>NC_067283.1:100241205-101543705 GCF_020740795.1 Apus apus
ATGAGTAAAGCTCCTCACGTGTTTCCTCAGAACTGAGTTGCCCATTCATGGTGATTTTGCTACTAGTCCTTCTCTCAGCAAATAATGGGTCTACCCTGTGAAGCAAAATTATGTTAAGTTTTTAAGACACCTTGGAGGGAATCTGGACCAACAGTTAAGGTGAGTGTGACTGCTGAAAGCTACTGTTTTGTTGAGATCACTCTCTGCAGGAAATAGCATGGTCTATGAGATCATGAACAAGCTAATATTGTAACTTTTACTTATTATGTGACAGTCCAAATTATGTCCTCTCAGTGCTAATATCCAAAAACATGCCTGTCATTAACAGGTGCTTAGACAATGAGAAGTGGAGACTTTTACCTGAGAACACTGTGCTAGGAATAAGTATGTGGTCTCTTCTCAGCTGAGAAATGCTTTTTAATTTTGTGAATTAGCCTTCTTATTTGACTTATTTTTTTTTAAAGTGCAGACTACACAACCTTTTTCTTTTTTTTCCTTATTGCTGCATATTATTTGTACCTTGTCAAAAGTCCATCCTATTCTGTCCAGTTCCCCTTGCCAGTTTTTCAACCATCATTTCCAAGAAACTTCCACTTTTATTTGCTTCCTACTGCTCATTTCTGTTCCCTTCATAGAGCACTTCTAACTTTATAACCTGTGACAAGATTCAGCATTCTCAGGAAATGAACGTCATGTTTGCCAACTGTCAACAATGGTTTTACCCTTTTCTTACACCTACGTCTGCTTAATTCTTCCTTGGAAAATGAAATATCACCTTTTCTGTACTGCTAGAACACCAGTGAGAAACAGGGTCAGTAAAAATGCCGTGTTTTTGTTTTGTTGTTTGTTTTTTTTTCCAGTTGGTAATGGAACATATCACTGAATTCCAGTTACACTTCTACAGTTTCCACAGATCTTAAGAGAACATCCTTCTCCTCTTTCTCTTTTGCTATTTTGCATCTGCTGTATCTCACCCCATGCAGAGCTGATGACAGTCCATGAACCAAAAGTAGGATGCAAATATTCTTACTAAATAACAACTCTCATCAGACATTCCTGTTTCTTAAAAAAAAAAAAAACAAAAACAACACCAAGCAAGCAATCAAGTATAATAAAAAGTGCATAAGATATGAAAATGTGATCTTATATCAATTCCCTCATTCAAATCTAGTGTCAAGTTTTAGACAAAGAAATCAAGTTTTGCCTAGCACAAGAAAGATATTTGTGGGAAGAAATCTTTATCAGCTTTGGTTTTATATCTAATTTCACAAACAATTAAATATCTATTACTAAGAACAAAGTGTTATCAAAGAACATGAAACTGTATAATATTCTCATACTGTTCTTTTTTATTCTCAAAATATCCTTATTTCTTTTTGAGACCACATCAAATGCACAATGAATACTTGAATTATTGTTTAAAATTTCCAAGTTACTTAAGATAAAACAATTTATCTGAAAAAATTATAACTTATTGCATACTTATTCGACCAGGTTTTGAGAGTTGGTTTGTTGTGTTGGGTTTTTTTTTTTTGGTTGGTTGGGTTTCTTGTTTCTTTGTGTTTTCTTTTAAGGAGGATTATATTTTTTTAATTATATTTTTAAGATTGCTATAAAAACCCAGCAGTAGTTAGAGGATTAAAATTAAATTTTGTAGACAGTTGAAAGAAAAGTAAGAAAGCTTTTTTCATATGTCTCTAAATACATAAGGATATAAAAAAATACCCTGGATGTGTTTTTTTCTGTGTGATTTTATGATTCTTGAAACTAAATTATTTGGAGAAAAAAATGCTGAAGGGCTAAATTAGATTGTAGAAATTATCTTCTTTGACTTAAGTTTTGTGGCTACTCTAAATTGATTACTTGTTTCCCTGACTGATCTCTAAACAGAGAAAGGCAATCCCTTTCACTTGCAAAATATTCTCACAAAATGAGTTACCTTCCCACCACCTTGGTTACTTGCCAAGGAGTATTTTATTTTTCCACTAGGAAAAAGAAAATCAGCTTGTATTTTGTTTGCTAGAGTCCTCTGCATTTTAATTGTGAACTCTGACTGAACATCAGAGAGGCCTTATGATGTTTTGCACAAAAGTGCCTGTGTTCATAGTTTTTCTCTGGGCACCCAAAATAGAATGCATTAGGCAGTGTCATACTGTGAGTTTTCAAAACTGAAAGCAGAAGTGACTTATACTGGCAGGAATCTGTGACTCCTAAAGCTTTCCAGGGATCTGTGAAGTAAAACAGAACTGCTTACTTCTCTGCATCAGAAGTTAATTCAACTTTTACAGTACACATTTCTTTAAACCTAGATGGCCCTGAGGTTACAAAGGTAAGATCTATATCTTTTTTCCTTTGTTATCTTCAAAAATCAAATGTAAAGGATTTAGCTGAGTGTTGTCAGTGCAAACACCACAACAGGCAAAGACAAACCCAGATGCCACTGAAAACCTCCAGGAGAACTTTTTTGTTGTTGTTTTCTCAGAGTTGACTAACTTCTATAGCTGTGGAAATCCAGCTTTCTAAGTTGGATTTATTGTAGGAAGTACTTAATATGCCTGTTTTGTGTTCAACATGCATATTAACACCCCCACCTCTGACAGGCTGCTTGTGATTGCTTCATCTACATTCATGCAAGTGACTATTAGTAAAATGTGTTTACAGTTTCTGAGGGTGACACCAAGAGGAGTAAAAAAATCTCTGGTTTTACAGGAATACTTAGAATATAGGATTGTGTCTGGAGCTCAGACTTTTTGCAGAACCTAAATGTGACTAACCTAGTGTTAGGTAATTTCTGAAATTATAGCACATATTTTACATTCAGAACTGCTAAAATGTATAATATCTTAAAAAAATTAACTCAGTAATTTGCTTCTCTGTTTCAGAAAACTTTACAATTACTCACCTGAAGTAAATAGCTAAAAACAGATGCACTTATTTATTTTGAAATAACAAATTATATGTGATATGTTGTACAGGCAGATACAAGCTACCAGTTGCTTTTTAAAAAAAAAAAAAAAAATTCTGCATGTTCTATTTATGTTACTCCATGTACTTATTTTGGTCATTCATAACTCTTTGAGGTGAAATTTCTGTTGTGCAGTCGTTGCATTACATTGACTATAAATATTCTTGTAAACTTCTGGTTTAGCTTAATCAGAAAGATTTGGGTATTTCTTAAATCAGTTGAACTTAAAACATGATTTTTTTCCAAGAGAGCTGACAATGCAATAGATACTTAATTAAAGTGTTCATTCTTTTGTAGATTAAAACCATTATTCTCATTTCACTTTGCAAGTCACAGAAAGTTTTGATTTCTAACAACAGGCGGTACAAATGGGTTTCTCCACCATCTCTTATTTTTTTCTCTATTTCAACTATATTCCCAAGCCCTTTTGAGTTTATATGATGCTAAAGATAGAAAGGTGTAACAGAACATCATCTTTCAATCTTCTTAATTCAGCAAAACTCTGGTTTCTGAAGATGAATAAATAAAGAGGGCAGAGTGTGCGTATGGTAACTTCAGCTATCCTGAGCACTGGAGGAGCCCTCATTCCAGACCGTGCTAAGTAGACAAGATACATATCCATTACAGTTACTGAGCAATGTCAACAAGACCATATGGGACAAATGTGGGAAAAAATTGTGCTTTGGATACACAGATCCAGGTCTCCTCTATGCAGCATTGCCTGCAGCATAAAAGGAATTGCAATTGCTTCTGCCAGCAAGCTGCAATTGTTAATGTTTGCAAAAAGACATTACTCCCAGGTTTTCCATCAGGGACACATAGTGAACACATTGTAAATGGAAGGTGATATTAAATTAGAATCCCTCATTCTCAAGCCATTGCCCTAACTGTTAAATCAAAATCCTTCTGAGACAACAAAATTAGAAACATTCAAACAAACAACAGCATAAAGGAAATTCAACTGGGAGAAAAAGAATCAAGTACAACCTCAGTAAAAGACTGTCTGCAAATACAGCAGCAGAGCTAAAAACACAATAATACATGAAACAAGATCACTAAGACTATTTTAAAGGGGACCTCTAAAGATTATATATTCTAATGCAATGTTATATTTGTGGAGGACAAAAATCTTTTTTTTTCATTAGCACTGTTTTTAAGTGTTTTTTCCCAACTTATGAGTTACAGTTATTACAACATTAAAATTGCTAAGTAAGCATTAGAGGAAGTGTAACCTGTCACTTCACATTTTCTTGGGTTTTTTTTACGTGGAATTATGATACATTGGAAGATAAATCACATCTTAGTAAATTATAAATATAAGTAACAAAATAATAACTGGATTCAGTGTTACTGAATGTCTTTATGTAGTTATTCTGATTCAAATCTAGGCAACATAAAATGTTTGCAAAATAAACTCTTTTTTGGTATTTTATAGATCTTTCAGACAGTCAGTGGTAAATAACATAAGTAAGTAAAATAGCAATTTAAAGTTCTTGAAGCTTTATTTTGCTTGACAATTTTCTCTTTAAAATGTTTTTTACAGCTATATTAAGTAATATTATATATTTTTATTCCATTAACAAACATTTTTAATGCCCTGCCTGCTTTCACTTCCAGTAGCTACTTGGCATTTGTGACTGACTCCTCATTTTTAGCATTCTGATAGTGTAGCCAAACCAATAAGTTCTCTTTAAATACAAAGACTGCAAAAATTAAAAGGGATTTAAAAACACTATGCTTGGCAAATGATAGAGGTTCTATGGTTATACACACTTTTCCCCGTAGAGAATCTTTTTCAGAATGGTGAATAGCATATGTAGAATACGTCGGCAACAACTTACAGGATCAAAAAACAGGACCAAAAGAAAGTGCTAGCTTTAATTACTATCCTGTTCATCTTCAAACAGCTGATCTCTCTGTTTTCTCCGTGAAACGCAAATAGCTGTTGGAGAAATTTAAGGGCATGGCTGGTGCTCTTTTTATGTATCAATGTGAGATATATAGGCTGGACCAAAATTTACCCTTCAAAAAAATTCCCAGTGGTGGATTAACTAGGATGAGTTATGCTGCTTCATAGCCATGAGGTACCCCTGGAAAAAACCAAACAAACAAAAAATTAAAAAATATGTTTCCAGACAAATTAAGATGACAACCAGACTTACAGAATGAAAATGTGGTAAATGTATTGTTTTTTTCCCAAACATCAATTTTAACATATAAATTGAATTGGTTTCAAATGCTAGATCATTAGATACATTAATATTTTTTCAAAGACTGGTCCATGAAATGTATAAATAACATTTGGAAATACCACACAGAGATAAACTGTGTTAATTGCTCAGCGTTTCCTGTGTTCAGTTTCAGAAGTGTGTAAATGTTATAGAATTTGACACATTTTCAAGTGCCTTACATAGAATATTATTCTACTCAGTTCCTTATCACTGTTATTTTTTTAAATGGTCATTTTATGAAAAGACTTTTTTCCACTTAGGATTACAGGTAAACAGAGTCTAGACTCAAAGACAGTCACAGTTTGACCGTGTTGAAACTAAATGGACTCAGTTAACCGAACATTTTAATCACAACTATATGAAATTTTTACAAATGACATGGCTCCCCTGGCCTGCAGGAGGAAGATCATGCAGGTTAGCACAGCAGTTCCCATAGTACAGTGCATAGCCTGGGACGGGACCATGGGGATTCCCTTGTGTCTCTCTGGTTCACTCAGAGCCCTCCCAGGTGTACTCAAATTAACAATAAGACAAAGTCAACTCAATCAAATGTATTTCAAACAGCTCACTTCAAGCTGTATTCCTAACAACACTTTAAAAAACTGTTTTGATGGTTTTTAATTACAGTTGTTTAGCATTACTTTTAGAAATCTCTCATGTTTGATTGAGTTGCTGTTATTTCATCTTTCTTTTTTTTTTTTTTTTTTTTTTTTGTCTTATAAATTGTGTGACTCATATACTTGAACTCTCCCCTATTTACAGTCTTCTTGCAAAAATCAAGAGCACCGTGAGCAGATCTGCCTGCTTCCTGAGGGTCTGTCCACAGTATTGAACAGCCACCTGCTGGTGATGGCCTCGTGGTGTGGAAGTATCTGGCAGTGTAGAAGTGTCCATAGGCCAGTTGGCAGCAGCCAGTAGTCCCTTTCCCATATCTGACTGGAGTGCCCTGTTCAAATACCCTCAGCACCTGCACCAGCCCGTGGCCATAGCTGATGCTGATTGTGTCCAAGATGCCTGGGATGCTCCCCTGTGCAACGGGATTCACATCCTAGCACTGCCAGGCCCAGCTGTGCACTTACAGAGAGGGACCAAATTTCTCAAGAGTTAAATCATGTGGAGCACCTAACACAGGGCAGCACTGCAAGCTTGTGTGCAATGAGAACCTGAGCCCTCCTCACGTGCCAAACCCTGAAGCATCCTCTCTTGATTAGCTGAGCTAGTTGTTTCCACCCCCACCATCTGAATGATGCAGAGAAGTAACTGCCTGCTCTTAGCAACCCAGTATTAACAAAACAAAATGAAAAATTCCTATTACCCCATCCTTAAAACAAAATATAACAATTAAGTTACATTAAACAATTTTTTTCTCAGTAGATAATATTGTTTAATCTCCACAAATGAAACTATTCTTTCAGAAGAAAAGAAAACTTAAAACAAGAATTTTACTACCAGGTGTCTACAAGCATTTTTTTTTGTTTTGTTTTGGTTTGGTTTTTTATGTATGCATCATTCAAAGAAACTATGAACTATAAATTTATAATCACATTTTTCAGATATATTATACAAATTGGAAATATGAATTATTCAAAGACATGATTAACTTGTAAGTTACAAATAATGGATTTTTGCTTTTCTGTCCGTTGGGTTGTTACTTTTGTTTGTTTGGGTTTTTTTCTGATAGATTGCCTCTCT
Source organism: Apus apus (assembly GCF_020740795.1). NCBI lineage: Eukaryota > Metazoa > Chordata > Aves > Apodiformes > Apodidae > Apus > Apus apus. The sequence continues at coordinate 100,248,094 of NC_067283.1, forward strand.
GGAGTAGTAGCTAATTTCCAAGTGGAGAAATATTGCCTAAGTCTGAGCTACTATAACCAGATTAAGTCCATTTTGTTTCAAATGAAAACAAAGTAACACAGGAAGAAGTGTAGCATCATAAAAATGGCAGTCTGTATTCCTCAGTATCACTAATCATAAATGTCAGAGAGAGTAAAAGTATACTTATTTCAGTAGGATATATGAAGGAATTGAAACAATTTCAGTGACCCTTTACAGACAGTAACTTTAGATTTCTAGGAATTCGTAATTGTTTTTGAAGTCTGGATATGCTGGAGCAATGCTTGCTATCCCTAAAGCAGGAAAGTGTTATGCCTAAACAAGTAGCAGAATCTCTTGCAGAATTAATTAGTTTTGGTAAAAGACTGAAATTGTACTCACCTGTAATGCATGAAAAATATGAGTCTTAATATCTATATGATAAAATCACAGAAAACTAAGAAGTTAGGAAATAAAGAAAACTTTGGTTTGCTTTGAAGTTTTTTTCACATCGAGAAGAAATATATTTATTTTCTTTCTACACTATTACATAGTAGTTATGATTTACATATAATAGTCGGACATCCTAATAATAGTACATTATGTTATCAATCATATTGATCATAAACCATGCTAATCATGTGGAGGAAAATAATTCTGGCAATCAACTGTGTTCAGCAGGGATTCAAAATGCACAAGAAAGTTTCCTGAAGATTTTTTTAAATTTATTTGTTTTTATTTAATATACTGGAAAACATGAAGTAATGTCAACTCCTTTGGCTTAATGCTATTCCTCTTGTTCAATCTAGATACAAATGAGTTTCTAAAAAGTGCTTATACTATTATTCAAAGTAACCTGTACCAAGAAGATAGTGTATTTTAAAAGAATTATATTGTTTAATAAGAATGTATAAGAATTACTTTAACCTAGTCAATCTACAAACCATCTTTGTCCTGATCTAATTTCCTTTACTGCAATCAAATATCTACACCTAAAATGTGAATCATCTAACAAAGGAACTGTGAGCTATACTTCTAAATACAAATTACCACCTTGATCTTCACTATTTTTATAATGAATTCAGAAGAGAAAGAACGTGCTCACAAATAGAATATTTCTATTGTCAACAAGGTTAAGAATGCAGTTCATCTGACTTGTTTGTAGATGTCTTTTTGTTAATTTATTGGCTTAGGTTAATTGTCAGGACTCTCTTTAGACAGAAACAGAGTGATTTAGACTTCTTACAGTAGTCACTTTTCTTACAATGTAGTAGAACATAGATGTCTTTCCATTGGCAATTTAGGGAGTCTGCATAGGCACTTTACATTAGATCTATAACTTTCAGGTGCTTTAATAAACGCAGTCTTAAGAAAACATGGGAATCTCAGAATTTTCATTATTAAAAACAAAAATGTTATATATGTACTAAAGAATAATCATTCACAGGTATGGTAAAAAATACAATACACTTTTACATTATTAGCAGACCTCTAATATCTATGAATCAACAATAAACACTATAATATTTCATCTTATAGTATCAATTTTTCAATAAATATGAACCTAATTCCATATTATGTTCTCCTGCTAGTAAATTTAATTTTTCTACCTCATCTAGCAGTTGCATTTAGCAGATAATAATTCTAGGAGTAGACTTAATTCCCACAAGTAGTGCTAATAAAGGCATTATAATAAAATAGCTAAAAAGGAACTAGTAAAGCTAATAAATAATAAAATAAATGTAAAATAAACATCTGGGGCATTGTAACTTTGGCCAAGGCTCTGATATATCATGTCAAAGTGATATTGGGTACCTGTGGAGAAGCAATGGATGATTTTTACTCAGCAGAAACTGAAGAAGTTTGATTTAACTGAGGCAGAGAAGCTGTAAATTGATTTCTTGATTCATTCAGGACACAGTCAGAGGTAGCATGTAGAAAGCCCCAGAGGGGAGAGGACAGCATTATTGTTTCCTTCCTTTATAGATGTAAAAGGTTGGAACTCTGTCAAGTGGTGGAAGGTTCAACTGTGTAAAAGACAATGTAAGGTATTTGCCCATCAGACGAATTGATTGCTTGATGCAAGGGAGAACCAAAGGTGACAGCCTCAGCAGCTGCTCCTGACTTGCTGCCTCCCGCAGCTGGGGGAAGGAGATAACCAGAGGATGCTGAGCCAGCCTAGCCCTGCTGCCAGTCACAGCACTCATCTCCGGCATGCAGGCTGCAGCTGCACTGCTGACAAAAACCGGGAGGCTTCTTAGTAACAGCCTGCTCGGTATTGCCCTGCATTGCTTCATGAAGTTAACAGTTACTTGAAAATAGGTTCTAAATTAGTTCACAAATTTCAAAATCAGTTTGACAAAAGAAAATTTAAAGTTATATAGTCTCCCATTCCTCTCTCAAGAGAGGAAATGAATTTCAAGGAAATTCATTCTTTTCAAGTTTTGAAAATTGAAAATGCTAAACTATGGCTTTCACATTAAAAAAAAACCCACTGGTTTTGTTTTTAAAAAACAACATATTTATATACAACAATCATAAAATACCCTGGAAACAATTTTTTGTTGTTGTTTGCAAAAAAATAACAATTAAATCCTTCTACTATATTTCACTAAAGTCTCAATGACTTAAATATTTTTAGGCAGTATTCCTCAAAAGTAATTATTTTAGATTTTCAGAACTTCCCCATTAGGTAGCTAGCTATAGAGGTACATTGGTAAGCTTGCAAAAAAAGTCTGTGCATTTATTATTATTCACCATTTATTGAAAATATAAAGTATGTATAGAAAAAAGGGAACAATTTCATAGCATGTTCATTGAATTACATATAAGCTCATTAACTTGCAAACATAAGTTGGGGTAGTTTTTTGATCATTTATGAGGTAAAAATCTGGCTACGTAACAGTAGTCCACCAATTATACTAATGTTGTGTTAAAAAAAACAAAAAAAACAAAAAAACACCCTTTTTACTGTTGTGAACTATTTTACACTTCGAAACCCTTCTAAAAATGTAGTAACTGTATATATATTTAATTTGTTGGGGTTTTTTGCTGTTGTTTTTTTTCCCCCCAATATTCATAATGCACTCTCTCTCATTTTCTATCTGTGATAAAGAAAACAAAAATAATTGTAATGTCTTTCTCTTGTAACCTTACGTTCTGGTTTGGTGGGTTTTTCGATAGTGGGGGAAGGGCCCCAGGAGTGGCTCTGTTCAGAAGCTGAGAAGCTCCCCCTTCCCAAAACCAGCCAAGGAGCCAGTAGACGGACAATAGATGCGCCTCAGTGATTAACATAAGAAAGAACAGAGATAACACCTGAGCAGAGCGAGCACTTAAGACGAGAAGAGCTGTACTAGAGGAGAGCTGTGCTGGTGGTTGATGAGGAAGAAGGGGAAGAAGGTGCCCAAGCAGAAGTTTCCCTGCAACCCATGGCGAGATGGCAGCTGTCCCCCTGCACTCATGGAGGAACGTGGTGGAACATTCACTGAAGGCGCCAGGAGGGGTGAACTTGGCCAGTGAACTCGGATTGTGCAGCTTGGGAAGACCCCGGTGCCAGGGGAGGTGGCTGTTCCCGAGGCAGCCCGTGACTCTGTGGGAAGCCGAGGCTGGAGCAGCACCAGACCTCGTGGGAAGGACTCATGAAGGAGAGGTTCTTGGAAGACCCTCTCCATGGGAGGGACCCCGTGGGGAAGCAGGGAAGGACTGCAAGGAATCCTTCTTCCTGAGGAGGAAGGAGCGGCAAGTACCACCAGCCTGTGAACCGACTCTAAACCCCATCCCCTGTCCCCCTGTGCCGCTGGGGGGAAGGAGGGAGAGAAACCGGGAACAAAGGGATTTGGGCCCGGGAAGAAGGGAGGGGTGGGGTAACATATGCAAACACTGCTCTTTGTGTTGTCTGTGTCCCCTGTGTGTTTGATTAGTGTGAAATTAAATTATTATTTTTTTTTTCCCCAAGTTGAGTCTGTTTTGCTTGGGACCTTAATCGGTGAAGAACCCTCCTTGTCCTTTGTCTCGACCACTGAGCTTTGTCCTCGTCATCCCAGAGTGTATGTGGGGGGGACTTGAGTGAGCAGCCATGGGGCTGTTTCTTTGTGGTCGTGTTGGGCCCAAACCATGACATTATTGGCTAGTCAGACAGGAGAGAGGTAAGGAACCACGACACCTTGCAGGTTATAGTTATAGGAGGGGAATCTTTTGATGTGTTTTGAGATTAATTTGCTTATGTTGATAACCTTAAGTAAAACCTGTAGAGTTCAATTTACTCCATTAAACTCAGCCCAGTCAGATACCTCTTTCTATAAAGAATGAGGAAGTCAGGAAAAATCTTAGTTATCAAATGGGTAAAGTGTTTAAGCTCAAATTACTTTCTGTATTGCACAAGTTCTTGTATTGAATCAATGTTTGTGATATTTATGTATCATCTAGGAAGCTGTGCTAAAATCTTATCAAAAGGCATTATCTTGAAGTATTAATTTTCTTTCAGTTAATTTCATCCCTTTGTTTTCTACACAGAAAAAAAACCCAAACAAAACAACACCAAACCCACCAAAAATCAAATCTTGTTTTGGGGATACTGTCTAGTGTTCCTAAGAGGAACAAGCATTTGTGTTTAGATGTAATGAAATTGGAAGTAGTTGGATGTTGCAGTAAGGTGCTCAATAAAATAAACACTATACAAGAAAAAGTCCTGTGACATGAAGAGATTAACCTTAGTCTTGAAAAGAAACAAGACAATCTTTACTAAGGAGCTGGAGCCATAAACATGCTGTATGCATCCCAGTTACTCTCCTAGCTAAGGAGATATTTTCACCCTTCAAACCTTCTCTATTGTACAAGTAGTAAATAATTTGGCAAAAAAAAAAAAAAAAAAAAAAGCTGTTTTGTTTTTTTTTGGGGGGTGTTTTGTTTTGTTTTTTTTCAATTCATAGCTTATGATTTCTCCATTCAAGCAACAAACAATAAGAGGGGCTGAGCAGGGACAGCAGAAGTGGCTTATGTTAGAAGAAGGAAAAGGCAGCCTAAAGTCATGCTGCTACTGAGGGGGAAAAAAAATAAAAAAAAGCTTTAAGCTTTAAAGTATCCCTTAAAAGGATTGCAGAAGAGCAAGGTAGTCTTCTGAGGGGGTAAGAAGAGGACTACTTACAATTCATTTACTGTTTAGCACAGAAAGACTGACTTTTCAATACACAACAGTGTTCTACTGAGAGCTGGTAAAAGAAGTGCTCTTCAAGGTGAAGTGCTTTCATTGCAGATGAATTATGTGGCCTGTGTACTGAATCTGTTGCTGTTTCCACAAAGGTGATGTTGATTCCAAAATTCTGATAACAGATAATGTTTTTCTTTCAGATTGCCTTTTCACAAGACTTTCTTGGTCTCTATTTGATCCTAGCTGCAAATATTTCAGCATGCAGTTTTATACCCATATTAAAAATAAACTAAAAAAAAAAAAAAACAAACCCCAAAAAAATCTACTGGTGTGATCCAAAGATAAAAATGCCCTCTTTCCCTGTTTATGTGAACCAGCTGGATTTTAATGAGATAACATTTTTTTTCTTCTGATTTTCTTTAACAGAGACAGGCATTCATTTGAAGCATTTTGGTGAATTTGATCAGCTTGGAATTTTTTGACTTTTAACAAGCTCAGAGTTCGACCATGTGTTCAAGGTAAAATATTTTTTTCAAGCTAATTGCAATTTTAAGCAATAGTACTGTTCTGTTTATTTATTTTAAATATTGCTGTGTGCATTCTGTAAAACTAAACCAATATCAAGCAGAGAAAATGGCAGGTCATCCCAAAAGGCGAAATCAGAAGATCTAAAATTCTCTGTTCTAACTGGCATGTTACCTCTTTTCTTTTAAAGACTGTGTATGAATATTTCATACATTTGTTTCCTTGAGTTCTACCTAATCCTTCTTGACATTATTTCAGCAATGAGGAGAGTAAACACATTACATTTATTGGTTATCCTGCAGAGTAGGGCTTATTTTCATGTTCTGCTAAAGAGAGCTTGTAACCCTCGTATTTATTTGTTAGGAAAATTATACTTTCTATCCAGTGGGGATTTTTTGTTTTGTTTTCACATTGCTATGCTAGTGCTCGTGCCCTTAGTGTGGATAACAGTCCTGGCCCCTTCCCAGAGAGGGGGATTTCTGTGCTATACTTAACATTTCATAGCACCATGCCAATACCCCGTCTCTGTTTCTACTCCTTTATCATTGTATGGCTTTGGGGGTGAAATAGTACAATAACAATCAGCATTAGAAACATACATTTTGAGTCATGTTTCAGTTAAGGGCAAAGAGGTCACAAAAGTAATTTGAAGGAAAATGAGAGCGAAGATTTGCAGTATTTGCTTTTCAGAGTGACAGTTATTGGTAATAACAGCAAGAACTCGGGACTACTAGTGCTCTTTTATATATCCTTCTCTATAGGAAAACTGTGAAACCAGGGAGTAATCAGGGTTTATTTCTACATAAATTTTCAGTTAGGTATCTAAATATGTTCGTCTGAGATTTCTTTAAACAAAGCACTGGTGAGATCATTATGCACTAATGAATGAAGTTTCAGCCCTGAAAAACTGAGAATGTGTCTGTATTTTGCAAATATCTTGCATAAGAAAATACCCTTGCATTCATTACATTGCCATATGATATCCTTTGTGAAGGCAGTTGAATAGATTTCTCTGATTTAGGTATTGATTTTTAGAGTGGCTTTTTAATTCTGAGTATCCAGAGGACAGATACTTTCTTTAAAAATTAACACTTAACTGTTGAAGGCTAAACAGACTGTAGCATGCATAATGCAAAATTAATATGATCTGTAAAAGACTTTTGAGAGAAAAAAAACCATAGTAAAAAAACCACTATAAACCCTAGATCCTGATTTATAGGACATCTTCTGATAAAACATATTTTCCTGTAAAAGAGACCTAAAAAAGTCAAAATGTGCTGAACAATAGTGGAAATTGAAGAAGAGAGATGAGAGGAAGCCTATACTGAAGTCAGCTACCTGCATGATCTTACAGCTCATGAGAGCTTCTTGGACAAAACAAAACTTACCTAAATTCACACATGCAAAAAAATAACCCTTATTATTTTATGGAACAAAAAATTTACTATAGTGGTTTATCTAACTTTCTCTGTTTTCTTTCACTTTTATTACCAACCTTCTTTTTATTTCTCTGAATAGTTTTTCACACCCTGTTGCCATTTATGCACTGTTTACAAGTCCTAGAGAATTTATAAAGGGACCCAAACCATCTAGAATGACAGGAGATAGCTGTCAGGACAGAAAATGTATATCTAGTGATAAAGCCTGATAGCATGATGAGCAGTGGAATTCCACCCAAAGAGAAATATACATGTCAGTTAGCACTTTGAATTAAATGTGCAGGGGAAACTTTCAGGTTCAATATCCTGCTGAAAGCTAGCACTAGAATTAAAATGCAAGAAAAGAAAGAAATGCAGCAACATAAAAAAAACAATAAAGCTATAATAGCAATCCCCAAGTGGGCTGTTCTTTTCACACTTACAGGATTAAAACGAATAACTGATGTAGCCAGATATTTCATGAAAAAGAGCTACAGAATCCATTAATCTGTGGAATTAAATAATATGGAATTGATTCTCTAAGACATTGAAGTTATAAGTAGAATACATTATTAAAATACCCCAAGTTATAGGTAGATTCAATAATTTAAAAGTCCCTATCCCACCTATTCTGTGCAGTTTCCACAGAATGTTTTTGATATTTATAATAATTACCAATGTTACTTAGGAAAGTTGCAGTGCAGCAGGCTTTGTTTATGATTGTAATCTGGCCAATTGCTAAATATTGCATAAAGTGAAAGGTGTGGGAAAAGAGGACAAAATTAAGCAGACATAAAAAGAAAAACTCTTACTGTTCTCAGAGTTAGTCAGTGATGTTAAATCAATTAAATGTAAGTTATATTCAGTTCATGATCGAGAAATGAGAAGCAGGCAATTGCCTGAACTAAGCAAATATATTATTATTTTTATTACTGAATTTTGTCATGTCCACTCTGACACCACCCAGCGTTAACAGTTGACTATGCCACACTCTTACTTTAATCCAAAAGAATGCACTGCCTCTAAATAAATAATGCTGCCTATGACAAAATGATGTGATTCATAACGCATTCTTCAAGACTTCTCCTTCACTCTTGCTATTCCACTTCGTTCTTGTTACCTGAGTAGTGTTGCTGCAAATTATATCTGTGGACCGGGAAGAGTAACAATTTACTCCAGGCCTGTTGTTTTCACTAGACTGCAAAATTCAAAGTGTGCTGTCCTCTGTTAAATATAAACAACTTTTACACAGTTTAACAGCTCATTTTGGGAAATAACTGCTTAAGATATTAATAATATAAGTCTTAGCCTTTCATAATATGGAAAGCACTACTGTTACCATATCCTCTTTCTTGTTCCTTTTCATTCCTCTCAACTGTTTGATTGGCTTACTATCCAACATACAACTACTTTTGAGACAGCATGGGGCAATCAAAGACCATTTTTCACTAACTAAGAAACTGACATCTATTTATAAGATTCATATATAATCCATTAACAGTGGACTTTATAGACCTAAATAATTTAAGACCATGACTGTCTGCAGGATATGAGTTCTGGCACATATGAACTAGTGAATTAAGTCTTTGTCCATTCAGTTACTATGGCAACTTTATGGACTTCTCAGTTTCAGCTGGCTTGAAATTAATTCAAGTCAGAAACTCTGACAGACTCCTGAAAGAACAGGAATTATGTGGATGAAATGAGCTGTAAAGAATGAAATGCCCATAGAAACCTATGCCAGTAGTTTCTTTTGTAAGAACTTATTTTGGAGGCAAATTTAAAGTATGTGATTTAGTGAATTATGGTATCTTTGAGAACTCATGCATACTCATATGCTATATACATTGAAGTTATGCACTCCGCTGTGTAGGAATCAGAGAAGTATCTCAAGCCTGAGGAAGGAAAGAAAATGTCTACAAGGCAGGCATGGTGACAGCCAGGTCCACAGCCAAGTAGTGGCTTGAAAAGTATGCATTCCTTTCAATGGACTTAGAAGAGCTATTTCTTCACAACAAATTTTCATGAGCCACTGTGAAAAGATGAACTTAGAAAGAAGTACCCAAAGTCCTACCCATCAATTTTACAAAAAATATGCTTATCTCCATGAAGGGGATCTTCTATCTCCTATCCTGGGTTTTTCTTAAAATACCACTTCCTAGACGAAACTCCCCCAGTCCTCTCACAAACGTGGTAATTAATGCAGTGAAGGACTGGAAAGACAATCCATGCTTATTTTTTTCTGCTATTCTCCACGAGTTGCTAGATGAATTTACAGAAATGTATAAAACTTACCAATATAAACAATAAAATTTACTGAAACAGTCATGACAAAAATAGTCCTGGTCATATTTTGCTAACTAAAGACTATAAGTCTCTAGTTATAGGCAAGTTTCCAAGGTAAGATATTGGTTACTATATAATTGTGTGTATTTAAGAAAATTAATACAAATAATAATATGAAATTAGTTGTAGAAAGTAATTTTTACCCAAAATATATTTTCAAGTTTCATATAATTTGGTGTTGGTTGTTTTTTGTTTGGTTTGGGTTTTGTTTGGTTGTTGTTGTTTTTAAACTTTATTGTTTTACTTTGTTTGTTTATTCAGAAATTTATTCAGGAAATGAATATTTCAGCTTTACACATTCTTATTTAAAAGAAACACATAAATCCTGGAGCTGTTAACTCTTCAAACATGTATCGCCTGTGGACAAGTCTTCTATTTGCAAATGCTCCATAATTCTTTCTTATTTCCCAGACCAAAGCCCTTTGTCTCTTCCTTTTCAACACAGTTCTTCATGAATCTTTGAAATCTTCTCAGAATACTTCTGCCTTCCATAAACTCTGCTCCTTTCTTAACTGCAAACTTCTTTTAGTAGTACACATTGTGCCCCTTCATCATTAAGGATGATTTTTCTTAATCCATTCTCTTACCTTCTTTGTTCTGGAGAAAGTACTTTCACTATGCAACACATAGCACTAATGTCACAGCACCAAAAACACCAGCCTTTGGAGTTTTTAATATTCTTTGAAACAACTGGAAAAGAAATTAGCAGAGTGCTCTGGTTTCTACCAGACATGGGACTCTTGCATTGAATTTCTGCAAGTCTACCCATTTCAGGTGAAAGGACACAAAACACTCCAGAAGTAATAATTTTTCTGAATAACTTAAATTGAGCTAAATTTGATATATGTACAGATTTTAGCTAAGTCTGACTTTAAAAGCTGAGGAGAAAATAAAAATATGCAAAGGACTTGACTGCTGGTTTCCACTGCCCTGCTCTACAGGAATGTGCCTGGAGGCAATTCATCCTCTAAATGTGTCCCATTAACTGAAAGGTTTCTGGCTTGGCACACCAGCTGATCCTTTCCCAATGCAGGTCTGACTCCATATCTAGCTTCTTCCTTTCCTAATGACTGCAGGAAAACCAAAACTTGCATTTTAAATACCAGGCTCTTCTACTGTCTCACTTCTTGTCACTTACCACTCACCATGATTCCTACCCTAGCCAGGCTTTACTTTTGAGTATGAACTCCTTATTTCTGCTTCTCCTCCACTTGTTTCTGAGCTTGAGAAACTTCTTCATGTGAGAAAAAAAAATTAGGTGGTGAAGTTTAAAAATGTTGAGTTTGATTGTGTATTTTAACACTCTAGTAATACATAAAGTACTGAGCTCACCTGCCCAGTTGGAGATACAAAAGCTAAGGCTACAAAGTACAGAAGCCCTCTTGAAATCAGCAAAATTACCCTCTGAATGACTCACAGGAACTCTGGCTGAACAACATAATACAGCACAATTTCATTTTTACAATAGGTTTCTATGTAGTAAAATATTGAAAGAAATCTGTACAGAAAGGTCTGATTGAGAGATTACATTGAAGAGAGAAGAAATTAAGGCTCACACAGGTAATAAGGGAATAATGACACAAAGATTAAAGACAGGTAAAAAACTTTAAAAAGATTTGATAAACTGTTACTGCAGATGAGCTATACTGGTGAGGATGGAATTGATGATGAGTAGGTAGTTCATCAGTCTTAGATGGAAACAAAAAAAAAGTTTGTAAATAAAGAATGGGAAAAAACTGGGGAGACACTCTCAATGCTTCAGGTTTTCAGTGAGAAAGGAGAATTCAATATAGGCTAGGAAGGGGAAGAATTATGCCATAATAAGGTAAAAACTGGTTGGAAGAGGAAAGAATGAGTGAAAGATTTAAAAAAAAAACAAACAAAAAACAAAAAACAGAGCAGAAAATATTGAGAAATAGCAAAATATTTTGCCAGCTTCAAAAAGAACTGATTGTCTTTCTTCTATAAAGAGTATTAGTTCAGAAAATATGTAGTTTTATCAGCCAACAATAACAATTAACTTCAATAATATCAGCTGAATTTTGGAAGTTACTTGAAGAATGACAAGAATTTAATGACTATTGATAAAAGTGTGTTAAAAAAGCAGCATGTGTTACAAATAATAACTATAAACTTTTCAAAGTCTATTTCCTATATAGATATAATAATTTACAAAAAAACTCCAGACAACAGAGTACATTGTGTGACAACACAATAAGAATGTCCCAATATATCTTAGTTTTATTTGAGGTAAGGACTATGTTGAATGATAATGGAAGTATAAAGAGTATTTTCCTCCCTTACTTTGCAGGAAGAGATGTGATGCATGTAACAAGTAGCAAGATGCTAACAGAAAGTGGAATTGTACTTTGTGGATAAAAAATTAAGTAATGGACAAAATTTATGTTCTGAGATATCATAGGAAGAAAAGGTAACTTTATTATGAAGAGTGTCAAGACCTAGATCCCAGATACTATGCAATTAAGAATTTTATTTTTTTTTTTTACCTGAAACTGTTCACTGATGTTAAAATGTAGAAATATGACGATGTGTTTAAAGTAATTCAGATCCTTTAAAAATAGCTTTAAAGTAAAAGATGTTTTGGCATGACATATTGATAACTAGAAAAGGCATTCTATTTTTAGGATTTTTTAATGACTCTCAAAATGTGGTTCCATTAAAAAAAACATTTGCACAATATGCAAATTTACCGGGGTTTGTTGGATTATATCTGGAATATTTTATTCCACACCTTGAAATAGAAAATAAAATAAATATTTTATTTAAATCTTAAACACAAAATTTACTATATAACACTTTTTTGACCTGGATGACCTAATGCTCTATTCCTATTTTGTTTTGAATATCTCAATGTGTGGCAAGTGCTTACAAAGTTTAATGGAATCAAGTAAGAACTACATTGGAGTAATATGTATTTGGTATCTGAGATGAATTTTTAAAAAAAGGATATTAAACTATAATATTCTTGATAGAATAAGTGAAGGAAGAGGACAAGGTATGTTCCTCATAGCAAAGCAGAGCAGTGAAATATTAAAAGGTAACATAGCCTCTATTTTTAAAAAGGGGAAAAAGACACAGGGAACTACAGGACGGTCAGTCTTACCTCTCTGGCCAGCAAGATCATGGAGCAGATCCTCCTGGAAAATCGGCTAGGGCACATGGAAAATAAGGAGATTAGTGACAGCCAACAAGGCTTCACTAAGGGCAAGTTATGCCTGAACAATCTGGCAGCCTTCTACAACAAGACTGCAGAGATGGTGGATGGTGGCAAAGCAACTGACATCATCTGTCTGGATTTGTGGAAGGCATTTGACATTGTCCCACGTGACATCCTGGTCTCTAAACTGACAAGACATGGATTTGACAGATGAACCACACGGTGGATAAGAGATTGACTGGATGGCTGCACCCAGAGAGTTGTGTTCAGTGGCTCAGTGTTCAAGTGGAGGCAAGTGATGAGTGGTGTTCCTCATGGGTCAGTATTGGGACCAGTGCTGTTTAACGTCTGTTTTGGAGACATGGACAGTGAGATTGAGTGTATCCTCAACAAATTTGCTGATGATACCAAGCTGTGTGGAGTAGTTGACACAACAGGGGGAAGGGATGCTATCCAGAGGGACCTTGACAGGCTGGAGAGGTGGGCCAATGCCAGCTTCATGAAGTTGAACAAGGCCAAGTGCAACCCATTCAGAGTACAGGGGGAGGATCACTTCCCTAGACCTGCTTGCAACACTGTTTCTGTTATTAGCCAATATGCCCTTGGCTTTCTTGGCCACCTGGGCATATTGCTGGCTCATATTCAGCCACTGATCATTCAGCAACCTGAGGTCCCTTTCCTCTGGGCGTATTTCCAGCCACTCTTCTCCCAGCTTGTAGCGTTGGCTGTTGTTGTTGTGACCTAAGAGCAGGACCTGGCATTCGGTCTTGTTGAAGCTCATACTATTTGCTTCAGCCCACTGAACGAGTCTAAGTCCCTCTGTAGAGCCTCTCTACCCTCAAGCAGATCAACATTTCTTCCCAACTTGGTGTCATCTGCAAATTTACTGAGAGTGCATTCTAACCTCTCATCAAGGTCATTGATAAAAATGTTAAACACAAGTGGACCCAACACTGAGCCATGAGGAACTCCACTAGTGACTGGCAGTCAGTTGGGTCTAACTATCTTCACAACCTGTCTCTGGGCCTGGCTGTCTAGCCAGTGTTTTATCCAACAGAGAGCATGCCCATCCAAGCCATGAGCAGCCAGTTTTTAATGAGGATGCTGTGGGACACAGTGTCAAAGGTTTTACAAAAGTCCAGGTAGACAAAATCCACAACCTTATCCTCATCCACCAGGTGAGTCATCTTGTCATAGAAGGAGATCAGGTTTGTCAAGTAGGACCTGCCTTTCATAAACCCATGCTGACTGGGCCTGATCAGCCCAGTTTTGTATGTGGTGCATAATGACACTCAAGATCATTTACTCCATGACCTTCCCTGGCACTGAGGTCAGACTGATAGATCTGTAGTTTCCCAGCTTCCTCCTACCAGGTTTTCTTGTAGATGGGTATCACATATGCCACCCTCCAGTCCACTGGGATGTCCCCCAGTTTGCCAAGACTAATCGTGAATGATGGAAAGAGGCTTGGTGAGCCCATACGCCAGCTCCTTCAGTACTATTGGGTGCAACCCACTTGGCCCAATAGACTTGTGAATGTTTAAGTGTTGCAGCAGGTCCCTGATAATTTCCTCTTTGATTGAGAAAGGTTCATTCTGTCCCCACTCCCTGTTCTCCAACTCAGGGGTCTGGGTGTCCAGGGAACAACTAGTTCTACTGGTGAAGACTGAGGCAAAGAAGGCAATAAGCACCTCAGTCTTTTCCTCATCCTTTGTCGCTAAGTTTCCCCCTGTATCCAATAAAGGATGGAGATTTTCTCTCGTCCTCCTTTTGTTGTTGATGTACATATAGAAACATTTTTTGTTGTCTTTAACAGCTGTAGCTAGCTTGAGTTCAGCTTGGGCTTTGGCTCTCCTAATTTTCTCCCTGCATAGCCTTGCTACATCTTTGTAGTCCTTATGAGAGGCCTGCCCCCTCTTCCGAAGGCCATAAACTCTCCTTTTGCTCCTGAGTTTCAGTCAAAGCTCTCTATTTAGCCAGGCTGGTTTTCCCCGCTGACTCGTGTTTCGGCACATGGGGACAGCCTGTTCCTGCACCTTTAAGACTTCTTTTTTGCAGTGTGTCCAGCCTTCCTGGACTCCTTTACCTTCAGGACTGCTGCCCAAGGGATTTTGTCGATCAGTCCACTCAGTAGACTGAAGTCTGACCTCTGGAAACCCATGGTGGTAGTTTTACTGACCCCCTACCTTGCTTCCCCAAGAACTGAAAACACTATAGTTTCATGATCTCTATGCCCTAGACAGCCTCCAACTTTTACTCCCCCAACAAGTTCTTCTCTGTTCCCATGGAGAAGGTCCAGGAGGGCACCTTCCCTAGGTCGGTTCCTTCACCAGTGGAGTCAGAAGTTATCTTCTACACACTTCAGGAACCAGCTGTGTTCTATTTCCAGCAGACATCATGAAGTTGATGTCTCCCATGAGAACAAGGGGTAGTGACCATGAGGTAGTGACCTCTCCTAGCTACTTATGAAATATTTCATTGGCCTTTTCATCCTGGTTGGGTGGTCTGTAACAGACTCCCATGATTATGTCAGCCTTGTTGCCCTTCCTCCTAAGTCTTACCCATAAGGATACAACTCTATCATCTTTATCATTAATTTGCAGGCATTCATACATCTCCCTCATATAGAAGGCCACCTCACCACCTTTTCTTTCTCATCTATCCCTTCTGAAAAATTGGTAGCTATTGATCACAGCACTCGAATTGTATGAGTTATCCCACCGGGTTTCTCTGAAGGCAGCTATATCATAGTTTTCCTGCCACACAACAGCCTCCAGCTCCTCCTGTCTATTGCCCATGCTGCATGAATTGGTGTAGGTGCACTTCAGCTGGGTTAATAGCTCCTGCTACCATTTTGAGGAGAGGAGCCCTAATTCCTATCTGACCGTTATTGGCCTCTTCCACAGTTACTAACCTGTCAACCCTTGAAATTTTGCTGCCACATAAATCAACATCCCTCACTTTCATTGAGACGGCAGATTGAAAGGCCTTACCAGCACACCATTCCACAAGCTCCAATCTATCATGCATGGGCTCCTCCCTAGTCAGCCCAGTCCCACCCCCTTCCCCTTTTGAGTCTAATTTGAAGACCTTTCTATGAGCCCTGCCAATTCAAGTGCAAGAATCTTTTTTTCCTTTTGAAAAAGCTGAACCGAATCTGTTGCCCAGTAGACCCAGTGCAGTGTAAACACCCCGGTGATCAAAAACCCCCAAATTCTGTCCGTGGCACCAGCCTCAAAGCCATGTATTAATCACATGTGTTTTCCTGTTTCTTTCAGTACACTTCCCTGTCACGGAAGGGACAGAGGAAAACGCTACCTGTGCTCCTGATCCCTCAACCAATCTCCCTAATGACCTTAAGTCCTTTTCAATCGCTTTTAGACTTCTCTCTGTAATCTTGTCACTACCAGCTTGGATAACCAAAAGAGGGCAGTGGTCTGAGGGCTGCACCAGACCAGGGAGTTTCCTACTAATATCCCTAACCTGGGCCCCAGTGAGGCAGCAGACTTCCCTGTGGGAGGGATCTAGTAAACTTATGGGATCCTCAGTTCCCCTCAGAAGGAAATCACCTACCACAATTACCCTACTTTTTTCTTGGTTAAACTAGTCCTAAAGTGTGGGGGTGACTGACTCACCCTGGGTGTCTTCCCAGATGGACCTTCCTCTCCATCCTTACTCACCTGGCCCTCAATTTTCAAAGCCCCATACTGTTGCTCAGCAGTAACTGGTGAGGTAAGGAAGGCCAGGAAGGGATTCATGTGCCTAACTGAGGAAGGACCTGTTTCCATTCCCCTTCATCTCTTTGATCACCTCCTCTTACCTGGTGGCAAGAAGGTAGGGGATCCCATGCTTCATGCGGAACCTGTTGCCTTTACCTCAGGGATGGGAAGGTCTGAATCCACCAGTCTATCTTCCCCTCCATCTCCCTTATAGTCCTCACCCTTTCTTCCTCCTCCTTCAGCTCAGCAACCAGGCTGAGCAGATC
Source organism: Apus apus (assembly GCF_020740795.1). Taxonomy (NCBI): domain Eukaryota; kingdom Metazoa; phylum Chordata; class Aves; order Apodiformes; family Apodidae; genus Apus; species Apus apus. The sequence continues at coordinate 100,264,689 of NC_067283.1, forward strand.
ATTCACCTGATCACATTGAACACAGATGTTGTCCGTGATGCCCTCCATTTCAAGTGCCAGGCTCCAGTACTCGCTGCAGCCAAAGTCCTGGACACCCACATGTCTGTGTGGGACTTCCATCTGGGTTGCCATATTCCTCCAGGCAACAGCTTTTTGCCTAAGTGGAAACCATAGCTAATGCTCTTCTGAGAGGGTGACAACCACTAGTTAAGTTAGCCTCTGGAGCCAAGAGGAAGGCTGTGCACTACCTGCACACCCTGCTCATGCAAACTGCTGTGCCACGATTTTCTGATGTGCTGTGCCCTGTTGGCCGCACTCCTGGGTCACTCACAATCCCTGAGGGCTGCATTTGTACGTGACAGGGGTTCGACCACTGTCACCCTGGTCTCAGCCCACGCTGAGGCAGAGCTGTCCCCTCTTGGTCAGGAGCTGTCTCTTCTTGCTCAGGGGAAGGAGGCAGCCTCTCTTGCTGCACACTTGCACTGCCGTGGTTTCACCTGCCTTGGCAACAATCTCAAGCCAGGAATCCCTCTGCCTCAGTGACTGCACCTCAGTGACTGGCTTGAAAAATCTTAATGGACTTTACTAACAAACAGAGCACAGAGTTAATTGAAAAAGTTTGTTTGTTTGTTTTTTAAGTATGGGATCCTTAACTGTAAGAGGCTATTTTTATGATTACCTCTTTACTTTGCAAATGTGTCCTGGTAAGCTTCCTCAAATGTAAGTTTTTGAATCTGATTTCAGGACAGTTTTCCACTGACATAAATGGGATGATTTCACTTTAGGGTGTTTCTGACTTTTCACATTTTATGTGGAAAATGGTCTCTAAACCCAAACCTGCTTGCGTAACAGTAAGTCAAATTATAGTTAAAAGCATCTGCTTAACTGAAATTTTGAGGCTTCTTAGAGAAATTAAATCTCCTCAAAAACATGGGAAAGGTGGATTTATTGCACTATTAGTTAAAATGTATGCAAAGAATAATTATAGATGAAAGAAAAAAAGGAACCTGAATCTTAAGGAGAGTTCTGGAGCATTTAATGAAGTGTCTTCCTGAAAATAATTTGGCAAACAGATTCAAGTGTGAATCACAGAATGTGGTCCTTTACATCGTTATGCTGACAAGTGGTGCTTCAGTGCTGAGTGGTATCCTGCAGTGCCAAAAATGTTCCAGTAGGATTTGTCCAGTGAATCAAACATCTTGTAATTGGATTTGCTACTTCTCTACAATAGAAAACAAATGCCAGAAGGCAAGAATTTATCTTTTTACTATGTACATGTATTAGGTTTTATCAGCACAATATTTATGCTAAAACATGTGAGTTCAGTCATAATTTTCTGTAATGTGAACAATCTTAAAAATAAATAATAGTCATAGTTAAGGAAAGCTACAATAAAAACTAAATACTTATTTTTAGTGTAAAGAGTGCAATGTAGCACAACTACTGGTATTACTGAGTCTTTTAGCATCTCAGCATCTGTTTGCTAAATTGATTTTTCCATTAGAATAAAAATACTGATGCTACTGAATTACTGTGGGAAACAAACATAATTTTCTCATAAAGTCCTAAGGTAAGCATTTCAATTTTTATTTAGCTAGGAAATATCTGGACTGACATAGGCTGTTGCTGTATGGCAGAATAGTCTGTGAAAAAAAAATGTAAATATAGTAGTTAATTTACCTGTGTTTAGATGAGAGACACAGATACCCTAAAGTATTTTAAATTTCTTTTTCTTCCTTAGAATAAAGTGAAGTACTAATATCTTTGTCTCTTGTCTATGAAATTATTCACCAAATAGCTCCTATTCTTCACTTAGTAACATGTGGATAATCTATGTTTCCAAAATCAGAGAATATGCCACACCAAGTAGGGAGAAATCCTAAAGGTTTAATTCAACCTGGGAAATATGCTGGACCTCTGTGTATGTGTCAGTGTGACATTCTCAGTGATACCTGCTGGTCCCTTTGGGAGATTTCAGTAGTCTCTGAAAGAAAGCTCTAATATTTCTTTATTGCTTTCTGATGTTCCAGATTATATTTTAATATTATCTTGGTTCCAGCTGAAAAACAGTAACACAAGCATTCAAAATCAAAGTAATATTGGATTGTCTTTGGCTCCACCTATATGCATAATGGCATCCATTAACCAGCACCCCCAAAGGTCACATGCTACAGAACACAAGCAGTCTGGCAGAGTCCTGCTCACCATGATTTTATCCTTCCCCACACACTCTGTTCTCTTCATGGCAATGCTGTGGCTGACTCTTTCTGTGTACACAGATACTTTTTAAATTGATGAGGTCATCTTTGCTAGGCTGTTTCAAAAGGAGCTTAAGTTTAAGCAACAAGAGGACTCGGGTCATCTTCTTTCTCTGGCTTGATTGAAATGTTTGAGGTTGTACTTGCAGCTCTGTGCAATATAATTGCTAGCAGTGAGTAAAAGAATGACTTCATGTTTTCAAAATATGAGCAGTCACCTAAAAGAAGTCAAACTTAGGAATGCTGAACCAGAATCAGAAATGCTAAAATGGTTCTAGCTACATATATCTCCAGTACATGTAACTCCAGCAACCAATTGCTCAGTTGTAAAAATACTGGTGGAACAGGATTGAAAAGGGCAAGAGTCTGGCTGTCTCATCTTGTATTCCCACATCCATTAGGAAATAGGTATTTTGCAGCCAGTTCAAATGGAATAGAACAACACCATGAGTTACTGGCCTTAATTGAAAAAGAAAAAAGAAAAAAAAAGAAAAAGACTATTTCTCCATGTTGGTTTACCCATGTCTTTTGGTGATTAATGTATGTCCACTAAAAAAAGAGGATGACCAAAGATACTGTGATATGAGGTTGTAAAAGAGAGTGTATCCCCCATTTCTATCTCCTTGTGGGCTAAACAAGGAATAGTTCTATGAGTTTTTTTCTTCAGTTGGTCATGGACATACATCAAAACAACTCTGCACAGATAATAAACTTGAGCAAACTTCACTCTGTAACTGAAGCCAAACAGCCCAAACCAACAAGGCAATGGGGTTAAATAAAACAATGTTCCAATAACATTTAAAAATTTTAGGTTCAGCATACCAGTGGGGGACGTTATTACTACACAACAAACTTGAGAATGATGTCTCCAAAGAGTGCACACACTCACAGAAGAAAAAACATCTTTCTCAGGATAGAATCACTCACTCAAAGGGGCAGGGTCTCACTGAAGGGTATATTCAGAACAAATAATCGGCCACCAGAAAATGGATGAAGGCACTCAATCCTGAGAAATTTCCTTGAGTAGTGTCCCAGTCCCAAGGGGAGCATTTCCAATCACAAATCAATTGCTCTGAGAAGAACCACTCAAAAGGGATCTCTGGCAGGGACCCCATTTTATAGCCTGTTTGGGTCTGATTTGTGGTCATCTATTGCTCATGGAGTATATGTTGGTCAGTGCCCAACCAGGGTATGTACGTGACAGCAGCCACAGTATGATGCCAGATATGTAAAAATAAGGGAAGGATAGAGCTGGAAGCTGCCATGTTAAAAGCCCTGGACTTTATTTGGAGTAGGGACTTTTGCCATGCAGTTCACTTTTGGCCCCTTCCCCCTAATTTGAAACAAATGTCCTAATTTTTCTACAGTTCCTACAGGTTTTTAATGGGAAAGGTAAGAAAAAGATTACTATTTGATACTGTAAAAGCTGTTTTTAATCTTTAGTACGGACATATTTCTGGCTAGTACTTGTCATGCTTTGAAGACTCAGGGTTTTGTAATCTGAAGTGACACGTGGCTTTTTTTCTACAGTGCCACATGTATTCCAGTAAAATACCAGAGTCAGATAATATGTGCTAACGTACTACATGGAAAGATAATCAGTACACCATTATAAAACAAGAGGAATGACAGGTAGTCAGTCATCTCTACGTTGATTAAAATCCACTAATTAACTAACAAATTTGTTCCTCTAAAGCTATTCTGTCCATGTATAACTGACAGATAATTACTCTGTCAATTCTATATGATAGCTTGAAGGCCTTACCTGATGGTATAATAGCATATTTACAAAATGAAGAAAGTAATATACCACATAGAATTAAATTACATTTATATCACATTCATAACATATAAATAGTTGCTCTCCATGTCAGTGAAGCACTGGATGTCTAGTGCAAGCACAGACAGTTGTACTGTATGTACTACCAGTCAATATAATTTGGTCAAATGTCACATCAAGACATTTGCTAAAGAAGACATTTCTAAAGGTTAAGTAGTGGCTTTTAAAATAGCTAGTTAAGCAACAGACTAGCCAGACTATTGTTGATACAGCTCTAATTAATTGACTGAAGACATTATTACATTTTAGCTGTTAGTTCTGGTAGCCAGATTATAATTAAACTCAGTATACTTGCTAGATGTAGCAGTCAAAAATTATTTTAAAAAGAAGTGTGTGAAGGTAAAAATAAAAATGTATTAAAATATTTATATTAAATACAAATAATAGCTAAAACTAAAACAATATTACATACTGAGCTCATCAGGCAGATAAATACAAGCTGAGAGACAGTACAAAAAATGTGACCTAAGCTACAGCAGGACTGGTATCAAATGTAGTCATTCACAAAAATCAATCAATCAATCAATCAATCAATCACACAATATGTATGTATGCCACATAATTGTGATATACAGTAAAAAGTTAAGTTCAAATTACAAAATAAATAGTTGAAAATTTTTGTCCTTTCCTCCCACTACAGTTTTTTATTAACATTACTGTCACAATTGTGACTTCTCCTGCATCAATCTGTGATGGTCATTATTAATGGAATCAGAGGGAAAATCCAGCACAGTTGGAGTTCAAGATGCCATATTTATTCCTTAGGGGTTAAGTATGCTTTTTTCTAGTGTCTCCAAATTAAATACGCAAAATACATGAAGACTGGAAAACTTACATTAAAAAAGTATCTTGGCACTGATTGCAAAAGATCAAATCACAGCTAAAAATCAATGAAAAAGGTAATGAAGTGTTTCTAACACATCAAGCCTGTCAAAATTTATCTGTGGAATTTGGCAATGGTAAGAATCAGCAAGCATAGGATTAATTCCGCTACTTAGCACACTCTAGAAGATTGTATCATTGTTTTATAATGATTCAAAAAAACCCCAAACTGAAAAACTAAAACCCATAAAACATATGCATAAATTAAAATAGTTGATATGTATGCGATAAATTATTTGGGAATCCTAGAGGTAATATAGCCTAGGTATTTACCATATTGTGTGAAACCTAAACTGATCAGTGAAAATGAGTCTATAAACAGTCTTCTCAGGAAGGAAAATGAAGAAACAGCACTACCATACACTAGGATTATCACTAATTAGCAATATAAAATGCAACTAGGACAAATAGGCAGGAGACAGTACAAATGAACAAACGCCTAGTTGAAACTATGAACATTTCTATTAATTCAAGCTTTTTCTATGACAGTAATCTACATATGTTAGTTACAAATACGTTTTCTTCTTTATCCTATTAAGTGAAAGCTAAAGAAAGCAACAAAAAGTGAGACAAATTTCACTACAATCATAACACCAATGCACAAAACAGAACTTGCAACTGACACAAATGATGTTGTCTCTGCTTGAGATAAGAAATATGTTTCAGAAGCTGCATATTAATGAATTAGATTGGCTTACATTAATTTTTCCACTTTGTTGTTGTTGTCTGCTGATGTTATTAAAACAAGTAAATACTACAAATTCAACAAAGGAAATGTCTTTCCATGTGTAATTTTTGGTTCTGCTCAGTACTTTCAAGGATAGGGATTTTTTTTCTTTCCTCAGGAATTACTGTTTCAAAATTGTGCTGTAGAGCAGGATCAGGTACATATAGGAAGTGGTCCTAATCTCTAGTAAAGGAGTATCTACCACATGCCACATTATCATGTTCTAGTGTTTTGTTATCTCTTAATTCAAAGGCTTAATTATAGCAAACTATGGAGGTTTTGTTACAAAATTGAACTGTTTTTTTCCTTATTCTTAGATGAAAAGAACTGAAACAGAATTTATCCTCACCTTCACTGTAATCTGTTGTTTAGGGCTTTTTTAATGCTTTAGAAAGCTGTTGTTTTGTTTGCCCTTGGTTGTTTATTATTTTCCACCAACAAATACATGACTTCAATATATCCTAGAGGTTGCATTTTTTAACATCTTATTCTTCCTTTTGTTATTCTTTCAGTGGTAGGCAGCAACAGGTATTATTTTGTAATATAATTCTGTGGTCATAATTTAAAATTAAATTGCTATTATTACTACAGAGGAATTTCAGAACCAAGTCAGACTACCAAACACACCTAAAACTAATACCCAGTTTCAAACAGTGACAGGATGTCATTTGGTGATGGCTCTAGAACAAACCTAGCAAAGAACACTGCAACTTTGTGCTAAGAATGTAAATCTGTTTATACTCTACATCAAACTAATTATTTTCATTTGTTATAAAAGGAAGATACTGCTTTAAAAGCTGTAGCCTGTGTATTGCAATAACAATTTATATTCTCATTACTCTTCAGTGTCAGTCTTTATTATTGCAATCCAATGCAAGTAAGAAAATTTGCAGATGCACTTCCCAAATAATAGGAAAGAAGCAGAACAATGGTCCCCATTTTTCTCATTCCCTTGGGAAATTATTAATGTTAGCTTTTTTTGCTTGTCTCTGAAAATAACTGTTTTTTTGAATGAGAGATTATTCTATTAAAACATCGTCTATTTGTGCATGTAACTAGAGAACCTAAAAATTCTGTACTTTTGCTAATGCTCCCTTCTGCTGAAAATTGCAATTATCACACAGAGTACGTAGTCATTTCATTTACAAAAACCTTATAAACTGAGTGTAAAACAAGAGACAACTGATGGATAGAGAATGACAGAGGAGTACAAGGGAATAACAAGACAATACTAGCCACTATGATAGACAGCAGTCTCAGAACAGAATTACCTTAAACACTGAACACTTTTTTTTTTTTCCTTTAAATAGTTCTGAGACATGAAGCTTGAATCCATGTATTATAGGCTATTAACACAAATTAGTAGAGAAGAGACACTGAAAAAGACCAAAATATCAGTAATCTCTTTAAACTATTGTTGATGGCTAACTGCTGAGTGCATTGCTAAAAGATGGCCAACAGCAGACCAGGGTAGCTGTATTTAATACCCTCACTATGTTGCTGTGTACATATGGTGTTTGTCAGATGAGTTTGATAATGAGTGTCTGTCTGGTATTCACTCTTCCATAAAATACTGTCCCACAAGCCTGAAATACTTCATTGAACAAGGTGAGCAATGTCAGAACAAGCAGACAGAACACCAATGAATGGATAGCCAGAAGCTTTTGCTATGGCCCAGACTGAACACCTGTCTTCTCATTTAAATAATCACTGAAATATTTTTGTTTATGGTTCCTCAGAAAAATATCTTTAACTATTCAGCTTTAATTGTTTAATTGTCTGTCCTTCAGTATGTAAAGCAATAAAATGAGTGTTAGTTTTCAAGATTAGTTTATGTGTGAATTACCGCTTAGCTTTAGATATCCCTGTTGTACTGAGAAACTCTTCAAGGCCATTATGCATTTTAATCCTCAGTCAAGCTTAATTTGAGAGACAAGTTTAGCTTTGTTGTCCTTGTCTTCCATGTTACAAACATTATTCTTGCAGCTTTAGGTAAATGAGAAATTTTACACAGAAGAGTAAACCCAAGTCACACTCCTTCCATTCAAATCTTGCCTTACACTTTTCAAGTTTTACAGTCAAAAACCAAAACAATTTGAATTCACACTTTAGCAATGACAATTCTACACACATTATGATTAGAACTCCTTTATCTTTTTCTCAATAAATATATATACACAGATTAAATTTTAACCTATCTGTCATTTTAAGCAATTATGGCATAAAGATGGTATTTTTAACATTATTATTTAAATATTACCTTAAAATTCATGTTTCATCCTGGACAGGTAAAAGGTTCATGGATTTTTCAGGCCTAAAGTAAAAGCAGCCAATTATTTTTTCCAGTGTGTTGTACAAACTGACAGGCATGTGGTAAGTTTATAAAGTAGACTGATCTTGCTTAGGAAATGTTATTCTTCAAGGCAAAAACTTTTAAAAGAATGGCTAATGCCATTGTCAAGTAAGATCTTAAGACCTGAAATGTTTGTGGTAAGGATTTTAAAATTTGGGTTTTTTTTTGTCTCATAGAGGTTCACCATAGCCTGGAGAAGAGAAGGCTTCAGGAAGACCTTACAGTGGCCTTCCACTACCTGAAGAGGGCCTACAGGAAAGCTGGGGAGGGGCTTTTCACCAGAGAGGGTAGTGATAAGACAAGAGGGAATGGTTTTAAACTGGAAGAGGGGAGATTTAGGTTAGACATCAGGAAAAAAATTCTTCACCGTGAGGGTAGTAAGACACTGGAGTAGGCTGCCCGGTGAGGTTGTTTTTGCTCCCTCCCTGGAGGTGTTGAAGGCCAGGTTGGATGAGGCTTTGTGCAACCTGCTATAGTGGGAGATCTTTAAGGTCCCTTCCAACCTTAACCATTCTATGATTATATGATTCTTATCTGAGCATTGCACTTTATTTAAAATTCAGTTTCAAAATCACTGAAAAGTTAAGAATAGCATCTAGTTTGTTCAAAACCTTCATTTTCTGAAAAAAAAAAAAAAAAAAAAGTTATTTGCAAGGAAACTAGCTGCAGAAACCTACAGCTTTCAAGATGTATTTGCACTTTTTCTGTTTAATTGAAGACAAGAATGTCAGAAGTGGTAAAAACAGTGAAGACAATTTCTGTTGAGCAGAAAAGAGAAAGTTGCACATTTTTGCTGCTTCTTCAGGATAACCTACCACTTTTGTCATTTTTGCAGGCATTTTGCTGAGTTGGGAAAGAGGGAAAGAAGAGGATAAAAAAACATGTGCACCACTCTGCTTCAGATGTCAGTCATCAGGGCCACAAAGACTGGATGTTCATCCTCAGGAAGTCCTGTGGATGCAGCTCAAAATGAGCCCTGTCTAAGCAGAAACACACAATTATTCCAAATTATTTCTAGGTTACACAATGCAATGACTCAACTTGATTGGAAAGATAAATTAATTGAAGAATTATTTTTCTTTTTTTTGTGTAGAAAGTCCCTGTGTATGATATTCATAAAGGAAAGCTGAACACTTGACTTTTATTCCAGTCTCTAAGAGAATCTCTATTTTAATCAGAAGCAGACTTTTTTTCAGCTCTTTCCTTTTAGGGAGAGGAAGAGATTGTAACACTGCAAATCTGCTCTTATATTAGCATGGAATGAATATATAAAGTGAAAAGGCTTTGCCAAAGTTTTGGTTTTTTGTTTTTTGTTTTTTTTTTCCCTCCTCTTCCACAGATGAAAATTGATTGAAAGAAGGATTCAGCATGAATCGCTCTGCATTTCTGTCTTTCACGCTGGTGCTGGTTCAGCTTTGGCTTAGCTCTCCAAGCATGCACGACTGCAGTATTGAAAACACAGACCAGTCTTTCACAGCAGTGCGAAGAGTGAAACGTGGCTGGGTATGGGAGCCACTTTCTGTAACTGAGGAACAGACTTCTGAGAAGCCTGAGTATATTGGACAGGTATGAAAAGTAATGACTCAAGGATGGTACAAAGTTAGATTTGATGTGCTGATTAGCAGCCTACTACCTTGACTTGTAAGACTAAGCACCTCCAGTGACCTGGAAATAACAGGAAATGTAGAAAGAGGAACTGAGGAAGCTGTAATTAGGAAGTAAAACATCTATGTTTTCTTGTGACCTGACTTAGGGTTAGAGAACTCCAAGAACCTTCTTCCACCTATGTCTGCTGCCAACAAAGCTTCACATTTACAATGACTCTGATACCAAATCTGGTTCCATATACAGCAGATGAAGGCATCAAGCAGAAAAGTTCCTTTTTGTGTTCTTAATGAAGATGTTTTTCAACATCTGGTGATTTGCTTGTGCTAATTTTGGCACTGCATCAAAGCAGCCATACTGAGTGAAGTGTAGTTTACAAGCAGTATGTAGCATGACTTTCTATTACACTAAGTAGCAGATGATTTACCCCTCATTAATTTTTAATGATGCAGATTAATGCTAAATCCTTTTACCACTGAGAAACTACAGGAATCTGCATGGTTCACTAGATTAATGTAGCCTTAGCAAAACAAGAAAATATTTTTCACCCTCCTTTAAAAATGTGCTTTGAGATTTATTTATTTTTAATTGAGGTTTATCTGCCCCTTTCTTCTCTCTCTGCTTATTATTATTATTAATTTATATTATTAAGTTTTGTATGCTAGAAGTAATTGCAATCTTGAGATCTAGTGTTCTTTTCTTTAAGACACTTTCTAGATGAATGAACCAAACTAAGTTTAACTGCTAATTAACTAACACTAAAATTTAATTGGACCCAAAGGGTGAAGTGCTCAAAATTCATTAGTTGCATTTTCACAGCCCCTTCAAAGTAACTACTATGGAAGTGTGATGTCTCACTTTGGAGAGAACAAGTGTAAACATACTAATTTTAAAATTATTATTAATTTTCTGATATCTGGAAAACAGTTTCCTGTAAAGAAACTTCATTAATGTCAAGCTTTTTCATCTTGTTTTACAAACATTTTATAATCTTGTGTTTCTGCTTCTCACAGGCAAACCATGGGGATTTTTTATTGAAGGTTATGGTTAATTTATTGCAGTTTAGCCATGGTCTAATCAGACATATTTGCTTATGTCTTTTATTGAGTAGACTATACTCTACTTGTCAAATGAGTTTTTCGTAAATAAGGCCCTGAATGAAAACTGCATTGATGAAAATACAAGGCTAGACATTCTCTGTTTTTACGTCACTATTTCAATATGAACTTTTTTCAACCAGATTCAGAGCTCAATCTTCATTTAACATAGACTCATGAATCCTTTTCCATTATTATGTTTAAGAAAAAGAAATGTGTCCACCAGCACTGCAGTGGCAGATATAGGAGAACAAGTAAATAAATTCTTGTTCCCCATTCTCATTTACAATGGGAAGACCATTTCTTCTTTTCTGTCAGTCAGGTTAACTGAGAAGCTACAGTATGCTTTCTCAGCAAATGTCATCTGAAAAAGACCTCTCATTTGACATGGTCAAGGTCATGAAAATCTTTTGGGAATAAAAGATTCTGAGTGAAGTGATTCAACACAGATTAGGTCCAAACAGCGAGTTCAAAGCATGTGTCCAGTCTCTAAAGGTTTCATGCATTCTGTGATCACACCTGAACCTCATCTTTAGTTGAAGGTTTGGATATTTGGCAGCTTTCCCTTTCCCTGGGGTTCATGACAAGGAAATCAAGATTTATGAATCAAAAATGAATCCATATGGATCTGTGGTGTCCCTTAGCCAGATGTTAAATTTGTATGGTGTTAAAATATATTCGACCAAACGACTCATAAAGGGGTGAACCTGAACCATGTTCTGTGGACAACTACATATGTTGAAAATATTTTGCTTTTATTTATTCATATTTTAAATGGTTCTAAGCTCTCTACCTTTGAACATTCTCTCTCTTGAACCAGCAAGGACAGCTAAATCAGTATAATTTAGAACTTAAATCCTCTGACAGAACTCAGAGCAGGAACTCAAAACTGTCCCTCCTATTTCAGAGCAGTGTCCCAGTCACATTCTGAATAAATTATCCATAAGACACAGGCAGATAATAATGTATTATAACGATATTTAAAAGGCATGAATGTTTTTCGAAATGAAAGTTTACACTATTTTTGCCACTTCAGAAACCATTACAAAATATGTTGGAAAGATAAAATGGGGAAATGTGCCCTTTACACCCTGTAGTTAATTACTTCACGCTCTGTGGCCTCATATCCTACATTGATCTCTAGGGTCAATAAGAATAAAGCAAAACAGTGAGATTATAGAAGTCAATAAGTAGACATATTATTTACATTTCAATCCTGCTTCTTTGTAGAAGAAGCAGGTTGAATACAATTTTTTTTTTTTTTTTTACTTTTTACTTTTTACTTTTTTTTTTTTACCTTGCTTCTTTTCAGTTATTATCCAGGCTCCTAGAGATTTTGACATGTCTTGTTCAAAACCCAAAATAAATACTGAAAAAAATAGTGAACGAATGATATGGTAGAACTTCCTGTTCTCATAAAATTCATCTGTGGGTGCTTGACACATTAAGAAATTAAATTATTTTTATTTTTAAAGTCCTGATTCATATTGTCAATATTAACAGAACTATTTTGTTGGCATGAACAAATACAGCTGGATGGCAGTGGCCTCCAAGGGTCAGATTAATCAGAGGAATCATCACCATAAAGTTCATCTTTGCAAGACAGCAGGGGATGCAAATCATACCAAAAGGAAATGGAAAATACCTATAAATTTATTTCAGAATCATGGAATCATAGAATCATAGAACCATTCAGGTTGGAAAAGACCCTTGGGATCACCCAGTCCAACCATCATCTCTATTCCACAAAGTTCTCCCCTAAGCCATATCCACCAACACCACATCCAAACGACCCTTAAACACATCCAGGGATGATGACTCAACCACTTCCCTGGGCAGCCTATTCCAGTGCCTAACCACTTTTTCTGTGATTTTATTTTTCTTAATGTCCAGTCTAAACCTCCCCTGTTGCAGCTTGAAGCCACTCCCTCTTGTTCTACTGCTAATTACCTGTGAAAAGAGACCAGCACCAGCCTCTCTACAATGACCTTTCAGGTAGTTGTAGAGACTGATGAGGTCTTCCCTCAGCCTCCTCTTCCTCAGACTAAACATTCCCAGCTCCTTCAAACATTCTTCACAAGATTTATTTTCTAGGCCCTTCACCAGCTTCGTTGCCCTGCTCTTTACTCACTCCAGCACCTCGACGTCTCTCTTGAATTGAGGTGCCCAAAACTGGACACAATACTCCAGGTATGGCCTCACCAGTGCTGAGTACAGGGGGACAATCACCTCTCTCCTTCTGCTGCTCACACTATTTCTAACACAAGCCAGGATGCCATTGGCTTTCTTGGCCACCTGGGCACACTGCTGGCTCATATTCAGCCCCTTGTCAGTCAGAACCCCCAGGCCCTTTTCTGCCAGACACTTTCTGGCCACCCTTCCCCAAGCCTGGAGTGTTGCCTGGGGTTGTTGTGGCCCAAGTGCAGGACCCAGCACTTGGCCTTGTTGAAGCCCAGACCATTAACATAAGCCCGACTATCCAATCTATCCAGGTGTCTCTGCAGAGCCTCCCTATCCTCATGCAGATCAACACTCCCGCCTAGCTTGGTGTCATCTGCAAACTTACTGATGATACACTCTATGTCCTTATCAAGATCATCAATAAAGATGTTAAACAGAAACAATCCCAACACTGAGCCCTGAGGAACACCACTTGTTACTGGCCACCAGCTGGATTTGACTCCATTGATCATCACTCTTTGGGCCTGACTGTCCAGCCAGTGCTTGATCCAACAGATCGTGTGCTCATCCAGGCCATGAGCAGCCAGCTTTTTTATGAGAGTTTTGTGGGGAACTGTGTCAAATGCTTTTTGGATGTCCAGATAAACAATATCCGCAGCCTTTCCCTGTTCCAATAGTCGGGCAATAATAAACAAACAAACAAAAAACAATCAAATAAAATATATCGATATATATTTAATTGAAATTAATATAAATATATAAATTAAAGAAATATAAGATAAATATAAATAAATAAAAATACTCGGGTGAGAATAAATAATATAAGCTTGTATCACAGAATGACTTTTCATCACTTTAATATTTCAAGAAAAATAAATAACCATTGTCTCTCATATTTACATTTAGTATTACTGAATAAAAATATATATATAAAACTTATAATGTACACTTGTCATTAATAATACTATTAATAAAAACTGATAATGTTTAATGACCTTTGCATTATTTTCAGTAGTTGCTCTGGGAGTTGATAAAGTAAAGTAGGTACTTGCCTTCACTTCTAAGTGGCTGAAGGATCTTTTTTTCAGCTTATATCAGTACTTTAAAACTGAACCATGACTTTCTGAAAATGTTACAATACTTTCTTTTAATTATTAGTGTCCAAGAAGGCTCACTAGTGACAGGGTTCTTTGTAGAATGAAAATACACAAAGCCTAAAATTAATATTCCAAAAGTTTATTCTTCACAAAATGTGGCATATTTTTCTGTTTTCTACTTGCAGCTGAAATCAGATTTAGACAAGCAGGATGGCAGCCTAAAATACATCTTGACTGGAGAGGGAGCTGGAAGCATTTTTACTATTGATGAACAGCACGGCAAAATCTACGTGACACAAAAGCTGGATCGAGAAGAGAAATCCTTCTACACTCTAAGAGCACAAGCAGTTTACAGGAGCACTCAACTTCCTGTAGAACCAGAATCAGAATTTATTATCAAGGTTCTAGATATCAATGACCATGAACCACAGTTCTTGGATGGACCTTATGTGGCTACTGTTCCAGAAATGTCACCTGAAGGTATGACATGATGTGAACCAAACTCTTTATTTCCTGATTTTTTCTAGATAGCTTTGTTTATATAAAATCTTAATAGTGTATTTTGTAGACAGCCTTTCAATGAGAAGGCAGCAAACTGTTTTCAGGCTTGGAAATTCACAAGGTATATGCTTAATCTGAAGATTGTACATATATCTGTTGAAGATCCTTGCCTTTAAATATTTAGGTAGCTACATGTATCCAAGTCCTTTTCTAGAATCCGGATGCGTGCTTGGATTGACTATAGAGAGTAACTCTCCCATCAGTGATTAAGATTAGTACTTGTTTAAAAATATAACATTACCATTCAGAATAGGTTGAATGATATAGCCGGTTGATCCTGCAAAGGAGATTTGGGAATGACATATTCTATTACTTCTTCAATCACAATGGCACCCTAGCCTCTAGGAAATTGTTCAGTGTATGATTATTGTTACAACCTGTCAGCTCTTCAGACTTCTATCAACCTGAAAGAAAAATATGCATGTAAAAGTCCTGTGACCTCAGCTGACCTTTTAATGACAGAAGTATAAACTTGGTTGAACTGAAAAGTGCTTAAAAGCATCCTTCAGTCTGCTCTGATTCTGCTTAATAATTAAGCAATATGTCTTCATTATACTCAGTGCAGTATAAATCATACTGTATTGTAACTGGAAAATAATCACATTAACATAACAGGCACTTATGATTTCCCCTCCAAAAGAGGGGAATTGTTTTCCTGTCAAGGGGAACAACTTAATCCCTGCATCTCTTCTTTCCCATCTCCAGACAGTCAAACAGAGCTGTACTAGTATCTGTCATGCATCTGGAAACTTAATACAACAAACAGAGAGCAAAGTCAACATCTGAAAAATATAGGTGTATATTTACATATATATTTACAAACACATATGCATGCATAATATGTATAGACATGCATTTAAATCCTTAAAATAACAGTGTAACTGCAACAGACATAAACAAGTATGTTATAGATGCTGCTGTCTCCAATTGATTATCTTCAAAGTAAAAGGAAAAGGATTCTTTAAATCCTACTGAAAGGATCCAAGTAATCCTTTAAATTCACACCTTTATCTCTTTTGGATATTTCTACTACAAATAACATTGAAAAGACACTCAAATATTGTGCTACTTAAAACTGTATGAATCAATAAGCTCATTAACTTATTAGGATCTGTGAACGTAAAAGATAATAACAAATATTTCATTCAGCATTACCCATTCCACTTTTAGGGCAGATTCAGTGAAGCTTTCACAGGGAGCTGTAAACTTTATCTTCTGCCAGCCTGGATGGCAGTTGAAAGAAAAGAATATTCATGTTTGAGATTAAATCAAAAGTGGGGTTAGTATACTTCAAGTATGTATTTTCAAATATATCCTTTCAAGCAGGAAGCAGTAGTTCACCATCACTACTAGCAATAACTACCAAACACATCCATTTAGTCAGTTTATTTCTTAGTGACCTTTCTTACACCACCTTCTACTAGAGAAATAATTTTGGGTGTATGATTCTTCTCTACCATTTTCTTCCTTGCAGACAGATTCATTTGTCTCGAGACTTCTTAATCTGAATTCTTGGTCAAATAACTTTCTCTAACATAATAGGTTCCTTGTTCAGGCTGCTTCTAGCCAATGCATCTTGCTCATTTATTTAGGTTTGGTGATGCAAAGCCAGGTGTCTTGTCAAGGATCTTCGCTGTTTTTTTTAATATATGTTTGTAGTAATAACGAATATAGTTCATTGTCTAGAATTATCTGGGTGTTTTTATCTGAGATTGCACAGATTTAGGACTTTTTCAGCTTCATTAGATTCTTCCCTGCCCAGCTCTTCAGCCTGTCCAGGTCACGCCAGATGGCAGCACATCCCTCTGGAGCGTCAGCCACTCCTCCCAGTTTTGTATCATCAGTGAACTTGCTGAGGCTACACTCTGTCCCCTCATTGAGGTCATTGATTTGTATGTTGAACAAGACCAGACTGAGTATTGACCCCTGGGGGACACAACTGGTTACAGGCTTCCAACTCAACCCTGATCCATTGATCACAACCCTGATCCATTCATCTAGCCTACGCTTCCTCAGTTTCCTAATGAGGATGTTATGGGAGACAGTGTCAAAAGCCTTGCTGAAGTCAAGGTAGATAACATCCATTTCTCTCCCCTCATGGAGCCAGCCAGTTACAAGGTCATAGAAAGCAATCAGGTTGGTCAAGTGTGATTTTACTTTGTTGAATCCATGCTGACTTCTCGCAATGACTTTCTTTGCTTTCACATGTTTTCAGTTGACATCCAGAATTATTTTTTTCCAGCACCTTACTGTGGACAGAGGTGAGACTAACTGGCCTATAGTTCCCTGGGTCTTCCCTCATGCCTTTTTTGGCCTTTTTGAAGACTGCTCATGTTTTGCAATATAAAGGCTGATATTTCATATATAAATGTCCCAAAACATGTATGTTCCTGCTGCATGACCTGGAAGAAATCATAGTAGGCCTTGCATTACTTAATGACTTTATGAAGGAAAAGAAAGAGAAAGGGAAGGAGGGAAAGAATAGGAAAAGTTAGAGAGATAACAGAAAATCATCAGTCCTGGATCCAGCATTGGGCTAGCCAGTGGAGGGGTTTGTGCCAGTGAGGCTCCAGAAATCCAGCATTACAGTCTCTCCTTTTATAGGCCTGCTTCACTTAAACCATCATTTAGCGTTGATGTCTTAAGTGTGGTTGAGACATATCACTATTAAGTGACAGGAGTGGACCTCCACCCCCTCTGCTCCTCCACAATTATCTCTGATTATCTCTGTCGTTGTCATTATCTCTATCCTTGTCTCCATATGCAGGCCTTAGGCCTTATACAGGTCATGATTTCCATAAATGATATCACATCATTGCTGGACTGGCAAGATGTGGGGGTTTTGGGGTTTTTTTGCTTGTTTTGGGAAAGGGTTATGTGCTGATTAATAGCTTTAAAAGATATTATTTATATCTTATAAATTATTTTTCTTCCAAACATGAAGTTACAAAATATTTTTAATACATTTTAACATCGTAATTTCTATCACTTAAATACAAATTTCTAGCTAAGCATTATTCATTTCAGCAAATGGCTTGACTTTTTTTTGCTGTAGGTTCAGTGTATAAAGAATTACAGACTTGATGACAGTGAAAATTAAAAATTGAAACTATTATAAACTATTCTAAACCCATGATGACAATACCCCCCACTGTAGGTGTATAGCAGGTTCATGACCATCTAAAGAACCTGAAGGTGCATAAATCTATGGTCCTGAAGGAGTTGGCGGATGAGCTTGCTAAGCCTCTGTCCATCATATTTGAGAGGTCATGGCAGTCTGGTGAGGTTCCTGCTGATTGGAAAAAAGCGAACATAGCCTTTATTTTTAAAAAGGGGAAAAAGACAGACACAGGGAACTACAGGACACTCAGTCTCACCTCTATGGCCAGCAAGATCATGGAGCAGATCCTCCTGGAAAATCTGCTAGGGCACATGGAAAATAAGGAGATTATTAGTGACAGCCAACAAGGCTTCACTAAGGGCAAGTTATGCCTGACCAATCTGGCAGCCTTCTACAACAAGACTGCAGAGGTGGTGGATGGTGGCAGAGCAACTGACATAATCTGTCTGGATTTGTGGAAGGCATTTGACATTGTCCCACGTGACATCCTGGTCTCCAAACTGACAAGTCATGGATTTGACAGATGAACCACACGGTGGATAAGAGACTGACTGGATGGCTGCACCCAGAGAGTTGTGTTCAGTGGCTCAGTGTTCAAGTGGAGGCAAGTGATGAGTGGTGTTCCTCATGGGTCAGTATTGGGACCAGTGCTGTTTAACGTCTGTTTTGGAGACATGGACAGTGAGATTGAGTGTATCCTCAACAAATTTGCTGATGATATCAAGCTGTGTGGTGTGGTTGACACCCAAAAGGGAAGGGATGCCATCCAGAATGAACGTGACAGGCTGGAGAGGTGCACCAGTGCCAGCCTCATGAAGTTTAACAAGGCCAAGTGCAGGGTCCTGCACCTGGGTCAGCACAACCCCAGGCACAAATACAGGCTGTGGGAAGAATGGCTAGAGAGCAGCCCTGAGGAGAAGGACCTGGGGACATAATTTCTTCTTTTCTCCTTTAGCATAATTATACAGCCATATTGGTAAGCAAGTGAAACCATGTAAATGTATGGCAGAAAGTTTTAGGAAATAGATTGGTTTCCCACTGTTCCTCATGAAAAGTGATACTTGTATTCTTATGCAGAACCTAGGTGAGGAAAAAAAGCAAAAATAATTATATTATTTCAAAGGACAATTATCACTGATGATGCCATGAGTTTGCTGTCAATCTTGTATCTTGGATATAACTGACTTTGAGCCAGAGATGAAATCAAGCTCTGCAGATTCATTCTGCTATGTCTTTTGTACTGGGGAGTCAGCTGTGGCCCTTGCACTAGGACAGGCTCATCAAAGACTCAAAAATAAAAAACTATCAGAGCTTTGCTATAGTTCTTTGCTCCTTTACTTGCTAATAATTAATTACTTCATCACTGGTGGGCCTGCTGGTGATAAAGTGGCTATGTTTTCTTATTCCCATGGGAAGCTTCCATAAAATACTTTGAATATTCAAGGGGACGAAAAACAATTTGCTGTACTCCACTCAAATAGCAGAAACCAGGGAAAAAAAGGCATAAGATGCAGATTATTTTAACTCATATAAATAAAGTGCTGAAAAGTCATATGCTATTTATCTTTAATTTAAAATTTTAATGCAAGAAGAACAATTCCTGAGGAAATTATAGAAGCTGTCAAATGCTCCTGTAGATATTCAGGACTGTTTACTAAAACAACTAGTATGTTTAAAGGTTTTTAAAGAGTTTATGTTTTGTTATTACAAGATAATTTATACAAGAAGAAAACGGACATAATCTATTATGTTTTTTCCTTGAGGTACTTCGGTTACACAGGTAACAGCTACAGATGGTGATGATCCTTCTTATGGGAATTATGCCCGTCTGCTTTACAGTCTCATTCAGGGACAGCCTTATTTCTCTGTGGAGCCAAAGACAGGTACTACAAATGATCCTGTAACTTGAAAACATTCATAACCTGATATAAAATGGATGCAAGCAAAAATGTCATTCTTCATTTCAACACAAAGATCAACTGATACTGCTCTACACTTACACATTTTTTAAGATCCTAGATAAAAATAAATAAATAAATAAACAAATAAATTTTTTCCTATAAAAATTGAAAATCTTTCTCTCTAGAGAATCAGCAATTTATTTAGCGAATTATCTTGCTAAAGAAAAGAGTTGGATACTGAGCACCCCATTCAACAAATGGACTTAGAAACACTTCTGGGTTAATAGCTCTGTGACTCATTATGTGAGATTCTTATACCTATACTGGAGAAAATCCAGATACGTGACATTGCTCCAAAATCCTGATTTCTGGGGAAGAAAGAAGGTTATATATAGCAGAGGAGATATATGATGTGTTCTGCTGCCCAGAACCCTAACTATGCAGAATGGATCTGTGATAAAGTGTAGACATTGCCACAAGTACTAAATCCCAGTTTTAGTTGTGCTGTGCATGGTCTAGCATGTAAATTAGTAACTGTGTGTGATGATGCATTTATACTGATATTTAGAGTTGAGT
Organism: Apus apus; assembly: GCF_020740795.1. Classification (NCBI taxonomy): domain Eukaryota; kingdom Metazoa; phylum Chordata; class Aves; order Apodiformes; family Apodidae; genus Apus; species Apus apus. The sequence goes on from NC_067283.1 coordinate 100,284,888, forward strand.
GTTGGGGAAGAACATCAATAATATGTTACTATATTATACTTTTCATTTTTAGGGGTCATCAGAATGGCTTCCCAAATGGATAGAGAAACAAAAGATCAGTATTTGGTCATCATCCAAGCCAAAGATATGGTTGGGCAAGCAGGGGCACTTTCAGCAACAGCCACTGTTACCATCAACCTTTCTGACATCAATGACAATCCACCTAAGTTTCAACAGCGTGAGTATAGGCTACTTACAGTAGTTGATGTCTTGAGGGAATTTAGATCTACTGTAGCTCTATTAAGTTCACTGGTAGGTCTTTTCAGAACAAATCCATTCTTTAACTTCAGCTTAGAGATTTAAACAAAATAAATAATAATTATTAAAAAACAAGTAAACAAACAAAATACCATAAAAGCTTAAAAGCTAAGAGGAAAATAAAGCCTCTAATTATAAAGAACCTCAGTCCTGCTGTTTTTATGACAAGGCTTTGGAGACAAATGACTTACTAGTCTTCTTTCCATATAGTTGGCCCTAACTAAGCCTAAAATATGGCAAACAAAGTATTTAGTACCATTTCACTCACCTTGTTTCTTTTTCTCCTCTCTTCATTCTAAGCTAACAGATACTGCAAACTTTTTGGCAAATGATGTGACCTTCTAGATCCAGGCAGTTTGTAACAGATGGGGCAGCTGCTAGCTAGTACCTCAGGAAGAAGTAATGAAATAAAGTTAGGAAGTTGCCCTCCACTGTTTTTGCATTCTGTTGGTTCTCCTTAGTTCTTTACTTACTGCTAAATTCTGACTGAGAGAGGAGGACTCATGAGTGGAAAGGATGTCATTCCCTGCCCCAAAGATCTATCCACTGCTCTAATAAAAGCTGAGGGCTTTCCCCAACTTTCTAAGAGTCTCAGACTATCATAGCTACAGCAGGTATTAACCGTGGCAGATCATTAAACCCTGACAGTATTTCTTTCTTTAGGACTCTACTATATGAGTGTCTCTGAAGAGGCTCCCGTGGGCACCACTGTAGGCATAATCTTCGCAGAAGACAGCGATATAGGGGAGAATGCAGCCATGAACTATTTCATCGAAGGAGATAACTCAGATGTTTTTGACATCATTACTAACAATGAAACTCAAGAAGGAATTATCTTATTAAAAAAGGTGAGATCTCAGAAACTTAGAAAATATCTGAATACTGGAAAGAGTCTTCTCAAGTAAGCTGGATGTTTAAAAAAGACCTATTGCTTTAAGTTCTACTATTTTTTTTTCTTTCTTCAGTCTTTGTGATTTCACTGAGATATTAGGGGGATAAAAACAAGCCTACTTTTCTTTCTTTTTGTTAATTTTTTTTATGAATTCCTATTACTTCTGAGCACAGTAGAGGCAGTTAAAGTCTCTTACTAGCTGTGCAACACTGTTCATCTTGTTGTGAGAAAATGTTCAATCTCTTCCATGTATCACTTGTGAAACCTTTATCAACAAGTTGTACACTATATTTACTCACTTCCAACACATCCTGTTAAACTTAACTGAAGCCAGAATGTATTACAGTAATAGATAGACAGTGGAAAATTTGCTGTGATATTGGTTTAAAAAGTTACTAAATATACTCAGAAATATACCAGTTTATGAACTGAGATTCTTAAGAGGCCTTAATACTGTATGATTTATTTTGGAGTCACATAGAAAGATTTCTGGGTCATCTGGGTCATCATCTGAAATGCTGATAGAGTTTGGTAGTCTAGTGAAATCCAGGAGCCTAGGGAACTGAATGTTATAAATTTGTTTGCTTTGGATTTTTTCTTTGTTTGTTTGTGGGGTTTTTTTGTTTGTTTTTCTATTTGGATTTATTACAATTCAGGCATGTATTTATTTTGTAACTGAAATACAGAAGACAATGACTATAAAATAGCAATATAACTGTGTTTATTAAATACTCATTTTTGCCTTTTGAATTTATTTCCTTTAGAGACTAAATTTTAACACACTCAGCTTAACCCTTACAGATTAATTGATTTGCATTGCTTATGTAAGAGTAAAGAATAGCATTCACTAAAGTTCTATCTGTGTTAGAAATGCAAGTACTAATAGAAGCAGCTGTTTTTCTAAAGGTTGACATTTATATCATAGAATCATAGAATTATTTGAATTGGAAGGAATGTTAATGATCATCTAGTTCCAATCCCCCTGCACAGGCAGGGACACCTCACACTAGATCAGGTTGCTCAGAGCCCCATCTAATCTGCCCTTGAACACTTTCAGGGATGGGCCTTCTACAGCTTCCCTGGGCAACCTGTTTCAGTGCTTCACCACCCTCACATTAAAGAATTTCTTCCTAATGTCTAACCTAAATCTACCCTCTTCCAGGTTTTATCCATTCCCCCTTGTCCTGTTAATGAGTGATTTTGTAAAAAGTCCTGTCTCAGCTTTCCTGAAGGCCCCCTTCAGGCATTGGAAGACTGCTATAATGTCTCCCCAGAGCCTTCTCTATTCCAGGCAGAACAGCCCCAATTCTCTCAGCCTGTCCTACTTCAAGAGGTGCTACAACCCTCAGATCATCTTTGTGGCCCTCCTCTGGACTTTCTCCATGAGCTCCATGTCCTTCTTATGTTTGGGCTCTAAAACTGGGCACAGTACTCCAGGTGGAGTCTCACAAGAGCCGAGTAAAGGTGGAGAATCACCTCCCTTGACCTGCTGGCCATGCTTCTATTGATGCAACCCAGGACATGGTTGGCTTTCTGAGCTACAACTGCACATTGCAGGTTCTTGTTGAGCTTTTCATCCACCATCACTTCCAAGTCCTTCCCCTCTGGACTGTTTTCAAGCCATTCTTCACCCAGTCTGTATTTGTGCTTGGGATTGCCCCGACCTAGGTGCAGGACCTTGCACATGGCCCACTTTTCAAGTCTGTCAAGGTCCCTCTGGATGGCATCCCTCCCTCCAGCGTGTCAACCTCACCACACACTTTGGTGTCATCAAACTTGCCGGAAGTGCACTCAATGCCACTGTCCATGTTGCCGATAAAGACATTAAATAGCATTGGTCTAAGTACCAACCCTTGGGAAACACCACTCATGACAGATCTCCATCTGAACATCGAGCTGTTGATCACTACTCTATGAGTGCAACTCTCCAGCCAGTTCCTTACCGAACAAGTAGTCCATCCATTGAATCCATACCATTCCAGTTTTGATACCAGGATGTTGTGCAGGACAGTGTAAAAGGCTTTGCACAAGTCCAGGTAGAGGATGTCAGTGAAACTTCCTTTGTCCACTGATGCCATGACCCCATTGTAGAAGGCCACCAATCAGACAGGATTTGCCCTTGGTGAAACCATGCTGGCTGTCACAACCACCCCTTTGTTTTCTACATGCCTTAGCAGAGCCTTCAGGAAGATCTGCTCCATGATCTTGCCAGGCACAGAGGTGAGACTGACTGATCTATAATTCCTTGGATCTTCATTTTTTCCCTTCTTCAAAAATGGGAGTTATGTTTTCGCTTTTCCAGTCAGTGGGGATTTCTCCAGAATGCCAGACAAATATGGACAGAGGCTTTGCAGCTTCATCTGCCAGTTCCTTCAGGAGCTGTGAATGAATCCCAGCAGGTCCCATAGACCTGTGCAACTTCAGGTCCTTCAGATGGTCATGAACCTGGTCTTCCTTTTCACAGTCCATGCCTTCACCTTCTCTAACTCGGATGGTGTGAAAGAGCCTTTCTTGGTGAAGAATGCAACAAAGTATCTTAGCCTTCTTTGTGTCCTGCATGGCCAGGTTTTCAGTTTCCTTATGAAGCCAGCCCACAATGTCCCTTGTCTTCCTCTTATTGCTGACATACCTGTAGAAACCTTTCTTATTCTTAACATCCCTGGCCAGGTCCAGTGCTATCTGTGCTTTTGCCTTCCTTATGCAACCCCTTGCTTCTCTGACAGTTTGTCTGTACTGCCCCCAGGATACCTGGCCCTGCTTCCACTCTCTGTATACCATGTTTTTACATTTAACTGTGTCCAGAAGCAATTTGCTCATCCACACAGGCCTCCAGGCTCTCCAGCCTGCCTTCCTCTTTGCTGGGACACATAGCTCCTGGGCATGGAGGAAGTGATCCTTGGATAGGGACCAGCTTTCCTGGGCTCCCCTTCCCTCCAGGGCTTTGTCCCATGGTACCCTACCAAGCAGATCCTCAAAGCCAGCCTACATCTGAAAGCAAACAATGGCATAGCACAGTTTACTTGTAAAGTGTTTAATTTTAAAGTGTTTTAACATTAAAGAAGAAATCTTAGAATTAAATATTTTTTTTTTTAAATTACCAGAATAAGGGTAGCACTATTTTGTCTTCAATATCACACTACTCTTTCAATTGTATTTCATTCAAATGTGGAGAAAGAAATATTCTACATCTCACTTTCTTAACAGAGAGTGGATTATGAGAGCAAGAGGAGATACAGTATTCAAGCAAAAGCTGTAAACAGGTACATTGATGACCGTTTTCTGAAAGAAGGACCATTTGAAGACAAAACCATTATCAAAATCAATGTGGAAGATGCTGATGAGCGTCCAGTTTTCACATCAGAGAAGTATATGATGGAGATTGCTGAAGCAGGTGTGAGTGGCTCATTGGTGGGCACTGTTACTGCTAGAGATCCAGATGATGATGCTTGCCCAGTCAGGTACCTAACTTTAAATGTGAACAGGCCTCAAATATAAATGTAGTTGGAATTTTCAAAGGCTATTTCTGTTTCTTACCTCGTCTCAGTATTACAGTTAATCATGCTTTCACTGTGATAGTCTAGGTTGTTCTAGATGACACGGTAGGCAGCTGAGAACCCGGGGAAGTGGAGGCAACCTATAACAAAGCTCCAAGAAAAACAAGTGATGTAAAAAAGCCCCAAACAATTGCTCACCATCAGCTGGCAAATGCCCAGCTAGCCCCTGAACAATGGCAGTCCTGGCCAATCTCCACTCCCTCCCAGTTTTGTTGCTGAGCACATCATATGATAAGGAGTATCTCTTTGATCAGTTGGGGTCAGCTCTCCTGACTCTGTCACCTTCCATATTCTTGTGCACTCTGAGCCTACCTGCTGATGGGACAGCGTGAGAAACAAAAAAGGCCTCATTTCTGGGTTAGCACTGCTCAGCAGTAATAAAAACACCCCTGCATTACTGACGCTGTTTTGGCCATCAATCGAAAACCTAGCCCTATCCCAGATACTATGAAGAGAATTAACTCTGCTCCAGCCAGAACCAGTAAACTAGGTTGAAATGTACCCCCTAACCCAAAATCTTAAATAAATGAGCTTTGTTTGTGCATCTTTGTAATCACTTTAAGATGGGATACAATTTTAAATGTAGCCGTGAAGAGGCTGAGCAGAACAGAAGAGCTGGGGTACTGCAGCCAAACCTTTAAGTACCTGGAGGTGTTTCAGTCTGTTCCCAATAACTTCTGGAGATATGGTGAGATGGACTCATGGTTGGGAGGGATACATAGAATAACTACATTGGCATGTGGTCAGCTCAACATGACCAAAAATTTACCTGTTCTCTATATGTACCAAAATTACCCCGTAGAGATAAGAGTGGCCCAGGCTTTTAATTTTGCAAACATCTCCTGTGAAACACTTAAACACAGTGCACTTCTTAATTTTAAATATTTTTATGGAACTTGCCACAAACTGAATATTTCTGTGAAACAGTCACACATATGTTCCATCACTGAGTTTCTTTAAAATAGAACTTGTCACTTATAATGTAAAGATTTGTTTATTGGGTTAAGTGCCATGCATATGAATCTAATTTAAAAAACTATTGCTAACATAAATGACAGTAGTTGCTTATAATACAGAAAACCAGCTGTGTTGTGGACACCAGTTTTTAAATATACAAAATAAACAAAGACATGCAACAAAACTTCACCTCATCAATAATGAAAAATGTCTACAAAATATACAACATAGATTTTCTGAAATTTACCTATCAAGAATCGGATTGTAAAAAAACCCCATCTAACAAAAAAAAACACCAATGTTGGAAAATAGTAAACAAGCTTTGGATGCAGAGGATAAGGAACACATTTTTTAAAAATAATTTTAAAAAATGTATTGTAAATCCCTAAAAAAGAGGTTTATAAATGTCACATATTTGGCAAAAATTATAAGAACTTTCACTGACTGTGTTGTTCTGGTTCCTTGGTTTTATCCTCTTGCTGATTTACAAAAGAGACAAAATGTAACAAGTAATAACAAGTTGTAGAGCCATCCAACCACTGACACATAGTCTGAGCTGGAGTCCTAAGTGCAAAGTGGAGATAGAAAGACTTTGTCAAGCACAACTAAAGGTACAATAAAACAGGGAATAATTACATGTGGGAATTACAAACTGGAATGATAAGAACATTTAAACTCCTCTAACAGGTTTTGTTTCCATGAAATAAGCTCTGCTAAGAACTGTGACGTGCAGTCTTTTTTTATATATCATGAAAAGCATTTGTAAATAGCCTTTCTATTTGAACCAGTATCTTTGGTTTCTTTTTCAGTCCATCTCTGGCCTGTGGCCAGTGGTTAGACTTTAAAAATTTGAATGGTATGTATGTATGTATGTGTTCATGTGCATGTCTGCGTACAGACGTAGCATCCAGAGTCTTTTAAGTGAAGACTCAGGAAGGCTGGACTCATTTGCAATCATCTCCTGCATTAGGGTTTTGTACCTCACTTAGGTGACACATCATTACAGATACTTGTCTGTCTTTATAATGCCTATTCCCTTGGCACCAGAGCATTTCAGAAATGATAAAATAGATTTGCCACTATACCTCCACTTAGCTGTTAGTGTTATTCATTTCACAAGTGGCATTTTTGCTGTTTCTTTTCAATGAAGTCATTCACCTGCTGTGAGTTTGACTTAGAAGTAAGAATGAATAATGCATTTCAGATTCAGTTCATATTAACGTAGATCTGAGACATATTTAGTTTTATAAAAAGAAGAGCTTTGATCTAGGCAGCACTGAATTTTAAATGTTTACGAGTGTACATTTTTCATGATTCCTGAGTTACTGCAGCACACACATGTATATATGCTCAGCTCTGTTTTCTCAACTGACAATAGCTTTCTGTGTCCTTGCTTCTGATGGAACATTCCAGTATTAGGGAATTCCATTACTTTTTTTTTTTTTTTTTTTTTTTTTTTTTTTTGTCTCAGGTACTCTATTGTCCACGGCATGCATCTAAATAGATTGTTCAGCATCAGTGAACACAACGGAACAATCATTACAACTAAACCTCTTGACCGAGAGATAGCTTCTTGGCACAACATAACTGTAACAGCCACAGAAATAAGTGAGTAAGAAATTTAAGAAATACTGTGTTTTATATACTGTGAACTATAATTATTCTCTGAACATGGCTTCTTTTAAGTAGAGAATACATGCTTCTTTCTCATTATATTACTGTTGCTTGCTACATTAAGGAGCATTATTAAAATGATTAGTTAAATAGAAGTGGAATGTATTTGAGCTGTAAGGTCTTGTGCTCTTTCATAAAAGATGACCTTATAAAAAGGAAAGGAAATTATAATAGGACCGAGACTGTAATGCTTTTAAGTTACACTGAAGCATAAGACTTGCTCCTGCAGTGCAAGATCTTATGTTAAATTAGACCCTGGTTAATTTCACACCAGATTTTTGACTAGTGTGAAATTAGCCAGTGTCTAATTTAACACCAGTAGAAACCTGTGCCTCATTAACTGTGAATGTTAAGGCCTAGACCAGTTAGACTTCTCCTCAGTAACAATTAAATCTGCAAAACAACCTTTATATAGATTTCACCAGTCAGTTTAGTTTGAAATTCAAATGCAAATTGCTTCTGTTTGTTCTTTTGGTGATCTGGTTGCCCTAGCTCTGGGACAACACTTGAGAAAATTAACAGCTACTGATTTATAAGGCAGTATAACAAGATTATTAGGATGTTATTTAAAAATGTATCACATTGATCCTCAGGAAGAAGAAAAACCATATGACTCATAGAATCATAGGATGGTTTAGGTTGGAAACAACCTTAAAGATCATCTAGTTCCAATGCCCTGCCATGGACAGGGACACCTCCCACTAGATCAGCTTGCTCAAAGCCCCATCCAACCTGGCATTGAACACTTCTGGGAGGAGTCACACACAACTTCTCTGGGCAAGTGGTTCCAGTGTCTCACCACCCTTACAGTAAAGAATTTCTTCCTAAGATCTAATCTAAGTCTGCCCTCTTTCAGCTTCAGAGCATTTCCACTCATCCTATTAGTACCTGCCCTTGTAAAAAATCCCTCCCCAGCTTTCCTGTAGGCCCCCTTTAGGTACTGCTATAAGGTCTCCTTGGCACCTTCTCCAGGTTGAACAACCCCACCTGTCTTAGCCTGTCCTTATGATAGAGGTACTTCTGCCTTCTGATCATCTTCATGGTTCTCTGGACTCACTCAAACATCTCCTGTATTGGAGATGCCAGAACTGGTCACAGTACTCCAGGTGACATCTCATGATGAAACTAGAGTCCAAGCAATAAATGAGACACATTTCTTGCTAAGACTACTTTAAATACATATTTGTAAATTGCACTGTTCCAAAAGGGAGTATGTGTATGTATGAACATTGCTATGTATAAGTAGGATATTACTGCTAGAAGTTTAATATAGGATAGTTAGTTTTCATTGAAGTCTTTATTTTGTGTCAGGGAATTGGTAGTGTTTTACTCCTTTTGAACTTCTCTGTGAGTTTTTGAGCATGAATATATTTTACTTCTCCTGTTGTTGGGCAGCTGGCAGGTGTTGGCAAAATTGATATCTGGCATAATTTTGTCATGTCTACAATAGCTCTATAGAGCAGGATGATTTTTGATCTGAACTTTAATGTTTAGTTAAACAATAAAATAACAAAGAATCAAATTCCACAAGTGAACAAGTGTCTCCTGCAGCAAAAGAAAGTCACAGTAATGAAAGTTAACATAGAGAAAGAAAACCCACATTATCTTCATATTTTATTCTTTATTTCTTTACTGATGATAAGGTCACTGCATTCAAGAGCATTGAAGGTAGGTCGCCTTGGTCTCAGCATACCTGAAATTATTTATATTATTAACTAGTAGCATTTTATTCCTTGAAATATAGTCAGAACATATACTACGTGTATGAGACATTTGGTGGATGACATTATGGCTCCACTGAAGCCAAATCAAAATGCCGTTTGAGTTTATCCACACACGACACTCATTGCAGTTAAGACAGGTATTGAACCTGTATTACAACAGCAACCTCCCTAGGGGCCAGTTGAGGTCCTGGCATTTATAAAGGACACAAGCCCTTTGCCTCCATTGCAATGACAGAGAGACGAGATTAGTAAGAGGAGCTTTCTTCTGTTATTGCAGACTTGTGGTGTGGCTTATCCCATCTTCATACTGCTGAGATAGCATGTTTTAAAGGTAATCAGAAGTAGATGTAATTAATTGGATCTTAAATACAAGCAGTCAGACCCGGCAATCTATTGAGTCTTGTTTGACTTTATGCCTAAGATAGTTCTAGCTCAAGAGAAATCTAGTTTCCTTTGATCAGTTTTTACTTGGTTGTAATCACCTTCCACACAGTACAAGGCTGAAGCATAAAGAAAAGTATTCTAACCATGCATGACAGCAAGAAATCCTTAAGTACTCAGATTTACTGAGTCAGATGAAGATTAACTGACAATTATTTTAGAAGAGTAATATCTAGTTCAAATGGATCAGGGTCAAGTTGGAGGCCTGTAACCCGTGGTGTTCCCCAGAGGTCAATACTTGGTTCGACCTTGTTCAAAATACTCATCAATGACCTGGACAAGGAGACAGAATGTTTCCTCAGCAAGTTCAGTGATGATACAAAACTGGGCGGGGTGGCTGACGTTCCAGAGAGCTGTGCTGCCATCCAGCATGACCTGGACAGGCTGGAGACCTGGGCTGAGAAGAACTCAGACCTTGTTTTTCAAGTTCTTATCTCTCAAAGAAATTTTCTGCTCATTGAAAGATCTTTAGTCTAATGTAGGATACGAGTCCAATAACCATATCCAGATTCTTACAACTATTTTCCCTTACAAGGGATAAAAGACAAAATAAGTGTTGCTTACCGTCTTTATCCACTACAACCAAAGCAGTCACTATGCTTTTCCCAAAATCTTCATTAAATATTTACCAGGCATTGATTCCAAGAGTGGCTTTGTAATGTATTTCTCCCTCCCAAAACAAAACATCTGTGATTTCAGAAAAATTAAAACTTTCATAATGTTTTCTTACAACAGCAACATGAGAAATGTTTTTCCTGGTCATTTAACCATATACGGAAGGGAAAAAACAACACACCCAAGCAACCACAACACAACAACCCAAATATAGTAAGGAATTAGAAACAAGTCTATTAAAAAAAATAGTGAAAATAGTGAAAAAAAGCAGATGTGAATGGCAGCTTGAGGCTGAAATGTGCTATCTTAAATTTTATGTAAACAAATTGTAGACTTTAAAGCCAGTACAGTATCCTATGAACAAGCATGTCAGGAATAGGCCAAAGTAGTTGAGTCCTTCCCCTGCCACTTGGTATATGACTGAAGCCACAAAAGGTATGCCCCTACCTCCCAGTTAGTGATACAAAGTATTCCTTTCGATGCCAATCCAAACAAATATCTGCCCTACAAATCCAATTCTGACTTTAGAAAATTAGGCTAAGTAGGTCCTACACTCCTGGTATAATTTCTAAAAGAGATGTGTTACTTTTTCTGTTTATTTAAAAAATAAGCTGAGCACTGTTTCATTGCCTGTTGTATTATTAGGGATGTTGGAATTCAGCAAGAGAAATATCACCCCACAAGGAATTATTTTTGAGATGACTTTGACAGATCATAAGCTTCAGTAAATTATCATGGCTCTAATGATTTCACAGGAGGAATAGCAATGGGAAAGTGCTGAGTATCTAGTGCTTCATTTCTGTGGTAGTTGCTTTTGCTGCCACTTCCTTTGGCAAAAGACTCAAAGCTATCACCACAGATTCCATAAGATCCAAGAAAACGAATGTTTGCTTCAAGCAACTAGTAAATTATACATTAAAAAAAGCAATGTAGAACTAACCAAACACATACAGTTTGAAGCAAAGCAGAAAGGAGTACATTTTGTTTATCTCTTAAAGGTCCATTTGACTAATTTAAGAAAATGCCTTAAGGACTTCTGAACCTGTCAGAAGCAGTGACACTAATACCCATCATGAGGCATATTTTAACTATACTGAATATTCTTGTGAGTGACATCTAGTTTAGATGGAGAAGATTGAGATACTGATAAATATTTCCTATTCCTGGAATGTCTTAGGATTATTTTATTTACTGGAATATAGTCTTCATTATGAGCTTTACCTAATAACATGTCCACATTAATGTGAATGTTACTGTTGCAGTGAAACTTCTTGCCTACTAGAGGAATAAATTACATTGTGGGAAGGCAGACACTTCACAGAGTTATGGCATGTGAGGATTTGAGTTGCTGATGCATGAAGGACTTCAGAGAGGTATTTGGTATAGAATCATAGCATCATTTAGATTGAAAAAGACTTTTAAGACCATTGAGTCCAAGTGTTAACCTAGCACTGCCAAATCCACCTCTAAACTTTGTCCCTAAGCAACACATCAACATGCCTTTTCAATACCTCCAGGGATGGTTATTCACCAGGCTCCTGTTCCAGTGCTTCATAACGCTTTAAGTGAAAAAATTTTTACTAATATCCAGCCTCCCCAGTAACAACTTGAGTCCACTTCTTCTTATGCTATAACTTGTTACTTGGCAGAAGAGATCAACACCACCTCACTACACCCTCCTTTCAAGTAATTTTAGAGAGCATTAAGATCTCCCCTCAGCCTCCTTTTCTCATGACTAAACAATCCTAGTTCCCTCAGTTGCTATTCATAAGACATCTGCTTCAGACCCTTCACCAGTACTGACTACAGGGAGACAATCACTCCACTAGCCCTGTAGGCCACACTATTCCTGATACAGCTTTCTTGGCCACTTGTGCACACTGCTGCCTCATATTCAGCTGGCAGTTGATCAACACCTCCAGGTCTTTTTCCACCAGGCAGCTTTCCAGCCACTCTTCCCCAAGCCTGTAGCATTGCCTGGGGTTGTTGTGACCCAGTGCAGGACCTGACACTTGGCCTTGTTGAAACTTACACACTTGGCCTCAGCCAATTGATCCAACTTGTCGAGGTCCTGCTGTAGAGCCTTCCTACCCTCAGGCAGATCAACACTCCCACCCAGTTTGGTGTTGTCTTTAAATTTACTGAGGATGCACTTAATCCCCTTATCCAGATCATTGATAAAGATATTAAAGAGAACTGGCCTCAGTACTGAGCCTTGGGAAACACTGCTTGTGACCCCACTGCCAACTGGATTTAACACTGTTCATCACTACTTTTCGGGCTCAGCCACATAGCTATTTTTTTACCCATCAAAGAGTGCACATATCCAAGCCATGAGCAGCCAGTTCCTTCAAAATAATGCTGTATCTACATATCTTCCTTTCCTTCATTTCAGATGACATATTTATAAACATTATTATTACATAAATAACCAGCTTTTTCAAACTAGGGTACATACACCTCTTGTACCAAAACACTAGTAGGTCTGTTTTTTTCCTGAGATAGTTACAGCACCATAACCTTGTATAAATGCAGTAGACACAGAAAAATGTACTTAATATTAGCAGAGCTTCTTTTTCTTTCCATCCATGAATAAGCCATGCTGACAACTTTTGTATCTAAAGCCACAGTAATGAAGTGACTTCAGATATATACAGTAATGCAATGTATTTGTATAACAGAAGCAGTAGTGCTTCTTTGACTACAAAAGGCCAAAGAATAATACTTGCTGTGCAAATAATACTTGGAACAAAACTGTAAACTCAGTCTATGAAGTCTATCTACAGTAGTGCCTGGGACATGCCTTAGACATACTTGGGGAAAGTCAGACTTCTTTGCAAATACGTGCATGGAGACCAGTGGATAGAACAGCTCTCTTGTTTGAAATTCAGAGACTTGCCTTTCTGCCTTGGCTAGGGTTGGGTATCTGTTTCCACTGCAATTACTCCATGACTAGTAATGAAGAAATATTTTTAAAGCATGTGAATGTTTTCTGCCAAAGCTTTAAAAATTTAAAATACAAAAGAAGAGGAAGAGTTAAGAGAATTTCTGTTGACTGAGGCAGTGAAGCATCTCTCTTATGAAGAAAGGCTGAGAGAGCTGGGACTCTTCAGCCTTGAGAAGAGAAGGCTGAGGGGAGATCTTATTAATGCCATTAAGTATCTAAAGGATGGGTGCAGGGAGAATGGAGCCAGACTCTTTTCAGGAGTTCCTAGTGACAGGATGAAGGGCAATGGGCACAAGATGGAACGTAGAAAGTTCCACTTAAATATGAGAAAAAACTTCTTTATGGTGAAGGTGACAGAGCACTGGAACAGGCTGCCCAGAGGGGTTGTGGAGTCCCCTTCTCTGGAGATATTCAAGACCCATCTGGATGCAGTCCTGAGTAATGTGCTCTAGGTGATCCTGCTTTAGCAGGGGAGTTGGACTGGATGGTCTCTAGAGGTCCCTTCCAACTCTGACATTTCTTTGATTATGTGACTCTTAAAGGATAGTGACCAGTTATTGTGGCATCCATGATGTTAAGTGCTGTGAGAAAATGCAGCTGCCTCTTAAATCCTCTTCAGCCCAGGATCTTCTTTCTTGCCTGCTGGAGTACAGCCTGATGCCCAGGGATGCAAAGCCTTTGCCCAGGCTCAGGCATGTGTCTGAAGCCTTCCTTTTTGTAGGCACAACCTATAGCAAAGCCAAGCATGTGTCCCAGAGATGTACATAGACAGACAGAGCACACTGACATGTCTGGTCATGCAGACTGCCACAGACAGGGTGCCACCTTCAGTAGCATCTACAATACAGGACTCACATAAACCCCAAGGACTGACAGCCTAATCATCTCCTCTTCTTTGCTAGGAGAAGCAGAAGGTCATTGGTGAAGTCACACACACACCACACTCTCCAAGTTCACAAGCACACACATACTTGTGGATCCCTTCAATACCTGTACAGATGCTCTGTCTGCCTTGCACCCCTGCCAGGATCCCTCCTTCTATCCACTTAATGTTCCCTAAATCACCAGCTAGTCCATACTCAGTGTTCTCTGGAAAACCTGCAGCCCTCACACACTCCTCCCTCATGCATCCCATGTTCACAAGTACACCCTGAGCTTACCAGGTTGGACCTCCTATGAGGGCTTTGTCTGGACACAAGGACCCACTACTCACAGTTGAGTCCAGCTTAAAGTTTGCTAAGGAAAATGCACTCACACACAAACACACCAGCTTTGAGGAAGATAGAGACACACATCCTTTGTGACCCCCACTCACTCCAGCAGGTGATACCATGCCCTGGGGGCCCCACAAACCCATCTGACTGCACTACCTGGCACCAATTTTCACTCACACATACTCTGATCTCATCAATAGCTGATACTTAGTCCCTGCAGAACACATATACATGCAATGATAGAGATTATGCAGAGAGGTAGCAAAGAAAAGATTTAATAAGAAGATAAAAGATCATCAAGCCAACTGCTGATCAAGTGGTGGCTGAGCCACAGAAGCGTAATGACTGGTCCAGTTTTACAGGCAACCCCTTTCTGTCTGTCCACTCTGTTCCTTCTTGCGTGCTCTCCATGGGTCTGTACAGATCCATTGATTCCTGTCCACATCTGGGTCTAGGGTGCCTCTGGTTTACATTTTTATCAGTTACAAAGTCCAGGTTGCTCTGACTGAAATTGTTGCCTTATGTTTTCTGGATAGCCCATCAATTATTTTGGGGTTTGTTTCTTATCATTGTCTTCATGTTTGCTTTGTGAGGTCTGTGCCTTGGTATACTTTGTCTCTCTTTTCCCCTTTTTCTCCCTTAATCTCCCAGTTGTGAGGGTTCCTAATCTGATAACATCAAAGGAATAAACTCACTCTTACATGCCCTCATCAGTTAGTGTGTTTGACCAGTTTTGCTTCTCATCACCCTCTCCCTTATCATTTGTCCCTCAGGTTTATGTCCCTGTATGTTCTTGATTATGGTTTCTTACTAACTTTTATTGCATTAAATTAGGTCCTTGACCAGATACCCTTAGAGAAGCAGGCACTCTCTTTCCACATACCCTTATACATGACTAGTACAATAAATATTTGTGTGAACAAAAATTAATTTAATTTAATTTCTTCAGATCATATTTTATTTTTCATGTTTAAATCAGCTTCTGATTTAGCAAATGAAAGAGTGAAAAAATTCAAAATTTTACATGAAAAAAAAAGCCTTTTTTTTTCTATATGTATAGTATATATTTGAATTCAATAAAAGATTTAGTATAAAATGTCTGTATGTTTCAGTAACTATTTTATTCTCTGCAGAATATAATTTAAATTTTCTAAGGTCTACATGACTTTAAAATATGCAGTGATTTATAAATTATTTTTTTTAACCAATAGGAAATCCTGAAAAAATTTCAGAAGCAAATGTGTATATCAAAGTTCTCGATGTAAATGAACATGCACCAGAATTTCCTAAATACTATGAAACATTTGTTTGTGAAAATGCTGTTTCTGGCCAGGTAAGGGTGAAGAATTTTTTATTACAATGAAGATTTGATCTGAGATATTACTATTTTATTTAATATTGATTATTTCAGTACTGTGAGTACAGGCTGTATTTTGTCTGCTTCCAAAATTAATTCTGCTAATATATGTGTGGTTTGAAGTTTAGATTTCAGAAGACTGATGTGTATTTTTCCCGCCTTTAAAAGAAAATCAATCATAGAATCATACGAAAACAGGAAATAGAGAAATACAGAAATACAGAGAGAAACTTCTGAAAAAAAACCAACACACCCAAAGCCCAACATAAAGCACAGACTTGATTCTTGTTCCTGTCACAGAAGTTAAAACTAGGCCTGTTATTTACAGCAACCACATAATGTAGTCTGGAAGAACCAAATTTAGATCAAATTCTAAACAGAGTCATTGTGTTCCAGTTAGAAATTATTTATTGTGAACTGAAATCAAAACTTGTCTAGTTCAGTGAAAGTCTGAAGATCTTGAAGTCAAAGCCCTTGCAGCACCTTCCCTATCTGTCAGGTTATAGTATTGTGGTATTAAGCATCTTTCCCAGGAGGTATTTTTCATTTCCTGCTTATTCCCCAGGTAAATGGAGTCACATCCATCAGCTGCCCTAACTCCCCAAGGTGCATTGCTGACTGTCCATTTTCCTCCACCCACCTTCCTCTTCAGCTTTACTTTTTTTTAAAGTGACCCAGTTCTATAGCTTCAGCCCCAAAATGTGCAATAAGAATGCCACCAGGCTCCACACAGGAGTCTAAAAGAAAAACACAAAAAGAAAATCAGGATATTAAAAGCTTATAGAAAAACAAAAATAAAAGTTATGAAATGGGCAATGATGGAAACAACAAAATTCTGTATGTTTTCTCACCACTTTAAAGCTTTATTTGAACATATGAAAGAAGCTTTTGGTATATCTGTGAGGGTTCCATTCAAACTTTTTGCTGTGTTCTGA
This sequence comes from Apus apus, assembly GCF_020740795.1. Classification (NCBI taxonomy): domain Eukaryota; kingdom Metazoa; phylum Chordata; class Aves; order Apodiformes; family Apodidae; genus Apus; species Apus apus. The sequence continues at coordinate 100,301,495 of NC_067283.1, forward strand.
ATTCTGAATCACAGAGTCTTTCTCTTTAAACCAGCTTGATTTATTTTGATCTTGATTAGTCTGCAGTTAAATAAAGCTTTCTTTGAAGAAAAGGCAATTTTATTATAGTCTTTTTCATACATTTATATATTAGTCTATCAGCTTTTGGTTTATTTGTTCTGCATTTGCTAGTTTTCCACTCTGCAAATGTTATCTCTAGTTCAGAGGTACTTGGAGCAAATAATTTCTTTGGTCTTTGGGTAACTCATTGACAAATAAAACTACAGGCATTAAAGCAAATGCTACTTCATCATCCTTGTCTTCAAGACATCATGAATTGAAACTTACAAAATTGATATTTGTAATTCATGTTTTGGACTTGCCTACAATAGAAAAAAAACAGATTATTTATTCCCCAAGGTTTTCATTATGCCATACTTGCTTTCTGATAAATAACATCTGTATGCTAGCCCATTAATGGCTACTTTTAATAAATAAATTATATATGTATGTATTAACTATTTTGGAAATCACTGGAGAGAATGGCACTGCAAAGAACAGTAATAGTAACAATAATAATAAGCTCTTGAACATATGTTACAGGATTATTCTTGTTTAATATTGTAATACTGTAAATGAGGAATGAGCAGGACATTTTTATCCCATTTTACAGACAGGCAAATTGTTACTCTAGATTTTTTTTAATTTTTGTTTTGTTTTGTTTCATTCCTATAGGATTTTGAGAGTGGCAGGCACCTTTAGTTCAGCTTTTGGAGATCATGATAATAATGTTAAATAATCTTCTCATTAACAAAATATCCTGGGAAGAACAGCAGGAAATTCCTACTAAAGTGAATATTATCACAGTCAAAATTCATCATATTTTATTCAGTGTTTATGATTTAAAATAGAATTGATAGCTGGTGTGCCTCCTTCAGTGTTATTATTTTTTTTATCTTTTACTCAGAAAAAAAAACGCTTATTCATTTTCATCAGCAAGAAGCCAAAAAGGTTCCAAAAATTTTTTATATATGTCCTGATTGTCCGCTGAATAACACAACATATTTCAGAATAATCAGTTTAAACAGCTGAAGGCCTTAATCAGGATATTACATACCTTTTTATCTTAGCCATATTTCTGCAATCAATTCCAAAAGCTCAAGAATCTGCTTACATGTTATGAGTTGAGATCAAAGCTTCTGTAGCTATTCCATCACATTTCAATTTCTAAAGTAGCTGTCTCTTATCTAGCTGGAAATTACATGCTGAGAGATATTCTCAGAGGTGTTTTGCACCTCTGGAATTCACTTGCTTCCCTGATCTCAGCTGTGTCTATTTTCACAGTATACTCCAAAACATATTTGTATCCCCCAGTTTATAGTTTTCTGGTAAAAAGAAGGAAGAACACTGCATTTTCTTATTTGGATCACTTTTTCTTGATGTCTGCCTGGTTTACAATAAAAACAACAAAGGACCATATGTGAAATAAGTTATTTTTATCTAGCCTTACAGTATATTAAGCTATGAAAAAGAATGTGAAACAGATAATGAATAAAACTAATTGTTGTCCTAATTGTCCGAACTCAGAAGCAGTTCACGGTAGCTTCATTCTGGAGAAGAATGCTTGTTTTGAAGTTTTGGATTTTCTGAAAAATTATAAAAAATTCTCTGTCTGATTTTATCCAATGACTATTGACCTTCATGTCCTGTATGATGGTTTTGTGTTTGCCGTACAGACATGTTTATCTTAGCCTCTGAAAGGCATTAAAACAAAAGGATCACATTTCTGTCTGTGGGACTGTAATTCGAAATTTGACAATAAAAATAGAAGTAAAGAAGATATATAGCTGGATTTTTTCATAATTATAAATCCATTCATAATTTAAAATGGATTTTCCACTATCCATTTTATGTTATAGCTCTGTACTGTCTTATAATCCAAGTCAGTTGTATACTAGCACAGATGAAGTTTTCCTTTGGACATTGAAAAGCCACTTTCACTGCATCACTGGTATTAAATACATTCTTTTCAAACTAACTTGAACATGAAATTTGATGTGTAAAATAGACCTCTATCCTACTAGACCTAGGTAGTACCAGATCAAATGGAGCAATATTAAAAAGACATCCAAAACCAGTATTATTTTTGAATGGATCTTCTGACATTTTAACTGTATGTCGACATGCATAAATGATGACTGCATTGTGGTTTTAGTTACCCTTTATGTGTGTGTACAGTAACTGTTGAATTCTAAAGATAACAAAAATTATCAGGACACAAAATGGACCAAATCTGTCCCAAAGATAACACTAGACACATCCCAGCAAGAATACATTTTACCCAAAAAATGTAAGAATTAACTCAGCCTGGAACTGAAACTTGGAAGTTTTAAAGTAAGTTATATCAAATGTTTTACATCATATATAAGCAAGCTGAACATCCAGAATGAATCTATTTTTATGCACAGTAATTTCAGTCTTTTTTGTGGATATTTGTTTTTCTTCATATCGTGCAGGAAACAGATTTCAGCTGAAGACAGGCTGCAGTGGATACACCGACATTCTGAATCAATCCTTTCTTCTCTAATGCATATTTAGCCTGGAAATTCTGAGATCCTGTAATTTGGGAATCATGTATGAAGTGACTTTGATGCTGAAGCTTGCTTAGCAATTTTTATTAGATGCAAAGAAGTGACTATGCAGAGCACTTTGAGTTAGGATAAGAAAAAAAAAAAAATACTCAATACTTAGTATATAATAAAATAATAATCAATTTCAGTGAAAGTGAGGAGTGCTAATTTAATATTACTTCTCTACATAAAGAAATGTTGACAAAAGAAAAGAAGGGAACTCTTTAACCAAATCTGAGGAATATAGGATTAATGCTAACAATGAGTAGTTTGCTAAAACAGATGGTTTTTTACCAAAATATGATGAAAAAAATTATATTTCATAGCAGCAAAGTGAAAGTGTTGGGTTAGTAAGCCAGTTTTTATTATTTCACCTTGCTATGTTCTCTTCATCATTTACAAAAAACATCCCAGCAGTAGTGAAATAATAAAGAAAATAAAAAGCTATAAAGAAAAGCTGCAGTGAAGGCATCAGAGTATAAAAACATGGTGAAGCTGTGAAAGCACCAAATGTCCCCTCAGACTTTTACTCTTAGCTACACCTACAGATGCAACAGTGGGTGCAGAGGTCCTTGGAAAATTCCTTTTTCTGTTTCATATGGACAGTGATTCAACAACTTTATTTCAAGCAGAATCCAACAGGCAGAAAGTTTATCAACATATCTAAAGAAACATAAAAAGGCACCTTATAGTCAAGGCATGAGCTTTATAATTGTTACTCCTTTGTTGAGATCTACACCATTTTATTTATAGCTGAGCACAAACATCTTACAGTAGATCCAAAGAAATCAGATCATTATTGTGCTTTTACTTTTCAAAAAAGAAATAAAGCCAGTCAAAAGGAGAAACTGGGTCTTGAGGTAAGTCTATCTGGTTAATGCAGATGTGAACTATAGCAATGAACATTTCAGTCTTTTACCTGCACTAAATTCTAATGGTCATCAAACATTATTAAGCAATGAGAAAAATCCTGCTACTTACAAGACTTCTGCCAGTTTGAACAAAACCAATTCTGTACTCCCAAAACAGGCAGATGATCAGATATCTTACATCCTATAAAACATAGCAGAGCTCCTATTGAAGGATGTTCGGTGGAAAACTAAACAAAAGCAATGAAAGCAGAAAGAGAAAGGTGGCAAATCTGTTCCTTCTTGGAATAGTAACATTATTGTTGGGTACAGAAGCATGCAAAAAGGGCTCCAAATTATACACTCAGAGTACTCTAGCATCAAAATTAATGGCACTGGTGGTTGTTCAGATGGACAGTTTATGCCTTAAGCTGAACTTGGTAGAGAGAAAGTTCTAGAAGTAAAAAGGAGTGTGACATAGAAGCTTTATTATTTCTTCTGGATATCTCCATAATTCCAATTCAGTGACACTACTTGAGGTTGAATAAATAAATTTTCAATTAATTTTCATCAAGATTACCGGCAATAACTCCATACTCCACAATTTGATATTTGCAAGATGATCAACACTCAGACATTCAGTCCAAAGTGGTTTACAGAAATTCCCTTCTATACAAAATAATTAACCAATGAGAAATCAGAATTGTTACTGATACCTTAGATTCCCCCACTGACAATATTTATTAGTTGACTGTGCCCATTAATCAAATGGATGGGAAAGCTGAGTATAGCAGGACACATTTTGTGACCTTTGATCAAAGGAGGCCCTCCTGTTACCAGTAGTGATCTCGGCCTGTTTGGGAAGAAAGAACAAATGAGGTCCACCCACCATGAACTTAAATCAGTTTTTACAGAGAAATCAAGTGAATTAATCTCAGTTTTAAATAAATGCATAATCTCAGCTGGACTCCTGGCTTATTAAAACTTTCAGATTAATGGGACTTGAAAGAAAATATTTTGCAGCATTTAAATTTCAGCCTAGTCAAAGCAACAACTGTTAAAACCTTGCAGAAGCAACACATCACTTGCTCTATTTTATTTGTTTGCACAATGAAATGCCGGGTTTTTTTAAACTTTGACTCACAAAAAATAAATGCAGTTTTTCAGTTTATGACGCCAGTTTCCCTGGTGAAAAGCTAGACTCTCCTTGGTTAGATGTACAAAAGCCTAGGAAATCAGAAAAATAGAGAAACAGTTTTCTTCTCCTGGGGTGATTTTTCCTTTAGAATCAGCAGAACATGTGCTGCCTATTGCTTTCTGAATATTTTATAGACCAGTCTGGGTTTTGCTGAATCTTAGTGGAACTGATACCATGAGAAATAAACAGTAAGGGCATGCTCTGTCCTTATGTTCCAAATATTCTCCTGCTTCTAGTGTGAATCTTTACTGGCATATGAATATGCCTAAAATAAGCATAGAAGTTGTAGGTTTGTATTGAAGAGCACTGTAGAAATCTAAAGTGCAGCTGTTTTTTTGTTAGTTTGTTTGTTTCAGCTAGATACATACACCTCAGAATTATACTGATAGGATCAGATACAGATAAAATTTATATGGGCAAATACATTCTGAATTTAAAGTAATGGAAGTAAATAACAAAATAGCAAAACAGTATTTAATTCACAACTGCAATTATTTTATTATTTTTAAACACAATAGACTCCTGCAAATATGTTTTCCACGGATATTACTAATACCTGGTTAAATAACTATTAACCAGAATGAAAACTGTAAGCATAATTAATGTATTTGTTATTTTTGGTTGGTTGGTTAGTTGGGGGTTTTTGTAGGGAGGTAGATAATACTTCTTTGCCAAGTAACTACACTAAAAAAACCCCAATATAAATAAATAAATAAATAAATAAATAAACTAAATGTGGCTAAGATTTCTTTTTAGATTACTGTATTACTCTATGTATTCAGCCTAGCTTAATAGTCTCTGACTCATACAGAGAGACAAAAATCCCTATAAAGCTTTTTCTCAGCTGCAGCCACAGAGATTTTACTAGCAAATCAAGAGGAAAGGCCAGCAGAGTTTAGAGGGTTTTTTATATATATTTTTTTTGGAGGTATATTGCAGAATGTTTTCATGAAAATGTGTCATTGTTTATGTTTTAAATTAGATATAATATTTTTTTTTTCTCTATTGCTGCTCATATTGAGCATATTCTCAGAATTATATTCCCTTATAAAAATGAAGTTTGTGTTTTATTATCAGGTAGTACTAGGGATAAGTTATTTCCCTTCACTGATTCCTTGACCTGCATGCCTATCCCTGTACTTGCATCACCTTAACTATTTTGTTTACTCATGGGAAAGGGGAAAAATTTCCTCCAGGATCTTAATAATTTGTATGTTGTCATCAGATATATCACTGAACAATCACTCCTCTCAATTAGTGGCAATAAAAAAATCTCAAGGGTCCTCATTTTTCCACAGAGTGAAAATATAGATTTGAAATAAATTTCACATATAAAAAGGGCAGAATGCTAAGAATACAAAGCTTCTGGGGTATAAGCTACATTTTGCATTTTGCTGTGACTATTTCCTCAGACTTAGCTTGCTTGAAAAGAAAAATAATGTGTGTTGAAATCTTAGAATTTTGACTGAGAAATGGTTTAACTGGGAAGGAGTTTTCAAAGGCACAGATGGAAGGCTGCTGTCACTTCCACTGACACTGCTTTGCTTTTAAAGCACCAATTGTAGCATTCAGATGCTTTCTGCTTTGGGAAAGTTGATGATTCAAGTCTCTAGGGTACACATATCTACAAGGCATGAGATGACTCACAAATTAGAGACCAAGTTTGGAACTGGACACTTTTCTTAAGGTTGGTGGGGTAGCACCAGTTTGTTTTCCCCCTGCTAATCAAGGACACTCACTAATATATGCTGATGCTCAGGTCAATAAATGTTTACAGACAAAAATAAGAGATACAACCTCTTTTTAAGCAGATATATTGCTAATTATGTTAACTGTAGTGTGATTGTTTATTTTCAGAGATGAAAGATAATAATTTTAATAGTAACTATTACAGTTTCATTTTATTTTGCAATTACTATCTGGTTTGACATATTTGTAAATAAAAGCTATTCTACTTTCTTAAGAAAAAGCAGGCAAGGAGTTCTATAATCAGTTATACCTAGAAACAACAATTCAGCACATGAACTTGTCACCACATATCACTTAGTGGAGCTACAATGTCTCCATTGAATGATGTCAGCATGTTTCTGGACTGGAAGGAAATGGGTTTTCTATAGATGGAGTTGTTCAAATGTAGAGTTATATACTTTTCACCTTTAAAAAAAAAAAAAAAAAAAAAAGACAAAATACTGTATATATGATTTCTTTTTAGTTTACGGAAACTTCACCCACCCCTTGTCTTTTAATCCAGAAAACCTTTTACATTATCACAAAATTTTAATGCCTGCCTTTCAAAAAGATGAAAAATCAAAGCACAGTATTTGCAGAATATGAGCCTCCTTAAGGCTGTTTAAGTGTGGGAATTGTATATTTGTGACTGCATAACATGCACTCAATACATATTCACAGATCATATCTCTAGCATCATAAGTTTAACACACTTGATACATCCTTTTATTGTCTTAAATGACAAGAAATACTTTCATTATTAAATAATTCTGTTTATCTCTGTTTCCAGCTAATTCAAACTGTCAGTGCAGTGGATCAAGATGACTCAGCAGAAGTTCACCATTTTTACTTCTTGTTGGCTCAGGAGGCCATAAACGACTCACATTTTACTGTCAAAGATAATCAAGGTGGTGTCATTCATGTAGCTCTTTAAGATCTTAATAAAAGTTGTATACTTCTTGTAGTCCTCATATCAATTCTATACAATTTCAATAAATGTATATAAAAAATTCAGCTGAAATAGAAATCTTTGTTATAAGATATGAACATGTCATGAGGTGCATTTCAAAAAATAATTTATTACTATCAAACAGTTGATTTTTCTTTATCAGCCAAGTAACATAAACAGCAGAAGACAGTTCTATTTTAAGGAAAGAAAAAATGCAGACATGAAAAATACACTGATACTCCCTAAAATATATTTTCTTAATGGTGGGAAATATGGTGGGAAATACCAACTTTCTTGTTAAAATTATTTCTCTAAGAAACAAGACCACCAGAAAGAGAAGACGCTCCTAATACAAGTATTTGACTTCATAACTTCAGCAAGAACAAAATTATAAAAACTGATAAATCTGAATATAATCTGATTTCCTAATTTATTTTAAACTGCACACACTGATTAATGACGACAAAATAAAATTTATTCTATATGTATTTTTATGTTACTCAGAACCGATACCAATTGAGACTCTGACAAAGAGTCATGTAGAGTGCAACATCTAATGGAATTGCCAGGAAAATGAATGCTTAGAATCAGTCTGCTGAGACTACAAAGAACAACTTCTCCAGGCTCAATTAAAGTACATAATGCTCTTATTGACTTTGCTAATTATTTGAATATTGCAGCTAGGTGATTAAATCAATGGAAGTAAGTTTTGGAAAGTTCAGACTATGTTAAATGGCAAACTACTACTCTCAATATCTCCAAAGTTAAAGTTAGTGTATTAATATGTGTTTCGATTCCCACTTTCATTAGTGTCTCAGTGCCAGGAAGAGGTAAGTTGTTATATTAAAATTATACTTTGTAGAAGTCACGAGCATTTTCCATCTTTGCTCATTCTGCACAAAGTTCGAGCAGAGACGTGCACAAGGCAATACATCCAGTTCATTTTGGTGTCTATTGATGAGGAGAAAAAACATCCCACCTTATTTATAATGTGGTAGGGTCATTCCTCAGTCTCTCCTTTTCTGCTGCATTTCATAGAAATAGCTGGGTGAATTCGGATAGTCCTAGGCAAAAGCAAAAATGAGTCTATAAGTCTGTAGCATTTTATCTCAGAATTATCTTCTGAATTATGACAGAAACCTAGAAAAACATAAATGCAGTGGAGTTAACTAGACTGTTGGGATAGATGAATCATACAGATAATGGCAGAAACATTTTTTTCTTTTCCATGTACATGTATGCACTGATGCAGTAATTCACTCTGCTATGATAAAAAAAATATGACATAAATATTTATAGATATTTCTTCTTTCCATTATATAGAGATTTAGACAGGGCTAATTTGGCTTTCAGCAAAGTTTCAGATTTGAATTTGTTGATATGCAGAAGAATCTGAACTTAAGCTGCTTAATGGGTTTTGAATGGAACTGATTTTTAAACACTAATAGTTAAATACAAAACAAGGGGAGAGCCTCTAGCAACTTTTCCTTAATTTAGGTTGTCGGAACTCAGCTAGCTCCGATGTTTGAGTCAGGGAAAAAAAAAATAAAGACTATTTTAGTGGGCTTTTTCCTTGCTTTCGCTTCTTTCTCTTGCTCCCTGCTTTCTCTTTGTGCTGCCAGACACAGTTTTGATGTCTTTTGATTTGTAAACTGTCCATAATTCATCTGTGATTGGTAGCAGCTGGTTCTATCAAACCATTTTAAGAACAAATTAGCTAGCCTGAGCAGGTGTCAAGTACTGAACATGGTGGGATTATTTTTACCCCTGAACATTAAAATCAGAGATTCTGGGCCAAATTTTATTATTGCCCCTGGAATTCATATGTCAAAAATACATGCACTTACTCACAATTGAAGCAGAAACATGTCAGTTCCTGGGTTTACTTTATTAACTTTTTTAATATATGGTTTTGCACAGTACCATTGTTCTTAAATTGGTCAGATTCCACTGGAGTTTTATTATTGTTAAATAAATAAATAAATTATAGATGTGTATCATGCATAACCATTTATTTTCTAGATAACACAGCTGGAATTTTCACAGCAAAAAGTGGCTTCAGGAGGCAAGAGCAGTTTTCTTTCTACTTGCCAATCTTAATTCTGGATAATGGAACTCCACCACTGAGCAGCACAAGTACTCTCACTATCACTGTCTGCAACTGCAACACTGAAGTTAACATCTTCTACTGTCGATATGAAGCTTTCATGTATGCCATGGGTCTCAGCACAGAAGCTTTAATTGCCATTTTAGCTTGCCTACTAACACTCCTAGGTAAGTATGCGTATGAGAAATTACTTTATTTCCTTTTACAGTATGCTTGATTAAGTAACAAAGAGATGTTCCCTTGACTGGAAGCCCTGAAGCACTATGCTATTGATAAAAAATGCAGTAAGGCAAATGTCTCATTTCTTTACTGTTTTCTTAATGATAATTCCCCCACCCACCCCCATTTTCAGTAAAACTTAAATTCTACCTTTTGTTGTGTCATGGTCCTACTTGTCTGCATTGGTCCTCAGTGATGGAGGAGAAGATCTCTTGTGCCAGCATGATCCCCAGTGGAGAGATCTAATGCAATGCACAGGGGGGTTTCCCAAACTGAGGGATCCTCAGGGAGAGCCAAAAGAGTGGCCAGGAGCTCACAGCTCATGTGAGAGTTGCTGAGGAGACCTGGATGGGGACAGGAGCAATGGCAGTCAAGTCTCATCCCCTTACTTCCCACACCCATGTATAAAAAAAGCTCTTAGGGAGACCTAGTGACCAGAAGCACCATGACCAGGGGTGGTCAAACAGAGTGATGTGTCAGCCAGGGCATGGAGTGGCAATAAATGTGGAAGGAGATACACAGGAAGCTCTACCAGCTTGACCAACAAGTCATGGTATCCACCCAGTAGAAAGCCACGGCCTCTCTAACTTCTGCACCAAGCAGGACTACTGCAGCTTCCCAGAAAAAAACTGATAGGAACAGGCAGACATCCAGATGTCACATGGCAGGCAGTGCCCTGCTGTTATACCAGTATGGAGGGCAGCAGCAAAGACGCCTGTGGGAGGTGCACCCAGATGGAATAATCAGTTGGTGTCTAGTGGGCCTACGCATATCACAGAAGTCAAAGCAGGGATACAGATAAAAATCAGAGAGAAGAATAAAGCAATCTACATCTACCACCTTAATAGACCCACATTTTTCAAGCACTTTAAATCTTTGAATGCATTTTTGTGATTATTTAAAATAACAAAATGAAAGGCCCTATACATAACATGTTTGCCACTTACATCTGAAGCCTGAACTTTCTTTTTTTTTCCATTTTCCTGCATCATCACTTATACCACAAGAGGAGTCCACAATCAAAGAGCGTGGAGAATTGAAACTATCTGGGTTTTGTAAATATAAAATAAAATTGTATAAATTAATGTTTCCAGTTCTCTGAAGTTTATTGTTGGTATTTCCCAATTAAATTAAACAATATACAATAAATATGTAGAAATAAAGAACCATTTTGAGTCCCTTAGAACCCTCAGTGAAGTAAAATCCTGTCATTGTTGATACTTGTATCATGCTATGTTCTGAGTAAAAAAATTACAATCCACAAATTTACTTATTAAATAGAACTGCAGTACTATTCAGTTAAATGATATATTAATACCTGTGAAACTCATAGACTATTTTAAAGGAATCATTCAGCTAAAAATGAAATTAGGTAGAACTAAAGAATAAAGCTTAAAAATAAAATTAAAAATGCTTTTATATGTGAATGAAATAAGCTGCTTTGATTCATAGGCCTTGGTAGTAAATACTGCTACTTCACACAACATTTAGTGATAGTCTTCAAATTTCCAAACCCGCATAACAGAAATAATTGAGCCACACCCTGCATATCTATGGAACTGAATGTTTCAACCATCTGAGGAGGCTATCTTGCTCATAACCTCATTTTTCATTTTATCTTCCTGGAGCTTTGATCAGAGAGAGAGTAAGACATTAAGAGTTTAAATTCTGAATGTGAAATTGATATATTATGTGATAAACCCAAGCTGTTTCAAAAAGCATAATCTGTGTTACCATCAAACTCCCATCTACCAAAAGAACCACTCCATTTCATTCACCTGTTTTATAAGTCTCTTTGTAGCCATTTTCCCACCACATACTATGCTCATCTCAAACCCATAAAATCCACAAAAATTACAGGTCTACAAATTTGTTAAGTGTCACTTTGCAGCAGCATTGATATTACAAAATGTGTACCATTTTGTAAAGTCTTTCAAGCACATGCAAACTCTCTGGTTCTGTGTTTTGTTTGGTTTTGGTTTTGTTTGTTTTTTTTCAGTGTTCTTTTTGGCAATTGTAGCCATAAGGCAGCAGAGAAAGAAGTCTCGCTTTTTGGAGAAAATGGAAGAATTCAGAGAGAACATTGTCAGGTATGACGATGAAGGAGGTGGTGAGGAGGATACAGAAGCCTTTGATATTTCAGCACTGAGGACCCGCACTGTCATGCGAACACACAAACCTCGGAAGAAAGTGACCACAGAAATCCACAGCCTCTACAGACAGTCTCTGCAGGTTGGCCCTGACAGTGCAATCTTCAGGCAATTCATTTCAGAAAAGCTTGAAGAAGCAAATACAGATCCTAGTGTTCCTCCATATGACTCACTTCAGACCTATGCATTTGAGGGGTCTGGCTCTTTGGCAGGATCTCTCAGCTCTTTAGGTTCAAACATGTCAGATGCGGATCAGAGTTATGACTACCTTACAGACTGGGGACCTCACTTTAAACAGCTTGCAGGCATGTACACTTCCCATAGAAGTGTGGGGGATTAGTTACTTTTTGCTTTGTTGTTTTATTTTCCGAAATCTCTGCAATCAAAAAACAACTGTGGATTTTTATGAAGGAGATCAAACCACATGTAAGCATAAAAAATAGATTTTAGTTTTTTGTTTATTTTTGGTTGGTTGGTTGCTTTTTTTGGTTTTGTTTGTTTGTTTGCTTGGTGGTTTTTCGTTTGTTTGTTTTTTTGTTTCTCTGTTTTTTCTGGAAAGTCTTGGATGTAGAGATCTTTTGATCATAAAAAAATCACAACAGGGGTGTCATGAGTTAAGGGAACAGAGACTCCATTTGAAAATCTTGTGGCTACTTAAGTGCCCAAATGTAAACTGTGCTGCTTTGGATATCTAGGCCCCCTTTTGGATACTGAAAACCTAGGCCCTGCAGGTACAAAAGGAGGAGCAGAAGCCATAAATGGATATTGTAGATACCCTATCATCCATAAGCTTTAAAAAGTTTATGAAGTTAAGACAGACTTTTGCTGTTACAGTTGAATATATTAATTAACCAAAGTCAAATATGCATATTTGTATAATGCTTCATATATAAATACACGTTTGTTAAAAATAGACCCTAGATATTCTAATACAACTGCCATAAGTGTTCACAGAATCATCTATTTATTTTTTTTAGGATGATAAAACTAAACCAAATGTATTTTGCTATCATTGTAAAAATAAAGACCTATTACAACATCAGCAAGTATTTGCTGCCATTTTACTTTTTAATAGAGCTACTGGAAAATACGTAAAACAATACTTAACCTAGCTGATGAGACAGAAAAAAAAATAATCAATTCAAGTTAACTTGACTGTGTCCAATTCTGGAACCCCCAATATAAGGACATGGAGCTCATGGAGAACATCCAGAGGAGGGCCACAAAGATGATCTGAGAGCTGGAACACCTCTCTTACAAGCTGAGAGAGTAGGGGCTGTTTAGCCTGGAGAAGAGAAGGCTTAGGAGGCACCTTATAATGGCCTTCCAGTGCCTGAAGGGGCCTACAGGAAACTTGGGGGAGAACATTTACAAGGGCTTGTAGTGAGAAGACAAGGGGGGAATGGATCAAAGCTGAGAGACTGGAGATTTAAGTTAGACATTAAGAGAAAATTCTTTAGTGTGAGGGTGATGAGACACAGGAATAGGTTTCCCAGGGAAGTTGTGGAAGCCCCTTTCCTGGAAGTGTTCAAGGCCAGGTTGGATGGGCCCTGAGCAACCTGATCTAGGGGGAGGTGTCCCTGCCCATGCAGGGCACTTGGAACTAAATGATCTTTAAGGTCCCTTCCAACTCAAATTGTTCTACAAATCTTTGATTCTATGAAGTTAGAATCAATATTCAACATAAATACTGCAATTGACCACGTCATATATTACTGCAGTTAGAACAAAATGGTACCCAAATACAGGCATGTTTTCTTTTATTAAGAGTTTAAAGGATGATGGATTTACAGGCACAGATTGATTTTTTTTTTTTTTTTGGTATGGAATATAAAATTACCTGCAGTAGTCAGTTTCATTATAACAATATTAAGAGTATTTAAAATGCCAATCTGATGGTTATAAAACTTTATAGGTAAAATTAGATAATAAAATGCTTTAATGTTAATCTACTTCTGCAAATGATCCTGAATCATTATGAGAGGCTCAAATCAGACTTCAAAATTAATTTCCCACAGTATTTTTTCTAAACCATCCTCAACAAATATAAAGCTGTTTCAGAACATGACTTTACTCTTATTTACACCATTAACCAGCAACATTTTTTGATCTGAGGGTCATCACATATGTTCAAAATGTTCTATGTGGAAAAAGGAACCTGCCTGATTTTCATTCACTTAGCTTCCATCAGATACCTACTTTACAGCAATTACATCATGTAATCAACTGATACATTTCCACAGCTAAAAGCTGGCATCAGGATAAAGAAAGTTATGCAACATGTTTCTCACCATGCCCCTTTTTAAAATAAGATTTTAGGTAAGTGCTACTGAATTATGGAGAGCCAGGCAAAGCTTATGCAACAACAATAACTTCCCCCCCAAAAAAAAACAAAGCAAAAAAACCAAAACCTACCAAACAAAAAACCCCACCCAAAACCCCCAAACAAACAACAACAACAACAAAACACAAACCAGAAATACAACAAAACCCAAGCAACAAACAAAAAAATGGCATATAACATCTAAGGTCTGCATTGTTTGCTACAATTGCTATTCACTGAAGAAAGCCAAGGCACGTAGGTTTAGTGGAAAGGTGCCAGTGCAGAGTCTAAATTTCTGTCAGATAAAAAGAAAACATGGAGGAGTTTGAAAATCAGGAGAGATTTCCAGCATGAGATCTGGTAAGGGCTGGAAAAATATGAGGGAGGGGGTCATCCAACTAGGTGCAGATGAAGCAGTATCTGCTTCATAGGGAAAAAAAGATTCTTGCCAGTCTTGTGCTAGTATGCCAGTATGAATAAAAAGCAGCAAAACAACTTTAAAAGATGAACACATAAAAAGATTGTATTGATGACTTAACATTTGTGTTCAATGGCTCTCAAAGAGATGTGACAAAATAACTTTTATTTGGGATAATATTGTACATATGAGTAATTTGTTCTCTGAAGAGGAATAGAGAAAGAGAGAACAAATGTATATGCACTGGTTGTTGTAAATGGTGAAAAGTACACTTTCCTTATTCCACAGATGGTCCCAGTAGCATTAATAGAACTCCTTGTGTTTTCAGGATTTGTTCAGTATAAAAAGGATAACAGTGTCTAAACCTTTCTCAATTCAGAGATTTTTTTTTCCATTTTTGTGGCAAAATAACCTTAAACATTCAGACATATTTGTGCTTATAATTTCCTCTTTGTATTGTAAAGAACTTTAACAATAAATAATTTTGAAACCAGTGTATACCACTGTCGTGTAGTTTTTGTAATCAAAGCACGCTATTGTCAGTAAATTCTTTATGAAAGAATAGAATTGCCTTCAATGGATCTTAGAAGATCTTTAGCTGAAAAGGCACAGAAGAGAAAGGGACTGTTCTGCTTTGAAGCAAAAAGTTGTTCCTAGCTATTACTGGGCCATACTTTATTAGGTGCTTGATATTCAATCTAAGTCAAACCTGTGAATTTATTCCCATGTGAGAAAAGAATCTCCCCATGTGAGAAAAGAATCGATGTACTGACCTAGTAACTTAACACTTATTTTAAGATACAGTACTTAATTTAGCTAATCTGCAAAAAGGTTTTGTTGATGTGTCTTCTTATTTGAAAGAAGTAAACATACTAAAGAAGCCAAAATTAAGCATGTAAGACATACCACAATAATTAATACTATCAAATCAATAAAGGAAAAGTTATAAGCCAGTGTTCCTGATTATGAGATCCATTAAACTGTGGAATGGTTTTCCTAAGAGAATTCTCTGTTACCTTTGAGAGGGAATATAAGGAAGATGTATTGACTGGTCAAGGGAAGTGTTATTGTTTTTCTGTGTGAGATCTTGAAGACATTTTCCTATAACATGGTAATGAGATAGGTTAAGAACAGGTGAAATACCTGACAAAAGATCGGCTTTCTGTTTCAGTCCTCACTCACAGGAATTAAAAGTGTTGTGTTGTTTTATTATTTAAAAGCCAAGGAAATTATGCCTGTGCATATATTAATATCAGATGTTTTAAGTAAAGAAACAGAAGACAAAAATAACTTGATAGCACATTGGAGATTCAGACTTATTGTTGTGACTGGAAAAAGGTATTTGCTTATCAATTCACCCAAAGAAAATGTTTTCATTTGACTTTTATTTTGTACATCATGGTGAAGGTTTTTAATTATCATAACATGAGAAGGAATCATGCTTGCCTTATCCTGAGGATAACCTTAGCCTTTAATTCACATAATTTTCCTACCACATTTTCTCACAGATACTGTCATTACAATCTTAGCTATGCCTTCAAAATTTGCATTGGAAATGTGGTTAACACTCGTTGTTAACTGTATGGAGGAACCCTGTCAGATGAGAGTAAAACATTTTTGAAAAGACAGTGTGCATTTTATGCTTCAAAGTTGTATCTAATATATCCTCTCTGATGAGTAGAAGTTGAAGGAGATTATGTGATTTTTAAATTCTGGCAAAGAATACATTTTGCCCTTGATCCAGAATATGAACCAGTAGAATGTAGTTGTAAGAAAAAAATCAGTAACTATTAGTAAAATCTGTAAGATTGATCTACCAGAAAATTTGTAAACCTATATTCTATTAAGAAAAATTGAATGTATTAATACTTATTTTAAAAGTTGACAAATTTTAAAACGGTAATTTGGATGCTCTCATATTTATTCAGAAAAAAAAAGTAGTCTTCGTGTAGGAGTCTATATCAGTCCTGTCTCATACACAGAGTCCAAGGGTCACTATAGATTTAACTGTAGTGCACAGGATAAAGCCTGCGTAAAGAGAGACTATTTAAATCAGTATGAAAAGCCATTAAAAGGTAAGTTTCACAGATGAATCTATGATACAAACATGAATTTTTTTCCTCTGTTTTAAAATTACACTGTACTACTGATCCATCCTCGGAGTTTCAAAAGTACGTATGTGGCAACAGTGTAAATACAGGAAAACATAGTTTTCTGATAGAACAACTGTTTTTTTCAATGCTATCTGCACATCAAGATTTAAGTTAATATTTGAGCACATTCCAGGCAACAGTCCAGCTCAATCTGATAATCTAGCTTTCAAAAAGTTTCTTCTCTTGGTTTCAAATGCCTTTTTGTTTCCTCATCAAAAAAGCTAATTATCCAGTTTGAAAAACATGTTCTAAATCCCTGCTACTTGAAACTGATATGCTGAAGCCCCAGTGCATACTTAAATTTAGCCTATGCAAAACAGGTATAATATTAAATAGAGCATGCTAATTTCTTAGAAGTTATTTTTCTTTTTAGCGACACAGGATTCTCAGCTTGGAGCAATCATTCATACAGTGAGAAACCAACCATATTAGAAAATTCCTTAAAATATTGTCATTTTGGGGATATTTATGGGGATTTTTTAATTTATTCTTTTTTTAAGTATGAAGCCATTTACTGGTGGAAATGTTTTCTGCAGGTCTGCTTAGACTAATGGATGGGGGAAAAGCAAATAACTAAACATTTGCACTACTAAAAATTCTGAGCATTTGTAGAAGCACATGAGCTCATTAAGACTATGCTCATATGCTTCAACATTGAGCAGTTTTATAGACTTCTATACTTTTGAAACAATTCTGAGAATGTCTGCCCAACACTTCTCTATTAGTGTTATTCTGCATTGTTGGACTAGCCTAAAAACTTTATTGAGAATCTTATCAGTAGTCTATTAGGTTTCTGCACCTCATTGCAAAACATCAGAGTAAAGCAGTAGAACTAAGATTTTGGATTTTGAATCTCTAATACATCTTCATTATTGCAGTATGTTATTTGCAGTGTTGGAAGCTCTCATCAACTGAACTTATTTTGCAAAGTTCTTGAAACAATCCTAATAGTCTGCTGCCTTTATTTATTTACCTATTTTTCTGCTGATTGCAGAAAATAGTTTTTTATCTATTTAAGTAGTGAATTTTTATTGCTTTACAAGAGACCTGAAGAGCTAGTGCTTACTGAGAATTACTGCAGAAGCAGCTTCCACTAAGTAGATGATTATATATATATATACTTTCATGCTCCTACATTAACTTAAATGCTGATTATTGCAGTTCAATTTCATTTTCTTTCTTTCAATTTCCTTTTTTTTTTTTTTTTTTTTTAACTTAAGATGGTTTATATGGGTTCAAGTCTTAACATGTAAAGCATAGATGTGCTACTGTAGGGTCTACTTTATATACCACAGAGCTTACTGGGGGAAAAATCCTGCTATCCAGGATTAACTTGACACTGTGATTAACTTTTCAGTGGCAGCAGGATGGGATTTTTAATTCTATGTTTAAATAAGTTTATGTCAGTTATCAGTTGAACACTTTGCTTAGAAATACACTATTCTCATATGAAATGTCTTTATTCTACATCCTCTCTTTTGCAGCTCCTCATAAACCAATTCTGTAAATAATTCTTATTCTTTCTTAAAGGATTCATTTCAAAGTAGACTCACATGAGCCCTTAAGCCTTTAAGTTATTTTCATTTCCAAGTGATTTTTTCTGTTGAATCACATATAACTGCTAATGCAACATCCATTGTTGAGCTAATCAGGTTTGTTTGTGGCTTACCTATAAGAGATTTTAGCTAGGGGAGGAGAAAACTGATAAAAAACAAGGACCTAAATGTTACTGAAGGTCTTGTGACAGTTTTGGGAAATTATTGGCTTAAAGCCTGTTATTAACTTTGGGACATGAGAGAGATAAGAACAATCATGCTCAGAAAATATCTACCTATATAGTTCTAAGGGCTGACTTTTGAATCCCAAGCTGAAGAGCCACCACCGAATAACAGCCTGGAGCTCTGAGTCTGTAAAAGGTGACTGCTTTCTGGTTATGAGACAGTGATTTTATTTTTTATTTTTATTACTGTTCTGTGTGTGAGAGACTAAAGTATTCAATGCTTAATAATGATACTTTTCTCGAAACAGGTATGGATCTGTTGTAGAGCTCTTAACACCTATATAATCCAAGATCATTCCACACAGCTGTGCTGTTTTGTCTCAGAAATGTCAATTCGTCCAGAAATGTCAATTCATCAATTCAGTAAGTATAGTGATAGTAAAGCTAACCGTAAAAGCAAATTGCTAGTCTTGATATTGATCCACACCCTTCAACAGCTGAAAATTATTTACTTTATCACAGACAGTAAGAATTTTTGTACAAGAGAGAAGGAAAGCTTGATGTGTTCACCTAAAATGCTGTACAAAGCGATACCTAATGCAGCATAAAGAGTTGTGTTGTATGCTCTTCTGTAGGAAATGTTACTGGGACAGTGCCAATAGAAATGTGGTACAGGTATGTGTCTGTACAGGAGATGGTCTGCTTCTGTCACCCTGGTTCATGTGTATGATGTGTATGAATAAACACATCAGTGCAGTGTATCATAATTATTCCCACCATTCCCTGAGATACCCAGGGGCCAGCCAGCTGTAGACATAGAAACCATATTATCATTCAAGCACAGAAGAAAAACCTTATAAGTAAGTATGCTAAATTCATAGAATAATAGAATCATAGAATCATAGGGGTTGGAAGGGACCTCAAAAGATCATCTAGTCCAACCCCCCTGCCAGAGCAGGGTCACCTAGAGTACATCACACAGGAAGGCGTCCAGGCGGGTTTTGAATGTCTCCAGTGAAGAAGACTCCACAACCTCTCTGGGCAGCCTGTTCTAGTGCTCTGTCACTCTCATAGTAAAATTTTTTTTTTTCTGATATTCACCTCAAACCTCCTATGCTCCTTGTCCTATCACTGGTCATCACTGAAAAAAGCTTAACTCCATCTTCTTGACACTCACCCTTTACGTATTTGTAAACATTGATGAGGTCACCCCTCAGTCTCCTTTTCTCCAAACTAAAGAGACCCAGTTCTCTCAGCCTTTCCTCATAAGGGAGATGTTCCACTCCCTTCATCATCTTTGTGGCTCTGCGCTGGACTCTTTCCAGCAGTTCCCTGTCCTTCTTGAACTGAGGGGCCCAGAACTGGACACAATACTCCAGATGCGGTCTCACCAATGCAGAATAGAGGGGGAGGAGAACCTCTCTTGACCTACTAACCACACCCTTTCTAATGCACCCCAGGATGCCACTTGCCTTCTTAGCCACAAGGGCACACTGCTGGCTCATGGTCATCCTCCTGTCTACCAGGACCCCAGGTCCCTTTCTCCTACACTGCTCTCCAGCAGGTCAGCCCCCAACCTGTACTGGTACATGGTGTTTTTCTTCCCCAAATGCAAAACTCTACATTTGCCCTTGCTGAACTTCATCAGGTTTTTCCCCGCCCAAGTCTCCAGCCTGTCTAAGTCTCTCTGAATGGCAGCACAGCCTTCTGGTGTGTCAGCCACTCCTCCCAGCTTGGTGTCATCAGCAAACTTGCTGAGGGTACATTCTGTACCCTCATCCAGGTCATTGATGAAGATGTTGAACAACACCGGTCCCAGTACCGACCCCTGAGGGACTCCACTAGTCACAGGCCTCTAACTAGATTCTGCCCTATTGACTACAACTCTCTGACTTCTGCCTTTCAACCAGTTCTTGATCCACCTCACTGCCTGATCATCAAACCCATACTTGATCAACTTATTTACAAGGATGCTGTGGGAGACGGTGTCAAATGCTTTACTGAAATCAAGATAGACCACCTCTACCGCTCTACCATCATCTATCCACCTAGTAATCTCCTCACAGAAGGCTATAAGGTTAGTCAAACATGACTTACCCTTGGTAAAATCATGTTGACTGCTCTTGATGACCCCCAAGTCCTTGATATGCCTAGAGATAGTGCCAAGGACAAGTTGTTCCATCACCTTTCCAGGGATGGAGGTGAGGCTGACCGGTCTATAGTTACCCGGGTCCTCCTTCTTGCCCTTCTTGTAGACTGGAGTGACATTTGCTATCCTCCAGTCCTCAGGCACCTCTCCTGTTACCCATGACTTACCGAAGATGATGGAGAGTGGCCTAGCAATGACCTCCGCCAGCTCCCTCAGCACCCTTGGATGCATTTCATCCGGACCCATTGATTTATGGATGTCCAGATTACGCAACTGATCCCTAACCCAATCCTCATCTACCTGGGCAAACTCCTCCTTTATCTTGACTTCTACTGGGGCTATATGAAACTGGGGCTCACAGGAAAAGCCTGCAGGAGTAAAGACAGAGGCAAAGAAGGCATTCAGCACCTCTGCCTGCTTTATATCCTCTATCACCAGGGCACCCGCCTCATTCAGCAGTGGGCCTATATTGCCTCTGGTATTAGTTTTGTTGGCTATGTATTTGAAAAAGCCCTTTCTATTGTCCTTAACCCGACTTGCAAGGTTAAGTTCCAAGGAGGCCTTAGCTTTCCTAGTTGCCTCCCTACATTCTCTGACAACATTCCTATATTCCTCCCAAGTGACCAGCCCCTCCTTCCATGATCTATAGATTTTCCTTTTCAATTTGAGTTTGCCCAGCAGTTCCTTTTTTAACCACGCTGGTCTCCTAGCTCCCTTACTAGATTTTCTACCCATTGGGACACACTGATCCTGTGCTTGCAAGAAGTGGTCCTTGAATGTTGACCAGCTATCTTGAGCCCCTTTACCTTCTAGCACCCTGTCCCGTGGGACTTCCCTTAACAATTGATTGAGGAGGCCGAAGTTTGCTCTGTGGAAGTCCAGTGTTCTGGTCCTGCTGGGTATTCTGTTCCTCCCGCACAGGATCCTGAACTCCACCATCTTGTGGTCACTGCGGCCAAGGTGCCATTGACCACTACTGCTTCAACAAGGCCCTCCTTGTTGGTGAGCACAAGATCCAGCAGCGCTCCTCTTCTAGTCAGCTTATCCACCATTTGCATTAAGAAGTTGTCGTCAATGCACTGGAGGAACCTCCTAGACTGCGAAAGGCTGGCCGTGTAAGTCTTCCAGCAGATATCTGGGTAGTTAAAATCTCCCATGAGGACCAAGGACTGTAATTGTGAGGCTGCTTTCAGCTGCCTGTAGAAAGCCTCATCAACTTCCTCATCTTGATCAGGAGGTCTGTAGTAGACCCCCACAACTGTATCACCCATACCACCCTGCCCTTTAATTCTTACCCACAGACTTTCAACTTGCCCCTCATCAGCCCCTGCACAAAACTCGATACATTCTAGCTGCTCTCTCACATAAAGAGCAACTCCACCACCTCGCTTCACCGACCGATCTTTCCTAAAAAGCACATAACCATCCATGGCCACATTCCAATTGCGTGAGCTGTCCCACCATGTCTCTGTTATTGCTACCAGGTCATAACCCTTAGACCGCACACAGACCTCTAACTCTTCCTGCTTATTCCCCATGCTGCGTGCATTGGTGTACAGGCATTTCAGGAAGCAAACAGAGCACACTGGTGGGACCAAATCCTCCTTAGACCACCTTCCTTCAGGCCCTGGTATTTTCCTCTTGGGCTTCTCCCTAACAGACCCAGTTTTCTCCCCTTCCCCATTCACATCTAGTTTAAAGCTCTCTCAATGAGCCCTGCTAAGTCCTGCCCCAAAAGCCTTTTCGTCCTCTGTGACAGGTGTATCTCACCTGCCACTATCAGGCCAGGTGTCTCTCATAGCAGCCCATGGTCAAAAAAACCAAAGCCCTGCCTTTGGCACCAGTCTTGCAGCCATTCATTCATCAGTAAACTCTTCCTGTTTACCGCTCCACCCATTCTTACAGGAGGGATGGAGGCAAACACGACTTGCGCTCCAGACGCCCTAACTAGCCGTCCCAGGGCCCTGAAGTCTCTCTTCATTGCCCTTATATTTCTTGTAATAATTTCGTCACTGCCAACCTGAAAAATCAGCAGTGGGTAGTAATCAGAGGGATTTACAATATTAGAGAGTTTCTTTTTAACATCTCTAATGCGAGCCCCAGGGAGGCAGCAGACCTTCCTGTGGGATGGGTCTGGTCGACAGATGGGCCCCTCAGAAGGGAGTCACCTACCACAATTACCTTCCTTTCCTTCTTAGTTGAAGAAGTCCTAAGTCGTGGAGCTGAGCGACAAGTCCTAGGTGGTTCACTAGACAAATCTATAACTCCAACTTCATTTTCCTGTCCTTGAAGTACCAAGGCTTCATACCTATTCTTCAAGGGCAATTCGGAGGGCGGAGGGGGTTGGGAGGGTTTTTGCTTGCCTCTCCGAGGACGGACCTCCCTCCATTCCTCCATGTCTCTAAAGTTCTCTCCTTCTGTCTGATGACAGGAGGGGAGGGGATCCATCACTTGTTCTAGCACCTCTTCCTTCTGCCCTTGCCTCAGGGTTTGGCTCCACCAACCTATTTCACTCTCACATTCTCTGATAGTTCTTAGTCTTTCAACCTCCTCTGTCAGTCTAACCACCTGCCTGAGGAGATCATTGATTTGCTCACACCGCACACAGGCGGTGCCACTGGCTCCCTCCGGTACCAGTGCCAAGCTCAGGCATTCGCTGCAGTCAGAGACCTGCACAGCTGCGTGCCTGCTCAGAACCTCCGTCTGAGTTCCCATATCCTTTTTCAATACGGTTTTAGGGCGTGTTGTGACCATGCTTGAGAAAGCTGCCGCATGCCCTCGCGCTCTCCGCCCTTGCGCCACTTCCTGTGAAGGCCGCTGCCGCTCTCCGATCTGCGCTGCCGCGTGCTCTGAGGGAGCTGCCGAGATGTCCGCTTTTAAACCTTGCCGCGGTTCTCAGCCACGCCCCCCGCCACGTCAGCCTTCCTGTTCCTCTCAGGATTCCCGCTCAGACTCGGGTCTCCTCGCTCTGCTCTGGCTTCGCCGTCTCCGGGAAGCCCGGCCCCTTCTCTAATTCTCAGTAATTAAAGGAGCAGCTCTCACCGCTGCCGGTGGCGCTGCCACTCTCTGCTCTGCGCTTGGTCTACACGCAGCTCCAGCATGCAGCTCCAGACTCCTAACTGGCTCACATGTGGCTGCATTGACATATCAATGCCTGCCTGCCTGCACCTGTCTTCAGAGAGGTGGTCTAGTATTAGCCTAAACCTGATTTACTCTGTGAGGATTATTATACTTTTAGAGGTGAAATTTAAGAGAGCAGCTTCACTGGGGAACAGGCGTTACTATTTTGTGAGTTGCATCCAATAACACTACAAATTGCCAAAGTGGACCATCCATATAAATCACTTGTTTCTTCAAGTGTTCTGTTTTCTAATTAATTGGTCATATAAGACTAACAGAAACTTGGGGCCAGAAATTGCTGAAAATTATGGGAGAGTAGCTGAGCACTTCAAAGAAACCATAAAAGATTAAAGGTTAAATTCTGCTTTTGAGCAGTACTCCTGTCAGGCAGACTATAGCTTGAAAACATTCAATTTATGAAATAAACTTCAGCTATTTTTATTCTACACAGAACATGGTAAGCCAAGTAATTTACTGCAATTGAACAGATGCTTGTTTTGTTTTGTTATTATTATTGTTATAAATATAAAGAATGAAGAATAAGCAATCCCAGCCACTGGAGAAATGTTATTGCTATAAATTAAGGGCTTTGAAATGTTGCACAAGTTGAGAAATCAAACAAAAAGATAATATTACTTAAAAAGATCTCTAAAAAAAGGCATAAGAGTCTTACAATTAAAAAAAATAATAATAAAAAAAAAAGGAAAGAATGAAAGAGGTTATGGACTGGGCTTTCTTTTTTTGTTTGTGCCACGGTGGACATCCTGCTGTTTTGGGACTGCAGTGATTTCTGTAGGAGAGCCGGAGACCAGAGAAAAGGAACTGTAAGTGAAATAATCAGCTTCCCCTTAAAGAAAGCAGAGCATAGGAGTGGCAAAATGCACCCATCTAATCCTTCTCGTTATTAATGAGGTCAGAGGTTATATGCCTTGTTCTGAGCATTGCTGTCCATAAGAAACCCAGGCATATGTTCCTACAGCACTAGAGGGCACACGGCAGCAACTTGTCACCGAACTCATCCTGTCAGGTGACAGACTTGGTAAATTAGGGATACATTTTTGTGGGGAGGGCAGGGGCAAGAAACTCACTTTCTGCATGATGGGCATAAGTTTTTAGATATGTGTTCTATTTGAAAAGCCTTGATTGTGTTTTGTAGCACTACAGGAACATGTTTTGGACTATTTCTCAAATACAAAAAGCGAGATTTGTTAAGTTGGTAGCCAGAAGGAACACAGTTTCAGAGTAAATTGCTATAAAGCATGATGAGCTTCACCTGTATTGTCTGTGTAAGAAGAAAAACCCCCTGAAATATTCCAAAATGCCAAGTAAGGCAATTCTGATAGATGTTCCCATGCACTTGGCATCCTTTCCCCTTAACCTGTTTTACAAAATTGTACATAAAAGGTCCATTGAGTCCATCAGGTAGCTTGGCTGATATCCCAGGGCAGATAGTTGGCAACAAGTAGGAATGACAAATTCTGGTTGTTCAGTATGTGACAGGGTTTTTATCACCAGCTATCACAGCTGATGGCACTTGCTCATTCAATTTCATTGAAATTACTCTTCTTTTTATACATTTTCTTCTTACAAGATGTTCCTGCACTGATATGTTTTATAACTATTTTAGCAGCTCCATATATATATATATATATATATATACACACACATATATAAAAAAACACATATATGTCTTCCTAATGAAAATTTGAGAAGTGACATGATATCCATTTTAATTTGTCAGGTATTATGGGGTTTTACCAGAAGTCCACAGAAAAGGAAGCCAGTCTTAGTCTATGTTAATGATTGTTTTGTTGTGTTTCTGTTCCACTCATTCTAAGCTTCCAAGAGTTGGCTTCAGTGTTAAACTCCTCCTTAATTTCTGTCTTAACATTTCAATTGGCATTGCTTTAAAAATAATTAATATTTTTATTCTGTTATTTATTAACATCCATCTGTAGGAAGCATCTGTCAAAGTAGCATTTTAATTTTGTTTTTAAAGATTAAATAATTATATTTCTAAAATAAAAAGTGTAAGGAAAAACCATTGAGAGCTCAAATTTTTCAAAATTTTAAAAATATCTAACTGATTTAAAAAATATAGTTCAGTTGGGGTCTTTATTAATATTTTTATGAGAAAAACAGGGAAAAGATCAATAGAAATTAAAAGATCCTCCAGAAAAATATTAGTTTAAAATACAAGAAAGCACTTTTTTTCTTTCTAGCTAAGTGTGAAGTCTTAACATATTCAGGGGGAATCTCCTGCATTTCCACATGTGCACATTGCCTCTGGTCCTGTCACTGGTCACCACTGAAAAAAAACACAATCTGGCTTTGCCTTCTTTCCAACTTCTCTTCAGGTATTTGTGCACATTGATAAGTTCCCCTTTCCAAGCCTTCTCTTCTCCAAACTAACCAGTCCCAGCTCTCACAGCTTTTCCTCATAGGAGCCACGCTCCAGTTCCCTCATCACCTTTGCAGTGCTTTGCTGCACTCTGTCCAATACTTCCACATCTCTTTTCCTGGGGAAGCCAGAACTAGAACAGCAATCCAGGTGTGGCCTCACAGAGAAGGAGGATCGCATCCCTTGACGTGTTGGCAATACTTTGCCTCATGTGGCCCAGGTTTTTTTGCCACCAGGTCACATGGCTGCCTCATCTTCAGCTCTGCATCCACTGGGAGCCCCCGGTCCTTTTCTGCAAAGTTGTCCCCAGAATATACTGATGCTACCAGCACCTCCCCCCAGCATTTACAGCCAGTCCTTTCATTGTTAGAAGTCTATCAGGCTGCTGAAGCATGGCTTCTGCTTGGTGTATCCTTGCTGACTCCTCCAAATTACCTTCTTGTCCTTCATGTGCCTGGAAATGGTTTCCAGGATTAATTATTCCAGGATTTTATTTTTTGTTTATGCTCTATGTTCTGCTGTATTTAAATGCCAGACTCACCATAACATCTCATACAAGTAAATTTTCAAACCTTTAGAAGGGTATTAGTGACTTTGAGACAATCTTAATTGAATTTCCCATCTGTAAAACACTTTTAATATTTCACTGCTTTATATGGAATGGAATATGTTTTTTTTTTTTTAAACTTGCTCCTGATTTTAAATTATTCTATATATTTTTAAATTATTCTATTATTTATTTTTTTTTTCTTTCACACATCTGGGCAAGTGGAACAGCTTTATCAGTCTTACATCAATTTATTTATTGTACAGATTAATTCAATAATGTTAAAATACAGCATGTTATTTTAAAAATGTACAGTAAAAATATACTTTTCTGTAGCTACTTGATTGTAGAAGTGTCATATTATAAGCTTAATAGAATTCTGGAAAATTATCTTGGATTTCAAAGAAAGAAAATAATTATCTCTAACTTGGCATTCATTGAAAAGTCCTTGCAGTCATTTATAAAAGCCTTGATTTCATAGATCAGCTTACAAATGCATGCTGGCAATAAATCAGCTCAGAATTCTAAACATAAGAACCAAGTAGTGACATCACTGTTTTAGAGAGAAGTTGGGCAGTTTTCAGTAATTTATTTTCAAATTTCAGATAATTAATTTAAAGGAAGGCTCATCAGTCTTCACTTTTCATACCAAATACTGGCTTCTGGTATTGATTTCATTTTTTGCCCATCCATCATCACAAATCATAAGAGCAGAGAGAGGGTTTTTTGGGGGTTCTGGATGGGTGGTTGGTGGTGCTTTTTTGCTTTTTTTTCTCTCCCAGCTTCCAATACCCAGCATCCGACAGTTGCAAGCAGTGGTAGCTATTACTCTAAAGATATCTTCATTGGCACCTCTAAAATTACTATGTAATGGCTGATACTATAACTATTTGAGTAATAAATTGTCATGTATGATTTCCTCTCCTCCCCTCCATTTCTGTCAGTTTAAGCAGGTTTTAGGTATATATTTTATCTTTTAAAGAGAAGAAGGCTTTTTTTATGCATCAACTCAAAAAAATAACATAGTTATTAAAATATTGTTGTGTTCTGCTGGAATAATAGTTGGCAAAACTGTCAGCTACATGTTTGCTGCGTGGTCTTTGGAATTTTTTAAAAGTTAGAAAATACACAGGTTGAATTTCATATGCCTAGTAACATATATGTATCTGGTGGTTAGAGGGGGAAAAAAAAAATTAAAACCATTCTGACTCAGAAACTAATGAAATCTAATAGAGAACTAATTAAAAATTAAACAAAATTGTTAATTTTGTTGTCAATGTTTAGGGCCTTAACAATCCGATTTCAGGAACGTCAGAACTGCCTTCTTATACCAATGAGAAAGCTACACGACCAAAAATTTGCTCTCTATGCCAATCCTGTAGTGATAGAAGAGCTGACTGCACAAAATGTGAAAAGCCTATATTTTTTTTCTTATTAGTACATTTTCAGTAGTATATTTACCTTTTTGACTGGAGGATTTCTGCCTGCTGCTTTGATTTCTTTTATTAATTATGTGAAATTCAGTTCAGAGAGGGAAGTTAACTCTCTAATAGAATTGTAATAAACAGTATTGCAAACAATATAGTAAAGTCAAATAGATTATGTAATACACTTCTTTTTCATCTGTTTATCTTTTCTGAGTCACGACGTTTTTTCTTGCTAGGTCACTTTTGAAAGTTGAGTTTAGCTTTTGATGAAGCTAAACCTAAATTTACAGTTTTCTCTTTAAAAGGCTCAGTATTTTTGTGTTAAATTCTTCTGTCTTTTTTTAAGTCATTGCTATGTTTTTATAATACAATTAAATTGAGTCTTTTCTCCTTTTTTTTTTTTCCAACTTTGCTTTTTTTCACTTTTCGTCTTATTATTCTTTCACTGTTCATATTTACTTCAAGAATATTATTCTCGAGACTAGATGAGAGAACCAGAAAAGTTTCCATAATGCCAAGCTTAAACTACTTCTCTTTTTTGATATTGCTGTCCCAGGCAGTCTATTTATAACTTTATTTTCTCTATTTTTAAAATTGTTTTCATTGTGACGATGTGATATTTGTAGTAAAAAAAAAAAAAAGAGTTAACAGAACTTTCATCTTTTTTTTCACAAAATCAACCAGTTGAGACCTACTATATTACATTTGAACAATTTCTTTTTTTTTCTTTTCAAGAAATAAGAATGTGTTGCTGTTGCACAGTGTGGCTTTTAATCTGCATTTGGCATTACTTTCAGCGTTCTGCTCTCAATTTACATGCAATTAAGTGTGTTTGTGGTAGCAGCAGTTGTATGATACATGTGTAGAAATAAATTTCCATTTTATAAATGTACTTTTAAATGCATTATCATAGCTTCTAGAAGACCAGTCATGGTTGAATTCTTGTTGGAGATACTGTCTGAAAGTTTGGTATAGTATTTCCCATTAGGAGTGGTCTTGTCCTTTGATTCAGGCCTAGATTTTACTTTGAGGACAACTGAAATGCTGCAAAACAGGGGCAAGAAGAGAGCTAATGATTTTGCAGTACAGGCTTGCTTTCTGGCTTTTTTTATACAGTAGTGCCAACTTAGTAAAGAGAGCATTGAATCAGAGTTCCTGGAGGAGAGGA
Organism: Apus apus; assembly: GCF_020740795.1. Taxonomy (NCBI): domain Eukaryota; kingdom Metazoa; phylum Chordata; class Aves; order Apodiformes; family Apodidae; genus Apus; species Apus apus. Next base: position 100,330,729 of record NC_067283.1, read on the forward strand.
TCCTGAATCCACCCCACAACCACCACTTTGAGGCCAATGCCAGTAATAGATGCCCTGGGCCTGAAGAAGGATCACAGGCCAGCAGGAGAACACCTGAAATGCAGGAGAATGCGATCATAGCCAGTAAAGCAGCTTCAATGGGGGCCCAAGTTAAAAACCTCTATGCAAATACACATAGCATGGGGAAAAAACAAGAGGAGTTGCACACATGTGCAAGCCTGCAGGGTTATGATGTTATTGGTATCACTGAGACATGGTGGGATGACTCCTACGACTAGAGTGTGGGAATGGATGAGTGCAAACTCTTTAGGAAGGACAGAAGAGGAGGGGGTGTCACCCTCTACATCAATGACCAGCTCGAGTCTATGGAGCTCATTCTGGGAATGGATGAAGAGCTGACCAAGAGCTTATGGGTCAGGGTTGAAGGGAAGACAGGGGCAGGTGACATAATAGTGGGGGTCTGCTACAGGCCACCTGATCAGGATGTCTGAGCAGTTGAGGTCCTCTGTAGGCAGATAGGAGCAGCTTCAGGTCTGTCTTAAAAATCAGACCAGCTACCCCCATGGTGTTCAGTCTACTGAGCTGCAAGATAAAGATGGAGAGCAGAACAACTCCCCCATAATCCAGGAGGAAGTATCTAAGGCCCTGCTATGACACCTGGATACTCATATGGGGCCAGATGTGATAAACCTGGGAGTACTGAGCTGGCATAGGAGCTCACCAAGTCTTTCCTCACCATTTATCAACAACCCTGGATAACGTGGGAGGTCCCAGATGACTGGAGGCTTGACAATGTGAATTCCATCTACAAGAAGGGCCAGAAGGAGGATCTGGAGAGCTACAGGCCTGTCAGTCTGACCACAGTACCAGGGAAAATAACAGATAGTTTCATCTTGAGTGTTCTTACATGGCAAGTACAGGACAGACAAGGGATCAGGCCAAGCCAGCATGGGTTCATGAAAGGAAGGTCCTGCTTGACCCCCCGATGCCAGGGGGGCTACCGGCTGTCACGATATTTTCGTGACTTCCCCCCCAGCGTGGAGGGGTTGTTGAACAAGACCGAGGGTCACACGTGGTGCTGCCGCTCACAGAGGAGCGGCCGCTGCGGGACCGTGTTTTAGAGCGGCAGTTAGATACACCCCCACCACGCTCACAAATTGCTAGAGAGACCGATGGTTTATTAAGATAGGGAAGTGTGTGTGTGTGTTTACCCTTCCGTAGCATGTGGCTCCTGGGATGCGGCTTCTTTTCCAGCTGGCAGGTCTTGGCAGCAGGTCCGCAGGGGGTCGGCTTCCCGTGATCAAGGGCAACACTCGGCAGCAGCAGCAGCAGCCGGACCGGGCAGGCTCCAATCCCAGGGCAGAGCGGCAGGCGGGCCGGGCAGGCAGCTACGGCAGGATCTCGAAATCCCTGGTTTGGGGGGCAGCCCCTCGAGGAGGCAGCGGCTTGGTTTTCCCGGCAACCGGCAGCAAAACGGGCGGGGGGCTCCGGCTCCAGTCCCGGCCCCAACAGGAAAGGGACCTGCAACAGTTCTTTACCTCCAAAAAGATCGGGCAGATTGTTCTTGCCATATGATTTGCTTGTTTGAATTTCTGCAGCTGTGACTATACTACTCTACTTGGCAAATACCACAAGAAAGGCCAGATTCTTCATTCACTCATCAGAAAACTGATAGCTCCTCACAAGCTGCCAAAACTATGTCTTATTTGTGTGGAAATGTAATTAATAGCAACGAAATGTAGGAATGATACATACTGATCCAATCAGCTGATATGGAATCATAACATGTGGGTGAAATCAGATTTGATAATTTTGAAACAGGCATACTTTACAGTGCAAATGAAGCCTAGCACAAGAGATTCAGAAATGTCATCGTTTGAACAGAACTAATATTAATTTACTTAATTTCATCATTTAACATAGTTAGTTATATATTCCCAGTGTCAAGGTTTAACACTGGGCAGGCAATTAAACGAATGACAGATGCTCTCAATTAACCCCTCTCCCAAAAAGGAAAAGGAAAGGGAAAAAGGGAGAGAGACTTATGTGTTGGAAACTGAAGTACACAGCTTTAATGAAAACAAAAAATATGAAAAATAAAATAACAACATATGTAGAAATATATCTATATGTAAGATCAGTATCATGCTCCCCTCCCGATAATGCTCACATCACCAGCAAGGCTGCAGGATAGGCCCTGGGAAAGTCCTGAACTGGATTAATTAACTCAGCTGGATGCAGGAGTGCATGGATTCAGGAACGCATGGAACAGGATCAGAGGTGGAAGAATTGATGGAGTCTTCTCAGGATGCTGGCCATCGATGAAGAGAGCTTGACTCTTGTGATCCCTCAGTTTTATGCTCAGTATGATGTGTATGGGATGGAATACTTTGGTGAATTTTGGATCACCTGTTCAGTCCTCTCCTCCCCACAGGAAGGTGTGACCTCTTTTCCTCCCTTTCATTTCTGGTGCACAAGAAGTTTAGCAGAACCAAGCAGTGACCTTGGTTTCTACAGGAATAAGTATCAGCAAGAGCCTTCCTTCATACTACTCTTCAGCAGTAACTAAAAGCATCAAGTAGTATCAGTCCTAGAAGCAGACACTGATTGAAAAACAAGGGGTTAATTTCAGCAAGAGCAGTTACTTAGAAGAGACTTAACTGAAAAGTAAAATTACTAGAAAGAAAATTGTTTCTGTAGTAGCTAAAACCTGCCCACCCATTTTTCATGAAATGAGGGCAATGGCCCTAATTACCAGAAAGATTAGAAGAAATATGCTTCTTAACAAGGTCCATTGGTATCTGGAATATCTGATGACATTGTATTAAAAAAAAATCCAGCATAAGTCACTGTTCAACAGAACTTTATTCAAAGCATTTTGTATAATTTAGTACCTTTTCATCAGTTCCTTTGAAAATAATAACTGTAATAACAAGACTTCAACTGTATTTTCTGTCTGCATAGTAACATTATTTCAACCAGTTCTACATTGGACATCCATACGTTCACTGAATGACCTCAAAATTAGGAAATGCAGTCATGCAACTTCTCATTCTCTTTCAGAATGGTTTTGGTTTTTTTTTTTTTAATCAAAGAACATAATGTCAAATGTCTGAAAATTGTTGTTTTCTAGTCTACTGGCAAAAAAAATACAGGTTTTTATTCTAACATATAAAGGGAAGAAAGTGCTGGAAATTTGTTTTCAAAATACTGTAATCGTCTTAGTTTATCACTGTTCTTATTAATCTAGATGCTGTTGTTATTTATTTTTCTTTCTTTTCTGAATTTATAAGTTAAAAACAACAACTTTGCAACTTATTACTCACAGAAGATCGGTCTTCTATATCTTATTATTTTATTTTATTTATTTATTTTGTCTTCATTAAATACTAAACCATGTTGAGTCATCTGGCTCTTCTAAGTCTTTTTACCCAACATGAAAGTCATCAGGGTTTACAAAATAAACTGAATTCTTGGAGAGGCTTAATGTCTTTTTTTTTTTTAGCCTATGTTTTTTGCATAATTTCTAATTATGTAATTATTATATATATATTTTTCCCTTAGAATTTTATTTCACTTTGAAAAATATTACTTAGGTTCACTCTGAGAACACATCTGGGAAAAGTCTGAATCCTTGACATATATTTGATTCAGCCATTTATTTGCTTAAAGGAATATCTTACAAAGAGAAATCCTTAAGAGCCAGTGCTCAAAAGCATCAAGCTGAAAAAATTGCAAAACCAGCGGAAACAGTCCTCCCTGACACAACTTGGATACAGGTAATTTGATACACTCCTTCAATATTGTTTTGTAATACACTTTTTATAGTATACAAGAAAATGGCTAGCAAGCAGCTTCTAGGTATTAGGAATTAAGAGATCACTGACTTTTCTACTCCAGGGTATTTTACCATTTGTCATACACCTTTCTTATATTTGTGAAGAAAGTAAGTTAATCTTTCAGGACACACAAGGAGACATCCTTTGTTGTGCTACTCATAGTCTAGTGAAGACAACTGTACACAGGAAAAGGCTTTCTTGAGTGACTCAAAAGATTGATACTAGGAAGAATTTGATGGGAACAGAAATTCAGTAATGAATTTAAGGATGGAACAAGAATTTTTAAGACATTATAGAGGTATTTTTCAAGTGTAGAAAACCAGGGGAATATCCAAGGAATTAAAGCTTCTAAATGCAGATCAAGTTTTATGCTTTAGAAGTTATTTTTATTTTAATTGAAGACTTAATCTTCAGAATCCTTCTAAAATAATTTACTTTTTTGCATTCCTCATAAACCTGAGGACTTTATCCATGAACACCATTGACCATTCAAGTCAATTTTTGTGCGATCTATGTGTTTTTGCCTTGTAATTCCAAATGAAATACTAGTGATTAACAGAACTGCAAGTAACATTCCAGGCTTATAATAGTACAGGGTATTAAGGTATTCCCTCAAACACATTTGGTTGCAGATTTCTACTAAAGAAATGGAGAAAGTTTAGGTCCAGGCACCCTGAAAGAGTAAGAACAGTATTATTATTTTTAATTTATATTACTACTTAAATTATATTTGTGGATTTATTTTTCCTTTAGAGAATCCCATGAAGGAAAGGACTAAATCCTCTATTATAAAAAGGCAAGAAAAAGTTAATAGCAAAAAAGTGTGGTAGAGAGTTTGGATAAAATACACTAAAAAATTGCATCCTTTCTATGGCATGTTTTGGCCTTTTCAAATCTTTAGCAGAAAATATTGTCCATATGATTCTACACATTTTTCAATAGAAGATCAGAGCTTGTCTGCAATGTTGAAAAATATCTAAGTTAAGAACAGCTGCATTCAGGGACAAAAGCAGTATAGCGAGGTCAGAAAATCTTTAAACTAATGGAGCTTGTATCACATTATATTAGTGAATCTTTACTTGCCACAAAAACATTCTGGTTTTCTGTGTGCAGGTTACCTACAGCCCACTTTTTATCTTGCTCTGAAGAGGTAGGTGATTATCCTTGTAGCTTTGAATAAAAATTTCAAACAATAGACTTACTCTGTTTTTCCACTGAATGCACACCATGAGTGGTGTTTAACTTGACCAAAGCAGTGCACAGAAGCAGCCAAGGCTGGTCAGGAGTAATGTGGTGCTGTTTGTGGGATTATTTTTATGTAAGTCTTTTCCTGTGGCTAATTTAATCTCCAGCTATTTTCTTTGTTCAATACAAACAAATATACTAAATGTTTAAGGTACTTCCCATAAGTACAAATAAAAAATGCCATTTGCAGATTCATTAGTGTAGATATTTTGCTTTCATCATATGTACACCAAATGACCAATCTAGAATATGTGTTTGATGGTGATTACTTCTGGAATTAGAAAAATATGTTACTGAACTAGTGAACCTCATTAGCCTTTTTTCTATAAAGTAACTATAATCTTAGAGAAACTCAGAAAGGAACATATTTACTCGTGGTTGCATTAGAATAATTTCAGTGTTATTCAGCAACAAATCATATCCTTTTATTTAAATCAGTCAAATACGGGAACACCACTGTGCTATTTCACATGTGCTATATCCCCACAAGTAACCAAAGAGCACATTGAATTTACTAAACTAGAATGTGTAAGCAGCTGCTTCTGAATTCTTATTTTATTAATAAGGCATTTTAATAATGCATTGATTCATCTCCATTTGTTGTGTAAATACATAGCAGAACATTATATGCACAAAGGAAAAAAGCTTCACTCTTCTTACCAAATAGATGTAAAAAAGTTCCAGCTGCTGTCGGCAATCTAGTAACGGTTCAGGGTATTCCCAGTGCTGAAATCATGCTCATTATTCATCCTTCTCTTAGCAAAGCAGAAAATACATTTTAAAGACATACTTTTATTTTTTTCTGTTTTTATTTTAATAATATGAATTTTTAAATAATTTACTGTTTTAATGATGACAGATTCCTGTATAGGAAGCTAATAAAAATGTTCTTATCTTTGTTATTTTTCTTAAATAATTGCAAACACTCTCCCAGTTTGCCACACTAATGTATAGGTTAGGAAAAAAAAAAAAAAAAAAGCCCAGCTTCTGATCTGAGGATCACTTCAGCATTTTCAGCTGCTTAAAGAAAAGTGAGTGCAAAGACTCTGTGCAGATCTAACACCTCCTCTAGAATCAAATGCTGGCTGGACTTCCCTGACTCCGCACAAAGATGATGCATACCAGCCTCATCTCACAGCCAGCCTGTCAAGCTGTGCCATCACAGGAATGGTGCCGGCATACTGGCAGGCTGTCACACAGGGGTGTGGAGAGCAAGGTACCAGTACGAGGCATGAAAGGGCAGAGTCCGCACAAAGACAGTCCTGTGGTTACTTAGACAGAGTAGTCTTACTTTCAGGTGGAGAGGATTGCTTTTTCTTAGTTCTCATTTTGCTCCAATGAATCTCTAATATAGTTTCATATAAACATATAATTCCAAGAAGATATTTATGATACTTCTGTAGAGAGTATTCAAACTGCCTGAACAGCAAATTGATAGGATCATAGAATGGTTTAGGTTGGAAAGGACCTTAAAGAACATCTAGTTCCAACTTCCCTGCATGGCCAGGAATAATTTCTACAAGAACAGGCTGCTCCAAGCCCCATCCAACCTGATCTTGAATATTTCCAGGAATCTAAAAGTTCTCTGGACAATCTGCTTCCATGTCTCACCACCCTCACAGTAAAGAAATTCTTCCAAATGTCTAACCTAAATCTGCCTTCTTTCAGTTTAAATCCATTACCTCTTGTCCTATCTCTACATGCCTTGTAAAACATTCATCTCCAGCTTTCCTGTAGGCACCCTTCAGGTACTGGAAGGCAGCTATAAGGTCTCCAGGCTGAACAACCCCAATTCTTTCAGTCTGTCTCCATTGAAGGGGTGCTCTAGCCCTCTGATCATCTTCATGGCCCGCCTCTGGATTCGCTTCAGGAGATGCACGTCCTTCTTGTATTGGGGGCTCTAGAATTGGACACAGTACTCCAGGTGGGGTCTCATGAGAGCAAGCGGGGAGAATCACCTCCCTTTTCCTGCTGGCCATATTTCTTTTGATGCAGCCTAGGACATGATTGGCTTTCTGGGATTCAATGCACATTCTAGGCACATAGCTCTCTCTCGTGTTTCTTCTATTTAGTACTATGGCACTGAAAAATGAAATGAGTTCATACCTATCCAGACTTTTTCCAATATTATACCTTAGCACTTACAGGCTTCTGGGTGATGGTTAAGCAGGTATTTTCCACCTATGAACATGCAACCATCTTGATACAAAGAAAAAGCCACAGAGGTGTCTGGTTGGTTGTGGTTTTTTGTTGTTAAAAAAGAAACACAAAACTAAGAAGCAATGTCAGCCTAAACGTTGAGAACCTGAGTGGTTTTTTGTCCTTCCTGAATAAAGTTACCAATAGCACAAAACACTCCAATGAATGCTTATGTGACTCTTTTACTTCTTGGCTTTCCCAGTGTCAGGAACAGGGAGACTGTCCCATCCTACAGCTGTCTATCCAGGGAACTTCTGCCACTTCTTGGCCTCCTCCCCATTACCCAATGTAGTGTAGCATAAGGAATCAGAACAATTCACTGCGGTCATTCTCATAATGCTTTCGACCTGATGGGATGTGTTACTCAACTGTGGTTTTAAACTTTCTTTTTGCAGACAGTTCAAAGCAGTGGAGTATAGTAAACACAGAATGACTTTTCGAAGACTCTGCTGGCTCTTTTCTAACTACACAGTTTCTATCACTCATCACAATGTCATCTAAGCTCTTTTCAGTGTTAAAGATGACAATTACACTGTCAGTTTTTCTAAACCTATTGAAGCCTGTCACTGGTTGGCACAGCTTCCTCTCAGCTGCTAGATATGGTCTATGAGATTGCCAATAATTTCAGAGGCTGACAGACCAGCAGTGTTTCAGCCCAGGGATTACCCAAACATGTATGCTTTGGCTAGTGTCTCAGTCTGTCAATTATAAGATTTAATCTCAGGATGCTTCTACATGCCAATTTTAATTGTTGTCAAAAAGCTGGTGTGTATAGATGCAGATGCATAATGCTGTTACAGTTGATAAGACAGCAGACAACAGTAGGATGAAGTAGGTGAAAAGCCAGATACATGTGGAAAATTTATGATCTTATTCAGCTACATTGTTTTTAATGTTTTTATAACATTATTTGCATAAAAAGAAAATACATGTGGTAGGACTTTAGTCTTCTCTTCATTACACCTGTCTTTCAAAAATTACTAAAAACGAAAAAGAGGAAGTTATTTGTAGTTTCTTAGCCATCTTATCAAATTGTCGCTTCATGTACGTTAAACAAATTTGTCTTCAGGGAATGTGAGCTTTTTCAGTAAGAAAACAAAGCAATCTTTTCCTTCTCTGTTTGCCTTGTGAATCCATCATCCACGTACCTCAGTAATAGTGTTCCAGTGCCATTTAGAAAGTTTATTCTGAAAAGATACTTGCTAATCAATATTTGACTCAGGTTCGACAACAACACTCTCGATCCCCTCCCCCTCCCGCCCAGGTAGGGAAGGAGAGAGAGAATGAGACAGAGACTTTGCCGGATTGAAAACTAAACTACACAGCTTTAATTAAACACTAATGATAAAAGAAAATATATACAATTGTATATAAATGTGTTCAGGAAATTGCTTCCCCCAATCCCCAGCAACTCCCACAGTGCTCTCCTTAGCTGTGAACAGTCCTGAAAAATCCTGGAGCTGCCAGAGAGAGCGGAGAGTGATGAGGGTCAGGAGAGCTCAAGCCTGGGGGTCGATGGTGATGGATGGACGGAGTCCTCCCCGGACGCCGGCCATGGACGGAAAAAGACACAGCAAGGAACTTGTCTTCCGTGATCTCTGAGCTTATGTAGATGTATGGAATGGAATATCTCTGGCCAATTTTGCTGTCTGTCTAATTCAGCCTCCTATGGGGGGGTCGTGGATCTCCCCGTAGTGTCTAAGCCAACAGAGTAAAGGTGTGACCTTGAAGCCCCAGCAGTTAGAAAAACATTCCACTGTTTGTTATCATTCCTAGCTGGAACGCTCTGCTACTAGTTAAAAGAAAGCTTACTGAAGGAAAAAAAAAAACACAAAAAACAGTAAAAGGAAAATTGGTTTAATCCTGGCTCAAACCAGGACAATCAAAATGCTGATTTCTGAATGCTATCCTTGGGAGATCCTGAAAAGTCTAGTTATGGACTTAAAAAGTTAATCTTGCTATGTAAAATTATATATGAGAGCATTCAAAAATCTCTCTCCAGAAAAGTTAATGATCCAAACAATGACAAGTTAACCTTCTTCACTTAGCAGGGTATGGAAACATGAGGAAAGCCGGAGTTTAGTGCCAATGGGCTATTGGCTTAGCTTGTATAAATTTGTATGGCTTTATGAAATCCACACTTACTTTCAGGATCTGAGGACCTTCAGTAACAAGTTGCAATTAAGTACTGCGTTCCAGCCTATCTAAACTATAAGTTTGCATATAAATACCCCACCCAAAATTATAACATAATCAAGATTTCATATTTATTGTCTGTTAATAAAGTACATTGGATAAATCAATACAGGCATTTTGTAGGCACCTCAAAACTCAAGTAATATCCTTGACCCTTGATTTATTAAGAACCTCTCCCATTCACCATGATCATTCCAAGCCTGTTAAAAGTGACTATGAAATTACATGAGCTCGCTCCCTTAGCCCTCATTGGCACATCCTGCTACACCCATTGATCTAGGGCTATCCAATTTGCTTACACATCTATTTCTTAACCTTATCTAACCTGTTTTTCAACTTTGTTTAAGGTTTTCCTAACTTTACAGATGTTTGTCCACAGCAGATAACTCCTTGGGTAAACAGACTGGCCTTTGTTTCTTCTGCAATTGACCTTGCCCAGAAATTGCGTCAGAAACCAAAGCTTACTTAGGATTAAGGATGCAGTAGTTTTCCAGATGTCTGAAGGACATCTGCTGTGGTGAGGAAAATAACGACCACATTTTAAGATTTCAGAATGTATCCAGAACTTAAACTAAAACTAAGACACAGAAGGTGTATTGTGGCTATATTTTAATGCACTTGATGCAGCTGCAGTGTAATATGTGTAATAAATTCTATAACACATTAAATTTATTTATTATATTTGTCACAGAACCAGCCCAATCAAGTCAAGAGAAGTTTTGCTTCCAGATTAAATTAAAACAAATTTATAATCAAATATTTCCATATTCTGTGATGGGAGAAAGACAACAAATATGAGTGTACATACTCAGAAAAAAAATATTTATTTTTGTTATTGGTCTAGACAGATTTATGACCTATCTTATCCCTGAAATGGGGAAATTCAACCTTCTTAGCACTTAACATATGCCAACACTGTTGATAATACTATGGCTTTCAAAAATGTCCTAGATATGTCACCCTAAAACATAATGCTATGAACTCCCAGTTATTAATCTGAATTAATGAGCAGAAGATGTCCACCTAAGGCTGGAAAAAATGATAGCCATATATTGTTAAGGATAATTCACCTACAAATATATATAGTATTTTCCAAGGAAAAAATCTCTCATCACAAAAATTCTCTATGTTTTTTCTGGTTACCTAAGCATCCCTAACAATTTTAGGTTGCAAGGAAAAAACATTTACTAAACAGAGAAAGTGTACTATGTTATCTTTCTGGGTTTTTTTTCTTGATTTTTTTTAGTATAATAGTTGTTAACACCAGAAACAATATTTTGTGGAATTTTTGTAGTAGTATTTTTTTAGGACGAGAAAGAATATGAATATTTGCTATTGAATATTTCAAAAGATTAATTTAATATACTACTAATCCATTTTAACACTTGTGCAAAGCACATGAGATTTACTGAGAATAAATTAAAAATACATACCAGATTTTCTTCTACCCATTCATGCTGCTCGATATTTGAAATTCAATGCTTCCTTTTTTTTGTGGTAATGGGGTCTTGTTAGCTATTTTTATATTTTAATTATAGATAGTTGTAGCAAATGAGTATTTCTTGGGACTTTAAATATTTCTCTGAAGAGAAGGAACACAGAAGCAGTGCCTAGAGACATGTTTGTTTAAATTACAGTACAATTAATTTTCTTCTATTTTGCAAAACAGTAATTGATTGAAATACTTAAAGAAACACCCATTGCAAACCCATAAAAAGCACAGATATATCTGGGGCAGAAAAAGCTCCAGATTTATCTGAAGATAAATACATACCATTATTTTGAAACATTTTCTGGAGTATCGATACAGTACTTCTCTTCTTAAATAGTTATATGTGAGCTTATTAAAATTATATTGTTACTTCATGTATGTTTTGTTTGTTGTTGTTTTGTTTTGTTTTTTCCTACAGAATATATAACTATGATGGGAACACTCCCTCAGAGGTATACATTTCAGATTCAGTTGGTAGGATAGTTCAGTAAGATTAATCTAGTTCAGGTTAATGAGTACAGGACGAAATGTACAACCCTTCAGCAAGAGGAATTCTGGAGTATCAAACAACCCTCCAACCCTCCCCGTTCTGGATGGTTTCAGAAGCTGGAGCTGTTCATGGAACATGGTGTGCAGTAAAGCTAGTGTGTTCTCAATGTCTTCAGTGTCTTACCAACTAACCCAACCTGACTCCTCATATCTTGCAAAAATTTGTATTTCTTGGGTTTTTTTGTGTTGCTTTCAGAAACAGCATCAGTGGTAGCTTTAAGAAAAATAACTCAATAGTTACAGAATTATTTGAGAAAACTTTTAAAAATCAATAAGAGCCAAAAAAAGAATAGTCAGAACAGCTTAAAGAAGACTTAACTCCCCTATTTCACGCTCATCTCCTTTCACAGGCTTGTGGTACCAGTAAACTCAGTAGTCTGAGTTGGACCAGCCCTCTGAATGCTTTGTTGAATGAAGAGCAGGGCTGAGTAATTGCCATTCAGTGGGAGAACTGTAGATTTCACTGACTGAATTTCCTCTTAACCACAATTTGGCAATGACGCATTTGGAGTGGAGGACTCTCTTTCGCATGTACACAGATTCTCTTCTAAATCTTTGTGCTGGAATTCTGAAATCAAGCCAAAAGACAGAGGGTAATCTTCCCCATAATGAGCAGCTCTTCAACTTAGCGCTGCTTGCTGTAATTTACTGTGTTTACCAGTTACCAATAGTTTTTCTGGGAATCTATTTGTGTCCTTTTTTCCCTTATTCATTACCTATTTCTGTGGTATGTGGTAAAGAGTTTTTTTATGTTAAAAACCCCAAAAAATCAAAACAAGCACTAAAAAAGCAGTAAATCTCTAGAATTAATTTAAAAGTTTTGGAAATTATAGTTTTTACAGCCCATTTTGTTCAGGCATTCTGTAAAATACATGTTACACTGACTGAGTCCCAACTTCAATGCATTCACCAAATTCTAGTAAAAAATGAGTTACAATGTTACTGAAAAAAGATATGATAAAATAGAAATCTTAATTCTTCAATAAAGTTTGACTTTTGAAGAAAGGTAGAATTGTGTTTGATACATATGAGGGAACAGCTTGGAAAATGTATTTTGAGAAGAAAAGAAAATCTTGGTTTTTAAGATACTTTTAGGTCCTATTGATAAAGGTCATATGGTGGATGAAAAGAGGAGAAGAAATAAATCAGTAAAGTCCAAGAGGCAAAAGTGCAAGAATTCAATATATTTTTTCACAAGAGCTTCAGTGCTGCTGAGAGACTAGATGCTAAATTAGTATACCTCCTTTAATTCATAAATTAATCTTTTTAGGGCTTTTCTACCTTATTTAAAGTTAATTAGTTCAATTTACTGTAAGAGTTTTAAATACATTTTAAATAGTTATCATGAGGTCTTCAACTTTGAGACCTTTATTTTGGCAGTTTAAACAAAGAACATAAGTGACCATGCTAAAGTCTCTTCCCCAAAAGACACTTTATCTGAATAAATGACAAATATTCAAATCTGACAAGTTTTAATTTGTTTTAAGAAATACCTACTAACTTGTTAGAAACATTTATGAGATTGTATTTCAGTGGGTATAAATCAGGACAGTTCTAGTGTGGAATTATGCTGATTTATGTCATATGAAGTTGTAGCCTATAGACACACCTTTCCAGTTTCCCTCTTGCAAAATATCGAGAATCTTCAATTTCCACAGAAATCAGAGCTAGTTAACAGGAAAGAGTCTCATCAAATACCTCACTAGACTGCAGAAATGAACAGGCTATATTTCATACTAATGAAAATATTATTTTGTTCTATCTTACATTCATTTCGCACCATAGTTTAGAAGGTGAATCGATAAAGCTGGATTCTCTTCCTGGATGAGTCATTGATTTGCTGCTTTTCTAGCTCACAGAAGACAAATGTTAACAACCATATCAAAGTCTTGGTCATCTCATCTGGGAGGCAACGTCTCTCTCTTGTTTTTCACAGAAACTAGGATAGGCTAATTCTCATTGTCCAAAGTCTCCACCCAGTGTGGCATGAAACTGCATGCTGGAGCCTGGAACATTGGTATAGATCTTACTACAGGACTCATCTTCTATGAACTTAAGTAAGTCCTTTTGTTATTTTAAGCATTTATTTGTCAGTCTATAAGGTTGGGTTCATGTCCATGGAGTATGAATAATTTCCTCTGTCTATATGTTTGCACATTCACTATCAAAAGAGGAGATTAATCTCAGCTGAGAGCTCTTTATACTTTTATACAAAAAAACCAAACCAACGAAAAAACAAAACAAAGAAAATTAATAAAACAAAACAACAGCAAAAAAAACGCAAAAAAAAAACACAGAAAAAAAGCTAAAAAATTAAAAAATTGAAAAACTGAAAAAATTGAATTAACTAATACTTATTATGAAGATCTTCTTTCAAAGGATACAGAAGCCCTTTCCAAGGTTACAATTACATGATTTGTTCAAATCAAATAAACCTGAAGTACTAGATTCAATCTGTTTATAGTATTTACTCATTGCTTTGTAGCACTTTAAGTGAACATGATTATTTTTACCCTTTGTTCACTATATTCGTGCCCACCAGGTCAATATTCACACTATAGCAAGTTGTCCAACTCACATTTAACCTTCTTGTGTGACAACATCATATAAGCATCAGATGGAACTGACTGGAATTGTCTTGACAAATAAGTAAGTTATAATTATGACTGCAGGGGTTACATCTGACATATTCAGGGTGAAATACAAGTATAGAAATTAGGAATTTTGTATTAATCAAATATAACTGGTAGTATGCAACAGATACTATGTTTTATTACAAGCCAAATCCTTGCCTTTTTGAAGGCAAAGACAAAATATTCATCATAATTAAAGAACATGGAGCACAATTTAAAAATATTTTACATGTAAGCAAATTCAGTTAAGAGAAGAACACAAAGTATTAACATTTTTGACATTTTTATTTAAGGAAATTGTAAAAAATGCTTAGTTCTATTTTTATGTAATTGAAATGATTTGCTGACATTTTAAATGATTTTTATGTTCTTTAGCGGAAAAAAAAGCTTTACACTTTTTAAAATTTTACTCAAAAAGCCTATTAAGAATACACAGAGTGCAATTTCATTGCAATTGCAGCTACCCTGTCTCATAAAGTTCAAAGCACTTAAAATAATTTTAGTGAAGGAAATTGATAGTAATATTGAAAATATCAGCATAAACATTTTGATTTGTTATTAAAAATAAATAATAGAATTTAGAAGTAATTTTACATTGCCAGCAGGATCTTTATTTTGAAAGGTTGAAAAAATACTTAGAGTTATAGTCATTGAGCACCTTCATCTGAGACCAAAACCTTACCGTGTTAACTATTATAAAAAATCATAAACAGAATTCACAATTTATTTTCATGAAACAACAGTCATTAGAAAAACAGACAAATTGTACCCCTCAAAACCTTTTCATGGCGTGGGAGAATCAGAAACAGAGTACATGCCAGAAGGTAACCTTGTGAAAATACAAGATTACATATAATTTTTTAATTAATTGATTTTTTTTTCTCCATCATGTGAAAAACTTTTTTATTTTATGCATTTCTCATTAATTAACTCTGCCTTATCCACAAGCAGATTTTTTTTACTGACAATAGTCTTTGCTTTCATTAATTTTACTTTTTATATTTTAAAATAACATGGTGTATTTTCTATAGAAATAAATTTTTAAGCTGCTTTAGGAAATATGGTTCTGATGGTTTTTAATTGGTGAGACTTATTTTCCAAATTTAAAGTAAATGTTAATATAGTTATGGATAAATGTTTCAAAAGTCCCTGAATTTTCAATAATAATATTTTATCACATGCACACAACACACACACAAGATTAGTTATAATAATGGCAGAATAAATCCATCTCATTTTGAACATTTTGGGAGTCACCTGAATAACAGCACCATGAAAATGGAAGTAAACTAAAGATATCTCCTAATACAGGAAAACATTTCAAAAACGTATTCAAACCAATTATAACTTTACTTTTGTTTTCTTTTTCATATCTCTCTAACTCACTCCATACTCCTTTAGTCAATGTCATCAGCTGTTCTAGTTTAAGCTCACTCTCCTAATTTAATGTGTTGGAAATTATAGATAGCCAGTGTCTCATTATATTTCCTAAACTTATTCAATTTATGGGCATAAATTTTGTAGAAAAATACCGCAAATATCAGCAACCAGCAACAGTTTGAGATGAATTAAAAATAACACTGACATAGAGTTTCATTACTACCATTGAGAGACTTTGGGGTCCTCTCATATCTAAAACTGAAAGCAAAAGGCTGATTTGATAGATGACTTGGCAGATTGCCTGCTTACCCTCCTTTCCCTCTGAAAGGGAGAAATACTCTTGGCAAATACATTTTACTTTTGAAAATTATTTCAGAAACTCAGAAATTTTATTTTTTAGCATATATTACATGGCCAACTGCTTCTAGCAAAATGGAGTGAGGGCAAATGGATATTCAGCTGTTACTGCAATATTAAAATTAAATAATGCACAAGACTTCTTTTGGGGTACTTTTTTAAACAGAAAAGGTTTTTTATTTGCTCAGTCCCTTACTCAAATGTGCTTAAGAGTTAAAAGTATTGACTTGGACATTAGGCCTCTGAGTTGAATGGTACCAGAAGGAGATTATTTAGAATAGGTTAATGTTTCTGGGCTCAGCACCTGGAAATACAGAGTTTTTAATATATACGAAGAGCTCTTTATGTCATGTGCACTGGCCATAGCTTCCCTATGGACATGATCTCTGTACATTTACAGGTCAATTTTAAGCACAGAAGCTCCAGCATACACAGTAGCCCATCATTTCCTTTTGTTCCTTCAAACCATTCCTTTGCATCAAAGTGTGTTGCAAGGGCAGTTCCTGTGTGCTGGTGTAGATCATTACGTGGATGTAAAGACAAAGAAATACTGCTCATCATTTACAGGCACATGACAAGCCATACACATGTGGATGGATAAAGTCACATTATAGTTCTTGGTCTGAGAATCAAAAACATATTGAGTTGTAAAACAGTTAAATGTGTTCCTGAGGTGTTTTTTTTCCTGCTTTACATTCCAGGATTGCCAATTTACTTACTTTTTATGATCTCAAAGAGAGACCGGACTCATGCAGAGAAAGCAATTCTGTGAAATACACACTTCTGGAACTGCACTGCCTTATAAGTTATCAAAGCAATTTGAAAATCAATTTGATGTTTGACAGGAAGCCAGTGTATTCCCTTCAGGATACAATCGACATGCTGAGGCCACTCAGTGAGAGGAAAATTCAGACAATAGCGTTTTGCCAAAGTTGGAGTGTCTGCAGTGTTTTCTGAGAAAAAGCATAGAATCAAATATGATAAGAGTCTAAGCTAGAGGTCAAGGTTCAAAATATTGGTAGCTTTAGCATGTACACTCAACTGGCACAGCTGGATACTGAATAGATGATACCATTCTCTTTTATTTTTATTTTTTTGTGTCCTTGCAGATGTGATAGTACTACCAAGGGTTGCAGCAAAGTGTTCATGCGTTCCCAGTAATTGTTTATTAAGCAGTAAGCATTAACAAACTTGAGAAAATTTCCTTAGTCTGTTGTGATCATTCACTGGTACTTTCAAATTATTTGTCCAGAGGTGACTCAGAAGGCTAAATCTTGGGAGCAAAGGTTGTTTTTTTTTCCTTGTTTGTCAGTGTGTATCAGATTACTGGTATTCATAATATATTTCCTATTGAAAAAGTCATCTTGCTTTTCTGGATTACTTTGCATAGAAATTTTGAATTACTTCACTGATTTTTTTTCTAGATCTCCAGAAACTCAATATTTCTATAGTTATATTGAAATCACTGATATTTCTCTGAGTTACATAAAATGAGGTATAGAGCCATTATCTGTGCTTTTAATTGAAAATCTACAGTAAACATTTTAGTTTCAAATGCAAAAGAGTGGCAATATTCTTGCAGATTACAAATATATCTTTTTGGAAACACAGATTTTTACCACTAGCAAGAAACATAAAATTTGTAGTACTCTTTTCAAAGTTATAGAAAAGTTAATGGTTATAAACAGTCTAAAACCAGAAGTATACATTAATTCCCAAAAGACTAATCATGTCATCAGGAAATAAAACTGCCAAAACCTTACAAATTAAAATTGTATTTCAATAGGCATTATCCGAGGTTGATCAAAACATCTTTTTGAGATTTTTTTTTAATCAAAAGTGAACAAGTAACAAACTTTTAATTACAAAATAATGAGTTGAGAAGAAGGAAAAAAAAAAAAAGGGAAAATATTTTAACCTATCATTATTGAAAGTTAACGTAACTGTGGATGACATTAGCAGTCTTGATTATTAATTTATCATAGCCATCTGTAGATCACAGGTAAGGATTCTAGTTGATACATTGAGACATTGAACAGTTAAAGCATTTGTCCAAGGTTATGTGGAAAATATCTTGCAGAGCTAAGAATAAAACTGCTTCACCGTTGTACCCTTAAGACTACCTTTTCATTAAGTCATTCTCCTGCCACAAGATGAACTGCTTTCCTGTTAGAAAACAACAATAAGTAAAGATCACTTTGGCACCAGCCAGCAATGAAGGTGAATAAAGGATGATGTGTCAGCTAAAACTCTGAATTTCCTTTCAACTAGACACGCAGCATAATGCCATTTGAACTTCTGTTGATTTACTGATACAATTTTTTTTCTCCTATTCATTTCCTATAGTCTGCCATGTCATGTGGGTAATTTATTTCTTGAGAGATGTAGCTGTTTTTACACTTGGGGCCATCTAGCTGCATTTTTCTTTATCTTTAATGCCTCTGCGCTTAGTTATGCTTACATAACTCCTAGGAAAAGATGGTGTACTTTGTCATAAGGCATAAATCTTTTTCAGAAAGCCTTCTTTAAACTGTGAATACATTTTCAGGGAAGGGAACTGCATCAGTAGTTTAGTTATACACCAGGTAATGTTAACACTGTAAGGCTGTGGCAATTGTGATTACAAGTACCATTGCAATAGTGCCTGACTTGTGGCTGTGCAACCCAGACCCAGAAAAATAGTTGCAAGGAGCAAATTGACAAAGTGTGAGGGAGTTACCTCACCTGTGGTGCTGTTCCTCACTGTCATTAAGAAAAGAGAATGAAAAAAGACAAAGCTTTGCTATATAAATATAGTATAAACCAAAGTGGTCTGGATAATGATAAGGTGTCCTATTGACTACAGAGACTGGCTTGCTTTAAGCAATTCATAATTAATTATTTCTCACATTTCCCAGTCTGCATGCTTTTTTCCTCTTGCCTTTTCAAAATCTAAAGTCATTTAGCCAGGTCAAGTTTAGATCTGCAGATCAAGTTATTGCTTTAGTAAGTCTTACTGAACTAGACACTTTCACCTTTTGGTCTTTGTGCTAATGTATTTTCAATGCTCATGTTAATTTATGTGAGAAGTAACTCATTCTGCTAGTGCAAATCAATGTAATTTCTGTAACTTTACGTACAGGCAGCCCAGTAGTTAGTGGCAATTATCAGGCCATAATGTTGGCAAAATTTAGCTAATATTTTGACAGCTTCTAATTTCACACAAGGTAGGAAGGAACAGGAAGGAAAAATATTAGCAAACCATTTCAGTGGAGAGTCATCTAAAAAGAAACAAATTTTTGTCCACAAGTGAAATATGGAACTAAAATACATGAGGCAGTTTCTGCAACTCAAAAATTATTTTTTATATTCAGTGTTATAATGCAAATCAATAATCTTGTTCTTGCCCGTTTACTTCTGCAAAAAATAAATATATTTAATATATGTACTTGGTCTGGAAAAGTCTATATGGATGAGAAGCATCTTCAAGATAATAAAAAAAAAATATTAGGCCAAATCCTGAGATACCTCTATGTACAGAATTAAAGTACAAATAGGCTCCACAAAGACAAATGTATGCAGTGGGATTTTTCATTTGCTATTTTACATTATAAAGAGCAAGACTTCCTAGCAGATCTTTATATAAGGTAACAGCACATGCTGTGCATAAGTAAGGGTGAGGTCAGTAGGTCAACTTCCAATAAGAAATACAAGCATAATCTTGTCATGGGAGAACAGAAGAGATATCAGTTGCACTAAATACTCTTTCCCCTGTAAGGCAAGCAGTAGTTCTCCAGGTAATAAACCTACAATGGTATTAACCTAAGAAGTCAAAGAAAAGCCCCACACTACCTACAGAAATTACATCTACTAATAGTAATAATTTTAATGCTGAAGTGCTGGAAAGCTTACCTTTAATCCTAAAGTCAAGATACTTGCATTGTTAATTTCTTTGCTCTCTGTTAAGCTATTGGTATTCAATTTGAAATAAGAGCTGAAATGTATGCAGTTAACGAGGAGGTATTCAAAAAGCACCAGAGCAATCTCATTCAGTACATTTTTTAAAATTCACAAAAAACATCAAGGTTTAGGAAGATCCATGAGTATGTTCTCTTGTTATCAGCTACTGTCAGGAAGACCCTACATGACTGTCAATCATCTAGACAATTGTCAATATGGTAGTCTCAAACTGAGGGTAAAAATCTTACATGTTACAAGTGAAAAATTACAATGGCAATTAATTGCAAGTTTTAACACACAATAATTTATTGCATTTAATGATGAAATCTTAACATCAGGTATCACTTTTGCCTATCACCAAAGAAACTTTGCAATCTATTGAGAGGAAACTAGATAGCTGTTATATCATGTAAGGAGGAAAGACAAGAATGGGAAGAGATTCTCTTCTCTCCACATTTCATTTTTTCTACATTTAAAATAATATTAGGAGTAACAAAATGTTTTAACACTCTTAAAGGAGGAAGCCTTTTTATTCTGTGCCACACTGAACAACTAGTTGGACAGCAGAAATGATGGGATAAATCAAAGATCCCTTTGAGGATCAACCTATTTTTAGCTAGGTATGTATAATAGCAAACTCTGTTATCTTTGTGATAGTATTAAAAGTGGCAAGAAAAAAAAACATAATTTGAAATTTAAAATTGGTTCTGCTATCATGTCCAAGAAAGGAATATAAGTTCTACCAAGCTGAATCACTTAGAGATAGCTGATACTGAAGAAAAAAACCCACAAATCAAAAAGTACTCAGAATAGACAAGATACAGCAATGAGAAAACTTTTTGGATCTACCAGTGGGCTTTGCTGATTCTGTTTGCTTGAGACTTCTCTTGCAACATAAGCAAAACCCAGCAGGACTGCCACAACTGTTTCTAAAGAGAACAAATTGTTAGATAAGTATTTTAGTAGAAGATTCATTATGAGAACTGATTTTCCTCCTTCTAAGAACACATCTTCAAGTTAAAACAAAAAAACAAAAAAAAAGTGTGGGAATACAAATCAAAATATTCATCCATCTCGATCTAAAGTTGGTTTATTTATTTGGTATAATTGGTTCATTGTAGCCTAATTATTTTTAATATTGTGACAGTGAACATTTTCTGTGAAACAGATGCTGCAGGAGTCCTTACTAGCTAACAAATTCAGCCTAAAGTATGTGTGCCAAAACTGCGCTGAGAATCTCTGTATTCCACAGCATGTCCATCTGCTGTATACAACATATGCCAGTCTCTTCAGTATGTGCTGGGAAGACAAGAATGGAATGTAGGGAAGCAGAAGAATTAAATGCAGAATATAAATAAGATATATCATATATATGATTAGCACACTCATTTCTTCTTTTTGGTTATACACCCTTTTGCATTTTTTCTTGTTAAGGTCAATGGCCATATGCCATTTTCTAAGAACAAGATATGAACAATTAACTTTGCACTAAGGTAAGTTACTCATACTATGTATGTACTAGTGTTCTAATTTCCTGAAATGAGCAGGATAAGACATTCCAACTTCTGCTAAGTACCCCTGCTTCTGTGGTCACAATTTCAGGCATAAATTTCAACAACAGAAATCTGGACTTTGAAATTTTGATATTACAAGGAAAATAAGACAACCTAAATGAACCATTCAAAATGAGCCAGACTGTAAAATTAATATACTGATTAATCTCTTTGTATCTATCTACAAGGTCCCACTGGAGTACTGTTAATATATATATCATATGAATTTGATCAAGAAAAGAAGAGTCTTACCAACCAAGCAGCCAACAACAACCTATTTGGTGTCCAGAGAGAACATGCACAGGTAATACCTGAGTGACTGTTTACTGCTATACAGCTGTGCAGTTAAGCTTTACATGATTATTAAAATGCACAGGGTAAATTGGTATTTGCAAGGTAATCAGTTCATTCTCCCATCTTCACTGGGGGTGAGGAAAGATACCAAGACAACAGTAATTTCTAGAAGCTATGAAGGACAGGGAAGTGATTCAAAACAGATAGGATGGCTTCACCAAGGTCAAATCCAGCCTGATCAAGCTAGTGGATTTCTCTGATGGAGTAATTACATCAGTGGACAACAGAAGATCTATGGATGTCATCTACCTGGACTTTTGAAAGGCCTTTAACAAGGTGCCCCATAACATCCATCTCTCTAAGTTGGAGATATATGGATTTGATGGGTGACCTGTTTGGGGGGTGGAGAATTGGTTTCATGGTTACATCCAGAGGGTAATGGTCAATGGCTCGATGTCCAGATGAATAATAGTGACAAATGATGTCCCTCAGGAGTCTGTAGTGGGATCAGTAGACAGTGGGATTGAGTGCACCCTCAGCAAGTCTGCAGATGACACCAGGCTGAGCGGAACAATTGATGTGCTGGAGGAACTGGATGTCATCCAGATTGATCTGGACAAACTCAAGAATTGGGCTCATGTGAAAAGTGCAAAGTCCCACACCTAGACTGTAGCATAAATACCGGCTACAGGTTGAAGGCATTGAGAGCAGCCCTGAGGAGAAAGACTTGGGGGTGCTGGTTAATGAGAAGCGCAAAGTGAGCTGGCAATGTGCGCTTGCAGCCCAGAAAGCCAGCCATATCCTGGGCTGCATCAAAAGAAACATGGCCAGCAGGAAAAGGGAGGTCATCTCCCCCTTTACTCTGCTCTTACTCTACTCTTATGAGACCCTACCCAGATTACTGTATCCAGGTCTGGAACCTCCAACATAAGATGGACATGGATCTCCTGAAGTGAGTCCAGAGGAGGGCCATGAAGATGATCAGAGGGCTAGAGCACCCCTTCAATGGAGACAGACTGAAAGAATTGGGGTTGTTCAGCCTGGAGACCTTATAGCTGCCTTCCAGTACCTGAAGGGTGCCTACAGGAAAGCTGGAGATGAATGTTTTACAAGGCATGTAGAGATAGGACAAGAGGTAATGGATTTAAACTGAAAGAAGGCAGATTTAGGTTAGACATTTGGAAGAATTTCTTTACTGTGAGGGTGGTGAGACATGGAAGCAGATTGTCCAGAGAACTTTTGGATGCCTGGAAATATTCAAGGTCAGGTTGGATGGGGCTTGGAGCAGCCTGTTCTTGTAGAAATTATTCCTGGCCATGCAGGGAAGTTGGAACTAGATGTTCTTTAAGGTCCTTTCCAACCTAAACCATTCTATGATTCTATGAATTTTTCTGTTCACGCAATTTGAATACTGGAAAGCTGGGGAGGGAGCATTTATAAGGGCATGTAGTGATAGGACAAGGGGTAATGTTTTGAAGCTGAGAGAGGACAGATTTAGATTAGATACAAGGAATAAATGCTTTACAACGAGGGTGGTGAGACCTCATTTGTTCATCGTATTTCCTCCCTGTCTGCAGATAATCAATTCCCACTATAGTTGAATACTCATTCTATTGTCTCACCAAATACACTAAAAGAAGAGAGTCCAGTGTTTTGACAGCCACTGTTGCAAGCATCCTTCTCTCATAATTTTCTTTTTTTATCTGAGCATAAGGTGCAGAGATACCATTATAGTGATAGAGTGGCCTAGAAAAAAATTTTTTTCTCTTATTGACTTGATCATGGGAAGAAAGGTATATTCTGGTTTAGATCCTGTCATCTATAGGTTACAAGCTATTTTCCCTGCAGGCTCAAACCTGATTTATTGAACAAACAGTACAGTTTGATCAACTTGATATCTGTGAAGTTTAATAGAAAGACAAAAAAAGAAGGTACCAGGGAACTACAGACTTGTCAGCCTCACCTCAGTTCCTGGGAAGTGATGAAAAAAATAATCCTGGAAACCATTTCCGGACACATGAAGGACAAGAAGGTAATTCAGAGGAGTCAGCAAGGATACACCAAGCAGAAGCCATGCTTCAGCAGCCTGATAGACTTCTAACAATGAAAGGACTGGCTGTAAATGCTGGGGGGAGGTGCTGGCAGCATCAGTATATTCTGTGGGCAACTTTGCAGAAAAAGACCGGGGGCTCCCAGTGGATGCAGAGCTGAAGATGAGGCAGCCATGTGACCTGGTGGCAAAAAAACCTGGGCCACATGAGGCAAAGTATTGCCAACACGTCAAGGGATGCGATCCTCCTTCTCTGTGAGGCCACACCTGGATTGCTGTTCTAGTTCTGGCTTCCCCAGGAAAAGAGAGATGTGGAACTACTGGACAGAGTGCAGCAAAGCACTGCAAAGGTGATGAGGGAACTGGAGCATGGCTCCTATGAGGAAAAGCTGTGAGAGCTGGGACTGGTTAGTTTGGAGAAGAGAAGGCTTGGAAAGGGGAACTTACCAATGTGCACAAATACCTGAAGAGAAGTTGGAAAGAAGGCAAAGCCAGATTGTGTTTTTTTTCAGTGGTGACCAGTGACAGGACCAGAGGCAATGTGCACATGTGGAAATGCAGGAGATTCCCCCTGAACATCAGGAAACACTTTTTAGTGGGAGGGTGAAGGATGAGTTGAAAAGGTTGCCCACATCATGCATTGACTTTACTGCAGAGTTACTGAACCCAGAAATTTCACATTACCTTTTAAATTGGTGTGGTGCTTGGTCAGTCTTCACATGGAATACCATCTCCCTGTGAAAGCAGGAGAGTTAACATATTCTGTGCATTCAAGGCTCTTCTGGCTCACAGCTATGTCATGTCACCTACAACTGGGAAAAACAAAGAGGGAGTTAGACTATGTGTGCTTATTTCTAACATTCCTTCAGGTCTTTAAAAAGCTTATTTAACTCTGCCTTATTATTTAAATCAGCAATTATATTCTGAGCTGACTCCTGAAAACAGTATTTTTTACTTTTTCACTGTTTATTGTGTTTTGTTTGGTTTGGTTGTTTTTTTTTGTTTTTCCCAACTATCCTGATATGTAGTTTTGTCCTTATGGCATCAATCTCCAGACTCTCTTCTGCTCTTTCTCCCATTTCAGAACTCACTCTAGGTTTTTTCACTTCCCAGCCTCCAGTGTTGTTCCCATTCCTACTCTTCTTAAAACGCTATAAAACAGTCCATTGCCACTGCTGTTAAAATGACATTTTATTCTAGCATAAAATACTCATCCTAAATTTTCACAATCTTTTTTCTTCCACTGGAAATAGAGAGCCTGAATATATAATGTAAGAAGCTTTCGTTAAAAAGTGTGTCTTTTTGCTATTTACAGTCTCTGTAGCATACAATTTTACAACTCACAGTACATCCACTTACAAATAAGTATGCTGAATAGACATAAAAATCTGTGTCTAGGAGAGAATAAATCTTAAAAGTCTTGTTCAGTTAAGAAAAATGTTGTCTTGTTTTCAAAATATAATTTTTCTTAATATTTTCTACCTTACAAACTGGCTGAATAGAACAGTTACAAAGGCAGTACTGGTGTATAATTAGTATTTGATTTTTTAACATTTTTCTATTTCTAATATTGTCTATCTCTAGTTCTTGACATCTTTAATTAAAAATGGATTTCTGTTATGCTAACTGTCATACTTGCAAGGCAAATTATGGAGTTATGGATGTCAGATAGAAATTGTAAAAAAAAAATTTTGCAATCACATTGTATATTTTTTAGTCCATATCACTCTCACACACCCATTCTTTCTTTTAATATTTTCTTTTTTTTTCTTCATATTGTTCATTTAGTCTTTTGCATGTCTCAGATGTATTGAGTTATGTTTTCATACCATAAAAAGTCAGAATCTGCAAATAGGACCCATAGTGATTTGAACAGTAAGTACATGATTTCTAAGAATCTTGGCATACATTTATCTTCCACTGTTTGACATACATTATGAAACCACTTGACTGTAGCTGTTTTCAGGTAACTTAAAGGCTAAAATGGATTCATTTCCCAGTTCTCTTTCCCAACTGGTAAATTCTAATGAGGACAGAAGATAGCACAAAATGAATCCATTCTCATGAGACATTAACAAGGAACGAAGACTAGAACAAAGGTAATAATTTCTTACAACTTTTCTTTTGTGATCATAGATGCTTTTAGGATGCACTAAAGAAAGTGTTTTTCAAAGCTCAGTGATTGCACTAATGTGCAAGTTCATCTAGGCAAAAGAGAAGTCTTGCAATAAAGCACAGCATTTCCAAAATCATAAGCGCTTTCTGACAAGATGACTTTCACAATCTGACAGTCTATTTCAGTAGATAGAATGTGAGAGGTGGAAATCATCACAAGCTGCAAGGAATGGTACGCTACCAAGGCAATGTGATCATTTGACCTACTGATTTATCGATCGCAATAAGCCTGGACACTATGAGCAGTGATGAAAACAATCAGTAGCCAGTGTAAGTTGTAGCAAGCAAACACCATATGAAAATTTGACCTTCTGGTTTGGGAATCCCCACAAGGTTGGTCCAGGATGCTTTGCCATTATGAGCAAAAGGAATCTTCACATTTGGCTAGCATTTAGGAATGTCAGACAGGAAACAGGGTTACAGAATTGCCACCTTTGAGTACTCACACTAAGACTTAGAGAGACCAGCCCTACTTTCTGTACTTAGAGATAATTTTTTTTTTTTCTATTGCAGAATTTGCTCTGTCATCAGAGAATTTAGCATCTTGCATGCTTCAGTCCTATGAACTTCTTGAAACAAGTCCCAGAAGAATTAACTTGTAATTTCATTCAGTTCTGAATAGTATATATGATATTATATATAAAGTATAAAGATCCACTTATAATACATATAATATATAAAGTTCCACTTCAAACACTTATGAAAAAGTAATGCTGTTATAATCATACTATTGATGTCCATTGATTAGGAAAATTAATAAAGATACTACTATTCTGTTTATGAGCAGTGTTTTTTTTTATTTGTGATCATGCCCCTTGTCTCTGCATCCTGCAACAACTAAGCAATGAAGAGATAAAAGTCTGGGATATACCTTCTTGGGGGTCTGCAAGTACAGAGAATTTTTTTGTTGTTGTTGGTTGAGTTCTAGTTTATAACTGTACAGTTTTTAAAAGCTAAGTATGCTGCTAGATAATTCACTAGAAGTTTAAGAATACTTGATAAAACTGTATGTGTGAAGATAACAAAGGTAGCTGGTGTTATCTAAAAATGTCTGAAGGGTCTATCAGGTCCTAGAAGAGCATTCCCTAATTTCCTTTGTGTGACTGAGATTTCCTACCTTCTGAAAATGCAAGCTGTTAGCATATATTGGGACAATCATATTTTTTTGAAGCTGTTAGCAACCTTTGAATAAAGTTTGAACAAAATCTTTGCTAATAAATACTAGCAAGTTGGAATGTCATACAAATTTTGTCAGAAAAAAAAAATAAGTAAAATATAAGGTTTTAAAGTGAAGGTTTTAATTTAAAAATATTTTGACTTTTCAGTAGTAAACTGAAGAAGGAAAAAACCACAAACAATAAAACCATGGCTGAAATTGAAAAATTATTAATTCATTAGAACCACTCTTTAGCAACCTGTTATTAATACACCTTCTACCTGTGTCCAACAGTTTTCTATCAATATTTATAAATATTTGATACCAACATATAGAACTATTTTGTGATTATTTTTTTTAATATATATTTGATGATTTATGAAGTGAACTAAACTGAATTATAATCCTAGATCCATCTTTACTCAGATCCATTACAATTTCAGAAAATCTTTAATTTTATCCATTCTGCCAAAAGTGATATGTGATAGAGAGGTTTGCTGGAAAAGAGTAAGTTTGAACATTATTTGTCCTCTGTAAGACCTTAGTGTATGTGGTCAGCCTGGATCCTAGAAATCTAAAACTGTGCTTTAGTGAAGTTTTCTGATGATGTATCTTCTGTGTTATTCTTATCTGGTTAATATATGAGGTAGATCTGGACAGAGAGGCAGTAGATCCTTTGCCTTATTTGCAATACCACAAATTAAGCACACTCTCTCTACAAGTCAGCAAAGCAGTCCTCACTGGCTGCAACTCTGGATGAGACCATTACTGATAACAGTCCAGAAAAGGAGCAGATAGAATAATGAAATTATAAAATCATACAGATTTGATAGGAGGATGATGAATTCTTTATCTTTCCTGGTGATGTCCTTGCTGATGCAAAGCAGCAACTAATTCGCTTTCTTTGCTGCTGCAGCATGCTGTTCACTCATTTTGAACTTATTGCTCACCAAGACACCTAGGTCCCTTTTCACAGAGCTACTCCCCAGCCAGGTAGATTCCAGCCTTTGCTCCACTCCTGGGTTATGTTTTCCTAGGTGCAAGACACGATATTTGTCCCCAGTGGACTTAATAAAATTCCTATTCTCCCATTCTTCCAGCCTGTTCAGGTCTTCCTGGATGGTGGGTCTCCCTTCTGGAGAAGAGGAGGATAGAACAAAGTAAGAATAAAATAGAACAATGTAAGAATAAAGTAGAACAAGATAAGAATAAGATAGAAATAAGAATAATATAGAAACAAGAATAAGATAGAACAAGACTGAGATAGAATAAGGTAGAACAAGAAATAGTTGAAAAGGTGCCAGGAAAGATTATATGTAATACTATTCATGCGTGGTATACTAAAAGCAGGTTGTATAATAGTAGCTCCAGTAGATTTATAGTATATAAATATATAAATATATAAATATATATATATATAAAAATATATATATATATATATAAAAATATATAGTATATAGTATAGTAGTTTTATTTTGGTAGCTGGCAAAATATGCTGTCTGATTACAGATGTTTATTTTTAAAAGGCATGAGAATAAACTGAATAAATTGAAAGACCATGTTCACTGACACCCAAGCCAGATGACATAATGTAAACAGAAAATCTGTCTATAACATGCATCCTCTATCAAGTAGTGAGTCTATTGTGACTGGATACTTGAAGTTCTATGCCCTGCAAGACCTTTATTTTGGAGAGTAGATATGAGGTAATGACAAAAAAGAACTTAAGGAAACAAACAATGAGAAGGGAAATTCCTGAGAAAAGAAACTGATGACATCTTCCCATTTTCAGATTTACTCTTTTACTTGGAATCATCTCTTGATCAAGAAATAACATTATCCTTTGACAAAATAAAAGACATTGCCTTATAGCCGTAGTATGGATTAGAGAATGTAGTTAGACAGGGATACAGAGAGAGATATAGATAGCTATAGTTAAAGTATTTTTTTATTAATTTTTTAAAGAAATGATTAGTTTCAAAACTAAGGCAGTGCTGTATTATTTTATTTTGAGGGTCAGATTTCTCACCATAGGAACAAAAATTATTTGAAACAATCTAGTCCCAAAGCAATAAATTCACAAACCAGAATGCTGCAAGAAATACAAGCTTCTGCATTGATTAGCTAAACTACACACCTTTTTATTCAGGTTTTGTTTGGGTTTTTTCCTGTTTTGTTTGTTTGGCTTGTTTGTTTGTATTTTACCCACAATGAATTAAAAATATAAATGAGAAATTTAGCTGCAATGTGGAAATCAATGGAATGTTCAGGAGGAGTTTGCAGAATTTATTTCCTTCACCTCAGTGTAATCTATTTGAATAAGGTTCCTGTGTAATGGTAGGAGACAATTGACAAATGTTAAAGGAAAAGCCACAATTTATTATATATATGAATTAAATAGACAATATATGATACTGTATATCTTATATCAGAATGTTTTTCTGTTTTATTGAAAAACTACAACTCTGCTTTTCACTAAGTGACACTACTATAAAAGGCTGACCAGACAAGTTTAATTTATCTGCTTTTCTCTTCACCTTCCTGCACCTCCTCACCTTTTTTCCCAGTATATTTTAAATTGTATTGACTGCTCCCTTTTAAACTCAGTGAAGGTAGACTAACAACTGCTAGCAGAATTCTATAAATGATAAATTATCTTTAGATTAAGCTTACTGCCATTATTTTTTAAGGCTGTGATGAAAACTGCATAGAGCTCGGAGTGCTAAAATTAAATAAAAGCTATCTTTCATGCTTAGTGCACAAAAAGAGAAATGAAATGCACTTTTCAAATGGTTCCAGTAGAATCCTGCTTGAAAATCAGACAGTTACTATAAAGGCCAGAACCTTATAATATGGTAAAATGTCCCAGAAATTGAGTGTCCAGAACTTCATCTATGGCAAATGCTATCTAACCCAATGTACCAAACGACAATGAGTCTGTCCTATTTTTTAATCACAGTCATAGGAGCAGAGTGTGAATCAGGTTCAAAAGGCATCTAGTCCAGCTGCTCGCTCAGAACATGGCCACCTATGAGGCTGGACTGGGTGGCTCAGTACTTTATCCAGTCAAGTTTTGAAAAATTCAGAGGACAGAGAAGACATAGATTCTCTGGGCAGCTGGTTTCACTGTTTGACTGTCTTCATAGGAAAACACCTTTCTTGTTTCAATTTATGTCCATTGCCTCTTGCTACCCTGCCATGAATGGCTGTGAAGAGCCTTGTTTTGTCTTCCCAATAATCTAATGCACCTGGGAGTGCAATTAGGTGCCCCCAAAGTTTGTTAATAGCTTTCTTATACTGGAGGGAGACAAGGAGTGGGGACATGGCTCAAGACTGGATGCAATACTCAAGATACGGTCTAATGAGTTTTATTTACAGAGGAATTAATTACTTCTTCCATGTGAGCTGTTGGTTGTGCTCCTTCATGCAGCAACAGATGCTGTTGGCCACCTTTGCTGTGAAGGTACACATGTGGCTCACATTAAACTTGTTGCCCACCAGGGCCCCCTGTAGGCCCTGTAGGTCCATCCAGCCTGTAGCTGTGCTTGGCACAGGACCTTGACTTTGGCCTTATTTAACTGCATGAGGTTGGCATGGGTCCATTTCTTTAGCCTGTGAAGGACTCTCTGGATGGCAGCCTTTCCCTCCATCATCATGACCACATCACACAGGTTGGTGTCGTTGGCAAATTTGCTGTGAACCTGAAGCTGCTCCTATCTGCCTATAGAGGACCTCAACTGCTCAGACATCCTGATCAGGTGGCCTGTAGCAGACCCCCACTATTATGTCACCTGCCCCTGTCTTCCCTTCAACCCTGACCCATAAGCTCTTGGTCAGCTCTTCATCCATTCCCAGAATGAGCTCCATAGACTCGAGCTGGTCATTGATGTAGAGGGTTTGCACTCATCCATTCCCACACTCCAGTCTTAGGAGTCATCCCATCCCAAAACTGCTTGCTCTGCAAACGAAAAAGTGTGACAGTAAAAAAGAATCAGTAAATATTTAATTTTTTTTTTCATTTTTTTTTTTTTTTTTTTTTTTTTTTTGATTACATGAATCCAGTTGTTCCAGTTATGGTATCTCTACTTTTTAAATGAAATTCCTTTCAAAAAACAAATTGCGTAAGTAACTTATTTTCATGAATAGGATATGATGAGCCTGGATACCACTTCAGTCTTTAAAAATTGTGTTAGTGGAATGCAGTGGGTATTTGGGGCTAAAAGATATTTTTCACACTGGCTTTGTTCTGTACTCTAGTTTTATACTAATCCAATAGGAAAATAACTTCCTCTCAAAAAAATTTTTCCTTACTAATTCTATTCCTGCAAAATCTTACTGGTTTTATAATATCCAAAATTACCTTTTCTAACTAAGTGTTCAAAGAACAAGGTAGCATAATCTCAAAGACAGTATAAAGCTTGTTCTCTTTTATGGTTACTGAACTCTTACATCTCTCATCAATTAAAAAGATCTTAAAAACATCCATCTCTCAGTACCGATTTTACACTGTAAATCCTCTATAAGTGCTTATGACAACCATGTTATTGCCAAGTCAATTAATCATGATTAATTTTATTACAAAGATTAACAAATGAATTAAAATTTATTAAGCAATGACTTTAAAATATTAACTACTAGGCTTTAAATACAATCAGACATAATTTTAGGAAGTAAGTGTGTAATAGATTTCTGGAATTAAAATCGTAACCCTTCTACAAATGCTTGAGCTTTCATAATAGTAAAGATACATTCTTATCAGCTGTGAATAAATTACAGCAGTTAAGAATTAAGTATGTGCACCTGAGGAGTTCTTAAGTGTATTTAATTCCATGGAAACTCTGGACAGCCATTTAAAAATTAAATAAATAAATAGATCTTCCTCTTTTCTCCCTGTGCACCATTTCTGCTGCATTTATATAATGGAGTATAATAGAGACTAGGGTGGATTGATGTTTTTTTTGCATTATAGTACTTTACACACAGAACTCATATTCCCTCTCTGACCATCCCATAGTGAATTTCAATTCTGATGACATATTTCCCTGTTAGCCTTCTCCAGCTGTATTTTCACTGTTGGTTTGTTTGGTTATTTTTTTACCATATTAATTATAATCTATGTCCTCCCTAGAGCTGGTGTATTTTTAATCTTTTTCAAGAAGAAAATACAAAGTTATAACTAAGCATACTCACTAAAATGTTAATAACTTTTTACCTAACTTTCTCTAAAAAAAGTCATCAAGGTTTTGGGAACTTCATTCAGTGAAAATATCATTGGAAACATAATATTTTGATTAATTTTATTTCTTCATAAGGTAAGTCATATATATTGTCAGAAAACATGCATTACTTCTCTTTGCCTTGTACCTGTATTTAAAGTTGTGATTTTCTGGTACATCTCACTAGCAGAGGAAGGGCTAAAAATCAGACATGACATTTTTAAGGAAATCTCAACTATCTGCATTCATATATCAAACAGAACAACTGTTTTTTGGTGGTTTCATTCAATTTCTCTAGAAATCTGACTTTTTCTTTTTTATATATGGATGGTGGAAGTACTGCTGTTTCACTTGCTTTATAAATCAAGATTTCATGGAGAAACCCTCGTTTTCTCTAAGGCAATATGGTTTCATGTGAAGCATCACTCCCTGCTTTGTTTCCTGTTGCTTGAGAAAAGAGCTTATCTTCTTGAAAACTTGTTCACAGATCTTGTAATAAACAAGTTATCCTTCAGATGGTGAAGGCATCCTTGTAAAAATCTAAAATCACTTCTCTCTCTCCCTCCCAACCAAGGTCCAACCTGAATCATTATGCTTTGGTTGCTGTGATTAATATTCATCTGATTAAAAAAGTGGAGAGAGACACTTGTACAATTCCCCAAGAAAAGAACTTTTTTTTTTTTTTCTGTTTGTGTGATGAAGTATTTGAGATGCAGCAGTTAAAATGAGTTTAAACAAATTATTTTCTACAAGTGAGAATGTATAAAATGTTTCCTTATGACCCTTCTTATTTGGTAACTTTTTCATACTATTATGACCAAAAACCTAAAAAAAACAAAGATCAAAACTTAAACAAGCCCACACCCCAATTTTTAAGCCATTTAAAAAATTAGTAAATACACTGTATGTATCCTATTTTTTTCTATAAATACTAGATACCTGCTCAATTATCTGAAGACTTAATCACCTGGAGGCCCTTTTACATTTGAAAGTGTATTTATTCCTGTGTAAAACTTCACTTGCAACTTAAAGTTCTGCTTCTGCCTTTGGCACCTGGCAGCTTAAAATCTCTCTCATCCCTAAACCCCACTGAGAACTGAAAAGCAGGAATTCCTCAAACTATCTCACTTGAAGGAATAAATCCAGCAAGTGTCACAAGGTGACATATACCTTTTGTATTGTGGTCACACACCAGAGACTGCCCACTCACCTCTGAACAATCACTGTGAATTCTGTTTATATGGGATCCTGAAATACACAGAGGTAAACCTTGAGTTTAAGTCTTGCATCCAGATGATTTTCTCCACTTATGAATAAAAGAGTTCTGTGAGGAAAATTAGCACCACTAAACAGCTTTTGGTAAAACGTTATTTCATATATTATTCCACATATAATTTCCAATGCTTCATAAGATTATGTATTAAATGTTCCCTATGCCAAGAACATATGTTATATTATTTCTGCTAAGCAGGTGGGAATTGTGAACAGCTACTTCTTAGGTAGTTGTTGTAGTGAACTCAGGTAGAAATCTAGCTTTCTGAAACCGTCTGAAAATGTTGAATTCTGGCCTTTGATAGAAAAAAGGAAGAATGAAAGTCAGAAAAAGGCTGTTTGTTTCCATTACATAGAAGCCCTTGATGTGCTTTAACCTGACAAATGCTTCATGATAGAGTAAAAATATTGTCACGTGTAATGTCAGTTCTTGAATAGAAACAAATGAGGTAATGACTATTTCAAGGTACAGTAGTAATGGACTAATTCAGTGAAGAGAATCTAGATTAAAAAAAAATATAAAAAAAAGCTGTAAAGAATGCTAACCAATACTTAAGAAATAACAAATAAGTAAGGGCTCTTACTGATTATTTAAATTTTTGAATACTAACAGAAAGAGTAAAATTTTTTTAGGCTTGGGAAAAAAATAAACACTTGCATGCTCAGACCTACAGTTGAAAAGATTCTCTCTGCAGCAGAAACACAGGCTCTATATGATGAGTTCAGCTCAATCTTGCTAGAACTGAGTGAAGTCCGCAATGCGGACAAGACCTGTGTGGAGTATTCAGCACTTCAAAGACTAAACCATCCAATTTACTGAATATAATGAAATACATCATAGCCATTCCCACTGCAAATGCTCATGTGGAGAGGATTTTTCATTGATGGCAAACATACGGACTGACAAAGGGAGCAGGTGTGAAATAGACTTAGTTAAAGCAGAGCCTCAAATCTAGGCTAGCTTCCCTTTGATATGTCAAAATAGTCTCAGTTCTGTCCTAAAAAATCACACAGAACTTATGATCACTAATAGTCATCATAATCATACTTAGAGTTTGCATAGATCTTTATATTTGTAAAGAATTTGAAAGGCAAAATTTTCATTTACATACTATTTGTATGTGGTCTTCCAAATGATGAACAAGACAAGCATTAAAACTGGACACACTTTTTAGAGTGACAGAGCTCAATTTATTTTTCAATTTTGGATGAGAAGGAAGAGTGAGGAAAGGGCAAGAAGGAGAGCTTGATTTCAGATGAGAGCTGCCATTGCCTCCTGGTGTCTATCAGCTCAGCTTCAGCAAGAATGGGAGCAGCTGGAGTAAATACTCTTCTTTTAGGGATGAATTAAGAAGAGACATTGGTTCCTAGCTCATCTTCCTCCTAATCCTTCCATACATCCCCATGGAAGAGACAAAGATAGTGTGATAAACACAGGTGACATGATGCTAGTCGTAGAGTTGAACAGGCGACACAGGAAGTCTTGAATGTCAAATACAGAAAATAAAAAAGGCTAAAAGAAAACCAAAGTCAAACATTCAAGGACTGTGAGCAAAATTTGTTTTGCAATTGCACAAAGAAACTGGAATGTAAGTTGCCTGCTTCTTGCAATGAGATGCAGATGTCATACTGAGAAAAGGAATAGAAATAATGGTAATAGGTTTTGTTGCTCTTACTGAGCTAGAGAAACAGGCAATAGGAAGAAATGCTTGTAAAGAGAAGATATCCTATGGCAGTAGAGATTAATATACCCTGCCAGCTGATGCTCTACTTTGTGTTTCTGTAAAATAAAATCTGGCATAGACAGTATAGCACACAGGGTCATTTTTATGCTCCCAGTGTTCAAAATAAATTGCCTGTTTTGAACTAATGGACAAAAAGAAGTATAAGAGGTAATGCTTTCATCCAGAAGGATAGGATGGGATAGGAAATAAGATAGGAAATAGGATAGGAAATAGGATGGGATAGGATGGGATAGGACAGGAAAGGGAAGGGAAGGAAAAAGGGAAAAGGAAACGGGAAAGGAGATGAGAGGAGAGATTAGAAAGAGAAAGGGACACAAATTTTAAAAGTAAGCGCAAGATAGATTGATTTAAGGAATAAAATACAAATCTGTAATAGGAAAGAGATGGAAAGGTTAGAGAGGAACTAAGAGTAAAAAGCGGTCATTTTTTTTTTCTCTAATCTACAAGCATTTTAAAGATGGATAAGAAAGTGAGAAAATATAACAAAATATCATGTTTTTTAGCCAATAACCAGGTGACAGATGCCCTCTGTTATCTCCGCACTACTCTCTCAGGGGAAGGCTAAAAGGGGAATACAGGAGAAAGACATTAAAGTTGAAGAAAAAGAACAGAAATCTGGAATAAGTTTAATTAAATAATAATAATAATAATGATTGTGATTTAAAAATATATAAAATTGTGAAATATGGAACCTGCTGTCCTCAGTTGGCAATTACTTCCCAACCAGAAAAGTCCCATACTGGACTCGGCAGCAGATGAGGTGCCTGAGTCCAGGGTACCAGTGACAGTCCACAAAAGCCTTAGAGCAGCCAAGTCACTCCTACTCAGGGAAGCTGGAGAAGGTGACCTGTCTGACACTGATTAACTCTGATACGACTGATGAACATAGCTGCTGACCTACAGTTTCTTTTTCTTTTTTCATCTTTTACTGGGTTTGGCTGGAGTAAAGTTGGTTTTCTTCATAGTAGCTTGTACAGGTCTAGGTTTTGGATTTGAGCTGAAAACAGTGTTTATAAAACAGGGATATTTCTTTCATTGCTGAGCAGTCCTTACACAGAGCCAAGGCCTTTTCTGCTCATCATACAACCCCACCAGCGAGCAGACTGAGGGTGCACAAGAACAGGACAAGACACAGCTGGGACAGCTGACCCCAAATGACCAAAGGGATATTCCACACCACACAATGTCATGCTCAGCAATAAAACTGTGAAGGATGTTGGCTGGGAGGTGGTGCTTGGGGTCTGTGCATCCATCAGTTGGTGCTGAGCAATTGTTTTCATTTGCATCACTTGCTTTTCTTGGGTTTGTTTTCCTCTTTCTTTGTTTTTTGTTCCTCCTGCCCCCATTATTATTGTTATTGTTATTAGTTTTTTTCATAATTTAAGTGTTTTTATCTCAGCCCACAAGTTTTCTTACTGTTACCCTTCCAATTCTCTCTCCTATCCCACTGCAAGGGAATGAGCGAGCACCTGTGTGGTGCTTAGTTAAACCATGACACTCCATTGGTCCTCTGTGACTAATGACACATTTCAGTATGATATATTTAATTATTTACTTACTTATTGATCAGTGAAGTATGAATGTGGAATGCTACTTTTTGAAATCAGTTTTAAATAGACTTTCCAAAATAAGGACTGTACCTCCAGCAACAGTAGTTGAGGCCCTGAACTTGCCTGAGCATTCTTCACAGGAGTATTTGTACAGTTGCCTTTGAACTGACCCCAGAAATATCCCTCTAGGAAGGTTAGATTAAATGGAAAAGCTGTTTGAGCTCCCACCTTGCCTGAGGATGCTGTCCTCAGCTGCAGTGCAGTATCATGTATGTCTTTGAATCCCTTTGCGCATCACCTCTCCAACACAACGTGCTCCTCTGCTGCTGTCATTGCCAAGGTTCTTGGAGAGAATTAGGTATTGAAGTGAGTTTTCATGTGTTTTTTGTAAAGCCTTATGGGTAGAAAAATCCTCTTATGCTTGTATTGTATAAGATTATTGTATAGAAATGTCATGGAGTAAAGTTTATCAGAAGTCTTGATGACATAAATCAAGCAATCTCTGACAGAAACTCTGTATACAGTGTCCACATCTAGTACAGGGGATTTTACAAAGTATTAGAGAAAGTTTAAGCAAATAACTTTCCAAAAGTTGAAGAAGCTTCATATATGACAGCTAAATGAATTGCACTAAAATGTGCTACTTATTTTTATTGTTTTTCAGAAAAGTTATGAAGGATGCTCTCTGGTTAGTTATTGCCGACAGCTTGCCAAAATTAGAAACAAACAAACAAAGAAGAACCTAGAAAATCCAGTTTTGACTATACCCTATCATGTTTTCTCTGGTGGTAGAAGCAAAGTCTCTTCAATGTCTCATTCTACAGCTATCTTTATTTAAAGACAGACCTCAATTCCTGGAAAAGTGCCATTCTAGCAAGTACAGTTAAGATCAATCTAGAGTGTATCTTAGGTCTAGGGCAGGGACCTGCAGTTAAGATTCACAGGCCTGCAAAGACAGACCATGTGTTTTTTCAAATGATTGTTATCCTTCCCCTTCTCTAATTTGCTCAATGTGTTACTCCTGAAGATGATCACAGATTTGATTTCCAATAACTGACTTTAAATCACACACTACTCACAAGGACGATGAGTATCTTTACTTATTTTACCATAGTAGCTAGTGTTTTGAGTTGTGTTTCTCATAAAGTGTTAAACATATGAGTGAGACAAAGGGGTGAGGGAAGGACATGGGAAGATAAAGAAATTGTCAAAGATCAGTTTAACCTAGGGAATAATGAGGTCATATGATAATGCAAACACCATTATGTATTCTTGTGCATTCACGTGATGCTCAAAATAGTTATTCACATCATAATATTTCAAAATAAAAACATAGCAAATAAGCAAAGAGCAGCACAATAAGGGAGCAAAGAACAGCATAATTCAGAGGCAAGGATCTTGAAACATTGAGTTAAACCAACCACAGAAAAACCAAATCTATTGAAGGCCTTGAGGTAACTTGTCTCTTTTATATACTGTATGTGCAAGAAAACATTATGCCTCTGGAGTTTCCCCTTTGGAATTATTCTGCTATTGTGATTTATTTGCTTTTTTTAATATTTCTCAAAGCAATGGTATCAGTGGTATATTTTTTCTCAGATAAGTGAATTCATTTCAGATTTTAGACCCAGAAGTCTTTGAGGAATCCCATGAATATATCTAAAGGAAGCTCTAGAGAAAAATCAAATCCTGCATTCTAAAAAAGAAAAAAAAAAAAGAAAGAGAAAATGTCCTGGACAGATTTCAGTTATGTAAATCAGAAAAGTCTAGTTGATCTCAATTGCATTAGCTAAGTTCTGCTTTCTTTCTGTTTTGGTTTTGGGATTTTTGTTTGTTTGTTTGTTTGTTTGTTTTCCTCCTTCTGTAAAATCTGTGTTTTTCTCTGTACAGCTATGAGCTAAGCCCAGTACAATTGTCAGCCTTCTGTAACGTCTTATGGAGCTTTTACAAAAAAGACAGAGAAATTATGTCAGCAAAAGTAATAGAAAGACAAAATGCAACTCCTCCCCACAAACTCAACACCTTTATATTTGTTTTAAAACAGTATTTCGATCTTTACTCTTAGCACATAATCAAAGAGATGAGCTGAAACTGATTCACACCATCTCAGAAACAAAAGTGGCATTAACCGTTACACCAGTTACTCTTTACTGTCTTGAAGAAAACTCAGACATGCAGCTGTATGTCAGACAAGGATTTCCTTCATGTTGAGTAACTTGAATCCTCTGCAGCAGCTAAAGAGACTTATGAAGGGAACAGGCAAATCTATTTGGATGAAGTTTTTTAACAATTTTTTCTTTTAGTAACCTAATAATTGAGTTCTCTAAAAAGAAAAATAAATCCTGAATATATATTTTTTAAATTTTGTTTTATTTTTTTCTTCTGACTGGTTGTGCTGTAGTACTGTTCAATTTTATATATTTTTTTATATATATATATATATATATATATATATATATAAAATAATTCCCCAAATGCAAGACTGGATTCTCACACTAAGTTAAGAGTTGGCCTTTTTCTGAGAAAATGTCTAAAATTTTCTTTCTGATGTTTCATTTGTGTTCATTTTTAAGGACAATATAAGGCTAGCTAAAAGGTCTGGAACAGAGCTATTTGGAATCAATAAGAAAATTCCAATTGTTTTCAGTTTTATGTCATGTCCTAAGATAGGATGGACCACTGAGCAGACAGTCTAGTATTTTCTATCTTTTGTACAATTGAAAGCTCTTTTTAACCATTAGTTCCCTAATGTTCCTAATGTTCCTAATCTGGAGACAAACATTTTATGTGTTTCAATAAATCTCCTCAGTTTTAAGGAGAAGCTTAATCTATATAAAGACAATTCTATTAAAAACTTGTGGATGTTGCTGATTTAAATTTTGCTGTTACTTGCAGTAGATTGAGATAAGAATGAGCAGGCTTTTCATTCATATTTCATTATGTAAAAGCAATCAGTTAGTACATTTGCTAATTGAATCCACAAGTCAGCTGCTTCTCCTTGGATGTGTGCTGCATGTCACTTCACTTTTGAGTTCTGATGACCCTTTTATGGATCAAAGGTACAGGAAAAATGCTACAAAATCTTTGATATCTCTTTCTGAGCTCAGACATTTTTCACGCCAGTTGATTCTCTAGAGTTCAAACAGTGATCTATAAATTAAAATGTTTTTCCTGTCACCTTTCTTTCCAGATCTGATAACAATGAAAGCATAGAATCATAGGCGGCAAACACTAACTAACTAACTAACTAACTAACTAACTAACTAACTAACTAACTAACTAAAATTTTAAAGTTTTTCATTTTTCAGTCCAGGCTTATTCTATATTCCAGATACTTCTCTGCATTATACAGCTGAGAAATAAAGCTAAGAAAGTTTGCTCTCAGTGTACAGATTTATAAGTACAAATAATAAGAACAAGAATGCTATGTATTAGATCATGTCAAGGGAAAGATGATGGACAAAGGCACAAATAAAAACATCGAAAAACCTCTTAGATGTACTGTTTCCTCTCCTATTCAGAAACACAGCTTTCTGAAGCACACATATTTTTACAAGGCCATTGCCATCTTAAGAAAGGTTAGCTTAAGTCATGGCATGCATCACTGAAGTATTTGCTTAGCACTGAAAGGATTTGGTGACCTTTGTCTGCTTTACAGACTGTCCTGCATTGGAGTGAGTTGTGCCCTGTACACTGGTCTGACTCTATACATCAAACAGGCCCAAGGGCTTCAGAGGAGCAGAACTGCAATAGACTCTTCTGGACCACGAAGTAGTCTTAGAGTTGTGTAAGATGACATCAGAGTGGTGAGCTTTCTTGACATCCTCCCTGCTGCTGAGACCCCTGTCAAAGCCTCCCACACTAGTATGGGTGAGAAGGGTGAAATCAAGTATTCACTCTGCTTCTCAGCTTACTTTCATCTCCTTATAACACTTCATGTCTCTGAAAATCTATCCACAAAGCTAAGGGGTTGTGTCAAGATGTACAAAGAACCATTTCCCTCTTTTCCTTATCTCAGGCAGAGAAGTCTGTCTCAGGGTCAGGGGCTTTCTGTATTGAGGTTATTCTTGGGCTGAGCAGCACTAAAGATTTTCCTTCCATGGGAAGAATAATTCACAGTCAACAAGTTGCAGACAGACATTACAGGTTATTGATACAAGGTGCTTCAACTGAGATCAGAAAATTTATTACTCAAAAAAGCATAGATTTATCTTTAGAGTTTTAGAGAATCACACACACACCAAACAAACAACAAAAAAACCCAACAACAACAACAAACCAAACCAAACCAAACCAAAAAACAACCCACATAAATACATAGAAGCTATGGGGTTTTTTTCTTTTTAAAAATTAAATGTAGTCCAAAACATAATTTTCATGGTTCATGGTATACATATGGCATTATTAATATTTTCTGTATGCTACCATAATTTATTATTTAATTAGCACATGGTAAGTGTTATTCTGTGCAATACTTCCAGACCTCATACTTTCATGTAAAAGAAATATGATATTTCTGAAGGCTTTTTCTATTTCTAATATTTCTTTTAATAACTAGTCAGAACATCTGACAGGTGCAGATTAATTTAACTAGTGATCTGAAATGAGGTGTGAGGGAAGAATGTTGAAGTTTGCGTTTGGTTTTCTGGTTTATTTATTCTTCGTATGACTTTGGTATCAGAAACTATGGCGTAATTCTTACGTTCTCTGGATATTTCACTAAGAAACAGCTGGAAAATGGTA
The DNA here is from genome assembly GCF_020740795.1 of Apus apus. Taxonomy (NCBI): domain Eukaryota; kingdom Metazoa; phylum Chordata; class Aves; order Apodiformes; family Apodidae; genus Apus; species Apus apus. The sequence continues at coordinate 100,372,312 of NC_067283.1, forward strand.
AAACATTACATGTAATCATAGAAAGTAGTGTTAATGTAGAAACTCACTTTAGTTTTCAGTCTTGTTATAAAGCTTATTAAACATTGGAAACCTACAAGAACTATGGAGCCAATGCGATTCTGTATTTTCACTGGAAACCTTGGCACTAAACAGGTATCCAATAATGAAATATATTGATAAGATGAATCTAGTAATATCCATACAGGGACCATGGAAAAATAATGTAGAACAACTCAAAAAGCATTGCTAAATGAAGCATGTTACAAAACAGCTGGGTAATTCTGAATATCCCAAAGTGCAAGACCATGAAACAGGCATCAAAGGAATGAGGTTGTGGAAGACTAAGAATAATGGTACACAAAAATTTTATAATGGAGGTTTGTACTTGAAAGGAAAGGATGGTACATAATGGTGGTCTACAGAATAAAATTCGTGGAGGTGATAAATCTAGAGATCCCTATATTTTCACAGGCTGAAATGGAGTCCTTTAAACTCCTCATTAACTGTATTTGCGAAGTAATTAGATGATAAAGTAAGCATCATATAATCTTGTAGTATCTACACTATAAAAAGAAACTGAGTTATTTTTCTACAGTGAGAATATAAAGGTCAGAAGAACTTTTCTCTTGAATGAGCAGAAATGTTTTTTTAGCAGTGACAAGGTTTAAGTTTTCTCTCAATCTAGCTGTAAAAAAGACTTTTATAATTTGGATTTGCAATAATGCCTTGGCTGGTAGGATGACAGGGGCTTTCATGTCCTTCCTTTGTTCTTTGCAGTGTTGATAATGCTCTCTGAAGTTCATCCAACCTGTGTTGAGCAGCTGAGGAGCTACAATTATTAATTAATTAACCTCAATGTTTCTTATTTTTAATAGATAATTTGGAATGTATTAGTGTGACACAGCAGCCATTTCCTTGTAAATACATCCTTGCAACGTTTCCAGACAACTAAGTCTTTACTCTTTTCTTGAGATTCTTTTAGTCATATATATCTGGTACTCTTTTCCAGCAACATGACACTGCTTGGCAATCCTGCTTGTTGTTTTTTATAAATTAATTTTATCAGTTAAAAGAGAGTTTGAAAATCTTGCACATTTTGGAACATATTTTGGAATAACTCTGATTACAGCTACTATGCTGCAAAAATTATGAATTGTAAAGTTATGCTGATTCACAGCTCCATATAATACCAAACTAAACTTAAGGATCAACAAAATATTAAGCTGTGCATTTCTTAAAAGTAAGGAAGCTTCTGCATATGGTCATACATCGCAATACATGCATAGCTCAAACTCCTGTTACTTCTCAAAAGAAGAGCATGTTCAATAATAATGGACATGCTCAGTTTGCCTGATTCAAAACAAATTAATTTGAAAGCCACATGTTGTAACTTCTTGGTTTAGAAAGGCTTGTAAAATAGTAGAAAGTAATAGAGAAGGGGAGTGTGGGATGTGTGGAAGAAAAAAACCAAATAGATAAAAAAGCAGAATATCCAGAAAAAAAAATAAGAAAGCAAGGAAATACAGAAGAATTATGGAGGAAAAGGCATTAGGCAAGGAGAGAGATGTGACAAAAACTTTTGTAATCAATATGGAAATTAAATTCTAACTATGCATTGGAGACCTAAGCTCTAAATATCCATACACTGCACTACACACCCTACATCCTTCACAAAATTCTCTCTTACTCCTGTCTTAACCTTTGTTAGATATTTTTTAATTAGCTCCAGAGTTTCAAAAATGTGTTCCTATTTCAGAAATGTGAAACTCTTTGGGGGAAAAAAAAAAAAAAAAGCAGCTAATAAATAGTAACAAAGTAGTAACAATCTCTTTCATTGTCCTAAAATCAGGTTTTTCCAAACTACTTCGGACTGCAAGGTACAATACATCATTATCTGTCACAAATTGGCATAGCCATTGTGAGAGGAAGTATGAATTGCATTGATGAATGTCTGCTCCTATGAAGTTCATAGTTTCTACTTCCATACGAATAATATTTGAAAAAAAAAATCTTTATTATTTTGGACACCCAATGACCTTGCTAACCACTTTAAATTGCCTCTGTACAATTCTCTCCTCATATCTTCCTTTTCCTTCTGTAGGTAAGTCTCGTCAACTGACTCCCTTCAAAGAAACAACAATTTAAAGACTGAAAACTAAATATATAGCTGTAATGAGTTTACCTCAGCTGGCTGCCAGACAGCCAACCAGCCATTCTCTCACTCCCTCTTCTAAACGGAACAGAGGGTGAAAATAAAGTAAAATTCCTCGAAGTCAGGATAAATATAGGGAGATCATTTACAAATTATCATCACAGACAAAACAGACTCCACGTAAGGAAAAAATTTTTTTTGTTGTTGTTAAAATGCATTCAAACGGAGAGAAACAAAACCTAAACCACTACTCCACCCTTTCCGCCTGGACTTGTCTTCATTCCTTCATTCCTGACTCCTCTACCTCCCATCCAAGTAGTGCAAGGTGATGGGAAATGGGGTTGTGATCAGTTTGTAATAGTTCTTCTCTGCTGCTTCTCCCTCACACTTTTACCCTGCTCCAGGATAGGTCCTTCCCATGGGCTGCAATCTTCAAGACAAATGTGCTCTAGCATGGACATTCCACAGTCTACAGGTCCCTTCAGGAAATACCTACCTACTCCAGTGTGATGTGTCATGACTTGCAGCATGGTTATCTGCTCCAGCATGGTCTCCACAGTCTGCAGGGGAATCTTTAGCACCTGAAGCACTTCCTCCCCCTCCTTCTCTTAGCTTGATGTCTGCAGGGCTTTTTGTAATCCTTTTTTTTCCCCCTCTCTTCTCTCACAGCTACTGTGCAGTGTTTTGCTTTGTCTTAAAAATGCTTGGCTGAGGGGCTTAGCTGTGCTCTGCAGTGGGTTCACTGGAGCTGGCTGGAACCAAGTGTTCAGCACAAGGCAGCCACCCCTGCAGCCCCCTTATTGCCAAGACATTGCCACCTACACCCTACACTATGCTAGACAAAAGGTGCAGAGTAGCAGAGTAAGCATACTGATGTCAGGATCCCTCCTCAGTATACTCCTGTGCCACAGCTATTTTCTAGCTCTCAGGACTACAGGGGATTCACAAGACCCTTCTAATCCCTCCTGTAGAGACATGTTTATTAATCTATTGAATTTTTAAACAGACTGTAATTCCTTTAGCTGATAACAAGAAGCTGAAGATCAGTTAGAAGCCTTATGTTTTAAACACTATGTTTCTTGGCAGAGCAACAAGGACAGAGTCAAACTGAAGATATTCCAAGATTTAGGAAGTAGTACTGCTGAATTTATAGTCACAGAAATGTCAGTAAATTAATCTAATTAGTTCTGAAAAACTTCTCTGACCTATTTCAGACCCTGAAGATCCTGCTAAGATCGCAGAATTTGAATGACTTGTTTTCATGGATTCTGTTCATCTCCATTCAAACTCATTTAGAAGACTCACCATGACTTTTCCTTCTTAGTGTGAGTGATCAAGAAAACTGTATCTTGTGCTAATTAAAATAAAATCAAAGGAACACTTGGCAGATAGGAAAAATCTAGGATCAACCTAACATGCAAACATATATGAGTTCTGGAAACTGTTTTCCCTAAGACACTATCACTGCTAGAAGAAAATTACTTTTTGTTTGTTTGTTTGTTTTTTTGTTGGGTGTTTTTTAGGGTGTTTTGTTTTTTTTTTTTACTTTTTCATAAGGAGAGGCATACATTTCAAATCATATCATATCTTTAGGATTTTTCAAACAGTGCTGGCCTTCCTAGAAAATACTAAATAACAAAGAGCACATCTTTCATTTTCAGCCATATTTTACCTGTCAGGTAGAATAAGAAGGGTAAAGAAAAGTATTTTTTTAAAAAATTACTAGTGTCTGGTAGGAAGAGAGGTTGCTCACATCGTTTGTTTCAGATGTCATGTCTACACTACTGGTTAACCTTGGCCAGTAGCTTGCCATCAAGGCCAGATTGGGCATCTGGCTTTTAAGACAAAAAAATTCAGCATGATAATGGGCTTCAGTGTGGCTCAGGTGGCACAGATTCAGCCATTATGCTGCCCAGTCCAGTGGCAGCAGTCTCAAATTCAGCTTTTTCCCATAAAAACCTTGAATATTCCCTTAGTGTGTCAATAATAAAGAGAAATTACACAAGTGATGAGGTAATGTATACAGCAAACTAATCTTCAGCTGCTATTTACTTGGCAGAGTAGGTGTTTTTGAGGTCTCATGAATCTAGCAAGGCAGTCAGCATCCAAAAATTACAGGGAAGAAGGAAGAGATTATGCACAGACATCTTGTCTAGATAGAGCTGTGCAATGTCTATTTTGGACAAAGAATAGTGAAAAAGAATTCACTCATAGAAAAGAAATAAGATTATATAGCACAGGATCAACATTTTACCTTAAAAATCTTTCATTGTCAAAGAAGCATAAGCCTACTTTAAGCTTTCATATCAAGTGTTTGTTTGTTTGTTTTTGCTAGAACTTTCACCTACCATTCACCAACTTACATGATTTTGAAATAGGGAAAAAAACCCTAGAAACACACTTTTCAAAGTTAGCAGAAAGTGAGCAAGATGTCATCTGCCCATAAAACGAAACAGAAATATTCTTTTTACTACACAAAGGTACACAGAATATTGAGAAAATCTGTGTTTCAGGAGTGCTTTGCCCTGCTGGAAATCAGCTGCACTATATTTTTTGCAGCTTCCGTAACTAAATACAAACAGGAGAAACTATGGGGAGTTTATCATTAGTGTCTCAGCACCTTGAAAAATTTCATCTTACATAGACATCAATTTAAAGAGAGAACTTTATAGTAACTTTTGTAGCATGTAGCAAATATTTTATTTCTTAAATAAGGATATATATTATGCTACAATGGGCATAATACACTATTCACATTATCTCATAATTCATTATGCAATATAATCTTCTATGTCAGCTGGTGATTCTTCCATCTTGTGTTAGAGTTAGCAGCACCTAGTGAGCAGTACAGTTGAACTAAATTAAGGAGAATTTTTGTTCATATATGAATTGAAAGCAATTATCCATTGTCACACATGAGAGCTGAAAAACTGCTTCTCGAAGCTGATCTGTATTTTTTAACATTTTATTCCTACCAGGTGTCTTAAAATATTTTCTTGAAGTGTTTATTTTCTTGGTGGCCAACATCAATTTGTATTTCCATAAAGAGTTAAAATGAACTAATTTTATTTGCTTCATATAACAACAATAGAATATGAAGAACACTGTCAAAATGTGTTGTGATTTCTTTTGAAGTTGTGGTACAATTACATTTGAGGGGGATCAATAAGCTTTGGTCTATTTAACATTAAAGGACATGCATTCTCCTCTAGCATTCAAATTTTAGTGAATTGCAACACAGCAGTGTGTGCTAAACAACTAGGAAATCTAATTTATATGTATTTATATAAATTTATTAAACAGATAGAACAATGGTATAGTTTCAGGACCATCACAGGAAGAGTAATTTAGGAGAATGGTGCAGTACATTACTTACAAGGTAATATCAGCTTATATAGCAGTATACATTAAAATGTTCCATGAAGACTGACTTGATACTGCTGCTAATGTGGTAGGCTTGGCAATTGCTCAGATGACCTTTTGAGGGTCCATCACTCTTATTTTTGTGGCAATATAGAAAAAGTAAAGGTAATTATTTGCTGTTTTCACAGACTGTGTTTTTTCCTTCATGCTTGAAAAAAACAAAACTCACAAAAACAACAAAAATACCCTCTACTGGTCAAGAAAATGTCAGAGCAATCTCAATGCTGTCTGTAAGACAGCATGATTTTGGTTAGTTCTTACTAAGTATCGACTCCATTAATCTTTGTTTTTAACAATATATAATTAAATACAATTCTTTCTAGCGATGCTAGTTTATCTCTCATAAAACCTTCAACTAGTATTCCCACTTGAACTGCACATTAAGCAGTGTGCAACTATGACACCAATTAAACAGAAAAAATATACAAAAGCCAGACAGATTTCCTAAGTCTCTATGTTCTGTTAGATTCTTATAGGTTATACAATAATGTCATTTTCTGTATATTTTCTATGGAAGTAATTTTAGCATTGCGTTGAAGGCTGTATTTAAGTGCTTATCTATACTACACAAAATGCAACTGTAACAGTTCTAAAATATTTAGAATTTATATGTAGATATATTACAGCATGCTAAACTGTTATTTATTTACTCTAAATGTGAACTGTTTGGAATTAAAAATTGTATTTCTAATTATTTTTTTTTTTGGCATTTTATAGAATAAAAACTGAAGTGCATCTCTTATTTCATTGTGTATTTAAAGCAGTCTAGTTCATGTCACTGTGCACATTTTAATTCAAAGTTAACTGAGATCTTAAATAATTTTGAAAAAAAAAAAAATGACATTTAATTGAAATCTGGTTCTTCTTTAAAATGAGTTATATATTTTACCTAAGATACTACATAGAACATCTTCTATTTTTCATTTATATATACAGAGAATATATAGATGATAAGCAAGAACTCTCTAAACTCCTATTCTTGAAAAAAAATTATATAGTAGCCAGTTTTCAGCTAGTGTAAATCATTGACTTCATGAAACCTGTACAGTTTCTGTCAGTATTGCACACCCACACTACTTTTCCTAAACTTTCCTTGCTTTATCTTCTGTATAGTATATGTTATTATGAGTGAAATGTGGACCCTGACAGAGAATCTGATACAGTCCATAAGGAAAAAAAAAAAATCCAAATTGATTTTTTGTGTTTTGGACCAGGCACTACAATACCTTTCCCTTCAAACCTCATTAGGCATTTTCCTTTCTTCAGTCTGTTCTGCCAGCTTCTGCTCCTGCCAGTACAAAATGTCACACTTCCAAGGACATGCAGCCACTTTAAATCTTCTGTCACATACCCTCAACCCAGCATATAATTTTCTTCAGATAACTATACTTTTCTTCCTCTAATGACGGACTATATTAATATCCAGTGTAACTCAATTTTGGGCCATAAAAGACACAAAAGAGTGAGGAAATCCATTATGTAAAAACACACTCTGAACTTGAATACCCAGTCCTTCACAAAATCTCGTTGTTGCTTAGCATTACATTTATCAGAGTCTGTGTTCAATATCATATATAAAAGTATTTCATTAACATTATATTGTTAAAGGGTATACATAAAATTTAAGTCATTCTTCAGCATAAACTGAATTTCCCTTCTTTGTGTGAATTTTCTTTATTTAGGTTTGGGTTTGGGGGTTTTTGCTGTTGTTGTTTTTAATAAAGTATCAAAAGCAAAACACCAAAACTGCAACAAAATATCACTGACAAAACAAACAAACAAAGAAACAAATAAAGAAACAAATAAAAATGCAGATAAAAATGGTCCATGTGTAATTAAAAAAAACAATAAATTAAAAATGTCTTTAATACAAGACTTTGTTTCTTTCAGAGGATAAATAATTATTCCTTTGGAAAAACTGAAAAAAAACCCATGAAATTTATAGAACAAGGAAGTTATTTAAATTTTTCTGTTGTTCTTAGTTACAGTTATTTTCATCCAGTTTTTTTTGTATTTATCATTACTAACCACTTATTAGAAATTGGGCAAGGAAGGCTAGAGACCAGCATGGCTGAGTTGAGAGCTGCTGATCAAACTAAAAGGCAAGAAGGAACTACACAGGCAGTGTAAGCGAGGACAGGTATCCTGAGAAGAGTGTAGGGATGTCACCCGTTTGTGTAGGGGTGAGGTCAGGAAGGCCAAGGTGCAGCTGGACCTGAACTTGGCAAGGGATATAAAGAAAAACAAGGGCTTCTGTGGGTATGTAAACCAAAAAAGGGAGGTAAAAGAAAGTGTATCCCCCGTATGAGCAACACTGGTGAACTAGTAACAACAGACAAGGACAAGGCTGAGATTCTCAACAGCTTTTTTGTACACTCTATGATTCTATTATTCTATTGTTTTTAATTCATACCAGAATAAATAGTATAAAGAGTTATTCCTGTGTATTTTCCTAGGGCTGCCCAAGGTTCATAGTTATGGAGCTACATAAAGTACATAATTTCCAATCTAATGACTTCCCCAACTTCTTACCAAAGAATAGTGCGAGAAGAAAAATATCCAAGAGGTTATTATTGGCTTTTACAAACCTATGGTATACTATAGGTGTAGGTGTAGATGTTTAGGTGTAGGGTAACTGTGGACTTGTCCAGATTAAAAAGTAGTGTGCAATAAAGTAAGTAAGAATTTATAGCACAGAAGCTAATTTGAACTATTAGTTTATGAGGATTACTTTAATGTGAACAAAGAGTGTCTTTGTGAAACTAACCGACTTTCACATTATGTATTGAATATGCGCTTGATATTTCCACTCTGGAAATGAGCCTCCACTGGCAATAATATATTCATTTATCTGCACAGGCAAATTCTCTGAGTATATGTAAAATTAGGAGTTTAATTTATCTGAGTTCCTTATAAATTGAGGTCATGTGCCCTATAAACAATAGGGAGTGAGCTTAAATGCCTTCCTGCAGCTAATTTTCTCAGTTTTAATCAGCTTTCCTCAGCTTTCCTTGCCACCCATCTTTTCCACAGCATTGTCTATTTCTGTTCTCCCAGACCTATATGCATATGCAATGTCTCCTAATATTTATGTAGGTAAATGTATGTATTTATCTCTGTGTCTGTGTTCATGTGTTTGTGTAGTCCTACTGCGTTTTGAGGCTTGAACCATATTATCTTAAATGAAGACATGCTTATGCTGACATATGCACTGCAGTGTCAGCCAGAGAACTTCATGGACACCTTTTTCTGTGAGAGGTCACCTTTATCTCAGTCTGATGACAGCTGTTACTCCAAATTCTGCAGTATGTCAGATTTTTTGTTTTAAAGGTCCAGGGACATTTCTGCAAGCCAATCACTCCTTTCTCCCTTACTGCGTCTTAGGCCTTCCCCTTATTTTTCATGTTATTTTATTTTAGTAAAATAAGACTGTGACAACTCGAATCTTATTACAGGTACTAAACAAATTCCTGGAAGATTACATCTTTTTGCAGTGCTAGCCAGCAGCAATGACATTTTTCTGTCCAACAGGAGGTGTTCTAATGATACACGGCAGGAGCACTAGTTGCAGTCTAAGTGGCAGCCAATGCAGCATCAACTCAGTCACATTAAATTAAGTTTGGATGATGAATCAGTAGAACTGTGGTGCACATTAAGCTGAAACTGTTTATGTGGCCACTTCTTTCTTTGACCTCTTTCCCCCCATTTTCTACTATGCTTGACTTCGAAAATCCAACAGTAATACACATGATTAAATTACAGCTTCTGGGTGACAAGGTAGAACTTAACTGGGATGCAGAAAACATACAAAAACTTGTGGCAAATTTGAATTTACAAGACTGAACAGGTAGTTTGTGGCTAATGCTCAGCAGTAAGTGAAGATTCAGATACAGGAGCTACTCAGTTTCATTGTTACCCACGAAAACCCTTGGCTTGCCAAATACTCAGTATCCTGGGAAGGAAACAAGAGATTAATATCTTCTTCTTAAAGGAACAGCACACTGTCAGACATCACTTCCCCCCCCCCCCCATTAAAATTGCTAAAAAAATGTCGGGAGAGTCTTGCAATAATTTCAGAAGAACTGAAAATATAGTTACAATACTGTATTTGAAGAAGAAAGTAAAAAACCCACAAGTTTTCATTTACCTTGTTCATTTAATATGTTAGAAAAACAGGTACAAAATAGAGCATAATCTACATAATTGTATATAAAATAATACTGTACACTTCTGCAATACATTCTACTCAAAGATCACCAAAAAGTACAGAAGTTATATATATGCAATGCAGTGCTCTAGAGCAGAGAAATATTTTCTTATCCCAGTTTAGAGCTGAGGTACCATAAATTAAAAGTTTCATGTCACAAAGGGATTTTGCTGCCACTGGTATAAAACCTGGATCTCCAAAGAATTTGCTTTTCCAAGATAAATAGATTTTCTGTGTTGAGACCTCTTCTTTTGTACTAGTCATAAGCTTTCAGAAGTGTATAATGAGTTATATTACCATTCTACATCAATCTTTTCTGTTATTTAGATGAACACAGCCCATTTAGAGGTGTTTTTAAAAATTATTATTCATATAAAGTTTTTCTCTGATTTGTCTTTTTGCTTATAAAGGAAAAAAAAATCACAAAATAAACCATTTCATTTGTAACTAGTGTTGCATTGTTGTCACTGTTCTTGTACACAGAGGACAAATGTATTACCCCGTAAGTAGAAAAAGGAGACAACTGAAATATCTCTCACTAGGACGGATGGATGTAAAACCTGATATTTTATAACTTTTTTTCATCACACTTTCTAAGTACTTCACTTATGCTAGCTAGCTACTGAGATCCAGTATTCTCCATCAGCGAGTGCACTTATGTGGACCTTCGAAAGATGACAGCTTGGTTTTCCAAACAAAAACCACACATGTACATGGGCTTTCAAAACCTTGTGTAAAACTGTTAGTTGCCTCAGGATGAGGGATTAATGCATTTTGGAAACATATGTGTTCCACCAGATCAGTTCTTAATGACTAATAAGAGTCAAAACCATAGTAAAAAACTCCACTGTTATTTACATAAAACACACTTCCATTAAAACTCTAAGAAACACTCATGAGGTGATTCTTAGGAGGAGAAAATGATGGTACTTTCTGTGTTACAGAGCCTTACCATAAAATTATTGTTATTTAATAATTTTGACAAGAAAAAATTACCAGGAGTCATTCCCATGCAGTACAAACAGTGCAGTTCTATGTCGGTTACGAGCTCCAACGGCAAGCTTTACATGCAGAAATGTCACAGGCATTGAGATTAACTATAAGAAAAAAAAACTAAAAAAGAGTACAATTGAAAAGTTCATAATCTGCAGGGATTTTTCTGTTTAAAAGCAATTATGCTTAGTTATATTTTCTTTTGCTCTGTAAGAGTATCCCACTAGTTTTATCGCATAGAATCATGGAATCATTAAGGTTGGAAAAGATCTTCAAGGTCATTGAGTCCAACCATGATCCAGCTATCACAACCACTGAACTGTATCCTGAAGCATCACATCTAAATGCTTCTGAAACACTCCAGGGATGGAGACTCCACCAGCTTCCCAGGCAGCCAGTTCCAACGCCTCATCACTCTTTCACTAAAGAAATTTTTCCTAATATCCAACCTAAACCTCCCCTAGCACAACTTAAATCCATTTCTTCTCATCCTATTGCTAGTTACTCGTGAGAAGACACCAACACTGGCCTCTCCACAACTTCCTTTCAGGTAGTTGTAAAGAGCAATAAAATCTCCCCAGAGCCTCTCTTCTTCAGACTAAACAACATCAGTTCTCTCAGCCTCTCCTCACACAATGTGCTCTCCAAACCCCTTACCAGCCTTGTTACTCTACTCTGGACACGGTCCAAGACCTCAATGTCTTTCTTACACTGTGGCACCCAGAACTGAACAGAGTACTCACACTGAGGCCTCACCAGGGCCGAGTACAGGGGCAGGATCACTTCCCTACTCCTGCTGGACAGGCTGTTTTTGATACAGGCCAGGATGTCTTTGGCCTTCTCGGCCACGTGGGCACACTGCTGACTCATGTTCAGCTGGCTGTCCACCAGTACTCTCAGATCCTTTTTCACTGGACTGCTCTCCAGCCACTCTTCATATTTTAAGAGACTAAGAAGTCCAGTTTTAAGAGACCAAAAAGTCCAGTTGAAACTTGTTAAATTATTTAATGTGAATTTAAGGCTAAGAAAAATGCAATTTTCTTCCATGTAGTGCAAAATGACAAAACAAAAAAAAAAGGTTTTAAGTAAAATAGTAGTTGAATGAACAGGCCATAAATATTAAAAATAATCTAATTTTCATGTTTGCTCATGTCTTCAACTACTTGCAAATCATAATAGATAACTACTACTCAAAGTTACTATGTAAGAAAAAGTATGTTAGTGTTATACAAGGGGAGAGCTCTTTGGAAATAATTCCTTGCAATTATTAAACTTAAAAATCCTGCTTCACAAAAAAAAATTAAAAATCTGAGCCTGGCAAAGAGGAATATGGTCTTTTTCATAAAATATCCAAGGATATATTTAAATGCTAAGTCATTTGAAGGACAACAGCAGAAAGTCTGAAAATAATAAGTTAGTATCTACCATAAGAAATATATATATTTTTAATTGATGTAATCTTGTCACATTTCCATGAGGTTTGAAGACAAGAGAACCCAAAAATTCAGCTTTGATAATAATAGCCAGCATTTAAAATTTAGATACGTATATCATCAAGACACTTGCCTTATCAATTTATTAGTTGCACTTCTCTGAAAAGTAAAAAATAGTTTGCTGCAGACAAAAAAACCTCTGTTGCTTCATTTCCTCAGTGACTCTCACTCTCACACACCTGAAACACTGCAAGCCTATTTTTTTTGTCTCATCTTTTTTCACAATTCATTGCATGAAGGTTTTGTGTTTGTCTTTCAACTCTCCAGAAACATTTTTCATTACTTTGACACATAGATTGCGCAGTTACTGCCTTGTTAAGTATTTGAACAGAAAATCTCAGAACAATCTTGTCTAAACATGTAATTAATTTAAAATTACATGACTTCTCCTTCTTTTAACCAGGGAAACAAACTGCAAAATGAAATTGTATTTCAAACTTATATGTAACCGTGGGTACACTCCTATAAAGTAACAGGTGGTATAGCCTACAGAAAAGACATCAGGTCTTTATTCAGTGTTAAAACATATTGTCAGTATATGATAGCCAGAATTAAGGATGTTAATTCAGAATCAGGGATGCTAATGACCAATTATCAGCAGTGCAGCATAGTCTTTTGCTGCTTCTAGGAAAAGGCTTATAAAATTTTCAATTCTTTTCTGTCTATAGCTTGAATTTTATGGCTAGAAAGTGTAAAAAATATATTCAGGGTAACATTTTTTGTAATAGGTAGACTACATTTAAAGAGATAAAATACACTTGTACTTTGTGGAAAAACTACTTGTTACAGCTGTCACTTCAGCTGTAATAACTACAATTAAAAAATACTTCTAGCTTTGAGCTCATACCTTATTTATATTTTATATTGGCTCAAAACTTAGTAATTTAACTCAGAATATCTAAGTTACTTTATAAGATAGTAGACAATTTAATTACGGACCCACTAAAACAATGCAATGATGTAAACCCAAAAATCTTTACAAACTGGTTTTGAAGGAAGCAAAAAGACTGTATTCTTACTTTTTTCCTCCCTTTATTTCCAGTGTTGCCTTAATCTCTCCATTTCTAGGGTGCTGGGCTTTATCACTTCCACATAGGAAAATGTCAGAAGAATTCTCTTGACTGGGAAACAAAATTTTCTCAAACTGAGTGCAAATGTCTTGCCAATATTTGAATTTCATCTTCAGAAAAAGAAAAAAATACTCATAATTTATTTCATAGATCACATGGATATGCATATTCATGCCGAAAAAACATCTTACTTCAATAATAGGACCATGTATTTCAGAGGAGTACTTACAAAATAACCAGAGATGTGAAGTGCTAAATATATGTTGTGACTAAGCACGTGATGGCTGAAGAAACTGAGGTAACCAGGGATACAAGTGACTAATGTGCCTTTTAGTGACTCCAGGATACAAGGTGACCAAAGCTAAAAAAAATATCCAGCCTTAAAGACACCAAATTTCTTAAGGTGAAGAACAGGAATGAACCAGGATTTGGTTTATGCACAAGAGGAATTTTCTGGCCAAAAACACATCAAAGAGGAAATTAAAAACTACAAAATTCTGTTTAAGATCTTACTGTTTCATAAGAGATCAGAACTTTCTTATTCCAAAAAAATAGGGTCCTATCCATGTGGCTGGTTAGTTACTAAGTTCCAGTTTAGCAAACTGCATCTGAGGGTGTTGTGTTTCATTTTTGGAGAAAGGAGAGAGAAAAAGATTTTGATTTTGTTTTGGTTTTATAGAACTAAATCTATAAGGAAAAAAAAATAAAAATAAAAACAGCCAACAAACCTTTTCGTTTGGTGATTTTCTGTTTTTAGGGAGTAAAATTTGATGATTATTCACAAGGATTGTTTCCTTTGGTAAGTTATTTTGTTGACTCAACATAGGCAGCCTTATGACAGTGTTTCATTTCTGCATCTCAGTTATTTTAATTTCTCACTAGTATTCCTGCCATATCCAATTTTATCATGTGTACTTTTGGATGGGGGCAGCTATCCACAGCACAAGTGTCTCTGGTTCTGGAGTTACATGTTTTGTCACACAGAAACACTGTGTAATGTAACTAGCCTTAGAGACTTGGAGTAAGGGATTCAGTGACATTGGAGACTACTTTGCAAATGTGCCTTACCTCTCTCTTGTAGTATAACTCCTGCATATACTAAACAAAGAACTAGAGGCACTGTATTTACTCTGGTAACATCTTTTGGTTTTCTAAGTCAGTATGTCGTATACATCATGAGTATCATGACAGCTATGGCTAGAAATAATGAATGCCCATCAGGTTGGTGTTATTCTATTGCATGAGCCACACAGTGCATTAAATTAATATTTTTGTAATCTTTCAAAACTGTGTAAATTATTTCCAGGTTATTGTTACAGCTTTTATTCCATGAGCATCCAAGCTAAATTATAGAGAATTATATTGAACACATGGATATCAAGGAAATTGGTTTCCATGGGAACCTTACCCACATGACAGTTTTCAAATGCTTTTTGGCTTTCCAGGTGACATTTCAGTAATTCTAAAGGTATTAATATTGCAAGTGGTCATTAAATATATGACATTAAATGATTTGTTTGTGTGTGTATGCAGACAGAACCTAAACAAATAGCATATTGAGTGAACAGCTTTTTCAAATCTATGGCTGTGACAGTTTTCCTGTTTATTGTAAACTATTCTCAAATATCTCATTTTGGGACAAATTTGAATATAATTTGGTATGCATCTAAGTTTTAAGCACACATACAATTCTAGAAGGAACAAAATTAGTTTCTGCATAATGCATAGTAAGCTCACTATACATTAAGGGATTGATATATTATGAAGCATTCACACCTGAAACCAATTTCCTTCCTGCAGAAGGAGGCTACATTAAGAGTGCTGCAAACTAATTGAGATAACAACAAACCTGGAAAACTTACAGAATGTGGTAAATGGTGAAACCTGCTGCCTCGATTAGCACATTAATTACAATGCAGGTGTTAGTGGACTGTGTTAATGAGCTGCATAAAAGGTCAAGAAGGCTTAGCTATCATTTTTTTTCCTCTTCAAATTATTGAATATGTATTTCACAGTTCTTCTGATTTGAATATGTCTGAGGAGTGAGACTGGTTATCTTTGTAAAATAATGCCACTTTTTCCTTTTTTCCCCTCCATTTCTTCTTCATTTTACTGTGCAAGACAAGAGGTGTTTTTGAATGAAAGTATGTAGCAACTTGTCAAAGTGACACTGTTTAACAAAAAGAAAGGCAAGGACTAACACCCAAGGAATGCACTGTTTTTGAGTTAAAATCTCTCCAACATGTGTTTATGTGACCTGATTGTGCATCTCAGTGTGTGTCTATGTAGCAGAAGCAACAGTGTAGTAGGGAGTAGTTAATCCTGAGATTACTCATGTGACTTTTTTTTTTTTTTTTTTTCCTGGGTAGGTACTTAATGGGTCTGTTATTTCTTTTTCATTTAGGCAAAGCTATAATTTTGAGATCCCAGTCTTGAAGTTAATATCATCAGTGACAAAGAAGAGCTGCCTCCTCTTTCCTCCTCTAAGGTTTGGAAGGAATGACTGCTCTGGCTTGATAAAAATGGCTTCTCCAAAAGAAAAGTGTTTGAACAATATATTTAAAGAGAAGAGATAAGTGAAATATTTTATTTCTTATATAGAATCAAACAAATATTTCCACAGTAAAATACAGGGAAATAAACAAAGAAGCTATAGAGGCAACTAATAAAGGGAAACAAAAGCTGGGCAAGTTCAAGAGAGAAAAGCAACCAACTCAAAAAAGAAAAGTAAGGCTTTATTAGAATATGTAATTACTTTGAACATAAAATTGATATTATCAGAGAACATTAGTGATCTAAATCTAAAAACTTCAGAACAATAATTTCAGTGTTAATTTTTAAATATTTCATAGAAAAAGAAAACAAAACAAGAAACAGACAAAACCAAAATAAAACAAAACAACAAAAATCAACAGCCCTTATTGCCTAGACACACTGCACATACCTTTCCCTAAATCCTGACAATATCCATTAAATATCTTGTTCTGATGAGATTTTTCTAATTTATCTTCAAGAATGTCAGTGAGCAAATATATGTCTTGTGTTCATGTCTCTTCACAGTGCTCACAAAAGCAAAGTTGTAGAGTTTTTAAAATTTAAACAGATCCACTCCAACATTTTTCCAGTTCTATAATTTCATTAAATATTTATTACAAGATCCTTATAGACATTTAAACAAATACTCACCTCCTGAGTCAAAAAATACTCTGGCCTTTCCTCTGCAAAGAAATCATTTGGCTGTTGGTGTTTCTGATCTCTAGGCATAGAACAATGTACCACCAAGCAAAATTTTTATCTTTCTTTGGTAGATTACATGCTTGGTGTCGTGTCCTTGAGAAATACTGATGTATCAACACACTTATACCCAGATATGACACATATCTTCTACATGGGAACTTGTATCACATGTTCTGGAAACTGCAATTTGGTTTCTATTGAGAGCTGTTCCAGGTGAAGGTACCACTTTCTCACATCAGAATATCATGTGTGAATGAACTGTTCCAGTGTTCAATCACCCTCACTATGATAAAGTGTCTCCTTATGTTACCAGAAAATTATATTTTCCCTGACACTAATTATTCAGGAAGACTTGGAAGATTAGAAACTAAAGCTGAGCTGTTGTGAACATCATTTATGTCTGTGAATTAATCAGTTTTTGATCTACCAAGGAAGTGAGACTGCCATAACAAATTCCAGAACAAGACTGCGGACTTGTAAAGCTGCATTCACAAACCTACTGGTCCAATACGGTAGTCCTTAGAAATTAATATATTCTCAGAAAACAATGCAGACTATTTCCTCATACGAGATTGTACGTTGCAGTCTTTAATCACTACTCACTATACAGAACATTGTTATTTTAAAAATTTTATTCTCTAACAGTACATTTTAAATTCTTGAGAGAGCTGCTTATCAGTTTATAGACTTCATGCAATAAGAAGTACCTTTGTGATGCTAGTGTTAAGGATTACAGTTTTAAGTCATGAATGTCACAATTTATTAGTGTTATAAACTATATCTTCCTCTTTAGAAAATCAAACAAAGGAAAAAAGCCCCCACACAATAATTTTAAAGTATTTGAAATTTCTCAGTTGGAAGTTGTGCCTTTAACCATTGGGGCCTGATGGCTTAATTGTTAAGTTTTAAATTATTTAAAATCAAATTGAAGCTAAAGTGCCATTGAACCATACCCTTGTGGATCTTGGTATTATCAGGTTTGTCAAATGTGTTTTCTGAGTTTCCAAAACAAATCTGTATTTTGAGTTTATTCCAAAATGAGCTAATTTTCTGCCAGTTACAACTAGGGTCATGAATGTTTGATATATACAACATATATACACTGACATTACTCTGCTCTTGTATCTTTCTGCATAGATTTGTTAAGAAAAAAAAATAAAAAATCATCACTTTCAAAGCAACTTATTTCCCCCAGTGCATTCTCTCTTGCTCTATCTTGACTGCCTTACTACTTATGCTTGGTACTAAGTGAGTCTATCAAGGTCTCTTTGGTATCCATTAGTTCCAGTTTGATTGCACAGAAGCACTTGTTCCTCTTCAGTGCTGAATCAGGTCAACTACAGCAGCAGAGTAATTATGTGATTGACAAGTCTGTCTCTGGGATACCAGCAGACATGAAAACACATTGGTAGTGGAGGCTTCTATTAATTTGATAAAGAAATAGCACAAATTTTATAGGGAAAAGAATCAAGGAGTCACATAATTTTATGACATGAATCTTATGATACAACAAAAAAAATATGTGCAATCACAGAAAGAATCTTTGGAAATCAGTCTGGAAATCTTACAGATACTAAATTATCTGTAAGAAATGCTGATTGGGGAAGGGATTTTGCTTCAAGCTCACTCCTACAGCATTTATCCCCAAGGCTTCCTTTATGATGGTCTTAAAGTGCTCAGACAAGGTTAAAAACCCAACTGGAGCTACAGAAAATTTGAAGCCATTTTGATACTTAGAGAGCAAGTTTGTTATTTCTATTCAGAGGTGAAAAAGGGCCAAGCTACAATAAACCAATGCCTTGTGCTTTATATAAACAACATTCACACATAACCCAAGTCATCTACCGGCTCAGTAATTTTGTATCATGCATTAAGTCCGATTTCACAGAATGCAGTGGCAATGGCTGAATGTCAAGCTGCAAAAAAAAGGAAAAATGCATTCTCAAATATGCTGAGGTGTGTAGGTTTAAACGGCAAGCTTAGTTTGAAATCACATGTATCTCATATCTTCTTATAAAGTAGTGTTTATCACTGTGAAAACTGCACATTGTTTCCATGAAAGGTTTTAGTATTAAAAATTGGAAAATAATAAATTGACCTCAGGCTGTACAATTTTGCCCTCATTAGAAGGTGCAATGTCAATTTATTTGTGTGATGTCAATGACAGATTTCAAACATTCAGACAGATCAAAAGCAGACCATTATGAAAACAAATGGCTCTTAGTACAGTCTTTCAAACAGGGATCATGCATTTCAAAGCCTAACGTAAAACAGAAAACGGCAAATCTAAAAAATTACAATAAAATATTATTGATTTCCAAATACCTTGAACGTATTTTAGAAACTAACATTAATTTGAAGAAAGGAAACTGTTCAATATTTTGGACTACTAATTCAATTTCCTTATGTATTCAATTTTTGTCTAGTTCATACTCTTGCAATTTATGTCCATTTAGGTTATAATTTTCTTTACTTTTTTGCAAGCTTGGCTCTTTCAACAGTTTTAATTATTGATTTTATCTTCCTCATTGTGACAAGATAACTCTTCATAACAAAAGTTAACTCACTAATTTTTAAAATTCTGGTATGGGAGAGATTTTTCCCGATACAGGCATTAAAAATGGACTTAATTTAATTGCTTCAGAATCTATATTTTGACTGTTGTCACTCTTGCAATAGAATATAGGCCCTTACATAATCCGATTCAAACTGATACATCTCCATGCTACTATTCAGCTTCACATGCTAAACAACTTACTATTCTGAGCACAGAAGTACAATAATTGGGAAAGTACATTGTATTTTACAGTCTGAAATGAGTGGCTGAGATGACTGGCACCAACAAAAATGATTGACCAAGTTCAATTTTCCTCTCTCTCCCCTATCAAAAAGATATTTAAAGTTGGAACAGAATTTTTCTTGAATTTCACAGTAAGATTAACATTGGTTTTCTGGGAAAAAACTGAAAAACTCAGAACAGAGATAAAAATAAACCCAACAAACTCATCAGCCCAAACACCTCTTCTGAAGGTCATCAGAATTTTTTGCTCTTCCTGCTAGGTGATTGCATCTCCTATGAACCAGGCGGAATACCTCACAAAAGCTCAAAGGTGTACAATAAGTCAAATATTAGCCAAAGACTTCCTGTGTTTCATGTGAAGTTCTTTGACCGTTAGTAAGAACTTTGTACACCATCCTCCATAAGCTTGCTTACTTGGCAATGAAACTGACATATCGATAGGCCATTGTTGCATTTAAGATGCATCCAAAGTCCACTGAAATATTTATTTTTACTTCAAGTAATACTTTAAATCCTTTAGCTATTGATAATAATAAATCCAAAAGGAATATAGAAAAAATTACAATGTATAAATTAGTGGTATCAGAACTGGTTAAGAAATGATCTTGAACTCTAGGTACTGAGGAACAGTGCTTTTGAGGTGGTTGCACAGGATCTCTGAAGGAGTAAAACTGTGGATCTTCAACAGAAAATAAAAATGCCTTCTGCAATCTACGTCTCTGAATATAATAATAATAATAAAAAAATAATCATAAACCAGCTTGCAGCCGTAATTCTCCAAAGTTTTAAAATTTAAGTTGTTTCTAAATTAATAAATTAGGTAGGAAGACTAAAATGCTTATGGTATGGAATTGAGACCTCTTTAATAAACAAATACAAATCCCAGTTGAAGGTTAATTTATATTTATATTTATATATGATTTATAAGTGTGTGGAACCTGAACTTTATAATAAATTATGATGTGAACATACAGATGTTGGAGAAAGGAAAATGAGTACATGTTTCTGTGTATATTTGGTAGATGTTCTTTGAATCATGACATTCTAAAAAGTCAATGTTAGTAAAAAATACAGTACCACAAATTATCTGGAATATTTATGAAGTTAGAATAAGATTTCAAAAGTGCTCAAGTCAGATACTGAGTTCAGTGAGACAAGCATGAGTCCAGTAATGACAATGTTGGAAAATTCCTGCAGTAAAAATCTCAGGTGAAGTCATATAAAAGAATACATATTTTTTCATTTTGTTATTTCATACACTTAATATTAAAGTTAGTAAGTCTGTACAGTTAAGCATGCTTTTGGGATTTTATTTCTTTGTTGTCGAAAAAACTGGGAAACCACAGCAACCATTCATTTCAATGTGGAGCCTAGAGGCTAAGTACTGAGGACAGGTACTTTTATCCTTCTGTAAATCCACTGGCTTTACATTGTTCTCAGTGTTGTCCTGTGCTTTAACTCATGATAAATTAATTGCATGCACGCATCTAAAGGGTTTTCTAAAATACTTTTTCTAATATACTTTGACTTTAATTAAATAATTGGGTTTTATATCTAGTAAATTACATTACTCTGTACCAAAATTATTCAGAAATCAATATAATTTAAACAAGCAATTCTCTGAACATTCAAAGATGCTAAATGTCCTATGTAAACTCTCTGAAACCCTTTAAATTTCACATTATTCCAATGCATAGAAGAGAAGTCTGGTACAAATCCCATTGACATGTTTTTTCATATGTCTATGTGTTACATGATACAGATAGAGATATACGAAGTATATTTTTTAATAAAACAAATAAATATTGCTTGCATTACTTGGTAGGTGGCTACCTCTCTTTAGCTATTTTTACATGAGGGCTACAACTATGTTGGGCACCTAGTCCAAGCATTCATAAAACCACCTCACAATATGTAAATGTACACTCAGAGTATATGCCTTTAGTGGTGAAGTCAGACTGGATGAAAATTATTTTGGCACGTTTACTGGAAGAATTTTATTATGCTTTTTATCAGATGCAATTAGAACGTTGTCTTAGGAATCCAAAACCAATGGTCTCATTAGTAAGTGTTTCAGTAAAATCTGCCATCCATTGTGACAAGATATATTAGATTTTATAAATTCTCCTGTAGTAGATAGCTTTTGTACATATAAAAATATATTTTCCCCATGCATGGCAAAAATCCCTCACATTTCAGTTTAGATCAGCACAAATTACCTTAACAATTATCAGTTTAATTCTCAGAGCTAATTTATTTTCATGTTAATATAGTGATAAAGTAATTTCTGCACCATAGAATAAACTTATTAGCATGAATACCAAATACAGCTGTTTGTGTAGAGGGAAAGTCTTATGAGGAGAGGCTGAAGGAGCTGGGGTTGTTTGGCCTGAAGAAGAGGAGACTCAGGGAGGACCTTATCACTCTCTACAACTACTTGAAGGGAGATTGTAGTCAGGTGAGGGTTGGGCTCTTTTGCCTTGCAACTAGTGACAGGATGAGAAGGCATGGCCTGAATTTGCACCAGGGGAGGTTTAGGTTGGATATTAGGAAGCATTTCCTCATGGAAAGTATGATTAGTCATTGGAATGGACTGCCAAGGGAAGTGGTGGAGTCACCATTCCTGGAGGTGTTTAGAGAAAGACTGGATGCGGATTGCTAAAGGCTTGAACCTGTTACATGTGTCTGGCTAATGGCTTGGTCTATTGGTGATCCTTGGTAGTTTTTAGTGAGCAATGAATGCAAGCAGTTGTAGGTAACATACCCATAAAAACCTCATAGGACATCTTAACCGACACTGCCTGCTGCCCTCTGCCAGCTGGCCAACATATGTTGGGCAAAAGCTTCCACCATCTCAGATAGTTTTTCACAGTTAATCACCCATAGACCTCCTGGATAATGACTGTGTGGACAACTGGTGCAATGATTCCCAAAGTATCTGGCTCTCATACACTGAAGACAGCATGACTCCACAGAAGCAACAGTTATTGTTGTCTCAACTGATAATAAATATTGACAAAGTATGTGCTGTTTCTTGACAGCAGCTTCCTGAGGAAAACCTCAAAGGTAACCACTCCGTACTTGTGTCATTAACACTGAATTTAATCCTGGTTTCTTAGAAGTACTGTCCTATCCATTTGGTTTGATGTTTCTAAACAGAGGCAGCTGGAGTGACATCATGACAGAGACTAAGCAAGATCTAAGATAGCAAAGTCTGTCAGCCAGAAGTATAGGCAGAATACACAGTTTCAGTGACAGACATCAGAAGCAGTGACAGTGGGCAGAAGGTTATTGCGACATGTATATGTTACCTCAATTCTGAGCTCATGTCAGTTTTAAAAATAAAAGTCATGAGTGCAGTTGAACATTTTTTTTTAGTTTTGAAGAGTCTAGATGAAGATGCACAGAGGTATATAGGGTATGTATATGTAATAGAACCAGTGTTCCATGATGGAGGAATAGGCTGCATCAATGCATATTTGAAATGCTCAAAATAATTTAGCTTTAGGACTAGGGAGCAATCTACCTAGGGGTTAGATTTTTAAAGCAAAAACAGCAAAAGTCCTGGGCCATACTGAGCCTCCAGTCTGTTTGGAATCCACATAAATTCTAACAACATGTGCTAAAAACTACACAAAGTATGCTTTGGTGGACAACCTTTTTCCTGCTTATGACAGCATCTGAGTTCATCAGTTAATAGGCATTGGTAAATTTAGTTAAATAAAATATGTCTGAAACTAGTAAATTTATTGAACCTTGATGAAAAGAAAGTCGAGGTGGTCATGCTTCTTTTACAAGGTGCTCTTTGTTGCATATACAACTTGAAAAGCTTTCCTGTTCAAAACTACTTGGATATAAGTTATTCTGCTTTCAATTTCCTCTTCAGCTCTAGAAAGCCCATGACAAGCTTATATGTAAATACATGGTCTAGATACATCATAAGTTTCCCTTTGCAGAATGAATGATAGGTATTTTTCTCTCACAGTCAACTTACAAACAAGAAATTATGTCAATTTTGGTAAAGTCTTTCAACCATTGAATTCCATCTACCTTTTTGTCTCTTCTGGAGTTTATTGAGCATAAGCAGTAAGAATACATCTGCTGAACGTGAGCAAGTCAATTAATCTGATTCTGGATCAGAAGATTCATAGTCTTTCGGTAAATATTTTCCACTTTTCTTTTGTTGTGTAAAAAATAACTAGTTTAGGCAATCTTGTCAACAACTGCCTCTCTGCTGACAATGCTGAGGACTCCATCTTCATTGCAGTGTTTTAAATGGCGTATCTCCACCTTGTTATTCTACCTATGCAATACATCATTATTTCCTTGTTACTTCAAGCACTTGCTTTTCAATTTGCCCCTACCTTGATGACTTAGAATATTGCAAAGACTGAGTAAATGTAGTTCTTTTTTATTTTTTATCTTTCTTTTTTTTTTTTTTTTTCTTCATGGTATTCAGTAACAGAACTAATGTTACTGAATCATTCATATTTCAATCTAGTTCTGATTTTATACAATGTGTAGAACTTGAATACGGCTAGACCAAGGAAGGTCCCAGAAGAACATTACAGAAAACCCACATCCCTTGAAAATTTTGTTCTCGGAAAAGAAGTATTCTCCAGGGGAAAGAACTCTTCAGCTTGCCAGTAAAAGAAAGCTCTGTTCTGTGCCAGGAGAACAGCACATTTTTCATAAACTTCCTCTTGTATCACCTACATATAAATAATAACTTGCTTTGATTTTGAATTTATTTCTTTTGACAGACAACCAGTGGGGTTTGTGTGTGAAAATCTGATAATAATTAATATATTCATTTCTGATATGTCATTCTGATTAATTTCTTTCCTTCTGTTCTCAAGGGCTAACTTCATGCTTTCAATATAGAGAATGTATTTTTCTTCCCACATCCTGTCCTCCTGTAGCTTGTAGAAACTGGATGTGTTTATAGTCATTACATCATGTTTACTATTTCCAGAATCAAGATCTGTTTTAATTTCCTGGCAGGCCATTTTATGGGAATTGTCATAAATCAAATGTAATGGATGTTTTTCTTCCTCTTCCTCTACTGCCGCATATAAAAAAAAAGTGATCCACCTCTTAGCCAGTCTTTCTCCGTCTCCTTCTGAAATTCTAGAATGAGTGTGAACTTACTCGTTTCGATATATAAACTTTTTTTTCCTTAACCAAATCCCAACATCCTTTCATATTATCCAACTATAAAAGTCATCTTTATGATCAGCTTTAAATGGTTTTCAGCCTTAGATCCATTTTTTGTGTCTTGTCTGTTCAAAGGATTAAAAATAACTACGTGTTCTATTTTATTTTTAATCAGGCATGTCATGAGAAGAACTATCTTAGTAGTTTTGAGACAAGATATTGAGAAATTCATAGCATTAGGTAAATATCTTAAATACATCTCTGTTATTTTAATTTATTTCTTTTATTTAGAATGTGGAAGAACCTCTGAAATGTATTATTCATATTGCAGAAAAGGCTGCACGTTGAGTCTATATATTACCGTTCACATTCCTCTGGAAGGTCACTGACTAACACTGTGAAATTCCTTTTTTCTACAGTTACGCAGTTTGAATTAGATCTTATGCTAGCCAAGAGGATAAATAAATTTCTCCAGTTTAGAGGACTGGTTGTTAAATTTAAGGCTATGACATCCTAAAATACACATATGGCCAATATACTGTCTTGTTAAGAAATGTTAATTCCATCCTGTTTCTTAAGATGAAAAATTTGGGTTGCTGGAAATTAAGAATGTCTCCCACAGCATCCTTGTAGATAAGTTGATCAGGTATGGGTTTGGTGATCAGGTAGTGAGGTGGATTAGGAACTGGTTGATGGGAAGGAGTCAGAGAGTTGTAGTCAATGGGGCAGAATCTGGTTGGAGGTGTGTGACTAGTGGAGTCCCTCAGGGGTCGGTACTGGGACCGGTGTTGTTCAACATCTTCATCAACGACCTGGATGAGGGTACAGAATGTACCTTCAGCAAGTTTGCTGATGACACCAAGCTGGGAGGAGTGGCTGACACACCAGAAGGCTGTGCTGCCATTCAAAGAGACTTAGACAGGCTGGAGAGTTGGGTGGGGAGAAACATGATGAAATTCAACAAGGGGAAGTGTAGAGTTTTGCATTTGGGGAAGAACAACACGATGTCCCAGTATAGGTTGGGGTCTGACCTGCTGGAGAGTAGTGTAGGTGAAAGAGACCTGGGGGTCCTGGTAGACAGGAGGATGACCATGAGCCAGCAATGTGCCCTTGTGGCCAAGAAGGCCGATGGCATCCTGGGGTGCATTAGAAAGGGTGTGGTTAGTCGGTCAAGAGAGGTTCTCCTCCCCCTCTATTCTGCATTGGTGAGGCCGCATCTGGAGTATTGTGTCCAGTTCTGGGCCCCTCAGTTCAAGAAGAACAGGGAAGTGCTGGAAAGAGTCCAGCGCAGAGCCACAAGGATGATTAAGGGAGTGGAACATCTCCCTTATGAGGAAAGGTTGAGGGAGCTGGGTCTCTTTAGCTTGGAGAAGAGGAGGCTGAGGGGTGACCTCATCAATGTTTACAAATATGTAAGGGGTGAGTGTCAGGGAGATGGAGTTAGGCTCTTCTCAGTGATGACCAGTGATAGGACAAGGGGTAATGGGTGTAAATTGGAGCATAGGAGGTTCAAGGTGAATATCCGAAAAAATTTTTTTACTGTGAGAGTGACAGAGCACTGGAACAGGCTGCCCAGGGAGGTTGTGGAGTCTCCTTCTCTGGAGACATTCAAAACCCACCTGGATGAGTTCCTATCTGATGTACTCTAGGTGACCCTGCTCTGGCAGGGGGGGTTGGACTAGATGATCTTTCGAGGTCCCTTCCAACCCCTAGGATTCTATGATTCTATGATGATTCTATGATTATGTAAATACTGGTTTGATTAAGATATCTTTCCTGAAGCAGCACATTCTGACCATAATATTTATCCCCACCCTCATCTTTGGTCATCAGCACAAGGTAAGAATCAGCTGTTATTACTGATGTGTGCCTAATTCTTTTTTATTTTTTTGGTTTATACGTGATTAACATTTGACATGCAAAAAAGACTAAATCACGTACAAAGACCAGATCAAGCAGTTGTTTTCACCTTTTCTTTGCCACTTTATGTGTTTTATGACTAGCAAACAAAACAAAAAATATTATGAAGTATGTTTTCCTCCTTTTATTTTAAGGCCATGTTGTTAGGGGATAATATATTTAAACTGAAAACTCCTAATGACACAGACTTATAATGAAAAGCTTGTCAGGTGTTTAATAGTACTACTTAGAGATAATTATAAAGACACTACAAAAATGGAATCAAAGCTGATACTTTTCCTAGGTCATATACTTCCAAACAACTAAATTGTTAAATTGCTAGTCATTAAGCTTAATCTCATTTCTCTTTCTTTATACAGAGATAAAAACTAAACATTTTTATGAAAAACTCAAATAATGCCATAAACAGCATCAAAGTTCATATGCAGCTACAGAAGTCAGGAGGACAAGAAGACCTGGAGGAAGAAAAGGAAAGCTCTTCAAATTGAAGTCACTATTCATAGGGCTGTATTTAACCTAGAAGGGGAGATTAGTAGTGTCCAACATATGCTGAGGATGTCTCCACAACTTTGTCTGTGCTTAAAATTATTATTTACAAAGCAGAAAATGATGAGAGGCCTGGTGTAGTGCAGATCTAGGGAAGGGGATGGAAAGGGAGAGAAAGGAAAGGGGGTCAAATTTGAACATCTATTAATTTGCATTTTAGCTAGCTAACAATGTATTTAATCCATGTGCTACTTCATTATGGCACCACAGCATTAGATTATAGACTGCACACAGAAATAAATCCTAAGCACAAAACAACAAATCCAGTTCACTTTTAGAGATGTCTTCTACCATGCAAAGACATTCTTCTGATTTAAAGATAGTTTATGAAATGACCTTCTATTCTTTCTTGAATGAAGTTCATTAAGGGCTAGCTGACTTCAGTGGAATTCTTGTAATCTCCATAATGTTATATATATATGATCATAATATTAGCTGTTAATGTGACAGAAATATTGACAAGTTGCAACTCATATCTTTAGTCTTGTTATTACTGTATGATATTAAGCCATAATATTTTTTCCCAAAATGTAATAATTTTTTCTCATCATTAGTATATAATAAAATTCACAATTTATTATTTTTTTTTAAAGAAACCTATCTTGATTAAAAAAATATATATCTTAACCTTCAATTGCTATCATGATTATTTTAGTTTTTAATTTCTGTCTCCCCTCTCCAGGTTATTGGTCTATTATTTGACATATTACCCATATTATACCACTATTAACTGTATAGGTTTAGAATCATAGAATAGAATCTTAGAATGGTTTGGGTTGGAAGGGACCTTAAAGAGTCCTTCTCCCCAACGCTGTTATTGATGCATTCTCCAACTACAATTGTGCTTGAAATTTTCCTGAATCAGATGCAGGACCCTGCACTTGACCTTGTTGAACTTCAAGAGGTTGGCATGGTCCCACCTCCCAGTCCTGTCAAGGTCCCTCTGGAATTGCATCCCTTTCCTCCTGTGTGTCAATCATGCCACACAGTTTGCTGTCATCAGCAAACTTCCTGAGGGTGCACTGAATGCCGTTTTCTGTATCACTGACAAAGAAGTTAAACAACACCAGTCTCAGCATCAGTCCTTGAGGAATGCCACTTGTCACTGGTCTCCATTTGGACTTCGAGCCAGATTTTTTAGTTCATGTTCATAGGGGTTTTTAATATATATATATATATTACTTTGTCGGTTTTCTTCTTACGCTGATGCCACTCCTACATATATTAGACACACACACCCATGCACATTCACTCTTGATATATTTGATTAGTTTTTCTAGCCACCTGCTATTCTTATTCTAAGTACCTATCAGATTTCTTAGGCTGAGGATAATATGACATAAATACATTTGTATATGATTAGAATTTTAAAAAATACATTATAAAATAAAAAATGTAAAAGGCTTTTTTCTTTTTTTTCTTTTTTCTTTTTTTTTTTCCTGTGAAGGAGACCTGACTCTATTCAAACTTTTTGGAATGAAAACTCTTTCGATTAAAACCAGAATAAATCAACTGGTCTTCATTGTTTTGCTTAGCACTTAATGTATTCCTCCTGTGTTTGTGTGATAAAGACCATTTATCGAGCATCAGTACCTAAATTAAACCAGTTTTGATGCTGGATGCTAAGACTGTCATCTAGTAACAAATAAACAAAGAGTATCTGTGAGCAGCTGACCAATAAATCGGACTTCATCACAAATTCAATACCATCCAGCAAAACAGTGGGATATTGCTGGCTTTAATTTCTGAAAAAGGATTTTCACAGAGAGTGTGCCAATCATCCAAAGACATGGTTGAAAATAAATGTTGGATTGGCATATCAATGATCACAGGAGACCAATGTAAATGTCATGAACTATTGGGAAAAAATAAACTGAGCACTAATACTAGCCCTCATCTGTTCCCAGTGTGTGCAGATAAAAAATTTATCACAACAAACAGCATGGTAGTTTGCATGAATTATTAAATCATATGCATACAAGAGGTTTTGTAATTAATCAGAAAGAATTGTTGAGAATTCTCATAATTGACAATGTCTAGAGCCTGTGAAGTCCAGCTATAAGTCAAGAGACCAGCATCTATGATTGCTTTTAATTTGTACTACAATTTGTGAGTTATTAATTTATAACATTTTTAGATGTTGCCACAGAGGATTAGAATGTACAATTAGTCTTTCAGTATTCATATGTCAAACATAAATATTGAACATATAGCATTATTGATATGCAATTAACTTTGTCTGTCATAATAGTAATAACTTCATTACAATAAGGTATTTAACACAGAAATTTAGTTTAAATTGACAATGTTGTCTTTTATGCATTATTATTCATGAGTCCTTCTAATATGCCTTCTGTTTTGCATTTTTAGCAACAGACTCACATGCTTGTAACTCCGAAGGGCTTATTTTGTATTTCGGTGGTGAACAATACAGCCTTAAGGTGCTTAATTTTGATTATAAGGCATGTGACATTTAGAATAATACTGGAGGTTCCTTTTCAGCCAATTATGTATACAAAGTCTTGCAGTGTGCTAATGTGTGCAGAAGGTCAGTAGTCCTCCTTTCTTAATGCCCTCCACCCATAAGGAAAATAAAGAATATAGTTTCTAGAAACAAGTAAAAGTTTTCAAATACTTGCTACTTTCTCTTCTAATCTCAGATATAAGGAAATGTCACACAGCTTTATGACTCAAATGTGAACTGTATTCTTCACATTTGATTTTACCTACTATAACTGAATAAATTACATCATTCTTCTCTTGCATATTTGATTGGGGCAATGCTGAAGCTGTTAAACAGCTGATTGTCATTATTGTCACTGAAAATCTCTGCAGCATATGTGACATAACCATATGCATGGAGAATTTTATCTTTTTAGTTTGAAGTAACTATATACGTAAGCATATAGGAAGTTTCTGACATTCATTTCTGCATCTGTTTCTTTCTCTACAGAAAAAATTAACTCTGGGTTTGTTGTTTTTTGTTTTTTTTTCTTTTCTCTTAAATAACTACTGACTATTGCATTTTATAGTTCTTCTGTATTCCTTTGGTTTGAGAAGTACCTTGACAGTTATTCATTTAATATATCACACAAAACCAATTAGTCACATTTATATGTTCTTTACAGTATGGTTATTCAAACTTAAATTCAATTTTTAAAGCATTTTTTTAATCTTTGCAAAGTGCTTTCCCAGTTGTGCGAGTCTTAGGCCAGTAAAGTATTAGAAATCTTAAGGTCATTTTTAAAGTCCTAAAGAATTCAGAATAAAGTGTAACAGGACGACAAAAGCTTTCCAATAGATGACTAAGTTCCTATCTGATACTGAAAAACACTTAAACAGGAAATCAAACTGAAATTCGTCTAAATGCACCTAAACTGAGATTACCGCTGAAAGTATTCAGCAATAAATAAAAATCAAAGCTTTCTAAGGTTCTCTGGGTGTTTTTTGTACTCATTACAGACAAGTAGTGAACATGACAAAGTAAGGAATATTTATGTCTAACTCTGCTGCTTACAGATGCTCTGGAGAAATTTTATTTCATCTGTCTGTACACTGGTCCCTCCTTTTCGCCTTCTTTGCGATGTATGTTTAGCTCAGATTTAACTCTTGACTGTCTTTTGCTATTAGGAGAAGGAACTTAGCATAAGGAAGCCCAAACTTTTCACATATCTTAAGTGCAATTGGAATTAAATAACAGTAAATTTCTGTCTCATGTTCACAACTCTAAGACTTGGAAGTGATGCTTTAATAAAAAGGTAGTATGAATTGATTAAAATGTTTTGTCTATTTGACAAAAACCCTTACTTATACCGTGATCAAAGCTGATTACTGTTTCTTTCTCAGTATTGCATTGAAATATATGCTGTTGTGTTTTTTAATCTTCATTTTCTTACTTGTATTTACACCACAAAATGTATCATTAGAGACCATGCCTGAGGTTGAGAAGTATTCTTTATTTTAGTAGTAATATATTTCAGTATAGTTGCTTTTAAACTGTAATATTATTTCCTTCAAAGGAACAGAAGGACTATGCACAACTCAACATCACTCCCATGCATTTTGCAGTGCGAAGGGGTTAATTGTGCTAGTGCCATCAAATTGAGTCTGATTGAATACCTGAAGGACACATCTTTATCTACCTGGGTTTTTTAAGATGTTATAAGCAAATTATTTGTGCTCTTGAGTAAATTCTGTCTCTCACGCAGGCAAGAAATAAAACAACCTACATAAAAATTAAAAAAACAAATATTAGTCATATAAGAAAAAAATATGCTTAGACATACAGGCAAATAATTTAAAATACATTATGGACTTCCTTACTTATTTTGATGCAAATATTTTTCATAATTTTAATTTTATAGTAAAATCAGCTTTGCTTTCATTGTATACACACTTATTTGGAGCCTGACTCTAATGTGACATCAAAAAACTGTTTTGATTAGTATCCTTGTACTTATCTAAGCATCAGCCACCAGCATCCAAAATGGTATAATACCTACTAAAATGGAAATCAAAATCCTGTAAGTGCAAAGATTGCTTCATACATGTATTTAAAGACAGCAAGATTTATGTATTTAAAATAATAACAATAACAATAACAATAACAATAACAATAACAATAACAACAATAATATCTTTTCAGAAAAATCTTGCACAACAGTTAAACTTGATTTGCTTGTTGGTCATTAGCTTGTAACACAAGTATTTCTGTGGTAGTTTCTGCGATTTACCATATCAATTGCCCTAAACCAAATAAAGGCAGTTCTATTCCTTACCATTGACTGTTTATAACTACTTATAGTCTTTAATAAAATTATGGCATGAGTACTAACTATGTCCCACATATATTAATTCATTATTATTTTTAAAAATCTTTTTGTTTTGATAATAGAAGATAAATGGCATGAACTTAAACAGGTAGTGGACTTACACTCTGGTACCACAGCATGTGTATTGGAGATTATCTGAGACACTTCAAGAAGTCCTGTAGCTCAGGTGCTGAATATCTTTTATCTCAATGTGTGAAACAGAGTACTTCAATGTGAAACAGTCAAGCAATCCAACTAATGAAGACTGCAAGTTGGATTATGTCAATTTAGGCTAATCTCACTTAAATTAAGTAGCTAGAGAACATGTATTTGGGATTCTTAGCTGCAGTGTCTCTCCCAGGCTGGATAGCTTCATGTTACACTTCCACCATCTAGGTGTTCAGCTGAAATGGTGGATCCCACTATTTAGTCTTACCTGGATACTTAGCTGCTTCAGATTTGCATGACATTTTCATGGCATTCTTCTCATAGTATCCTCTGCATTTTCTCTTCTGCTCAGGACTACACTCAATAACTTTTGATACCCTTTTGCTGGGCATGCTAGTATTCTCCCTACTTTTGAACCCAAATAAAGTCTGAGAAAGTAGAGAAATTTTGAAGATGAGGCAGTACTGAACTCACAGTCAAAACAGTTCACTATCCCTTATGTGGCAGAACAATGTCACCATATAAGATAAAATATAACACCTATGTGTTCTGTTACTGAGTCTGGAATGGCAATGCTGGTCAGACAGAAATTTCTTCTTGGTGTTGTCCATCACTATCAGCCAGGCAGTGTCTCACCAGTGACATTCACTATGTTTTGATGGTGATGGTGGTATAAGAAACAGGCAAGAAGCTTCCTTCATTCAGCAGCATTACAAACAAAACATGAGACAGGGGAAGTGACTGAAGGATGAAAAACCACAGTCAGATACCGTTCTTACTGCTCCTCTCTTTCAAAGCATTTTCTGGAAAAAGCAGGGACTGCAAGTACCCCACCTAAAAGGCTTCTGCAACAAATGCAGCATCAAGAACACTCTTTAAAAGATATAAAAAATGTATGCCCTGGTTTTATTTCAAAACTTGATTAATTAAAGTAATCACAAACAACGATTATTTTAATGAAAGTAAGAAGAAAAGATGACTATTCCTTATTACAGCAGAAAAATGCCTTGTACTATCTTGTGGAGAAAAGCCAGGGATAGAGCTGACCACTAACTAGGCATTTATTAGCATGAACTTTAGGACTCTTATCTGTGCTATCTCCTGAAAGAAAATCATTCGTCAGTACCCACAGATTTCTATACTGGGGCAGAATTTTGAAGCAAGAGCTTATGATTGTTCTTAGTTTGGAGAGAAGATACTATTTTTTGATTGATTTATTTTTTCTCTCAGTTTACATATGCTGTGAGCCTTTGGCATGCCACAGGTCTCAATGTGCTTAACAGGAAAACATGGACAGGGATTCCCAACAACTAAGCACATCTGTTGCACCTTACTGCACAAAATGTGGTTCAGGAATACAACACATTCACATTTAGAGAAAAGGAGGGAGGAAGATGGTTGTCTTTCCAGTTTAGGGTTCCTATTCAGACTTCTATGATGGACACCAGGTTCTGAAGAAGATTATATCCCACCGGACAACTCCACCCATAGATTTCAATAATCTTAGTCTTCCAACCAGGTCAGTCTGTTATTCTGAGGAACTCCAAAGTGTGGGATATATTGTAGGCCTATTTGTTCTTTTCTAACCTTTACTTCCTAGGCAGAGCATTAAGAATTGGACAGAAACCTAATCACACACATCTTCATGATGGGAAGGTGAAGAAGAGAGACAGTACAAGAGCAAGAGAAAACAACAAACCAAACCAAAATCTAGGAATGACAGCAAGAGCGAAGGTAACCATATCCAGAGATCCATACTTGCCATGCATCTGTCAGAGGTGGAGTCCAGATGGCTAATAATAGGCTAATGTAGACTTTTAACAGATTTTCAGCTTATGCAAACATCTATGAGACTTGAGCTAATTGAGCAGCTTAGGTAAATTGGGCTGTAGCAAAATGTTTCTGATGTATAGTGAATATTACGTCTATATAAAAGAGTAGATAAGGACAACATCCCAGGGAGAGCTCAGGAAGTTTCCTTGGGCATCTGCAGAAACAGGAAGATCAAGCACTTTGTGTGAACTATGTCCTTGTCAGGCCTTAATGCAATGTTGCAAAAATACAGCTTTTGGGCCCAGCTCTCTTGGAAAGTAAATTAAATGGTAGAAAACTACTGACTGTTACCAGACTCCAAGAAGTGATGGAGAACTGTTTTGGGCAGCAGCTGTCAGAGGAACTGTGCATGGAGCAGTTCAAATGAGAAGAGAAATTAAACCCACAGACTCTGAACTTGCTAATGTTCAGATGAACTAGGTGCAGTGACTAAGTTTGTAGGATCTAAACCTTCCTGATGCAGAAAATAACAACCCTACAAGAGGGAGTACTCACAAAATTGTTGTTATGGGCACGTCCATAACGCTTTTCAAAATATTGATGATGAGAGAACAGACTCACACTATAAAATTAGTTCCTTATTGACATCCCAGCTCTTCCTTACTTCCTGCCCTCTCTTGCACTCAAAGCCAGAACAGCAAGTTTCGAAGAGTCATGCCAGGAGCTGGGGAGAAGCTGTCTTTCTCAACAATCCAATACAAGATACCCTGAGGCAGCTTGCTTAGGTTAAATGAAATCAGGAGTGCTTTTTTTGAAGCATCCACAGTTCAGTTCTACATCCTATCAACTTTTAAAATGTAATAGACTATCATTCTCTCTGACCAAAGAAACTTAGGAACAGTTCCCTGTTTTCTGTCTCTTGATTTCCTTTAAATTAAAAGCAAGATTTCAGTCATGAGAGGGACTGATCCTTTCACACAGGTTGAAAAACCTCCTGTGTGCACTGCCTGTAGGCTAAGCTCGACTCAAGTTAATAGGTATCTCTATGCTGTGGATGACTGGCATGAAGAGAATGATGTAGAGGATGTAAGAAGGTGAGAATTAGACAATTAGCTTGTAGTGGGTAAATCCTACTTATTCTGTGAGAGAGAAATATTACAGCTCAGAATAACTTTTCAACTAGAAAACTACGTAACTGACAGGATGGAAATCTCATGAGAATTTTGGAGATGAGATTACCACTGCATAGGATGCAGTTTTTCTATCTTTTACAGGCAGCTGCTTTAGAAAATGTTTTGCAATTAACTGTAGGTAAAATGTCCAAAAGATGAGACAACTTAATGGGAAATACAGCAGAATTAGAATGTCACAGAGAGGACCATAAGCCAAATATTGATTAATATCATGTCTTAATTTATGGATTGACTATTTACTATTATCAGAGGCAAAAATAATCGAACTTCAACATGTTAAAAAATCCAAGTAAGCATTTTTTGTTTTCTCAGTTACTTCTTTCTGAAATTGGCTACAACTTGTCACATATTTCTTAGTAAATTTCCTTAATCCAGGGAATTTTTCATTTTTCATCCACTTGATAGTTAGCAGAATATGTCTGGAACCATCTATTACATTTTAATTTCTTGAATAAAATCTCAGACCTTCCCCAATTTCCTTCTTTTAGCCAGGCTTTTCTATTCCAACATTATTCAGCATTTCCAAAAATAAATGGCATTCCCACCAACAATCAGAAAATTAGTTGAAGGAACACTGTTCCAAACACCCAATTTAAACAGAGTTAGTCTGGTGGCAAGCTATGGTACAAGCAGACAGTGCTTTCTGCTCTCCACCTGTTCAGGATCATGAAACAGCTTAATTTCTAACAGAGCAAGTCAGATTTCAATGAAATCCATGCTTTCAGCCTGAAAATTCTATGGCCACCTTGGCAGAAATTTTCATTGATTTCTAATTATCTAGAAGAATATATGTGAGCATATAAAAAATTATATCATTCCTATCACACCTATCCTGTGAATAAGCAGAAACAAAAGTGACATTTATGTTCCTTGAAGTATTCTTCATCAATTATTTTAAAAAGAGAAGTTCTGGACTTTTTTCATTAGATTTGTTTCTTCTTTTAGCTCTGTGATTATCCTAACAACATACATTTCCTATCAGTAACATGTTACTTCAGTACCAGGGAATTAAATTTCTGTGAAACAAACCAGTCTTCAAAGAAAAGTCTGCTGAAATTATTATTCTTTCTTAATAATACTGCAATGAGTATTTTCTCTTTCAGACAAGAAAAACAAATATCTTAATGAGTCTGTACAGTATTTCTTGACACATTGTTCGATATTTGGGGAAGGAGGCAAGTAACATATTAAAAAATCTTTTCTTTTTAAAAGTCTATCATTATCCATTTCCAAGGGTCATATTGTCCTAACTTTCTTATCTTATATAGCTGGGCTTTTGTTATGTATTTTAAGCTATATAAAAACCACTTTCATTTTTGTCAGTTGCTTGTCTCCAGAACTTCTTTTTAGTTTCACACAGAAAAAGAAGCCATAATACAGATCTACTTTCTCACTATTCCACTGTAAAGGGATTTTTTTTTCTTAATTTCTGTTGCTTTTAGTTGTGTTTTGTGCTGTGTTTTATATAAAGCATGGAGAATAAGATATTGTGATGACTTTCTAAAATAATTAAATAACCACCTATCCAACACATCCATTCTCTTGTTCTTCATCCACATTAAAACAGAAGAATGTCTTCAGCTTAGAAATAATCAAAGCTAAAACAATAGAAGAATGCTATTAAATTCCATTTTCTTCTTAAAATATAGTCCATAATTACACATAAAGAAAAGGTAAAACACATCTCATGGGCAGCAGGTGCTACCATGAGTACACAACTGAAAAATGAGAATTCAGAACTGCTCCACTGTAGAAGTACATTATGAGTCTATGTCCTCATTGCCTCAAAAAGACTAGAAATGTCCAATTTCCTGAAGGATTAGTCCTTACTTGCTGGACTGCTGTCATTGAGACAGAGGGCAGTGGTTTTTATCTTCTTCAATTTTTTAAACACATGCTTAACGAAGTTGTTCCTGGCATGCATTCTGGCTGTTGTTTTAGTGGTCAGTCTAACCTTTGCTGTCAAAAAGACAAAGTACTGCTTCTTTCCTGTAAAATGCTCATAATATAGCTAGAACTTATGAGTCAGCTGAGGATTCTGGAGAAATTACTTTCTACTTATTTATCTGCATAGTTCTGCATTTTGCTTACATATCTTAAATTACAGTCTTATCATTTGAATACTTCTGATTTAACTGGTATTATGCCTTTAAGAAGGAGAGGGAAAGAAGATTATTTAATTAAATTGCATTGGGAATGAAGTTAAACATAAGAAGGAATAAGTCCATCTGTGATGAATTCAAAGTTCTTGGCTGAATATAGCATTGATGTCACTGTAAATTCACATAATTAATATTCTGGCATTTAAAGGAATACCACTTTCTATCTGTTTAATCCTCCTTAATTCAGTATATTATGAGATCAATACTATAAATGCATCATTAGCCACCCTACAGTTAATATAACAGTAAAGGCATTACTGTGGTCCAACACATGGATGGATTAAAAAACAAAATACATTTTTACTTGGATATTTTTATTTTTTTTTCTTTTTTTTTCTTTATTTGTATTTTTTTTCTTTATTTGTATTTTTTTAGAGCAGCACATCAAGAATACCAGAATACATATCTCAATATCAATCACTGCAGCAGCCTTGACATCTCGCAATCCAAACAACAGAGATTTTGCAGTGTTTTGTGTCCCTTATTGTCCTGTGTTCTTTCCTTTTTCTTGTTTCTCCACTGGACTTTCATGAGATTTTACTAATGCAGAAGATAACTGCATCCATTAAATGGACCAAACCTGATGTGCCAGAGGATTAAATTGTGCAAAAGACCAGCAAGAAGCTACAGACCAAGAGCTCTTTATTCTGTGACTGAGTTTTCATACAATCCTTGAATCATTGAATTGCTAGGGCTGGAAGTGACCTTAAGTATCATCTAGTTACAATCCCCCTGCACAGGCAGGGATGCCTCCTGCTAGACCAGGTTGCTCATAGACCCATCTAACCTGGCCTTGAACACTTCCAGAAAGAGGGATTTCACAGCTTTCCTGGGCATCCCTTTTCAGTGTCTCACCACTCTCACACTAAAGAATTTCCTCCTAACGTCTAGCTTAAATCTTCCCTCTTCCATTTTTGATCCATTACCTCTTGTCCTCTCACTACAAACCCATGAAACAAAGTCCCTTCCCAGCTTTCCTGTAGGCCCCCTTCAGGTACTGGAAGGCCACTATGAGGTTACCCTGCAGCCTTCTCTTCTCTAGTTTGAAACACCCCAACTCTCTCAGTCTGTGTTCACAGGAGAAGTGCTCCAGCCACTGAATCATTTTCATGGCCCTCCTCTGGACTTTCTCCATGAGCTTCATGTCATTCTTATGTAGGGTGCTCTAAAGCTGCACACAGTACTCTAGGTGGGGTCTCATAAGAGCTAAGTGAAGGGGGAGAATCACCTCCCTTGACCTGTTGGCCACACTTCTTTTGATGTAGCCCAGGACATAGCTGGCTTTCTGGCCTGCAAGTACATGTTGCTGGTTCATGTTGAGCTTCTCGTTTACTATAACCCCTAAGTCCTTCTCCTCTGGAGTATTTTCGATCCATTCTCCACCCAGCCTGTAATTGTGCTTGGGATTGCACTGACCCAGGTGCAGGACTTTGCACTTGGCCTGGTTGATCTTCATGCAGTTTGCATGAGCCCACTCCTCAAGCCTGTCAAGGTCTCTCTGGATGGCATTCCTTTCCTCCAATCTGTCGACCTCACAGAATAAGTAATTTCAGCTGGTACAATTTGCCATTTCTGTAATTATTCTACTTGACATTTTCACTACTCATTAGAAACTGGAGAAATTATTAAGAAAGATATATACCCAAAGTTTACTTTTAAAAATAGGATTGAGGGGAAACTATAATAATTATAAATGTGAATCTCCATTTAGGCTTTTCAATAGGTCAGAAACATGGTACACAGTACTCTATTACTTCATATTGTCTTCATATAATTTTGGTTACTCATGAAAGACTATTCACTTCTATACAACTACCGACAGTGGGAAATATATTCAGAAGATTTTTGTAACTGAATTTTACCTTTATATGTAGGTGTATATGCATGTGTGTGTATGTGTGTGTGTGTGTATGTGTATATATATATTAATGTTATTAATATAACAATAGGAGTACTAGTTTTTCATTGCTGGGTTGTTGTCGTTTTGTGGGGTTTTTTTCCACAACTTGCCTTAGGAACTGACAGTTCATTGTATTTAGTTTGCACATCAAATTGTTCAGTACCACTAGTCTACACAATCATGCTGCAATCACAAGAGTCTCTATGTGTAAGCACAGCAACCTCATATTCTCCCGTAGTACAGTACTCCACGTTGGAGAGATCAACACCTATCCTACTACTCAGGACTGAACAGCTCGCCCAAAAGGCAGGCCAGTTCAAAACAGCTCCACAGAATTAGATAACTGGGATGGAAATTAGGCAAGAGGTGATGGGATGATTGCATGCTTGGTAGTGATGGTGGTCATGAAAGACCAGGGACAGGTGAATTCTGCCATCAGTACTATCAGGTCTAAAACTTCTCTTCCTACAGCTTGGCATAAAACCACTCAATACTGAAGCTGGCAAAAGTCTTTTTAGGAGATGCTCTCACAGCCGTGCATCACAGAAAGATAACATCTATAAGACTAAAAGGCTGCTGCTCCTTTACAGCAATAGGACCCTATGAAAGTACTTTTCTCATTTTCTAGAAAGATCCATGAAGAAGCCTGAAGGTAGGTAGATTTGGTGAGACAGAAATACAGAAGGGAGATGGACAGTCCCAGTCCCTACCAGGCAAGTCCTAGGGTTGCCCATGATGTGTGACACTGCCAGCCCCCTTGAAGAGTGAAGGAAGGATTGTCAGATGGAACTTAGTAGCTTGGTAATGGCAATTATTGTCTTCAGGGCATATGTGGGACCTACAGGTATAACCTACATGTGCCAAAGGTCACATGGGACAACAAGATTTGCCTCTCTGAGGCAAGAAAATAATGTGTCATGGCCCTATTTGCCCCAGCCTTGCCTCACCTCATCCCTGTCGCCAGGGGCGTGCCAAATGCCAGAGGCTGGTGTTACTCTGGTGCACCTGCCTGCCCTGCTCCTGGCTGGGGTGGTACAGACCCTGGCTGCCAGGTCCTGTCATGATGAACGTCTGGGGGGAGTCTAGGACAACTGGCTGCTGCCAGCTGACTGCTGGCTGGACACTTCTTCACCATCAACTCACCACTGGCACTACTGGCTGCAAACAAGCAGGGAGAACTTGCTCAGTACAGTGAACAGAACCACTTTCAGCATCATTAACAAAGCCTTGGGGACTCGGTGACTCTGCTCATGATGCTCTGATTTTCACAAGGAAACTGTTTGTATAGAGGTGTTCAAGTGTGTGAGTCACACAATTCGCAACATGAAAAATTAACAATGAAATACAGACAATTCAATCAAACTTAGTATGAACAGCTCATTTCAGGTCACAGTCCTGAACTTCACTTTTAAAAACTGTGTTTTTATGTTTTTTAAGTGCATTTGTTTAACATTACTTTTAGAAAATAACTCACATTTTATTTGTGGTAAAAGAAGGAGTTAACAAAAGTGTGATGGCACTAACACATATAGCTATGCCCTCAGCCAGGGATTCTGAGACCACTTTGTACTCTCTTCCCAAAATTAATATTTAAAAAGTTATTTTAAGATGAATACAAACTGTCCATGAAACTGAAATAAGTGACTAGTGCTCCATGCTCCTCTGTTAAAAGCACTACTTTAAGATATCTCAGACACATACACTTGCCTGAAAAAGACTAGAGGGGAATTCCTCTCAAAAGTCCTTTGAACTGTGAAAATAGCCCAGAGAGTGCTAACAACTACTCATCCTGGAGGAGACACCTGATTACATCTGAAGGGTGCAGTGAGATGGAACTAAACTATAATCTTAAAAGTATTAAGGTATACAAGAGACCTCAGCTCATCCCTCAGCTTATCTATTCTAATATGTTCTTTGCCTCTGTCTATGAAGAATTTAGCCCTGCAGTATAGCAGAAGTTCATCAACTTAGCATCAAGGCCATGTGGACCCACAACAAGTACTTCTATAAGTAATGTTGTCATAGGTCTGGGAGCAAAGCCCAGAGATGTACCCCTCTGCATCTTGCGTTTGGTTGTTGAATTCAACACTGTCATTACATATGCTCTTTTTACAGACACACATAGCCTCTCTTAACTTTGATGTTGTAATCCAGGTATGCTGTTGACGTGTCTCTACATAGGAAGTTAGTACTGATCTGCTGAAGTGTATGCTGTTTGAATAAGTGCTACAAGCTGTGAGTGAGGCAGTGGGAGATGATGTGTCCATGTAAATCCAATAATAGTCAATCTTAATTTGAGGTGAATCAGTTTTAACTTCTTCCTGTTCTGATCCATTCTAGAGTGCAGAAGGCAAGTACAGAAAGCCTTTCCTTCAATTCCACACATTATTTTGGTTCAAAGACAGAAGGAGTACATGACTCATCATGTGGTGCACACTTTTAGGACCTTGGAGACCAGTGCTAGCGAACATGTGGAACATTCTTATTTCTCCCATACCTTTGGTGAAGAAGAGAGCTGTTTGTTTGGTTTTTATTGTAGCAGGCAGGGCAGCTTTGACGGGCTCTTCCATGAGATGGAAAGTCATTCACCTGTGTCTTATGTAAGCAAATTATTTCTTTTTATATAGACTGGCCCTATTATAGGAGTCTAATTCACCTTCAAAGTTGGAGGAAGGGTTTGCCTCTGAGGGTGAATAGAGACATAATGCAACAAGGAATATGAGGATGCACTGAAAGGGGCTGGAAGTGTAGCTTTCTTTGAATGTGACTTGTGACATCACCCTGTTGAAAGCATCGTTGATTAAAAATGTAATTTTCACAAAGGTGTATATCTACAGCGCCTCCAGTGAACACAGCAGGAGGTAAGTTATTCAACACTTAAGAGGAAGCAAATTACAAAGTACAATAGCTACTTCAGGAAAAGTAGATGGACTAAAAATCAACACAAATTTAATAATGAATCTCACTTTTACTGTCTGTGAAGTTTTTCTACCTGTAAATAATAAAGCAAATTAGGCTAAGGGAGTTTGTGACAAGAATATGTTAATGTAATTTGCAGTCCAATAATTCTGTAATTTTTCATTGCCCTGTCAAAAAGTCCAATGAACAACAGTGTACAGTGGCTTTTCCAGTGATAATATACCTCTCCTTAGTGTAAGAAACTGGAGTCTAGAGTCATAAATAAAAAAGGAGCTCACTTTCCATGTCCCAATGCCTGGCTCCCACACACTAATACTGTACATGTTACAAAACATTTTTTTGTGCTTAATGCTGAGGGAAATTTTTGACACATTGAGAATGGTTTCTTTACAAAATAATTTCAGTTATGAGTGCACATAGGAAGGATAAAGGCCTACCTGTCTCATATATTTTGCATTGTATGAATATGCCCTACTATCTGCCCTGGGGAGCTAAAATATAACTATACCCAGGCATATATTTAATCAAAATGCCTTCCAGAACTTCGTGTATATAGTTTTAGTCTTAGAGTCATACCTTAAAATCCATGAAATTTAATGTTATATAAAAATTATATACAATTTATGTAACTTCAAATGTAATATAAAATAAATAAACAGAGAATAATTCCTGAATAAATATTAAATCCTGAAGGTAGCATGGCTGAATGAATTATGGGGAAAGTTGAGCAGGAATAGATTCCTGATCCTACATAATTTCTTTTTTTAAACAATGACCCAGAGGAGATAATATTACAATCAACATTGGAAAATTTACAAAGAGTGTGCAAAAAATCATTGCAACAAGAAGATAAGGATCATTTGATAAGGTAGGAACTGAAAAAGTATTCTTTTTTAAAACTAAATAAGTTATGTTGTACTTACAGAAAGACTACATTAGGGAACCTATATTAGGATTCAAAGACTCCAAAAGACTAAGTAGATAATCAACTAAATGGGAATTTCTTATAGTTTCCAATGCTATAAATAGAAAAGGTAATTAGTGGGAATATGAAGTAGGAGTAAAGAGGCATCTGTTCATTACTATCCATATCTTGAGAAGAATGTTAAAACACTGGAGAGAGTTTAAAAAAAAAAATAAAGCCTCTGAAATAAATGTTCCTGTCATTGAAAAAAAATGTATACACTCACAATAAAAACCCCCAACAACTTTGTACTTCTAAAGTAACAAAGAGAATGTAAGAGAGTTGTTTGATCGTACCCTTTAAGTATTTGCATGGCTGTGCTTACAAGGTTTGGTGTACATGAAAAGACTTTGTAGCTGTTTTCATTCATTCCAGCAAATGAAAAAGTTGTGCCAATATTCACCGGACAGTTGGCTGGATTTGTTGACTTAAATTAGTTTTTTGGGTTATATTAGGAAATTAAACTTCAGGGTAGCAGGAACTCTGGTGTGCTTCCTAAAGGTGATACTCTGACATTTGAATAACAGCATCAAGGTTTTGAAGAGGGCCTTGAGAATGACCCTCTATGTGCAGATGCCTGAATCCACTGCTGGTCATCCCACATACATAACACTGCTGCTTCTGAAATAATGAAATAAACCTAGTTCATCTTAAGCCTGAAAAACCTCAAATAAATTAACATTATTTTAAAATTTATTATAATTTAAAATTAACTTCTTAATAGGAAAAAAATCCAGCGTTTGTATTTAAACAGTTCACTGTTGCTTTCAGGAAGTAAATGTGTAATTTTAAAATGTTTGTAATTATTTTCACTCTCTTCCCTAGAAACTGAAGTACTACTTAAGCAAATGTTTGCCTATGTAATTAGAAAACTATGCATGAACATGTGCAGTAACCATATTTGCAACATTGTATGTTTTGGACATTTATACCATTGAAATGAGTTGCTTCAAACATTTACCATGATTGTTTGGTTTTAAAACTTAGTTCCAGACATTTCAGTTATATCAGAAATATATTCAAAATGTCGAGATTTTCTTTTATAACTTTTTTTTTTTTTTTTTAATGGGATGATGAAGAAATACTTCATTGGTTTGAGTGACACATTTTATTTCTGTTTGAAAAAAATCCCAGCTTTTGTGTACAAAGACTGAGCTACATTCCCGAAGTACCTAACTTCAAAATGTGCATGACTGGCTTCTGTGTCATGACTAGCTATTGTTAATAGAGAAGTACATTGTTATAGGATTTGGGCAACATTGAAGAGTTCCTCAACCTATTCAAACTATGTATTTTATCTTATAAAATTCTGTGGAAATCTTGTGTGTTTAAAGAAAGTAATAAGATTTTGAAAAATATAATTAGACCCATTACAAATTAAATATAATAATTCTTCATGCTGAAATGCTTTTTGTTTCACTGGCTGAAGTCTTGTTTGTTGTTAAACAGAGGCTCATGGAGCATATTTTCTGTTTGCACTTTGACCACTCAAACTTCAAACCCAGTTGCTAAAATTTTTGACAGAT
Organism: Apus apus; assembly: GCF_020740795.1. Taxonomy (NCBI): domain Eukaryota; kingdom Metazoa; phylum Chordata; class Aves; order Apodiformes; family Apodidae; genus Apus; species Apus apus. The sequence continues at coordinate 100,416,726 of NC_067283.1, forward strand.
TCCGAATCAATGATAAATGTTACATTTTCCACTAACTATGATTGCTCATGAATACTTTTAAAGTTTTAAGATGTCATTTATTGACTTAACCACTCATTAGCTTTTCTCTACTAATAGAAAAGTGGCTCTAAAATGCTGGTGATAGCAAGGTCCTTTGCCAAATATGGTTATAACTGAGAATTAAGACAAAACTCAGCATTATTTAGGTGTGACTTAATAGGATTGAATTGCTAAGGGGACAGAAGGTCAATGCCTCTTCACTTTGATAAGTGCTTTGATGAAAAAGTCAAAGAAAAAAATATGCATGGCTGTATTTGTGCTATTCAAAGCAAAGGAATTTAATATAGTAAAAAAGAGACTTTTCTTTCCAAGGAACAAGAGGCTATCTGTGCATCTGCAGCTTGAGATTAAAGGTACCACAAGGACATTAGTGCTTTCATTGGTAGTGCTCCGTTATAGTTTGCCCCTGCAATGCTTCATTTATCAAGAATGTATTATAGGAGATAGTTTAAAATATCCAAGTGATAGACTTTTTTTCCTGTTGTGTATAAAATAAATGGCTTACTGTAATACAGGAATTACAGAAGAATTTGGTTCTAAACTTCTGGGAAAATGAACTTCATAAGCCTTTAAAAATATTTGTCTAGTTTGTTTTGTTGAGTTTAGTGTTTTTTGTTAAAACATTAAACATTTATAAAATATTAGTGGTTATTTTTTTTTATGTATTTGATGTACAGGAGTGACAAATGCAGTTTCATTACTGCTGATTCATTTTCCAGACCTCCAAGAGTTTACATGAGTCACAGTTGTTGTCATTTATGGCACAGGAAGCCTGTAGTTTTATCTGCTGAACACAAATATTTGCAGCCTGAGACTCATTAATTATACAAGTGGATAAGAATTTGGTTCACAAATTACTTGCAATTAATTTTTGGGTAAATGATCCTATACTCAATTTCCTTCTGGAAGGTGGAAGATAGGAAATTTTGCTCAGAAAAAAAAAAAAAAAAAAAGAAAAAAAAAGAAAAAAAAAAGTAAGAACAGTTCAAGCTTTCTATTAGAGCATTTTATTGCTCTGGTGCTGAATTTCTGTCACTGCGACCTAAGAATATACAAGATACAACAACCAAGACCAGGTAAACTAAAGATTTTTTAAGAGCAAAGTTTTTTATTTACTGCCCATCAATATACAGACAAGTCAACAGTCAAAAAAGGGACATGGCAAAGTTACTGTGTTTTATATTAATATCGTTCTTCCTTACCAGTTAATTAATTTAAGATGCATGTTTTGAAAACAGTGTCATATTTTCATAACTACTCTTTTATCACTATTCATTGCCTGAGTTGTTGGGCAAATACAGTTATCACCATACTTTCTACAGAGTCTACATGTTACCAGCCTCATAGATAAATGGAAGCATGGAATATGTATCCAGGCAAAATAGAGAGAAGGCAACATCGTATTCAGATATGAGCCCCCCACATCAACCTATTTCTGCATGGCTTTCTCGGTTTGCATCCTTATAAATAGTTTCCTTTATTTATTTTACAGATTTAAGGTCTCGGATAATTTGACAGGGCTACAGTAGTCATACAATTTTGAATTTACCAATCAATACACTTAGAAGCTGTCAGACTCCTCATAAGTCTTTTTGTGACTAGCTTTAAGCAACATTATTTAGGAGTTTGCTAAGGTATAGTATCCATTAGGGAAAAGATTGAATGACATATGAATGAAAAGGTGTTTTGATTCTTACAAGACAACCATACTCATATTTTCCAAAGAAGCAGAACTAACTACTTTATTCCACAAAAACTTCTGCATTTGTTTTCCATAACTTTCAATGGTGACTTCTAAACATAGAACTATGAGAATTATTATTTTTCATTGGCATCACACAAATTAGACACCTAGTCCCGTTTGTTTATATGCTCAGTAAAATATCACTGCCTTCCACAACCTCTGACAGGATGCTTCTGAACAAATTAATCTGCAGGGCTCCTCTATTTCTATTTCTGAAGAATTTTGAACTATCAGATAATATTGAGCATGAAACAGTCACAAAATCCTGTGACTACCAGCCTAGGTTAAATTGTTTGGCCTTGAAAGGCTAGCTAGTGATGGCAGCATTGAAAGAGGACCTGATTATTATGATACAGTAGCAATTTTTCAAGAGCAAGTCTGACTAAAATTTCTGGTATCTCTTCATACAAACATAGGCACAATAACATCCAGGGGAAAATCAGCATAAATTTGCATTACCTTGGTCTTTCTGTTTTCATACCATGACCTAAAGGACCAATTGGGTTGGCATTCAGCAACCTTTCCATATGAAGCACTTCTGGTGTTGCTTATTTAAAAAAAGAAACTGCTCTGTATTTGAGTTTTCACGTAACATAAAAGCAATCTCAACTACTTGATTCCATACAAGTAAGAAACAGAAAAAAAACTCTGAACATTGGGTTTGCTCATTTGGTCTGTCTAGATAGATAGAGTATAGCAACCTTTTCGGTGGATACAAAGTGAAGTATTGAGCCCTATGAAAGTGTCTGAACTACCTGAATTGTATGAGCTTTCTACACAGAAATTAATTGTATATGTTTCATGTATTTTAATACAGAATAACTGAAACTTCTACTTGACTAGCAGTAATAAGCAATGAATTCATTCATTTTCTATAATTTATCATATGATTATTTTGCTAAGTTTGTGTTTGAACACTTTCACTTGAAACACTTTCTTTAGTTCATACTCATAAATAAGTGCTGCATAAACCTTTTCTTCCCATGCTTTAAAAAACTGTCATTGTGCAGGATTATGGTAGGGGTTTGCATCTCCCCTTCTCTGCTGAAGTTCAAGATACTTATTCATCCCCTAGACATCTTCATGGATCTGGACAGAGGAATAATATTTGAAGTCTACAGAGATAATTCCTTGCAGTGTGAGTCTGGATTTAAAAGTAATGGTGGTAAGTGAAGAGCATTGTTAAGTATGTTCTTTCCAAACAATTGTGTACAGGAGGAAATCAATGTCTCAAAGTGTGCAACCCATAGGTGTTTGGGATTTAGGGTTTTTGGGTTGGTTTTGTTTATGAATAGAAATTGAGCTTGATACTAAACAACAGTGTACCTATTTAGACAAGGTTGTTTTCTGTTTGGATTTTTTTTAATTATTATTCTTGAAAGATATTGTGGACCTATTGAAGTCTAGTTTTTTTTCAAATAAGTAATACAGGCTTAGGTCCCAAAAAAGAGACATGAGAACAGTGGGAGACAATACTGCTGAAGATATACAGAGAACTGCTAATGTATATAATCAAAAAGATTTCTTCTAACATGGTGCCACAAATAGATTCTTTGTACTCTTTTTCAAGTGCCTTTGTAATTATAAAGCTCTTAGCCAAATGATAGGTTCCTAGTTTTTTTGGGCTTTTTTTGGTTTTGTTTTTTTGGGGGGTTTTTTGGTGGGCTTTTTTGTTGGTTTGTTTTTTTATTGTTTGTTTGTTTGTTGTTTGTTTGTTTGTTTGTTTTTTCTCCAAGAGGACATTCAATTAAAGATTTGATCATTGACTATGTCTTCCTTCAAAAGCAATTGAAAGTTAAGCACTTGCTATCATGGTAAACTGATGATTAAGATCTGTGCTCTGAAAAAAAATCAGAATAAATAATAGCATTATTTAAATAGCTACACATCTACAGATTTTGTGAATGCTTGCACTCTCCTTTATTTCTAAAATATTAAGTTCCATCTTTAAATGCAGGTTCAAACTGCAGGAAGAGAGCTGAAGGAGACAGTTTCCTGAATCCCTCTTTTGAGGGTAAATTCTCATAAGACATTAGAGGGAAAAGAAAAAGAAAAAGAAAAAGAAAAAAAAAAAAAAAAAAAAGAGGGAGATTGAGAGAAAGAAAAGGGGAAGAACAAGACACAGGAAAGTCTTTTTCTCCAAAGCTTGAAAGAGTGATACTCTGTTTGCTGTGAATAACTGAAACTTTTTTGTCCCGCCAATTTCACACTGAATTTCAAGTGCATTTGAGTCTGTCTTCCCTGGAAATGACATCCCCAGACTACTAGAAAAGCCAGTCTTCTTGAAGTACAGCTTCTGATGCCAAGAGAAAACTCCATCATTTTCAAATTAATGAGTAGGTGAATATGAAGCTGACTAACTGTATGTGCCACAGAGCAGCATTTAGGGAACCCATATTTATACATAAAGGTAATGAAAACCCTGTTCCTGCACACAGTATTCCTAGCATCTCCGTATTGGCTTGTGGTGTTTTTCTGAGTGCAAAAAAATTCTCATGTCCTGAAACTTTTCTTTTACTTCTTCAAGAGTTTCTCCTGGCCAGGGTAAACCTAGTCTGAATCTCTAACCATTCCTTGACATAACTTAGTAATGTTGATATTAATAGAAAGGTTTTGGTTTTGTAATAAACTTGAGTAGAAACTTTATCATTGGCTTAATAACTGAAATGTTTTGTTAGTTCTGGATTAGGGATAAGAATGAAAATCCTGCCACAGTAATATCAATATTCCATTTTTACAAATAAACTCACATGAAAGGACAGGTATTTCAGTATAAACTCTTTACCAGGAAGACTGAACAAATGAAGTCTATTTTTCGTAATGGGAAAAAAAAAATAAAATATTTTCTTGAAAAGTTTTACAATGCAAGTGAAAAAACATCTTGGCAATGAACTGATAATTATTCAGCAATCTTAATATCAGGGGATGACAAATGAAAGGCTACACGCCCCAAGAAACCCAAAAGGAAAGCAGATAGAATTACATCTACAGAATAATTGATACTTGTACATCTAACAAGAGTGTATATTTTTCTTGTTCTTCCTTGCCTAGGTTATACAACACAAGTTTGTTTCAAATAAAGGTCTATTAGGTTCACAACACAAGTCCTGACAAAAGGAGAGCTCTGAGCAGTCAGCAGGGAGTTTTCTGATTTTGTATCTTCTTACATTGCTTTCAAGGTACGCTGTAGTGTTCCAGTTCCCAGCTGATGTCAATAGCCATAAAGGCAAGCTGGTAAACAGACTGACAAAGGCTGATAACTACTTAGCAAGGGGCTTCGAAGGCTTCCCTGATGAGCTCAGCACTCTGTTGAACTCAACAGGAGTCTGAGATGTCCCTGATGAGGTCGGCAAGAGACTGGGACATGTCAGATAAGCTGTGAGCTGAGATGTGTTTAATAAGGTATAGCTGGCAGAACAAAGAAACTATTATGATAAACAAAGCCAGGAACTGATGTTCTATGCTCACTTACGTATCAACACAAAAAAAGTATAACATTTAGCTTGCTGTCTCACCAGGATGAGCTTTTCTGCAAAAACTTCTCTGCAGGAGATTTTCTGGAGAGATCAGAAACTCATCAGAGATGCCTGGGTGATTCTGAACTCCATGATGCAGAGCATCTATAAAAATAGACTTTTTTACTGCAGACCTGGGAACAGTTTGTCAAGTGCTGTACTGATAGCACCTCACATAATATGTTCAGCCATACATATAGATAAAATTATCTTAAGCATATACTTCCTTTACTGCTCGTAATTCTGTTGTAATTTGTTTTATGTATATTTTACACACACACACACATATATATATGTGTATGTTTTTGTATACATATATACACTTGTTTTGCTAGTGGTCATGTTGTAGTAGCTTATAATATGCACTCAGTTTACCGGTCACAATTTGCAATAAGGCAATTAACAGAAACCCATACCTCTGTATCTTTGTGTATTATGGAATCCTGAGAACGCAGCAGTCACGATCTCACACATCTGAAGGTTGGGTAATCCTTGTAGGTTGTGACCATGGTGATTAAACCAGTATTCAGTCTAGTATTCTAAACATATGAATTATTGTATTTGTTTTGGTTCCATTGTGGTTTTTCTTTTCTGTGGTTTCAAAATAAGATACAATGTTTGGTAGTTCTGCTTCTACTTTGTCTGTAAGGTAGAGAAAAGCAGGGAATTAAGCATATATTTAAAGAAATATTCTAGAGGAGATCTGAATGTCAACAATGTTGAACTGAGAAAATCCTGACAGAAACACACTAACATGGAACCATTCTAGAGAAATTGCAACTAAAACCATACTATCTGCTGATGTTGTAGTACACCATTGGAACTGTTAAGGTCCATATGTGGATTTATTTTCTTTTTTAGTCTTTCTAAGGTAGATTAATAAATATTGAAATAAATTGCTAAAATTCAAATAGGAAAAAGATTAAAGCAATGTTTGGGAAGGATAAGATTGATTTTTGGAAATACTTATCTTCCCCTAAGGTATCTAATTCCATCTTACTTCAACAAATGCCAAGGCTCAACATTCTTCAGAGCTGACTGATTTCACAAATAACTTTTGTGAAATTTCAAAAAAGCTTTAAAAAATAATGAGGTGGCTTGCTGTTGTAACTTGTTTGCTAAGGAATGGAATTAATTGAAGTAATTGTTTAAGAATCAGAATTTTAACCCACTGGCTGTATTTTACTTATAAAAAAGTGAAAGTGAAAATTTCCTTCTTATATTGTTTAGTAAAAAAAACCAAACAACATTAATAATTATTCACTTGTGATGCAAATTATTTAATTTCTTTTCAATTGATTAGAGTGGCCTTTAATGTTAAAGGGGCTTAGTGGTTCAAGTGTTTATAAATTAGGGAACCTATTAATTAAGAGATTTTCAATATCAAGGGGCCTATTGGGTAAGGGTTAACATTTTAAGACTAACATAATGTTAGAGAGTAGAATCTACTGATGTTAAATAGAGACATTGTGCAGGAATAGAATGTGTTTTGCCCGAGAGCCCACGAAGCAGGATCCAGATGAGGCTGTGCTTGTCTGTGCCTGTTCGTGCCTGTCCATGCTTGCTTCATCAGTCGATATGCCAGAATGATGGACTCAACCTGCCAGAATGGTGGATGACATGGCTTAAGGTGAAAAGTGCACAGCAAGGAAGACTGTGAGCCTTCCACCAAGAGACCCCTGCCCACAACCACCGTGAGGCACTGTGCATGTGGGAATGGGTGTTACTTTATGTTAATTATTTTGGGGAAACTATTTAAATATTATAATGAATTTTGAGAACTAGTTTGTTTAATCCTGCCTATTTCTTTGTTACCTAATGCATATGTATATTCTTAAGTAAATAAGAATGTACTGTCAATGTCCATTGCTGTGTGCGTGTTTGGAGGAGTGATCCCCTACGCACCCAGCACTGCAATAAGGAATACGTGCTTTATAGATTCACAGGGCTATAGAGTCTATTTCCTCGTGTCACAATTATTTTGATAATAATCAGAAGAGCATCCATTGAAATGAATATATCTATAAAATTGGAAAAGTAGTATCAATGGTCAAGAAAGCTGTTTACATCATGGAGGTGCAATAATATTTTTGTTCTTTTTTATACTTTTATGTGAAGTTAGTTGTAGGCTCTAATGCAGTTTTCATTACTTCGGGGTGGGGGTCCATCTTTACATCTGTACTTTACGGCACTTTTATGAAGGATGGCAAAAGCAGGCAGAGGAATTACACTAATCATCAGACGTACAACCCAAATTGTAGAAGCCTTCAGACAGTGATCTACAAGTGAAGCTATAATCTTAAAAAAAGACCATTGAGTTGTGTACTAGTGCAGAGGAAAAGAAAAACAGTAATAGTCAATTTGTTATCTTTTTTTACCTGTAACTTTTCCATGAGCAAAAGACAATTTCCAGACTGTCATACTTCTACTGCTGAAGTAGATACTTTCATAGCACATTGAACCCAGTGCATGAAGAGCTGATGTGTATGGAAAATGAAAACGGTAAATTGTTCCCACCACTGGTAACGTAAAACAATTACAAAGAAATTCTATAAAATTATATTTTAAGTATATGTGCAATACAAACACCTTCCAGAAAGACTTTTTATTGAGATATGTAAATCAAAGTAAATTCTGTTCCTTATTTCCAACTCTTATTCATGCCAATCAATAGAACAAAACCAAACAAAAATACCAACCAACCAACCGAGTATTGTTCCCTCTTTGTTTTTTTTCTACTCACATATTTCCTTACATATCAATTTGAAAAGAGGGTTCCTGTTTTGGTTTGGTTTGTTTTTTTGGGGGGTGTTTTTTTTGTTTGTTTGTTTTCTTTATCTGTCTGTAAGATTTGATATAATCATCTTTTCAGGTGTTGTTTTAATGTAGTCTGTTATAGTTGATGAACTTGTTGCAGAGAAACATTATTTTAAAGGTTCCTCTAAATAGTCACCAATCATTTTTGAATGACAACTAAAATGTGAGAATCATCTTTTTATTTTTTTTGTCATACTAAAATCCAGCAGAGATAATCTATTAGTTACAAATATTTCATAGTCTACACATACCAGTATTCTAAGAGACTGAATAATTCATAGCTCGTGTTGAGACATTGTAATATAAAGTTATGTCTCTTTCATGTACATTTTTGTTCAGGTTATAGTAATATTTGACAGGACTTGAAAAATATCACATTTTCATAAGCTTAATAAAAATTGTATTTTAAATTGTTAAAGTATTTAATAATGTCAATAGCTGACATTTTAAAAAGAGGAAATTAAGAATTTATTTGGGGAAAAAAAAGAAAATTAATTTTATACTAGTACATACTTTTGAATTATTGCACAAATCATAGATAGTATCAATACATAGGTAAATACATGAGAACAGATTAATTTATGTGTAAGCAAGAAAGATCTGCAATCCTATTTTGGTTTTGGCTTTTCATGTTTCTTTCAATAACGTAACATTAACCTAGTCCTATAATGAATGGCAGATATAAGGAAGTAGAACAGGATCAGAGCAGGATAGCTTCAAACATTCTAGCAATAACTGTTTTGTAAGAAATACTTCCTATTGTGTAAGCTAAATGCTATTGAAACAAGAATAAGAGCTTAAAGTTTGCAAAAGCTGTTCCCACCTTTAAGATAGTTTTATCTCCACAGACCAATAGAAAATTTTCTGCCCACCTGTGTTGGTGCACAGATCACAGCTGGAGAATTTCTGCTCATGTTTATGACAAGAAGAAGAGAAAACAGGGAGAAAGACATTTTGGAAGCATAACAAGAGGAGGAAGTTTTACTTCAAGTACTTAAAGCACTTCCTTTTTTCCTTCTGACATGGTAATTGCCTGGAGCAGGACAGAAAAGGTCTTTCTGTTTTATTACATTAATGTACTTGCTCTAAATAGAAACAGTGATGATATTGAATTCCATTCATTATTGTTTCCCAACATAGATCCATTCATAAATTAAAAAATGACCCAAAGAAAGCATCTGGAAATCTCAATAACAGGTAAAATATCTTCCATGAAAATTTTATTGCTCTGTCTTTCCTGTTCATCAGTAAGACATGGAGATTCCATTTTTCCTAAGATAAGCAAACAGTGAAATATTAAAAAAAAAACAACCCAACAAACAGTGAAAAACTGTTCACAAACAGTGAAATATTTAAAACTGCAGATGTGTATCTTGATCCCTAGACAGCTATAATTCAATGACTGAACAAAGCTGAAGATAGTGAGCTGGAATGAAAAGTCCTGAACAGCAATATGTAGCACCTCATCAGAGGTTTCAGATATAGTGTACATTATTTATTAAACTGACAATCTGCTGTAACTAGAAAAGCATTAGGTCAAGTTCCACAGCAACCGTCTCAGGATCATTTGAGAGTGTTGTATCAGTAAGTCTTGAAATCATTATCCAGATGCTTCAGGGTAAGAGAGTGGCTGCCAGTAAAGTCAATGCTAATTCTAATTCTGACTAAATACGGACATTGTTGTTCTTTTCACACCAGAGCAACAGATAATCACCATGTATAATAGAGCAATAATAGATTAGGATTTTAAAATGGAAATGTCATCCATCTCTACAAGCATTATAGCAACCGTGAAAATCATCATGGCTTGTTGTTTTTCTCAGGTCCTGGAAAGTATCTGTGACAGTAAAACAATCATCAGAATCTGTTGGAAAGAATCTTCCCTAAAGGTAATCTCACTGGTGAAGACCAGACTGGCATGATTTTCTGCTCACAGTCAAAATCAAGGAAAGTTCAAAGCATAAAATAAGAACTATGTATGCTCCTTGCCTCTAAAAAAATTAATTAGTACTGGGATTCTGTGAAAACTGTTATAGAGATTTCTGTTCAGGCAAGTCAATGGCTACTCATTTTAAGATAGTAAATCTTGATAGCAAAGGTGAAATGTTAGAATATTTTTTTTTTACATAAAATGGAAGCAGACAAGGCAGTACTCTTGGATAGGCTTAGTTTATCACTATGTGGGTTCATACATAGGTTTCATCTGTACATATGTGAAAGCATGTTACTCATTAGAAATTGTTTCACCTGAAAAGAGTGATGCTTTTAGTAGAAAACATGTTAAACCAACAGTAAAAATTGAAACTTGAGGACAATTTTAATACCACATCAGTGTGTGCTGAGGGAAACATGCCAGAAATCGGAGCTGCACAAAAGACAACAAAAGCCAGCATGGCTGGAATGGAAAATTCTGGCTTCAAACAAAAGTGAGTACTATGCGATTGTTCTTACCGATTCTGTGTTCTCTGTGTCTTTTTTTAGAGCTGTCACATCAAATGATTTAGCCAGTCACCCATAAACTGTCTTTGTGCTCTTGGTACAGAACAGTTGAATAGCTTCAATAGTGAGTCTCAGAGCATAGCCTGTAGCTGGTATCAAAGCAATGCTCCTGTGAGCCAAGCTGCACCAGACATCTGGAACGTAGATCAAATAACCAACCATCCGAAAGCATTTTGTACGGACAGTTTAAACACAATGAATGGTTAAGATTGACCCATTAAACATTACTGAGACATTCACAAGGTAAATCTTCAGTCATATAACATCAGCCTTACAACATGAGATACAATTAAAGGTCATCTGCTATAGCAGAGAACATATGCTGATGTTATCAAACATATGGAGAAAAAAAAAAGGAATTTTATACTGAACAAAATGCAAGAAAATAAAATAAGAATAATGTGTACAGGAAGGTGCATCTGTCATATACCTAGCTGTGAGTGTGCTGCAAAAATCTAACAAAAATCACATAAGTAAAACTGGCAATTTTTTAAGTTGACAGGGAGGAGGTTATTTTGTTAGCGTAGAGTATGCCATCGATATACATACATTATAAAAACCTCAAAAACATTACTGCCTATATGAACATTGTACAGGCAACACTACACTATCAAAATAAGGCAACAAAATTAAATTAATTGCGAATGATATCTACTGAAATATGGGTATCCTTTACAAAGCTTCCCACAAATCTCTAACATTTTTGAACAGGAATTATACTTAAGGAAAATCTCTTCTTGAGTATAGCTTGACACCAAAATGAAGACACTGTTTATAACACCCAGAAAGGAGATTATTTGTATATCCAGCAGCTTTGTCAGCACTTTCACAGACGTTTGCAAACATCTTAGTTATGTTAGTTGTGTTAGCTGTCCTCATGGATTGATGATCGTTTACATCTTCCAGGGCCAAAAGCACAAAACTGCACTGCAAATTCTTGGTTTCTATTGTATGGGTGTGATGTTTCATGGTGTCAGGATGCCACGAGGGTGGGGAGATCCATGAAGAAGATGATCTGGAAGAGTGGGTGGCATCATGGTGTGCAGGGTAGGGATCTCACCAAAAAGAGATTCAATCCTACAGTCCTTGAACAAGATGTGCAGAGAAGGACTGGTGACAGCAACTGGGGTCTTAAAAAATCCTGGGGTACTTGGGGACAGCCATGGAGACAGGGACAGTCTTAGCCAAGGCAGCAGCTGGGGGTCCATGCCAGTGAGGAGATGTCATGGCACAGACAACACTGGAGTTCAACTCAGGGCAAAGGACTTCAGTTCCAGTGGAGACCCAGGAGGAGAAGAAATCTGCAGAGGCTGTTTCCAGACCTTGTCCCAGATCACTCTGCAACAGATCTGGCCCTCACCATGCATATCCCAGCCCTGGGAGGAGGAAAGAGTTTGCAAAGTCCATCGGTGCATGACGGACTCTGACACATGGTTGCTTTTCTGACCTAGATGGGACTTGAACTATTACTTTCTTGCTTTTGGAAGGTTTAGAGACAGACCAATATTTTTCATTCTGGAAGCAGAAAGTGTGACTGTGTGACTCTGACTCAAGTGAGTGTGAATCAGTTAGTCCTGATTATTAGGTCATGTAAAAAGTGTACCCCTATATCATAAGCTTTCAGAGACTTTAAAGTACTGAGAGCCAGCACTCTCCCTCCCCACTATAAATAAATTTGTATCCCTGAGAGTTCCATTAAGAGCAAAGTGATATCAGAGAGTCTGATGCCTTAAATACTAGACTCTATTAAATATGAGACAATGAACAGCTTACTCCATCTAGTATAACAGATTGTTTGCTCATGTTCTTTTTAACTTCATACAGACTTAGCTGAAGTGCATTTTTTTGCTATCCAATGTACTTGTTTGGTGTGTGGAAAATCATCTTCTGTGGTCAGAATGGAACACAAAGAACTCATTTGTGACAGCTGCAAGAGACGTTCCAGGAGCCTATTTCCCTTTATCAGCATGGATTAGTCTAGAAATATGGGACCAAGCTCAGTTTTATGGACTATATGTAGGTGTATTTCTACTGAATGTACCACAGAAGTTTCAAGTAATCCTGTGTGTAGACATATGGTGATTCAAACCTTGAGTTTTCAGTTTCATTTCAATTTAGGGGTGCCAAATGAATAAAAATAATATAAATAAAACCAAAGCAAACACCATCCATTTTAAATTCCTTCAGTACATCTGAATTTTACGCCTCTTTGTCTTAACCCTCTGAAATCTTCATATGATGTATACAGGGTTAGGTTATGAACACAGGGAAATATCTTAATGGGACTGATCACAGGACCATAGAATCATCTATGTTGGAAAAGAACCTGAAGATCATTGTGTTGATCATTAACCTAACACTACCAACGGATGACTCAGATGAGAATACGGATAAAACATAGTAAAAATAAAATTAGTAAAAAAAAGTATATTTCAATGAATAGCAGTCTTAATATAAGTTTTTGAAAGCTTGGAACAATCACATTATAAAATAAGTAATTGCCTAAAAATCCTATTGTTTAGAAATTGGAAGGCTGGTGGAATTTTCAAATTTATATAAGAATAGGTCAAATTGTTATATCTTCTCATTAGATACGTAAAGGTTTTTGTTTGTTGTTTTTTTTTCCTTGATCCGTTATTGTGTACAGAGAATTTAATAAAATTTTCAGGAAAGCTCATCTGTTAGTGCACAGAATCAGACTTTTGTTGTTCAAGTTAGAAGTGATCTTGAAAAAAATAGTTTATTGTTCAAAAACCTGATTTAGTCTGCATAGGATGGGGTGGGGAACAAGGCTGATTTCTGATAATAAAGTGCTGCTTCTTAGATGTTCAAATGGTAATTGAGAGATGCCTGAGGAACAAAGCTTCAAAACAAAATCCAATGTACAACATCCTTGATAAAATATCTTGTAGTTCAGTTCCATTTAAAGGCAAGCTGATTATGAGAATTTAAAAATGTTCATCATAGTGAGAGCTGTTGTCAGTCGCCCTCCCTGTTGCAATTTCATAGTTTAAGCACTGAATAATCAAACAGAACATTAAAAGTGGTGTTTAATAATAAGTATTTGAAGAGATCATCTGAAAGCAGATAGTGCTTCCATGTTACTGTCTGCTTTGTATATGTCCTAGAATCAATATACTGTGAGAAAAGCATATGGCTTCTTTGATGGAAAGTAATGGAAAATGACAGACTGTTTGAAGATACTGTGGTACTAATTTCATGAATAATGCATTAGGGTAACTGATATAATCAGTGCTGTTTAATAGTCTGCAGCCTCCAGAGATACAACAGCAGCATACAGAAGAATTATACTTGTACTAGGACCACCTGACATCTTTTTTTCCTTGACTGTATTTGATTGATTCTGCACCAAAATAATGTCTTTAAAAGTCAGAACCAAAAATATTATGTCCTGAGTTAGAATGAATTTAGTATACAAGTGCTATGCAATTTGCCTTTTAATAAGCACAGTTTTAAAAATCCCTTCTCTCTGTTTTTAAACTGAATAGGTTTCAGAGCTTAAAATTTTATATGAAAAATAATCTTATGCTTGTCAGTCATGCATTGAAACCATTTTCCATTTTGTAGGAAAGACTTTATGTCATTTCAAATGATGCAGCATGTTGCATATACACCAAAAATGTTTTCAAACTTAATTATTTTTCTGTGCAAAAAAATAACTACAGAACTACGTTACAAAAAACTTTCTTGCAGAATTCCAGTAAAATATTTTGCATAAAGCAAGTACTGATTTGTTATTAATGATCATAGAAAAGCTCTACAAACGAGCTTTACATGTAGGCACACATGACCTTCTTGGCACCTGGGTCTTACATTGTAATGTTGTAACTACGCAACAACAAATATGAGTTAGGGCAATGACTTGGGACACAGGGCTTTAGTCCTTGTGCTTAGCAGCTTTAGTTAAGGAAAGATGCCTATGTTTATGAGTTAAAAGTTCCATTTTCTGTCTGACAAATGAGCTACAGTGATGTACATACAACTTTCATTTTATGATTCTGTTCTGCTTGCTATGTATCTGCATCTGAAAAAACTGTCTTGGCACAGCTCACTTTTAAAAAAGTTCTGTCACCATTTGACTCAGGGTCTACAGCAACACTCTCGATCTCCTCCCACCCCTCCCCAGGTAGGGAAGGAGAGAGAGAATGAGAGAGAGATTTTGCTGGATTGAAAACTAAACTACACAGCTTTAATTAAACATTAATGATAAAATAATATATATATACAATCATATAAGAATGTGTTCAGGAAATGTACAAAAACCCGATTTACTCCCCCCACCCCCAGCAACTCCCACAGCACTCTCCTTAGCTGCAAACAGTCCTGAAGGATCCTGGAGCTGCTGCTTGAGAAAGCGGAGAGTGATGAGGGTCAGAAGAGCTCGAGCCTAAGGGTCGACGGTGATGGATGGACAGAGTCCTCCCCAGATGCCAGCCATGGATGGAAGAGAAGGGAAGAAGGAAGGAAGTTGTCTTCTGTGATCTCTGACCTTCCTCTGAGCTTACGTAGATATATGGAATGGAATATCTCTGGCTAGTTTTGCTGTCTGTCTAATTCAGCCTCCTACAGGGGGGGTCACAGATCTCCCCGTAGTGTCTGAGACTGGAGGGCAAAGACATGACCTTGGAGTCCCAGCAATAGCATACATTCCAGCATTTGTTATCATTCCTAGCTGGAACACTTTGCTACTAGTTAAAAGAAAGCTTACTGAAGGAAAAAAAAAATAAAATCAGTAAAAGTGGTTGCATCCTGGCTCAAACCAGGACAAGTTCACTGTGACTTTTGAAAAGCATTCTACAAGTCCACTAGGCAGTGACTGGTAGCTTCATATGTGTGTAGATTTATACACATGCATTCATGTGTATTCAAATAAATACTCATCCTACAAACAAGGAAAAAATAAATCTAGTTTGAGTTAATGTAGAAAATGTTTTTTACAAGTAAAGTGATAAAAAAATAAACTCTTCTTATTCTTCACATTAGTAAGAATCTGCTCTTGTAAAGATTAATTTATTTGAGCATGTAAATATAAGTTTCTGCTTTTTAAACTGGTCCTGGGAAATACATATTACACTTCCCACTACTGGGGAAATCTAGCATACAGGAAAGATGAACTCTGTACCCACCTGTTTCTCCTTGCAACTTTTTTTTCCTGCAGACTGTGTTAACATCTTATGAGCTTTCGGTTACCAAAATGTTTTTAATACATTCTCTTATTAAAACTGCTCTTGTCAGTCCCATCTGATAATCAAGCCCACTCTATCATTTGTAGGTCAGCCTGTACTGGCAAAGTTGCAGCAGATTTGTGTTTTCTTTATTGGCCATATTTTTTCCTAATGCTAGAAATTTCTGTGTTCCAAACATAATGAAAATCATAGCAGACACAGGAAATCATAGTAGATACAAGAGTAATTGTAGGCCCAGAAGAGTAGGTTTTATAATATTTCCTCTTAGTTTAGTAGATTCAGAGTAAAGGCAATTTTCTTCACAAACAACATTTTCTGATGGATTAAGAGGAAAAAAAAGCAAAGCAAAAACTGACAGCCTGAATAATTTCCTCATCTATTGGATTGGTTCAAAGCCTGAACTTTTAAAAATACTTCAATCTTGTGTCACTTGCCTGAACTTACTAAAATATAACAAAATAAATGCCAAACATACAAGGCATTTCTTATTCCTTATCTCATGTCCTTCATATGCTGTGCATGTATATCCAAAGAAAGAAACATGAATGCAAATAATTATCTAAGACCTTTCAAGGGAGCAGAGTTAAACACAGAGAATTCTGGAAGGTCAGGTTTAACATGGGATTGAACTGCAGAAGTTTACATGTGCAATAGATCAAAAACTGAAACAGCAATTACATGTTGGAGTCTCATGATGTGATAAGAGCAAGCATGGTTTTCCTAGGTCAGCCCTCAATCAGTCAGTTACATCTTGAAAGTACTGCTTTGTACGGAAATGGCTATTAAAACTTTGTGTTTTTAGTTTAGAATGACCAGCTACAAGATAAATAATTATCTATGCACAAAGGACTGCTCTTGAAAACCCTAGCAAAATAGATTCATGCCCACCCACAATACTGTTACATGGAGTTCCAGGCATAAACAACAGCAGAAAAGAAAGCAGATATCTTCTGATTGCCGAAGATTTACCAACTCACTTGAAGTAGACTTCCTTCCTGTCAAGTGACTACTGAGGTGTGCACTACCATGCAGACCCTGTGTTCTTACCATATGGACATTGCTGATTCATGCTGCCAGCTTGGGCCTACCTCAAACATTTCCATTCTGTGGTTGTAGGATCATAATACACTCAGGGAGATCTTCAACTCTGCATGGAAACCTACAACTGTAAGCAGAGGCTAGAAAGCAGTTCATGACATACCCACCAGAACCAATAAGGGGATTAGTACCCCATTCACAATAAGCACATCTTATGTTAATACACTGCAAGCTTTAACAAGTCATAGACAACTAAATTCTTGTCAGAACAACTGCAGAGATCTCATGTGCCATACTTCTGTGGGAGGGCTAATGTACTCTTCTACAAAGTCCTTGCCAGTTCTGAAGACAGATGTGGCAGCAGTGTACGGAGAGGCAATAATTTTTCACAACAGGACAGCACAGAATTCTCCAGCAGAGCTGATTAACTAGGTGGCTCTAGTGGTTCTACATAAATGCACAGAGTAACAGTGGCACCAGAAGTAAATAAAGTACCGATGTAAATCAGAGGGTCTCTTCAGGAAACTAGAATTTATGCAATCTAAAATATCTCTGACATTTTACATCTAGACAGCTCAGTAGTCCTTCAGAAGCTCTAAATATTATCTGCTCTGCTCAGCATCAGTAGTTCATTGTTGTCTTACTTTACTGCTATTTTTTTTTTTACTTTACCTTCTCACTTCTGTGTTCCAGGGCAGGCATGGGACAGATGGCCTGACTGTCCTCCCTTTCCAATTTCTCCTACAGCAGGGAGGAAATGGGATGGGAAGAGCAGTGCAGCAATGCCTTTATCACCATAAAAATATGTGGAGAGATGAAAAGCTTTAAAGATCTGTGAAGACACAATGAACTGCTCTGTTGCTTGTACAACAGCCTCTCCACAGCTCCCTGACTCTCAAGGCCAAGGATTTCTGTAAGGAGTGAAGACACAGACTCATTCCTTTATTGACCATCTCCAGGGAAGACTGTTTGAATAAGAACTGTGAATAGGATGATTCATCATCTGATGAATATCCCTTATGCTGTCCTTCTCACTGTGGCATAGAAATCACAGCTGCAAGGGCAGTACAAGAAGGTTGAACTGCTAAAGAAATTCCAACAAAGAGGACTTAATGAGACTGGGTTACATAACATGAAGTAGAGGGGTGCCAAAGAAAGATGACTGAGATGCCCTGTGGAAATGCCAGTGCCTCACTAGCCTTCCCTGAGTGAAGAGGGAGTCAAGAATTACCTCCAGAGTAGTGGAAAAGGACTTTGAGCACTGTAATCTGCCTTGTTGGAGAAGGGGTGAACCTGCACATACCAGATCTGTAAAACCTAGCCTGGTATAGGTGCCCTTGGGAGCTTCAATTCCTCCTACATACTCAGCATCCAACATCAATGTTGAGCAAGGCGGTTCTCACTGACTGAGACCTATGAACTGAATTTCTGGCACAATTTGGGAAAAGTTAAGCACTGTCCTCCTGATCTATTCCCAAACTGCCTACAAGTATCAGAAAGTCAAACACTTTGCACTATGGGTCTTTTGCACTGGCATAGAATAAAGCCATTGATAGGGTTCGTGGTTCTGGCCAGGCTAGAAGGAAAGCTGACCTTGACTTGCAGTGTCTACCTCCTTACCAGGATGCAAATATCCTGGATGGGTGTTACAATCTACATGACTTATTTCTTCCCCTTTGAATGGACTCAACTACAAGCAAGCATCTAGGAGCTGATAGTTGTGTATTTACAGTGTTTCAATGGTGGCCCAGAAATAGATGTAAGAGGATAATATGAAGAGGTAAGAATGGTAAAAGAAAGATAATAGGGAAAAGGGAAAGAGAAGATACAGTGCAGTAATTGTGATTGAAGAGCTGTGTGGATTGCAATTAGGGGATAGTAATTAAGGTGGTGAAAGATGGACTGTATGTATTTAATATAGTTTAAAAATAACACGAACATTTTGCAGCAATTGATGTATAGCTAAGGGTAATGGAGAATATGGTCAAAAATTTGTGAAATGAGGACAGAGAGGAAAGAGTATAAAATACCCATGTTAAAAAAACCTTGGTATTAAAGAGTTAACCAATGACTCTTTTAGTTTAACTCACAGCAGACTGCTCCAGGAAAAAGCTGGCACTATATGACGACAATTTCCGAAGAAAGCCTGAAGTGTTTCTTCAGCCAGACCTACGCATTAATCATTATAAATAGGTTCTTGTAAGTAATATAGTTCTTCCCTTACTTTTTGGAAAGCAGAACAGCTCAGAGTATAAAACTGCACTACAACATACTTTGCAGTTTTCACACTAAAGATTTTGCATCAAGGTTTGAAGAAAACTAACATAAATACAGTAAAAGTAAAAGTTGGGGAGGAGGGGGGGTTTGTTTTTTTCCTTGGGTTTTTGACACAGGAGTTATAGTTACAACCCCAGCTGGAAATAATTTCACTACATAGAGGTTCCAATTTTTTTTTAATTCAGAATACAAAGATGATGTTGCCACAATCTAAACTTTTAAAATGCATCACTTTTCTGGGGAAAAAAGGGAAATGTATGAGTGCCTTGTATGAGAATTTGCCTATGTTGAACAGTCATAACAAGGGCAGTCAAAAAATATAGTATAATTTATATGTAAACTACAGCACCACTATTTGAAATTAAGGAGTTTTACATACATGGAGTGAATCTAATAGCTGCATATTCACTCCATTAAAACTGTACTGCTTTGGTAGGCAATAACTCTAAAAACAAGAGAAACAGAATGGAATTTTTTTTTTTTTTTTCTTTTCTGGCTTATTTGTTAATTCTTGATCTTGACAGTCCATGTTCTGTTATCATATTAAAATATTTACCTGCTAATATTCACAAAATAATATGCACGCCAATGAATGCAATCATTCAAACAACAACAAAAAAAAGTCAAGAGTTAGTTTCACTGAATTGCTTATAGCCCATAACACAGAAGTAAACTGAAATTGCATAAAATGTTACATACTGGATGCCACAAAGTTCCTGATGCTGTTATTTCAATGTTGCTTTTTAAATCCATCATTTTTAATGTTGGTTGCAGATTTTGGTTGTAAATAGCTGCATTAAACAAAGATTAGGTCAGGACTACAGTTTCCTATTAATACAAAATTGATAAGCTCTATATGAAATGTTCAATACTCTGAAGAATACTTCTGAAGTGCATCTGTAATTATTTGTTTAGTTGGATTTTTTCTTCAATTCCTTCATCTTTAGGTACATATATCATTAATTTAAGAATCCATAGGTAGTTGCAAATTATTGTATATTTATATTTTTGCTGTTCTTGGTTTTTTTATTACTATCTTTAGAGCTACTTTCTTTCCAATTTTTACTCCAAGATAGTATTTGTATTTTTTCAAGTGCAGGATGCCATTCATTCCGAACAATTATACTAATGATT
This sequence comes from Apus apus, assembly GCF_020740795.1. NCBI lineage: Eukaryota > Metazoa > Chordata > Aves > Apodiformes > Apodidae > Apus > Apus apus. The sequence continues at coordinate 100,437,017 of NC_067283.1, forward strand.
GAATACAAAATGCATAGAATCATTAAGGTTGGAAAAACCTCTAAGATCACCAAGTCCAACCATCAACCCAAAAACACTGTGCCAACTAAACCATGTCCTGAAGTGCCATGTCTACAAGTTTTTTTAACATCTCTAGGGATGGCAATTCCACCACTTACCTGGGCAGCCTGTTCCAGTGTTTGACCACTCTTTCAGTAAATAATTTCTTCCTAATATCCAATCTAAACCTCCCCTTGCAGAACTTCAGGTCATTTCCTCTCCTATTGCAGGTTACTTGGGAGAAGAGAACAACCTCATTACAACGTCCTTTCAGGTAGTCATACAGAGCAAAAAGGTCTCCCCTCAGCCTCCTCTTCTGCAGACTAATGTTCAGCCGGCTGTCAACCAGCACCTCCAGGTCCTTTTCTGCTGGACTGCTTTCCAGTCACTCTTCCCCCAGCCTGTAGTGTTGCATGGGGTTGTTCTGTCCCAAGTGCAGGACATGGCACTTGGCATTGTTAAACCTCATACAATTGGCCTCAACCCATTGATCCAAGCTGTCCAGGTCCTGCTGTAGTGCCTCCCTACCCTCAGGCAAATCCACACTCCCTCCCAATTTAGTATCGTCTGCAAACTTACTGAAGGTGCATTCAATTCCCTCACCAAGGGAATCCAGCTGGAAAACTTGTGTGGTACTTAAAAGAGAGTTCACTGAAGAAAAAGAATCAGTAAAAAGAAAATTGGCTTCATCCTGGCTCAAACCAGGAGCTGTGTGCATGTACAACATCAGCATACCCACACACAGAACTCCAAATCTGGCTTTTTAGGACTTATGCATAATATTTGGCACCTATTTGCCCAAACCTGTAATTCTTCAGGCTGTATGACATCAAGCTCAATATCAACTTCTATGAATATATTAGGATAGGACATGACAGGTAGAGATTTTAAACACTGACTTCAGCTTCCTTGCTTATGCACTCCATGGTTTCATTTACAGCTTCAGTACTACTCTTTTAGCATTGTCATTGAGAAATCCTATTATAGTATTTCTGAATCCTTTAACTTCAGCCCATTCTTCCACAACAGTTTAATTTCCTTCTCCAAAGGCTATCACTCCTTCTGGAAAATATATATTATTTTTTTTTTGTTTTGCCCAAAATACATTTCTTACTACTGCCAGTATTCCCACTTGAAGTGATCAGGGAATAGGAAAATTGAAGTATTTCATTGAGTCACCAAGTGACAAATAATTAATTGGAAGTATAATAAAAAATGTTAGAGTTAATGAAGCTTCACAGGAAAGGTGAAATGAAGATGTAAAAAGAGAAAGGAATTGCAAATTACAAAATCCATCACTGTTAATCCCAGTTTTACTTTGAAAACACAAGGCAAAGTGAGTTAAGATTTGAGTAGGGAAATTAAGATGGTTAAAAATGAAAGAGTGGTTAATATCTGAAGAGTCAACTCTTTGTCTCCTGCTAACACTTTTTGCCTTGTTTAATCACAACAGAAGCAAGTGGAAGAAAATATGGCCTATTCACCAGACAAATCAGTATATTTCAATCCCTGCTATATTTATATGGCACAGAATACAGAGGATTATGCTCAGGTGTCTTTAGAAAATTCATGAAAGAATGGAAGAATGGTTTCTTTGTTACAAGGAAGGCATTGCATTGAAGAAACAATAAAATTAGTTACCTTAATGCAAATCAAACATAATAATTAGCTTATTTTTTATGTTGTGTTTAACTTGTCCTTCCAAAATTACCATAGCCAGCTAAATATGAGAAAAGTAAACTTAAACAATGAAAACCAATTAGTAACATCATCTATGTAGGATGTCTAGCAATTGTCTCATAAGAGCTAAAATTCAGACAGAGGGAAAAATTAAAAGATAAAACTGCTCATAGTGAAGAAATGCTTTGACTGTATAAAGAACATAACAGCAAAGCAGCTTTTCGTAAAATATCTTGTTATCATAGTAACCAACAATTAAATAAACTGATCTGATAAGACATGAGATGACCTGAAGTGTTTTCCAGCTTTATGTGAAAAAAAACCCACACAAAAACCCCCAAACTTCCACACATATTGATTAAAAAATGTGGCATGTATTTTAGGAAATGTTCAGTTAAGCTTTGTGTAATTATCTATTTCTACATCCTGTAGAGGACAAAAATATGAAATTTAGAATATTCTGTTTAATATTATCTTCTCAGTTTCAGGCAGTCATTAAGCTTAAAGAATCCAAAGGCAGAAAGATTTCTGAATTATCTTGTTTTCAGTCAGATAGTAACTGAGTTTTATAGTAAAAAAAATCCTCTTGGATTAATATGTACTGTGAGATATATATGTGGCTGGGTGTTCTGGTTTGGGCTGGTGGGTTTTTTGGTAGTGGGGGTAGCCCTCAGCGATTAACACATGAAAGAACTGAGATAACATCTGAGCAGAGGAGCAGGTGTGGGGAGAAGAGCAGTGCTGGAGGAGGAGAGTGATACTGTGGAAGCAGAGCAGGGCTGGCGGTTGGTCAGGAAGAAGGGAAAGAAGGTGCTCTAGTAGAAGTTTCCCTGCAACCCATGGTGAGATGGCTCCTACTAGCACCTCACAGAGAGACCTGTAAACTTGCTTTAGAAGTCTTGTGCTTTCAAAAATGTTAAGCTCTGGTTGAGATTGTACTCTGCTATCTCCCTCAGGAAGTAGGCATGGCTATAAAATATTTTCTCTCATAGAAGCAGATGTTCAGCAATCAGATATAAGATATTCAATAGCAATTAGCTGTATGAAGAATCATACTCAAAATTGTCATAATTGTATGTCAGCATCTGCACTTAAGTAGAGGAGCCTTTTAAACATAAACTCTCTCATCAGGGTTGCTCAGTTAGCCACATTTTTTCTTTCTCCTTTAAGTTACTTCCCTCAAATCTCAAGGCTTGTGACTTTACCTTGCATGAGATTAAATTATGCTATTTTTTCCTAAATCTTAAAGTAAGCCTTGAGATAAAGTACTCTGTCTCAGCTCTGATTCATCTGACCTTGATCAATGAATAGTCACAGCTCTTGTCATCAGGAGTCTCTGACAGTACTGAAGATGACCTTTTTTACTTCTGTTACCTTAGCTGAAGTTCATGCTAGTCACATAGTCACATAATTTTTAACATTTTTGCAAATTTCTAGAACATCCAAGAGTTTGTCCTTTTCAGTAGTCTCTAAGGGTTATAGTTTACTGTGCTCGACTGGTTTGGTGGGTCTTTTGGCAGTGGGGTAAGGGCGCCAGGCATGGCTCCTGTAAGAAGCTGAGAAGATCCCCCTGCTTCAAACCCAGCCAAGGAACCATTAGAGGTACCTCTGCCATTAACATAGGAATGAACTCAGGTAAGAGCTGAGCAAAGCAGCACTAAAAGAAAATAGAAGAGCTGTGATCTGGAAGCAGAGTGGTGCTGGTGGTTGATAAGGAAGAAGGTGCCCTAGCAGAAGTTTTCCTGCAACCTATGGTGAGATGGCAGGCTGTCCCCCTGTCCCAGGTCTAGTTAAATCCTGGAAGGATTGTTCATGTGAGTGAGTTATTGTTCAATGAATAACTGGATCTTGATAAGGTTTTTTTTTCTAGAAACATGGAAACGGAAGTAATTACTTGCATCACAGATCTTACCACTGAAAGTGCAGAAAATCAGGAATATGTTTGCTGTGTCTAGGTCTACCCCCACTGATGCACTTCAGAGCTCATAGTATGATAGAAAGGCAATCAAGGTTGTAGTTTTCAACAGGTGTTTGAAAAAAGCTGAGTTCCCACCTATGTTGTGTACCTAGGTTAGTCATGGACACCAAAGAGATGGAGGTGAGTGGAAAATTAGTTTACACCTATGCTAAAATCAAATGTGCAATGTCAGGTCAGTGCTGCCGTAGCATGCTGTATGCTTCTGAGATGTGATTAGACTGATTTAACCACTTAAGTGTAAAAGGGAAAATTAGAATTTTGTTCTATTCTCCTTTGTTTTACAAGATACAGAATGCTCTCAGTCTCTAACAAATTAATATAAAACATAGAATTATAGAATCACAGAATGGTTTGGGTTGGAAGAGACCCTTAAATATAACATAATCCAACCCCCTTGCCATGGGCAGTGACTTTTCACATCTTTCATTATATCAGATGCCTCACACTTTTAGTCATGGGACACCCACAACTTCCCTGTGCAACCTGTTCCAGTATTTCACCACCCTCATTTACAAAACCTTTCTTCCTTATATCCAATCTAAATCTATACTCTTTTTGTATGAAAACATTTCCCCTTGTCCTGTCACCACAGGCCTTGGTAAAAGGTCTTTCTCCATCTTTTTTATAAACTCCCTTTCTATAGTTAAAGGTTGCCATAAGGTTTCCCTGGAGGCTTCTCTTCTGCAAGCTGAACAACCCCAACTCTCTCAGCCTGTCTTCCTAGGAGAGGTGTTCCAGCCCCCTGATCATCTTTGTGGCCCTCCACTGAACCTGCTCTGACAGATCTGTGTCTTGTGCTGGGGAGTCTAGAGCTGAATGCATTACTCCAGGTACTGTACTGGCCACACTTCTTTTTATGCAGCCCATGATATGATTGGCTTTTTGGCCTGCAAGTGTACATTGCCAGCTCATAGCTAATTTTTCATCCACCGGCATCTGCACATCCTTCTCCACAGGGTTGTTCTCAAGCAGTTCATCCCCTGGTTAGTTACTGGTTTTGTGGATTTTTGTGACAGAGGTGCAGGGTTTTGAATTTGATCTTGCTGAACTTCATGAGGTTCACATGGTCCCTAGTCCATAGGTATGTCAAGGTCCCTCTAAATGTCATTTTTTTCCCTCTTGTATATCAACTGCACCTCTCAGCTTTGTGCTGAGGGCACAATCAATCATAATGTCTATGCCTTTGATGAAGATATTAAATAGTACGGCCCTTGCTAAGAGAAACTCTTACTAATCTTCACATTCCTTGCCAAATTTAACTCCAAATGAGCCTTAGCTTTCCACATCCCACCCAAGCAATGTTCCTATACTCTTCCCAGGATACATATCTCTTGTTCCACTGCCTTAACACTGTCTTGTAACACTATAATTTGACCAGGAGGTCCTCATTCTGTCATGCTCAATTCCTGCCTTCCTTGCCTACTCTTGTGCTCTAAAAAATACCTCCTTAAAGAGCTGTCAGCTGTTCAGCTTCTTTTTCACTGAGGACAGTTTCCCAGGGGATCCCATCCACTAATCCCTTAGACAACTGAAAGTTCACTGTCCTAAACTTCAGCATCCTCATTCTACTCTTCATATGGCCCTTATCCCTCAACATTGTGAAATCCACCAGGGAATGGTAATGATAATTGCAGCCAATGCTGCCACCAGTCTTGACTTCCCTAATTAGATGTTCCATGTTGCTGACTGACAGGTTTAGTAACACTTCACCTCTGTCAGGCTGTCTATCACTCGGATCAAAAAACTATCTTTGACTCTCTGCAAAAGTTTCCTGGACTGCCTACAGATTGCTGTGCTGCTTTTCCAGATGTCAGAGTGATTGAAGTTTTCCAGCAAGATCAGAGCCTGCAAACATGATGCTTTATGTAGTTCAACTAGGAAAGCTTTTTCAGCATCTTCCTCTTGACTGGGTGACCAGTAGTAAACATGAGCCCATGAACCACAGGATTCCCTTTGTTGGCTTGGCCCCTAATTTTCACCCTTAAACTCTCAACCTGTTCATATTTATTTCAAAATGACGTCTCTATGCAATCATTTTTTTTTTTTTTTTTTTCCCCCATAGAAAGCAACGCCCTCACTTTCCCTTCCCTGCTCCTTCTGAACAGTTTACAGCCATCAGTTACAATGCTCCAGTCATGTGATTAATCTCATCAAGTTTCAATTATAGAGATTAATAATTTTCTAGCTGTACAGTGGATTCAAAATCCTCCTACTTGCTATCCATGCTGAGAGCATTAGTATAGAAGCACTTCAGCTGGGTTATTGACTGGGTCAACTTTTTAGAGGAATATGCCCGGAATTCTTTGAGGCATTTCACAAGTGTTTCCATGTTGATTCCTATTACATGTGGTTGACTGAACATGAAAGGCCTTAAAAATTATTATTTGTGAGAAAAAGGAAAGCAGACATCAAAATTATGAGCAATGTTCTTGGTGTCTGCAGCAGCAGGGAGTACTAGATTATTACATTATTAAGAGTTATTTAGTATTTTTTCTTCTAGAGTTACAAGCTTCCAGTTGAAGGTATCTGGTATTAAACAGACATGTTCCATTAACTTTCTTCCTTACAAGAAAGTAAAGAGTATCGTAAACATACTTTGCATGTGAGATAGGGAGGCTTGGAGATATGAAGAACATCAATGCTCATGTCAAATTCATTATAACTTCTGGGGAAAGAGGAATTTACATGCATTCTGATCTTAGCTTACATGGAGAACTTGTTAATTAGCCTCATTGTAAAATTGCTTTTTTCTGATTCAAAGCGTGTATCTTATGAAACAATCTTGTCCAACTGACACTTAAAAGTACATTTTTATCCTTTTGAATTTGCTTTTTTTCTGGAATTCAACACAGATTAACATTTTATTGCTTTACTTTCTTTTGTTATTTCAGTCCATTTTCTCCACTGAACTTTTTAGTAAGAACATCTAAGTTTTAGTGTGAGATGTTCAGTGATTAAAGCACGTTTTTCAGTGTGGCACAGGCTATTTTCATGGTGTTTTCCAACATGAAGGGAAAGATTTAGCCAAAATAGAAAACTACCTGTCAGAAACAGTACAATATGCTTAAACAAGAATTTCTAAATTTTCCTTAAAAGGTATTTTTCTTTTGTTGAAAACTAATTTAAATTATAATATTCAATTAAAATTAATGCATTGTAATATAAGTCCATGTTATGAAAACATGCCTCAGGCTCATTCATGAACAGATTTGAGAATATATATTTCTTTAGTAATGTAAATTTTACACTGTGTTTGCCAGTATATAACTTAAAATAAAATTCTGATGTTCTTGCTATAAGGATTCTTCTTTAAGTCTTAGGTTACCAACTCAGATCATAGGCAATTTCATATCCTCCACAAAAACAGTTAGTGTAACTAATGGTGTCAGAATATACCTTTCCTATTGACACACACAATCAATGTAGAAATTGTTAAAAATAGTCTTGGTTAAAACATATTTTTTCCAACATAGTATGCTGGAATGTGTAGGCCTTTGTTGTGTTTTTTTTTCTACACCAAGTACAGAGTGCAGAGTCAGGGAGTTTTAATTTAAAAGAGTTGAATAAAAGTCATGGCTTCTGTTTCTCTACTGGCAGGTGACCATAAATAAGTGGGTCCTATATAAAATTGTGTATTTCATCAGCTTTTTTAGAAATTTGTAGTTCATTGTTCATGTATTCCTCATATGAGAAATGCCAATATACAATATAAACTCTTCATTTTTTAATAAAATTGTACACAATTTCTTGTCCATGTTGTCTGAAGTTTTTTGTTTTGTTTTGTTTTGTTTTATTTTAAACTATAAGACTATGGCATTTTATTGCATAATATATTGTTTACTTTTATGTATATACAGGGGCAAATTATTATAAGCTTTTAGTACCATCAGATGAACTGCATAGTTAATTTAGTTTAGAAAGGTACTCTAGTTCATACTGACTTTGGTAAACAGAGGATAAGCATCCTGATAATTGATTCTGGTTTGCTTTGTGTGTAATAAATATAATTGATAGCTTCTTTAGCTATTTTTCTTTATATGCACAAGACTTTTCAAGAAGACCCATGAAAGTCCAATAATTTCTGTGTAATTAGAAGTGTCTATGTACTGTGTCATTGTATAGCTAGATATTACATGTCAGAGATTTCAAATAGAATCCACTTATGCCATGCTTCAAAAATTACTGGGAAGTTCTACAGAAGTTCTGTAATAGATAGATATAGAAAAATTTGATCTTTCTGAGCATTGATGTCTTGGATTTGCAGTGATTGTGAAGTTGAAGGCTGATTGAACTGCTTATACATTTTCATTGTTATGTTTTGTGTACTGCTCCTAGGTGGTAATAGAACCAACATATTTGTTTCTCAGTTGTCAAGGACGATGAAAACTGTGCGCCTCTTAAGGAAAATATTTCTGGGGAGTCCATATGGTCTTGTTCAGTTCACACATTTCAAACTTAATTTCCTTTTACTCCCATGAGCCAATATAGTCATAATTGCAGGCACTCAGTAGGGTGCTTAGGAGGAGTAACACTGCCTGTGCAAAAGCTCTCAATAGCTTTTCACTTATGCATGTTTAAACCTATCATGTGTATATTTAGTCCCCTAGAGTTACATCTGTGCCATTATAATAGTGAGTTATGTACCTTTTGAGGACACCCATGAAGATTAATGTAGACCTCTTACTGTAGAATGATACTTTCCAAAAGGGTCTTTTAAGGCACTAGTAATTAAGTTTAATTTTTTAGGTATAATTCCACATTTTGTTGTCAGGTTTGCTACTAGACAGCTTAGGGGTTTTAGAGGCCTAGTCAGCTGGAGTGATTTACATTCACATATAGGATATATTTTGTGATATTTTCTTTTTGCATTATTCACCTTACTCTAGGATGTATAAGTGATTCTATCTATCTGCCTGAATAATCTTTAGCAGAATAGTAATTCATTTTTCGTCTTGGAAATGCTGCTCAATTGTAGCTGGTTTAGCTTCTCAATTCCTTTTAAACAAGCTTATGTCATGAACCGAAGGTCATTAAATTATGGGCACTCTACCTGTGAAAAAAAAAGGAATGGAAAATTATTTCTCCGTATTAATATTGTACTCAATAAGAGAGTTTTACATAATTCCATTGGTTTTAGTTCAGACTTTATAATTCTTATGTTGCCTTTATCATAAATAATAAGTGCTCTTCTATTTGATAACATACTTGAGTTGCATTTTTGATCAGGGGGTTCTTCTACAGGACATGGTATACAGGAAAGTATATCAAAACATTTATTTATCTTGGTAATTATTGTTATATCTGCTCTGGAGTTGTTTATAACCTCTGGATGACTGGGCTGGAGGATCAAGCAAGAAGCTGACTGCTTACTATTTGAAACCTATTTTTAATCTCCTTATAAAAAATTCTTTTTCTGGCAAAAGGCTGCCATAGAAGTTATTTTTGGTATAGTAGTCACTCTATCTTTGTCACTTATAATTTCACTGTCATTAAGCTGAATGTGAACACAGCTAAGTCGTTAAAATTATGTCTGTCCATTAAAAAAAATAAGTCTTTCAAAACTATACTAACTTCTCTACAGAAACATCTAGAAACCTGAGATATAAAGAGTGAAAGAAAGCTAAGCTGCTCTGGAAGAAGGTATGTTTTGACAGTAAAAGTACCTATTTTTTTTTTCCTTTAGTGCACTTTCAAATTTATTTATTTTTTCAATTATTAATTGTCTACAATTTTACAGATTCCTTCCATTTATTAAAAAAAAAACACAAACAAAATAAAAGCTATTGTTGCAATGTTGTGAAATACAGAAGATTTCTATAAAGGTATATGCAATGCTATTCTTAAATACTTCTATATCATGGAGTATTTAACTTAAATAATCAGCTGTTATGGCTACAAGGGTACAAATTTCATGGTTATCTTGGGTATCAGTGACACTGTCTGATACAGAGGTTTTGCTGTTTCCTCACATCATCATACTTGCAACAGTCATTGATTAGTAGTGCTTACATCTGTTTATGACCAGATTATTTCAGAACTCCTCTATTCCTGTATATTATACAAGTCACAGACATTATAATCTATTTGTTTAATTCCAGCACTTTTTAGTCTCATTAGGCAAAAATCATTCTACCATATGAAAGTTGTAATAGCAGTATTCCATAAAAATGTATTTTGCTGCTTTATGTAATTCTTCTTTAAATAAATAAATAAATAAATAAATACCTCCTTTGACACATTACCTTAACCATGATGGTATTCCATTGACCAGTGTAGATTTAGCAAGTTTCTTTTAAAAACCTAGCTGCAAACCTAAACATTCATGTAAGCATTTGGTAGGTGACTGACATCTTTATATTCAACAGCTCTTGTTCTGGATTGAGAGTACCAGGATAAAAAATTTCTATAGCCACACTAACTCGAAACCAGGTTAGTACCAGCCTGTTGCTGTGGTAATTACAATCGGACAAGGAGCAGCTGTTGCCTATGGGCAGGAGATGATGGCTCGGGTGACCCAAAGGGACCAATCACAGTATTTACCCCCCCATGGCGCTGTGTGTAAAATGGCTTCTAAGACAGCTCTTTTTTTGTGGCTGGTGTATTGGCTGGATTGGGGTTTGGCTGTTTGTCATATTTCTCTGTGTTGCTGCAGGTGTTCCTGCATTCTGATTTTTTTCTCTGGAGAGCAACATTTTACTTTGAGACAGTTAGTCTTCCCCTGCCTCCCCAGGTAGGACTGGTGCAGCTGCTCCAGGGATTTTTTGGACTGTCTCTGAGACCCTGGACTCAAGCACCCCGAACTGCAGCCAAGTCCAATTTGGGATTTTTCTGTTTTGAAATTAATTACCATCTGAGGAGCATGGGTTCCATATATATTTGTATCTATTTGTATCTAATTCACCATTATGATTTATTATTTCATTAAAATTATTGTAGTTTTTTTCCAACCTTAAAATCTTTGTTCCTTATTTTATATTCCCCTGGGAGGGTAGTGGGGGGATAACAGAAAGCATCTGTCATTGGTTAAAACTATGACACCCTTTAAAGCGAAAGATTAGAAATATTTTTTTTTCTTTCTCTCCCATTTTGTTGCCATTAAAATTATGGGAGGTGGGACATGTTGTTTGTAAGATTACGTCCATTATAGAGAATACATTTACAAAAAATAATCTGTGATTATAGTCATTTGTAAAGAATTATAACAAATTTTTCATGTGTAAAGTGATATAGTCCAAACATTGTATTCAGTAATTTTTAATCTCTCTATCAATAATTATTTCATTTAATGGAAAAACAGCCTGCAATTCCTTTTGTATATCTGAGGAAAGTGGTGTCTTGCATACCAACTTCATAGCCATAGGAAAACCATATGGAAGAATAGTGTCGAAGAGCTCTCACAGGAAAAAAGATAGAATCAAATCTACTACTGCCTAACTGTGCTAAAAGTTAAGAATATATGTCTCATCTTCGTTGAACATTAAAATCACTGGACTCAGGTTTTCTAATGCAGTGTTCCTTCATTTCTTAGTCTCAGAGCTTCTCTATTTGACAAAAGTATTTAGTCAGTAATCACAAGAGAAAGATGGTCTCATTAGGACGCTTGGAATGAATCCTATCTATATATGTACGAGTGCCTTGTAGCCAAGTGTCTAACATGCAGCCTCATTAACTTAAGTTGCCTCAGACATAATAGAGAATTTGAGGAGGTCTCCTGTATCTCATACAACCGTTGTAATCACTGAGTTATCAGCAACTGAGAACCACTCTTCTGCTGTTTTGAGAGTGAAAAATATAATGGCAAATTATTGCTGTTCATTTTGCCAGTTCTGTAAATCTTTCTGCCAACCATCCAACTTACAATCAGTCCTCTGAGGCACTCTTTGTTCAAAGTCAAGAATCATAACTTTTTCAATGTCTTTGACAATGAGTATAGATGCAGAATATTCATGTAGTTTTCCTGCTATGACCTTATATTCTCAGGGAGATTCTTTTTTCACATGTCTCTGCAGGTTTCCTGCCTCTCTTGCCTTTGGGAAAGAGTTTTTAATAGCTCTTATGCATTTTAAAATTTGCTCTCCAGCTCCTTTTTGGGCCTGCCTTTTATATTTAACCGGCTAGTATTTCTTGCTCCTTTCATTCTTTTCATTTGCACACAATATCACTTTTTTGAACAATGTCATCCTGAATTAAGTATTCTCTATGACTCAGCGATTTAAGCATGCCAACTTTTGTTTGCATTTTTTTTAAGTCCCTAGGCTATTTTTATGTAGTTCTTCTCTTTGAAATTATGCTTACAGTCTTGTGTTTCTTGTCTTTTTTTGCTTCTACAAGGACACTGAATGCATGTACATTATAATTTCTATGCTAGAGCAGCTTTTTGATAGCAACATTTCAAACAGTTTCCAACTCTGTATAGGACTGAGTTCCTATCTTTTTTGTTTCCTAACTAGCTATTTGAATTTTATTTAGCATCATCTATATGCAAAATTATGGCTCTCTCCAGAGGAAAGATGCAACAGGAGTGCAAAAGAGCTGCATGAAAAAGTTAATTTTCATTAGTTCTAAGCCAATGAAAAAAAAAAAAACAACCCAAAAAAAACCTACGTGGAATGTAAAACTCTGTTTTCTTCAATTGGTAGAATAAATGTCTCGTTTAAACTTCCTTCCAAAAGCAACAATAAACCTGACTAACATACAATTTGAAAGTCTTCCCTTCAAAAAGCTGCAATTACAAAATGTATAAAACCCTCCAAATTCTTGTCTTACCTGCCTATGAGTTTTCAGCTGCCTTCCACAGAAATTAATCATATCCTTTTTGCTTTTAAAATTACTTTAAAATACATTATCTGGAACAAAATTTTATACTTCTTTCCTTGAAAAGGGAAATAATTATACAAGTTTATAATTTTTATTTGGAAATCAGACAATTACTGTTTCTGTTCACAGCCTCTATAAGTGTACCTGCAGAATCTCAAGCACATCCTGCTTTCTTCTGGGTCAGACATCTCCAACGTTCAGTATCCTCTGACACTTGACAGGGTGTTGCACCTGCCGTGATGGGGAAGGATAAGTACAGTGAGAAAGAATAATGACTCAGCACTCTTGGAGCACTGGAACAACTGCCTGAACCTGTAGTTGTTAGTTTTCTATTTCTGATGTCAGAAAAATGTTTAATAATTTTAATCTAGTTTTTGACCGTCATAAAATGAGTTAAAGTTCTGGCAATCTATATAGTTAATACAGTCAATACAATTAAGCCTGAGTGAAATACAGGCAATGTGAACACGATCGAAAGGGAAAAGGGGAAATCTCACTTGTCATGTAAGCAAGGTCCAACACTGATAACAATCTTATCCACTAAGGGGAAGTGTGGGGGAAGCTGGAAGTGGAGAACTTGAGAAGGAAGAAGATAAGCCTGGGAAGAATGGAAGATGGACAGAAGGTGGGGTTTAATTTTTTACTTTGTTTTTCAGTGTTTTACTCTATTTTTAATTAATATAAATTCATCTTCCTCAAGCCAAGTCTGCTTCACCTATGTCAGTAATTGGTAAGAGAACTCCCCCTCTATATCTCAGCCCATGGGTTTTGCATCTTATTTTCAGCCTCTCATCCTTTTAAGGAGGGGGAGTGAGAAAGTGGCTGAGTGACTGTCTGCCAGCCAGCCAGCCCATCATGAAGAGAAAAAAAAAAGACAAAAAGCTAACAGTATGGCTTAGGAGGTCACAAAATATTAAAAATTAAGTGTTATCAAGATCTGATTATTTGGGTAGGCATGTGTCTATTAAATAAGTTCATATAACATTTTAGATTCACAAATTATCAATGGCATCCCAGCCTGCATCAGAATTAGTGTGACCAGCAGGATTAGGGAAATGATTGTGCACCTGTACTCAGCACTGGTGAGGCCACATCTCAATCACCGTGTTCAGTTTTTGGCCCCTCCCTACAAGAAGGACATTGAGGTATTGGAGCATGTCCACTGGAGAGCAACCAAGATGGTGGAGGGTCTAGAGAACAAGTCCTATAAGGAGAGGCAGAGGGAACTGGGATTGTTTAGTCTGGAGAAGAGGAGGCTGAGGAGAAGCCTTGTTGCTCTCTACACCTACCTGAAAGGAGACTGCAGTGAGGTGGGTGTTAGCCTCTTTTCATAGTAAATAATGGTAGGACTAGAGGAAATGGCCTGAAGTTGTACCAGGGGAAGTTTAGACTAGATATTAGGAAGAATTTGTTTACTGAAAGAGTGGTCAGGCACTGGGATGGGCTTCCCAGAAAGATACATTAAGGTATTAAAAAATGTGCAGGTGTGGCACTTCAGGACAGGTTCTCATGGGCATGGTGTTTTTTTTCTGGGTTGACAATTGGACTTGGTCTTTCCCAGACTGTGATGATTCTGTGATTCTCTGTTATATTTCATAGGAAGGTTGTTTCAACTTAGAGATAGCTAACTAGCTCCATAAAAGCATCAGCATGTCCAATTACATTGCTAGCCATGAACTAGAAACTATATTTACAAGCTTACTGTCCCTACCACACTTTCATCTTTAATTACATCATTACTTAAGCAGTACATTATCACATCAGAGGGAAAGGCCATGTTATTAGACCTTCACCCACAGACATGTTACATGATGTATACTTCATTTCCAAATGAGGATATAAATAAATAAATAAGTCCTTGTGCTGCACAGAATAAAAAAAAAAAATACTTTAGATTATGAGACCTTAAATACTGTAGGAAAAAGAACAGAACCTCATCACTAGATAGTGAAAATGTTGTTTAACAAATACAGCTTTCATAATTGTACAGACTCCACCTATATTTAGAACTATATCTAAGAGAAAAGAGAAATCAACAATTATCTATTTTATTATATTTGTTCTTGCTTTATTTTATTGTGTTCTACAGCTTTGTTGTTATAAAAGAATACCGCATAGAAAACCTGATCTAAAACTGGTGAACACTTTTTCTATCATCAGTCACGCTGTCATTCAGCAAACCATTTAAGAATATAGTGAGATGTCACCATCCCTGGATCAAGTTTCTAACCTTGATCAACCTGCAAAAGAATAAAGGCATGTGAATGGATAGTAATACCTTTTATCAGAAACAAAGAGAACACATATTTAATATCTCTTTAGTCACACTTAAGTACAAGAAAAAAAGACAGCTGCCTTGCTGAACCATGCCCCAAAATAACTCTGACAGTTTGAGATTTCCCACAGTTTTGTAAATTGCATTTTATCTTACTCATGCCTGCAGTTAAACATATAAGTAAGGACTTATATGTCAGTATCTAAATTGAAGTAGCATGTTTTTAAATTTCCTTCTAGCATTTGCCAAACCAATTGTACTTTCTGATTCAGCAAAGCATCGTTGTTCATAATGGGGGTTTCTAACTATAATGTTTCAATGTTTAAAGGACCTTAGGGCTAAAACAGTGTTAAGTGTACTTGGAATATATCCAAATGCAGGTAGCTGGAAAAAAATAACTGAAGAGTTTGCATTTCTGGAAAGTTCAGAAAATGGCCAAAAAAATTAAATGTATCAAAAAGGCAATTGGGAATTGAGTGGAACAGACTTCAGTGATTTAGCCTTGCAAGAATCGAAAATGGCAGTAATCATTAATCACTGTGGGGGGAAAAAGGAAGTTCTGATTTGGATGCCATTTTAATATCAGTAAGCTAATAAGAAGCTAACTAAGTAATATCTTTATAATTGTTTTCTTAGCATTCTTTCCTGACATTTTTTTAAGATTAGGTGTTGCTTATACCTGTTATTCAATATCTCAACACTGAAATCTGTTGCAGAGCTGTATATCCAATTACCAAAAAAAAACACCAAAACTTTTTTTTTTTTTTTCAATTTAAACCATAACAAGGATTTTATAGCTATGTTCTTGAATACACTCTCAAGCATCCACACAAAAACATGCCCATTTATTCTGCTAAAAAACACTAACGCGTGGACAAAAGTATTTGCACATATTACACATGCAACTAAGCAGCTGTCAGGTTCTTGTTCCCAGTTAGAGATGTTTGAATGGATGTATGTGATTTTTTTATTACACAAACTTGAAAATGAAACTGAATTTTATGCTCTAAATTCCTATTCACTGTAACGACTAAGTACTTTCTGATTTATGGGCCAGCTAACTGTTGTTCCATAATGTCCTTAAAAGTGTTATCAAATAAAGGCACCAAGCAAGTATTACATTTCTTTAACAAAATGTACAATGTTTTAGTAAATGAGGCAATACGTATTCTTAAGCTGTTGAATTAACAATACAATACAGGTCAAAACAGTAGTCAGAAAATACATTAATTTTTAAATTTCCAACAGTGTTTATTAACCTATGCAAGTTGGGGTTGTTTAGTCTAGTGAAAAAGAGGCTCAGGAGGCTCAGCTTTATTGCCCAAGCAGTTACAGGTTGGGTGGAGAATGGACTGTGAACAACCGTGAGGAAAAGGACTTGGTGGTGGTGGTTGATGAGAAGCTCAGCATGAGCCAACAATGTGCACTTGCAGCACAGAAAGCCAACTGTATCCTGGGGTACATCAAAAGAAGTGTGACCAACAGGTCAAGGGATTCCCTCCCCTCTACTCTGCTCTTGTGAGATCCTACCTGGAATACTGTGTCCAGTTCTGGAGCCCTCAACACATGAAGGGCATGGAGCTGTTGGAGCAAGTCCAGAGGAGGTTATGAAGATGATTAGAGGGCTGGAGCACCCCTCCTATGAAAACAGTTTGGGAGAGCTGGGGTTGTTCAGCCTGGGAGAAGGGAAGGCTATGGGGAGACCTCATATCAGCCTTCCAGTATCTCAAGGGGCCTAGAGGAAAGCTGGAGAAGGTTGTTTTACAGGGGAATGGAGTGATCCGATGAGGAGGAATGGTTTCAAATGGAAAGAGGGCAGACTTAGGTTAGATCTTAGGAAGAAATTCTTTAGTGTGAGGGTAGTGAGACAGTGGAACAGGATGCCCAGAGACATTGTGGATGTCCCATCCCTGAAAAAGTTCAAGGATAGATTGGACAGGACTGAGCAACCTGGTCTAGTGGGAGGTGTCCCTGCCCTTGCCAGGGGGGTTGGAAGTAGAGGATATTTAAGGTCTCTTCCAACCCAAACCATTTTAGGTATCTATACTTATCTAAAACTACCTGAAAGGTTGTAGTGAGTTGGGTGTTGGTCTCTTCTCCCAAGGAACAAGTGATGGGATGAGCGGAAATGGCCTCAAGTTGCACCAGGGGAGCTTTAGATTCAATATTTGGAAAAACGTATTTACTGAGAGTTTGTCAAGCACTGTAACAGGCTCCCCAGAGAAGTGTTCAGGTCACCATGCCCAGAGGTATTTAAAAGGTGTGGAGATGTGGTGCTTGGGGTCCTGGTTTAGTTGTGAGCTTGGCATTGTGCTAGATTAATGGTTGTGCACTTGATGAACTTAAAGGTCTTTTCCAACTTAAATGATTCTATGACTCTTAAGTATGCACTGAGCTACTTTCAATACCATGTCCTATACTTTTTTCAAACTTCTACTCCATTCTCAAAATGAAAGAATCTCACTATTTGTATACATCATATTTGTGAGCTTCATTTTTTTCATTTTTTAATGTGGAGCCTGAGGTGTTATTTATTTCAGAAAGTTCAATCTTGCTCTGAAAGCAGAGTTAATTATTTCCTTATCAGTATTTATTTTTGGTGATGTTCACTGAGGTAACTTGCTGGCAGGCTATTCAGAGGACATCCATCATCAGACCCCATAGCCATTTTAAAGATGGAGAGCTGATGCACAGAATAATGCCAAATTCTCTGCCTTAATTTTGTTTTATTTCTTGATTTAGAGTCTTTTGTTTTGTTGACTACATTTCTGACTACTTGTCATGCAAGAAGCTGGTTAACAGTGGTTACAGTAAGATCTATCAAATTTACATGATTCTCAGAACTGCTGAGAATGTGCTGATGTACTGTACTCCACTGGGAGCAAAGTGTGCTCAGAATCTCTGAAAATTAAGTAATTTAAAATTGATCTGGATGTTTAATATTGTCTAATATAGGAACACTCTAGATCCAATACTACAATAAAAACCTAGACTACGAAGGAAGACATTTGACATCTGGGACTAGGTTTTAGAAAAGTGCTGAAAATTGTTGAGCTGAAGGAGAGAATTTTATTCATGGTTGCTTTTCTTCTTCTACCTATGCTGTCTTTATTCATTTTCTATCTACAAGTATATTCCAGATTAAGTGTTTCACATCATAGAATAGGAGGACATTGAAAAAAAAACAAACAATAAAAAAATATAAATTCATATTCTTCAGTTGTAAATTAGGATACAGAATTTTTTTTTTGTTTTGCAGTGTCTAAGACTTGTATTATTACATAATTTAATCTCATGAATATCACCAAGATCAGGTGAAAAATCCTATATTACTAGCAAAAATTCAGTATTTCCAGGTCAGATTTCTAAAAAATAAAACTCTTAAACCCTCACAGAAAAGAGCTGCTTTGATACTAGCTGCTCAGAAGTACGCTCTAGTCTAAAGGATCAATTGTTAGTATGTATTAGTTGTGTGGATTGGAGATTTTTATTTTATAGTTATTTATTTAACTGGAAAGTGTCATGTTTTAAACAAGCAGTGAAATACATGTTTATTCACTCAGATTGCTCATGATGCTTTCTTCATAATTATACCTTTTTGAGTTTGTGATTTTGTAAAGATAAGATTCCTGACAGGTTTCAGTGCTACTACCCACAATGATGCACTTTGCTAAATCATGCTTCACTTCATTATATAGAACTTACAGACATTTCTCTGCTCCTGTTTCTGTCTTTTTTTCTGGTGATCTGTGATCTTTTATGTGGTCCTTTTTATCAACTCAGATGATTACGCGTTTCCACCTTTGATCTATGCAAGATGCAATTTGGCTGAGTTGCTTGATGTTCACATTCACTTCTCTGAGACAAAACTTCTGAAATGCTTGTCCAGATTATTATTTTCCTCTTTTAAAGCATAATAATTTATATGCTGTAACTGCAAAACAGATTTCCTTCAAAAATATTACATCTATGCAGCTTGTGAAATGGCAAATGTCTACTTTTCAAACCTTCCTTTTCCTACTGAGCTTCCTTTCTCACACTTTCCCTTACAAAGCCTCTTTTTGCTTCAGAAAACTCTAAAATGCATTCCTGTACTGTCTTTTACAGTATAAGAAGCTAACATGTTTGATTAGAATAAACTGCTGTTTACTGTTTCTTTCTGACAATGTTTGACAATGACACCAGGGAGTCTGAGATAGTCATGTTTAATATATCAGTAAATGTAAAATATATCATCCTTTGGTCCTTTTTCTGTTCCATCAGGGTATACTCACTTGTTTTGTTTGAAAAGTCATAATCCTTTCATAGTTCAATAACCTGAGTGCCTTTAAGAAAAACATCTTATATCAAACCAAGATGCTATGTGTTTAGTGTTCTCTAAATGCAGTTAAGGTCCAGGAGACGTGTCAAATTAATAGAATTATGGTCTAGTTCCTTGTGTTCTGTACTAGAAGAAATATTGAGGACAGAACGAAGAGTAACAATCTCACACAACAATTCTTTAAATTGTTTCTTGGCCTTTATCTATTTAAGCCATCTGTAGAATGGCACAGTACTTTATTTCCTGTGGTTATTCAGTTACTTGTCTCTCTATTCATGCATATTAACATAGTTGTTAACTAGTGCAAACTAATGAGGGATTTTAATATGGCAATCACCTGTCAAGAATAGGGCAAAATCAAATTTCTTTGGGTTGCGTACTGAACTTCAGGCCCTACCTCTTACTAAAAATGTGATCACTTATCATAAAAGGGAGTGTGCTTATATTCTAATGCACTTTTTTGTGAGATACCCTGCACTTCTTCTAGAGGTCATCTGGGCCAATGCTCTGGTCAGGGCCCATTACACAATCAGATTCAACTTCAGAGTAAGACCAGGTTACACATACCTAGTCAATTTTTTAGTATGGCCATGGCTGGTGCTTGTACCATGTCAGTGCTCTAGTGTTTGAATCCTCCTGCTGTAGCAATTCTTTTCCTCCCCTAATATCTAGTTAGAATTTATCTTTCTGAAACATTTGCCTGTTGCTTCACATTCTTACTCTGTGCATGTCTGGGAGAAGTCTGGCTCCAGATTCTCTATGACCTTCGTATGATATTTGAGGAACATGTTAGATTAAGACCTAAGACCCAAGACCCAGAAAAAAAAAAAAAAAAAAAAAAAAAGCAGCAGCTAGTTCTGTGTCCAAACTGATTCTGTTTAAAGCATATTCAGTTTTTACATTGACATGCTTTATATTTTGATTATTCTATAAAGCATTACTTCATTACATGGTAGCTAGAATATTGGAGGAGGATTTGTAAAATAGAGAAGGATATATAAGAAGTACGTAATTTCTAATGTAAAAAAGAAGTATCTGAAGGATTTTAAGAAAATGTAAGATATTGTTTTGTATTAAGAAAATATAACTCTACTGACTTTCTTTCTAACACAGAAAAGTAAGTCCTGGTCCAACTCTGGAGAAATACTTTACAAAAGTAAAATTGAGACAAAAGCCTGTGAAACAACATGTCCTTTCTGGTTAAATTCTGAAGAATTGATGAGTCCACCATTTCACAAGAGTGATTTAGAATCTAAAGTTGATTGTGTATCTTACTTGCCTTATGTGCAGATAAAGTATTTGCTGTCTTTCTTCCAGCCATGTAAGAAACCATCATGTTTCAAAACTACCTTATAAGCGTAACATCATACTTTCTATATGAGTAACGAGATATGCACACGTACAGCATTCTGAGACACAATACTTACAAGCTTCTGTCATCTAAAAGTGCAATCTTGCATTAGTGAGTTATGCATCTCACTGTTGCATAATAGGTAGAAGTCATTAAATTTATTAAGAAATCAAAAGATAAACAAGACACTTCATAAAATGTACTGTTTGCTATGTGTTTTTTGTTCCAACTAACCAACTGTAGCACTATTTCTTTTAATTATCACATTGACTGTCCTTGTACAACTTCAAAAGAAGATTTAAGTTATACATCCACTAACTGAAAACTTACACCATAAATATGTTTGCTGCAATGCACCAGCAAGGGAATTCCAATAACTGCAACCCTCATCAGTTCATTAACATATCCCTTCTGGGCATTCAGACCTTGTTCCTGATACTACAAAAACTAAAAGTCTGGAGGGTCTCTTTAGGAAGTCTTCAGACTATTCATTTTTCTGAGAAAGTTGTTCTGCAGGTAAACAGTTCAGAGAGAGGCACAAATTCAAAATGGAAGAAGAAGCTTCATTTCTAGGAGGAGCAGCAATCAGAAGCTAAGACAATACAGATTTCCCAGATAAGTCTCCTTTTCTTCACTTTACTGATCATACATTATCAGTCTTTTGAAAAAGAACTCTCTGTTCTCCCAGTTTTGAGTCTAAAGTAAATTGATAAAAACTGGATGCATCAGTCTAACTATATTAATATGGAGGAAAACAATTCTTAAAAGCTATCTTATTTTTTGTCTAGAAAACCTCTTTCTGCAATGTTTTCTGTGCTGCTTTGCAGATCTGCAAATCTGATAGACTTTCAAGAGTTTCTGCCAAAAAGATAAAGGAAAATAGAGGCCAAAACACATTCACTTTTACAAAATAAAGTGCATACATCTTATGTGCAGACAATCTCTGTAGTGTTATCTCCTTTTTGGTGGAGAGTATCTTGGTAAAAAATCTATACCTTATCTTATGCATGACCTGCAGTGGATGAACATTGACCTTAGATATATCTCCAGTGATAAATGATCATTTCCTTTGTGAACGTTTCCAAACAGCAAGCATTATCAATTTAAAAGTACCTTTACAAGTACAAATCACTGCAGGAAGAGCAAAATCGTGCCAGCTCACCTGTATTTTCTGACACTTCATCCCTTGGGAAAACTTATAACCATGATAGTTTTCTTGGGGAACTAATAAAATAATATAATATATATTTATAACATATATATTTATAAATAAATTAACAAGGTTTAATAGCCACACTACCTAAACCCTAGAAATATTACTCAATAAATGAGGTAAATTTGGCAATAATGTATTGTTGTGTGTTACAGAACTACTCCAGAAAAGCAGATCAATAGACTTTTAGATACTGCGGAGTGCTACTGTAATGGTATGATACTGATCAAAGAAGACTTCACAGAGACTTAGGCATGGCCCTTGTATTTGCTTCTTCTACATGTTACTGTACGGTTTTAATGGTATTTATCTGATTAAGAGTAAAGAGCTAGAGCTCATTTTTTCATATCACAGCTTCTCTGGAATTCTTCTCTACAGCAATTCTCATCCTCCGTCTCTCCAAATACAAGCATATTCCTGACTTTTCTGTCCAATTCAGACAGTTTCCAGTTTGAAAGGAAAAAATGAGTATGGTATATGCAACTCTCATCCCTCAAAGTCCAACCACTGCTCCTAAAATGCCCTGTTGTAGATGCCCACGACAGTGTTTTGCTACATGTAGCTGGTTGAATGAGTTGGGACACAAGAAGTCGATTTGCTCTTGAAATGCCACTGAGAAACAATGGAAAATGTAAAGAGATCTGAGAGGTTTTACTTTAAATAAAGTGTTCAGGTAAAGAACTGGGAGTTCTATAATCTGAAAACTGAGAAGGAAAATGAAGGTGAAAGTACATGGAAAAAAAAGGGCTAGGTTTTTTTTGGGAAGACCTTGAGGAAAAAGCAGGCAGGCATGGTCAGATTTAGTCTCTGCCCCCCCTCCCTGAAGGAGCTGGGCAGGAGTGATCATTTGGCTCATTCAAAGGGGTGAGTGAGGAGGCTCTCCAGGACAGGTTGGAGGTGGCAAATATAACTGTATTTGCCAGAACAGTAACAATGGCCAGGACAGGCTTAAGAGTATCCTCATTTGGGGTAATATAACCAAGCAAATTTTGAAGGCATATGTCAAGCATAAGACAACCAGCTCTCCATGGTGGAGAGTTGAGAAGTTCAGGGGAGAGGCTGGACAGGAGAGGCCTGAGGAGTATTCCATAGTTTCCCTCGCTGAAGCACAGCTCTGGAGGATAGAGCACCACTTGTGATTTGTGTACAAATAGCTCTGGAGTATGGTGCCCTAGATGAGCCCCTGTGCAAAGTGGCTTTATGGCACCTGCACCTTTCTGGTAGCCTCATGTTTCAAATGAGCAATGGAAGAACAAAGGACAAGCGAGAAAGCTGCCAGAGTGTGGAGAGGAAACAGACAGGAAAAATGTGTGAAACCAGCCTGAAACCCACTGGTTTGGCATTTCTCTGCATGTACATTCAAACAAGTTGGCTGCAGACAACACTGGTATTATTTAAAGACAGACCTTCTGTTGTTTTGGGAGAAGTGGTTGGAAATGACACTCAGAGTGAAGCCAGGAACAATGCAGTCAGACAAGCACAGCAAAGCTGGGAAATAATTTTCTTTTTTGTTTGCATAAGTTGTTTGAAACCTTTAAATCTTTGTTTTGGAGCATTAAAACACTAAAATATGCAATATATTTTTTCAGAATTTTCTTTTTTTCTGCCATTTTTCTTATCATGTAGGTAAGTATTTATAAAATTTAGGTTTCTCTTTTGTGCATAGGATAATAATGTGTTATATTGGCACTTCTGGGGAGGGCCTGTCATTGATTTATTCTATTTCCAGAAAGGAAAAGCTACAAGCCACTGAATTTGTATTGAAAAGGAAAATATTTTTATCATGGATTTTTAAGTATTTTTTATCTCCCAGCAATTTGCTTTTATCTAATTAGACAATAAATTAGAAGGCATTCTTGCAAAGAATGCACTCAATTAGTAGACTAACATTCATAAAGTATTCTAACTAAACTACACAATCATATAAGAATCAAATATGGTATCACAGGATCATCATAGTTGGAAAGGGCCTTTAAGATCACTGAGCTGAATTATTAACAACCCCCCCAAAAAAAAAAAAAACAAATCAAAAAAGCAAAAAAAACCCACAAAAAACCTTGGCCACTAAAGCATTTCCTAAAGTATCAAAACCACATTGCATTTGAACACCTTTAGGGGTGGTGATTCAACCACCTGGGCAAGTTGTTCCAGTGCCTGACCACTCTTTCAGTACAGAAATTCTTCCCAATATCCAATCTAAACCTCCCCTGCCACAGCTTCAGGCCATTTCCTCTGGTCCTATAGTTACATACTTGGGAGAAGAGGCCAACACCCACCTCACTACAACCTCCTTTTAGGTAGTTGTAGAGGGCACTGAGGTCTCCTCTCAGCCTTCTTTCCAGACTAAACAATCCAGCTACTCCTCATTTATTTGAACTACTAAGATCATTACAAGTTTCATCCCAAATAACAGTACTTTTAATTGTAAAATACTAATATTAGGTAATAATATTTGTCTTAATGTATCTAAGAAGTGCTCAAAGACTTACAAATGTCTGAGACACCGGTCAAAGGATGTTCTGAATGGAACCAGGTAGAAACTAATTTTACTATTCCTTTCACAGAAAGTTTCTTAATACGCAATAAACCATTAATAATCATAATACTACAACTAGAGTAGCAAAAGAAAAAATATGAAACATACTATATTTTATTCCACTTTGCATGGAATACAATACCTTGAGAAATATCTTTTAATAATAGCTAATCTTCTAATGCAATTTATAGACATGATGCAAAACTAATCTTCTCTGTTAAAAGGAGGGGAAAAAAACACAACAACTTCATTTGCTTATCTGATGGTGTCTTATTTTCAGTACTTATTAAATATTTTCTCACTTTTGAAAACGTAATTGTCTATCCAGTTTGAATATGATATGCCATCATATATGGTAGATAAATTTAGGAGTCTGATTTAATCAAGCTATTTTTTAAAAACAATGAAGAGCCACATATGCATTAATTAACCTGTAAACCATGGGAAAACTGAGAAACTTGCAAGTTATAGAATCATTAAGATTGGAAAAGACCTCTAAAATCCAATACCATCATGCCAGGTAAACCATGTCCTAGAATTCTATGTCCTGAAGGGCATTGTCTACGCATTTTTTTAACACCTCCAGGGATGGTGACTCCACCACTTCCCTGGGCAGACTGTTTCAGTGTTCCTAATATCCAGTTTAAACCTCCCCTGGCAAGAGTAATCTAGCTGCTGTTCACATTTCACAACCTACCATAAGACTGAAACATTATAATATTTGAAGTATAACCCCATTATAATATTTATATGATATTTTTATTACACATATCTTCATAAATTCTTACAAGTTTAAAGTGAAGGAGAACAGATAATACACAAAAGATTGTGACAAAACTGTAAATTACTACCAAGTTTCTGAGCACTCTGCCTCTGTTAGTAAAAAGACATCCTGTGCCAATGTTAATTTTAAAAAGTCTAATCCTTTCACAGTAATAAAAATTCCAGAAACCCAGGTACCTTTCCACTCCTCTGCCTGGCCCCACCCACACAGATCCCAAATTACTGTTGGAAATGAATGGTCTGGAGTGGTCCCTCAAGCCTGAAAGACCTTTCAGCAGACCTAACTAATAAATGACTATACTATGAAATTATTTTCTTACGGTCTTTCAAAAAATAAAATTCCCCTTTACAGTTCCCCTGTAAATGCCTACTATCACACATAATTTCCAGTTACACTTGCTGAAGCAGTAAGGGAATTAATTTTACTGCAGTTAATCTCTCACCTTTGATATTAGCATTACCAAAGCTGAGTTGGGCAAGCAATAATATGATGGCAGAAAGACTAAAATCCATTTCTGACTCCATTAAAATATGAATCTCCATAAAAAGAGGAAAGAGGGAAATCTGAATCCAAGTAATTTCCCACAGAATAGGGTCAAGGTAAGGAAGAGGAATAAACGTTTGTATGGGAATGCCCTCTTAAGTCATAGAGATGCACATAAAAATTTAACTTTCATTAAATAGCTCTTCTGACATCTTCTTAGCTAAATTAACAAAAACTTAATTTGAAAGTAGAAAACAATCCAGACAAAGGACCTTTTTAAAAAAAAAAAATAAAAAAAATAAGATCAAAGGTTATCCAGTTGCAATCAGAGTCTATAGTAAATTCCACAAGAAAGCCCTAGACAGGACTGAGTGAATGACAGGCAGAACTGACTGTCTAAAGACTGATAGTACAGCTGTGCATAGCAAGTTGCCTAGATGGGAAGCCATGGCAGTAAGTCAGAGTTAGCATCCTCTTACAAGGAGCCAGAACTCAGTAGCTTGTGAAAACAAGTTGAAGAGTAGTTTACTAAAAGAAAAAAAGTAAGCAGCCTAGGCTGTAATCTGCACTGATTATTACTGGAACAGTATTGTTATTAGGGAAGAATATCCTAACAGAAAGTGACTGGCCACTAGAGTGATGAGGCATTTAACGTTTGATTGGTCTTTCTCATTATTTTAGGTGTGAGGGTGACAGGGTCCATACATCAATGTCATGTATGCATAAGAATTTTATGATACAGTATGGTTATACAATAATGAGCCCTTCTGGGCACGTTAAAGAACCCAGAACTGGTGCATTCAAGATAGCATTGCCTGCTCACTGAGAAGGAGTAATTATGAATTAGAAGAAAGTTACAAGTTTGATGTTCCTAATACTGTGATTTATAAGGTTTTGCCAGCATTTTAGCTTGGGTTGATAAAGCTTAACAGCATTCCAAAATCAACAAATATTTCTGCAAACTGGCCAGCGTTTGTCCATCTCTGGTGTACCTGCCTCTGTGCCTGAATGTGTACATACAAGCTATAATAGATTTGCATTTCTCCATAGGTCTTTATCTTTTTGAAAAAACTATTTTAATGCTTAAACACAATTGAAATTGAACTAGAGCAGAACATCAGCTTTTACAAGCTTTCAGTCAGAAATTCAGTGCCAAATACTCTCAGTGATGTTTGTAAACAATTATTGATAATTTTTTTAATACAAATTGAGGATAGTATGTAATCAGCATTTCCTCAAGTGGTATTTTGGTATTTTTCTTAATTGTCTACATAATCATGTTTAAAAATTAACTTATTTTCCATTACTCTTCTATCCCTTTCTCTTTTATTTTCTTCTCAAAAAACATGAAAATTATGATATTGTATACATGTGTTTAAGAAATTATGAAAGAATTAATTTTCTCAGACTGTAACCCTTCTGTTTTCCTGTTTGCCAATTAATGACATCATCCAAAATTATAATATTCTTAACTTTTAAGAATATATAAAAATAAGTTGAGCTTAAATAACTTCATCTCCCTGTAAAGTAATTTTAAAGTTTTGTTGTTGTTTTTTTTTCTAATGATTCATTTGCTGTGAAGTAATGAAACTGCTGAGTTGGGTGATGACAGCCTGAACAATTATTGCTGTCAAAGAAAGAATACCTTTTATCTCCAAACTTCTGAAATATTAAAGCAGAGACAGCCAACAAATATTTCAATTTTTTTAAATGGCCTTCCAGCCGCATTGCCTTTTTTTTCTGTTTTCATTGCACAAAAGGAAGCAAAAATGTGTGTTTAACACAATTATTTTTTTTTTTCTTTTTTCCTTCTGATGAAAGATTTCTTCTATGTTGTGTGAAATAATCTCTGAATTAGAACTTCACAATGATAGACAATGTACTTCTAGGACTTCTTAATAATGGGCATCCAAATCTTTACTGAAAATCTGGATACGTAAGAGGATAAAAAAAAATCATCTTTGATAAAAAATTACTGTATTATTTTATAGTAAAATAATAAAAACAAATTAAAAGTTTTAAAACTGAAAATACTAAACAAAAAATACCAATTCTATACACAGATATACAGGCAGATAGAAATGTGTATGCAAACATATGTATTTGAAAAGTGAAAGACAGATCAATTTCATCACAGTTAATAACCAGATAAAGGTACAATAGAAAGGGTAATATCAGATTACTTAAATAGTTTCAAATAAAAATTGGTAAGGTGTCTGAAGATTAAGTTCTGCTCATTATTAATAATTAATATTAAAGATGTAAATGTTTCTGAGCAAATCTTGACACAAATTCCTTTACACCATGTGCATCCCAGACTAGGTTTTATTTCTAGAAATGTCCTGGCATATTTTTTTAAAGTCAGTTTTGATTATAACTTTAATGAAGTATTTCTTTACGTGTGAACAGTAAAAAAGAAAGTAATGAAAACTTCCAAAAGGTTTTTTTTAGGTATGCTAGATTTCTGTTTTGTAGCCTTGTTAAAAGTTTGTTAAATATTTCAGAACACTGATACTTGTGAGAAAAGAAATTACAGACCTTTTCTCTCCAAGTTTAATAAATTTGAAAATGGTTTTATAATAATATTTCAAAAGGAGCAAAAATAAAAGTAAATTACAATTTCATTTTGAAAAACTTCAAAATTTAAATTTAATAAATTACTGAAGGATTCAGGCTGAGAGAGTTAAGATTTCATGGTATTCTATGGGAAAAAGGGTGATTTCCACACAGCTTCAATTTATTTTTGCCTATAATACTTACAATAACTCAGGAATACATTTTTGCTTTTTGCCTCAGAGGTACAGCTAGTATAAATAAGAAAGGAGTAATACATTATTTTCTTATATTTTAATATATTATAATTATTAAATTTATGTGTGTCCTTTTTTGGCTGTTGTCAAATCTAATCACTGATTTATTCACACCTAATTCTTTCACCTTTATAGTTATCTATTATTCTCCTTAGTATTTAGATATATAAAATGTCACGGAACTTCTTGATAAAGCTGTGTTGCATTCTTTAGGAACTATCATG
Organism: Apus apus; assembly: GCF_020740795.1. Lineage (NCBI taxonomy): Eukaryota > Metazoa > Chordata > Aves > Apodiformes > Apodidae > Apus > Apus apus. The sequence goes on from NC_067283.1 coordinate 100,465,528, forward strand.
ATTTTTAAAGATGCCTTAGTCCATACCCCTAGGATATAATAAAAAATAGATCTCTGCAAAACACATGAGGAGGATTTGTCATGTAAAACATTACATTGCTATGTAGTCTTTTGAATAACCTTATTTTCATTGGAAGCTTTTATTTGCAAAAAAGATATGTTTGTTTTGTTTTAATTTGCTTAGCTTAAGACCTTTTTTCTTTATTCTGATAGTGAGAACTGATAGGCAGAAAATATATATCATTGCCTTTCAACAAAATTCTCATCCATTAGTCAAAAAAGATTCCTATTCAGACTGTTCTTCTTTATGGTATTTTGATATTTGGTCAATATTTCTTTCTTATACCATACAATGTATTTGCTTCTGCCCAATGTGGGATTGAATACATTTTGGATTATCTATTAATTCACTTCAAACCAGCAGGAAAGTAGGTGACATGTTGATCAGTCTAATAGATGGTGACACTGATGGTACAGTTGATATGTTTATTCTAACCTAATCTCTGTCCTGGGCTATTAAGTAAATATTCGAGTACATACAAAGTTTGAAATTATAAAGTATGGAAATGAGAACAAATATTTGACAGTGAAATCAGAACTAGAAAAAAATAGCTTTGTCAAGGAATCATCTTCATTTAAATATAAAATTTGCAATATTAATAATTATTATATATACAAATATGAATCTATTTTACCTCCATTTTTACTATATGTTTTTCTGTTTTTTTAAAGAGAAAGATGGCCTAAGAGAGCTAGGATAAAATTTAGGTCTCTTGAAGCTTTTAGGAATATTGTTATTCATTTTAAGAAGGCTAACATTTCAGTTATTATGACTACTTTATTCAGAGCCTTGTGACTGCATAATACACTTATTGAATAACACATTATGACATCCAGCATAGACAGTAATCTGTTTTTATTCCATTTGCACTCTCAGCTATCATGCCCTGTTTAGATTCTATTAATTTTGTATTCTCTGCCCTAATAATATTGATGGAATGATTTAGAGCTATTTAAAATATAAAAATGCCAGAAGTTGTAAGGTCAGCAGAGAAGTTTATTTAAAGAAATATGATTCTCTGCTAATCCAATTGATGATTCTATGCTAAACCAATTTGTGATGATTAATATTGCTAGGCTAAGTGATTTTCCATCATTTTAACCCAATTAATAACCACGTATCTGATCTACAGCATATGTTTCAAAGAAAGCTTTGTGATATTTTTACATTGATTTGATGGGTTTGGATGATCTGCTACAATTTAACATATAAGTGACATATAAATTCAGATGGGTTATGAATATCGTAGAGTTAAAGGAAGTGCTTTAGTCAATATATATTAATAATTAAGTACCACTAGTGTTATCTACATTAGTAGCTTGCCTCAGAAACAGTGGATTTCTTTCTCTGTTTTCAAAAGCTGCTTTTTCATGTAAGACTATGAAATTCTGAACAGACACAACTTGTTCTGAAACCAAAGCATAATGAAAAATACAGAACAATAGATGTTAGGATTTATTTTCTTAAAGCTTGGTCTAAAATGTATATGTATTTTTAGAATTTTGTAGTCAAAATAGTAAATAATTTCTGTTCCCTCTGAAACACTGCACTCTGCATCTCTTGAGGTTTAACTGGGGAAACAATCCACACACCTTACTGAAATAGTATTGAGACTATTTCATTTGCTTTATGGGCAAGATCAAAAGGTTTACTTCCATTTAAATTAAAAAATATAGATCTTCACCAACCTAAAAACATTTCTAGGGCAACAAAATGCATCCAAGGACTTATTTTTTAATCATACACAGCAACACAACTAACATCTGATTGTCTCTAATGGCTCTCCAGACATTTTTGCACAACAGAAAAGTTCTAGAAGCATGTACCTTCTCCTGTTATTCATTGCTGTCTGTAGTCAATTGATTACAGCACTCAGTTTTGATTCCACAACATCACAGGAGAAAAGAACCAGAGGGTAACACAAATCATTCAAAACCACTGATATGGGTAAGCTAAAATCAGAAACACGTTTAATACAATTAACACAATAAAGGGAAATAAGCATTCTAATGTTTACTTCTCCAAAAAATAATTTAGTTCAGCAGAAACCCTTCTATAATGATGGGATTTCTGCTAGAGACTATGTGTTTCCTGAGATTCAAGGGCAGATACCTGCAGATACTAATGATGACTGATACAGATTAACTGCTTGTGGATGGAATATAAAAACATGCTCAGCATGCAAACAAGCAGTGCCAACTGACTGTAAATAATCTAGAGATTCAAATGTCTTCCAGACTGCTAATAAGTAAAAGTATACTGTTTCTGTAGAGTCCGTTATTCAGGGTGATGCAGATGACTAACATAGATAAGATAGAAATAAAAAAAAAAAAAAAAAGCAATGAAACTTATATACATAAAACCATACAACATAACTGGAACATCCCCCACACACACCCCCCAGGCAAAACAAACAAATGAAAAAAGAAGCAAAACCAAGAACAATAACAAAAAAACCCCAACAAAAAACAACAAAACAAACCAAAAGAAAACCACACAACACACATACACAAATAAACCAATAGTCAGAGATTTTTTTTTACAAGTGCTAGCTTTTAATAGAAGGTGCAGCCTGATTAACACAGGATACCAGATAATCATGGCTTGCCTTTGATTTTATGAAAGTGTCTGAACTCTGACAATCTAACTTCTGGACAGTACTTTCCCATAACTCAGGCAGACAATTTAGCCTTTGATTCATTCTGCAAAACCAATATCCACAATTAATTGCTTCACTGAGATCTATTTCTTTCTTCAAATACACACAATTGAGGCCGTTTTAGAAAGAATCCACTATGTACAGAAAACCGCGATTTGAGATGCTGAGGGTTACCTTACTGAATTTTCCAATGTCAGCTTCATACAAGTAAAGAGGACTTGATGACATAGTTTGCAGCAAGTGCCTCAGGTCTGTAATGTTTTGAGTAGAGATTAGCAGTGCTTAGAATACAATGGCACCCAAATACTCGGAAATATCATGGGGAAATTATTTTTACATAACACTGTTGTTTTTTTTTTTTAGTATGAATGTGATTTCTCACTGCTCTCATTGCAGCTGTGAATACTTGTTGCTGTACGGTGGCCCTCCCACTACCTGCAATTGAAACAAGTATGGGAAGGCCAGGAAGGCTACCTGCCCTGAAATTTATAGAATGTGGTTGAATCAGCCAAAAAGTCATTACTATGAGCATGCCAATGAAATGCAAATCCCAGAAAACCCCATAGAGACCTAACTAAATGTTAGAGTGATTTGACTTGGCTGAGTTCAATAACATAAAATTACCTTCCCTTGCCTCAATCAAGTGTGTAAAAAAGACATAATTTGCACTTCCGTGTCAGAGATGGTAAACTGAGAACAATATTTAATCCCCAAGTAGTCATTCCCTCTGGGAGATTTTGTCTGTACAATTTCATCACTTCTGACCCATTTGTAATCACTGTGCAGCGTTTCACTCTGCAATCAATACTCTCGGGATTTATGGGACTAAGTCTTATTAATGCCAATGGAATTTATGTAAGGTTAGTCCCTAGGCACTGTTAGCTGACCAGATCCAATAACTGCTAGCCAAAGCTAGGTTGTTATGTGTAATTTGAAGATAGTAATTAGAAATTCAGCATTTTTTTCTTATTTTTTTTCTGCTTTATTCATCAGGAGCTACATATGCAATTACTAAAATAGCATCTCAATTTAAAGAGGATATTCCTGACACAAATAACACTCACTTTCTGAGTAATTAGTACAGTCAAAGAAAGACTTTTTTCCTTTGATAACTTGGGACAATTTGGGGTCAGCAACATCATTGTCTATAACGGTAAACAGGTTTATTAAATAGATCAAAGAGAAATTTCACAATCTGCTTGATCCTTAATTACCTTCAAATATAAATCCCTATTTTATTGGAAGTCTCAGGTGTCTTTTCTCAAAATCTCTATTAAAATGCAAATAGGTCATTATACAATTGAAGCTATTTAAAGTATATTTTCTTCACTAGTTCATTCTGTCATGTACTTGTGAAAAATTGGATTATTTGACAGGACAAGGGCTAGAGGGAATTTGAGCAAGGTTTGTGAAAGTTGTAAAGAACACATGAAGACTGTCCAACATTTCCATTTTCTTTTTCACCATATAACAGAAAAATTCCATACAATTTAAGAGTTGTAACTCTAGTTTACAAGGAAATCTTTACATAAGGTATAGTTTATCATTGTGTTTTGTTATCACAGGAGGTCATTAAGACAAACAATGTGTCTATTTCATTCTTTTCAGTGACACAAAATATACAATCAAAGAGCCAGAGTATGGGAGGAAAATTCACATCACCTGATTGTATCAGTGGACATATGATGAGCATGCTTTAATTAGTGCACTGTTAAAGTTGATAGACTCTCAAGTTGCTTACTTTGCCCAGAAGAGCAAGGGAAGTGGGATGTCTGAAGTAATTTGAGATCACTGGTTCTTAGTAAACTCATAGAATCATAGAACCATGGAATGGTTAAGGTTGAGAGAGACCTTAAAGATCATCACGTTCCATCCTCCCTGCAATAAGCAGGGACACCTCACACTACAGCAGGTTGCACAAAGCCTCATCCAACCTGGCCTTGAACACCTCTAGAGAGGAGGCTTCCACAACCTCCCTGGACAACCTATTCCAGTGCCTTACTACCCTCATGGTGAAGAATTTCTTCCTGATGTCTAACTTAAGTCTACCCTCTTTCAGTTTAAAACCGTTACTTCTTGTCCTATAACTACCCTGTCTGGTAAAAAAACCCTTCCCAGCTTTCCTGTAGGCCCCTTGAGGTACTGGAAGGCCTCTATACGGTCTCCCCAGAGCCTTCTCTTCTACAGGCTGAACAGCCCCAACTACTTCACCCTGTCTTTGTAGCAGAGGTGCTCCAGCCCTTTCATCAACTTCGTGGCCCTTCTCTGGACATGTTCCAACAGGTCCACATCCTCTTTTTTGAGGGTTCCAGAGCTGGATGCAGTATTCCAGGTGCGACAATACCAGAGCAGAGGGGCAGAATCACCTCCCTCACCCTGCTGGCCACACTTCTTTTGATGCAGAGTATCAAAAATTGTCAGAGCGTCTGAGAGAAGATAAGAGGCAGATAATACAGGTAAGGGTTTAATTGTAAAAGATGCATATAATTGCTCAAAGTGAATTCTAAAATCTTGAGGATGATACCTTCTGACAATAGTGACTTAAGGTTGTATTTCTAAGTTGGTAGCTCTGAAGGAACCTAAAGAATTCCTAAGACCACTTTCAAAGGTAATTGAAATGTCATATCTCAGCTATTCCAAAAGCCTCTTCATAATGTATTTCTTTAGTATGACTAAATATTTGTGAACATCATATTGAACTGGTTAGTAAATTGTCCAGAAATATCCCTTTGTTTGCAGTTCTAAGGGGTGTGGTGTTTTAAGATGGCTTTGTAATATAGCTGTTTGACAAAGGAGGGTATTTTACTGCAAATTCTGCATCTGTGGAGTTATTCAGTGTATAAAGCCAGGTCTTTAGTATTAAATGAGAAAAAACCAAACAGCTGAAAGTAAGTATTCTTTAAAAAAAGAACCTTCAAAAGAGAGAGGTTGCAAATAAAATTTAAAAAGATAAAGATAATGAAAGTGAATGCAGATCAGTAAAACTGAAACTTTTCTTCCCTCAGAAATTAGGACATCTAACATATATGTCTTTTCCTAAATAAATAAATAAATAAATATCCTGTAAAATAGATCCTGTTGAAATTTCTCTTTGAAAAAACTGGATTATTCTTTTTCAGAAGTAAGTGTTATGGTATATTTACCTGCATGGATATAAACTTAAGGGCATGTAGATATATATGAGGTTTAATATTGCCTATGATGTTATTATGAATATTATCCTAATATAATGAAATAGAAATAAGTGAGAAAATAGGAAAAAAAAAAAAAAAGATAAGTAGTTTATTGGAATAAAATAATAAATAAAATAAATAAAAACTCAAGATAAATTTGTGAGTTTGTGTGGGTTTTTTGCTCTGCTCATGCTGATGATTGCTTATTTTGCAGCATTAAAAATTTCCATCAGGCCACTTTCTTTCCTTTTTCTCTTTCTCCTGAAAAAAGTAAAAAGAAAAGAAAAAAAAAGAAAAAGGAAAAAAAATAAGGAGAAAAATATTTACTATTGATACTAATCCTTGTGCTATGAAACATTAATAACTTGATCCATTCTAGATTTGCTTCACATAAGAGAATAATACCTGCATTTTTCAGGTGAAGAAACAAAAGCAAATACATTTGATGACTTGTTCAATACCAGCCAATCTGATACCATGCTGAAAGTAGAAGCAGATTCCTGTTTTCAGAGTGTTAGTATCCTTTTATTATATCCATTCTTACAAGATAATTATGTGGAGTCTCTTTTTCACTGAAAACATTGACGGCTTGTTGTAACCTCTCTTCCTGCACAAACAGCTCCCCACAAAGAGATTAAAAAAAAAAAAATAGTATTATTCTAGGGAAGTTTTTGCCTGCTAACAAATGTATTAACCTTCAAAATGTATATATATTCATAGTAAATGAAGGGTAAATCTATAATATTGAACTTGGGAGCATACACTTCCAACCAGCTTGGCTCAGGCTAGACCTAGATGTATGCCAGCTGTGTTTCTTCCCTGTACTCCAACACAGATGCATACGTGTCGTGTGCAAGCTCATGCAGAAGTACTAGCTTGTCAAGTGTGGTCTGAATAGTCAACTAAACCAACCCTACAATGTTCACAGGTAAAGTATAACACAGACATTGATGTATTAGCAGAAAACATTTAGGGAATATAGTCAACATCCTAGAAGTGCGACATTTACTATTATGAACATACAAGTAATCTACCACCCATTTATTAGTGTCTGGGTTTGAAAGTACCAGCATAACAGTTGTATACAACCATACTTACCTGAGACTGCCCAGGACACTCCCCTGTCCCACCCTCCACACCCTCCCCAACCATCAATCATAAAAAGGAGGGGTGACAAAGGAAAATAATTAGGCCATAGCTTCAATTGTGCATTTGTGTGCAAGGTGCCCTGACTTGCGTCCCTGTCCCGTCCCCCCGTTCCCAGTTGCTGTGGGTATTAAAAGGGGGAGAGGAGTAGCTGTACTTATGAGGAGGTTCTAAAATTGTTTCCAAAATAGAATATTCAATTTATATTATTTTCTAGCTTTTCACTCTTTCTTGTCTCCCTCCCTGAGTTGCATCCAAACTTCTGTGTAAATGCAGATTGCTTTGAAAACCTTCAGCTCAGAAAACTGAGCAATATTGCCAAGGCCATCAGTTTTACTCAAAAAGGAAAATTTGTGTCATGAAGAGATAGGGCAATAGAATTGCTTTCTGGCAGAGAATGGAGCAGCATGTGGCCATTGGTGCTGTGTGTGTTCATGCAATGTTTTGTGTGTCTGTCTGTGGTACCCAGGTGGCTGTCTGTGTATATGCATGTGGTATATATATATATGCTCTGTGTGCATGTGCCTACTGGGAATATACTTTCAGTTTTGCTACTGGTTGAACCTGGGCCATGAAGCTACAGCAGCCTCACCTCTCTCAGGTTGTCAGATCCAACATCAGATATTTTCCCTTAACGGTTTCCAAAAGGAAGAGCTGAGTAGCATCATATAAAATATTCCCTAAGCCTAATTCTGAGTCTTAAGAGGTTGACGTGAATAAGCTTCAGATCCATAGCCTTATATGTTATGTTCAGATATTCTTCTGTTCATACAGAAAAAGAAAACAACCAGTGACAAATCCTTGCAATTGCTGTACAACTGCCTGTGATGATGATATGGCTCTATACAGGACTAAGAAGAAAACCCTATTCTATAAAGTAGATAATTTAATACATTTGTTAATACATTTGTTATAGTTTGAGTATAAGAAAACTGAATTAGTCCAAATGAGTTGTTAGACAATTAATTTTGTTTAACTTCCCACTTTTTTTTTTTTTTTTTAATGCCTCCACATTTATTATATGTATACTACTAAAAGGGGACTATTAAATAATTATTTTATTTATACTTTCAAGTTTTGGCCAAGACCATAGTTAGATTTTATTTCTCTACTGAGTGCTTTAATAACTCATCATAAGAGTATTTCAAGTACATAGGGTAAAAGTGATATTTTTAAACATCTGTAAAGTTAATCTCATCCAGAAAATGATGTATAAGAATATGTTTACTTCAATTTAGGGAATTTTCTGTCTTCTTCAACTTCACACCAGCATCTATGTTGTTAGTTAACCAATATTAAAAGAAAAAGTAATTTAATTTTCAGTTTATACATAGAGAATTGTGTTAAAGAAAAAAAAGAAAAAAAAGAAAAAAGAGAAAACTCGCAGAACCCTATTAATATATATTTAAATACATAGAAATATACAGGCCCACTGAGGCAAATAAGGCTTCAGTAAATTGTTGCATGCAGGGGACACAAGCAAAATGAAATTGTTTAATCTGGGAAATAAATCCAGTCATTGGGTTCTAACAAAGCAGGACAAGAACTGATGCTTAGTATTAAAAAATAAAATAAAATAAAATAAAATCGATAAAACTTGTTTTGAAACTCATATAAAATTATTACACTACCATCTGTTTTTACAAAGTTCTTATTGACCACTGTTTTCCTCTGTCACCATACCTTTCACAGTCAGTCATATCCCTGATGTTACTCTCTCCCACATCAGAATGCACACACACATTAACCTGCCTGAAGTTTGGAGGTGAAATAATCTCACCCTACAAACAGTCCTTCTGTCAACTTGATTGAACTTTCTTAATGTGAAAAGGAATTAACTTTCCCTTGGTGTCTGAGCTTTTATAAGGAAAAAAAAAAAAGATATGTCTTCTTTCTTCAGTTTTTGCCAAATTGTCTTTCAGTGAGAGCAAGACCCTGCCCCGTTAGACTAATCTGTTTTTTAATTGGGACCAGTTGCTTCCCAGTTTGTGATGAACCATCTCTCTACCATTGTTACAATCTTCCTTCTTTCCTCCAATATCCCTCTTATGAACCTTCCTTCCCCATTATTCCTGCCCTATTGCCTGTCTTTCTAAGTACATATAATAACCATTCAGTGTTTGGTATTTCAAATTCCTAGGGAAATATCCTAATGTGATGTGTACTGTATGTGTTGTGTGGGATGTAACATTTTGAGATTGAATCACAGAATTTCTTTTAAAGACATATTTAATCAAGTATAAGTAGTTCAATGCAATAATAACTAGGTAAAACATTATAGGCCTGAATTCTGTAGGAGGTCATACTGGGTAATCTACTGTTCCATTTTGTTCTGTTAACTCCCAATATGTGTAAAAATATAAATAACATGGAAGCTAGCTTTAAAAAATGGTTTATTATTTAAAAGAAGAAAAAAGTATTGGAGGCAATCTGTCTAAAATTATTGCATTCCTTTTAGAAAGATTTTTTTTTTTTTAAATAACACCTGTCTTACTTTATTTTCATAGCTTTTGGTGACATTAACTGATAAATATAAAGAAACTCAACATAATTTTATATGGCATCTATTTCTTTTGTTTGGGAAAAAAGACTGTACTATAATAATCTAGAAATCGTATTCCTAATTAATTTTAACTCATTCTCCTAGCTGCCTTTAAAAAATTGGTTGTATTTCACAGTGTAACAAACTATTTTATCTGATCTGGACACTGTCTTCCTTGACAAAATTAATTCAGATTATTGAAGAGAAAGAAGCCTTTCAAATTCCTAGTAGCAACCTTTCACCTTTGCTCCTTGCTGTCATGAAAGAGTGGAGAGTAGAAGCTGAGTAATGCTTTTCAGTGCCAAATAACCCCAACTACAGATCTCATTTTAGAGTCCCCAGGAATGTCACTCAGAAGGCAGACTCTTTGACACCAAGGGAAAAAAAACCACAAACCCAAATAAAAAACAAACCATCTTGTATTTTGAGCATCACAACAGCCTTCTTGTTGGGGATTGATAGAAATGGGGAGAGAGAGGGGAAGGAGGAAGGGAATAAAGAGAAACCAAAAAAACCCAAAACAAAAAGCCCACAAAAAACCTTCAGAGGCTTTTAAGGAGCTTTGGGCTTTGAAAAATGAATAAAACATTGCATTTCAAATCCCTTTGTGCATTACAACAAAGAGATAAAAGTTTATAATAAAACAAAGGTCTGGCAACTTCAGCAAATATATCCGTGGAACTGGAACTTACAAAGTGTTGTAAGTAAATAAAAGAAAAAAAAAAAAAAAAGAAAAATTAAAACTGCTAAAGTTTGCCATCTACGTTTGAAGGTTGTTAGAATGTTCTTTGTTGAAAGATGAGCTTTTTCTGTTAATGACTATGTAGATTTAGATCAGTAATTCCTTTAGTAATTATACTCTGTGTAAAGAAGGAATTATATGCCTTGTAAGCATGTTCCATTCTAACAAAGTGGATTTGTGCAAAAACTGAATTAAAAAGATAGTTTATCAGTAGCAGTTCACATAATAGATATGTCAGTCATTGTATCCTGGGAGTCAAGCAAAATGCCAACTTGATTTTTACCTAGTAATTAGATTAATTCTTACTTTAAACACATATTTTTACCTGTTAGGCTGTAAATGTTTTTATTTATTAGATTGAGGAAGAAGAGAATGAATGGAAGTATAGATCAGCAGTGATTATATTTTGTTACTGAATTGGCTATAATTTCTATCATGCTTCATGTTTTTATGAAAACATTTTCAGTTTTCAGTAGGTTCCCATCATCAGCTCCTTTGCCCATTTAGTACTTGAATCTGAAACTGTTTTGGAGCAGAATCAGCTGGACATTTTAATCGTTTTTATTATTCCCGCCCCCCCCCCGTGTGAAAGAACATGTTGAAAACAAATCAAATATTTTCAGAGAAACTGAGGGAACAGGCATATACTCATCTTAGAAAGGCTGGCATCTGCTTCACTCACGTGACTTTAAAGAGGTTTGAATGAAACACCAGACCGTTAACTCTGCAGAGAAATAAATTAGTCTAAAATATTTACAAAAGAAGATAACAGGGGTTACTAAATGAAATTCACTTGTACCTCATCTTTTGGGACTTACTTCTTAGTCTATTCCACAAGACGGATTAATGTGAAAGCTTATTATAAATCTGTTCCCACTGACTTCAACCACCATCAGTGATGCCAGAAAATAAGAAAATATGAAGTCTTTTCAGAAACAGATGAATACAAAGGATATGCAGCCAAACTGGAAATTAAACTGCATTTGTTACCAAAATAATAGAACTAATTTATTTTAGCTTTAATATTAATGTTTATTTCTTTGTCACCATAAAAATAGTTTCCTTTCTTCTTCATATCTTTTGTTTCAACTTGTAAATTTGGCATTTGTTAACTAGAAACAACGTAGATTTTTTTCCCCATTGTTTTAGTACATCTGCATCATCTTGAGAGCGGGATACTGGGGTGTCAGCAGAGACTCCTGTTTCTCTCTGGCCTGTTGCAAGGCTTCAGCTATTTTGCTTCTGGCTGCATTTCTGTTTCCCCTTGTATTTCTTTTCCCTGCATGATTACAGGGATCGTAAATGTCAGAAATTCTTTATCATTATGTGATTATTTGTCATAGGAAAGGAAAAGAAGATCCTTAAGCTGAATACTTTACTGTAGTCAATCAAACATGCAACAACCTAATGGATCCCAGTCCTTCCCTGAGGACACTATGTACTGTGGTAATTTAATTTACGTAATGCCAACATCAGTCCTTTCTCCTGCTTTCCTGTAGAGTAATGTCTGTTATGACCTTCTGTTTTCCATTATTTTCATCTCTTTTTCAGTATTATTTACTTATTGTGAACATTTTTCTCCAACAATAGCATTTCTTCCTTCATATGCAGTTTGCATGTGACAATACAAGAAATGGAAATATCGTTAGTGAATTATGCATATGGAAAAAGAAATTTTAAAAAGTATCTATATCTTCACTTTAGAGTGTCTCATGGTTTTCCTGTTGTTGACTTATTGCTAGCTATCTATAAAAACAGGTTCCTTTTGAAGGCATTACTACAAAAAGGGAGAAAGTGGCTTTGCAAGTCTTTTTTTCCAGACATTTCGTGTTTTAATTTTTATATTAATTTGCTGGAGTGACATGGAGGGCAGTGGTAAATTAATTTTGAATATTCATTTTGAACATAACATTTGTCTATTTCCTAATTCCTGAATTTTAGATTTAAATTGTTGCTAGTTGCATGATAGAGAGACACAATCGCCATGAACACGCAGATAGAAGCTCACTGTATTTTTTTTCCTACTAATATGTAACTTTGTCACATAGACATGAAGGTTAGTCTAGAAGCCAGTAATGTTATGCAGATATTTTGTAAAGAATTGATAGGCCAGAGAGCCTTTTGACAATTAAGATTCAACTCTTACTTTTCTTTTTCACCAGAACAATAAATTTTGATCTTCACCAAAGCAGAAAGTTTATTGTTGTTTTGTTGTTTTTTTTTTCATGAGCTCTAGGGAACAAATATAGCAATTTTATGAGAAAATTAGAGAGTAGAAGAAATATCTTCAGTAAGTGAAAAGGCCAAAGGAGTAGCAAGATTTCCCATGAAAAAGGCAAGTGAATAACAAGGCTTCATGGCAATGAACAATCATTCTCTATTCTGAGACTGCACAAAGGTAGTAAAGAATTATTAATTTCATTAACAAGACTTGCATATTCAGTGTTAACTGCTGCCATGAGCTTTGAATTTCTTCTATGCTTTTCTAGTGGTTGTTTTTTTCTTCTATGTGGTCCATCATATTGAACATTAGCAGTTAGCAGTCAAGGATAAGACCTTCACTTTTATATTTTGCACTAGTAAGCTTAAGAATGAGCAACAGTCACATTTCTATGTGAATCTACTGCTACTTGCTATGATATTATTATTTGTCTATGTATTATTTTAAAAATAAGCCAAGTGAGTTGTTCAAATCAAATGGAACTCAATTGTAACCGAGTTTTTAACTGTAAATGATTTTGGTCCTAATCCTGCAAAAAAGATATGAAGAGATGAATAAATTATTTTGTCCTACATGTGTCTCCACATAATCACAAGGAAATTCAGTAAAAGACCACATTTTGCCAAATACCCCCCAAAATCCTAGCCTGAAAAGGGTTTGACTTCCCCTTCAGTTCAGCGTGAATCAAATCTGACTACTCCAGTATCCATGGAGCTACAGTGTCATAAGAGTTGTGCAAGGGAGATCAAATAGCTTCCTTCCCCTGTGACAACGTACATCTCAGTATTTTTGCCTTCATACTCTCAGATTTATTTATAACTGTTTATATTAAGAATAATAATGACCTCTAGGTCAGCCATTTCCTGCCAGATAATCACCGAGTGCATGAAGGGCCTGAGGGAAAGCCTGTGGGCCACAGCTGCTCTGGCTCTTGATTGCCTGCCTCTTAGGAGCTGCTTTCTTTATCTGGTACCACTCCTTAAGTTGTTTGTGAACTTCAGAAAGCTAAATTGGTTTGGTTTGGTTTTGGGTTTTTTGTGGGTTTTTTGTTTGTTTGTTTGTTTGTTTTTTTCCAAAGTACAGCAGCGAAACATTAATTTTCATTTGTTCTCTCTACTTAATGTTTAAACTATCCTTGAAATACACACAAAAAAAAATTCCAAGTGTGATGATACATTTTGGTTTATCTTCTCTTTCAGGCCAACCTTATGTACTGAAAGATAAGCTGGTAGGGAAGAAAATCGGTCTGGTTTAACAGAGAACTTTGGCTGGATCTAGGGAAAAGGAGAGTTTACAGCCTTTGGAAGAAGGGGTGGGCAATTCAGGAGGAATACAAAGATGTTGTGAGGCTCTACAGGGAAAAAATTAGATGTACCAAAGCCCAGGTAGAACTTTATCTGGCTAGTGCCAGGAATGACAATAAAAAATGTTTCTGTAAATATATTAGGAACAAAAGGAGGGCTAAGGAAAATCTCTGTCCTTTATTGGGGAAACAGACTGCCAAAGGATAAGGACAAGGCTGAGGTACTTCAAAACATTTTTGCCTCAGTCTTTAGTAGTAAGACCAGTTGTTCTCTGGATGCCCAGCACCCTGAGTTGGAATACAGGGATGGGGAACAGAATGGAGTGCCCATAATGCAAGAGGGAAAGGTTAATGACCTACTACACCACTTAGACACACACAAATCTATAGGGTCAGATGGAATGCACTCAAGGGTACTGAGGAAGCTGGCAGAAGTGCTTACCAAGCCACTTTCCATCATTTACTCGCAGTCCTGACTAACCAGGGAGGACTCTGTGGACTGAGGTTTAGTAAATGTGATACCCAACTACTAGAAAAGCTGGAAGAAGGATTCAAGAAACTGCAGGCCTGTCAAGTCTGACTTTGGTGCAGGGGAAGTATGGAGCAGATCATCCTGAGTGCCATGACATGTCACTTACAGGACAATGCAGTGATAAGGTTCAGTCAGCATGGATTTATGAAATACAAGTCCTGCTTGATTAACCTGATCTCCTTCTATGAAAAGGTGACTCGCTTACTGGATGAGAAAAAAGCTGTAGTAAAGCTTGAAAGGACAGACTATTTTAGTATGCTCTAGAAATCCAAACAGCCCTCACATTTTTTGTAGCTTTACGTATTTGTGTGGATCTAGATTTGCAGAAGCTAGTAAAGCACCTGCATTTAGTCAGAACTTCACAGAAATTATAAAATACAGTATTTTGACCTTGGAGAAGATTCTGTCTCTCACACCAATTCTGCACTGCAACACTTTGCATCTAGGGCTTCCTAGACACACAGTTCAAAGAAACTGTTCACGTGAACCAATTTGTGTTTTCTTCCTTCATCATATTTTACTGAGCTTTTCCAGAAATATTAACCCCAGGGTAAACTACATAAAAGCAACTGAAAATACATACTGGGAATTCTCATTTTACAATGTTGTATTAAAACAAATACACACATTTGTTCTGAAAAGGTCCGTGCTGGAGATAACAAAGCTTTTACTTATGATCTGGCATAGTTCTTTCTATATGCTTATACCTTCATGTATAAATGTACAAAGCCTGGAAGATGCAAAGAACTAAGAAAATTTTTCTTGAACAAGTTTGTTTCCTGACATTTGTGACAGGCTGTAAACTGGTTACAAACCAGGTCTGTAATAGTCTTACCATTCCTGTAATCGGCACAACAATCAGACTCTTACATAGTCAGTGACCGATATCCACCCCCTCTTCTCCCCTGTCCCCAACTCCCCCAAGCCCCATCCCTTACTCAGTCTTCTCTAGTCATCTGTTTCCTTCTAAAGAGTTATAAAGCTGGATTTGCTTGTGAGGATGTGTGTTTATAAGCTATACAACCTACCATAACTGCCAATGTCTTCAGAATTTTATTTACTTCAATTCTTCCCCCATGGCTCTGGTTGAGTTACTTTATTTTTCTAGTAAGTAACAAATGGAATAGTTTTGTTAACCCCAAACAATCTCTAACACTGGGTCTGTACAGTGGATTTCATCTTGCTAACAAACAGGAAAATTTTGCCCTCTCTGAGCTCTATACTGCAATGGTTAGATTGCCAGAAGCACCTGCTGAAGCTGTTTTAAAACAAACCAGACACCTTTATTCTATGCTGAATCCTGGAGTGCAGACTTAAGTTGAAATGTGTAGGTACGCGTCATACAGAGTCATTCAGGCCTTTTCAATCTTGGAAAATGCCACCTCCTAGTTTCTCAATCACTATTAATTAAACAACTGGTATTTTCAAATACATCTTGTGTACTTACAGGCATGATTTCTTTCAGTTAAAAGTGCTAGAAGAAAAGCAGCACAAAACACATTTAAAAGATACACTCTCAGCAACCAGTGAAGCTGAAAAGACAGTGTCCTTGATGCATACTTGTAATTTTCATCATCCCCTACAAGAATAGCTTAATATTATTTCACAGTTCCAAGAGAATTTCAGCATGGGACTAGGTCCTAAAGTCTTGCTAGACTATTAAAATGATTTTTATAATTTTTGTGGTCCAGTTAATCTTAAAACACTAGTAATAATTCATACGACGTATGTTAAAACATTGTTCTTGTAGATTGTTTCCCAGATCCTCATAAATCCTGGGAAATATTAAGGAGGGGAAGAGCTGAAATACAGTTAAAATGAAATTATGACCCCAGTCTGTTTTCAAAATTAGTAGTACATAGTTACATTTTGCTTTCAATGGACTTGGTGTCCTTTGTTTGACAAAATGTCCTGTAATTAATTCTTATGTTGATCCAGTGCAAGCCATGTCAGTATCTGCCATCAACACAGTGGAGGCATTTGCAAACCAACAGCAAAAATTGTAGCTTCTTCTCAGCTGAACTGACAATGGAATTATCAACAGGTGGGAAGGGAGGGAGACTGTTTTTTCAACCAAAATAAGCTAGTGGTTTTGGCCCAACACGACAAAAAAGAAACAGCCCCATGGCTGCTCACTCTCCTCCCCCTCACACAAATTCTGGGATGGGGAGGACAAAGCTCATGGGTCAAGAAAAAGGACAAGGAGGGTTCTTCACCGATTAAGGTCCTGGGCAAAACAGTCTCAACTTAGGGGAAAAAAAATAATTTAATTTCACACTAATCAAATACACACAGGACACAGAAAACACACAGAGCAGGGCTTGCACATGTTACTCCACCCCTCCCTTCTTCCCAGGCCCAAATTACTTTGTTCCTGGTTTCTCTCCCTCCTTCCCCCCAGTAGCACAGGGGGACAGGGGATGGGGTTTAGAGTCAGTTCACAGGCTGGTGTTTCTTGCTGCTCCTTCCTCCTCAGGAAGAAGGATTCCTTACAGTCCTTCTTCCCTGCTTCTCCACGGGGTCCCTCCCATGGGAGAGAGTCCTCCATGAACTTCTCCTTCTTGAGTCCTTCCCACAAGGTCCGGAGCAAGCTGCTCCAGCCTGGGCTTCCCACAGAGTCACGGGCTGCTTTGGGAAAAGTCACCTCCCCTGACACCAGGGTCTTCCAAAGCTGCACAATCCAACTCCACTGGCCACAAAATCCAAGTACACTGGCCAAGTTCACTCTCCTGGTGCTTTCAGGGAATATTCCATCATGTTTCTCCATGAGTGCAGGGGGACAGCCTTCCATCTCACCATAGGTTGCAGGAAAACTTCTGCTAGGGCACCTTCTCCTTCTTTGTCACCAACCACCAACATCGCTTTGCTTCCACAGCACAGCTCTTCTATTTTCTTTTAGTGCTGCTCTGCTCAGTTCTTATCTCAGATCATTCCTATGTTAATCGCAG
Source organism: Apus apus (assembly GCF_020740795.1). Taxonomy (NCBI): domain Eukaryota; kingdom Metazoa; phylum Chordata; class Aves; order Apodiformes; family Apodidae; genus Apus; species Apus apus. The sequence continues at coordinate 100,482,854 of NC_067283.1, forward strand.
AGGTACCTCTGTTGCCCCTCTAATGGTTCCTTGGCTGGGTTTGAAGCAGGGGGATCTTCTCAGCTTCTTACAGGAGCCACGCCTGGGGCCCTTCCCCCACTACCAAAAAGCCCACCAAACCAAACACAGTAACCTATCACCCTTAGAGACTACTGAAAAGGACACACCTTTGGATGTTCTAGAAATTTGCAAAAATGTTAAAAATTATGTGACTAGCATGAACTTCAGCTAAGGTAACAGAAGTAAATAAGGTCATCTTCAGTACTGTCAGAGACTCCTGATGACAAGAGCTGATCAAGGTCAGATGAATCAGAGCTGAGACAGAGTACTTTATCTCAAGGCCTACTTTAAGATTTAGGAAAAAATAGCATAATTCAATCTCATGCAAGGTAAAGTCACAAGCCTTGAGATTTGAGGGAAGTAACTTAAAGGAGAAAGAAAAAATGTGGCTAACTGAGCAACCCTGATGAGAGAGTTTATGTTTAAAAGGCTCCTCTACTTAAGTGCAGATGCTGACATACAATCATGATAATTTTGAGCATGATTCTTCATACAGCTAATTGCTATTGAATATCTTATATCTGATTGCTGAACATCTGCTTCTATGAGAGAAAATATTTTATAGCCACGCCTACCTCCTGAGGGAGATATCAGAGGAGTAAAATCTCAACCAGAGCTTAACATTTTGAAAGCACAAGATTTCTAAAGCAAGTTTGTGGGTCTCTCTGTGAGCAAAGGGTGCTAGTAGGAGATATGGTGAACAGCATCCCAGAGCATATATAAAATGGAAATATATCAATGTGGTTCTGGGACTGAGAAGGAAAAAAGAAATGGGAAACTCTGAGCCTGGTGGAAGCTGAGGAACCAGAAAACATCTCTGAGGTGATATTCAAATTTGCTGATGTGTGGGTAAAGCCCCTTCGTTGTTCCTAACCTTGCATAAGACCCATGTAAAGAGTGTCACAAAATGTAGCTGACCTGTAACTTAGTCCTGCATAGGACAAAGGCTCAAATTCAATGTATGCCAAGGCTCTGTATGTGTATGAAGTCAACATATGACCACAGTGCACCACTGAACTCTTTTACTGAGGAAGGGCCCCTGAAGTAGCTGTGATTCGTTCTCCTCCCTGGAGATAAGGAGACCACATCAGGATTAGAGTCCTGGACAAAAATAAGTCCAAGACAGACAATTCTGTTAGGCATAGAATTAGTGGTTAGATTTTATCAAGAAAGGAACATCTCTGAGGCCATGCCAGGGCCTGTAGGCAGCAGATACCTCTCTTAGTTTATCACTGACATTCCAAGAATATGAAAAAGAGCTGGAAGCAGAAGGTCACGCTAAGTCTGAACTCACAGTGAGAAAACAGTGCACACAGGTGCTTATAGTATAACAATTCAAGCAAAAAAACATACCCTCCATAGTGATGCACTGGGGTACATTGCTTTCCTGAAGTTTGAAGGCAGCAGCAATGTGCACAGTGTAGACAAAGGCAGTGATAACACAGCTCCCCACAGAGAATAATTTCACCCTTTTGGAAGAATTGGCTGGGAACTGCAACAGAAGAGGAAGAGAATATCAAGATGAAAACAAGCTGGGCATCGTTTATCTTAAATTGGATGCTGTCCTGCAGTCAGTGCCAGAAATGTTAGTATCCCTAAAATAAAAGCTATCAATAGAGAAAATAAATAGATAATTCCAGATAATGTAGCATTGTATGTTCTTTTGCATTGAAAGTAACTGAAGGCATTTATGAGTAAATAATCAAATGGAAAAGAATATACAATCATTCTAGAAAAATAGCCTATTTTTTAGAAAAGCTCATAATGTCTTCAAGATGATGCCTCCTGTAGAGAGTTAAAGATAAAAATAACTGAAGCAGATTTGGAAACAAAGTAAAAAAGCTTTCAGGTAGATGGGGGCTAATTTTCCAGCCTTTCTTTCATTTCATAAAGAACAGAAGATTTCTTGAGTAGCAAACTGTTATGGAAAGATCTCACTGAATACAGCTGCCAGAGCAGCTGTCTGTGGGTACTGCTATTCAAAAATATCTGCTATGTTTAGAACACACTTCTTAGCAAATCTGAGTAATAGGCTAAATTCTTTTAAAAAGCAGTAGTCCTAAGATACTATGGCAAATGCATATATAGCAGATCTATCAAGAGAATTAATTAGACCAAATTCCCTATGGTTTTTATTGTAATTTACAGATTTTTCATTGACAGTAAGAGATCTTATTTAAAATCGTTGTTGGAAAGTTCATAATGTCTTTCACCTACAAGGAGTCTCTGACATATATAGGGGGATAAACAAACATCCATTCTTCCCCTTGCTGGATTGCAATATCAGAACCTGTGTCACCTGACAGCTTGTCTGTCTTCGTGAAGCACAATATTTGTGAAGCCTCTACTTCTTTCTTGTGTTTCATTGAAATACTTTTTGGTGGGAAAAAGATAAACATTTATCTGCTGACAATTGCAGCATGGAAATGTCTTCATATCCTTAAGAAAGCAGGCTAAAACCAATGTGCTTCAAAGATGCTTTTCAGAGCACTAACAAGAGTTGCCTAAATATAATGCAAGGCCAGAGAATATTCTTCCTGAACTTAAAAAAAAGTATAGTAAATGCAGGAATATTGCAACTATGAACACAGAAGTATCTGTGTAATTTAAGAGTAATACAGATTGCCCTGTATTTTTATTGATGGTCACTCCGTACACATTTCTCCCAAACTCATTATTGCCATTGCCAAAAAATGTTGGCATAGATTCTTTCCACTTGTGAACTTGTAGTTTTGTATACACATATTTTATCTGACATCTGAATTAATACCTAAGACAATCTTTGGGGAAACAGACATAGTTGATAATATATTGAAAAGCAGCAAAATGTAGAGCTAAATGCTGTACACTCCAAGTGAGTATAGTAATGCTAAGTGATCTCTGAATAATTCACAGAATAAGTATTCCCCACGAAGAGCAGAGGTGACAGACAGGGTAGAGAATATAACGCACATAATGGAGACAGTTTTCATTCTATCCAGTAAATCCAAGCCTGGCAACACTTTCCGAAGTTATGATCCGCAATAAGACCCCAAGGAAAGTGATTAAAGTGTGGCCAGAGCAGCAATTGTTACCAGTTCAGAATGGAGATTTTGCTGCTGAAGGGATTTTCTTTTCAAGAAGCAGATTAGTTATCCCAACAGTGTTAGAAAAAGCATTTTAAAAGAGATTGCATGAAGGCCACTAAAAAGTGCAAAATCAAAATAATAAATGAGATATCCTTCACACTAATCTGAAATGAACAGTGATACTGAGGAACCTATAAAACATTTCTTCAAGCAAAGGCACATCAAGACAAAGAACCCCATGTTAGCACCAGAGAAAAGCTATTTCTGTGGAGTAAATTAAATGCATAGTTTTTTACTCTGACCAGGTATATGCAGTCCATTCCATACTATTTTTTTCTCATTCTTAAAGTAGATTCCCTAGATTATATTAAATTTTAAAATGTGATTGTACATTTAGAATCTGGTATGGGTTTTTTGGTTGTTTGTTTTTTGTTTATGTTTTTCTGTTTTGATTTGTTTGGTTCTTTGGGGGTTTTTTGGAGGGTGTTGATATTTTTGTTTTTTAACTAAGATATTTCATACCACAGTCCCTTCCTTAAAGGCACAAGATGAGTATCATTAAGTCTGATGGGTCTTTTACTCAAAAGGTTAATAAATGTGAATCCCAGAATTTAGTAAATCCAGGCAGTTGGCTCCACTTTAGAATTATATAATCATATTTATTGAGTTCAATCTAGGTTGGAAGAGACCTCAGGATGTCCCTAGCTCAAAGCATAGTCAGCTATGAAGTTAGACCAAGTTGCTCTTTCTCTTGCAAGAGTAATATTCACACCTCAAAGAAGATCTGGAAATCCAGGTGTCTGCTGGAGTGATTGATCAAACTTAGTGTCATGATTGATGGAATGTTTATATCATCTGGTGAAAGAGAACATTGTAAACTACAGTTTGAAGTAGCTTACAGCGTACAAGCAAAGGCTTACGCTACCTAACTAAAAGGCTGAATGAAATATTGATTTCACTTTTTTTCCAGTGACTGTTAAAACTATGAGCATGAGACTTACTTTGAAACTTCAGTCTTTAAAAGGCAGCTGTTCTATCCAAAAGCTGTGATTATTACTAGAAAAAATACTTTTGATAGGGACTAGTCTGTTTGGTTGATATGAAAAAAGATCCATAGGATAACATATCAATGTTATCTTTCAGACACCAGTGCCTTGTTAATTATTCTATATCCAGTTGATCCTACTGGTTCCCAAATAATTACACTATAAGGACATTAAATAGATGCAAATTACAAGGGCAACAATAATAATAATAATAATAATTGTATATTTTTTCTGGTTTAATGTTTGAGGGGTTTTTTTTAAACACATAGCAGTACTCAACTTACTAAGGTATTCACCTAGCTAACCTGTTCCCAGCATCTAACTTAAATCTCTTCATGATAATACACAGTGTCAGAGTGGCTTGCCAGATCCTGCAGAGCATATGTTCTTCCCAGTGTTTGGATGTGATGTCCATAAAACTGACAGAAAAATGACAAGTGGAGGAGAAAAAATTTCCATGCTGGAGTATTATAATACTGAGATGGAAGGTGATTAAAGATTTTTATCAGGTGTTTACTTTCAAGACACTTAAACCAATGTTTTACTCTTTTTATCAGAATCCAAATATATGGGGTTTAGAGCCGTGTCTTACCATTCTGACTAATCATAACCTACCTGTATGTCCTTATATGACTTTCAGTATTATCACAGAATCACAATATCACAGAATGTTAGGGGTTGGGAAGGACCTCAAAAGGTCATCTATTATAGCAGATAAAAGCTCATAGAATATTTAGTTAGTTATTTATTTTAAAAATATATAGCTGGATGGGGCTTACTTGTCGTCATAATACTTTAATTAATAAAACTCAGTCTTCTACATATCTGAAGATTATTTGAATTTGTAAAAATACTTAATTTTAATAAACTGATGTTCAGTTTGTCTAATGTATTAGAAATTTTGCTGGCCTTGTTTTTATTTCTTTCAGCAAAAACATAAAACTGAATTTCTACTCATACATGTTAATTCATATTTCCTGACATTTTTCATCTGCTCAGGGCCCTATTCTTAGCATTTTACAGAAATAGTAACTGAGATGCATAATGCCTACTTGAATTCCAAGAGCTTTAATTGAATGTATTGTAAAACTGGACTACAGGGGAAAGGAAGGTGAGGTCTGCAGCCTCCTGAACTTTATGTTACAGTGCTGCCACAGATGTTTAAAGAGCACTGAGAGAGAAAAGCTTCAAAGGTGAATGGGAGATTGAACAAATTCCTGCATGTCTCTTATGTAGATCACTTGCAGTTCTGTGGTGTGCTTTATTAGAGTTGAAAAATACTTTGAGAGATTCAGATAAAAGGTGCTTCAAAATGAAAAGTGATGGTGTTATTAGTTTATGTATTTCAAGTCCCTCTAGAACAGCTGCAAAATCCACAAGCTGGTTTGCATTAGAGTATCTGATCCTAGATAAATTCTCTACCTTTGTATTAGTGAATTAAAGAAAAAAGAGAAACAGGCTTTTCTGTGCATTTGAGTCTTGTTTACTCCTTCATGCATTATGTATTATATAGCATATATATATATATGTGCTTGGTGCTCCAAGTAATTAATAATTAAAGAATAACATAATAGAACCCATCAAATTTTTAATGTTAAGATAGTAAGGTGGCTTATATACTTGAGTAAGTTAAAAGAACATGTTATGTTCTCATTTGAGGTGTGTGGAAACTGAGAGAATCACAAAGAAGGTTACATTATTAGAAGAAGAGCACAGACTGGACTTGAATACCTGAATTAGACTTCATACAATACTTGCTCTTATTGAAGCATTAAGGTTTACCACATCTGCTTATATGATGATCCAGGTGTTTAAACTCTACTGCAGAAATACACTAGGTCTGCTATTTCCGCTATTCTATTGTTATAGAGCCCCCTAGACCCATCTTTCAGTTCCTTTCTTTGTAACACAAATGGAAGAGATTAAAATTTTATTACTCTAGTTGCTCTCTAAAGTATCATCTGAAGAGTACATTTATATTTGCAGTCTTGTAAATATTGCATATAGCAGAAACTTGTAAAAAATGGAAGACACAAGGTTCTTGGAGATACAGTCTTGCTCTCATAGTAGTAAGCTCATCACAGAATGCAGAAAAGGCCCCAGGTATGAAAAATGGCTTTCCAGTAACCTTTGTGTAGAGGACTATGTTCCCATTCTTATTTTTTTCAGACATTTTTTATTTGTTTTGGTTGGGTTTTTTTGTGTTTTTTTTTTGTAAGTTGCACTTAAAATCAGATTTAAATTGTGCTTGCCATCTCATTTTAATATTCTTCTTTCAGTAATTCAAATGTCATTTCTCAGAAACAAATAGCCAGAACAAAAGAAAAGTATTGCATAGTTGAGTGGTATTTAAAGGCATGCAGATAAACAAAGTCCATTTTAATTATGCCAGGGGCATGATTTTGACTGTTCTACTCTGCCTTCTATAATTAGTCTTGGAAGCAAATACTGTTATATTCAGCCATGAAATGAAGTGGAAGAGCTGAGTTTATTAGACATTAATAAAGTCTCCATGAACATTCCTAAAAAGCTACTGAACCCTTAAGTATAGATTATAGGTCAGAACACATTGCCAGTACTTCCTCAGAGGGCAAGAAATTGAGTACACTATATCTATTAACTACAAAGAGAGTGAACAGAGGGCTGTTGAATGTTAATAGAAGTTTTTAACGAATTTCACCACAGTAAAAGATGTGTGGCATTTTACTGCAACACTGAAATGTATTTTAACAGTCTTAAAACAGAGATGTTTTAAGAAAAAATCCACAGCTCTCTGTACTGAAATTCATTACAGCAATATGTGCTCAGTTAAGTAGTATTGGTCATTTATAAAGACATTTTCATGTAATCTTCTGAAAAATTTCAAGCTATGTAAAACCCACATTTGAAACTATGACTCTTTCCATCCAGCCACTCTCTGAAGGCAAGTGTCAGCTAGTGAGAAAATGTTTCCACTTTTCCTTTCATAAATGGTAGACTGAATGCAAAAATGAATAACTCTATTTTGTAAGTTTCTCAGAGGGTGCATTACTGCAAGCCTTGATCACTGCATTGTAAAGAGCAATCTCAAAGGAAAATGTATACTTAGTAGGGAAAAGAGAATTTAACAACATATTTGCTTCTTCATGAGGTGTAAAATGCTCTTATAGGTGCACTTTAAAACTTCCTCTTCTGCTTCTGCTTCAGTCTTTTAATTATTCTGTTTCCAATAGTCAATTTCTTCCTGTTGACACAGCTTATTTACAGGCAATTGCTTAAAGTTTTCAAAAGATCACAAGGAAATTGCCCTGTACTTTTTGAATGGATTATCCAAAAATAACTCATTCAATCAAATGTTAATCTTCTCATCCTTTCTCACCTTTCATTATACACAGTAAGCATGGAAACATTAAGCAATATACGTGTTGCAAGTCTAGCATCAGACAGACCTCAAGGACAAAATCTAAGACCTGACTTCACATTCTCTGGAACAGTTATCTAAATTAACTTTGTAATATGCTGATCACCCAGCTTAAATGATAATTAACCTGATTTATCAACTCTCAAACTGTTTATGTTGCAAAACTGTTGCCATTGTTGCTCTGAACAAAATAAACTCACAAACAAGCACATGAAAAAATCATATTATTGGAGTAAATACTGAGAAATGACCAAGAGATGGCTAGCCAAGTAAGTATGCTTCTTTACTGTAGCAAAGCAGATATTAATGTTCATTATTTGAGATGTTTTCTATTCATTTGAGACTTCAGTTTTGTCAAGAAACAAGAATAATATTTTCAAGGATAGAAATTATAGAATACCAAATGAAACTAAACCATCCCTGAAAAAACATGGAAGTGGTTTCTAGATTTTCAAATAAAGATCTTAAAAAACAAAATGTGAATGGAGACAGAATAAAAAGGATTGAATTTTGTTTTGAGGGAGACAGACATTGATGAAGTGTTCTCATTATCAGATTTAAGAGAGATCCTATATAATTTTATGATCACAGAGTATGAGTGTAAATTTTAGGACCAAGGAGTTTCTTTAAATTAAAACTTGGTTATGGTTTTGTTCAATTATCTCTGTCTCTCTCTCTCTCTCTCTCTCTATCTCTCTCTCTATCTCTCTGTCTCTCTATCCACCCATCCACAAACCCACCCACATACTTTCACTGAATGCAGATGCAGAAACCAATAAATATTATTTTTCTTTTATTTGTGTTTTAACATTCTTTTGATTGCTGTAAACTGGACATGACAATAGACAGATATTGGATGGAAATTCCCTCATGTTTCCTGTTTTAGGTTATGTCTGCATAGCTAAATGTGTATATATCTTGTGCTTTCTGCTTGGTTTGTAGAGTAAGTAAAGCAAGATGGTTTCCTTCTGCATTGCCCAAGACTGTTCTTCCTTCTAAAGGATTCACATCCATGCATTATGATATTTGACACCTTATGTATCTCATACCATGATGAGTTTACTCACATTTACTTCTCTTTAATATGATGTTTCTCCAAGTCAAGATGAACAGAAATCTTAAATTTCTGAATGTGGAGATCTAGCACCTCCAAAGTGCTCTAAATTTTGTGCAACTGGAATGATTATTATGCTTCCTAGCTGTCAATGAAATCATTCACTGACACTACTAAATTGGGGAAAACAATGCTTTGCATGCTACTGAGTCATGCCTTACAGATTAAGTCTCATAGTGGTACAATACATTTTCATACAGTAAAATTTACCCATTTCTTACTACCACCCTGTGAAGTTTGTGCTGATACAGGGAATTCCATATGGGTGAATGACTGCATGTACCAAAATAAACAGCTCATTTTGAAAGATTCAGACTTCTACTGTTTTAAATTGTATTTGTTCTGCTCAGACACAGATGAAGTTTAAAATGTGAAATCAATTATAGAATGAAAAAACCTTGCTGAAGTGGAAAAGAAACACTATTCCCTACCTCCATACCCCTACTCCTATTTGAGAGCTTTAAGGAGAATATAACAAGAGACTAGAATAAAGTGTAAATTAATCTGTAAAATGGAGGGATGTTCTTTCTTGTTTAGACAACTAAAACTCTGATGTACCACATTGTTATCAACTTGTAGCTTTTATCATCCTAACATCACTGAATGTGAATCTACCTTATTTCTAAGGGCATTTACTAAAAATGAGATTATGGCCAGACTCTCAAAGGAATGTAAATCGGTGCAGCAGCTCTGTTCACTCTAGTGGAAGTCACTACCTTTTATCACCTCAACCACATAGACATTCTGCAAGGTAAGAGTTCTTTAAGACAAAAACTGTAAAATAATACTCATTAGATGTATTGTTCTATGAAAATCCTACTTTGGTTGCAGTGTTAAGCCTTCAGTACTCTTTTCTAACACTGATTTTGTGTTTGATATAAAAGCATCATGACTACACATAACCTGAGTACTGTGACAAGTAAGTTTGCAAAAAGCTGCAACCTGGATCTTCATGGTATCTCTTAATAAATCTGAGAACATTTTACACTCTCTTCTATATGTGTAGTTCTCAATTTTAGTGCGTTTTAAAAGCGTAGTGACATCATCTGATAAAATTTGTCAGAAATCACATTTTATAGGGAAACAGTAAGTTATAGGTATTTTCCCAAGGACCAATATTTCTTTCTTTGTGTGTGTATATTGCTATTACTGTATTCATTTCTGTCAATCACATTGGCATAACTGGAGGAATTAATCAATACACTCCACAGAGAAATAAGCCTCTACATTTCTGGAGAAAAACAAAAGTAATTGTCCTGGCTGGCTACATTTTTTTATTATTATTATTTTTATATTTTTTTTTAGTGGTGTGGGTTTTCTTAATTTTCTCCTGTGACAACTGCTATTATAATTACAAAATTACAATTTATTATGGTAAGCACTGAATGTTCAGGCAGATGCAAATTTTCAGCAACATAATTACTATTTATTAAAAAAGGGAAAATTAATCTGGGGATGCTGAATATTTGTCTGAGGCATTCTGGGATAAATCAATGCCTACTTTAATGTGTCAGAGAAGCACTACATTATGGTACATGCAATAAGCAATTCAACAAGTGTAGGTTATATTTTGAACTTGAAGGTCAGCAAATTAATGTAGTTGGATGAAAGGTATGTCCAATAAGATCATTTAAACTGAGATGTGTGATTCACAACAGAGTACAGAGCAAGTATGCTCTTCAAGTACCACTTATTCAGTGATTAATCAAAAAAGTTATTGGATATAAACAAAGACTGTATTAGGTTGTTGGAAGGCATTTACTTGCATTATTGATTATATATCTCCTTTAGAACTTGGTACAAACCTAATTTTGTATGTTTCCTGATACTCTTTTGTGGAGCTGCCAATTTCTGTTTCAGTTTCTACATCCAGTCAAAAAAATATGCCCATAAAGACATTGACCTACATGAGCATACATTAGAAATTCAGATCTTGAAAATGCATAGATAAGTGAATTTTTATTTTTCCTAAAATAAAGGTATGCATAACCATTGCAAACAATACAATGAATGCAACAATACAAGTTCACTCAGTTATAATTTGCATTTATTATGTAATAGATCGTTAGACTTTTACATATCTTTTAAATAATCCTATTCCATCATTCATATCTGAAACAATGAAAAACATGAAGTAAAAGATGCAATGCAGAAAACTAAGCATATCTTTATGGCAATATAAGATAAATTATTGAAATAAAGTAGTAAAAGGTGTGACAGCTGAGTCTAGCCTGCATATTTTATTCAATTTTTGTATACAAATATGTGTGAAAATGTATGTATGTGTGTATGCATATATAAAATTATAATATATATATATATATATACATATAAAAAACAAATCAGCAGAAGAGCATCAAAGTTCTGAATCCAATAATTACATCAAGTAATATTTTCTTCAATGAGTACTTCATTTAAGTCAATAGGTTACTCACTGCAATTCACATAGTACCTTTCTTTGAATAAGGACCAATATACATGTGCATTCCTGCAGAAGCTAAAAAGGTGGTTAATCAAAATTTTGAGAGGCCCCAGGTGTTTGATCTCTTTCCCTCTTTTTTCCAAGGTAAATCTCTTTGTATGTCACTGTGTTTTCTGAAAGGTCTATTTGTATTTTTGTGTTCAAAACTGAAAGCTGCTGGCAAGAAACTATTTTTAATACTTTCAGTCAGAGACACTATAGGTGACAATCTAATTTAGTTCCTCAGACAAATATGTTACTGATTAAATTGCACCAGCTTGTGGAGTCACCTGGTAACATAAACAAATTAATGTCTTGTAATTTATACTACATGACAGAATGAATTGTTTGAAGCAAGACATGTAGAAAAACAGTATAAAAGAATAACTAATTGTTGAATGGAGGAAACTAGCCAATTTTGAAAGTTGGATTGAACTGTGTAAAAATATAAGATTGAAAAAATGGATTGTGTCTATACAAGCATGATATAAACCAAGTTCTGAGGTGTAGGAAAAGTAATATGCAGAAAGTGAAATCTGTCCTTGCATTAATAATATTTAACATATATTTGAGCAAAATAAGTCTAATTTAAATTTGACATTAGCAAAACTTCTCCTAAAGACATTCCTATATTTCTGCATCACAGAATAGAAAAATTGTTCATGAATAGTTCATCTTTGCCAAAAGATCAGTCCCAAAATGCCACTGAGGTCAATTTCCCATGACCTTCCTGCTTCATAAACACTGAGCAAACAAATAAAATTGCTTAAGGGCAATATTAACTTTTGCAGCTTAAGGGCAATATTAACTTTTGCACCTGACTTTTCAGAGAATGTTCTTTTATTTTTTGTTTTCTTTTGTCTGTTTGTTTGTCTTGAAGTGCCAGTCCTTAATAATCTGTGGTTGAAATCATATTTTTACTTCTGACAGTGTTCTTTTTAGCCATTTACTGGCATGCTAATACAGCCAGAATTTCAACAACATTCCTGAGGGTTCCACCTAGGGCAAATTTATATTTCAGACAAAGTAATTTACAACACAAAGAGAAAATAAGTATGCTTTTATTATCAGTTACATATTTATGAAATACTGTAAATTGAAACTCGGATAATACATACAGATAAATTTATTAAAATGTGTTTGTATCTATGCAACATATATTTTCATATATACAGCACAGATACATATATGTGCTGTGACACTATTCACAATTAGATTTTTCTGCCTCACAACTGAGTACTGAGTATTGTAGTATATTGTAGTTATAGAAGTGTATAACCTGTTACATATGCTGTTCCTCTTTATGAAGGACAGGCAGAGGATAAGAGGAGGAGGCGTCACTCTCTACGTTAATGACCAGCTGGAGTCCATGGACCTCCATCTGGGGATGGATGAAGAGCTGACAGATAGCTTGTGGGTCAGGGTTAAAGGCAAGACATGGGTGGGTGATAACATAGCAAGGGTCTGCTACAGGCCACCTGACCATGAAGACCAAGTGGATGAGGATGCCTATAGGCAGATAGGAGCAGCTTCATGTACACAAGCCCTGGTCCTCCTGGGGGATTGCAACCACCTCAATTTCTGCTGAAGGGACAATATAAAAAGGCACCAGCAATCCCGGAGGTTCCTAGAGTATGTTTATGAATATTTCCTTCACCGAGTGATAAAAGAACCAATGAGAAAAGGGGTTATTCTGGCCTTTGTTCTCACCGGAAAGTATGGGCTTGTGGATGACATGAAACTTAAGGGCAGCCTTGGCTACAGTAACCACAACCTTAGAGCAGCAAGTGTATGAAGCCACCCAGGACTTCAGGAGAGCAGACTTAGACCACTTCAGAGATCCTTCTGGCAGGGTACCATGGGAGAAAGCCCTGGAGGCAAGAGGAGCAACACAGAAGGTGATCAATATTTGAGTATCACCTCATCAAGCTCAGGAGCAATGTATCCCAAAAAAGAGGAATGCAGACGAGAATATCACAAGGCTTACATGAATGAACAAGGATGCAAAAAGAAAGCCTACAGAGGGTGGAAGCAAGGACAGGTAACCTGGTAGGAATGCAAATACATTGTACAAGCAGCCAAGGATCAGGTTAGAAAAACTAAAGACTAGATAAAATTAAGTCTGGCTGGAAACACCAAAGGACAGGAAAAGCTTCTAAAGGTACATCAGTGATAAAAGGGAAACTAGGGAAGACAGGCATCGTCTCTAGAACGCCACATCACAAAAGACACAGAGAAGCCTGATGACCTTTTTTCCTCAGTCTTCAACAGCAAAGGCTCTGGTCACACCATCCAAATTAAGACAGCAAAAGAAAGGACTGGGAGAAGAAATATCCACCACTGTAAGAGAAGACTGGATTTGAAACCACCTGGAGGACCCGAAGGTGCACAAGTCCATTGGACCTGAGGAGATGTATCCACGGCTCCTGAATGAACTCGCCAATGAAGTTGAAAAGACACTTTCCATTGTACTTGAAAAGTCAAGGCAGTCTGGTGAAGTTCCCACTGATTGGAAAAGGGGAAATGTAATCCCCATTTTCAAAAAGGGAAAAAAGGAAGACCTGTGGAAGTACCTGCATGTCAGTCTCACCTCTGTACCCATCTTTCCTTGCTAGGTTGAAAGACATTCTGAAACTTAAAAAAAAATAATATTATTTTAAAATATCTTTTATCCTGTAATAAAAAGTTTGAAAATAATTATACCAAACCAAGAATATAATTATTTCTTTTAAAAGAAAACTATATTTTTTTATTTGAAGTTAAAAATATATTTTGACACAAATATTGCCCATATTTCTACGGTAAATGCTTTTGGATGTTTTCAGTTCTGATATATAAAAACAAAAAAACAGAAAAAAATATTTTCTTGTTCTTTGACACTTTTATTTAAAGGTAAGTTTGTTAGGAAAAGGACAATTTAATTCTGTTGTTTTGTGTGGGTTTTTTTTTTTTCCTTGAAGTAGGAGCTATTTAATTTTTCCTGTTTCTCCATGGAGAGTAATGCAACTGTGGAATTTCCTACAGAATAGAAAAATAAACAAATAAACCCCAAACCACAGAAAATCATTACCTCCTGATTCTCTGTGGTTCAGAGATTTGTTTGTTTGTTTGTTTTTAAAATTCTACCAGCCAAACATTTGTAGCCAAACATTTGTAAATTAACAATAACATGATTTCCTATGAAAATATAGAGGATAATGAAAAATAATTCTGGTGGACTTGGAAGTGTTAAGTTTATGGCTGGACTTGATGATCCTAAGGGTTTTTTCCAACTTACATCATTCTGTGAAATTGTGACTTACCGATGAATTAAAATTCGTGGCTGGAATGACTCAACAGCTCCAGTACTATCAGAAGAAGTAGAACAGCTGTTTGTTTTTACTGTTGGATTAGTGAATGTAATCAAAATCTCACTTATCTGAGTAGTGCCTTCTTATAGGTTTCAATCTGACATCAATTCAGTACAGGATTTCAATAACACACTTAACTAACCTGGCAGATACAAGCAAATTCAACCAGATGTGGAGAATAGGGGAATGGGTTGCCAGTGTTTGGCGGTGATTAGTATGTTGGGTTTTTTGCTGAAATGTGTAACTTCACCCTAGAAAAATCAGATTGGAAGAACCTGCTAGTTATCTCCTCTTCCCAGCTAAAGCTTTCAGCATGACCACTAATGCCTTTAAGTCAGCCAGTGCTGTGCTGACCTGGCAGTTATGTGATGCTCAGAAGCTTCCAGGAATTTATAACAGAAGGGAATTACTAAATTCAAGAAAGTATAACAGTTTACAGTGGTTTCACCACAAGCATTGATCTACCCTTTTGAATGCAGACAGGGTAAGTTGCAAGATGCAGTTCTGGTATTAAAAATATCAATGATTTAACTCAGAGGATCATATATGCAATATACTTAATCCATAGCAAGCATGCCTTTCCCCTAACAATTTTCATGATCATAACTTCCTCCCTGCATCTATTTTTGTTGCTACTCTTAATACTAGAGATCACAGATCTGTCAATACACTTTCCATTCTTCAAACAAGTATCAAATAAAAATTATTTGCTTTTCAACAACCCCTTCTAATTGTCATAGGGAAAGGAAAATAAAAACAAACTCTCAGAAATTTTCAATTAAAAGACCTTTTTTCCTTAAGATTATATTGCTTTGATATAGCAAAAATATAAGTACCTTGTTAAGCTATCCACATATTTATTTATTTATCCCTTAGTGGTAAATATCCACTGTTTGCTCTATGACTGACTGGAGATTGGATGGATGCCACCCCAGTACTTCTGAACTGGTGAATGAAAGTTGCTGGACAGTATCTTATGCCTTTCTTGCAATAATTTTGCCCCTGGGCATACCTAGAGATGCACCACACTCATTAAATAAAAAATCTAATAAATTTTGCATAGGCAATGCTACCTAAAAGTCTTCAGACAAATGAAATGCTATTCACAGCCAATAATTAAATAGTAGAATTTTTATATTTGGGACAAAAAATCTGTGCCAGAGCATCTGTTCACTTGACTTGAAATGCATGATTTGTGTTTTCTAATATAGATTCTAGTACAATAATGCGAGAAATTGATTGTAAAGAAAACACAATTGTACATCAAGGAAACATGCCATGTTGGACTAGCTCTTTGGCATTTTAAAAGATTTTATAACATTCCACAGTGTAAAAATTTGGGTGGTTTAAAGCCAGAAAAATGTATGAGACAGGAGATGGTTCCTAAGTGAGAGAAAAGAAAGGACTAAAAACTAAATGTTATTTTAATGCCTGCTTTTCAACTAGCAATCTTCTGGTTTTGAAATTCTGACAAAATCACCGATGCATATCTGAGGATGAAATTGCAATAAGCTTTCTGAGTTCTTCATGCTCTGTTCAGGGCATGCTGTAGAGGAGCATGAAAGGTCACCAGAAGTTTTTATTCTACTGGTTCTCCCTCCTGGGGAACAAAAAGCATAAGTATCAGTCAAAGCCATGGTAACTTAATATTTAATTTCTTCTGTTTCTTCAGCATTACCTCCAGTAAACTCGCAGTTGAACACTGAACTTCCATTGCCTTTTGAAGCTATCCTTCCTTTGTATGCTTCCATTGGAGCATGAAAAATTAGAATGTCTTATTTCCATTTAAATTTCAGGATACGGTTTTGGTTGTGTTTGTTTGTGTGGGTGGTTGGTTAGTTTTTTAATAAGAATTCTTTTTTCTGCTCTATGAAATGTTCTCCCACTTTTCAGTTCAGCCTTAGGTTTGGTCTTCTACACAGAAAGAGCTGCAACATTCCATATAGAAATTCTTCGTAAGCATAGATTTATTTTTGCTTTTATTAACATAATTCTATAATCAAGGAATAGTATTTTTGTGTATTTAATTGTGTGAGGCAGTACAGCGAATCCACAAAACAATTTAGCTGTTCAAGATTAAGGAATTCTTCTGTGGAATTCTTCTGCCTATTAATTATTACTTACGTTAACTGTTTGGCTTTCTAATTGAGTGACCCTTTGCAATTACTGTGAACTTGTAGATTATAAGCCTTCTTGGCTTCCAATTAAGTTAGTACTTTGATCCTGAAATCCTGTCTGCACCAACAGATTGCGTGTAAATTAATGAAATCTCTGCATTGGCTTTAATAGATTCTCTATCTGTGCACAGGAAGGTAAACACAGTTGTATTATGCTTACTCTTTATGAGAAATTATTTTAAAATATTCTCTTGATATATATTTAATACTCTTTAATATTCTCTTTAGTACATTCTGGACAAAACCAAGTAAAATATATATAACCAGCTTTGTTTTATATGGTTAAAGAGAATGCCAAAGTATAATTTCAGCCAGGTATCACAACAGAGAGTGAAATTAAAACATAGAAAATGAAATAGGAAATCAAAATGAATGAGGTAACACTTTTCCCTTGTTCCAATGTAATTTTAATTCTTATTTCAAAAGGGACTCTAAGATTAAAAAAAACCACACATGTTTATACAACAGTAGGACATGAAAGATTGCCCTTGGCTTCAGGAAGACCAGCCAAAATGTGTGCACACATTCCACACACACAGACACAGATGCACACACTGTATTACTTGTTTAAATTAAATTTCCCTAGAGGGTTTTTCTGTGTAAGAGAAATCTTTTGCCTCAGCACAGTACCAGTCCATCATTTCCAATCATAATGAGCTATTTTACTTTTGGTCCTGTTGTTGAAGCATTTTTATGAGAATCTTTGCTCTTCCATATGGATAAGTATTTTATGATTTTCATTCTTCATTGGCTAAAAGGTCATTATCAATTCTAGTTATTTTGCCCATAGCTCTTTTTTGTTTTCATGCAACTTTCCAGCCCTTCACTGACCTTTGAAAACTTATGAAAGTTATGGTAATATTTATCTGAATCTGTAGGCTTTGAAGCATAACTGTCTTCCATCATACACTCGTAACTTAGCCTTTAGGAACTGTGAATCAAGCACATTCCTGTTTAAAACAAGTTTAATGCAGAAATGCAATTATTAAAGAAATGTGAACTAATTTAAACCTAGTTTGAGGCATTACCTTTCCCATTCATTCAGCCACTTTGACTGGATAAGTGCTGACTTAATTTTTTGTTGCCTGTCAGTAGAAAAGTATCCCATCAATATGCAATAACTTGAAGAAAAGAATTGATGTACTGTGCTGGTGGGCAGAAACAACAGAAATTGCTCTAACTGAATTCAAATTATTGAGGAGTTTCTATGTTATGCTGCCCATTAAATTAATGAGAACATTTTGTAATGCCAAGTACATAACAATATCAGCTTCAGCATTCTCAGCATGTGACTTTGGTTTATTTTCTTTTCCTTTTCCTTTTTTCTTTTCCTTATCCTTTTTCTGATTGCTATATCTGGGAATTTTTAATCACAGATACTACACTTGTTAAAACAGCGTCATTTTAAAATTCTGTTAAATTGGTGGGTCAGCATTTATCTGCTGTGATGTAGGAGCAAGGGTGTAATCCAGAGTGATTTAGAACTGTCTTTTGTTTATGTATCAGAAGGAAAGTCAAAGTCAAAAGCTAATAAGTTAATAATTAATTAATACCTCAGACAATTAAAAAAAACCACAATACAAACAACTAACAGAACTTTCTCCTTTCACCTCCTAAATCAGGGTTCACAAGACTCTGATACTTCAGAGAGCAGATTCTACCCTTGTTTATTACTAAAAATGTCAAGTAAATATATTGGTATGAATAGGGGAGCTTACTTTACTGAGATTTTTAATCATGGAATATATAGTGATTTGGTGCTCTCTTTTATCTCCTCTCACTCTTCTAATGTTGAATGCAAAGCTCTTTGGGGAAATCCAGCTGATCTACAGAAGATTATTTCAAGTAACAACAAAAATACCATATGTCACTTTCTGCTGTGCTGACAAAAGCAAATTCTACTCAGAAAGGCAAGGACCTTAAACAAAGAAAAAGCCAGCTACATGATCAAAGGGTTAGTGCAGTTAAATTAATTTTACTCACTTCTAATACAGTGCAAATCCATTTTTCACATGCAGCAAATGGGCATACAGCCCCTGCCACAACAATCCCAGGTGAAAAGGCTGAGTTTTTTTGCTATAGGAATTGCATCTATTCCCGTAGCTAGGCAAGACTACAGAATAAAAGCAGGTTTGTTTTTTTTTTAAAAAAAGAAAGAAAAAAAAGCCATTTTGTGGAGGATATTTTCTTCAGTCCAGAAAGATTTCTGAAATTCCCACCTCAGCAAATATTACATGATCCCCGTTAATACAATCCCCTTTTTACTCTCACCTCTTTAGAGCTTTTTTGAGCAGCTATCACAAGAGGACGAGGTAACTGACAAATATAAGATGAATCAGGTCACAGTCATGCTTTTATAACAGTGCTGACTGTTTTTGACCTTTGTGTATTAGTAGTTTATTTTCATCACCACTCAAAGCTTTTATAGTAAACAATTGTCAACAATATGACAGTTCATGATACATTTTGGGGAATAAGCAAGTTTATTCTAATGGATTACCAATCGGAGAAAAAGGATTCCCATAGTTTAATTTTTAAGTAATATCATAGCAAGAAAATGATCCTTGAACATCCTTATAGCTTATAAAGTCACAGCTAAACAGTTAGCCACCAGACTAAACAGAAATCAAAATTTTCATAAATACATCACATGCAAAGCAATAAATTAACATTTGTTTTTATTGTTATATTATGAAAACCCTAAACCTACCAATTTAGAGATTCAGGACTGAGAAAAAGATGGGGGTTTGGTATCAGAAGGATAAAATGCTTTTATCATCCCATTTTTCAGTTTGTCAACAGTGTCTTTTCTTGTGAATGCATCCATTTTTTGTCTTTCAGAGACTTATCTAGAAATGCTAAAATCCAGGAAGAATTTGCTTTCCTTTACTACTGGTACTGGCCACATGAAACATACAAACAAACAAAAAATATTTTAAACTAAAAACCTTTACTTCCATTTAAGTCTTCACAGCAAAGGAGAAATTTTATATTTTCATCTTTTTTTTTTCACCTGTTTTACTAGTGGTATTTCTGATTTGAGTTTTGCCAAGAAATATGGGTCTTTTATTTTTTCTTTTTTCTTATTTTTTTCTCCAACTGGACACAGAGAGGTAAATTTAAGATATAAAAAAAATAATTACTTCTCCCGAATTTGTATGGTATCATTAAAGACTTGAGCATGAATGAAGTCTCTCCTTTTGTATTTCATCGTGGACAAGTATGAGACTGAGGGTGCAAAAAAGCTTCTAACTTTGACAGCTTAACCAGTACCAGGGCAAGGAAAAGAGTGGGTGTAAAAGAGCTATGTGACTCTAAGTTGCGATTCATTCTGTATGCTGTTCATCCCAACTAGGCTTCTGTACGTGTCCTGCTCTTGGCTGGGATTGAGTTAACTTGCTTCATAGCAGGCAGCATAGTGCCACATTTCAGATTTGTGGCCAAAACAGCATTTTAACTATTACTAAACAGTGCTTGCAAAATGTGTCATTCTGCTCCCCCTGGGTGTGAGCAAGAAGCTAGGAGGGGATACAGCCAGGGCAGCTGACCTCAACGAAATAAAGGGAAATTACATGACCTATGATGTCAGGTTGTTCAATAAAACTGAGGGAGAGTTCTTCTAAAGAAGGCATTGCTCATGGGTTGTCTGGACACTGGTCAGCTGGTGGGTGGTGAGGGGTGGTGAGTGAATGCTTTAGGGTATTATTTTGTTGGGATTTTTTACTTGTTACATTGCTTTTGTCTTGGCCCATGAGGTCTTCTTGTTTTTGCCGTTCCAACTCTCTCCCCAGTCCTGCTGCATCAGAGTGTGGGAGTAGCCGTGTAGGGGCTTTCCTGCTGGTTTGAGTTGACCCACCACTGTATGGAAAAAAAAAATAATCTCATTTGAGAGATCTTAAAGCTAAAGTTTGTGCAGTAACATCACCACAGTCTTCATCATATCTCTTTAGAATTTTACAGACAGGAAACACTAGAATTGATTGATTGATTGATTGATTGATTGATTGATTTTTTCAGCTATCAAAATGGCCTTTGTTTTCATTCTGAAGGAATATAGTCATCCAAACCATCATGCTACTCACAGCTGCTTGCAGAAGAGAGACACTCACAAATGAGATGTAATGACAAAGCTCTGGGAAAGTAAATCAGATTGTGCTAGATCAGCCACATGGGAAATACAACCTCAAAGCTACTATGAGGAGAGCTATTTTTACCCTGAGAAACGGAAGTTGTGATATACTAGTAACTATCTGGGAGCTCAGGGTAACTAGTAACTTAAAGAGGAAGTTAGGTGCCTAAACAGTAGATTTAGCACCCTTTCAGAGATACTCACAGAAGCTGGTATAAATTACACAGGACCTACAAGAAACTTTATGCTGGAGTGCCAGATATAAACCAGATAATTTTTTAAAGCTTCATAAATGGCCTGAGAGAATTGCTTTGTGCCACCCAAATTCCTAAGTGTGGCTCATTGAATTTAAACTACATGAATTCCATTTCACCAGAAAGATCAAGGTAAGAAATGTTTTCTACCTGGATTTCCATTATCGATGTTTTTTTTTTCATGTAAGAATGGGAGATAAAAGTGTGAGCTAGGAGTATGTTATGCTCATTTCACACAAGGTATAATGTATTTCATGTTAGTATAAGGGCAATCCAAAAAGCACATAGTCATTCTTGAGATTCTGCTTCACATGTATCTTCCCTTCTCCTCCTCTTCTATAGAAACTTCCAGAAGAACTGGAAGTTGATGCAGACCTTAAAATCATACATATGGCCACAACAAACACTTGTGCAGTCTCAGAAAGTTTCTGCTGCATTATTAATTGCATAAACATTTTATTATGTATTAATGAACAATAAAATACTTGAAATAATTTTGACAGGTTCTATTTTAAAGAAAAATTGTGAAGGTAAATATTTGATTTAAGTATTATTTACAATATCAACTAGAGGGATTTATAGTCACGTACATTGCTACAGGACTAGAAAAAAAGGTTTTCATTGTAATTTATGTAAGTAAGTAGCCACTGCCTCAAGAAAAGTTTAAAAAGAACATATAAAGTATTCATAATTTTACTTAAAATAACATTAAAAATGAATGCATCCTTATTACATTGGCTCATTAATATTTTCAATTTATTCACACTGTATTCTATGCCTTATTTTTAGCCTATGCTTTATTATTTAACAATTTCATAACAAGCCTAAATTTTCCTTGTCTCCAATCTAAAACTCAGTGCAGTTGATGAGTAAATGGGTCTTGAAATACTTTTAATCAAATATGCTTCTTTCATGTGCTGCAGGCAGAGGCATACCTTAAAATCCATAAATTCTTAACATACTGAAACTGGATGTATAACTGGGATTAATTGATATATATTTCAACAAAGTACAACCAATTTTACCATTTGTCTGACTTAAGTCAACATAGTATAGTTTAAGTTTATAGTTTATAGTTTATTTAAATTTATTTAAATCAGATGGTGAATAATGGGGCTCATTCAGTAAGTTTCTGGAGACCATTGATGACACCTTCCTCCTCCAAATGGTAGAGGAACCAACACGAAAAGGTGCTGTGCTGGACCTTGTTCTCATCAACAGAGATGTGCTGGTCGATGATGTAAGACTTAATGGGAGAGTAGGCTGCAGTGACTATGACATGGTCAAATTCAGAATCCTTAGGCAAGCGAGGAAGGAACAAAGCAAGCTCACTATTCTCAACTTCAAGAGAGCAGATTTTGGTCTCTTCAAGGATCTGCTTGATAGAGTACCATGGGACAAAGCCCTGGAAGGAAGGGGAGCTCAGGAAAGCTAGTCCTTATTCAAGGATCTCCTCCATGCCCAGTAGCAATATGTCCTAATGGAGAGGAAGGCAGGCAGGAGAGCCAGGAAGCCTTTGTAGATGAGCAAGGAGCTCCTGGACAAAGTTAGATGTAAAAACAAGGTTTACAGAGGGTGGAAGCAGGGACAGGTATCCTGGGAGAAGTACCGACAAGTTGTCAGAGAAGCAAGGGATCTGGTAAGGAAGGTCAAAGCACAAATAGAGTTGGACCTGGCCAGGGATGTTAAGAATAACAAGAAAGGTTTCTACAGGTATGTCAGGAATAAGAGGAAGATGAGGGAAAATGCAGGCTCGCTTCGGAAGGAAACTGGCAACCTGGCCATGCAGGACATACAGAAGGCTGAGGTACTCAATGACTATTTTACCTCAGTCTTCACTGGCAAGGGTTCTTGTCACACCAATGAAATTATAGAAGTCAAAGGCAGAAACTGGGAAAACGAAGATCCCTCCAGTGTAGGAGAAGAGGAAATTTGAAACCATCTGAAGGACCTGAAGATGCACAAGTCTATGGGACCTGATGAGATCTATCCACAGCTCCAGAAGGAACTGGCCAATGAAGTTGCCAAGACACTTTCCATTGTACTTGAAAAGTCAAAGCAGTTTGGTGAAATTCCCACTGATTGGAAAAGGGGAAACATAACCCCCATTTTCAAAAAGGGAAAAAAGAAAGATCTGTGGAACTACTGGCCAGTCAGTCTCACCTCTGTGCTCATCAAGATCATGGAGCAGATCCTCCTGAAGGCTCTGCTAATGTAACGGAAAAGGTGTAGTTGATTGATGGCCACAAGCATGACTTCAAGGGCAAATCATGCCTGAAAAATTTGGTGGCTTTTTACATTTGGGTCACAGCACTGGTAAACATGGGAAAGCAACTGATGTCACCTACCTGGACCTGTCTCCTACAACATCCTGACATCTAAACTGTAACAATATTAATACAAGGGGCTTGTAGCAAGAGGACAAGAGGCAATGGTTTGAAGCTGGAAGAGAAGAGATTTAGGTTAGACTTTAGGAGGAAATTCTTTACTGTTGACAGTGGTGAGACACTGGATCAAGTTGCCCAGAGAAGTTGTGGAAGCCCGTCTCTGGAAATGATGAAGACCAGGTTGTATGGGGCTTGGAGCAACCTAATCTAGTGGAAGACATCCTTGCCCATGCAGGAGGCCTGGAACTAGATGATCTTTAAGATCCTTTACAACTCTAGACATTCTATTATTCTATAAGACCCTAAAGCTGTGACATTTTATGCCAGTTGGGTCAAATAATCTAAAAGCAATGAGTCTCTGTAAGCAGCTCTGGCATTTAGCTGATCTGGAATACACAGAGGAAAACCAAGTTTTGGGCCTGAACCTACAATTTCTTTAAAAAGTGAAAGCATGTCATATTTCACAACAGAACAACAAAAATGAGGCCTTTCTTGGCGAAATATGGTAGAGATTTCCATCATTTTATTCCTTATATTTTAATGTTAAAAGCTTTTTCTTGGGGCTTTGTCTCTTACAATCTAAGAACTAAATCAAGAATAAAAGTTATACTCAGTTCTCTTGTAGAGTGATAAATGAGTTTAGTCAAGATAAATTTAATTTAATTTCTTTTGACAATAGTTGATCTAAATTGCCAAAAGGGAAAAATAAGGAAAAAATACTTGCAAAGGATTTGGCCAAAACTTCATCAAACAATATTTCTATAATCCCTGTTAATTGCATGGCAATTAAGACATTTAGTGATTCTTTATTACCTAGCCTAGTCTAAGAAACACTGGGATGTTTTAACCATTTTATAATTAGCATCACAAGCCCACAGCGAAATTGGTTTGAACCAGAGAGCTGAATTTTCTGGGCTTGAGATGCTCACTTGGGGTTAGTTAGAATATCTTACTATCTGGGACTGACAGAGTCTCAGGCATGTTCCTTTTGTCAGGTATTATACATTATATATCATTCACAAGATGTACTAAGATATGTTCTTACAACCATATATATTAATATTCTTTGTGTGGTAATATATATTTTAAATATACTTTGAAGGAACAATGGTACTAAAGTACATTCATTATTTGATACCTTTTAAAATGCATTGCTCCTCCTTTTTTGGTGGCCACAATTAATTAAATTTTCACTATACATGTGGTACTCCTCCATCAGTAAAAGCATAGTTGTTATGTCATGCCAGCATTTCTTCCATTTTTAGTTTGCCTTTTTGCGTGCAGCACTGATTTTCATAGATATTGTCTCCTGGGTTTTGTGGTTTCATTTGATTTATTCTCACTGATTAATTTCCAGCTGTTTCCATATTTAATATGTCATTGGTATTTTTGATGGCTGCCTTCAGAAATTATATTTTTATTGTTTTTTTCTTACTGTTGCCTCTCTCCTAGATATTAGTGTGCTTTTTTTTTTTTTTACTTCCTTTTGCCATAGTTTTAAACTATTTCATCCCAGATTCAGACAACATTTTAAATAGGTATTTTTTTTTAAATTATCATTAGATCTTAGTTAAAATATTAAAAAATATAAAAATTTGTTTTATTTCTCCTAAATTTCAATAATTATTTCATTTTTTGAGAATACCCAGCTCAATCTATATGTGATAATTTTTTATCTAATAGCTTCCAAAATCTATAAAGAGAGTTTTTCATATAAATTCTCTAGTTGTCCCAAATTCACACCATATCAATGCAGAGACTGTTGAAATTGATGCTACAGTGAAATGGACTGTGGTGGGAAGTTGTCTTTAAATTGCCTATGACAGGTAATTTAAAATTTGAATTAATGTTTTGAGGTATTATGTCAACACCTGACTCCCAATGAAAAGAGAAATTAAGCCAATGCTGTCAAGGAAATTTCCTTGATTTTCTGCAAGAACTTAGCTCTGAATTTGCATCAGTGTTTAGCCCTTTTATTTTAGGAACTGGGCTGCAATCTTCAGCCATTGTTAAGTCCAAAGCTATTCTATTGCCACAGAAACAAAACAAAATAAAACAACCCAAACCAAACCAACAACAGCATCAACACCAAAACCTGACAATAGTTCTGAAATGTTATAGCTTATACATGTTCTGAAATAGTCAGATGACACAGTGCTGGAAGTCCCACTAGATGCTTGGAGCTATAACATCTCATGTATTGTTACCTTGCATGTGTTTACTTTCACAGTGAACAAGTAAGTCATTTATCTTCATCTATTTTTCATTCTGGACTAAAAATTAACACTTCTGTGAAGAGAAATAAGGTAGTGTCCTGAAAATGTTAAGGCAGAGAGAAAAATGAGTTTTAAAACAGAATAAAAATTATAGAAAATGGAGAAATAATAGTGGTTTTGTAGTCTGTAAAATCCCAAGCATTAAAATGCCACCTATAATTATACACAGGGAGAGGGGAAAAAAAGGAGAAAAAAACAAAACCGCTGTGAGAAGACCTCTACTGACTAGTCCTTCCAGCATTTGAATCCTTTTTCTTCTGCCTTCATATTCCAGTGCTGTGACACAATTAAGGTTGCAAAAGTGTAATATAGCCTGAAATCCAAGTTGAGGCAAACATTAAAATTAACATTTCACAAAATCTCTTAACAGGAGTCACTTCTTGCTGTCATTAGAAGGAGCAGTTCTGCATCTTCCATTTCCATAGACTATACCAGACCTGGTGCTCAGCTGATCCCTTTTTCAATTGTTTTAGTGTAATAAACTACCAGAAATATACTTTAATTGTAATAGTTTTATTTTGGAATTGTTTAGCTGGGTCATTTTTTACTGCAGGGTCAGATAAGCAGAATCATCTGATTGGGAAAGCCGAAGGGAAAAGAGAGGGAAGGGTAGTCTCAGAGATGCTTACATTTCCACTGTTTCCGTGTTCCATGGAAGTAACAACAGCTTTGAAACAAGTGAAGATGCAAAATGCATGCCAACCACTGCGTTAGAAGAAGCAACCTCCTCAGTTCTCATGTCACGGTGTCAAACAAAGTGTGGCACTGCCTTTTACCCAGCTGTCACCCCCACCAGTTCCTCCCTGAGTGAAGGCTAGCAGGAGGATTCTTGAATGACGATAGTTTTGCTAGTTATAGGGCTTAAATGAATTCTTATGCCTCATAATAATTAGAGGACTATATAGAAGAATGTACTAGAAGTATAGTGGCAGGTATAAGTGTAATAGGCCTATAGAAAGAGAAGATAAGATTAATTTTATGCAGGTCAAGTCTACTGTTTTGATTGTGTCTCTACGTTGTGAAACTGTAAAGGGAGAGAAAAGTCCATCCCCAACACTGCAATGGGAGAATGTTAAGGCAATTTAAGCAATATTATTCAATTGCTCAGTCTTTGAATACAGGGTGAATCAAGAAACCAGTGGGAGTTTGGAATGAATACATGTCTTTGCACAGAGTATGAATAAACAGGGCACTTCAGATGCGTGAAATACAATCAGATGAGCAAGACTTGCCAAGCTGTGATTCTACAGGTTTTTCTTTAAGGCAGTGCTAGCCTAAGTGTCCTTTGCACCAGCTTTTAAATCTCAACTCTGTATCCTCTTTGCTCCTGCACTCAAGAAACAGGAAATAGAAAATTTATAATTTTGAAAAATATCCCTTAATGTCTAGATTTGGGTCACTATTCAACTAAATCCGGTGTGCTAGCAATAGAAAAAGATATTGTATAATTCAGTGGAGAGAAGACTTCTAAAATATAATACCCTTATCTCACAGAGAAACTTTGAAACCTCACTGAACTGGACTGGAATCTTGGTATGGTTCTTTTCTGTAGGACTCACTTGCAATTATGTTTTTTTTATTTTCTCATCAATAGTTAAATCTTTAATCTACCATTAGCTCTCTAATGTTTATATATGTATG
Source organism: Apus apus (assembly GCF_020740795.1). Classification (NCBI taxonomy): domain Eukaryota; kingdom Metazoa; phylum Chordata; class Aves; order Apodiformes; family Apodidae; genus Apus; species Apus apus. Next base: position 100,510,217 of record NC_067283.1, read on the forward strand.
TTCCAATAGGAGCAAAAATTCTTCATTAAAACACAAAATTATAGCGTTTGTAAATCCTTAATGCCATTATCGTAAAATCCTCCCAAAATACACTAGGTTTCTCTTTGCATAACAAAGTTATCCACCAGTTTTCCAGCAACTCAGTTTCCATTTTTTATGTTTTATTATTTTTTGTATTTAACTGGTGTCAGCATAGATGTCACACACAAGTAAATGTCTTGGTTTCATGGTCAGAGCAAACCAAAACCAGAGAACAGAATTGCTTTCTGTCACCGACCTCCACCCCCCCCCAAGGGAAGATAGAAGTGGAATAAAGAAGAGAGACTTAAAGGTTGGAAGTTAAAACTGGAACAGGTTTACTGGGAAAGGGAAGGGATAGTAAGACATGGGATGAGGAAAAAATATATACAAAGCTATGCAAAACCCTGTCTAAATAATCGCAGAAATAAAGTGTCTTGAGGGTCCCTTTCAACAGGAATGACGGGGGAAAAGGGCACCATGGCTCTGCCCAGCACCCGATAGATTCAGCATGTGGCAAGCTAAGCCACTCTCCAAGACATCCCAAGACACTGAAATCAGCAAAGAAGGGAGCAGGAAGGGCCAGATTTCTGATTCTACTGGGTGTTGTTGAGTATGGCAGGAAATGGGACGGAATACTGATCCCTGTCTGTCCTGCCCCACCCTTCTCCCTCCCCTGATCCCCCAGGGTCCTAAAGACTCTCTCTCTAGCTCCTCATGTTGGTACCATAAAATTAGCCTGTCCTTCCCTCAAACCATAACAGTAAACTAATCTAAGGAAGTAATATATTTTTGTTAAGGCATCTAAAATTCCTAATTTGATCAGATAATGTCTTTATAACATTACAGCTAGCAAAGATCTGTTAGATTGCGCACTTGGTTCAGTGTAAGTGTAGTCCTTAAATCTATCCCAACTTTTAAGGTTATGCACACAAAGTAATATTTATTTATTTATTTATTTAAAAAAATAAAAAAATGAAGAATATCTGTAGCATAAATATTTCATGAGTCAAGGACTTTCAGTTACATTTTGGCCAATTAAAACGTAGGGTCAACATAGCTTCTAGTAGTTGACAAGGCTCAAAAAAGTAAATTAAAACTCAAGGTACAGCAGACTACTCTCACAAACATTTTTAAATTAATTATTTATGTTGATTTAGGAGCTTTGTTACTACATTTAGAAGCTTGTAAGTTAACAGTTGTCTAGGTAACACCTGATAGGTAGAGAAATGTTGATTTAATCTTACTTAAGTAACAGGGAACAGATGGTGAGAATAAAAGTGAGTTGGAAAAGTTCATAATAGAAATTTCTTAAAGAGAAGGCAATTAGCATAAGTCTGTTAATTCTTATACTTGTGCCCTGGACAATGAAACATCTCTTAGGATTTTCTATCTCTCAATCACATTCAAAGGATAACTCAGGTCAAAAGGGACGTCAAAAGATCAACCTCCCACTCACAGTAGGGCCACTTATGAGGTCAGACCTCCACTTGCTCAGGGCTTTGTCCAACTGGATGTTGAAAACCTCCAAGGTGGCGATTGCACAGCACCTCTGGGCAGACTGCTCCAATGCTGGCCTCCTCTCAGGGATAAAAAGCTTTTCCTTGTATCCACTCTGAACATATATTTTCTCAGCTCTTGATCTCTCCATCCTGCCTAGGTCCCTCTGAAGAGTCCTCCTGCCTCTGAGTGTATTGACTTGCCCCCTGCACCCCTCAGTAATTATCTGTATTACATATACATAGCATTCCAGTCAGGCTAAAGCTGGGCTTATGTGTCCTGTGTGCATAATTTTCAGATGTTTCTCAAAATATGAGAAAAGATATTTTGCTAACCTTTGAGATTGTCAAATCTCCCTCTCTCAAGTATCATGACAATCTTTTGCTTGAATGAGACCTTCCCTCTCAACAATGTTTAATATATCTTTACTTCATCCTTAGATTCTTTCAACAGGGTGATAGTTTGGAAGTTGGAGGACTTATGCAGGACCCCAGTATTAAATGAAGTTATTGACTTTCTGAAATAGTCAGGTCTCTTCTGGCTCTTTTGGGACAATTTGTAAAGTTTGTAAAGCCCTTATTAGGACATGACTTAAAATTTCACTTCAATTATTTATTATCTGGCAACATTTCTCTCTCTTGTATATTTATACAAATTGTTAAGTATTAGTTCAACAGCAATCTTTGTTCCACCCCCAGCTATGGGGGGGTCATAGTTGCAATTTTTCCTCCATGCTTTAAACTCAGAGGTTAAAATGCGATATTTAAAGGGTGACAGAGAAATTTCAATTAAGAAATTGGGGTCTTTGACCTCAATCTCTGCTGCTTGGAGTGAGCTGGGGAGAATCGTTCTAAATTTGCTAGCTAGCTACTGTAACCTGTACCTGACAATTTAACCTATCAGGTTTTGAGCATTTTCAGATCAGATAAAAAGCATCAAAGTCTTTGTAAATAACATGTTCCAGTAAATTGTCTCTCATTCAAAGATAAAAATCAGGAAAAAAACACAACAAAAACAACAACAAAACACACAAAAAAACCCCAAACAAAACTATCTCATTACAAAATTCAGTATGTAGACTGAGAAATTATATATAATGTATATTTTTAATAATTAATCTCCCACCTCCTAGATATGACTCATTGTATTTCCATATTAGATGTGATTTTATCTTGTGGTCATAGGAGATGTGGCAGGGTAGTTATTGATACCAGAGGAGTAGGCAAGTTTACAACAAGGTGAGAGGATTAAATGATTACATGAAAGTGAAGAGTGAAGTAGAAGTACATTTTTGTTGACATGAAAACCATTTAAGTCCCATGAAGAGTGGGGAAAGGGTTTGGCTTTTTAATACTATTGTTCAATAAAAATTAGTCTTTGTTGTCTGAATTATAGGTAGTGGAAACACTGAAGTCAATTCACATCTGTAAGACAAGTTCTCTTACCAATATACTGTGTATTTCCAGAAAGATAACTCATAATCTATGCCTAACTTTACAGCCTGACTTGATAAATTGTGAATCAGAAAAAGGGAATTATAGGCAATTAATAGCTATCCTTTCTTTCAAACACATCAAAATACACTAGAATACATACAATTGTGTCTAGTGATGTTATTTTTTTCCCAAGGTAAAATTAATAAAGATTATTATTCCAGCAAATAACTTCAAAATTTTTTCTTAATCCTCAATGTCAGTGTCTTTATGCTCTCCTGAAAATAAAATATTTGGAATTGTCCTGACCAAAATCTAAAAACAGTGCAAGATAATTTTAAAACTATTTTCTATCTTCAAGTAAAATTAGCAAATAATCTGTATGAATGTTTGCTCTAAAATTCTTTAATAATGTATTCACATATTCTACAAGGTTATACATGAGACTTGCAAACTGCAGTATAATGGATTTTATTTAACAAATGAATAAACAGAGGGAGTCACGAGTTAAAATAAAGTTATACAAATATTAACATGATCAGCATTTGTTTCAACAGTCCTTTTTAAGGAAGTGAGAGGCAGAAGGGACAATGTAACAAGGGATGGAATAGAATTAAAGAAGAACAAAATATGCATGGTAGGCAAATTCTTAGATTTTGGGAGAGAAAGGAAGTGGAGAAAATTAGGTGGAAGGACATGAAAACAGAATGAAGAAGAGTTTTGCAATATGTAAGAAGGAGAAAAGAAAATGAGAAAAGCAAAAAGAAAGAGAAGAAGGGAAACTGTCTGAAATAAGACTAGAATTGTGAAAGAGGTATGTAAAAGGACTATCAAAAACACCAAGAAAAATCTATTTTGTATTTCTAAATGTTAGGCTATTTAAGACCATAAATTTTATATTTATTTATTTATTTCCAGTAAAATTCTTTCTAATTAGAAACCCAACAAACTGTGTTTGTTTTTTTTCAACTGACTTTCTTTTTCTGTTTCCCAGGAGTCACTTATGAGTACTGCTGTGGTTTATCTAATTAAGCATGTTAGTCACCGAGGATAATAATATGTTAGAAGGTATGATATTATTATCTTCCTTTTACTAAAAGGCAAAAAAGAAAATAATCTATCCTATATGACAGGAAAGAAAATAGGAGATAAAAGTCCGTACTATTCCACACAGGACTAACTCAAGATATAGCATTCAAATTCACAAGATCACATTCCAGGGCTGATCTATAGTAGGATTTTATTTTAGTTCTTCTATTATAGAATAGAAATAAGAATGCAGTTTGAAACTCAACACCCTATGGCGTTTAGGAGAGATGGATTATATTTTGTATTTTACTATTAGCCAGCTGTGCCTTTGAAGACACAGAATTTCTTCATATTGCAACAATAGTAATAATTTTTTTAAAAAATCAAATACAGAATTTTAACACTAGAGGAAAATTGGAGGTGTTAAAAGTAAGGTTTGGCTGTTCTTGGAGGTCTTGGAGAGAGTGTCCTGCTGTTTGTCATCAGCTTGCACATGCTCTGCAGGATCTGAACCATCAGGTGCTGTGAAGAGCCCTGGACCCTTTTCCCCAGTCAGCTCTGCCATGAAGGACTGTCATACACTTATCTCAATGATCACTGAGAACAGGTTTTGTATATATTTGTATATTTGTTCCTTTTCCCACATGATTATATCCCTTCCCTTCTTTTATTAAACCTGTTCTAGTTGTAACTTGCAACCTTTAAGTCTCTTTTCCTTATTCCTCGTTTATCTTCTTCTAGGAAGGTTGAGGGAAGTAATAGAGAGCAATTCTGTTCACTGGGTTTTGGTTCACCCTGCCTACTAAACTGGGACATTGACCAAAGTGAAACCAAGGTTAGTATTTCCAAATACACTAAACTTTGTTGTTTTCAGTATCCTTTTATGCTTGTAAACAAATAAATAAACTACTCTGTCTAGGACTTTGTAAATACACTTGAATTAACTATCAGTTAAATAGAGGATATATCATGTTGTCATTACACTGAACGGTGACTTAATCTTTTGACAGTGGTTTACTAGTGGGAAGCTGCAAGTAAAAAAAATATTAAAGCTCAGAAATTAAGTAATAAAGTCTCTCACAATCTTCACATCTGCTGTTAGTACATAACATAAAAACACCTTATTGTGATGAGAATCTTTTAGTGAACTTGTTCCTGAGCTGAAGCACGACTAAAAATGTATAAAAATAACTCCCAGGTTTCCAGTAAAGTAAAATAGTATTGACTTCTGGTTTAGCTGTCTTTTAATAAAGAAATAAACTATTCCACTGAATAAAGAATAGTGCGTTTTCTAGATATATACTAGACTAGAGACCATGTTCCTATATGACTATACAAAAACCATGGATGGACACATGAGCAATCAAATGCATAACAAAAAACAATAATAATAAAAGAAACTATTAACAGTCAATCATATTATTTTATAACAAGACTCTGATGAATTTAGCTAAGGAAATGAGTGTGATCTCTAAAAAACAACCAGAGTGCATTAATTAAATATCTATGGCTTGACAGCGAAATAGAGGTTTGTAAACTATGTGTACAGGAAATTAAATTTGAGGACTAAGGTAAGGACTTCACTGACTTGAAAGGATGTTTTATTCAGAGGTGAAAAAATAACACTGAGGTTGGCAGAGCATTTTGAAGACTAAGTGGGAAATAAAAAATTGACTATCTCAATAACTTCTTAGTGAACTACTACTAGATCAAGAAGAATCCAATTATGGAGGAGACAGAGAAATGCTATGACTCAAAGTTTTATGTCTCTCTACTCAAAACAAAGTGAAAACTTTATATGAAGAGACTCTGAATGTTTTTTACAGAAAAGAGTGGTTTAACCACAGTCACAGAAAAAGAAAGATGGAAACAACATAAAAAGAACAGATTAGTAAAGAAGACATGTTAAGAAGCCTCTCTGACCACAAAAATAATAAATGTAAGACCGAGCAAACAAAAGCTATAGAAGCTGGTAAAGTGTTTGAAGCATAAACCTAAAAATGAGAAAAGAACAAATAGTACCACAATGAAAATGAAGTCAAATAAAGGATTAAAAATGCTTAGATTAGAGATAATCTGGATATAATCCAAAGAACTAGAAATAAATAATAATTTGTATTCAAGATTCAGAAAGAAAGAAACAAACAAACAAAAAAGAAAGTAATTTTAAGTATTTTACATAAGTCTGTCCAATTGAAGCCAAGGGCAGGGAGTATAGATTGTCTTAAATTTAAAAAGTGAGAAAATTAATCCATGAAACCAAAGGCACATTACTTAAATATTGATTCAATATAAAGTTTTAGAAAAATTGTGAATAATAGAGAAAATAAAGTCACAGATGTCACCTCTCTGCTCTGCTCTGCTGAAACCCACCTGGAATATTGTGTACAGTTCTCGTGCCCTCAGCACAAGAAAGATATGGACCTGTTGGAGAGGGTCCAGAGAAGGGCCACCAGGATGATCGAAGACCTGGAGCACCTCTGCTACGAAGATAGGCTAAGAGAATTGGGGCTGTTCAGCCTGGAGAAGAGAAGGCTTTGGGAAGACCTTATAGCAGCTTTCCAGTACTTGAAAGGGGCCTACAGGAAAGCTGGGGAGGGGCTTTTCATCAGGTGATGAGGAAATGTAACGGGTTGCCCAGGGAGGTTGTTGATGGCCCCTGCCTGGAGGTTTTTAAGGCCGGGTTGGATGAGGTTTTGTGCAACCTGGTCTAGTGGTAGGGTTTCCTGCTCATGGCAAGGGGATTGGAATTTGATGATCTTTAAAGCTGCTTTTAACCTTAATGATTCTATAATACATAAATTAAATACAAAGTAGAATAAAATGCAATATGGGTTTATCAAAGAAATATACTGCTATATTAATCTAACAAGTTTTCTGTGAGAAGACAATTCTAAGCTAAAGGCTCCAGTATTTACCAGGACTTAAGGACTCTGCCATATGGGCATAAAACATGAAAAAGATCCTCAGAATTGAAAAAATCCATGAGGTCAGGCGGTACCATTATGAAAGAAAGTTACAGGTTTCTGTAAATTCTTTAAGAATCTTCCTTGTTTTTTTCAGTTTTATTTATCAGCATGATACAAATAAGTAGAATAAATAGATGAAATTTGGTCAGGAAACGACAAGAAAGTGTTGTTTTTTTTTTTTTTCCAATACCGAAGCAGCCTGGGATATCACAAGGGAAAAGAAATATAAAAGAAAATCTTGAAATGCAATAGAATCAAGATTAATTCCAACAGTACAAACCAATTCTGGGAATAAGGCACATTTTAGCTATAAACTAGGAACTAACCATCTTGAAAGGACCAGAGAAGAAAAAAAGACAAGCTTGCCAGCTTGTTTATAAAATGTTAACATGATGCATGCAAAGATAGACGATTACATTTGTAGGTTGCTAAATTAATTTTCATGGTGATAGAAAGTGGTTTAGTGTTATTGTATGAAGTGCTATAGAAGACTTCACCTGGACTAATGTGTATAGTACTGATTATCCAAGACAGATGTTAAAGGAAGTTGATTTTACAGACTTTTAACCCAAGAGCTGTACTGTCATGAGAACCAAGTCTCTGTACACCCATAAAAACACCCGAAAGATAGTTAGACTGGAAATCAGAAAGTTTATAACTAATTGAATATTGACACTGTGGAAAAAACACCTCATATTTTCAACAAGGTTGTCTGAACTTTAATATTTAAAGATTAATCTGCAAAAGTTTATGAAAAATAGATGAAATTATATTAGATTTTAAGAAGAAATGGAACTGACAAAACAAAAGGTTCACTCCGGTCCTATGTTCTTGTTTTCTCAACAGTTTCATACCAAGCTCTCCTCCTCCAATTTTTTTTGTATTGCAAAGAAATTTTTTATTGGTGTTGGGTCTATTGTACCTATTTTGTAAACAAAACTAGTGAGCTATTTGAGGGTGTAGCCCTCACTATATTTCTGTCTGTTTTCCAAGGTAGGTTCTATATTAAAATTCCCTTTCCTTAAACACTGTATAATTGAATCTGAACCTTCTCTGTTAATTCCATCTACTTCTGTTACTTGTCATTCTCCTTTTACAAAGAAATTCAGACTTCCCAAGAGTATGAAGTAAGTATGAAAAGTTTTCCATGTTAAAAGCAATGTGATTTAAACTAACTGAATTTTCTCTGTTTCCTTTCATTATATGTGGGGTATATATTCAAATCTCACTAAGGAAATCAGCATTTGTCTAGTCCATGACATTTTTAAATTATAAGCTTTCTTCATGTTAATTCATTTTCTAAAAAGTTGCTATGTTTATACACTCTTAAATGTCATGATGAAAATATTAACATCATAGGTATTTTTATTCATTATTTCATGTAACCATCTACATGGGAATTATTGAATGCAAGGAAACACATCCATCTGTGCTTATTCAAAATGCGAAGTGTCTGAAATTAATTAAAAACTCCACTATTACAGTAGTATCCTGAGTAGTAGTAGACTTACTGTATGAAATATTCAGAAATTTTATTCTTCAAATTGTATTTCACATTTCAAATTAAATGCAGTGTTTTTTTGACCAGATTGTTTCCAAATGCACGTTAACTGTCTTTCTGTACTAGAATTAAAGTGCAGAGAATGAGTCCACTAAATATTGCCTATTCTCAATCAAAATTCAATCTTTTTCTATTTTTATTCACTAATTCCTGGCCCAAGCCTGTTTCCAAGCCATTATTCTGATTACATTAAATGTCCCTTTTATCTAATAAATCAACTTTACTTATATGAGATTACCTAAATTAACTTGACTATAGTGATACTGGTCTGATAACCTTCAGTTACCAACTATGTTCTTTTCCCCCAGTCATGTTAGAGTAGTCTACAAGAAGATAAAACAGATGTATTATTTCTCTTTCAGGAGCTGAAGTCTCAGCCATTGTCTCCTCCAAAGCAAGTCTCAGTGGGACTGAATTAATATGCATAGGTAAAAAAAATCATGCTATAGAAATAAATTCTAACCTTCTCTTGAACTGGTACAATGCATCATGAAGTCACATTTGTTCCAAATAGCTACATCAGGCTTTCACTGGACATGAAGCAAGAAGGAGTCAACTAAGAGATCAAAGGAACAAAATGCATTACTAAAAGCATGAACTCAAGGGGGAAGCACAACTAGTAGAATTCCAGGCGCAGAAGCTGCAACACTGATTAAGTTAATGATATTTACAATATCTGGATGCCAGATGACAAGCAGCCAGAGAGCATTTTCCAGGTTTAAGAACAACAACAAAAAAATAATAATATGAATGAGATTATGATCAATTTGTAGTTCCTATGTACATGTTTGAAAATAATATTCTTTAATGTGTTTGACTGTTAATAATTCAAGAGACATCTTATGTGGTTTACTAGTATTTTTTCCAAGAATGCAATCAAGTTTGTGCCATTCAAGTCTGATAAAAATCTGTTAAGTTATCCCAATGGCTATTGACTAAAAGCATGTGTAAATTAGGAGGAAACCCTCAGTGGCTTTTCATTAACGCCTGGACGCCTTCCTGTGTGATGTACTCTAGGTGACCCTGCTCTGGCGGGGGAGTTGGACTAGATGATCTTTTGAGGTCCCTTCCAACCCCTATGATTCTATGATTCTATGATTCTAATCTAAAATAGTTAAAATAAATAAATAAATAAGGCCCATGCTAGGTATATTATGGAATTAGAAATCTGTTTCTTCATGTGAGTTGTGGGTCCTCAACCTGGAAGCCCTTAAATTGTCTTGGAGAAGACAGAGCAAACCAGTTGAGTTGAGAAAGGAATATCTCTTTTCCTTGCTTAGTCAATTTTGCTTAAGCATCAGCAAAACTAAAATTGTTCACTGTACAATGAATTTCTAATAGACAGTTCTACTTTTTCTGAGCCCTAAGTGAAGTTTTTTTTAATAAGACTATGTATTTTTATTATTAAAATAATATTTCCTTATTTTTAGTTTCAAACATTGTATTTCAAAGGTTTATTTGTATTTCAACTACTGCTATTCATGCAATTTGGAATGTAAAAAAATATTTTCAACAATGCTGTAATAGTTTTAAAATTAGAATTCTTGCATTTGAATTTAAATTATATTTATTTGAATTTTTTTATTATTATTAAAACTACTGGAACTACTGGGCAAACTCAAGTGGAAGAGGAAAATCTACAGATCATGGAAGGAGGGGCTGGTCACTTGGGAGGAATATAGGTCTGTTGTCAGAGGATGTAGAGAGGCAATTAGGAAAGCTAAGGCCTCCTTGGAACTTAACCTTGCAAGTCAGGTTAAGGATAATAGAAAGGGCTTTTTCAAATACATAGCTAACAAATCTAACACTAGAGGCAATATTGGCCCTCTGATGAACGAGGTGGGAGCCCTGGTGACAGAGGATATAAAGAAGGCAGAGGTGCTGAACGCCTTCTTTGCCTCTGTCTTTACTCCTGCAGGCTTTCCCCATGAGCCCCAGATTCATATAGCCCCAGAAGAAGTCAAGATAGAGGAGGAGTTTGCCCAGGTAGATGAGGATTGGGTTAGGGATCAGTTGAGTAATCTGGACATCCATAAATCGATGGGTCCGGATGGAATGCACCCAAGGGTGCTGAGGGAGCTGGCGGAGGTCATTGCTAGGCCACTCTCCATCATCTTCGGTATGTCATGGGTAACAGGAGAGGTGCCTGAGGACTGGAGGGTAGCAAATGTCACACCAGTCTACAAGAAGGGCAAGAAGGAGGACCCGGGTAACTATAGACCGGTCAGCCTCACCTCCATCCCTGGAAAGGTGATGGAACAACTTGTTCTTGTCACTATCTCCAGGCATATCAAGGATATGGGAGTCATCAGGAGCAGTCAGCATGGTTTTATCAAGGGTAAATCATGTTTGACTAACCTCATAGCCTTCTATGAGGAAATTACTAGGTGGATAGATGATGGTAGAGCGGTAGATGTGGTATACCTTGATTTCAGTAAAGCATTTGACACCGTCTCTCACAGCATCCTTGTAGCTAAGTTGATCAGGTATGGGTTTGGTGATCAGGTAGTGAGATGGATCAAGAACTGGTTGAAAGGAAGGAGTCAGAGAGTTGTAGTCAATAGGGCAGAATCTGGTTGGAGGTGTGTGACCAGTGGAGTCCCTCAGGGGTCGGTACTGGGACCGGTGTTGTTCAACATCTTCATCAACGACCTGGATGAGGGTATAGAATGTACCCTCAGCAAGTTTGCTGATGACACTAAGCTGGGAGGAGTGGCTGACACACCAGAAGGCTGTGCTGCCATTCAGAGGGACTTAGACAGGCTGGAGAGTTGGGCGGGGAGAAACATGATGAAGTTCAACAAGGGCAAGTGTAGAGTTCTGCATTTGGGGAAGAAAAACACCATGCACCAGTACAGGTTGGGGGCTGATCTGCTGGAGAGCAGTGTAGGAGAAAGGGACCTGGGAATCCTGGTAGACAGGAGGATGACCATGAGCCAGCAATGTGCCCTTGTGGCCAAGAAGGCCAACGGCATCCTGGGGTGCATTAGAAAGGGTGTGGTTAGTAGGTCAAGAGAGGTTCTCCTACCTCTTTATTCTGCATTGGTGAGGCCGCATCTGGAGTATTGTGTCCAGTTCTGGGCCCCTCAGTTCAAGAAGGACAGGGATCTGCTTGAGAGAGTCCAGCGCAGAGCTACAAAGATGATTAAGGGAGTAGAACATCTCCCTTATGAGGAGAGGCTGAGGGAGCTGGGTCTCTTTAGCTTGGAGAAAAGGAGACTGAGGGGTGACCTCATTAATGTTTACAAATATGTAAGGGGTGAGTGTCAGGGAGATGGAGTTAGGCTTTTCTCAGTGATGACCAGTGATAGGACAAGGGGTAATGGGTGGAAATTGGAGCATAGGAGGTTCAAGGTGAATATGCGAAAAAAATTTTTTTACTGTGAGAGTGACAGAGCACTGGAACAGGCTGCCCAGGGGGGTTGTGGAGTCTCCTTCACTGGAGACATTCAAAACCCACCTGGATGCGTTCTTGTGTGATGTGCTCTAGGTGACCCTGCTCTAGCAGGGGGGGTTGGACTAGATGATCTTTCGAGGTCCCTTCCAACCCCTAAGATTCTATGATTCTATGATTCTATGATTATTATTGTGGATCCACACAGTAAAATAAAATAGTCACCAAATTGTCAAACAAATTGAAGGGTAGGAAAAAAAGACTTTCCAAGGGCAACTGACCACACAGAAAATAATAACACAGAGGGAGAACGCTACCGACAGTACTTATTCATTCCATCCAGGAAAAATTCTTATTGATCACAAACCAAGCTTCGTTCTGGCTGGATAAGCAAAATGCAGAAATGAAAGGTCCCAAAGATTTTTAATGAAATGTAACTTGGATCCATGATGTTCCATTTTAGCTATGAAAAAGATATCATGATTCAGGGTAAATGAAAACAAGAAGGAGAAAGAAGGTATAGTTCTGTGGGAGAGAAATTCTTAAATGCTGTCTTAAATGCAAACACTTGAACCACTGAAGCACACCATGCTTACAACATAACTGTTTTCCTGTTCTTTGAGTAACTGTAAAAATTCATTCATTTTTACAATGGGATCTTGTAGTTTGCTGTTTTTCCCCCAAAGGACAAGTGTAATATTCCCCTTGATGGTGTTTTAACATTGCTTAAATAGAAAAACAATTTTATAAAATCCATTGTTTTTTCTTTTTTTCAGGAAAGGGAAGTTGGTTATCTTCTAACATGTATCTCAGGTGTTATAAGCCATGGATGTACAGTTGGTAACATAGAAGTAACATTCTTAATGTATTTCTATATATAAAAATGTAATGGCTTTATACAAACTAACTTCATTACTTATGAATGCCATGGGCATTAAATGTCACTTGGAGGCATGAATTTGTTTAAACATTTTTATGTTTTTGAACACTGAGCATTTAAATACCTTTCTGTACTGAAACATCAGCAGTTATTTAGAAGACATTCAAGACGTTATTGTGTCTGGGCGGAGTTATTAAATTGCAGTAGGATGGAATAGACTTTCTGTAGTGCGGATTAGCCTGTAAGGGGAAGCAATGTCACAGCCTCCTCTCCCTTACAGAGCTAATGCTCTGTGTACAGACACCATGTATCATACCATTTTGCCGGGTATAATTGTAATTGTGAAATGCAGACCTCTGATGCATGAACACTTGTATCGATGTAGGGAAGTGGGACATCAGTGGATGTAAGTTCATAGTAGAACAATAGACCTGAAGATCAGTGACATTAGCAAAACTGAGATTTATTTTAATTTTTAAAAAAATAGTTTAAGTTACTCTACCTAGATTTACAGAGGTTTAGAAATTTTCATATTTACTCCCTATTTAATAATGTAGTTTATAAAATCTAATTACACATTTTCTTTAACATCCCACTTTAAATGAGCCTTGTAGCAATTACTAAGTGTACTAAATAACTAGTAATTAAGTAACAATAAAATAATAAAGATTACTGAATTTACATAACAGTCTGTTTTGATTTTGTAATCTCTTTAAAGGAGACATTTCTTCCTTAGAATTCCTTATCTTTCATATTTCTTCAATGCATAGCACAGTGCCACACTGTGCATTGAAAGAAAATAGGTGAACTATCACTACATATCAGAATTTAAATTTTAGCAACAAATGTTTTTTTAGAGCTACTTTTTGTCTTGCTTTTAAATACATCTGGATAAAATCCCTAGAAAACACTTATGAGTGAAGCTGATTAAGGACTTTATTTTCCAAACATTGGAATTAAAAGTAAAAATGAAAACTGGAAGAGAGTACATTTCTTTTTATGCTATTCCTAAGTATGAATCAGCATGTTACATATAGTTACTGTCATAATCTTGCCTGTAAATATAACAAGCAGATATTAGAAACACTATATGTATTTTATTGAAGTATATGAAGACAGCCTGCTGCAGGGCTACAAAGCTCATACTTTTCATGTTTATTAATTTTTTTATTTTTTTATTTTTTTAAAAAAAAAGATCACTAGCAAAAGTGAGTAGTGTTAGCTACTAAATTTTATCCCATTTATTCAGGCTAGGAATGACCTTCTGCAACTATGATAATTGCCTGGCATACGTTAGCAAATGTTGACTTTATTAATAGTAACAATAAAAAAAACCCTGAACAAAATCCTTATCCTGTACTCCTTGACCTTTTGTCATTATTTTATTGGTACAAAATTAGTAAAATGTAAAAAACAGTAAATTGGTGTTTTATGTTCACTTCTCAATAATATGACACAATTCAACGTCACAAAATAAAATATGAAAATGAACCAAAACCAATCAGATAGATTCTAATTCTTTATAAACTCATTGTGACCAACTCTCCCAAGCTGTATGAACTGCATGCTAAATCCTTCCCTCTACCAAAGCCATAATACCTTAAAAGACTGACTTCATCCAATAACTGAGGATTTAAATTGCCCACATTGCTGCTTTTGATCCAGTGCTTCTGGAAGAAGTTGGAGATGTCATTCCTTCCTAATTTTTCACAGTATTTGCTACCCAGGAAGCGAAACAAAGTTACTCTCATCAGGTCATAGATTTATTTTTGACTCTCTACCAATATTTAAATAAATTGTTGATCTTGCACTCTGCTTACTTGCCTGGAAGTTACACACACAAAGCCAAATGAAAAACAAATCTTCTGATCTCATTCTGTTGTGTACAGCTGGCTGATTCAAACAGGGAACACAGACAACCAACAATCCCCAGTATAGTATGAAACATTTTACGAATTGTTACAATTATTACAATTGTTAGATGTGTGAGAATGAAAAATACATACAGTAGAATCACAGAGCAGTTAAGGTCAGAATGGACCTGCAGAAGTCATCCACCCTGACCCTCTGCTTAAAGCAAATCTAATCAAACCAGGTTGCTCAGATTTTTCTAGGGCCCTGTCCCAGTATTTGACCAACCTCAAAGTGAAGCAAACACACTTTTTTTCTTTTTTTTCTTTTTTTTTTCCCCCCAATATATAATTAGAATTTTTCCTGTTTCAATTTGTGTACACTGCCTTTGGTCCTATCATTTCACACCTTGAGAAGAGTCTCTGCCCACAGCTGAGGTAGTTGCTGTCAGTAATAAAGGTCTCCTCAAAGTTCTCTCTTCTCCTGGATGAACAGACTCCTCTCTCTCTCCTTGTATGCCATGTCCTCCAGCTCCCTAATCGGCTTGGTCGCTGTCAGCTGGACTCATTCCACCGTGTCAGTGTCTTTCTTCTGGAGGGGAGCCCAATGTTGGATAGAGCTCACCAGAGAACATTCCCAAATTAAACATTATGGGCGTTCAATTAATTTAATAATTTATATTTGTGGAACTAAAAATAATCTTGAAATGGTTTCAGTTTTGATTAAAAAAGTGTAATGTTTCCAGCATTGTAGATGTCAAAGCAATTTCAGTGGCTTATTCATCTTCAGTTTTGGCACAATAAGCAGTCTGGCTCCTTGAGCACTCAGAACTTGACCAACATATGAAGAAACAACAGCTTGGTAAGCAAAGAGAATTCAAGGGCAAACAAGGTTTGGTGAGAAAAGAAACATTTTGAAACTGATAGGGAACCTGTATGGATATCAACAGGGTGAGCTGAAAAAGACTAGAAAATGTGCTGAGTCATTTCAATGTTATTGTTTAAGTATGTGGAAATAAATTGTCCTTAATAACACTAGAAGACCAATAAGAAACTTAGACATTATGTAGTCTTGATCTAGTAAAATTACACATTTGCTTAAGATACATTAAAAAATATGGAGAACCACTTTCACGGCTGAATATAAGGGCCATGAAAATGATCAGAGGACTGGAACAGAGCTCCTATGAAGAAAGACTAAGAGACCTGGGGTTACTCAGCCCGAAGAAGAGATGGTTCTAGGGAGATGTAATAACAGCTTTTCAATATATAAAGGGAGGTTATAAGAAAGATGGAGAAAGATTTTTTACCAGGGCCTGTAGTGAAAAAAAGGGTAAATTTAGATTGGACATAAGGTAGACATTTTTCCAATGAGACTGGCAAAACACTGGAATAGGTAGCTCAGGGAAGTTATGGATGCCTCATGACTGGAAGTATTCAAAGTCAAGCTGGACCGAGTTTTGAGCAACCTGGTCTATTTGAAGTATTGAACAGTATTGAACTAGACCCCTTCTGTCCCAAAGTATTCTGCAATTTTGTTCAATGTTAGTATGTTGTTTGTGATTCATCAAAGTCATATAAGTAAAGGCAGATATATCAGAAAAAAACCCGAGGCAAATATAGCAATAAGTGCTAAAGCTTTATTATATATTACTGCACATTACAATCTATCTATCTATCTATCTATCTATCTATCTATCTATCTATCTATCTATCTATCTATCTATCTATCTATCAGGGTTTCTTAGATCTTTGTCCTTGTCATCATCAGGTTCCTAATCCTGGGTTCAGTTATTTCACCACCAATTAAAAATTCTTTGATATAAGTGCCAACATCAGTGGAATAATTTCATTTCTTTCAGAGATGTTTTTAATTTAGCTAATCCATTTAGCACTACTGCACATATAAAAGACAGTAGATCAGCATTGTTTTTCTGGACAGCAATGAAAGTCTGGATCACCCCGTCAAACCAGAGCTGCTAAAGGCAGCAGACAGATAACAAAGAATGGAAGACTTATAAAAGAACCCCTGGGACACCTCAATACATACTGGAATTTGCACAGAAAGGCAAAAAATACAAACTCAACAGATGCCAAGATTTAAATAGTTGTGAATCACTGCCTGAGAAAAATCTCCTCCACTGACAACCTCTAGAATTGGTCCCAGAATCCTGCTGTTGAATAGCTAGAAAAGATGGAATTTGAAAATATGTATTGGTCCCTTCCAAGCCATTCTGTGATTCTGTATTGTTTTACTGTGGATTGCATTAAGTAATTTCAGCTCTTGTAAATTTTTTATTTTTTTTTTTCAGGAGTATAGTATAAACAAGTAAGATGATTAAAACACCTCGACAGTCCAAATAATATAAGGAAAGGAAAACAAAATGCGCCTTCAAAAGTCATACTGAATTAAAAAAAATAACCACGTTTAAATTTGTTATGTAATATTGTTACTGTGAAGTATCTTAAGTAAATATTCTGTTACTTTTTCAAATGTGTTAGTGAAATTATATGTTGAAATAATAATAATACGACAGGGCAAGTCTTTTTGATACATCATTTTTCTTTCCAAGTATAAGAAAAGTGACAGTTAAACAAATTAAATACTTCTGAATTGTGGGAGCAAAGGGAAGAATAAACAGTGGATGCTAAACAAAGGGAAACATGATATTGTCTTTGTAAAGAATAGGTCTGTGCAGGTAGAGATTATGGGAGGTCCTAGACTCTAGATGTCATTGGTTTTGGAATCATATACTAATTGAAATTGTTCCGTAAAAAACTGCAGCAGCAAGAGGAGAATTCAGAGACACACCAAATAATAAGCCTATCCATGAAAAAAGCCCAAAACCTAGATTCTGTTGTGCATCTACAGAAGTGGGGACCCTATGAGAAGAAAGACCTTACACCTCCTCTGTTGCTGATGGCGTTCTGTCTCCAGTGTAAAATGATCAAGATTTCTTCAAAATAAATGAAATGTTCTTGGTGGTACACAGAAAAATCCACATAAGGAGAGCAACTGAAACTATGTACTTTGTCTCCTTTTGGTCTTACACTTTAAAGCTAGCACTGTGGTTAACAGGTTAACATGCAGGTAGCTCCAGGTAATTCTACTTTTTTCAGTGATTATGAAATTGTTTGGGAAAAAAAAAAGAAAAAAAAGAAAAAGAAAAAAAGGACCCATAAAGGTGGGCTCTGTAGAAAAAAAAACCTGTGAGAACATAAGATTCTGCCTGACTCATAAAGGTCATTTATATTCAAGTGTTTTAAATAAATTAATTAGCATAAATGGATTAGTTAGACAAGTTTTGCACACTGCTTTGAAGATGTATAGGCATCAGGCCTAAATGACCTGAATAAGTCATGCAGAGAATATTTTTCTCTGGGTCAGTTAACTATTGAGATATGATTCCATTATTGGGTAATAAATAACTATGACTCAGCTGTTCTATTAATTGTGTGTTCATATGCTCATAAGTGCAGGTTTCTCTGTATGTAATGATTATACATTTACATAAATATAGTTACTAATTTAACCTTAATATCTTTAGTTATTGTTATCTGGTTCTGCTACTGCTGTCTAACAGATAAAACTACATAAATATTTAAGCTAATATGCACATCTTTAGTAACTGTAAGATTCATTTTTAAGATGCTTTAAATTAGCATGAATCAACGGGTTATTTGGGAATGCCAACTGCCTGCACATAGTGAAATAATTTTATATCAGTCAGAGATATTAGAATGTGTTAAAAAATGATGAAACTCTTAAAAAAAAAATAAAATAGATACATCCTCAGAATTAATTTCTGAGTACTTCAATGTCTTCTGCAGAAAAGGATCGAAGTTCCTAAGTTCCTAAGACAGAACCAAAGAAGAAACATTTACTACCTCATGTCTTGTGATTTCCATTTTGTAAACATTCCAAAACTAAACTGAGTTTTAATTTTCTTAGAAGATTTTCTTGCAAACATTTTTCAGCTTATTTGATCCTTCTCTGCAGCAAAGCTTTCCAATAGCAAGAACATATTTAGTTGACAATCCTTAAGCAAAGCATTTTCTGTTAATCCAATTTTCATTTCATTTTTGTTAGCCAGTGACTTTGACTTTGCAACTAGTGTTAATAAATGCCACAGTCCTCTTTGCATCACATTTCAGGAAATACTCTCTGAGTGCATTTTTCAGAAGTATATTACCAGTGTAATTTGGACCATATTTTTATGCCTCTGTTAGCCATAACAGAAAAGGGAATGAAATCAGTCTCTGGAGAATAGTTAAACCATTGCCTTACGTCAAGACAAGCCAGAGAGATTGTACTAGTGAACTGACACCTTGTATATCCATAGAGCTTCAGAGTTTATGCTGAAGAGACAAAGCATCTAGGAGACAATAATGTGTTACTCTGCAAGAATACAAATGCTGTTACATCAGTGACAATGCTTTGAAGGTTTACAAGTTATGCCTTCATTCTGGTGCCTGATTTGAATCCACTCCTGCATAATACCCCTGTAGGTGTTTTTTTAATCATTTAATATTAATGTGCCTCATTCTGATGATACGTTACAGAGATAAATCATCAGTGTGCTCCTGTTGCTCTGATGAGCTGTTGCTTTGGCATGCCAATGAATATGTCACACAAATGATGTATTAATAAGGCATGCTGATGTTGTGTTCTGCTAAAAATGGCACTGCCCAGAAAACAAAGGGCTTAAGAATGTATTCAATATGATTGCAAGATAAAACGTTAGTCAGCACAGCATACTAGGAGTTGGTTTCCCAGCTACACTATCAAATACTATTTTTCCAAACTGTTTCTGGCATTATATTTTTGCAAGCCTATTTTGCAGGAAAGAGGCAAGGGAAAACACTTTTGAAAGGTACTATTTCAATTGAGGTAAGACTACTAGTATAAAAACTGCTGCTAGCTTTTATCTAGCAAGAGGATTTATTTTCATTGTACAAAGAACAGGGTAGAAGAGAAAATATACAAACACATGAATTTAGTTTTCTGATGCAGCTAAATGAAGGCATAGAAAGATGCTTTGATATGAAT
Organism: Apus apus; assembly: GCF_020740795.1. Lineage (NCBI taxonomy): Eukaryota > Metazoa > Chordata > Aves > Apodiformes > Apodidae > Apus > Apus apus. The sequence continues at coordinate 100,529,901 of NC_067283.1, forward strand.
ATTTCATATCTATTTAACATTGTTCATGAGTAATAATCACAACATCAATTGTTACCATGACCTTTAAAATTTTGTCCATCATATAAGTAATACCGTAAGTAATCTCATTAAAAAGTGATCACATTTACACATCTGGCCTTTAATGTAGATGGAATAGGATAAAACATTGTAACTAACAATCAAAGAAATCTATGGTCTTTGTAAGCACTTTGCTAAATATTAAATTGTGATGACAGATCAAATGCCATAGAATTTTCCCACTTTTACCTTCTTTTGTTTATTTTCTTGAAAGGAAAATAAGTCTTTGGATGTTAGACTCCTAAGAATACTAAGTATTTTGGAATACTTTCCAACAGACCATACTGGCAGAATCATACTTCTATGGAAGCAAAATCTAGTTTAAAGAAATCAGAAATACTCCTCCAAAATTCTAGAAATTTAAATTAAATGTGAAGCATTTAAATCTGATTTGGGAAAGCACTATGTAGAAATATTAAATAACCAGACTTTGTGTGATAGAATACTTATTTAGCCTGTAGATTTTGTAATTCACAGTATGTTCCAGCAGACAATGAAGAAGTGTTGATTTATGTTGTACACAATCAAATATTTTCTCAAAAAAGAATTTAGTGTTATATAAGCATGTTATATGATGGATAATAAGTACCTATTCTGGATTATGTATAATACAAGGTCTGAAAAATTGTTATAAGAATTGTTCATACCATGCTTATATAGCTAATGGTGCCATATAATGTTGTTGCAAATATGATAAAATGTTTTCTAACTACAAGCATTTTGAATGCACTTAGTAAGTAACACATGAAAAACAATATTCAGTATTTTCTCTAGTGAATACTGCCTGTTAATGATAATTGTATGTTTTGCTGTGATACTATCCTTCCCTCTTTCTCATACTGTGTTTATTTATTTATTTGTTTGTGTTTCTATCAAGTTTGAGCGTTTATAAAAATGACAGGAGAATAAAGGTCTAACATGAAAAATCTGTGTTCAGCTGTTGCTATAACTTCTAGTTATATCTTTTCAGTGCAGCATCTGAACTAAAAATTAAGAAAATTAAAATGTTTAATAAAATTTAAAAAATAAACAAGTAAAATAAAACAAATAGTTAACCCTAACTGTTTTGAAGTAATGTTTGCAAAATGTTTTTATTATTGCATTCATTGATTTCTTTTCCAAAAGTTCAAGTGTGTTTTCCTGTCAACATAATTTTTAAATTTTATGTGAAAAAAATTCATATCAAATTAGAATAAAGAAGTAAAGCCTGAATGAGAAGTTAGCTCTGCCTGGCCATGGGCTAGACAGCTCACTGGTGAACAGTGAAGAACACAGACTTCCTTTGCAACGTATGATCTCTCAAAAAGCTATAAATTCATATTACTGATTTGCTGAAATGGTCTAAATCCTGGCATTTAGAAGAAACAGTGATTTCTGCTACAGATCTTTATGCCATTTTATCTTTTTTTCCTGTTCAGTAGAATTTGAAATATTTTCCCTATAGTGTAGCACAATGAAACAAGAATATGTATGGCAGTTTCTTCCCAAAGTAAATCTTTACTCTTTCCTTCAAATCTAATGCAGTAAATCAAAATGAAGTTATCAGACATAACAGAATACCAGCACTCAGAAGAGTTTAAAACTTAAAATATGAAAATATCCTGAAACAAGTTTTATAGGGAAATAGTCTTTTATAAATTAAAATGTAAATTTCCTGCTTAAAGATAATAAAAGTAGAATGCTTTGACAAATTCAAATTTAGGATGCTTTGACAAATTTAAATTTGCTTTCAAATTTTTAATGAGTTTTTTTTGTAAGGACAATAGTTTTCTGGGAATAATTTTTGTTTTGACAATTCATTTCATGACAGAAACTTTTCAGTGAAAAATCTGCAGTCAGTCATTTCATAAGCTCTCTTCTAAATTCTAGCATCTAATTTCCCCATAATATGATGTCCATCAAAAATGTAAGTGCCTGGTTTCTCTCTTTAGTTTAAAAAAATTAAATATTTATAGATTTTGGTAATAAAAGTTTTAAGATTAAATTATAAATCTCTGAAAGAAGATTGCTTGTTTTTCACAGTTTACAGATGACATCCCAAATTTGTCATGTTCTTGCATGAAAATTCTGGAGAAAAAAGCTGCTGTCCGTGCTATTGCCTCTTTACATAATTTCTGGCTGGATACATGTTTGATCTTCCTACTTTCTGAAGGAATCTGTGGTAGTTGAGACACTTCTAGCATGTAGATAGAATGAAGCATCCCACCTGTTATCTCACATGGGATATCTAGGTGTCAGGGAGCAGTGAGGAGAGGTGGCTCCACAAGAGAGGAGAGTCAACAGCCATGGGTGACAGCATGGCTGTAGGGCAGAGACCTCATGGAGGTGTGATACAGTACCACAGCTTCCAAGCAAGGGAGACAGAGCAAGGACTGGTGCCAGAAAACAGGGGTAGATAGAGCCCCAGGATGGCTGGGCAGGCCTGTGGGAACCGCAGTGGTAAGCAGGTGTCTGGGTCAGCAGAGTCACCCTTACAGTGCAGCTTGGGTGACGGTCTAAGCTCTAGCACAGTCTCCGCTGGAGAAGGAGATATTCTACAAAGTCCATTCCCAGATTTTCCTCATTGCAGCCTTGTCTCAGGTCACTGAAGCACTGTAGAAGAGATGTCTCTCATCTTTTTCACAGACAGGTATCTTTTTAATTCATATGGTTTGATGGCTAATTATCTTAGCTGTTATTGTGTTCAGAAAGTATATCTTTCATAACAGCAGGCCAGCTGAGGATGACTGGCAGTCAGGCAGGGGTTTGTTAGTGATATCACTGTCTTCCTTGCCCTTGAGACAGACTTCTCAAAACTCACTCTTCAGAAAAACCTCATGACACTCTCCCATCTCTCTTTGTGGTACTAGAAAGGAGGGAAAATGGGCAAAAAGTGCAAGTTATAAATGTTTTATTTGTGCTGTAATTATCTGAGTGACAGCTAATATTTTTCTACAGCTTAATTTAGTGTGAATATTTCTATTTTCCTATAAGCTGATGAAATGAGTACTTGAAGGATCATTGCTAGTGTCTAGCCTTGCTCCAACTATAACAAGAAGTAAACAGAGGTTTGGGAAAGACTAGGTAGCTTCTCAGCACCAAAAGTATTCCACATGCTCATGAAGGCATTGAATGGTTTTTCTGCTTTCCTAGTCATTCCTGAAGGCATTGTGAGTAACTGTTCAGATTTTGTTTCAGGAGCTTAGCACAAGAGAAAAACATACAACTACCCAGAAAAATAGAAAATAATTGCAAATTACATTTTAGGAAGTAATTAAAATATTGGGAATCGATCAGACCAGTACATATAGAAGGCTGAGCAAGAACCACAAAATCACAAATCTGATTTCCTTTTCTAATGAAATATTATAGTTTTGGGGGATAAATGCCTATTTTCTAGGAGTCAATTTTAAATACACTTCTAAAAGGGACATGGGAAAATAATATCTAAAAAAGTTTCATTTTAAAAATACCTTTAAACAGCTTAGACATCAGAACTGTTTCTCTGTAACTTACAATGAAAGCTACAGCTACCCCAATCAAAGGCATTGCTGAAGTGATTCGCAGAAACTGGTGAATGTTACTGAAGTCTGTTTGTGGTTAATTAAAATCAGGCCAATCCATGGAAATTTTCAGTTATGATTATATTTTCTACCAGAAAATAGTTATTTGAAAAAGCACAAAGATACTAATATTTTGCCATTGATATTATCCTTAAGATTCATGTTCTATCATATCGTAGAAAGTATTTTAGGGAAAACAAGCAATCAAAAATCTAGAAAATATGCCTAAAGGGTTTGGTGCAGAGAGACCTTAGTGAGCATAAAATGTTCGTGAAGGTCCTACACAAAACTCTCAGAAATGACAGGATACTTCCCATATTCTCTTTGCAAAACTCTGGCCAACACTCACAGAAAACATGTTATCTCTTCATTTTATGTACTAATACAGTAACAGTTTAATACTACACTGAATGGAAGAGTTTGCTTCTCATGTTAACTGGAAATTTCATAAGTATCTGCTCAAACACAATTAATATAATGCATTTCCTATATATACCAAGATGCAATAACAATTAAAAAAAAAACAAACCTACACCTCTGAGATTCCTTATTTGAAGGACTTGACCTACTCATCCTTTCCTGTGGAGACACATTATGTGATATGATTTGTACCGCATATTTAAGTGAGTTTCTCAGAAGGTAACTGTTCCATTTGTTAGAAGTTCAAATATATACAGCAGATTGTGTGCTTTCACACGCAACGGAACCTGATGTCCATATGTGAGGTATAATGACAATTGGCTTATATAAAAGATGCTAATGTTGTGGACACAAGCTGAAAGCTACAGTTAAGAGAAAACATTTAGTTTCCAACAAGTGTGTTGAAGGAATCCTTGTGTTCAGATTGACTGGTCTTTTGTATTAGGCTTGAGTGTCTGCCATACAATAGTCACTCTCAGCAGATCTTTAAGACAATGATTTTTAAAAATATTTTTCTTTTGATATAGATGAGAGTGAAACATATCCAATAGGAGAAACATTTCTCCTTTGAGGTGGAAACAAACAACCTTTCTCTGCCCATTTTTGTTTTAGTGCAACGTCTTACATAAGCTAAAATTTTTATAAGTTAATAGTGCCAATAATAAAGAATGTTCTTAGAATGTCAATTAGTCAGAAAAATCTCCAGAAAACCAATCCTTCATCCAGCAAATTAACTCTGGAGGATTTATTCTATACTTGAGATTTTCCAAAAGTGGAAAAGCTTTTTGCTATATTTGTGAAGATAATATTATGAGTATTCATTGTGATACTACTTTCTCAAGAAATTCTATACTTTTTTTTTATGTTCTGTAAACATGAAAAGTATTAAGGAAAATATGTCAATGAATACTGTTTCTCTGTGCTTGAGAAAGCAGGGTAAAACCAGGTATTTCATAACAGCAACAGTAACTGTTAAAAAAAATAAATTAACAATAAGAATCAGCCTCTAAGGAGCAAGGTTCATATTTGTTGAGTAAGAGCCAATTACAATATTAAGTGAAACTAATATTTTTTTAATCTTAGAAGATGTGGCTTAAGCATTCGTAAGAATATTTGAGATGTTGCTTACATATAAAGTGGATAAAGTGGTTTTAATTTTGACTGCATAAAGGAAGAGAGGTTGCTGGAGTCTACTAATTCTATGGCAGCCAATTTGTCTGTTTATTAACACTTTTTAGAGACTTTTTACAGTATCTCTGCAGAGAAGATATATATAAATGCATTTTATAAAGACATAAATATTAATTTATTATACAGTTACATTCTGCTTTCCTACACAATTTTTCCTTTCCTAACTTGAGCCTAACTGTTACCAGATTAAGAATATGAATATTCATACACAGTCTATTTCTCTCTCACTTCCTTCCTCCCTCCTGTCTCTCTCCTTCTCCTCACTCTATTTCTCATCTTTTGAATGACAGTGTTTGGCAATATAGTGCTAACTAGTAGGCAATAAGCCACTATGAGATGTCTCTATGATATGATCTGTTGTTCATATTTTATAGCTAAACTTCATATAAATATTGCCTGCAGTAAAAACATATTATTCTGTTTAGCACACAATAAAATATTAATTTATTAAAAAAAAATATATCCTGCTGGTATCCCTCAGTGGAAAACATATTTCCTTTGATTGATCGTTACTAAAAGGCTGGAATTCAGGTTTCATTCTCTCTGTCTGTGCTGATCTCCCTCATTTTATATTCAGGTGAAGTTAAAATTATTAGCATGACGCTGACGGAGATGCTGACATTAGGTGTTTGAAACAAAAGTTTCTGAATTATTAATGAAACTACAAGGACAAAATGGTTCAATGGAAGCTGGGATCTTAAAAAGTCCAATAATGGGAACTAAATTTTAATGAAGTTCCAAAGTAACACTGAAATGCACCATTTCATTTTCTGTTAACCTTTTTCATATGCTGCTCTTTGGACTTTAATACAGAGTGCCTCTTAATGACAAGGACAGATGACTGATCATGCTTAACTAGAACATGGCAAGGGAGTAAAAATCAATGAGGGCCGAATAGGAAAGTATGTAGCAGGTTCAGAAGATATCATCAAAGACAGAAAAAGGGAGCAAGAGCTGTGCAAATATAACACTGGGTTCTCTTGGGGTGGGGGGAAAAAAAATCACTCCAAAAAGGAATCTGAGAGATAATAAATGTCTTTTCTGAAGTGGTACTGAGAGGACCCAGTTCTTAAAACTCATGCCTAGGCCCTGATGAGGAAGAGACAACACTCTGTAATGTCACAGAAAGGCTTAACACTGGGCACACATCCCATGTGGTGTCACAGGATCTTGGATATAAACCCAAATTCTTGCCTTTCGGTGTACATTTAAGCAATCAGTAAGAACTTATTGTATGTTTAGAGAGAGCCATGTGCCTAGTGTACAACACAGTTAAGGCTTTAAATTTTTTAAAAGGAAAAAAGGAGGTTCAAATATTGGTAGAATGCACTCTTACTGAATGAGTGCAACTTAAGTTTTTAAAGGAAAACTGTAAGGATTTTTATGAAATTTTATAAGTGAAATTACAAAGGATATTTCAACAATTGCTGTTAAAATGAAGAGTTCTCACTCTGAAGGTTTTCTGAACTAAAGCATGTAAAATTTCAGTTGCTTCCAGAGAGCTGTTTCACAGTCCTCTGATTTTTATTGGAAAGTATGTTGAGCCTGTGATTTGGGGAACTTTGGGGATGAGAATTTTCTTCATGGAAAAAGCATGAAAAATTGATGACTGGCTAGTAAGAAAATTCTTAACTGAGACTAACCTCTACCTTTCAACAATGTAGTCATTCTAGGAAGTTGCTATTCCTTTAAAGCATAGGCTTATATACAGAGCTGTAATCAGCAGCCCCAGAGGCAGCTTGTTTTCAATTCTCTTTCACTGGCTTAAAATACTACCCTGCCATCATGTTGGGCATCTTCACTCCTTCACAGATGAACAATTTGTATTCATTCATTTTACATTTGGGTTACCAGCTCCCAAACTTTTTTTATCTGGGGCCTTTGAGGAAACTTTGTAATTCTTACACCATTTTTTTAATTCCTCTAACAATGTCCTGAGAAATGTTATCATCATTCCTTCTTTGTTTTTTGTTTTTCCTCAGTTCTTTTGTGTATACTCACTTTTTCCATTCTTTACCTTTTCTTAAAAAATAATTGAATTATATAGAAAAAAAAACAATACTGGAAACCTCTCTCACTAAACTGCAACTTTCATTTTTATTTTTTCTATTTCATTCTATATTTACAACTTTTCTGTGTTTGGAAAATCATAAACTCTTGACCTATGCTCTTTATACGTACTTGATGAACATAGACTTCATAGTCAGTTTGAATGATGGGTTTGAAAAACCTCAAAAAAGATACATAAAATTCAAATTTCTACAACTGATATGATTAGGAAGAATCTCAGTTTTTACATGAATATAATTTCTTACTAAATATGAATGAGCAGAAAATGGAATAACTAGGAAGAAAATCTCTGCTGGAGTTGTGTGGGATGATTGAAAGACAAATTTTGATGAGATGCATTTAGATATAAAAAGGAATGATCAATGTGTCTAACTCCTAAGGTATCCTCTTCTCTGAGTTTCCTTTTTCAGTAGGTATAGATCCCATTGTGCACCTAAAGATGAGAAGTTGTGTGCTGTATTAGGGTACGTATGTATTATTTTAGTATAAAATGTCCATATAAAGCCAATTACATATTTAATAATAATAGGATTTTTAAATGTTGGGGTTTTTTTCTTTCTTTCTATGAAGACTGAATCAGATAATTTACAAATTCTGACCAGAAACCAGTGTAATTGATACAGAAGGGGAATATGCTAAATTTTTATGAGTCAAGAGGGAAAAAAGATTCTTGGCCAGGAGTCAGCAGGGCTCACTGAGAGGGCTTTAAATAGGCTTGAAGGGAGTAGGGGATAAAACCCCTGGAAATGAGCCTGGGGGCAACAAGAGGACAAGAGTTACTAAGGCTCATCCAGAGAGCTTTAAACCAGATTTGAAGGGGGATGGGGATACAGCTGGGCTTGCTAGAGAGGTGCTGTCTCCCATAACATCCTTGCAGATAAGCTCAGAAGGGTTGTGATCAATGGTGCAGAATCCAGTTGGAGACTTGTGACTAGTGGTGTTCCCCAGGGGTCAGTCCTGGGCCCAGTCTTATTCAACATCTTCATCAATGACCTGGATGAGGGGATGGAGTGCATCTTCAGCAAGTTTGCCAATGATACGAAGCTGAGAGGATTGGCTGATGCACCTGAAGGCCGTGCAGCCATCTAGCAAAATCTAGACAGACTGGAGAGCTGGGCAAAGATTAACCTAATGAGTTTCAACAAGCGTAAGTGCAGAGTCCTGCACCTGGGGAGAAAAAACACCATGCACCGATGCACATTAGTGGTTGACCTGGTAAAAGGCAGCCCCATGGAGAAGGACCTTGGGGTCCTGGTGGACAACAAGTTATCCATAGGACAGTAATGTGCCTTTGTGGCCAAGAGAGCCAATACTATCTTGGGATGTATTAACAGTGTGGCCACCAGGTCAAGAGAGGTTCTCCTTCCCCTCTACTCTGCCCTCGTAAGACCACATCTGGAGTAGTGTCCAGTTCTGGGCTCCCCAGTTCAAGGGGGACAGGGATATAATGGAAAGAGTCCAACGGAGAGCTAGGAGGATGATTAAGGGACTGGAACATCTGTCATACAAGAAGAGGCTGTAAGACCTGGGGCTGTTTAGCCTTGAGAAGAGAAAACTGAGCTGGTCCTTATTAATGTCTACAAATATCTGAAGTGTGGATTTCAAGAATGAGCCAGTCTGTTTTCAGTGGTGCACTGTGATAGGATGAGGGAAAATAGCACCAAGCTACAACACAGGATATTCCACCTCAACGTGACAAAAAACTTCTTCACTGTAAAGGTGACGCAGCACTAGAACAGGCTTCCCAGAAGAGGTTGTGTAATCTCCTCCTCTGGAGACTTTCAAGACCAATCTGGATGCATTCCTGTGTCATCTTCCCTAGGTTACCGCTGCAGCAGGGGGTTTGGACTTAATGATCTTCAGAGGTCCCTTCTAACCCCTGTGATTCTATGGTTTTATGATTCTAAGAGTTTGAACAGAGAAGGGATTCAGTGACAAATATGGATTTGTCTTGACTTACAACTATTACCCACTCTGTTCAAAATATCTCTTGATTTTTATTTTTTTTTTTTAATTAATACAAACAGTTGATAAGTGGGGAGAATTGACAGAAAATCTGTAAAATTCTCAGCTCCAAACCTGTCTCTGTTAATATTTATGTAAATGTTTTTAAACAATAGATACACATATATCCATTGCTGGAGTTTACTACAGCACCTAGGCACAGGAAAATTTACTGCTGTATTAAAAGCTCATATTGCCTAATGAGAACATTTGTCTACCTTGCATCACTTCTACAAGATGTCAATATTTAACTATTTGTATAATGCTCCTTTTTATTGCATAATCGTATGAGCCTTATCCAGAAACCCTTCAATTCTGGTTCAGAGTATGAGCATGGGAACTGCAAGGTGCTGTTAAGAAAATATGTAGCATTCACAGCTTCTACACATTTGGATGGGAGCTGTTTTATAAGCAGCAAAACCTTTTCTAAAACATATCTGTAGTCAAATGCAAGCACTTTAGTTTTATAAGATTTATTTAATGCCTTATAGACATATCAAGTGAATAGGTTTCCCAATGCTGCTAACTAACAGGAGGTCAGAAGTAACAGTAAACAAGGTGGAATTATACCTGTTTAAAGGTCCAAGAGGTGATGCCTTCTCTACTGTCTATATGTACATCCTGCATCTTGCAATTGGAAAGTGAAAAATATTTTAAAACTGTACTTGTTACACTTATATACAGTTTTCTAATGGTATCCTATTTTTATTGCTTGCACCTAGAAAAATCAATAGCTTTTCTTGACAGCTTTAATGCATTTAAAATATTTACTTACTTTTTCCATCTCAATAGTGTCCTCAACCACACAGCTACTGCATGTGATTATGTAGGAGGAGGGTTACTTGTTAAGTGGTTGGACATGAGCAAAACAGGCAGTGCACAAATAAGAGGATTTTTGGTCTTGGGGTCTTGCCTGTATTTAGTGTCCCAAAAGAGTATCCTGCTTACCAAAAATTTTGGATTCCATTGATGTTACTGGGAAGTACGAGAAACCTAATCATCTTGGTATTCGCTGAAGATTAGTATTCATCCTAGACCTTTTACTGGAAACTAAACACTGATTTCTACTAATTCTATATTCACTGAGGGTTTCTTCATGTCCAGATCACCTGAAAGAAGCTCTTCAATATTTTTCTCCAACTAAGGAACTGTCTTTTTATCTTTCTTCTTGTCTCTTTAGGAGTGTAATGAAACATTTGCTAGTTAACTGCTCTGTGTCATAGGATATTAAAACATACCAAATGACATTATATAATATTCTTGTTTTGGGAAATAAATTAATTACTTCTTCCTGGATTTATTTTCTCCTAACTTGATTCTTCAGCATATTTTCTCCAGTTTTAAAAAGGTTTAGATAATAACCCTAAACTGTGATTTATAAGCAGGTCCTAAAAGAAGTTGTTAATGTTCTTTCAGCATCTGTAGGGCTTTTAAAGGTTTATGCATTCAAAGGAGACTTAATTGGCAAAGATAGTGCTGAAAAACTCACAGAAACATAAAAATGAAATGTTGAAGGAGAAATCTGATGCAAAAAATTCCTGCTGCATTGCCTTCGTAGTTACAATGTCTTCAAAAGTATGAAGCTTCTATGTCTGATGTGGAGAGAAAAGCACAAGAAAATCAGTAGCTTGTTAAAAAAATTGTTGGGATGTCAGTTAGCTTCTCAAAGGATAATTCTCTCTGGAAGATTTTGTGAATGACAGCTGTTTCTGTCACCAGTAACTGATGAAATGAAGGTGGCTGCTCACAAAAACAGTAATGGCAGTATTCGGGTCAAAGGAAGAAACCTGGAAAAATGTTTAAGTGATAAAATTATGGGAAAAGAGAAAAAGAAAAAAGTGGTAAATATAACAGTTATTGCTGCCTTGATTCTATTCTTCACCTACTTTTTAATCAAAAGAAAACAATGTAACAAATGAAATACCAGATGTAAAATGCAGTAGAATTTCTGTAACTCGTTTCAAACTTGAGATAAAAATAACTTAAAATGAGCAAAGGTCACTAGGTTTTGAGCATGAGCATTAAATTCACTACTGAACAGAGGCATGTCCTCATCAACTTAATCCTACTTTATAGAAACACAAATAAGTTTCTGTTCAAAGGAAATTCTAAAGCTCATTTAGCCTAACCTTCAGCTGAAAGCAGATTTCGATTCAAACTGAGATCAAGTTGCTGAGAATCTTGTCCAGCTGAGTTCTGGAAAACTGTCAGTAATGATACCAGTAATGATAGCAGACAGACTGGGAAATTCCAGAACTATAAATATGAATTTCAACAGCTTGAGCTAAAAGACCAATCTTTTAATAAGTCTTATATCTATACCTATACCTATATCGATATCTATGCCTATATCTTTGGTGAATTGAGGAAGGTTGGGTGCTTAGCCCACCTTCACCAATCTACTATACTTGTAATTGACCTTAGATTACAGCCTGTACTGCCCAATGAAGTCTTGTGCCACACAACCAGGTCTTGTAATGCTGAGAGTTGTGCTAACAAGGGGAACTTTAAATGACATTGTATGCAAAAGAAATAGAACCCCAGCAGCATAACAGCTTGATCGGTGCAAATGTCCTGAGTCAGATGAAATTTGGGAAAGAAATTAAAGGAATCAAAGGGCAGAAGAAACTAGTTTACATTTAAAAAGTGAAGAAGACCTGATGAGACAGCAAGTATTAAGTAGAGAAATCTGTTGCCCAGACATCTCAAAAAGCAAGAGGTTGAGGATAAGCTACTGCTTGGGAGCACTCCACATTTGTTGCCAGCAAAAGCATAACCTTAACAAGAGCATCTGGAGAAAAGATATTAGCCACAATAGAACACTGAGAAAATTACAAAAACTAAAAATTAAATATATATATATATATTGTCAAGTGCTAACCCAGAGCTATCTTTAGTAATTTCTTATTTTATTTTATTTTCATTTTCAGAGCAACTTTTTCCCTATGAAAATATTTTTTGTTTTCCTCTGAATATTAATAATAAAAATCAATAGGGCTGTTATTTTATGCTGTGTGCATTTCCTCTCACCTTTTCTCCAGTGCACTTTTTAATGTTTCTTAGGTTAATTAGCCTTCCATGTTCTGCAGAATAAAATCACAGAAACATACAATAATAGAAACATTAAGGTTGGAAGGGACCTTAAAGATCATCAAGTTCCAACCCCCCTGCCATGAGCTGGGAACCCTGCCACTAGACCAGGTTGCACAAAATGTCATCCAACCTGGCCTTAAAAGCCTCCAGGGATGAGGCATCAACAACCTCCCTGGGCAACCCATTCCAGTTCCTCACCACACTTACAGTGAAGAATTTCTTCCTAATATCTAACCTAAATCTCCCCTCTCTTATTTTAAAAATATTACCCCTTGTCCATCACTTTCTCTGATGAAAAGCCCCTCCCTAGCTTTCCTGTAGGCCCCTTTCAAGTACTGGAAGGTTGCTATAAGGTGTCCCTGGAGCCTTCTCTTCTACAGGCTGAACAGCCCCAATTCTCTTAGTCTGTCTTCGTAGCAGAGGTGCTCCAGTCCTTTGATCAACTTCACGGTCCTTCTCTGGACCCTTTCCAACAGGTCTATATCTTTCTTGTGCTGAGGGCACCAGAGCTGTACACACTATTCCAGGTGGGGTCTCACCAGAGCAGAGTAGAGGGGCAGAATCACCTCCCTGGCCCTGCTGGCCACACTTCTTTTGATGCAGCCCAGGACGCAGTTGGCTCTCTGGGTTCCAGCACACACCAGCAGCTCATGTCGAGCTTCTCATCAACTATCACCCCCAAGTCCTTTTCCTCAGGACTGCTCTCCAGCCATTCTTCCCCCAGCCTGTATTTGTGCCTGGGGTTGTGCCAACCCAGGTGCAGGACCTTGCATTTGGCTTTGTTGAACTTCATGAAGTTGACAATGGCCCACCTCTCCAGCTGTCAAGGTCCCTCTGGATTGTGTCCCATCCCCCTATCATGTCAACTACTCCACGCAGCTTGGTATCATCAGCATATTTGCTGAGGATATACTCAATCTTACTGTCCATGTCTCCAACACAGATGTTAAACAACAATGGTCCCAATACCGACCCCTGAGGGACACCACTCATCACCTGCCTCCTTTTGCATATTGAACCATTGACCACAACTCACTGGGTGCAGCCATCCAGCCAATCTCTTATCCACCGCGTGGTCCATCTGTCAAATCCATGCCTTGTCAGTTTGGAGACCAGGATGTCATGTGAGACAGTGTCAAATGCCTTGCACAAATCCAGATAGATGATGTCAGTTGCTCTGCCACCATCCACCATCTCTGCAGTCTTGTTGTAGAAGGCCACCAGATTGGTCAGGCATGACCTGCCTTTAGTGAAGCCATGTTTGCTGTCACCAATCACCTCTTTATTTTCCATGTGCCTTAGCAGACTTTCCAGGAGGATCTGCTCCATGACCTTGCCAGGCACAGAGGTCAGACTGACCAGCCTGTAGCTCCCTGGGTCTTCCTTTTTTCCCTTTTTAAAAATAGGAGCTATGTTCCCTTTTTTCCAATCAGCAGGAACCTCACCAGACTGCCATGACCTGAAATATGATGGGCAGAGGCTTAGCAAGCTCATCCGCCAGCTCCCTCAGGACCCATGGGTGAATCCCATCAGGTCCCATAGGTTTATGCATTTTCAGGTTCTTTAGATGGTCATGAACCTGCTCTACACCTATGGTGGTTGGTAATTCATTGTCTCCATCCCTGCTTTCACCTTCTGTGGCCTTTGTGTTGGGGTTGGAGCACTTGCCAGAGAAGACTGAAACAAAGAAGTCATTGAGGACCTCAGTCTTCCCAGTATCCTGTGTTGCTGCCTCTTCCATTCTCTTCAGGAGAGGGCCTACACTCTCTTTGGATGTCCTTTTCTCCCCAGCATACCTAAAGCAGCTTTCTTTATTGTTCTTAACATCCCTGGCAAGATTTAATTCTAGCAGGGATTTGGCTGTCCTAACCTGATCCCTAGTTGCTCGGACAACCTCTCTGCAATCCTCCCAGGATACCTGCCCTAGCTTCCACCCCCTGTATGCTTCCTTCTTAAGTTTGAGCATTTCTAGGAGCTGCTTACTCATCCATGCTGGCCTCTTGGAGTTTCTACTTGACTTCCTCTTAGTTGGGATGCAACGCTTTTGGGCCTGGATAAGCTGATCCTTAAATATCAGCCAACTTTCATGGGCCCCTCTACCCTCCAGGATGTTATCCCAAGAAATTCTCTCGAGCAGATCCCTGAAGAGGCTGAAATCTGCCCTTCTGAAGTCAAGGGTAGTAAGCTTACTGTGAGCCCTCCTTCCTGCTCTAAGGATCTTGAACTCCGCCATTTTGTGGTCACTACAACCTAGGCTGCCCTTGAGCTTAACATCCCTCACCAGCCTTTCCTTGTTTGTGAGGACAAGATCCAGCACAGCACTTCTCCTTGTTGGTTTCTCAATTACTTGGAAAAGGAAGTTATCATACTTGCACTCTAGAAATCTCCTGGATTGTTGGCATTTAACAGATGTCAGGGTGGTTGAAGCTACCATGTTGTGGCCAGTGCCAGCAATAGATGCCTCAGACCTGGAGAAGGATCACAGGCCAGCAGGAGAGCACCTGAAAAGCAGAAGAATTGAATTCCAGCCAATAAGACTGCTACAGTGGAGTCCCAACTTAAATGCATCTATGCAAATAAACATAGCAGGGGAAAAAAAAAAAAAAAAAAAGAGGTGTGTGCATACCTGCACGGCTACAGTTTTATTGGCATCACTGAGATATAATGGGATCGCTTCTAGGACTGGAGCATGGGAATGAATGGATACAAGCTCTTTGGGAAGAATAGGCAGGGTAGAAGTGGGGGTTTCACTCTCTACATCAATGATCAGCTGGAGTCCATGGAGCTCTACCTGGAGATGGACGAGAAGCTGATCGAGAACTTTTAAGTCAGGGTTAAAGGTAAGTCAGGGGTGGGTGATATCACAGTGGGGGCCTGCTGCAGGCTAACTGACCAGAAAGACTGACCAGCTGAGGACCCCTATAGGCAGACAGAAGCAGCTTCAAGTTCAAAAGCCCTGGTCCTCATGGGGGATTGCAAACACCCCAATTTCTGCTGAAGGGACAACACAGAAAGCCACCAGCAATCCAGGAGATTCCTGGAAAGCATTGACAACAATTTCCTTCTCCAAGTAGTAGAGAACCAATGAGAACAGGAGTTATACTGGACATTGTTCTCAGTGACAAATAGGGGCTGGTGGACAACATGAAACTAAAGTGCAGCCTTGGCTCCAGTGACCTCAAAATGGTGGAATTCAGGATCCTTAGGGCAACAAGGAGGGTGTGCAGCAAGCTCACTACCCTGGACTTCAGGGGAGCAGTCTTTGACCACTTCAGGGATATACTTAGTAGGGCACGATGGCATAAAGCTCTGGAGGGCAGAGGAGCCCAGGAAAGCTATTCAATATTCAAGGATCACCTCCTCCAAGCCCAGGATTAATGCATCCCAAAACCAGAGTAAGGCAGACAAGAATATCACAAGGCTTACATGGATGAACAAGGAAATCCTGGACATTCTTTGAAGCAAAAAGAAAGCCTACAGAGGGTGGAAACAAGAACAAGTACCCTGGTAGGAATGCAAATACATTGTACAAGCAGCCAGGGATCAGGTTAGGAAATCTAAAGCCCAGATAAAATTAAATCTAGCAAGAAACACCAAATGTATCAAGAAAAGCTTCTAGAGGTATATCAGTGATAAAAGGGAGACTAGGAAAGATGAGTGCCCTTTCCAGAAGGAAATGGGAGGCCTGATGAAGTTCCCAATTACCAGAAAAAGGGAAACACAACCCCATTTTCAAAATGGGAAGGAAAGAAGACCTGGGCAACTACAGGCCAGTCAGTCTCACCTCTGTGATGGGCAAGATCATGGAGCAGATCTTCCTGAAGGTTCTGCTAAGGCACGTGGAAAAGGTGGAGGTGGTTAGTAGGAATCAGCATGGCTTCATCAAGGGCAAATTGTGCCAGACTAATTTGGTGGTCTTTTATGATGGGGTCACAGCACTGGCGGACAAAGGAAGAGCAACTGATATTATCTACCTGGACTTGTGCAAAGCATTCAATGCTGTCCCACACACCCTGGTATGATGGACCTCTCGATGGATAAGGAGTTGATGTATGGTCACACTCCCAGAGTAGTGACCAATGGCTCAGAGTCCAGATTGAAACTAGTGATGAGTGGAGTTCCTCAAGGGTCAGTACTGGGACCAGTGTTGTTTAACATCTCTGTCAGTGACATGGCCGATGGGACTGAGTGCAGCCTCAGCAAGTTTGCTGGAGACTACCTGCTGTGTCGTGGGGTCAACATGGTGGAGGGAAGGGAGGCCATGCAGACAGACCTTGACAGGCTCGAGAACTGGGTCCATGCCAACCTTATGAATTCTGAACAGGGAAAATGTTTAGTATAGAAAGTGATTATTTCCTTCTCCCCTATTTTAATTTCAGAACAAGTATTTGATTTTAAGTTGCTAAAATCCTATCTGGAAAACAGAAGGATTGAAAAATGTTTAGCTTTAAAAGTGAAGAGAACAAGTTCCTGGTTATGACTATATCTTGGTTGCACTTGAATTCTCATAATTCATAAGATAAAAATATGTTTGCTACCAAAACTTTCTGAAATGTAATTTCCCAGAAAGCTTCTGCTTTTCCATATGTGGGTTTTTACAGAGGTGGGAGTCCATGGGCTGGAACAAAAAACTACAGCTGCACTGTCCTTGTTCTGCTGAGCACCAAGGACCTTCATGTGGAGCAGCTACCTCTGACCAGCAAAGACTGGCCTTGTCTTGGAAGTCTGAACATTCCACAGGTGGAGGAGAGCAAATGGGAAAAGGAAGGCCCACATCACACCTGTTTAAAGCAGGGATGGAGGAAAACCTGCCTGGACCATGAATTAAAGGCCTCTGTACAGATGTGCCTTTCATTGAAATGGTCATAGGAGCACCATTTAGCAGGACTCGGAGCACAGATCACCTGAGTCCCTCTGGAGCTCTGGGGAGAGTTCTTGATATCCTGTGAGGACACCCTGGACTGACCTCAGCCTGTACCTGTCCCCACAGCCCATCCACAGGCCTATGTTCTAGCCCAGCCTTGTCCCAATCCTGTCCCCAGGGAGTTGCCTGATGCCCAGGGCTCCTGGCTGGGGTGGTGGGACAGGCCCTGCTGTGACTTGGCCCTCCAGCCCCTCAGCACTCTGACACACTCCTGCAAAGGATCAGGAATGAAATTGCAGATCACTTCCAACTAGTTTTCAGCCTGAGTGTGAAGTTATTATAGTAGTAATATCAAAATTATTTTAACACTAAAGAGGAAAAAGAAGATGGGAGTTACTTAATTATTTTCAATTAATTAAAATTGCTGACATTTTGAGCAGCAATTTAGTTTTCTGAGCTCTCCCTTCTCCCCTCTCTGGATGACATTGGGACTTCTGCCAGTTTTTTATTGCTTTGGGTTCCCTCAATGCTGTTTGAAAAAGAAGACCTTTAACAGGTGAAAAGGTAAAAATTGGTTTTAGTCAAGCGATTACATGGAGGCAGGATAGCATTTGAAAGCTTAGCAGTTTATTTTGTGGAGGGAAGAGGGCTAAAAGGAGGCAGCTCATCAGCAGTAAACTAAAATTCAACTTCCTAGTTTTGTGTACTTGTGTTATATATAGCCACTGCAGACACACCCACATCATAACTATATAAAAAAATATATTTTTTAGAACCATTTGGACTAATAAGAAGAAAGAGGTTCATTGACATAAAAAGGAGGTAGGTTGTTTTTGATCTTTTCAGCTGCTGCTGCTGTTGTTAAAATAGGAAACACATTTTGAAGTAAATCTTATTAGACCAGATGGACGAAGATCAGCAACTAGAACTGACAATAAAAGGCATATGGAGTTTTAGATACCTTAATCCATTTGTAGCTATAGTCATTTTCAAATGAATATTTCTTAAGAAGCCACTTGCAAACATTTGCAAAACTCCCTGCAGTTGTCAGATAGATTGATCCCACGTACTCTCCTACCCTTCACTGCATAAATGCTGACACCCTGCTTTTTTCTTAAATCCACAAGCTATTAATTACTGACAACTTGCCTTCTGCCTCTGAGGTACCTTGGTGACTGTAAGATCTATTCCAAGTTCAAAGTTAACCATCTTGTGTTATGTCAGGGTTTTGCAGCTGCTGTGGTTGCTTGCAGATAAATAATTGAAATGTTCCACCTCTCTCCTCTGAATCAATGTTTCTGTTTTATTCTTTCTGTAAAGCTCCACACCACTGATGGATTTGTTTGTGCCAATGTTTCCAGCATTATAGCCAGCATAATTGTTAGCCATCATGACTGAAAACTTTGTTAATCTGCTCTTTTCTTGTAAAGACATACTGGTAAAAAAAAAGAAAAATCAAAACCAAAAAAACCTGTATAGTCCTCGTGGTCAAAAATCACTAATGATCAGTGATTGGTTCATTGAAAATTATCATAGAATCATAGAATCATAGGGGTTGGAAGGGACCTCGAAAGATCATCTAGTCCAACCCCCCCGCCAGAGCAGGGTCACCTAGAGTACATCACACAGGAAGGCGTCCAGGCAGGTTTTGAATGTCTCCAGAGAAGGAGACTCCATTTTGATTTTCCTGAATGGCAGTGTTTTTTTCTGTATCAAATTAAATAAATAAGTGAATTACTGAACATTCCTATAACTTAATCCTACATTTTAACAGTTACAAAATGCTTCTAGCAAACGTCCATATTTATAGAAAAGAAACACATATTGTACTTAGATAAAAGCGCAGCTGGATATTTATGAGGCATCAGGTTTCTATAAATACAGAAATGTGGTAATTATCACTGTTGAGCAGTAGTAATAAGCACAGCTGGGGAATGCTTCTGCTGTTGTTTCATTGGTTAAAAAGCTTAATTTCAGATTTGCAAGTGCTCTCTTGTTTTCATCTACATTTTTTATTCTGCATAGAAAAAGACAACTTCAGGACATCAGAGTTAAATCTGTGCCTGGTGCATACATCTGGTTATCAATGGCACGTTCCAAGGCAAGCAGAGTCACTATGATTGCAGTGCCTTTGGATCATGCCATGGACATTATTCAGAGTTGAATCACGGAAATGCCTAAGCAAAAAGTGGAAACTGAAAACAGTACTTCTCTTAAGGAACATACTTTTGAAACTTGTTTGTATTCTGGCTGTGCTTCAGTTTTCATCATTCTTTCTTGTAAACCTCTATGACTGGAAAGCGTTCTCTGTGAAACAAATGTTTTGGGACCATACTTGGATTGGTTATTTAGGGTGTTTGTTTTTTCGTTTGTTTTGTTTTCCGCTCATGTAAAAGCAGGATATATGATAAAATAGAAAAGAAGAATACAGAATGTAACACACTACTGGCTAGTGCCCAGTTTTGAAAAGGTAAAAGATTTGCAAAGGATTTATAGCTGGAAGTTCTGTCGGCAGTGATGCCTTAAACACAGTTCTTTCTTGCTCCTTCTGACTTTCTTACCAACTTCTTTTTTTCTTGTTCTTATTCACATACAGAAGCACAGATCCCTCTACAGGAAACAGATATAGAGATTGTCAGAAGACTGCACTTACTTTCGTGGCAAACTTTTCCTAGTGATTATATAAAAGCCTGAGACAAGGAAAAATTCACATGAAGTAACTAACTGCTGGTGTTAGAAATGTTATTGAGTCTAAACATCTCTCTGCACTGACTCATCCCTTGAAAGTCACACCTGCCTTTGGGAATTACTGTTCAGAAAGGCACACTGTGTTACCTCGGAAACAGCTGTGTATATTTAGATAGAAGGTATTTCGCTTCCTTCACATTTCTGTCTTCTATGCCATTTACTTTTTATTTAAGCTGTTAATGCAATCAGTCCTTTGCTATCATATCTCTTCTCTTTTAAGTCTACCCAGCTGCAAAAGAAGGTGTTATACGGATGCACTTCCGGTGAGACTGTGGCATTTCTGTTATATCCAAAATTCCTACAGAAGAAATAATAAAAGAATATTATTAACATATTTAGGGCCAGAAAGATAAATGCTATGCACCATCTTTAGACAATTCGATATTTCATCAAAATAGGTCAGCTAATAAAATCACACATGGTTACTTCATTTCCCTTAATTTGACTTCATCATTGAGAACAAGGGTATTTTTCTGTAAGACAGGTGCTTGGCAGGAATTAATTGTAGCTGGGAAAAAAGGAGACTTAAATTATGGAATCCTGTTTTTGTTCCTGAAATTGAATTGTTGTGTGGCCTTGGATGAGTTCCTTAAATTGTCTTTGCCTTGATTTTTAGGTTCTCTGTGTAAACAGACCTCTAATACTTGGCTAAATGTTCTTAAGCTTGAAAAATACTTTGAATTCTTCACACACAACATATAATATAAAGTTTTATCATTATTATTATTCTCATTCTACACTGACTTTTTCTGAATTAGGGGAAACAATTGCATTAGTGATTTAAAGGCAGCATGATTCAGCTATCAGTAAATCTATATTATAAGGCATTCTGCTTTCTCTAGTTGAATCATATTTACTTCAAAAACGTACTTTGTAAAGCTATTATGTATAAATTACTGAACACTGCTTTAAAACAGAAAACTAAAGTACTGAAAAACTGTAATCTATGATTTTCTTCTACTTGCTTGTCATGATAGAGTGGAGAAAGCAGTGGAGAAGACAAAGATTAAGAAACAAAGAAAATATTGCCATACAAACCTGTTTCCATACTGATCTACTTTTGTTTATTTTTGTATTTGATGATGGCTGAAGTTATGAAAACCTTATGTTTCTTCCTCAGTACTATAATTCAAATTTCCCTTCTCTTACTCTCAATTTCTAATTTTTATTTTTTTCTCTCTAGCAAAACCTCTTTATTTTTCATCCCATTTCTCTTATTGAGCACCATACAGAAAAATGCTGGAGAATCCGTCTGAATTTCTCACTCTTCTCTGTACACTGATACATAGTGCACCATGAGTCATGGTAACTGAGTGATAAAGACTCCTGTGTGCAAATACCATGAGATGAGATCCTTCCAGGGTGAGTCAACTTTTTCTGGTTAACTACCGGGAAAGTGGTCTTGAGTAACATAGAGTAGGGGAATATAATAAGTAGTTTCAGATATTCCAATTGCAAAACTATAGCAACAGAGCCAGGCTGAACAACAGCTACTTGGATAGGCACCAACAAATCTTAGCTGAACATCTCACAAGTCACAACACTATGTTCTTTCAACAAACCAAATACTTCAGTATTTCAACATCAGATCAATAGCTACACAAATATAAGTAAATATAACTGAGAACATCAAGGGCATTGACACTGTCCCAGATTCCTGGGAGAACATGAGTATTTGTTAGATTAAATCACATAGGTAAGGGCACTGCATAGCAAATTAAAACAACTCTCTGATGTTTTCTGCCAGTCTGTCTGGCATGACTTTCTGACTACTAATTTAATGATTTGTGATGATCCTAAGCAAGAAATACCATGTAGGGACTTGAAAATTTTCAGTATTGCTAGGGCTACTTGTGAACCTAAAAGGTGTGATCAGTTTCCAAGTGATTTCAGGATGGAGAGTAAAAAACAGACCACAAAAAAAGATAAAAGAAAAAAAGAATATTTATTCATCTAAAGTCAGTGGCATGTAACTTCTGTGTAGTACTAAATAAATAAGGTCCATATTTTTTATCAATGAAATCTCTAAGTTTATTTCAACAGCCTTTGAAAAGTTTAAATGGGTTGAATACACAATCTTCCCTCTTGAGAATTAGCACTGATGTATTTCTGCTTTATGTTATCCCTTTTATAACTTGTTCATAATTTTTTTCCACATGGAGTGAATAATTAGATTCACTCAGTGAAGTGTCTTTAGTACAGCTTTGCAACTTAGTCAAGGATCTGTGGAGTTCCATGAGTTTGGTGATTTTTTTTCCAAAATATATCCTAAGCAATTATACAGCACTGAGGCCTGCTGTTCTGTACTTGCTGCTCTCCATACAAATAGCATTGCCATAATTCATTTGTAGTACTTGACTTTTAATTTAAAGTGTTGGTTCTTTTAATGAACATATTCCTTAAGGGTAGAGAGAGACTAATGAACTGATTTTGTTAGAATATATAGTTTAAACTTTGTTTCCATTCAAGATATCCTTATTTCTGCACTGTTTTTCATTTAGTTGGTTGGTTGGTTTTTGTTTCATTTGTTGGTTTGATTTTTTTGTTTGGTTGGTTCGTTTGGGTTTTATATGGTACCTTACCATTATTTTTTCTGTATAGCAATCATATTAAAAATAATTAAAAATAATAATAATAACAAGTAAAAAATAGTCCTTGGGCAATTGGAATGGATTAATCTTGATCTTTACTCCTTTCTGAGCATGTACCAATATCACTTTTCTTCTGTTTCCTATCCCTGCTGACCCTTTTCTAATTTTATCTTTGTCTCTGACAGTTGTCATTTTCTTTAAAAAGTTCCACTTAGCTACATTTTGAATATTTTCACTTTACTTCTGTACTTCTTTGCAATCATGTCATAGCCATCTTTCTTGCAGCTTCTTTTTCCATAATTTGTGCTTGCCTTCTTGATGTTCTTTTGGACCAGTTTGAAGTTACTTTGTTGGCTTTTTCATTTTGTCCTTCTGCTTTGAATAAAATATCCTGTTCAAATATGCCCTATTTACAGAAAATAATTCTTTGTTCCACATTCAATTCTTGTATTCTTTATTCAAGCCAATCAACATTATCCATGAGAAACAGGAAACTAAAAAGACAGAGGTTTGGGTGGTTTTTTTTGTTGCATTTCAAGCAGTCAGAGATTACTTTCTGAGGCTAATTCTGTTATAAAAACACTTTGTGGTCTAAAAGAACTTATTTCACTGTTTAATTTAAGTATTTGGTAGAGATATCTGCCCGCTCCATGTACAAGAATATCTTGTCCTTTCAGTTATTATGATATCTATTTCCTAACAGATGTCTAGAAATTTGTAGTGTTTCATCATTTATGATACTTACTGCTTCTGGAATTTTACTGAGTTTATTAAATACTGAATTTCGTAAGAAAAAAAGATGTAAGAAAGAAGGAAGACATCTGTTGCCAAAAATGAGACCTAATTATATCTAAATACAAACCTTGTTTAATGATGACTTTTGATCTGATTTGAACATAACTGCTAGAAGTTATGAAAGTTAAGCATGACAGTTGCTTTATTATCATAAAGGGTTTATGACTGACCTTAACTTGAATAATCTTTGCTTGGTCACTCTTTTGTTTCTAATGCTATTATAAAAATGCTGAATTAACAGTCCATTAACTTCTGAAGATTCTTTAATCTTGTTCTGTAATGGTGTCACAGTCCGAACCTGGTTTTGGGTCGAAGCTGCTTTATCTCAGGGCACAATTGCCCTGTTTGTTTATCAGGATTTTCTGACACCAAATTATATATGCAGGATATCCTTCTGAATTATTTCAGTGGGTCCGTCCCTGGCTTGGGGCCGGCTTGCTTCCCCCAGATATAGAACTGATTGATCAGCTCCTCTCGGAAACACACACACACACACACAGAGATTATGTGTTTAAAATACCACTTTACTGTAAAAGTTTTGAAGCGTGTGTGTAGGGAAAACTGGATGTACCCGGTCAGTAAACAAAGACTATTATAGTTGGGGGTAGAGAGAGCCAGAAGCCTTTTCCCTGTAGAGTCGATGAGGTGCGTGTGGGTAGGGGACAGTAACACATCCGGGGGGAGAAGGCGTTAGAGATGAAAGGTTTGGATGTTGTGCTCCCATCCTCCTGGAACTGGGGGGTGAGGCGAGTTGTGGCAGTGGTGGCAGGTCCAGCGCAGGTGGCACCAGCAGCGGGGACAGCAGGGGTGGCTGCAGCAGCTGCTGCCTTCGTCCTTCTGGTGCCTCTGGCAGCCAAGCTGCCGTGTGCCTGGGGACACAGGGGACCTCTCTTTTTGAAGTCTGGGCACAGCACGGGCGGCAGGGTCACTCACCGCTATGGCCCTTAAGAGCTTTCTTCCGATGCTCTCAGCAGCGCTGGAGAGGCGAGGGGTCTGACGCTGTTTTCCTCACTGGACCCGGGTCTGGTGGCAAAGTCACGGCCTGTGGAGGTCTCAGCCAAGGCTGCTTTCAGCTCAGCTCCTTTCATTTGGCTTCTCTTCTCCTCTCTCTTTTGTCTTCCTCTCCTGTACCAGCAGCAGCGGCAATGGGCGTGGTAATGACCCACAGACGATCGTTACTGGCCTTCCTTGCTGTGCAGGCTTAGGCTGCAGCTCTCAGTCCCACGTGCAGCTCAGGATGAAGTCCCAGCTGCAGCCCCTGCGCCGCAGTATTGCCACCGTTTCTCCCTTATTTTAATTTTATTTCTTCTGTTACGTCTCTGTATTACAGTCAATTTCAGTGAGAGACATACTTTCAGAGGCCAGATCTCCACAAATGACTAGTACAGGTTTTCTTCAGCAAAGTGACTTGAATATTTTGAAATCAGATGGAAAGAGAGGGTGTTTTAGTGTGTGTGTGTATTCAGTACTTTTTGTCCTTACTGAGACTGCCAACAAAGATGTGGAATTACTGGTCAGCAGTTATGTGAAGACTTAGTCTCTATGACCTAGCTTCAAAACACAATTATTTTGACAAAGGCTTTCTCATAGCCAGCTGAGAGTAATGCAATGTCTTTCAAATATTACTATCATCTCCTTCAGACTCAAACTCCTTATTAACTTCCTGAAAAACTAATACCCTTTTCTTACTGTTATTTCCTCTACACAGTACCACAGCTTCCTGAAAAGTTTTTCTTTTAGAATTCATAAATTACATAGGCAGGAGGAGAAGACATCAGGAGGTGGAATCGATTTTGTGCCTTTCATCTGTCTTCTATAAGAAAGCAGCAGAGTCCTGAACATATGTAAACACTGCTGGAGAATTTTGTTCTAGGTGGATGTAGAAGGCAGAGCTACCAGAAACACTGATTAAGAAACTCATTGCAATCTCATTTTGCAACCCATATAGTGAGAGTATTTGGTATTTCTTAACCTTTAGAGAACGCGAGGTTGTAAAATAAAATCTATTTCTTAAAGGAGGAAAGAAGTGAAGGCGAATGAAGACAGGGAATGTAAGAGAGAAAGGTGAAGGAGTGTGGAAGTAACAGAAGTTTATAAAATAATGTAACTTAATTTATTTTTCAAGCTGCCAACCTGGCTAACCTACAAAATACTGATGAACTATTGACACTAATTGACCTTTAAATTGTATGCTAATATTGCACATTATTTTAGAACTAGGACAATGTTAAGTTTATTTGCTTGCAGATTATAATTTATATTTTTTGTCTCATGTGTTAAACTACATTTTCTGAAGTGCACTAAGTTTAATAATTCATGCTTAACAGCTCTCTGATGAATACACTCTATTGTAAACAAGATGTCAAGATGTCCCATTTTTAAGCTGGTTAAAGTTTTATCCTTTTAGTCTAACATCATGTCATCTTGCACATACTCACTCTATTGGCTGTAAAATTACATGTCTTCAGCTCTGTGGGTAATATGTATAAAAGCTATTAAATTCACTTTCTGTCTTGTAATGTAAAGGTCAATAGAATTTTATTTATAGAAAAATCATAAAAAAGAGTAGGATGTTTTAGGAGCTATTACAGTTTTGTCCTAAGCTCAGCGAGCCTGCTATTCTTTTAAACACAAGATAATCTGATTCTATATATCAGCTCACATTGAGTGTAAAAAGACTATATTGTATTAAAAAAACCCCAACAATTAGTAGTAAGAGCAGCTTTGTCATTGACCTACTGTATGGTTCATGCAGCAGGTAGAGACAGAAGGCATAGGAACTGAAAAATTATTAGAAATTACAAAAGACTTCATTGTGAACTACCAGAGATTACAAAGAAAAATCACAGAGGCTTTCTAAAGAATATAGCTTATGCAGTTTGAATGGGAATTGTGCAGGTAAAGTTTCATGAAATATTTTGGTCATTTCTAGATAAAAGACTGGCATGAGCTCTTTCACTATAATAACAAAATATAAGAAGATGAAAGTTATATACGAACTTTTTTTCTCTTAAAACTAGATTTCCTAAGGTAGACTGTCTTGTCATATTTCCGTTGTCTAAAAAGAGTTGTGCTCAGATGTGTGGTCTCCAGTGTGTTTAGAAGTTGAGGGAAGGGTTCTGATCCTGGCTTTTAGAGGTGTTTAGCAGCCGTGCTGTTATTGATCATGTACCTAAATACCTTTGAAGATGTGGCTGTGGATTCATACAGTGAAAGATGCCTTGTTCCCTGTGTCAATTTGCTGCTGCTCTTGTGCAAATTATTGGCACCATATTGCACAAATTCTGATCTACTGGATGGCAAATAAAACAGCTGCTGTAGTTACAAGAAGTCCTATGTGAGTTATTTGAACCCTTATGTCTTCTGTTTTACTGACTTTTTTCATTTAAACATGCTGAAAGCATACAATGGAACACGTGTTCTGTGTGATCCCATATAGTTTACAAAATAATTTTGCTATCAGAGTATTGGCATCCTCTATAAATCACTCAGCAAAAATTTGAGCAATGCAGTTTTATTACTTTCAGATTACAGAATCTTGATAAATGATTTCTCACAGAATATGTTTGGAGAGTATGGTTTAAATAATTTCCATCCACTACAGAGATAAAGTGTTTTATTACTGAAGGTGATGATAGCTTACCTGAACTGCTTTCACTTTGGTTTTCTAACAGAGCACTGATCTCTGATGCACATGGCAGATAAGCTTTAGAGATATTATTCAATGAGGTAGTCCCTTCAAGACTATTAACTTTTCCCACACATTGCTTTGCCAATACAACTTGCTAGTGATGGAGCTTTTCCAAAGAAAGGATAGTATTTTAAATTTACAAAACTGTTGGGTATTTTTATGATTGAATGGCAAGAATATTGAATTAACTTACCCTCCTCAGATGGAGCTTTCATGTCACTAAATTTTATATTTATTAACATCAGATTAGTTAACCTATAAAATTTACAAAGACACTTGTTTTACTTCAGGAATGCATTTTAATAAGCTTCAGTTGTTGAAGTAAATTCATTGAGAAGAATGCACATTCTCAAAACCTATCCTGGTTACTTGCAAATATGCATTCTTCCATATTAAAACACCAATTAAATATTTGTCTTTATCTACTTATATGCTTATCAGAAGGATAGAAATCTTTCTTTTACCTCAGAACAATGTATGTTAGCCTTCCAATATATTCATATGCCACTGAAATAATTCATGGATTTGAAAGAATTCTGAATTCATAGACAGAATGGAAAAGCAAATTAAATAAGTCTTTCTTTGTCTGAAACTCTATGGAACACAAGATTTATTAAATTAAAATATTGGCAGCCTTTATTTGTTTGTTGGTTTGTTTTTTTTTTTTGTTTGGTTTGGTTTTGTTTTTTTATTCTACAACATCACATCCCCCTGATATATTGCATTCACACGCCTTGCTGATGCCACATAATTTTCAGGGGCTGCTCGTTGTCTCTTCACACTTCCTTGCCATTCCATATACAACACTAAAATTACATTGTTGATGAGATTAGCTCAGGAATGGTTTACTCCAGACTTACACCAGGACTGAATTTTATTTACAAGCATACTTAATATTTTCCATTTATAAGAGAAAACAAGCAAACAAAAACATTTATGTAGAAGTTACTGTACTATTTTCATTTTCCAAAATATTAAACACACTCTGTTCCTCTTCTTTATATCAACAGTTGACAAAGAGATCTGAATCAACCAATGTCACAGAACAGATCAGTGACAAATCTGGGAAGATAACTCAATACTATGATTCCAAGATGAATAAAATGTCTGTTTTCAGAAGCATCATTAATTATATATTGCTGTTCAGTTTAGAAGGCCTAATCATCTTCCAGGTGAATTTCCAAGGAACTTTGGCTTTTGAATGTTGAAATAGCTCCACATTTCACAGTAGCTATTTGAATAAAAATCCCGTCGTGAAAGTCCTTTGTGCATGAGCTAAGATGGTATAATTAATCTTCAAGTCCAAATAAAGTATATTGACCTGTGCTAAGCCACAGTAAATAAAAAAATAAAAAAATACATAATATATAAATATATTTCTCACGATCAGCTGTTACTCAGTATCAATTTTTCATATTATCTTATTTTCTTATAATGTAATAATGTACACTTAAATGTAAATCATAGTTCTACCTCAAATCTAGTTTGTCAAGGTCATATAAAGAGAGTAGGAAATATTTCTTCTTATTCTCAAGCTTTGCCCTTGACACAGGTTTGTTCTCCATTCACCTTCTACATGTGACTACTACAAATGATAATGAATGTGTACCCAAGACAGCAAAATGATAAATTGGCAAAAGCTTTTGTATTATATTATCTCTGAGGGGAGAGATGATGGAAAGGAAGAGAAAGGAGATGACAAAATGTTCATCTTTTCATTAGTCTGTTTTAAATACATTAATTTTTACATTGTTAGAATCTTCACGGTGTCCTTGAAGGAAAATATAATGAAATTTTTCATGACAGTAATTGTTTTCTATGTTTAACACTCAAACTCTTATTAGAAACTGAAAGGGAAAAAAAAAATAAATACACATCAAGCCAGAAATAGTATCTTCATTGACAAGTTATATGTCCTGTGAGTTTAATTGATGTGTTAATTGTACCCAAACTAGGAAAACTTAGTGCTTTGAGGATTAGAAAAATTCTTAAATTTATCACTTAGATATTTAATCTTTTTTCCTTAATAGTTCTTTTAAAATATTTGAATCAGAATATGACACCAGGACAAGTAATATAGATGACTGGATGATATTGTTGCGCAGGAAGGAAATATTATTAGCTCAGAGGAACTGTATTCCAGTAGACTCTGGTAAAATATTTTTCACATCATTAGGTCATGTACAAAGCAATAAAAACACCAGGAAAAGCTTGGTATCCCTAATCTGTCTGTCATTTTGTTGCTCTAGCCCCTTCTGTGTTAATAAAATCTCAAGGAACAGCAAGATAATGGACTCCAAAACAGGACAATTATGATTCTTTTGTATTGTATCTATAGTAATGGAAATCAGCAAAGCTACAAATGGTCACACAGCCTGAGGAAAAGTACAATTATTTGGTTTTATAACTAAGAAAATTCTGTATGTTCTTAATTTTAGGGAAAGAGATATTTGGATTTTTTTGCTCCAGTCAATATGTCATAATTTGAGGTTCATCAAGTCCAAACCTATTGTAACATTGTCTGCATTTCACATATGCAAAGAAATATTCTTTGTGAGCGATGGTACTGTTTATTATGGCAAAGATTATGTGTATTATAATTACACTGAGAAAATAGTTTATTAAAAGCATCCTATTAAGTAACTTGCACCACCATTAAGAGATGCAGATTGTGGCCAATAGAAAGGGAGAGTGAATAGAAGAGATTTTGTAAGAATAAGGAGTATTCATCTGAAATCAACAATCTCACATGTTGATGCTATAGGTGGCCGTTTATCAGTCTCCCCTAACAGTACATAAATCTTGACACCTCTTGAAAGCCATAGGAAGATCTGCCAAATGCTTCAACATGATCAGTATTTAACCTAGCATTTTTTATATACTTCTTTCTCCATATAATTTCAACAGTGTGATAAATAAAGGAAGTTTTGATCATTAGGGCAATAGAAGGACATTAGAACTCACTGAAGCCCAAAGAGTCTAATGTGGCCTGAATGTCTGGCTGGACATAAAAAAAAGGAAAATATATAAATGTGTTAGGGAGCACTGCATTAAAAATCAGTACATATAGGGGAAATTTGGACTTGGGCTGTTTTACTTTTGTTGCTTTTCCCTCTTTCTGTGCATAAATACCACGATACAGTGATTAAACTGAGATACAGGTAATGAACCCTGACAATTCTAAAATTTGATTTTGCTAAACATGAAAAAATTGCTGATAGTAGTCCTAGAAAATAACAGTATATTTTAAAGTTTTAAGATTAGACCCAGATCATTATTTGACTAGTATTAATAGCAGTTTAACTGTAGTGTTAGTGAGCTTGTGTTTAGAGAAAGTGACAGATTAATTTCACTGCAGTCTGTTGATTCTGTGTTTATCTTTTTTGGACATCAAAGAAACATCTCAGGACCTTTGTGTTATTAGTAGAAGAGAAAAATGTAGGGTTGAAGTCAAAACTGAAGAAAAGTCAGGGTATACCTGGCTGGTATGTTTTTGACCAAATTAAAAGAAAAACAAAAAATCCCATGATAAAAAGCTCATCCAGACATAAGGTTTTCACCAAGAATATCAGTTTTAACAATATCAAAAAAAAGAACAAAAGCCAATAGCTTCACAGGTCTCAGGTGCTGTGACCTGGGAGTCAAGACATCATGAGATGGGAATAATTTAATAGAATGACCTAGTAAGCAGATTTTTAGCCTTTGTGAGGAGACTGAGATCCAATTCCCTACTGTGTCTAACTTAGACTCAACATGAATTGTCTTTGATGTACAATGAAAAGAAATTTTTACTTTGGCAGAGATAGTGGGGGGTAGAAACAGACCATAAAATCCTTTACTTTTTTTTACCATGAGATGTCAATGGGGATAGACAAAGTTTTTGAGAGTAGGGTTAATTTTATTTTACATATTCTCTGGGTAAATGTCCTGGGTTTTTTACTGATTTTTTTTTAATTTCAGTGAACTCTCTTTCAAGCAGCACATTTGGTCAAAGTAGCATCAAGTTTTTCAGCTAGTGAACTGGTAATGGCTGCCAAGAGACCAAGGACATTTTGCTTTGCTTGTTGAACCTGCTGCTTTGGACACTAAAGGAGCAGAAGGGTCACATCTACAACCCTCCTGTAGGGAGGAGCAGACTAGACAGATGGCAAAATCGACCAAAGAGATTATTCCATCTATATATATATGGGACATTCAGTATAAATTCAGGGATCATGGAAGTCAAGACCTCCTTCTTCCTTTTTCTTCCCTCCATGGCCAACGTCCAGGGATGACTCCATTCCTCCATCTCCTTTGAACCCTAGGCCTATGCATTTCTGACCCTCATGTCTCTGTCCTGAGCTCCTGTTTGCTTTGCTACTATCTCCAGAAGCAGTTCAGGACTTTTTGGGACTGCTCACAGCTCAGGAGAGTGCCGTGGGAGTTGCTGGGGGTGGGGGAAGGCAGTAGGGGTTTTGCACATTCTTGTACATATTTATATATATATAATTGTACATATTTTCTGTTACCATTAGTATTCAATTAAAGCTGTCTGGTTTAATTTTCAATCCAGAAATGTCTTATTCTCTCTCTCTTTTCCGTACCTGGGAGGGAGGAGGAGGGCATCAAGAGCATTGTTGTCATTGGTTTAGTTGCTGATCCTGAATTAAACAGTAAATAAGGTATTTTAATATAACTAGTGTGTGGATGGAATGTTACATATATGTATATATTAATACATAGAATTTTAGGAAATATGTGTTCACATATGAGATAAGAGAAGAAGTATGCGTATGATTCACCACTGTAGCTTCAAACTAGAAATTATTTTCCATAAATTCCTACACTGTTTTCTGCTTTTAGTGTGTTTGATTAGATTTATAAATATCCCAAGACAATTTTGTGTGATATAACACTTAGGTAACTTCTCTTCTTTTGTCAGAAATTATAAACTATAGTCATAAAACGAAGTATAGCATCCATGCATGGATATATATTTTTTTTTTTCATTTCCTTAATTTAGGAAATAAATAATTCCTGTTGTTTTCTGTCATTGACCTCCTAGTTCAAAAACAAAACTGCAAGTACATAACCAGAAAAAAATATTTAGTAAGCAATACAACATTTTTCTAGCTGCATTGCTATTGAGCAGTGAAGAATTCTTGGTTAGGAAGAAATGTACCTGGGGTGTAACTATATCTGAGGATATATCTGGAAATCTTAGATATCCATCTGGGAAACTTAGTGATGTCATAGCTAAGACTGTACCTTGTAGGTCTCTGGTTATTATTGTAAACTTTCCTACTTCTGTCAAATAAACAAAATGGCATTTCTATCTTAAGCAATTCACTTTTAGAATAACAGACCAATAAAAATATACTTGATCCCATATAACTGTCACTAATGAATTGAATATAATGTTGTCTCAAAGCAGTATTTTTCTACACAGATTTTAAAATTCTACATATAGAAACATAATATCTGCCACACGACAGGCTGCGATAAATAATTTATTACTAAATTTATTACTATATTTGATATTGTTAAGTGTTCACCTTTCATCTCTGTAATAACCTTAAAAGTCAGTGTAATTTTATGTTTTATAGTACATTTATTTCTCTTTCAGAATGACTAACTACCACTATTTTTTTTTATATTCTACAAGATTATTTGTCCATAAAAATAAGATGCTGCCATTTTATATTTTATAACATGCTTTCATCCAAAATCTCTAAAAAGGAAAAAAACAGGAAATATTTTTTTATGAGTGCCAGCACCTGGAGGGTAAATAGTTTAAATTAACTGAGAAAAGACCTTAACTTTAAAAAGAAATTCCCATTTCAACATAACAAAGAAAACAAGTAAAAAGAAAGCCTTTTTTTTTTTTTTTTTTTTTTTCTCCTCTTATTTTAGGGAGTAGAGGTTTCAGTTGAGAGTATCCAATTTCATGAGTCCTGCAGTGATTGTATGAAGTCTAACATCAGAATTAGTATGCTTAGGAAGGCCTGTGCCATGTCCTAGTGGTGTGATAATTTAATAATATAATGTAACACTAAGTTAATTCTTTTGAATAAGAAATTTAATTCATAACTCCTACTGTTTAACTCTGTTGAATTTAGTACATTTTAGACCAATCAAAGCAGAGTAAGGAGTCTTACCTTAAATCTTTGCTGTAAGTGAATTTTTTTAGTAGCACTCCTCAAACTATACACTTTTCAAGGCACTTGGAAATCTCAAGTTACAATAAGCCTATTCAGTTGTCATATGGTGGAAGGTAAGAGCTGTTGGCATTTCACTATCAAATGGGAGTGGTTGCAATGTTTGATACTGGAGCTCTTCAGAAAGTTAAATAAATAAATAAATTGGGAAGTCTTTTTTAAAGGCCTTTCTAATTAATTTGCTCAAATAATTTTATAACCTTTCCAGCATAGAGAAAATATTTTATATATTTTACACTATTTATTCAGTAGAATATACTTTATGACATCAGGCTATGCTATATAAATAACAGATTATAAACTGTGAAAATCTATAGCCATGGAAACTCATGAAGAGCATTACAAAGTATGTGTATTATGCAGACCATGTGTATCTGCTATAGTAACATCTGGCACCAAACATAAGGGGTTTCGAGCTTTCTTACTGCAATAGTATAATCAATAGGTAAGCATATATAATATAACAACAAATTTACTTAATTGTTTTATATCTATGAGGCAGAAAACAAGTATATGCGAGAGTTTTTATGGCATTAGAGTAAAACATATTTCTTCCCATAGAAAACACAGCAGAAAAAACAACCCCTAACAGTTTCATAATAGGGGAGCTTCTTGGGTTTTCACAGACATAGAAGGCAGAAAAGCAAGAGAATTGTGGTGTTTACTCTAAATCATGTTTAAATCTCCTTTGAGTTTTATGTGCTAAAATCAACATTTTTTACATCTTAAACCAGATGCATTAATCGTCTTTCCAGAAACAACAAGATGATTAACAAAAACTCTTCTTTCAGCATCTTGCTGATTTAATACCTGCTTAGCTCCTGCAGCATATCTCGATCTCATTAAATGGCATACACGCGGTTAATTTTCTTTTTTATTTATTTTAATTTTTTTTATTGAAAATCTTACACTTTTGACTAAAAGTCATGGGTGGTATCTTTCAGTTCCATTACAAAATCTTTCATATATATATATACCTATTTATATGTATATAATACAACTAGAAGCAAATCTACTGACTTATGAACTTATGATTGTCTACCAAAATGTAACTCAAATATGGTGAAGATTATTAGATTAATTTTGTTTTCTCTGATGAAGCTGAAGGCCACTTTCACATAATTAATTGATAATGCTGGGCAAAAACTACAAAGCCTTAATGATAATTTCCCATCTTCCAACCTGGTGTCACCCATACATTATGATTTTATTACAAGGATATCTCTTGCTGAAATAAGTACTTTTAGAGTAAGCATCATCATCTGTGGAGTACCTTCTGTTCACAAACACAGTCTTGCATACAATTCTGTATGCCTTTCAGTAACTGCAGGCAAGTCTAGTAATTTTATGTTAGGTACAAGCAAAAACGTTTGCAGGAGCAGTCTAATTAGGAACTCTCTGACAGGTTATCTAAAACAAAACCATCTGAAATAATACTTAAAAACCACTATTTTACTTGAATATATTCCTTATTATCTAGTAATAAATCATGAAAGACGAAGTATAAATATTGTCAGAATCATAAAAAAGTTGTCTTATTCTAAGAAATCCTACTTCAAAATCATACAATATTTCAACCAAAAGCAGTTGTCCTTCTGTTTTGGCACTTCTGAACCAGTGCAGAAATTATGTGTAGTGAGTTACCTTCGGGGAAAAGTATTTATGAGCAGCAGGATCTAAAGACGACTTCTGGAGTTAATAGCACTACATTTCTTAACATAATAAAGAAATTGAAAATAGTCTTTCACTCTGATTCATCAGCAGTAAAAGGGGAGAAGCAGAAGAGTAAGGTGTTTACAGTCTTTGAAGCATATATCATGGTTAACCTTGAAAATTAAATCTTGCATTAAAGACACTCCCAGATACCTCTGTATTCTTCTTTCCAGAAATTCAATGTACAAATATTTTATTTAAATGTCTCAGACTTTGTAATGGTTCAGAAGAACAACTGCATATCCTTGTAGCTGCTTTCCTTTCTGAGAGATGAATGGCGGGTGAGATTGCTTTAGTGTAATTTCTCCATTTCCATGCTTCATTTCCTACATTTATCTGAGACTAGAGAAAAATCAGCATGTTCTGACAAGTCTAATACCATGAGGCAGTAAAATGGACCTGAATTTAATGGAGATAGGAACTCCGAAATAAATATAACATTTTATGTCAAATAATAATAAAAAAGGATCATTTCTCCTGTACAAATCAGAAGAGATAATAAAAAATAGCAAATAGATAGCAACATCTTTTCTATACCTACATAGGCATCACAAAACTTTTCAACCACAAGAATACCCTTCCTTATTTCTCATTTAATGTAGTTTGTAAAATACTCCATTAAGTGGATGACAAATATTGTGAAATTTCTTAGTACAAACCAGTAATTCTTCATATTTTTTTTACAGAAAATTACAGAGACTTTAATCAAATAGCTCTGAGAACAAACAGGGAGAAGCAGAAAAATGATCTGCTGAGGTTTTTTTTTGTTTGCTTTCATGTCTGTCCTGCTTTTAGCCTAGCAAGCTGCATGCAACACCATTAAACAAACAAACAAACAAACAAGTTAAAAAAATAACCCTGCATCTATAAATATTATTGTATGTTGTATTGAATTGTATTTTATATTTGCTTTTTTTTCTTCTTCTTACACTTATCTCATACCAGAGACTGTGTGCTCTAGATATAGCAATACTTGCAAAGGCATCTACAGAGTATCATTGGCTCATTGAGGTCACAGTGCATAACATACTCTTGAAAGTGAGTTGCCTCTGAAGGTATTAGAGGGTTGCTATCTATTTGAATGTGGCTGAGCATTTCATTTTATCAAAAATGCCACCAAATGCTCATATCCTGGGTGGTCAGTGCAGTCCCTAGGAAAAGTCTAATGAAGATATGTTCCATCAAGGCAAAAAAAAACCCTAACAGGTTAAAAACGGAGAAATATTTACAACTTTCTTCAGTCTGTAAGGTTGAGTTTTCTGTTTTAGTATTCATCAGTGCATTTTCAGAGAAAGGTTCCAAGGCTATGAGTATAAGCAATCTGGTCCAGTCCCATACATATCCGCAAGCCTTTTAAAACGAGGGCCCCAGTCACTGAGGTAATCGTAGTTCTGGTCAGAGTTTGAGCTGATCGAATCTAAAGAACTGAGTGACTCTGCCACTGAGCCGTTCCCCTCAAATGCATATGTCTGCAGGGAGTCATAAGGTGGCGCACATGGGTCCACATCAGCTTCTTTTAGTCTTTCCCAAATAAATTCCCTAAAAATGACATTATCTGGGATGCTTTTAAAAGTTGGTCTGCTCAAGAACTGAATCTCAGGTGTCACATCCCTTCTGGTCTTGGTGTCTCGGATGACGTTGAGGTTTCTCAAGGCAGCCATGTCAAAAGCCTCAGTGTCTTCTTCTCCACCACCCTCATCGTCATACCTGACAATGTTCTCCCTGATATCTCTCTCTTCATCAAAAATGAGGGGCTCTTTTTTCCGTCGCCTCATAGTGACAATCAGCAAGACAAGAACTGGAACACAGAAAGACTGGAGTTTATGCAATGCTAAAGTTTCTTTATATATATATATATATTTAGTGGTGGAATACTCATACATTTATGAGGCAAGCACCCAAGGAAGTAGCAGGTGATTCATGCAGTTAGATTTGAAACCTATCAGGTTCTGAAACAGCTGTTAAACCAGAAGATTTTTAGGTCTTAAAGAATCTATTTCCAATATCATTTTGGACTAATGCTTTCATCTCTAATTCTATATCACATGCTGTCTGCCAACCATAAATTTTAGGACTGGTTCAGTCTGACTATTACAATTTTACAGCCATGAATAAAAAAAGACCTTTTCCTGAACTCTTAATTGCCCAAGTGATAAAAGTACATTCACAAAGTGCCTGAACAGAATTTAATGGCCATGGTTTGAGAAGTGACTAAAATAAATATATAGCTAATCTCTACTGAAACAAAACAAAACAAAACAAAACAAAACAAAAAAACATAGATTGGAGAACACTGAATTGTTAAGCAATGTGCAAAATAAGACTGTCTTAATTCATGGATTAAAAGTATCTCTATCGAAGGCCCCACTGTCTTATAAAGTGCAAAGTGTTATACTTGATGTTTATGAATTACATCTAATGAGAACTGCTAGGGCTGGAGTTTATTGGATCAGCCAGCACTACAAATGTAATTTTTCTTTTTTTTTTTAATTATTATTATTTTTTAAATTTAATCTTTAAAGTTTATTTTCAATTGAAAGCTAACACTAAACTTCAGTGACAGCCAAAAGAACAGAGAGAAATTAACTCAAGGTTCCTCTTGTTCAAATATAGTTTTGGTAGAGAAACATCATTGCTGACACATAAAATATGGAACCAATAACACCAATATTGCACTGATCTGTGGGACATGATGGAGTGTGAATCATCCTACTAGAAAATTATTAATATTACATTGTAGTATCTGGATAACATTTGCCAATTTAGTGATACTCCTAGAAAATAACAGGTGTCACTGTGACTGTAAAAATAAAAGTACATTGAGAACTAAGTGTCATTCCACATAAAATTAATCTCTTCTGATTTTATGTTTATTTTTAATCTTAAGAATATGTGATTCTATATATTCATATGTCTAAAGCTTACAGTATTTACTTACAGTTCTTTGATGTGCCAACTAAATGCTGTATAAACATCCAGAAAAAACAAAACAAAACACCAGATAAAATAAAATTTGAGCTTTCCTAGGTAGTTTCAAAAATGGCCTCCATAAAATGCATGATGTAGGACTGCCATTCTTGAAAACCCTTCTTTTAATGGAGGACTTCTAAAAATCACTATCAATCTAGTCATCATGAGGCATGATTTAATATTGGGAGCACCTGGTTAGAATAAAACAATCATTCAGACACGGTACATGCAGAAGACTATCATAGGTCTTCAGATGTTATGGTACCATTCGAATTTGACTAAAGCATAAGATTACTTCAAAGGTCAACTTTCTGCAACTCTTTTCCTTTAGAGTAATCTAAAGATACAGCTGTTAAATTTTTAAAGTTAAATTTTCCAGACTTCTTTACAAATATGTTAGGCAATATTTTTTCAATTTTTTTTCAGTAGCTACCAGGTACACATGTAATGATTTATCTGTTACCAGATGCACTGTGACTTTATATTACTGAACCAGCACCATCACCATTGATTTTTTTGCTCCTGGCATCTCCTTCATTCATGCTTTATGTATTGAATTAATAAGCTACTAGTTTGGGACATTTTTCTTTGAACAATATTTACATAAGCAATTCAACAGTGTAAGATGTTTGACCTTTAAAGTGGCTTTCATGAAATTTCAAAACATTCTGATATTTGTATAATACAAATTGAGCTGTACATTATATAGGGGAGAACACAAAATACTCATCATAGAGACAAAAATTCCACTCCACTTCTATCTTTTCCTTATTATAAAAGTGAAATACAAATTAGCTTGCTGAGAGTAAATATATATATATATATATATATATTTAAGCTAATATTGTATTAACATAACTTTGTAATAATTATTTTAACACTTAGT
This sequence comes from Apus apus, assembly GCF_020740795.1. Classification (NCBI taxonomy): domain Eukaryota; kingdom Metazoa; phylum Chordata; class Aves; order Apodiformes; family Apodidae; genus Apus; species Apus apus. The sequence continues at coordinate 100,568,754 of NC_067283.1, forward strand.
GCCATAATGTTTATTGCTGCATGAGGCAATTTCCTTTACTCAAGTGTGAAAGCATTTGCACACCACGGTCCCTCTTAACATACTTCATTTTGAAAGTTAAATACCCACTAATAAGTGAAAAATATGAAACTTAGTAGGCAAGTCTGCCTAGAGGTACAATAAAAATCAAGATACAATGAATGTTTTATATAGTATTCTTTGTACATCTCACACCTGCTTGAAGCCAAGAAAAAAAGTCTTTCTAAAGGTTAAGTATTTTAGCAGTTAGATGGGTTTCTGAGATTATTGATTTCTAGCCTTTTCAACAGGTATGAAGAATAAAATTTAACCTCTACATGAATAAAGCTTTAGCTGCATTGCAGAAACTGCAGAGATTAATACAAGCCCACCCCAAAAAATTTCACTAATATCTAAATTAAATGCAAATGATTTGAAAGCTTATCCATTTCTCATTAAGTCATGGTGGGTTTTTTTCCCCTACATTTGTCACAAAAGCAGATTAAGTCACTAATTACTGACTGGTTGAACATATAGAAGACTTAATTTTGAGCTTTTCAGAGAAGAAATAACACAATGGGAAAGGTTTAAAGATACATGTATTGCACATTTGAGGTCACTAGTTTGGCTCTATACTTGTAGTCCAAACCAATGCTAGAGATGAGATGGCAATACTGATTTCATGTGATTTAACAAGTAAATAAACCAATGAAGACTGAAAAAACAGAACTAATAAAAATAGATCTAAACTAACCATTTTGTTCTGATTTACCTGAATTATTATAAATGTTGATTTTGTTTAACAGATACAATAGCCAAGAGAAAATGTCATTTATATTTGTATTATGTATCATAATATGTAGTTTTATCCTTGTGTCAATATAGATGTAATGACAATACCAGTAGTTTCAGTTCACCTAAATCAATCTTTAAACAACTTTGAATACAATAATGGATTTTTGTTTTGCAGTTTTGCAGTGTGCTTTATGGAATTATTATGAAATTTTCTTTTTGGTATGATCTGGTAAAAAGTCAGGTTTAGGTCACATGTCTGTGTTTTATGTTAATCTCCTTTTTTTTACTGCATGGAACTGCAACATTATTGGAAGGAAACCTTAAAACACTTGAGGCAACCTGAGGGAGAAGACCACATGTAGAGCTATGCAGTAAAGGACAGAGCTAAATGAGAAGCATTATCATGTCTTATATATACTACACCGTAAGCCTGGCATTTACTATAGCAAAAAGCCACATCAGCTGTGAGAAAATCTGCACAGTTTTTAAGCTTTAGGTGTGTCATGATATATAAAGCTGAAGACTGGAAATCCTCAGCCATCTAAGCAGAAAGCTTATGACCTGTGTAGTTATACCTTGCAGTTGCCAATACAGTTTTAGAGATTAAAGAGGCAAAGACTCAGGAAACCTGCATTTCATTCCCAGTTTGAAAGCATCATACATAACTGTTATTTAATCAGTTTGGATTGATATTTGCAAAGTGACTGTGACCTTTAAATGCCCACACTGAGTGACCCTAATAGGCTCTGCATCCCATACTCAACCACATTTTACTTAACTTGGATACCCCAAAACTGCAAGAAAAAAGCCTTACACATATTACAATCATGTTCTGTACACATTTTCCCTATCGAGAGAATAAGATCCTTATATCTATGACTGTTTCTCATTGTCTATGAATCAGATACTTTTGCACTGACTTAATTATATTCTTTAGTTATTATGATAATAAATAATTCCTAATCTTTCAAGTGAAAATTAATTTAAGTATGTATTTTGAAGCTTAATCAATGTATTAGTAACTTATAAACTCCAATACCATACTAATAGGAGTCTGTCTTCACTGTTCCTAAGAAAATAGGTAGTACTAACAGATTATATTCAGATGTACGGAAGATAAAAAAAAATAAATGCCTTATGAAAATCTACCATTCCATTGTTTCAATACAAAGAAATCTTTAGCCTCATCTACAGGTGAACATTCTTTTTTGTGTGATTCTATGTACACATTTTGTGCTAAACACTTGTTACAAAAGCAGTTATTGTGTCTGAAAGATGCTAACTGGAAAACAAATTACCTTGAATTAAATTACCATAAAATTTTTAGAGGAGTTAAAAAATCCTACTTACTTCTCTAAAAATTATGTAGTCTAAAATGAATACAAACTAGCTTTTCATATGCTTTGAAAATTTTTCATTTTCTTTAAAAAAGGTTCACTGCCAAGTGAATAATTGTAGAGCTGTCTCGAGTAATTAACAAAGTGCTGAAACTTTCTTGTGGAATAAAATTTGGAATCTTATTTCCATATGAGGAGAGAAAAAATATTTGGTAATTTTTTAAAAACTTTTAAAAAGTATTTTAGTTTGAAAAAACACTCTACACCATGTTATATACAATTATAATGAGTTAGTATCATTTATTAACATTCTTCCTTCTAAGTGTCAGTGAAAACATTGTTCTTATCTAAAATCGATGGATTGTTTAAGTAAAAATAATAACAATAAGAAATCCCACTGGGAGGACTTGGTCAAGACAAGCGGGTATGTATTAGACAACAGGATGTATGGGGCAAGAACAAATACCAAAATACATCACACTAACTTTAAGAAGATAAGAGCTTATTGAGAAACCAGTGACAGAATTAATCTATCAATTATACTTATGCACATTTCATGCCTCATCCACTCTACAACTAGCACTCATATTTAAATTACATTAATTTGACTGGATTTGCACTAAGTGTTAATCTTGAGTCAGAAAAAATATTTGATCCGGTAGCCTGTTTCCTCTTTTCACTGATAAACTCTTAACATAAAGTGATGCATCCTTTGGTCACATCCCTGGCACCACCTGCCAACAGTTGAAGCCTATTTTTTTTTCTATATAAGTTAATCTTCATGATTTTTTCTGAGGAATGGGTGTGAAAAGAAGAAGGGAAAAAGGAGAAAGTAAATTTCTAACATTACTACCATTCAGCTGATCCCACAAAATGTCTTCTGGCAATGAATAAGAGAAAAGGAAAGGCTCTGGGACCAAACAAGCACCAACATTTGACTGGGGTTTCATTGGGAAGCAGTGATGCTTAGGCACATCTCTCTTGTGAAGACTGGCACCTGGCTTAGAACAAAGCAGCAGCAGGATGAAGTACCAAAATGCAGGACTCAAAACCAGGGTTAGCATACAAATGCAGCCAAAACTGTGCCTGCAGCTTTGAACAGTACCCAAAAGGACCAGTTTAGATTGGAAGTGATGACAGCACATACAAATGTCTATTTGGATAAACAGTGGTGATACATTCTGACGGTTGTATTTGGAAGTCCAATTCTTGACAAATAAAATAAATGGTAAGGTGGTCATATGCCAGATGCTTCTTCAGTGTACAATCCATTATTCAAACATTATGTTAAGAGAGCTTATCTTCTGTTCTTTGCCAAATACTTGTTGAGCACACTCTAAAAATGACCAGAATAAAACCTCAGGTTTCTTGGTTTAATGGTTGTATTCGAACCCTGGTGTACTGAGGAAAATACACAAGTTATTGCCTGGTAGGCACAATTGAGTAGGTCACATGCCAGCAAAACTGTTGTATAACTTTTTGAAATCTACCGTTTAGCTTCATGTCCAAACCAAGTTCATTTTGGTGTATAAATGGCTTAGAAATGCTACTATGAAAGTAGTATTTTCAAAATGTTCATTAAAACATTCCCTTCTCCTTAAACCTAAGCATATCCATGGGCTGAGAGAATTTAAAAATCTTAAATCTTATGTTTTTAGGTTTTTTTTGTCACAAAGATGGAAAACTCTGGAAATGCCACCAGAATCTAAATAGCTATTGAGTAAATTGGCTGGCTTCATTGTAGAACTCTGTAACAACAATCCAAGAGGATTTCCTCTTTTGAGTCCTTTAGAAACGTTTGTCACAAAAGACACATTTCCTTCTAATGGTTTAGAGTGAGCTGAGTCAAAGTCGATAGAAAGAAAAATCTATATTTTTTTTGTATGCTGCCATGAACCAGTGTATACAAAAGTCTCTTATTGTGACCTACTCAAATTACTTGGGTAACAGTGACAGATAAATGACCACTAAGATTACACTATTCTGAGGAGGCTGTGGTCTTCCCCTTCCCATTAGACTGACCTGTGCAGCCAGGGAAAATAAAAATCTCTCAACTGGTAAAACTTAAGAAAATTCTTGTGTGTTGAATTTTCCTATGAGGAAAGACTAAGGGAATTGGGATTGTTTAGTTTGGAGAAGAGGAGGCAGAGGGGAGACCTCATCGCTCTGTACAACTACCTGAAAGGAGGTTGTAGAGAGGTAGGTGTTGGCCTCTTCTCTCCAGTGAATACCAATAAGACCAGAGCAATTGGCCTGAAGTTGTGTCAGGGGAGGTTTAGACTAGATATCAGGAAGAATTTATTTACTGAAAGAGTAGTCAGGCACTGGAACAGGCTGCCCAGGGAGGTAATGGAATCACCATCCCTGGAGGTATTTGAAAAACATGTAGATGAGGCACTTCAGAACATCAGAACATGCTCTAGTGGGCCTTTTTTTTTTTTTTTTTTTTTTTTTTTTTTTTTTGAGGGGGGCTGGGCGGTGTGTGGAGTTGACGATTGGACGTAGTGATCTCAGAGGTCTTTTCAAATGTGACAATTCTGTGATTCTGTGGTTCTGAAATTGTACTCTTGCTAAAATGTGATCTTTCTGACAATAAGCAAAATTGCACAAGATGGGTGACCCTTCAATTCTACTCCTCAGTTTGGGCCTTTACTACTGCCATGTAGTACTTTTGTTTAAGGACTAGGCATGATATGAGAAATGCTGACCAAGGTAAGATGTTGACATAGTTGCACTGGTTTCCACTGTCTTTGATCTAGCTGCAGTTCACTCTACAGCATAAAATCCAAGTGTGCTGCCAGTTTCAGAGGCAGCAAAAGATCACTCTTTAGAAGATGTTATATTAAATATGTTGATTCCCATCAGTAAAATACATCTGTCATATTTTCTGATTGTCTTTCGTTCAATGCAAATCAATACATCTTCAAAAACAGCTGTACATATGAAAAAGGTTCACAAACTGATGCAGGTTATATGGTGAATAAACGAAACTAAATACTTCCATAAGCTGCATTGTTTATCTCTCACATTTGAGGCAAGTCATCTTTGTTACTATTATTTTATCTGTAAGCCTGGAGGCAGCTTGACATAGAAATAAATTATCTGAACTTGTAAATCCAAAACTAAAGGTTTTGTGTGTCTCATAATGTAAAATGCTGTTCTGCCTGGAGTGTTAGATGACCCTGCTTACAGAAACTGGGGTGTTGGGTGGTGGTGTTGAAGCTTATATACATATAGAAGTATATACCTTATATATTGAATGGGAAGTAAGGGTAAAAGGAAGAAAACGTACCTAGCAGTGTCAAGACACAAGCCAATATTGCTATCAGGGCTCCAGTACTAAGTCCTGCAGGCAAGATATATGCTTCTGCATTGCATGTCTGTGCAATACCATCTGCATCACAATCACAGACTCTGATGGTGAGAGTATTAGTGCTACTAAGTGAAGGTGATCCACTGTCCACAATGAATATTGGCAAGTAGAAAACAGACTGTTCCTGTCTTCGGAAACCATTTCTTCTGGTTAATATTGTTGCAGTGTTATCTAGATACAGGAATAAAGAGATAAATATAAAATGCATGACCTCTCTAAACCACAAACCTCTAAATAAGTGTCTTTCACTTAAAAGACTTCATAAACACATTTATATAATTTTAGCAGGTCATTTTAACAACTTTCCTGGTAATATATTTTTGAAGCTGCAGAGATAGGATCTGCTGAGAAATGATACAAAATTAAAAAGGAAGATTTATTTTTCCCTTGAAAGATTGTTTCAAAATTGCAGAGGTCTATTTGGTTTTAATTAAGCTCACAGTTTCACACTCTTCGTTAACAGTTGAAGATGAAATCCTTACAAAAAAGGGGAAAAAATCACCCTTCAGTGATCAGATTAAGTATCTTCATACTTGTCTACTTCAATTATTTACAGATATAGATATCATATTAATGGAAGGGACAAACATACTAATAGGATACTAAGTTCTGAGGATAAAGGATTTTTATTTTTTTTTTAATGTAAAATATGCAGTTGGTGCAAAAAACAGGTCATTGCACTTGTTTTTAGTCTCATCTGAGGGTCATGATGAGTAATATCATCAATCTAAAATGCTTGATTTGGTGCTGCTCTGAGTTGGGTGCTTAAAAAACCCATGTCTTTCAGAAAATATGTGTTCAGTTCTATCTATGTATAGAACACAGTTCTATACAAGTTGACAGCTCCTGAGAGGTAGGGAGTTACATCTCCCAGAATGTATAGAGAAGGTCTGTCTTTCTATCTGTCTATTTATCTATACACAATTGTATAGATAATCCTGTAAATTTGTCTTACTGTGTCATCTATTATTACCTATCTGGCAAAATATTCAAGCAGTTCTTTGTATAGCATCATCTGAGATATGCATAAAACTATTATCCAAAGAGGCAATCACTGCTGTGTCTTTTAACTCCAGTGATTTTACTGGCCTTGCAAAAGTCTATTACTATCTTTTCCAAGTTATGCAGCCTCCACAAGAGGACCTGTTCTCTCATGAATACATTACACTGCTTGCAACAATGTCAGATTTCTGAATTGAGACTTATTCTGATGCATTTTTATTATTTTGATAATTATTGCTATTGCACTCTTCAGTGCTGAACTGCAAGCTGCTCATATGAAGAAAATTAAGCATGTGGGTAACTACAGGCAGGGTAAGGCAGTAAATAGCTGTGTGAGAGAACTTCATCAAGTCCCATGTTGTACTTACTGAACGTTGTTCAAAGCCGGTCTGTACAAACAGTATCTTTTAGTTCACCATATGTCTGTTTTTCTTGTTTTATTAATAAGGATGACTTTCTAGTTTAGTACTGATCCATAAAAGACCAATTCAAGAGTAACACAGTGTCTATATAGCTCTATGTGCTTCAGTTAATAGCTAAACTGACTGATACATGCCCAGCTGCTGTATCAGGCAGTGCAACTAATGAGAACACTAATTACAAGTATGTTCTCAGATATTTTAACTAATAGAAATGTGATGTCAGTGGGAGTCCTTGCCTAAGTCTTTGGGGACATAGTCATAAGAAGTGTGTGTAAATATTGTAGGCAGATTCCAGTATCAAAATCAAAAACATTCTTCAAATAGGTGGTATAATTACTGAAAAGATGTGTTTTTCTAAAAAACAAACCAAACCATATGAAACTAAACCAAATGAAAACACAACAAAACAACACACACACACAAAAAAGGAAAAAAACAAACCAAACCAAAAATCCCCACACAAACAAAACCAAAAGAACCCTCTCGATTTACCGAGCACTCATTTTTTATGCCCAGAGTTATATTCATAAGACATTACTTCCTAGACATTTTTCAGTCACTGTCTCAAGGCAAAACCTTATTTAGATAGCTACCTATAAATACAAGGAAAAAATGTGACAAGAGTGACTTTTAGGAAAAAAAATAAAATAATAATAAAAAAATAATATATATATATATATTTGAAGCTGCTCTGTTTGGCTTAAGGTTTAAATGGTTCAAACAACAGCTTAATTCCCCTCACAAATAATCTACAGATAAACTTACTTTGCAGAATGGTTGTAGTTTATGCCCTTACCAGAACAGAAGTTTATGTAGGTCATAATAAGCATGATATATTAAAAATGAAAGATATAGTGGTGAATATTTACCCAAATGAAATATCCTTACCTTTGTTGTCCTGCAGTGTAAAATTGTGGTTATTAGCTGCTTCTGCCGTTAAACTGAAGTAGAACTGATGGCCATTTGGTGGGTCATCTTTATCAATTGCACTGATTTTCTGGATCACCTGTTTTGAGATTCATTAGGGTTTCATTATTTGGAATGGTAAGAAATATAAACACATGTAAATTGTATAACCCCTCTATTACTAATGAAAGCATTAACCCTCTCTTAAGTCCTGCTTATACTGCGTTTTGATTTTCTAATCTCCTAAGCCTGTATAGACACTATTAAAAGCAAAATGTGCATTGACCCTTTACCTTCCCTTTACTAACTTTACTGTCCAAAAGCAATGATCTGCAGGACCTATGAGAATATCAGGTCCTGTCATTCACCAGAGCTCAGAGTTTAAACTGCAAAGCAGTGGAAGAAGTGTTATCTTCTGGAGGGTTCTTAATGCAGTTGTCAGTGGTGGCAATCAACGTTGTACATTTTCACAAGGAGGTGATTATGTGTTTGAGGATTTTAATTCACTTTTTTTTTTAATACTGTGAAAAATAAAAAGCCAATTCATAATTATATTAATATTTCTGATTATTTCTTTTTATTATTATATTTTTTTCCAATTCTATTTTCTCAACATCTATCAAAATCTTCCTCTAAAAATGTCACTATTGCTTAAAATAAAAAGATTAACAATAAGAGCTAACAGTTCTGCCTAGATCACAAGGAAAATAAAAAGCTAGGAATACAACTCCCTTGTGAAATAGTGGCCTTATGGCCCATACCTCCCTAGGGAGATGAAATTGTGTAATCATTTTAGCAATGGTAGGCCATTAGTCTGTGAATAAATTCCATGTCATGACTTCTCACTTCCCAGCAAAATTAGGAGGAAGTAGGTATTCTTAATATTAGACAAAATTAGGTCAGTTTAGCAAAACGTGTCAATTAAATGAGTAAGAAAGACAGAGATTTTAACAGTATCTTGAAAAAGTAATATTTACACCTAAGTCTTTCTCTTCAGAAGTATGATGAAGATGTTAAGGTTTAATTGATATTTGCTTGTGCTGCACATCAAACATAATTTTTAATGCCATAAGCTGATTATATTTTATCTTAAGGCTGTCGGGCTTTCATAAGGAAAATAATAAACATAAAAAACCTATCAAGCCATACCTGACCAGCTTGAGCATTTTCACAGACTGTTGTCTCATACTCCATGGCAAATTCAGGGGCATTGTCATTGATGTCAAGGATAGTAATGGCTACATAGCCTCTACCAATCTGTGCTGGATTCTCTATAGGAAAAGAACCCAACAAAACAATCAAGAGGAGGTCCTTGCAAGTTTCTTGCAATATTTTTGGGTCAGCACATTTCTAATTTACCTTCTTTTGCATATATGTTTCAAATCAATTACAACACCTCCTAGAAAGGCAAAGCAAGATGTTGGCTTGATCTTCTGGGCCTAGTAGAAACAATTATTGTTTCCCAGCTGCTTACAATTAAGCTAAGATTTTACTCTCAGGGATAAACTGAAATCTAACTCACTAATCACAGCATTGAATCACATCATAAGGAAAGATGAGTACAAGATGATGTAAAATGATTGCCAAGGAGTATAGCAAGTCAGAACAACATTATTTATATTGTGAATAGTGTGATTATGGGTGAAATAAATTTTTGCTGAAATTCAGATTGATCAAGCTATTAAGAAGTCAAAAACAGAATTCCATCAGCTGTGTATAACATAAAAAGAAGTAGAAGCTGTGTTCCCAAGTCCCAAGGTACTTAAAGTGCACACCCAACTAAAAATTTCAACACTGTCATAAACATGTTGAACACCTTAAATATGATTCACATTCTTAAACTAAAATATTAATCTGTTCAGGGTCCAATGGCATAATTTAATCTTTAACAGTAGAAAATTTTGGACTAATCATGAAGGACATCAGTGTAGACTACACTTATTTTGCTAGCCAACAGTTCTGTTTCACAACAGGGAAAAGAGAGATTGCATTATTTATTTTTTTTGTACCACAAGTGGCAATATTAGTGAAAGAGCAGGGCAGCAGAAAAACTGTACAAACCTTCAAATATGTACCTGTCATTTTACAGGGTACTAGAATCACATTTTAGGAAATGTAAGTATTTAAAGCAACGTATCCAGATGTAGATCATGAACTGTTTTGCTTTGTTACTCCATATTTTGAAATACCAAGGAAGTGAGCAATTTGGACATCAACTTTTTCCTCTGCTTATCTAAGCTTCTTGAAAACCAAGCAGGCCATGAACATAAATTAAAGCATTGTAAAGTATTACTTGTGCTTCTAGACTCTCACTCCTGTAAGTGTGCACCTTAGCTACCTTGTTGGTTCTATTGCTACCCAGTAATTTTTTTTTTGTTTCCATGCTGGACTCCTAGACCAAAATCCTGAGAATGCAAGATAAATTCATACAGACACAAAAGGATAAATGTTAGCTTTCAGGTTAAACATCAAATTAACCTCACTGAAGCAAGAAGTGAGGATTTTTAAAATAGAGGCCAGAGAACAAATAAGTCTTTTATTTTAATAGTCCAACTGAGTAGCAACAAATTATAAAGCAAAAATATATGGTTTTTTTTTCAGAGCTGAACAAGTTGTGTTCATCAAGGCCTTTATCGACAGCCAGCTGAATATGAGCCAGCAGCGTGCCCAGATGGCCAAGAAGACCAACAGCATCCTGGCCTCCATCAGGAACAGGGTCACCAGTAGGTGTAGAGAGGTGACTGTCTGCCTGTACTCAACACTGGTGAGGCCACACCTTAAGTTCTGTGCTCAGTTTTGGGCACCACAATATAAGAAGGACACCGAGGTGCTGGAGCAGGTACAGAGAAGGGCAACAAAGCTGGTGAAAGGTATTGAGGAAAAGTCTTCTGAGAAGCAGCTGAGGGAGCTGGAGATGTTTGGTCTGAAGAAAGGGAAGCTGAAGGGAGACATTATTGCTCTCTAGAACTACTTGAAAGAAGATTGTAAAGAGCAAGTTCTGGTCTCTTCTCACAAGTAACAAGTGATGGGATGTGAGGAAACGGCCTCAGGTTCGACCAGGGGACATTTAGGCTAGACATTAGGAAAAATTTCTTCACAGAAAGGGTTGTCAAGCACTGGAACAGGCTGCACAGGGAAGTGGTAGAGTCACCATCCCTGGATGTCATGTAGATATGGTGCTTAGGGACATGGTTTAGCATTGGACTCGGTCGAGTTAGGTTTATGGTTGGACTTGATGATCTTAAAGGTCTTTTCCAAACTAACTGATTCTATGATTTTATAGGATTTTATATGAATTAAACATGAGTTCTTATTATGTGTGCTTGAAGGGTTTGATTCTTCAATACTTTTAATCTTACACCAGAAAAGATGTCAAGTACAAAACATCCTCTGCAACTTACTTTTGAGTCAGATAAGTGAAACCACACAATCGTCATGGTTGGAAAAAACTTCTAAGATTACCTAGTCTAACCATCCCCCTCAGTGGATGGGTAGACAACAAAACCCACCCAAACAAAAAACAACCAAACCAAACAACCCCCCCAAAAAAAAAAACAAAACAAAAAAAAACACCAGAAAAACAACACCAAAACCCACAACCACATAAGCAGGTTACTCTGCTTTCTGTCCTTATCTTACAGCTCAGGAGACTGGATACTCTGGGAGAACTGGTCTGACTATTAAAGATGGAGGTGAAGAAGGCATTAAGTATCTCAGCCTCTTCCTTATCCTTGGTTGCAATGTTCCCCCTGCACCCAATAAGGGATGGAGATTCTCACTGGCTCTCTTTTTATTGTTACTGTATTTTGAAAAACTTTTTTTTTTTTTTTAATTGTCCCTTATGACAGTGGCCAGACAAGCATTCACAATCCCTTTCCTTCATACCTATTAAGAATGCTGTGGTTGACCAACAACAATCAGCTCTAGGTGAGTGCCATCACTATGATGGGCTAACTGCTCTCCTCTACACTTCATGTCACTTTTCCTCCAATGATGCTTGGTCTAAGGCTGCTGATTCATATTTCATGTTCCTTTTTCCTTTCTTTTCAGAAGCCAAAAGACTACACAAGGTGTGAAGCAAAGGAAAGAGCAAATACTTTATCTGCTGTGCTTATTAATTTTGCACATAAGTTTCTTTTACATTGAGTGAGAAGTTATGTTTACCTGCCATGGTTTGAAACTGTAATAATTTCTCTCAATGCAGCTGATTTCAACCAAACCTGAAGTTATACACATAAAGAGACAATAAAATGTTTAAATTGTTACTTACGACTCTCCATAGCTAAAACTGTGATATTGTGAACAGCATTAGTTTCCCTGTCCAAAGACTTGGCAGTTGTAATGACTCCACTGTTGGCATCAATATTGAAATACCTCTCCAGGTCTGTGTTTCGATCTATTGAGTACCTAAGTGAAGGATGAAAGAAAATGTTTTATTTATGTTCAATTACAGCTTGTAAAAAACTCATTTCCTTAACAGAAAGGAAAAATTTCCTGTCTCCACATTTTGAGCTTGGTTTTGTCCTGTTTCTCTGGGATGTTGAGAGAAGTAAATTTGTATGCAAAGGCAAGACAGTTACAGAGTAACCTGTGCTAAAAGTGGTGGGCTCTCTTCCCTCAGTGTCCCATGAAGTGAGGTTATAGGTATTCCCCTCACTTTTCTTTCTTCCTCTCTGCTGTAAGCCAAATGTTTATTTATTCATGTAATAGCATCCTCCTGAACCTCAGCTAAGGAGAAGGAGAGTTGAAAGTTTGCTACATGGCTGTACTAGCTCCATGACGTTGGAAGTCTGAGCTTTCTATCACCAGCAGAAGATCCCCTGTACCACCCAGAGCTGCATGAGCAGGGAAAAGAAGAGAGAGATGCTGCAGAGTAGGTTAAGGGTTTGCATGTCATCACTGTCAGCTCCCAGTGCTTTACTGTCATTAGACAAAAACAGGTTCATGCACTTAAATCTTTGGCTTAATGTATCTTTTACTTCAGAATTTGTTTCAGGAAGGGGAAACGATCTCCTTAGAAAACAGAAAATAGCACAACAGAAAAGGTCAAATTGCCTGTAGATGTCTCACTTATAACCCTTTTGAGAGAAAGGGATAGTTGTTTCGTCAGATTTAGATTTACACCTGAAATATTCCTGACATTCAATTTAATATTGGGTCAGATCCTTGTGCTGTTATTTAAGTGAAGTATGTACTCCAGAACATTTCTCTACACTCAGGATGTATTAGAATGTCCAAACCAGACCATGTGTGACCACTACACTGATAGTATATTAGATTAGAGATATAACATTTAATGAATCCTTTGAACAACATGGAAGGAAATAATTATGGTGCTTCCCAGATTTAATTACACAGTTTGTTTGTTCTGTGTTATAATATACCAGTTTATACTTTGTTGTATTACTGTGTTTTTATCTATCCAACTTGGCTGCAAAACCTTAGAGCAGAGATGTGTCACATAATTAGAATTGTTATACTGTATTATGTCACTTTGAGAGTGAGAGGGGAGTAAAGAGTTGCAACAACAGTAACACCAATTTTCATGGATTGAGGGTCTCCTTCTTCCACTTCCCTCCCCCCTCCCCACCCCCCACCCCCCCATTTTATATTATCTGTCGTTCATTTTTTGCTTTATTTCATGCCAATACTGGTGTTTGGTTGGTTAACAGTGCTCTTCAGCAGATTTGTGGCTGGCAAGTTGCCCCAGGAGACTATGTCTGTCACCTCTTCTGTGTAGTCCATCTTGGCAGGACCCATAGCTGGGATTCAATCTCTTGCCAGCCCTTAAATTTCCCAGTTATCAACACTATCACTATGGAATCTGAATATCACTATGCAATCTGAAGAGACAAAGACCTTATAAAAAAAAAATAAAAATATATATATAGTAAGACAGAAACAGAGAAAAGGAAAGGAAAGGAAAGAAGGAAAGGAAAGGAAAGGAAAGGAAAGGAAAGGAAAGGAAAGGAAAGGAAAGGAAAGGAAAGGAAAGGAAAGGAAAGGAAAGGAAAGGAAAGGAAAGGAAAGGAAAGGAAAGGAAAGGAAAGGAAAGGAAAGGAAAGGAAAGGAAAGGAAAGGAAAAAGGAAAAAGGAAAAAGGGAAAGGGAAAAGGAAAAGGAAAAGGGGAAGGAAAGGAAAAGGAAAAGGGGAAGGAAAGGAAAAGGAAAAGGAAAAAGGAAAAAGGGAAAGGGAAAGGAAAAAGGGAAAGGAAAAAGGGAAGGGAAGGTTAAGGGGAGGGGAGGGAAGGAAGGAAGGAAGGAAGGAAGGAAGGAAGGAAGGAAGGAAGGAAGGAAGGAAGGAAGGAAGGAAGGAAGGAAGGAAGGAAGGAAGGAAGGAAGGAAGGAAGGAAGGAAGGAAGGAAGGAAGGAAGGAAGGAAGGAAGGAAGGAAGGAAGGAGAGGAGAAAGGAATCAAACAAGTTATATAAATCAGATGACAGACTTATAAAACAGGAAGAAAAAGATTTTTTATTAATAGGAAGCAAGCAGTTTGCCTTTACTTATTTACAAGCATTGTACCCTATTAAAAAAAAATATATATATATATATATATAATATTTTAAATACTTTTAATCCTTTAATTCCTTGCAGCCATTAATACTTGAAAATCTTTGAGCTGCAGGAGTTTTAAACCCTTTTGATAAGCTAGTTCAGACATCAGTAGTTCTCTGGTCCTTATGAGAAAACCTCTTATTTTGACAATATTTATTGTCTTATTTGACAATATTTAGCATTGTCAAGGTTTTAATTGTGTTTGATCTTGTAATTTCAACATTTTCTGAATTGCAACAAATCTAATTTTAAACAATATTGATATAATCCAATGTTCAGAGTTAGGAATACTTATTTGGAGATTAATAATTTAAACTTCTTTACTAGATCATGAAAAGTATTATGCATTAATCCTCCTTAACACATTTCAATTTTAGGTGAACCTGGCTCTGATGTATATCACAGCAGATGCAGAACAGCTTTAAATTATATGATCAGTTGGTACCCTCAACTATGTACACAGAATCTTCATAAACATATATATATGCCCTCACTGTTTTTCTTTGTCCCCTCTGTCTCAAATTCCAGAAACTCTTAAGTAGGAGCCTTCATGATGTTAGTTAAGCCAGTGAGATATATATCTATACACACATACATATACATATAAAATGCTGGAATTGTAAAAAATAACCAGACAAAGGCCAATAAACTAATTCTTATCTTTACATAGGGGTCAAAATAATTCTGATTATGGACTCCATTTATGAAACTGGATTTAACCTACTCTATATGATTCTGCTAAACCAGATATTATGCACCAGATGTTATCAACAGTGCCAGAAAACACTGCCACAGCAAAGAAGAACTCAGCAAAGATAACTTTCACAAGTAAATCCATGTCAGCCAGCCATCTAGGTGTTGTTTATACATGATAGGAATAAGCTATTTTTAATATGTTGCAAATATATAAGGAAAGGAGAAAGAGAACACTTACATCACCTGAAGGAGTGAAACATATGCTTTACTTCTTCAATATAAGATTGCTGCTTTAAAAATTATAGAGCTACACTAGAATACCAAGCTCAGCTTCAATGCATGAAAATAAAATTTAAGTTCACCAGAAAAGACTACATACCCATGAGTTCTATATATCTCTGAAGTGCTCTAAACTAAGAATAATAACAGATGAAATTTAGTACTAGCTTTTAACTGTGTATGTGTTCCTCCTTCTGTAGATATTTAAGTTCACAAAATTCAGAAGTATTGCCCTCTAGATCCTCTGTACGTTCTTTTGAAAATTAACATCACTACTCTGCATAAGAAAAGTAACAAGTAACTCATTATTGGTATCGTTTAGGTGGTGAGTCTTTGTCCTTGAGCTTTGACTTTATACACAGGCAAACATCAGATTGATGCTTTTTGTTTTCCTATGGCTTTTTTATGATACTGGACACTAGACTGTAGAAGACTTGCAGGTTGTTCACACACTGAAGGCAAAGGAAGAGGTCTTTGGCAGTTTTCATGCATCTCTAATGTTCATACCTCTCCCCATTTAAACAGAAGATTCTTAGCTGCAGCAGATTTTACAAAAGCCTGAAGATTATTGCATTTAACCATCCTGACCATGACAAGACCTGTCTTTTTCCATCCATTTCTCCCAAAAAACCTGTTGTGTTTTTTTTTGTTGTGGGTTTGGTTGGTTGGTTGGTTTTGTTTGTTTGTTTGTTTGTTTGTTTGTTTTTCTTCTGTGGGACTTCAGCTCTGGTTTACCATGCAAGAGTGTACATGCTGTTACATTCTTGTGCATAGTGTACACAGAATATGAATCATTATGCATACATACACAGAGAAAGATGTGTTTTTAAACTATATGTATTATATTTATATATATTTACATATAATTTTATATAGATTTTTATATATCATATATACTTATATATATGTATAGATATTTTGGTCCTGTTTGATTTAAGATAACAAAACTTTTTATAGATAATAATAAATTCTTCCCAAACTTAAGAGACGAATGCTATTAATATATTGAGGGCTTTTTTCTTTGAAATCTTTAAACTATACACTCTTTTCAGTAAGGCCAAGTGCAAGGTCCTGCACCTGGGTTGGGGCAGCTCCAAGCAAAAATACAGGTTGGGCAGAGAATGGACTGAGAACAGCCTTGAGGAGAAGGGCCTGGGGATGTTGGTCAATAAAAAGCTCAACATGAGATGACAATGTGCACTTGCAGCACAAAAATCCAACTGCATCCTGGGCTGCATCAAAAGAAGTGTGACCAGCAGGCTGAGAGAGGCGAGGGTTGTTCAGCCTAGAGAAGAGAAGGCTCCAAGGAGGCATTATAGCAGCCTTCCAGTACCTGAAGGGGGTCCTACAGGAAAGCTGGGGAGGGACTTTTTACCAGGGTGTGTAGTGATAAGATGAGGGGTAATGGTTTTAAACTGGAAGAGGGTACATTTAGGTTAGATGTTAGGAAGAAATTCTTTAGTATGAGGGTGGTGAGACACTGGAACAGGTTGCCCAGGGAAGTCATGGATGTCCCCTCTCTGGAGGTGCTGAAGGTCAGGTTGGCCAGGGCTTTGTGCAGCCTGGTCTAGTGGAAGGTATCCCTACCTTTGCAGTGGAGTTGGAACTAGATGATTTTCTAGGTCCCTTCCAACCCAAACCATTCTATGATTCTATGATGCTTTTCTTTGCTTTACAGAGTTCTAAATATATTATTTTTTCAAATGTTCTGTAGCTCAGGAATATAAAGCTCAAAATATGCATACTCTGAAAACATCTCAATCTCCACCTGCAAGAGGAAAAAGCTAATTGCTTTCACTGTAACCAAAGACCTTCTCACAAAAAAATAAACAATTGAAATACAAAGGTTAAATAATTTAAAATTTAATATATCTTACAATTACCTGACAGGACTATTCGATGCATCTGGATCATGGGCTGCTACAGTTCCAATGATAGTGCCAACCTTTGCTGCTTCAGACACCACCATGGAGTACAAACGTGAAGCAAATACAGGGGGCTCATCAACATCTTCTACGATTATCTTCACTGTTGTCATGTCACTGAAGGGTCCCAGACTCAGGAAGTGAGGGTCAACATGCATATTGGCTGCTTCTATCCTCAGGGTATAGCTTGTCTTAGCTTCAAAATCCAGCTCCTATACAGGTGAAGTTATTAGGAAATTTCATCATACAGTGATGTTGCCACAAAACTGTTTCACTTACAGCTGTCAGTAAATACAAAATAAACTTTGCCGTTTGTATCCAAACAGCACTTTTGATTGGCAAAACATAGTGGATGGCCTACTTTTTAGCTTTCTCACAACACTATTTGCAGTGCCTTGCTAGTGAATATTCACCAATGACTTTAACAGTAGAGGTAGTCCTACCTCTAGGTAGGACAAGAATTCTCTGAGCTAATGACAAAACTTGCTGTTACTTGTCTGAGAACCAAATTCTCCATAATTATTTCATCATTGTGAGTGAATATTTCTTTTTGTCTTCTTGGATGCTGACACACATTTTTAAATCTTCGTATTTCATTATTGTAGTGAAGAAGGAGGCCATTCTTTATTTGTCTGGATTACAGGAATGTTAGACTGAGTAGGTAATAAACAAAACACACTTTCATTAGAAAGGTATTTCCTCATAGAGAAGGATGCAAAACTAGCCATGGTATAAATGCATATTCTGAACAGGCTTGCTTACTAAAAGCAGGTATCACCTTCTCGAACATAACCATGTATATCGGAGAAAATCACCATATGATGGTTACTGTGAGTGTAAAAAAATACTTCTAGGGAAGAAATCAGCTGATCTACTTATGAATGCAAATTTGTCACCAGTCACTAGTGAGGGAGTCTCAATAACTTGAAAAAGTAAACATCTAAAAATCGAACATATATACATACATAGTGGGGAGCAGTTCACATTCAGAAGAGGGGAAGTATGGATTGGCAAAGAGCCTTTACAACATCAAATGGGATTGTGTTATACAGGGGCAGTAATATTGTTTGATTTTAGTCCTTTGTAGCAGAGTTTGTCTCTTGTGAAGTGTGACAATGTCTACAAAATCTACAGTCATCATCTCCAGTTTATTCATATAAGATACACATCCTCATATCCTATGGTGAATACATGGGTACCAGGATTCGAGGAAGAATATATTATGGGAAAATAAAGAAAACTTCTAAGTTAAGATTATTATTCAAGAGTTCTTGACTTGGTGGGAATGTTTCAACAATTTGTAGATAATTTTATAAAAACATTACATACTACAGACACTAATGAAAGTCAGAGAAAGTGACCTGAAAATATTTCCTTATATAGTTTCTTCTTATCTAATTATCACTGATGTCTGACATAGAGAGCACATTATTTAAATGGCCTTCAGAACATGCCTTCATTATTTCCTATTATATAAAAAGCACAAGATTCCAATAATGGAATACGAAGTCAACAGACTACAAATCACTACATCACTGTTGAAGGTTAAATAGACAATGTACACTTCAGTCCTTCAGTACAGAGAACAGAGCTTGACAGCTTCATTAATATATGTGCATTAGTGTTATCTGAATAGATCCTGAGCAGGATCCATTCATCTTTCTTTCATTTGAGGATTTATGGGCTCACTGTTTCTTTCTTCCTTTTTTAAAATTATTTTTAATATATTTTTTAAATTTTATTTTAAGGGGCAAAAATTTTATCCTCTCTGAAGGAAATTACAAAAGAAGTCATCTATTTTAAGGAGGCTGGATATTAAGTTATCATTCACAAGAAGCCCATTTTTGTAATGTTCATTTTTTATTGTATGGTAACTTGGTAATAATTTACTTTTCAGAGATGAAAATCCCATTTTTAAACTGAGTTTAGGCTTTATATTGAAAACCATACTACATCAAACAAATACACGTATTCAAAGGAACCATTGAAGCCTCAAGTTCTTAGGTTGTAAACTCTGATATAGAATTGAAGGAAAATTTTCTAGCTCAAAAAAAAAGTGAAAAGTTAACAGTAATAGATAGCTTTTCACTCAAAAGCTTATGCATTAACACCCCATTTTTATAATTCAGTATTACTCTTAGAATGAACTCAGGTTTTAGAATAAGGTATAGGTAGATACAGATCATCCATCAGGTTTTTATCCTAAGATATGCTGCCACTAAGCTATTATTAATACGGAAGTCTAAGCATAACCTGCAACTTTGTGTGATCTGTATTTATATGATGCCTGCTTCAGTATGCTATTTTTAGGAATAGTGCTTTGGAAACTACAAAAAAATATGGACTTGTGTACTTATTTTGCTTACACAGTGAAACTAAAATTCCATTCATGTGTATTACAATCAGGATTCTGCAAACAGTCAACATGAATTCATTTTGAAATTGCACAGGTTTTCATGGAGACCACAATTTGTTTTATTAAGTGACTGAATCATCTTTCATTTGCACGAATTTTTCTTCAATTCCAAGGTTGCTACTGCAGAGCCAAATCCAACACATTATTTAAAACTGTAATATATTTTAAAAAATTTACACTTTTCTTCCAAACACCCTCACCACTATGAAATGCAAATATGCAAATGGTCTGAATCTGTACTAACAGAGCATTGAGTGCAGAATGTCAATTACAAGCGAAACCACAGAAAGGAATTGATCTTACTCTACAGATGGAGAACTGCATCACAGTGTGAACTAGGACAACATTTTCAAATACATCTGAAAAGATCATCTAGGATGGAAGTTTTCCTAAATCCTACTTAAACATAATTGACCCATCAAAATTAGCTTTTCTCAGGAATTCACTACAGAGAGCGTGCCTAAGAGATCGAGAACAGCCAAACTCTTCCATTACTTGCAACATCAGAACTCTTAACACAAAGTTTGAGTACACGGTATCTTTAGACTGTTCTGCATGGGATAAAAATACAGGAAGAGTTTTCTTCTCTTTCATTTGACCAGTTAGGATTTTTCATTTATTTGTTATTATCATTTAATAAAAGAGAAAGTAGGAAAATAAAAAAAACAGAAAGGTTTTCAGTGACTTGAAACTACTAGGCAACAAATTATATGAACATAGCAGATTGCAGGAAAAGACCCACACTAATTTTCCCACCATTTTCCCACTTTTCCTGTAAACTGAGAATACTACTTTAAACTGTACTAATGGGTCCCATTCACTTGCTTATACCAGCTGCTGAAAAATAAAGTTTGTGGCCTAGCATTTTTCATATCCTATTGGCTGGAAACAGAGCGTGATGTCCTAAAAACAATTTACACACTTTTATATACCATCTTAGATACATGCTGGATAAGATTTTTGCATATGAATTCAGTCAAATTCAGTTAATGTATTACAGAAGAAGGCAGACTTTATTTTTTAGTGTAAAGTGTTTTTATTGGACCAAGTAAATAGTTCAATACTGTTTTAACTAGCTCCTGTCATAAGATGAAGTTCTAGCTTCACTACCTCACAAAAAAAAAATCAATTCTACTCAGACTTCACCTCTTGCTACTATTTAAGCCATAAAGTAACGAACAAAAGTTAGTCCTTGTCCCAGATAAAATTTTTGAAAAGTTGAGGGTTTTTTCCAATCTAGAATGAACTTAAGCAACTTCCTGGAATACGTGAACATCACATCTCATTTGTTTAATTCTGATGTAAGCATATTAAATATGACAAAAGAAAATAAGGTGCCACAAGTAGGTGTGAAACCATATAGGAGCAAATATTGTACAGCAGTGGTACAGCATGCTCCTTAGCAGCGCTGCATAAGGTACACTTTGGAGAGATAAAGACCAAGTGAATGAAAACACAGAGAAAGTATTCCTTCTTTCTTTGATTCCCTATCATCAAGGGAATTATTATAAGAGAACCAACCTATTGTCTTAACATTACCTTGAGCTGAGGTTTAGTCTAGTAGCTAGTATATACTGCCATTAAACAGTAGACAGCAACAGTACTGACATGTACAGGAATATGTAACCCCCCACTCCTGCCATGGCAATAAAAACTATGAGCAGAACTACTATTACGATTTGAAAAATGCACTGATCTCAAGATGTTTAGAGACAAATTCATCCTGAATAAACCATGGAAGCTAAAAAGATATTTGGATTTAGCAATGCAGAAGAGATATAAGAGATGAGTACACTCTATGTTTGGATGAATATTAAACACACCCAAATCTCATTCACTAATTTTGCCACCTTTCAAATCAATACATGTGTTAGTCAAGTCCATTATACACAAGTAATCTTGTGAAATAACTAGCCATGTATGGCTCCTTTTATAATCTTCCGGAATTTATATATAAACAATAATTTATTTGCAATTTTTGCTGATCCATGGTCATTTTCTTTCATACTGCATCCGCTTGGGACATGCAAAAAATCCTGCTCTGCAACTGAATTCTTAAATCTCACTTCTCAATATTTTTTTTTTTTTCTTTTTTTAACCATGTGCTCCTTATGTGTTAAAAAGAAGTCTTAGTTTTTAGTGAGGAAGTAAACTTTTCAAATTGTCTCAAAATGGTTACCCTTCTAAAACCTGAACATAAATCCTCAGTTTATGTGTGGAACTCTGATGACTAGGTGCCAGACATTGTCCACAGCATCCAGAACAAAAGTGAGAGGAGCAGTGTTTTTAGCTGCTCAGAAATGCTGGCAGTGATTTTTCATGTTTAGCCTGCTGTTTTGTATGTATTAATGTAATAAAATATGCAATGCTTAAACATGAATTTGTATTTAGAACCAAAGTGTGCCTTTTCAGAAGTCATTGCCCTGGCATTTTACCACTTGATGTGTACACAGACATGTCATCTGAACATACATATACACGTGAGTTTAAAATGATGGGTGTGCATTCAGAGGCTGAGTTTTTTCTCAATGCCTCAGCTGATTTCACGAGCATCAGAAGGAAAGAGTTAATTGCACTCAGAGATGTACACAGTGTCACATGCAGGACAGTAAAAGTTTTAGGCAGATTCCAAGCTACAGATTTAATTTCTTTCCTGATTCCTTACTAACAAACACATAAGCAGTTGGACCTGATGATCTTAAAGGTCTTTTCCAACCAAAACGATTCTATGATTATCACAGAAGGATAATCTCTGCCTGACTCCATAGTGATCCAGCAGGTAAGGCTTGGTGATTGAAGCCCATTTAACCTGCATACATTGTCATTAATGGTCTTTTATGTGGTTGTTCTGCAGAGAGGAACAAAGTGCAGTCGTCTGTTGACACCGTGTTTGAGCTCTTCACTTAATTTCTTCTTTCCTAGCCAATGTTCTCTGCAGAGCTGGAAGGGAGGATCTTTCAGGCCTGGGCAAGGCACCAAGTTCCCTACAGTCCAAATGAAGAGCTGAGGGCATTCAAAGGTTTGGGAGATGTCCCTCAGCATGGGGACTCATCTTTGTGTATGACAGTGGAAAGAAAGTCAGTCATAGTAGGAAAATGAGAGAAAAGTTCTATCACTACAGAGACAAAAGTCTGAATTCCTTTATCAAAATATAGCAGCATCTAGGTTTAAAAATTATTAGCAAATTGGAGTATCTCATCAGGTCAAAATTTTGTGACATTTTTAATGTAGTCCAACAGCTATTTCATATAGCACTTCTCAGGATAAATGTTCAGTATTGGGAAGTCGAGTGCAATGTTGGGCACCACAATATTAAAAAGACATCAGCTATTGGAAAGCATCCAAAGGAAAGCCATGAGGATGGTGAAGGGTCTGGAAGAGATGACTTATGAAGAGCAGCTGAGGTCACTTGAATTGTTCAGCTTGGAGAAGAGGAGGCTGAAGGGTGATCTCATTGCAGTCTATGGCTTCCTCATGAGGGGAACAGATGGGGCAGGTACTGATCTCTTCACTCCTATGACCAATGACAGGACTCAGGGAAATGACAGGAAGCTGAATCAGGGGAGGTTTAGGTTGGATATCAGGAGAAGGTTTTAGACCCAGAGGGTGGTCAAACACTGGAACAAGCTCCCCAGGGAAGTGATCACAGCAACAAACCTGCCTGAGCTCAAGAAGCATTTGGATGATGCTCTCAGGCACACAGTGTGATTCTTGGGGTGACCTACACAGGGATAGGAGTTGAACTTGATGATCCTGATGGGTCTCTTCCAACTCAGCATATTCTATTTTTCTACGGTTCTATGATTCATCTCCCTAGCTAAAGTGATTATAGATATCTTAAAGGCAATTATTTGGTCTACTGTACAACATTAGAATCAGGATATTCCAGGAAAAAACAACATGACTACAAGAGCATACTAAAACTTAAAAATAACTAATGAGTTCTCAAATTAGAATGCTGAAGCCCCCAACTGATTCAGTGTTGTTCACTGTGGTCCTGATAAAATATCTCCCTGTAGGAAAGGCATACTCTGGCAGATCTTTCCTCAAAAGCCTTAAATGAGCAAACTGAAGGAGCCACACTGAATTTGGCCATTGAAAAATGACAAAACTAAATTTTTGTCACATTTTAAATGTGCTAAGCAGAAATTAGCAGAGTTTGCAAGAAGCCTCAGATGGATGTTTTTGCCTCGAAAAAATATTATTCACATTACATATATTAAAGCCTGATCTTTAAAGGGTGCTAAACATCCTCCATTTCCTATGACATTTATGAATGCTTACCAGCTCTAAGCAGGTATTCAGGCATCAGATAATTACCCCATTGATTGGAAATATGGAGTATTACTGTATATCACTTTAGATACTGTATATCACTTTAGAAAAAAAAATGATGTACCAGAGGATGAAATAAAAGCAAACAAACAAAAAAGCCCCAAACAACCAACCACAATAGGTAGGTGAAGTTTACAGAGATTAAAGAGCTTATAGGGAAGAAAAATCTGCTATGGAATCATGTTAACTACAGACATCATTGTGTGTTCAGGAAAATACTTGCACATATTCTAAAATGTCAAGTCAGTCCCACATTTTAGAGGGCTTTAAAGTTTTCAGCAGAGTTAAGGCCATAGATTCAGCATTGTCATTCCCAAACAGTCACACATTAAGAGTATGAAATTATATGAGAAGAGATTCTTCTGCTGGGTTTTTTTCTTGTTCTCTTCAAAATTTAAATTTTATTGCAGAATATTTCAGGATAGTTTTATTTTGTAAAAGGATACTCTTTAAAATGTATTGTAGCAAGGTAAGAATGCTGAGTTTTAGTAGTTTTATATAAACATGATTTTTCAGTTTTAAAATTATAATTTTCTAACTGTACAGATAGAAAGCTGAGAAGAAAAAAATAAATTATATACATTTTTAAATTGCTTTGTATTTTTAAAATAATATATTATCCTGTAAAACAACTGTTCTTACTGATACAAAATTTTAATGTTAGTGATGTGTAATATCTGAGTAGGACAACATCAGCCAAAGACAATTAAGTATTTTGTTGTTGTTGTAAAATTATGTTTGGGATCTATTTTGCATTTGGATCTTGCATTGTTACTGTAAGATATATTTTCACATTTTCTGCTTAACTCGAGGACATATAAGACTAGGGCTTACATTTCCATCCAAAATTTTATGTGCAGGAACTTTAAAATGAAACTCATCAAAACAATGTAGTTACTGCCAAAAAAACTCACAAGAATTTTCAGTCTAAGTCATTAAAAAGTTCAAAATCACACACAAGCACGGACACACAGAAGTCAAGATTAAATACACCAATGAAAAATCTTACAGTAGATAAGGCTGTTAAAAATAGATGCTCAGTCTTATTACCTGTCTTTATCTTGCACAGATCCACACAGAATAACTGAGAAAAATAATATTTACCTTCTGAATTGTTATGATTCCTTCCTGCGTGTCTTTGTCAACAGAAATTTTGAATACTCCCAAACCATCACCATCCACAATCTTATATTCCATTTCAGCATTAGGTCCCACATCTGCATCTGCAGCTTTTATTCTGGCTACCACAGAAGCCACTGGCAAAGACTCAGGGACATTATACTGATAAGATCCTGTGAAATTTAAAAATGTAATCAATTGAGAGTTTTCTGGGACTGTAGCCTAAAAAAAAAATCTAGCCTTCTTAAAATCTACCTTCCTTTAAATAATGTATATTTTTATTCAGGCTACCAAAATATATTCACTTTGAAATAGAATTACTCTTTTTTTGCTATGTTTTCCTTGTGATTGACTCTATTTTAAGTAGTATGGGCATAATTTCCTCCTACAATGACAGAAGTACAATGCAAAGATGCAAAAACACAATTCAAAACTGAAGTACAAAATCATGAGATGAATGCCTGCTGCAGAGTTCCAATCCAGAAATTTTGTTTTCCACAAAAGGAAGAAAAGCAAGTAAGTCACATAACATCAATATAAACTCTTATTCTTTTATAGCTGTGAATCCTTATTAGGTAGACTGGAAACTGACATATTCATTTCTTTAACAGTAAGTGCACCATTTGCATTCTTGAAAATTCCAGCTTTTTAATTTCAATAGAAAATGATATATATGCTGTCTAAAAGGTGTCTGAGTGTAGTCTGTGTCCAATAACACCTTCAAAAATAACTTCATTTATACTGTTATTATTTCAACCAGTTGGTGTCTTGAAGTAACAGTAAATCTATTACGTGCAGTTCTAATTTTTTGTATCATTGGGGTGAGTCTAAAGTGAATGTGAATATATTCTTCACATTATAACTTAGCAAACACCTTTGTTTTCTTTCTTTTCCTCCCCCCCCCCTCACCCCCCTAAGAAATAAGCTCCCCAGACAGAATGGTATTAATAAAAACAGCTCTTCAGGTTTGAGTGTACAACTGTGTAGGCTTTTCTTTGGTTAAGGTGAAAGCCACCTTGGCCAAAGAAAGTAGATGGAGGGAAGATGACTTGCCAGTTCTTTTGTGAGTAACTCTTTAGGAAACGTATGCCCAAGAGAAATCCTGCTAAAATGCCAAAGCAGTATGAAGTATTAAGTGTCAAGTTAAAGATCTATGCATCCTGAAGTGCAACTGGCAAGATCTAAGTATCTACTAAGGTGTATATTTCTTTTTCTTTTTATTCATAGAGAAGAAGTAAATTACATTAATATATGCATTTGCAGAGCATCATTTCAACTGATCTGAAACATATTAAAAAAAGAAAAATTATTTTTCCAGTGTAGTAGTAGTAATAATGATAATTATGATAATTATAATACTTACAATAATTATAATTATGGTAATAATTATAATAATACACCTTGCTGCCAGTGATTCTCAAAGTACTTAACATGGAGGCTGAGTACTTCTGTTCTTTGTTTAGAAATAGCATGTCATGTAAATAAAATAACAGTGTTTACAAATAATATTACCACTCATATTTTTTACAATGTAACTTACGTCGTGGAAAGCGGGGTGGGTTGTCATTAACATCAGTCAGGGTGACAGTGACAGATGTAGTCCCTGATAATCCACCATTCTGCCCAACCATGTCCTTTGCTTGAATAACAAGTAGATATTGGTCCTTGGCTTCTCTATCCATATTCGGAAGGGCAGTCTTGATAACACCTGCAGTAAGACAAGATACGTCAGCGGTTGCACAAGCAGATATCTTGCCATGAAAGCTGAGTTTGCCTTTAAAAGGTAGCAGCAGATCAATGATTGCAAGAAGAGACAGAAGAATTAATTGCATTGCTAATGTCACATTTTTTGACTCGGAATTGAACTGACATATTACAAGCTTATTTTAAGTAGTCACCAAACTCACCAATTTCTATTTAGTACAAGTCTCTTTGGATAATGCTTTTTTTCCTAATATCTTCTCCCTGAACTATAAACTTCATGATGTCTTGGGTAACATGCCCTTTCCTGGAAAATATCATCTTGTGCACTTGATTTCCTACTCTTCTTGAGAAAGGAAGAACAGAATATTCTGCATTCATTTTAAGATTCCAAGATCAAGAGCAATTTCACAATGTCTTGAATAGTCATTCACCACATTATCTCTCACTTGTAGTGATATCATGCCACACTCCACATAAAAATGAAATTATCTTAGTTTACCATATATTTGCTTTAACAATATCCACTTATAAAATATTAGAGTAATTAGGAGATTTTTATATTTATTTATGGAAATAATGTAATATCTGAAGTAGTTTTTGTTATATCCATTTGATGATCTGCATACAATTTGTAATTAGTTGATTCAAAATGAAAACCAGAGGAAAGTTCTGTTTCATCCTTTCTGTTATGTTGATATAGACCAGAAAATAAATATGCCTTCTCAAAATGTGATGACTTTATGAATATTTAATGCTTAGTACACACTACAGAGCTCACTCTGATTTCCAGAGAGGCAGCCATTTACTCCATCAGCACTTAGTGTCAGCAGCAAAGGAAGCATAAACAAACTAAATAGAGGAGAGGCACACTGAGACACATATCTCTTAATCAGATATTTGTTGAATGTTTAGTTAGCGTTTTATTTCTTTCTTCCCTTATGAATGCAGGGGTTGCCATTAATCATCTCTGGGTTGAAACACTATTTCACAAACAAACTGTTTGGCACTATTTTGCACATTTTACAAGACATATTAAAATACAATTAATATACAATTTCACATATTTTTTTTCTACATTGCTTATTCTGGCCTGTTTGTTAAATTGCTAGGCAACGTTACCCAATCATTTGGAAGCAAATTACCGTGCACAAAGGAAATTTGAGTATCACATCAAAGTGAAAACTCAACCATTTCAGTCTGAATCTTTAAAGATTTTCATTTATCAGGAACTACCATATTGTTCAAGAGATGTTTGCAGTCATTATGACAATATAAGTTGCACATACATTTGCATGGAAAGAGAGAAACACTACAGCTCATACGCATTTCGGGGAAAAAAAAGTGCTATATACCCCTGCTGAGGTTGGACTTGATGCAATATGAAGATAAAGGCAGTACTTATTTCTGCAAATGTAGATGTTGTTTATAAACAAAATGTGACCTTTTGGTCATAGCCATTGGGATTCCAGTCTGATTCACATCAGAGATTGCTTATGATAAATAGAGTAAATAGGGTTTTTTTTAATCTTTTGTCTTGTTCATCTCTGAAATGAAGATTATAACTCTTCTACATATTGGCGGAAGTGAAGGCTCAGGCACCAAACTGAACTGAGTAGAGTCAGGACTTATTTTCCTACTCTATTAAATGATAGAGTAGAATGGGTAGTGTTTATTAAACCAACAGAGGATTAAATACTGCATCTTGGTGTGTCTTCAAATACTCACAAAACTTCATTAAAATAGTACCAAAAAACTGAAACAGTAATTTGTTTTGAAAGTGGCAGCAAAATGTTATATCCAATGAGGATAGTAAGCACAGTGCTTTCTTCTTCAAACTAATAAAGAAAAGACACATTTCCTACAATAAAACTTCCATTTAAAAAAGTAGAATGGAGAGGTGATCATGCCTTGAATCTATACTAAAGGAAATCGGGCTATATGACATTTAGCCATTTCTAAAACAAGCGTCTGCAAAAAAACTTTTTCACAGCATCTTGATATTTTCTTTGATTGTGAAGAGAGCAACAGGCAGCAGATCAGGGGTCTGTTAGAATGACAAGATAAAAATTCCCATTCCAGCAATGTCTCCTTATCACACAGCTCAGATGTGTGTTTTCATAATCTATTCTGAAGAATAAGAAATTAAAAATAAATAATATACAAGTTTATTCAATTAACAAACAAACCACATTAATAAGTTCCTAGAATATTTTAATTCACATTTCCTTTTTTTCTCAGCATTACTGCAGAGCGTTTGTGGGAAGTTACCTGTTTTTGGCTCCACAGAAAAGTAAGGTTGTCCTTGCAATATGCTGTAAACCACTCGAGCACTGTTGCCATAAGTAGGATCATCTGCATCAGTGGCTGTCACTTGAACCACGGAGGTACCTGCAAAATGTTTAAGGGACTATTGTACATAAAAGACCCAAAAATCTGAACCACATTTATTCAATATGCTATGTCAATATATACCTGGAACAGTATGAGCTGGCTTTTTCACAACTGTTCATAATTTCCATGCTGATCCAGATTAGAGTCTAAGGTCCTCTTTGTCAACCAGTATTATCAGCTATTACTGAGCTCCACCTTCCCAAATAGTCTCAGCCTTTGACTCAAAACAATTAAAACCATTTCACTCAGTAGCTCTCCCTCTCTCTCTCTGCCTTTGGTTGGTAGAGGGAATGGGAACAGTACTTCTTAAGTGGTGGTGATTTCTGAAATATGCTCGAGTACTACATAGTAGCCCTTTGAAGAGAAGTCAGCTTGTCAAAATTGTAATGAGTAGCTAAATATTAAAATATACATAAATATATAAGTATATATTTTTATAACTGTAAACATATACGCATACAACTAATTTTAGCCTATACAATTATTTGCCTTTTTATAAAGACATGGCTGAAGAAATTCTGCTTCAGCTCAGGAAAAACCTGGTGAGAGCTTTCTCTAAATTCCTTTTAAAAGTATCATTTGCTTCAATACTCCGCAATACTTTAGTATCAGTTTTGGTAATAATCTGCTGTATAAACATTTCATGAGCAAGAAATGTCTCTATGTTGACAGCAATAGGGAAGTGAAATGCTTAACTGGCGAGCAAGAAAGGTGTATTTTGTGAGGAACTAATTCTGCATTCAGCTCTTATTCATTATATTCTCCATGTCAGTTCCCATTTATTTTGTTCTGTACAACAGCTTTCATTGATATATGCTGACAGCAGAATAAAACAACAGTTGGGAGACAGGACTTTGGCCATGGTCACCAAGCCTTTGAAAGCCAGAAAGGATTATTTTCTCTGGCAGATTATCTAATATTGAGACCATCCCTTAAACAGCTCAGGAACCCATTTGGAGGTTAGGTTGCAAATTAATATTGTAACAGTTTGGCAGAAGCCCAGTAAAGGTCTTCAACAGAGGATCAGATACCTTCATAAACTGGATTTAGACAAAAGATTAGAGAAAAGCTTTTGTTAAATGCATTTGCTAAAAGCATATTTCCAAATGAACACATTTTCTAAATGCAAAAATTAGAGCTGCAAGTCTAGAAATCACTCTAAAAAACCCCAAAAAACTGCAATAGGAAGTGTCTGGGGTCAACATAAGTTGTATTGAGGTCAGTTTTACTTGGTTTTTGTTGTGTTGTTGTTTTTTTGGGTTGTGGTTTTTTTTCAGGAAATGGGTGGGAGAAAGTTCTGAAATTCTTCATGTCTGATATCATCCTCAGCTTTTGAATTCTCACTTAAGGAGAGGATCATAAATGAGTTCTGGGACCAGACTGATGGCTTGGAGAGAGAGAGGATTAAGTGCAGTCCTATACAAAGGGATACAGATTGCAAAGGATGGGTGGGACTTGCTTGAATGAATTCTAACCAGAAATGATCATTTATAAAAGAACTTTATTAAGTTATGGTCTAGCTAACCCACATTCCTGATCCTTCTACCTGAAGTATCCATGACAAAGTATTATGATTGTAATTCTATTTTAAATGCAATTTTTCTCTCTTGTGGACTATCTAATATTTTGGACAAGGAAAAGGTTATTCTCAACCTGAACTTTCCCCTTCAACTATTAAGTAGATGGAAAGTTTCAAAAGAAAATTGGTTGTTAATCCATCAAGTCATTTATCAGTTATGGGACTTTAAATACATCCATTTTCTGTTCACCAATAACTAAGAGCTTTGAATCAGTATGTCAAAATGATTTTACAGATTACTCTATAATGTAGTGTCATACAGGAACCTATTTTAAACTTGCCAGAGTCTTTCCGGCTTTTGAGTACAAAGCCATCATAATGACTATTTGACATCCTGTGTTCTTTGTGAAAGCCAGGCTTACCACATTTACAAAGTCCTTAAGCCTTGCCAATGAATATTACAATGTCTGCAAATATTGGCAAAAGTGCTTATAAACCTCATACAGTTACATCTTTGCTCCTTGCTCTTGCAGTTTATAAGGACTTTAGACCAAAACAAGATCAAAGAAATTACAGGCTCTGCAACCTTAACACAGACATTTTTGAAATCCAGCAAGCTTAGAAGTGCTTGTTTGTTGTAAAAATTTATTGATGTAGCAAACAAACCCTCTACATTCCATGAGATGAATAAAGCCAGTATCTGAAGCTAATCTGTTGTCTCCTAAAACACACAGAGATCCTTCAGAAAAGTTGTGGGTTTGTTAAAGTAGGAATTCTAACACTAAATCTTTTTGCCCTCATCCCACTTGAGTGTAACTAAAAAACAATGATACTTTTCTATTCCCCTTGTGTCAATTAACTTCTCTCAAAGTTCATGGAGTAAAGATCTTTTAAAGCAACATCTAGTCATTATTTCTTTACCAGTTGCATACAAAAACTTTGAGCTTCCAGAAGTCCCACACCAATTTTTGCACTATATATTTTTTAAAAAGAATATGAAAGCTAACATAATGTATACTAACTATGTGAAAAGCCCTATGTGTAGGAGATCTGTTCCAAGGAAATATAATACACTGAAAGATAAGTATGTGAAGTTTTCCAGGGATTTTCCCAGAGGAAGCAGATTTCTCTTGAAGAATATGCATTGGAAAAAAAAAAAAAAAAGAAGGGGGCTATTTACTGAAAAAAAAGTGTCTTTCCCCCTCAGATATGGATTCCTTTACAATTATTTTTCTTTACACTTATGTCTTTGTAAAATAGCCTGAATATCAGCTCATTAAAAAGAATTCTGCATGTAGCAACTTCATAAACTTTTTCAGCAATTGCAGCAAATTCAGAGGGAAAATTCACGCTGCTAATCAAAACGTGTTCCACATATTTCTTTACTAATAACACACTGAATTTGATGTGGATGGCACAGGTTTATGCATTTTTTCAGAATGTTTAAGATGTCATTTTTAATCTAATCTTTAATAGATATTGGCAGATGTTACAGAATCACAGGAATCTGAGAACTTGACCTATTTAAAAATTTGATATTACAGCAAAAGAAAGAGAGGAGTATTTTGCACTTTAATTTACCCAAGTCAAGATTCAGCCTGTTTCCTACATGGTTAGAGAAATATAAACTGATTGCTGAAGTTTATTTTGAGTTGGACATCCTCCAAAGAGATCCTTTTAAACTTCTGAGTTCATTCTTTTAGAAATCTCTGCCCAAAGATTTTTAATAGGCTTGCTATTAACTTGTGTAGTGTTTTAATGAAGTTTTTTAATTAGTTTGTGTGAGAAGTGCTTGCATGAATCCAGTTTCTAACATTGGTGAAATCATGGAAAAACTGGTTTCTAAAACCAGATGAACTTGACAAATGCTTATTTTTGAAACTGCACAAAACCTTATCAATTGAATTGTAGCCACGTTAACAAATTAAAAATAGACCTTTAAAGACGGTCAGTTATTCAAGGCATTAAGTGATATAAATTAGTGGTGTGTAACGTGTAATACACAAAGCAGTTCCATGATGGCATCACATTTCTATGTAATATCAGCTGCTAATAGAAACATTAAATGCCTTTACTATCAAATTATCTAAAATACCTGCTTAATCCTTATATGCAACTGCCCAGCCTTGTTCTGCTCCTTAGTACCTGGTATTTCTGTGCTTCTGCCATGGGCCTTCATCCAGAACCGATGCAGCAATGCATCCATGGCTTTTCCCCTCCAGGAATGTGAAGGGGTAGTGACAGCCCCTGGGAGAAGGTTCTACCATCTTCACCTCCTCCCTAACCCCCCATAGCCTAATTAGATAGTCTTCACCTGGGGACAAAGCCCAAGACTGGTCAGAGGTCAGAGAGGTCAGAGAAAGTGAAGCAGAGGGGACTTCTGACTGGAGATGGACACTGTCACTTCATTCAGGCTCTCAAAACCCACTACCCATTTGTACCAAAGATTTAAGCATGATATAAATGTCTTTTTTAATTTTTTTTTATTACTATTTTTCCGTTGGTACATTAAAAAAAAGAATATGTTTCTATTCATCTCAGTCAGAATTAATAAACATGACAAGAAATATATTTGTTGTGCTTGGTAACAAGTGAAGTTGTTGATATGTCTGGAGAGTAGAGAAGATTAAACAAAAACAAAACCATGTTCAATATTTTTATCCCCAGTTCCCTTGACTATAAACCAGATGTGTCTATATCTTACAACAGGTCTTTTTTTTGGCCACATTCCAGGAATACTCTTAATTGTAAAGTGTACTTTTCTCTTTGAAATGTAACACTGCTAGATTTTTTTAAAGTAAGAGACATAAATAAAAGCCCTGTCATTTTCAGATAAGCCATAACTTTGAGGTTTTTGCTGTTAATGAATTTATAAGCCATTAAGATATTTACCCTATTGAGAATAGTCAATATAATTGGGCCTGACCCAAATATAATTTGACCTTGACCTGAAATAATTTCAAATAACAGAAAATATTTACTTCAATTAGCTTTTGATAGTGTCCTAAAATATGTGTCAAATAAAATACAGAATAATTATATTTGCAGAACCACTCTTTAGGTTAAAAATTATAGTTCTCTTATCTTTATAGTTAATTTGGATTTATAATCCTATGATCTCTTCCATTTTATTCAATATCCAATTAAAAATCCTCACCATGGATATAATTTTAAGCAAAATAAGAGAGATATACTTTGTTTTTTCCTCCTTAACATTTCATGAATGTTCTAAGTGATTAATTAAAAATTATGTTATATGAATAAACTATGAATCAATGTGACTATGTAAGACAAGTGCCACACAGGCATTTCATGGTAATACTTCATTCAGTAACAATGCAGTATTCCGTAGTTGTGTGATCAAAACCATGAAGATATTTAAAATGTCATTTCAGGAAGCTCGTGAAGATGAAGCCAACCTTAGTCTACACAAATCCCAGGGAATGACAAGTCTCAGTTTTGTAAAATATTCCACCTAAGTTGAACATATATTTGGTGCTACAGTTCATATGGGAGAAAATTTCAGTCATTTTATTGGTAAAGATTCAACTAAATCAGCAAAAGCAGTTAATTTTGAAAAATAGTCCTTATATTCTCTATTGCACACTCGCACACTGTGTACTCCCCACAGATGGATTAACAATATATTTTTGGGACAAATGGAACATGGATGAGGGGTAGAGGTATGGATTTGTGTGTGTAGACAAACCTCATAAACCTGTAGTAGTTGTCATTATGTCAATATGCCAGCATAGGACAAGATATGGTAGCTCATGCAAAAGCAAAATATGGAGATTGTGCTCTTCAGGACAAACGACAATAGTGCAAAAATCAAGTAATTGCTGCATGCTGCAACTCACTTAAATAATCTAATTCTAAAAAAAACAGCAGTTAAATATACATATATATTTACAGAATATATTTTTAAAGTGCTGAATATTTAGTTTTACAAAGTGCAGCAGTAAAAAGTTCTCAGCAATGTATCACAGCTTCATCTCCTCCCAGATACTCCTCAAATCTTTATTTCCAAGGATACTATTGCCTCTTCAGCCATTCACATATTGTTCAAGTGACAATAAAATCATGGCAAGTGTCAAATGAGAAATAGTGTCTATACTCACTGCTTAGTAAAATTAATAAATAGAAAACTAATTAGCAGTGTTTTACTTATCTTCTGTTGGTTCCTAAACTGAGTTTCAAATATAAAAGCAATGTTGACTAATGATTGCTGCAGGGCACTTAGGCAGGGAAGATTCTTTTTCTCTATCTCTCATTTAGAGACACTGTTTAAAAGCCAGAAACACAGGAGATGGTATTGAGGAAACTATATCAAATTATATATGGGCAGTCTTACTGTAAGAATATCAAACTTTATTGTGGTTTAAAATCAGTCTAGCAAAGAAATTCCTAATTTTGACTACTGTATATCTCTCTTAATCTGATGTGAGACTTCCCATATACACATTTCCATTGTAGTAGTTCAAGTTGTGCTTTTTTTGAGCTTCATGCTTGCATTTATATTTTCATATTAATGTAAAATTTGCAAAAATTTGTCTGAGCAAAACTCCTATCTGGTCTGAATCAGTCAGCTTCCAAAGAACAGTGGCACCTGACAACAGATCAGCATTTAGTCTCTTTAAAATTAAGGCTTAGTGGATTTGATGTTGAAATTCTTCCATAATTCAAATGCAGGATGCTTTCCTTTTGGAGCCTCTAAAAACCTTTCTTCTCTGATTCCACTGGAATTTTGAAACTGTCTCAAGTTGTACCCCAGTCCCTGACGCTTGCATGTATTCCCCAGAGTGTGACATTTCAGTATTAAGAAAGATGCAAAGTAAACTGCTACCAATATATGCAACGCTACAAAAAGAACTACAGTATGCACAAGCAGAAATTTGAAGAGTTTTTTAAGAACTTACTTTATTTGAACAAAATTATATACTATTGCTTCTGAGTACCACAGGATAGGTGTGAAACTTATTATTGCTAATGAGAATTATAAAACAAAGCCTCTGGGCACTGTAATGAGAAATACACCATAAAATGCTTATCTGAATCCCTACATAGCTATTTCAGTTTCACAATATTCTTGAAAGAGTAAATAGTTAATCTAGCATGTTATTTCCAGTTAAGTCTTGAAATATCTAACTGTTGCAGGTGCCCCATAGATAATTAAGTAGCTTAGTGTGATGCAGTAAAAAAATAATGAAATTTTTAGAAAGGCAATAGGAACAAATTTCCCACAACACCAAAACTGTATTTTACACTTACCCACAGGAGACATCTCAGGAACTCCAGCAGTGTAAGGACCATCCAGAAATTTTGGCTCATTGTCATTGATGTCCTGAATCTTAATGACGAACTCAGATTCTGGTTCCACAGGTTTATTAGTCAGCCTATCTAGTGCTTGTGCTCGGAGTGTGTAGTAGGCCTGCTCTTCTCGATCCAGTCTCTTTGTAGCATGAATATCCCCCGTGTTCTCATCAATAATGAAAATGGAACTTGCCCCTTCACCTGACAAGATGTATTTGATGGAACCATCTCCTTTATCAACATCAGAGTGAAGCTGGTGAAAAATTGATGAGAGATGAGATTAACTTACAAGAGAGTCAGTGGCATGGAGATATGTAAAAATAATTCTTATGTCGAGCACCAGTACATGAAATTTTATTGTTCTTTGAAAGATAAGCTGAATGTTTATCATGCACAGCATGTGAGGAACATTAGAATCTGTCAGCTTGCCCTTTTGAGCAAGATAATTTCATTCTTTCCTGCAAACAAACTCATTTTTAAATGCATTTGATATTGTCTTACAGCCTTCTCATACCCAAGTTTTACATAGCCACACACATACACACACGCACACAAGATTATAACCATTGATTTATTCCTATTTGAATTCAAGTTTTGTTACTTTCAGTTTATTATCCTGCTGAAGGGTGAGACTTCAAACAAATGTCACTATGAACTTAATGTCAGTGTGTGCTTGCTCCTGTGTACGTATGGGAAATGACCTACAGAATTCCTCTGTGTTTACTGTGTAAAACAGTAAAACATATCAAGTTAATTGAAACGGATCAGTTGATAGATTTAAATGGGGTGGTAACTTCATTTCCATATCTTGTTTTCCATTATCCAGCTTCAGGAAAATGCAGATTGAGAAAAAACAAGAAGCACCCTGAACTACAGAGCATTGAAACTCAGGTGTAGTTTCATTGGGAATCCTTGTAGCAGGCAGAGAACAAATGTAGATCAGCAGGTCAAAATGTATCTTCCATTAGAATTGCAAGAAAGATTTACAGAAAGAAACTTTCTTCCTCATCACAAAAGCTTTTTAAGTTATGGAGCAAGATTCTACAGGTTTTGTAACTGCTCTGTTCTGCAGAACACTGACTCAAACAATTCTCATATACTTTTCACACCTGTGTCACCAATGTAGTTCATCTGGATATTAAAGTAATGCACACACACAGGATACATTTATGGTACAAGTTAAACAACATCAATAAAATTCAAAGCACTCATGCCCTTTGTTGAAAGGTGGATTATTACATGTAAATAGCTGAGGAAACTGTTCAAGATGTTCAGATACTTTATGTATACTACCTACTTTGTAGTTGTCCTAACTCCATGTCATACTGAGTTTGGAGGTTACCCTACTGTCATCATCATAATTTTCTCCAAATTCTTTTTCCTCTCCGCTGGGAATATCACTGAGATAGTAATCACTTCCAGAACACACGCAGAAAATTGCTATCTCAGGCATAACTTAGCACAGCTGCAAAACCTTTACTATTTCAGCAGGGAAGTATTCATGATCAGTTTTGAATTTTTTCAGCTGGATAAAGAGCTGCCTACTTCTTACACATTATTTCACTTACACTGTCT
Organism: Apus apus; assembly: GCF_020740795.1. Taxonomy (NCBI): domain Eukaryota; kingdom Metazoa; phylum Chordata; class Aves; order Apodiformes; family Apodidae; genus Apus; species Apus apus. The sequence goes on from NC_067283.1 coordinate 100,606,411, forward strand.
GGTTATCTCATACTTTTGCAATTACAATGCACTGCCTCTCTCTTCTAAGACAGAAATGGAGTTTGAGCTTTGGACTGGATCAAAAAACAGAACTAGGGTGCCTAAATCAGATTAGCTACCTTATTTTAAAATATGGCTTAACCCCATTCTGCTGCTACCTAACTCCTGAGGCAGCCAAACAAGCCTCAGATTTCTTTGGTGAAGTTCCCTGAACATTTAAAGTCCTACTTCTCAGCACACTCAGGAATAGCAAATGCTGACACTGTGAGCTGATCAAGATAAAATGGGATTCATATCCAGGCTCTTTCAAGATCTGCAGCACCTCATATTCCTTACCCCTTACGGCTGGGGTTTTATTCAATAAACTGTATCTCTGTCCACCTCACAAATCTGGCAGCTGGGGCTCTTGCTGCTTTTTCAAGCTTGATGGAAGAAATATCCCTCTGCCCTACAAAGAAGCAGTGGCCTGTCTGGCTTGTGTTTTATTCTGGTTTACCTTTTTCACCCTTTTTACTTTTTCTAAGGCCTACCTCAGGGTACAAAAGTCTTCTGTGGGCTACAGAGGCATTGTGTGGGTCCCCCTACATGGCCAGAATCCTACAGGTTAGACTGAAATGCTAAGCATCGCATTACCCAAGAACTGAAGTTAAGGGGTACAAAGATTGAATGCCTTTGTCTTCTTCAAGTGATTAACTTTTCTCCATATCCCATATTCTAGAAGAGCATTCATTTTTCTGTGGTCCCTGAGACTCTCCCATTCTTCTTGTGAAAGCTATTACACATTTTGTGGTGTCCTTAAGTATGTGCTGGATGAGAGAAAAGCAGGTGATACCAGTATACCCAGCAGTTTGTCATGCAGAGACACTTCTGAAGGTTAGAGATGTGCAAGTAGATGTCTTCAGGCAGAGAAGGGAAGGGATCCCATGTCTCAGCTTGCTGAGAGCAACACAGAGCTCACTCACGGGGGTGAAGTCGAGCCCATCAGCACACCGGAGTGTAGCATTCACACCCAGAGCTTATGCCATAGGGCTGCACATCTTCCCTTTCACCTTGTTTTCAGATCCCGTTCTACCTTGAATAACTTTCTAGCACTGTTTTAAAAGAAAAGAGACCTTCACGGAAGAGGCCAAAAGTGTAAATCCTCAAAGATGTGCTGAGTCAGGCTTTCACATCCCAGAGAAAGAAGAAATTCTGTAGCTTCAGCATTTCCCATTTGCTCACTCAGTGGCTCTCTGATTAAGACACTGTTTTTTAAAGAGTCCCACTCTGAGGTCCATAAATCTCTTAATGTATTACAGTACAGTGGTTGGTGCCCTGCAGTGAAATGCTGAACACAAGCCACTTTTTGGAACAATGCCTTGGTAGAAAACTGCTACTGCATGGATTAGTAAAGTTATTAGAAATAACCTTTGTTACTCCAAGGTTGAGGCTCTGAGAGAGTAAACTTCTTTGTATCTTTTATTAAAACTTTTCTACTAAGCCTTTAAAACACAATCCTGGCCCATGCTCAAGTTAGTAAAAGACCATTCTCTACCTACTTACACCAGGAAGGTGATACAGCTCAATGTTTAGTTTATCCTTGACACTGTAACACCATCAGTTCTGTGTAAAGCATTCTAAATGTTGGGGTTTTTTTTCAATATTTTAATGTGCATTTTACTGTCAATCTGAGATAACTTTAAAGTGTAATACAAGAGAACAATGCAAAAATAAATTAGAATCTCAATGTATGTTTGGTCCAGTTTTCAGATCACCTTCAGTCCAGTTCCACCCTGTATAATCCTTCCAGAGATCTTCAAAGTCATTAACATAGAGGCATCAGTGATTTGCAAAATTTGTAATGCAGCAATTCTGTACCATATTTACAGCTCTGCTATTACTAAATGTGACTTCAAAGTACCTATACAGACAGCTATTTAGTTTAACCTTCTAGGAAGTGAAAAAATAATATTTTCCTTCTCATGTTTGCTTCAGAAAACACTTTGAACATTCTTTTGTTGTTGTTGTTTTTTGGTTTGGTTTGGTTTTGTATGAGTGTGAGTCTCCCTTCCCTCCCTCTCATCTTTTTAGGAAGAAGTACATTTAAGAATGCAACTTGGGATTTTTAGTTGTTCTTATGATTAATTTGGCAACAACTATATAGAATTATATTAGTCCTCAGGACAATGGAACTTTACAGGAAGGCTCCAGAAAACACCTATGGAGATGCCATCTACTAGCTTGTCCATCGCTCCTCACACTTTCTACAGAGACATGCATGTTGTAGACAGAACTGCAACTCCATATGTAGTTGCACATGGGGACTACGACTTTAGAAGTAGAGACGATCAAGACAAATGGAGTGTAAAATTACTCTTTCAAGAGACATGGAGGATTCAATGATTCACTGTATAAATCTGATCTGATCCCATTCTGGAATATCCCAGACAAATTTTCATTCAGAAGTAGTTTGCAACAAATATTGTACATAAAATTCCTCCCTCTGTTTTCTGAAGAAGGAATACTAAGGTAAACATGATTGCATACTTTCAATTCCTTTCATCCATTGATGCCTCTACACAATGTCCGTGACAGCCACCTTCCAGTTTGCTTTGGGTTTCAGCATGAGATTGTTTCCAGCATGAGATTCATGATCTAATAATAATTATATGCTAAGCCTATAGTTTCTTGGTTACATTCCACATACATTTAACTTTAAGATTTTTAGTTTTGGTGTTGGGTTCCCTACATTACACTACGTGTAAGAAAGAGTACATGACAACAGAAAAGAGAAGCAGCAAGCATCTGCAGAGAAATGATGCAATTTTAACAGGAGGACAACTTTTGATGTTCTAGGGAAGTTCACAGAGAGTGAAAAAATCTCATAAGAAAACCCACAAAAGTCTTGTGGAGGCTGAGAGGGCCGGTGCATATATATATTTTTAGAAGATAATTTACTAAGTCTCACTACTGTCTCTGAACTCAGCCTAAAAAGAAGGCAGTTATATCACCCTAGACTCAACTCCTAAAACTCTTCTCTGTATTTAAAGTGCTTGTTTGGATACATGTGAGAGAAAGAAGCAGTCAGCTTCACTCAGCAGCAAAAGCACTATTACCTTAACACCTTTAATTAATTAAATTTTGTCTTCAGTCACATTTTTTGGCTCTGCAGTCATGTAGCTTAGCATAGGGTCTTGACTAATGCATTCATGTTTTTGTGGACCCTTAGAATGCTGAGTATTCTAGGGAAACTTAAATAAAACATTTCCTTCAAGATCTTCAATACTCAATATATTCTGGACTTTGTCTATTTGTAGGTACAGATCTGTACAACTAAACATTATGTAATTTTGTATCTCTTGTCATTAAAGTATGCTAATGCAGTATTTTCAATAGAGAAGAATGTTTATCGGTAAGAAGAGGGACTGCCCTGCATTAAACGCAGTTTTATCTGGCCACCACCAATCTGTTTGAGGCTTGAATTAGAGATTTGCTCTTTCTCTTGTTTTCAGTTCATGCAGATGCAATGTTCACATGCCCTCCCTGTGGCCGCATGGCTAACGTTTTGTTGCAGAGTTTAGAGATTCTGGGTGAAGAGGAAAAGCACAGGGAGAACATCAGGAGCTGCCAGGTTTTCAGTACCAGCAGGATCACAACGGTAATGGTGAGAAAGAAACCGACAGAGCAAACAAGAGATGCTTCAATACAACCTAGCTCTTTAGCTCCCTGAGACTGTAAGTTTTCTCAAGGAGGAACTACCTTGCCTACACCCTTTCCTTTCTCACTGAGCAGGTAACTATAGAGGGAGGAAAGGAATGAAAGCTGCCTCTTCATGATTGTGCAGGCATCACTAGTTCTTGATGATATGGAACTGACACTAACTGCAGCTTTATTCCTGCCTTCTCACTGTACTTCTTCGCTAAAAGGAAGGAGGGACAAAAAAGTCAAAAAGGACAAAAAAGAAGAAATAACAAGCCAGGAGCAAGCTTCTTGTCCATTTTATAATCACAAGCTGCTATCAAAAAAATCCTGAAAATTAATTGTGAGAGGAATACACTTGTCTACATACACAACATGCCTTTCCACTTTCTTGGAAGACTTAAAAAGGGAACTTGTCAGAGGTATAGAGATTAAACATGTTATTTCCAGAAGATGAAAGAAAGTGGGTGATTTGAAACAAAGACTTAATTTGGCTGTTTCTATTAAATCTTGCTCGTCTTTTCTTGGATTCAGTAATTACTGTGGCTGCACCCAGAAAATTTTGAAATCTCTTTTCCCCTTAGATTATTACTGCTATTAATTGGCTTGAATTGTGATGATTCATAAAGTCCTAGATATTTGTATTACTTTTTCTTCTTCTTTTTTCTTTATTTAAATATAACACTGTATTTGTTAACTATCAGGATAACTAAGGGTTTAATGTTGCTAATTTGGAACAATTTCAATGCAAATAATGACTAATGTTTAAAATTTATCACAGTCAGTAGAGTTAACATTTAAGTAAAATCCAACGTCCACATGTCACATTTCTGCAATAATTAAGGGTCTCACAAACAATTAGTTACTAATACAATTAATTTCAGAGGGAGCTATGAAATTCTCACTCTTGTGAATTGTAACTAGATTTCAACATCAACAGTTTTGAGACATCTTTTTTAAATTTCCTTTTCGTTCTCATTACAAAATTCATGTGAGACAGAAACCGATTGTTGATGTCAGCAAAGGCTAGTGATTCATATAATTGGCTTCACACTCAGGCACTAGTGAAAGTATTATTCAGCAGGTAATGTTTTTCATATATATTTCTTTTTTGCAAGAAAAAAAAATAAATATGTAAAACTAGAGTAGAGGCCTGGGTTTAGAAGGAAATGTGCTTTCAGCATAACAGATAATGCTGAGCACAAGAGATTAAGTAAATACAAATGGCTACACCCAAGACCTTAACAGTTTTAAGTAGAGTTTGAAAAGAAATATGCTTGTAATGCTGCCAGAGTTTCCTTGTCTCAACAATGTTGTCAGCATAGTAGGGAACAAGCATAGACAACTGTGCCACAGTGGCACAATTTGCCACTTTGACATACTAACAATTTCATGCACTGTTTTGTTGCCTCCAGACTTTCTCCTTGTCAGGCAAGTGCAGAGATAGCCATGTGGGAATACAACAAGGTCCCATGCTGTAGATCACAGTATAACCACATTATATTTATCTAACGCAAGCAGCTGGTGACAGGCTTGCTCAAAACCCAGTCAGCCTAGAAAAGACTTCTGTTCTCTGTTGATCTAAAATGCCCAAAAATTTGTCCAGAGTGCTCAGAGCTGACAAAAGACCTTAGAGCTGCAGAGACAACTGAGGTCCAAGAAATCTCTTCACATCTAACACTGCTCTTACACACTGTCTGAATTCATAGTGTCTCCAAATCCTCTTTTGTCTTTCTTCAGCTAATACCAGAGTCCTACAAATGACCACAAGCCAATATATCTACCCAGGATCACCACAAAGGCAACAAGATGAGAGATTACCTATCATATGAGCACATTTCACCTCCAAACCAGGGCACATCTCTTTGGGAGTACCAGCTATGTCACCCCACACGTTGTCCCTATTAGCCCTTCCACAGGCAAACTGTATGTAGTTTCATGTATTTTGACCTCCAAGATCTTCATATTCAACAGTGTATATAAAGCTAGTGAGAACGAAGCTTCATCTACAATCAAGGTATTCATCCAGGTGCATGATTAAAAAGAATAGGGGAAGAGATAAAACAAATAAGAAAGATAAAGAGAGAAGAGAGGAAATTGAGATACACAAAACAAAAACAAAAACACACAAAAAAGCCCCCAAACAAACAAGTAAACAACCAACCAAAAAAATCCAAAAACAAACCAAAAAAAGAAAAAAAAAAGGTTAAAATATTCAAAAACCAAAAAGACAAAATGGATGAGAACATGGACAGGTCTGAAGGACCAGAAGAGAACTGGAACAGGAGGCAGACTGATGAAAGTGCTCCAATGAAAGTGATGATGGAGAGCAGATGGGGCAAAAGGAAGACAAAAGGAGACAGGCAAGAGGAAGAATGACGAGTTGAAATAGGAGGAAACAGCAAGAAAAACAAGTAACAATGAAATTAAAATCCTGAAGTAGTAAGTGGGACGGATCTTCAGTGACAGATAGTGTTAAGCAAGAACATGATTTCAAAGTAAAGCTGTATAACTTTACCAGAATCTTCTTTTCATGCTGTGTTTAATGAAACAGGAATTAGAAAGGCTCATAACCTGAATCTGGTCAGATTTAATTTTGCTGAGTGTGTGTATTTCTACTTTCTACTACTCCAAATTCACAAAAAGAACCCAAAAAACCTACTCTGCAGAGGAAAAAAAATAAATAAAAGAGTGCAATATATATTGTAATTGATTTTAAAAGTATTGGAATCAGAGAAGCAAATACAAGAAACATGAATGATGGGCAGGGAGAGCAGCAAAAGTGTCAGCTTGTTCTGAATGAACTAGTTATTCTTTTTTTAAAAAATAAATCATTATTTTCCCTATTGTCATTTCAGAACCTTTTTTTTATGCTATTACAGAACTTATGTTTCTGTGCTGAATAAACTAAAATAATAAGATTTTTTATTAATTTACTCAGACTTATTATCTTCCATGATGAAACTTGGAATACACTGTTAGGCTTTACTATCCTTTTCTTTCCCTGTCTTGTTTCTCCAGTAAAAGATTCTGAAATGTTGGTGGAAGACTTTAGTGAAAAAGTATATATCTGTTACATTTTCAAGAGACTGATCAGTGTTCCAGAAGGATAATAAACGTATCACCTCACCCATGTGAAGTGAATATTTAATTTTCCCAGACTTTTGAAAAAGGAATGTGAAACAGGAAAGAGAAGAGTGAAAGTTATTTAGTTCTTTGATGGTTATTGTTCAAACAAAAATCAAAACAGAAGTACTATAATTATAAAACTTACACTTCATAACATTCCAGTTAGTATATAAGTAAAATGGAAGACAAAGTTCAGATGAAATGTTTCTCTAGGAATAAGAGATACTGTAATCTAAAGGCTAGTGAGTTGAATAATTAATAGGGAATACTGAAAACCGGATGTGATAAGAGAAACCGTGTCACATTTTCATGACATTTTTTTCTCTTAATAACACTCTGTTGTGTCTATAGTTTTTTTCTCTGTACATATTTAGCTCTTTATATACACCACATACAGTGATTGCACATGTATACAATATATGCATGCATTTAAGTATGTATGTATACATACATACACACTCATGTGCGCACACGCACAGAGGCACATTTCCTTATTCTGTCCTCTTCTTTTCCTCTCTGCAGATGCTATACTCAAAAATCTGTGCCTTCTTCCCCCCAGTTTTAATAAGAACACACAATGCCCTGTGGCTACAGGGAATTGTGCAGGCAGCCCATTAAGATTAGTTCAGCTACAGGAGGAACACAGAAGCAGCTGCTGCTGTAGATGGAGCTGAGTGGGCATATGTATTCTTGAGGAGTTTTAATGGGCCATCATCATGACATGTCAGTCTCCAAAATTACTATTTGTCATTCACACTCTTAAAAAGACAGTTTGGCAGCTTTGGGAGCTAAGAGCCATCTGTATACTATGCATCATCACGTACTAATTGCATAATATTTATTGGGGGCGGGGGGATGGCAATACTGTATTGTAGCACCACCAAGAGCCTGCAGGCAACATGACATGTTCAGAATAGAAAAGAGACCTGCTTTCCCCTCACACATATACTTCAAGCTTTTCAGAAATTATCTTGCAAGAATTTAGAATAGGGAAACAGAACAGAATGTTTATAAACAATAGGCACACTGAAATCCTTACAGGACTGTTCAATATTCAATTTTGTGGGTTTTGGGTTTTATTGGTTTTGTTTTGTTTTGTTTTGTTCTTTTTTGCTTGTTCAGATTTTGCTGTTGGCTTTTTTTTTTTTTTTTTTTCTCCCCAAGCCACTCAGTCCATCAATATTTATTCCTTGGAGTACTCATTCTTAGTATTTCACTAGCAAAACTGTGTAACTGGCAAACCAAGCCATTGAGTAGTGGATTTGCTATTTGACTTACCATATAAAAACTGCTTCTGTTTTTACCCAATTACATTTAATTTTTGATTAAACATACCAATGACTCAAACTTCATTTATACAAGCACTTGAAAAAACTAAAACATTTGAAAATACCACTGGAGATAAATTCTATTTACAAATCCCTAAATGCCTATTCTTACCAACTGTATTTGGGTTTCTGCACTTACTTGTTTTCCAGGAACAAGACTTCCATACAAAAAGTATTTTCACATGATCCATATTTATTCATACTGCACCATACTACTTGCTGTTATATACTAAACCAACATATTTACTGGTCCAGTGATTCAATTTATTTGTTGCCAAGAATCACTGAAGCTGTAAGACAAAATTATCTTAAAGTCACTACTTTATATTTCAGCAGTGTAATAAAACTGTTTGAGTGTGCTCTCTCCCTGCCTTCCCCACATACAGCTTCTGTGAAAGTGATCAGGCTTAGAAGACTTAGCATGGAAAATAAATACCAAAACCCCTTCATAGACATAATCCCTGAACCCTTCATACTTCATAGACAAATATCTCTGGTTAACTTGAAAAGTTTATGCACCTGTAGCAGCTTACAGAAACAGGGCCTTCAACAAACTTAGTTCAACATGAAAAAGTCTTTGTTTGCATATTATTAATATACATACAGTAAAGAACTGCTTCCCGAGTATACATTTTTCTTGAATTAATTACATGTATGTATGTATGCATGAATACATATATAATTACAATGCTATGAAAATTTTTCTTTCTTATGCCACTTTATAATTTTTTTAATTTTAATCCTTTTGTTAATATTTTTTTTATTTCAAAGTCTTATTTATCTATTTGTTTGTTTGTTTATTTTCATGAGCAGAGAATTAATGTATTCACCTAGCTTTATGGTACCAAAAGAGGGGAGACAAAGCAAGAAAGACAATGGCAGAATTTGTATACCTGCAATACTGCAAACTGAATTCTTTTACTTTTTCCCTGTTCATGAAATTAAAATAAGAAAAAAAGAATACTTGAAAAGTTGTTTCTCCTATATTGCTTTTTCTATTTAGCCTTGATAATTCAGGCCTAGGATTTCAAGAACAGAAAATGAGAGAATATTATAGGATCTGTTTTTTTTATATCTAATTCTGTAATCTAAAGAATTATCTGTAAAAGCACAGAGCGGGAAAAGTAATCATGCACACTTCCTGTTTGACTATCATATCTGTAATAGCAAATTTACAAAGAAATATTCATTTGTTATTAAATGCTTTTCTGAGATATGTACTGATACTGAATCTCTTTACTTTAAAGTGGAAATTTTACCTCCTATATAGTCTCTTCCTTGTCAAACCACTGATCTATTGTTTAGACTGAATATCCTGTTTCTGCTTCAACTACCCAAAAGAGTTTGCAGCATTGCTTGATTGATAATGATTTTTCTCATAGGAACCTGATTCCCAAGAACATTAGCACCAAGGAATAGATACCCAGAGGGTGTAGAGCTTTATTCCATTGTTTTTTTTGTTTGGTTTTGTATTGTATCAATTCCTCAAATTTCATTTGTTCTTGAAAGCTTAATGCTACTAAAAATCCACTTACGTTTGTGGAAAGTGCTGGAACACTGAGACACTAGAAGACAATGGAAACTGTAAAGGAGTTGAAGTAACTTCTGTGACTAATAGTGTCTGCAGAAGCTTAGAAAACACTGGACTACAGAAAACAGCACGATCTGATAATTTTAATAATGAAAGCTGTACAATGCAGAAAAAATGTAATTAACTGGGTCCACTGCCACACTAACCTATAATTCCCTGAAAACAGTTAAGGACTTCTTAAATAAAATTTATGAAACAGTTAAAAAGAAGCAGAATTTACATGTTGGTCCACATCTCTGTTTTTAATGTACACAGATGATAATCAAAGAATTACAGAATTTTTCTGGTTGAAAAGACCTTTACGATCATCAAGTCTAACCATAACCTAACTCTACCTATGATTAACCTAACTCTACCAAGTCCAGTGTTTAAATCATGTTCCTAAGCACCACATTTATATGTCTTTTAAACATTTCCAGGGATGGCGATTCAACCATCTCCCTGGGCAGCCAGTTCCAGTGTTTAATTACGCTTTCCATGAAGAAGTTTATTCTAGTATCCAATCTAAACCTCCTCTGGTGCAACTTGAGGCCATTCCCTCTTGTCCTATTGCTTGTTACTAGGGAGAAGATGCTAATCCCTACCTCTCTACAACCTCATTTCAGGTAGCTGTAGAGAGCTAGAAGATCTCCCCTCAACCTCCTTTTCTCACAGCTGAACAACCCCAGTTCTCTTCTCAACCTTCCCTCCTTATAAGACTTGAACTGTAGACCCTTCACCAACTTCATTGTCCTTCTCCAGACTTTCTCCAGCACCTTGATGTCCTTCTTGTAATGGGAGGTCCAAAACTGAACACAGTATTCAAAGTGTGGCCTTACCAGTACGGGGTACAGGGGGACAATCACTTCCCTACTCCTGCTGGCCACACTGTCTTCAATACAAGCTGGGATGCTATTGGCCTTCTTGGCCACCTGGACACACTGCTGGCTTATATGACCTAGACAGGCTGGAGAGCTGGGCAGGGAGAAATTTGATGAAATTCAAGAAGGGCAAGTGTAGAGTCTTGCATCTGGGGAAGAACCACCCCATGTACCAGTACAGGTTGGGGGCTGACCTGCTGGAGTGCAGGTAATTGTTGTGGGAGATTCTCTTTTAAGGGGAACTGAGGGCCTTATATGCTGGCCAGACCCAACCCTCAGGGAAGTCTGCTGCCACCCTGGGGCCCGGGTTAGCGATGTTACTGAGAAACTCCCAGGCCTGGTGCAGCCCTCTGGTTACTACCCACTAGTGTTCATGCAGGTGGGCACTGATGAGGTTGCCAAGGCAAGTCCCAGGGTGATGTAAAGGGATTTCAGAGAACTAGGCCGAATGTTTGCAGGATCAGGAGCACAGGTGGTCTTTTCCTCAGTTCCTTCAGTGACAGGAAAAGCTGAAAGGACTAGGAAAACACAATTGATTAATGAATGGCTTAGAGGCTGGTGCTGTCAGATGAAATTTGGGTTTTTCGATCATGGAGATGTTTACAGGGCACCAAGTATGCTAACAAACAATGGCTTAGATTATCAACAAGGGGGAAAAGGATTCTTGGCCAGGAGTTGGAAAGACTCATTGAGAGAGCTTTAAACTAGACTTGAAGGAGTTAGGGAAGAAAACTCCTGAATGGCTTGATGTACAGGACAGTGGTCCTGCTGGCATTGGATGGGAAGGTCCTGTCCTACAGGGGACAAAGGTCCTAGGGCAGGAGTTAGCAGGGCTCATTCACAGAGCTTTAAAGTAGATTTGACGTGGGAGAGGGTTGTAGCTGGATTTGAACTAGGGGACATTGTTCTAGTATTAATGAAGACCAGAAGGCCTCCCACCTCCCAAGGTTGCCACCAGTGTGCTCAACTCACTCCCTGAAATGCCTGCACACTAACGCAGGCAGCATGGGGAACAAACAGTAGGAGTTAGAAGAAGTTTGTGTGCAGTCTAAGGATCATGATCTGGTGGCAATTACAGAGACATGGTGGGACAGCTCACATGACTGGAATGTGGTCATGGATGGCTATGTCCTTTTTAGGAAAGACAGGTCAGAGAAGCAAGGTGGTGGAGTTGCTCTTTATGTGAGAGAGCAACTAGAATGTATTGAGCTCTGTACAGGGGCCAATGAGGAGCAAGTGGAAAGTCTGTGAGTATAAATAAAGGGGCAGGCTGGCATGCATGATACAGTTGTGGGGGTCTATTACAGACCTCCTGATCAGGATGAAGGAGTTTATGAAGCTTTCTACAGGCAGCTGAAAGCAGCCTTGCAATTACAGGCCTTGGTCCTCATGGGGGATTTTAACTACCCTGATTTTCGCTGGAAGGACTACACAGCCAGCCATTCACAGTCTAGGAGGTTCCTCCAATGCATCAATGATAATTTCTTGATACAAGTGGTGGAGAAAACAACAAGGAGAGGAGCACTGCTGGATCTCATACTCTCCAACAAGGAGGGTCTGGTTGAAGCGATGATGGTCAATGGCAGCCTTGGCTGCAGTGATCACAAGATGGTGGAGTTCAGGATCCTGTGTGGGAGGAACAGAATACCTAGCAGGACCATAAGCCTGGACTTCCGCAGGGCCAACTATGGCTTCTTCAAACAATTTTTAAGGGAAGTCTCATGGGAAAGGGTACTAGGTGGTAAAGGGGCTCAAGATAGTTGGTCAACATTCAAGGACCACTTCTTGCAAGCTCAGAATCAGAGCATCCCAATGGGTAGGAAATCAAGTAAGGGAGCCAGGAGACCCACACAGTTAAACAAGGAACTGCTGGGCAAACTCAAGTGGAAAAAGAGAATCTATGGATCATGGAAGGAGGGGCTGGCCACTTGGGAGGAATATAAGACTGCTGTCAGAGGATGTAAGGAGGCAATTAGGAAAGCTAAGGCCTCCTTGGAACTTCATCTTGCAAGTGAGGTCAAAGACAATAGAAAGGGCTTCTTCAAATACATTGCAGATAGAACAAACACAAGAGGCAATATAGGCCCACTGTTGAATGAGGTGGGTGCCCTGGTGATAGAGGATATAAAGAAGGCAGAAGTACTGAACTCCTCCTTTGCCTCTGTCTTTACTGCTGCAGACTCTCCCCAGGAACCCCAGATCCCTATAGTCCCAGAAGGAGTCAGGATAAAAGAGGAGTTTACTTTGGTAGATGAGGATTGGGTTAGGGATCAGTTGAGCAATCAGGACATCCATAAATCGATGGGTCTGGATGGAATGCACCCACGGGTGCTGAGGGAGCTGTCGGAGGTCATTGGGAGGCCACTCTCCATCAGCTTTGGTAAGTCGTGGGCAACAGGAGAGGTGCCTGAGGACTGGAGGATAGCAAATGTCACTCCAGTCTACAAGAAGGGCAAGAAGGAGGACCCAGGTAATTATAGACCGGTCAGCCTCACCTCCATCCTTGGAAAGGTGATGGAACAACTTGTTCTTGGCACTATCTCTAGGCATATCAAGGATGGTTTTACCAAGGGGAAGTAATGTTTGACCACCCTTATAGCCTTCTATGAGGAAGTAACTAGGTGGATAGATGATGGTAGGGTGGTAGATGTGGTTTATCTTGATTTTAGTAAAGCATTTGACACAGTCTCCCACAGCATTCTTGTAGATAAATTGGGGAAGTGTGGTCTTGATGATCAGGTGGTGAGGTGGATCATGAACTGGTTGAAAGGAAGAAGTCAGAGAGTTGCGGTCAATGGGACAGAATCTAGTTGGACGTCTGTGACCAGTGGAGTCCCTCAGGGGTCAGTATTGGGAGCAGTACTATTCAATATTTTCATTAGTGACCTGGATGAGGGAACAGAGTGTACCCTCAGCAAGTTTGCTGATGACACTACACTGGGAGGAGTGGCTGACACACCAGAAGGCTGTGCTGCCATTCAGTGAGAACTGGACAGGCTGGAGAGCTAGGCAGGGAGAAACTTGATGAAATTCAACAAGAGCAAGTGTAGAGTCTTGCATCTGGGGAAGAACAACCCCATGCACCAGTACAGGTTGGGGGCTGACCTGCTGTAGAGCAGTGTAGGAGAAAGGGACCTGGGGGTCCTGGTGGACAGGAGGATGACCATGAGCCAGCAATGTGCCCTTGTGGCCAAGAAGGCCAATGGCATCCTGGGGTGCATTAGAAAGGGTGTGGTTAGTAGGTCAAGAGAGGTCCTTCTCCCCCTCTATTCTGCCTTGGTGAGGCCGCATCTGGAATATTGTGTCCAGTTCTGAGCCCCACAGTTCAAGAAGGACAGGGAACTGCTTGAAAGAGTCCAGTGCAGAGCCACAAAGATGATTAAGGGAGTGGAACATCTCCCTTATGAGGAAAGGCTGAGGGAGCTGAGTCTCTTTAGCTTGGAGGAGACTGAGGGGCGACCTCATCAAAGTTTACAAATATGTAAAGGGTGAGTGTTAGGAGGATGGAGCCAGGCTTTTTTTCAGTGGTGTCCAATGATAGGACAAGGGACAATAGGTGCAAACTGGAACACAGGAGATTCCATGTAAACATCAGAAAAAACTTCTTTCCTGTGAGAGTGACAGAGCACTGGAACAGGCTGCCCAGAGAGGTTGTGGAGTCTCCTTTGCTGGAGACATTCAAAACCCGCCTGGACAAGTTCCTGTGTGATGTGCTCTAGGTGACCCTGCCTGGCAGGGGGGTTGGACTAGGTGATCTTTCAAGGTCCCTTCCAACCCCTAAGATTCTCTGATTCTGTCAGACAGCTGTCAACCAGCATCCCCAGGTTCTTTTGCTCTGGGCAGCTTTCCAGCCTCTCTTCCTGAAGCCTGTAGGGCTGCATGGGGTTGTTCTGACCCAAGTGCAGGATGTGGCACTTGGACTTGTTGAACCTCATACAATTAGCCTTGGTCCATTGATCCAGCCTGTCTAGATCTCACTCACTGTAGGGCCTTCCCATCCTCATGCAGTTCAACACTCCCACCCAATTTGATGTCATCTGCAAACTTAATGAGAGTACACTCAATCATCTGGTCCAAATTATGGACAAAGATATTAAACAGAACTGGCCCCAACATTAACTCCATTCAGTGCTACTATTTGGGCCCAGCCATTCAGATAGTTTTTAGCTCAGCAAAGTGTACACCTGTTTAGGCCATATGTAGTTTCTCCAGGAAAATGTTCTGGGAAACAGTGTCAAAGGCTTTATTAAGAGTTTACAGTGGGTCAAGGAAACAAACAAAGAGTTTTGAATGTAAAATTTTACCATAACATTTAACTATGAGCAAACTACTTCATATGAAAAGGACAGCAATCAAAATCCATAGCAAAGCATTACAGCTTCATTGCTAGCATGGCAATATAACTTGAATCACCAATGCATGCCCAAATAAAGTGCAGTATTGGTTATCTTCCTGTAGATACTTGTGTCTTAAAATTAGTTCACTTAAATGGAGAAGAATCTCTTGGTTAACTTATCTTAAAACATAAGTTACTGTTGTCAGTGTGATTACATTTAATTTAGAACTCCTTTTTTAGTCTGGCTTGATTAAGCACCTTAACTATTCTGTAGTATTTTCTATTAACTACTATGACCAATTAGTAAGACGGCAATTCAGTAAGGGTAAAACACTGAATAGCAAATAAGTTGTTATTTTTTTTCAGTAAGCTATAGGAAAACCTTTTTTTTTTTTGTTCCCCCTACTCTTTGGTATTTCATTGAAGATGGTTTATCACATTGGTAATCACCCAAAACTGTTTCTAAAATACATATCCATCTACCTGTACAGACTAGCTAGTCAATTAACAGCCCATTGCAGTCCAAAAAACAGGGAAAATTTAACCCTCTGCTACATCAAATTAAATCTCTGTTTTAGAATTCTTTAAGTCACAAAAATCGTCCTTATTCATGTACAGTATGTCAGTACTTGCTTAATGGTCATGAAAGTTGGTACTAAACATATGTCTAAGCGCCTTTCTGAAAGAGAGCCTTAATCCCTGTGCAAAGGAAGGGTGTTTTAATGAACAGCAATGTGCATCACATAGACTAATTGTAAGAAGCAGAACTGAAAGCTTAAGTGATTCCATTACATAAATTCACACTGTAGCTGTTCAGTATTCAGAACAAGCTGAAGTTGAGCATGCACAGTAAATACGAATATTTGAAAGTCTGCCCTAAACTGTTCCGTTCATTTAGAGCGATCCTTCACGAATAAATACTTTAACTGCTTTAACATGAACAATACTAGGTTCTTTGTAAAACCTTCCAGCTAAGAAAGATTTAAATGGCTGTATGTAAAAGGCAGTGGTCCCTTGGTGCCTTTTCTTATTCTGGTGAGAATGATGAGTGCTTAATAATGAAAATCTCATCAGATTCCCATGCAGTCATTACACCTTGTTTGCTCTAAATCATATTTTGACATTTCAAATGGTGAGATATTTATGGATTAAAATTGAAATTCATTCATTGTTCTTAAAAAAAACACAAAACATAGGTAGGACTTTTGTCATGTACAATGCTGATACCAACCCCAGATTTTTTGTCTGTTTTTTGTTTGTTTGTTTTTTGGGTTGTTTTTTTGGAGGGTTTTTTGTGGTGATGTTTTTTTACTGTCATTAAAAGCTGGTAATATAATCAATTTATGTTCCACTGATAAACAAATTATGAGAAAATACTGAAATGGCAGGTTTCATTTTATGTTGGTCATGTATACTTGCTGAATCTACATTAAAATTCAAATTGTGCAGACCTGTTTCTAATTCTGAAAACCATCTGCATTCTACTAAAGTGTTCAAGGTCTTAATTCAGAAACTTATTTCTGAAGGTTCCAATGCTTCACATGCATGTGTTGAAAATTTCTGATTTACATAAAGTCCCCTCTGATAATCTAAAACAACTTGTCCTTTTGCAGGTATAAAAGATGCCACACAGGGTACACAATGCAAATTCTTGGATGATCATGGATGAAATTAGAGCACTCTTATCTAATTATAATTTTCACATTGTTCCCCTTCTGAGTGAGCTCTCATTCAATAAAAATAGAACACACAATGAGTTCCTTTATGAGATGCTCCCTGCTTCTGATGCATTGTGGTCAACCTACAGGTACCAGAGTTATCAGTATTGTGTATCCCGTAACTGCAAACAAGGTCAGTCATCTGAATTGACTTTTATCTACCTCAAATATTTCAGCTTAGATGACCGCGACTAATTCATCTGTCATACTTCTTGTGTATGCCATCAAACATCTCCTAAAGGAATCTTTTATTGTAGTATCTGATTGTTTTATTATAGTATCTGATAGGTTTTGTAACCGAATCTGAAAACAATGAATTACTCTTGGAGATTAGAGTTTAAAACACTATAATACTAGCTCCCAGCATTCAAGACTGATCTTTGCTGAGTTTCACTTGACGCAGCATGTAAACTTCTCTACCAGATTGTCTGAGCACACTCAAAGCTTAATTGATCCAATTTGCATGTCTCATCCTGGCAGAATTGTGCATCATTTCTATCCTCTTGGCCTAAGTGATCACAATCTAATGACTTTGTATACAAAGCAGATGGAAAGTTTCCAGCTCCTTTGCTATCCCCTTGCATTCATCCATATTAAAGCAATTATAATTTGACAAGCAATCTGATCTTTCTGTATTTTTATAGGATTACTGTCTCATTGATCGGCCTTCTGTCACCAAGTTCAGAACTTCATACTGAAGGCATTTTCACTTTCGTCTCACACCTTCTGTGTGGTTCATTAAAAAGATCACTTAATTTAACAAATTGTACTAAATATCCCCCCCCAGGGAGGTTCTATACAGCTTGGTGTAAATCAGCACGGCTCTGTGCACTAGAAGGAGAAAGCAATTCTCATTCATTGAGGATCTGCTTCTATATTTTTAAGATAAAAGAAATAATTAATTGTATCCATATTCAAGATCTGAGCCTTGTCCAATAATACATACTACCAAAAATGCATGGCTTTTAAAAGGAAAATGTTATTTTTAATCAAGTAAACATTTTCCAAATACTAACTCTTCTGGCACAGGAAACAGAAATATCTTATTTATGTTATTTTTCTGTATTTTTTCCCTTAAAAATAGTCAAATTGATATTTAAATATGGCAGTTTAGTAAAAAGTTATATTACTTATGAATAGGTGAAATCCAGGTTGTGAAAATTACACAAATAAATAAAAGTTCTGCAAAGAAAAGTCACAAGATCAGTCAAACCAATGAGAATAAGGATGTATTTATTTCAAATATTCAAACTGAAATTTCTGAAGTGAATATAAAGTGCTACTTAATAATCTCATTTGTAGTTCACAGGTGGAATATATATTCCCACCTGTTTCTAGTTTAAATACATCTTCAAAGGTAATTGTGTTTCTTCATCTGTACTCTATTCCTCAAATTCCTAACTGGCAAATTCTTTGTCCTCCTAAAAATCTGACAGATCCTCTGCTCTTCTGAGGGTTTGTGGTTGACTAATACTGGTTTGTTTTATTTTATTTTATTTTATTTTATTTTATTTTATTTTATTTTATTTTATTTTATTTTATTATTTTCCATCCTTTTTGTTTTTTGTTTGTTTGTTTGTTTCTTCCTCTTTTGTTCTGTCCATGAATCTCTGTTGGTATTTGTTTAACAAAATTTATGAGAAGACAAAAACACTGTTTGGGTTTTTCTTTTTTTAATTTGTGAGAAATTTGAAGCATGTTGTTCACAGAAGTGATCAAACACCAGTGGTCAGTGCTCACAACAGTACATGATAAGGAATACCCTTCAGTCTGCTCTGCAGCTACTTTTAAAACAGGTGGAAGACTGGAAGGCAAAGACAATGGCTGTATAAGAGAATAAAGGAAGGAACCAAAATTTACTATTAAATTCTCCAATTTTTATCAAAGAAAAAGTATGCCATTTCAGCAATAGAGCCATGTTGTTGTGCCCATATTTACATAAAAATGACAGTATAGGTGAATCTAGTGAATCTGATATTAAGTGGCAGAAAACCTAACTGAATTAACTAAGTAAACCAATTTGATCATTAAAAAAAAAAAAAGGCATTAAGACAGAAAACGGTAGTACAAAACCAGCAGTGCTTTTATGTTACTTGCACTTCAAATAGACTCAGTGGACAAGCCAAACATAAGCTGCTTGTATTGCAACCTTGGTTGAGTCTTGTAAAGACAACCTATGTGTTTCCAAGAGAAGAATTATGCCTCTGGTTACATAAGTAAGTAAAACCCCTGCTATCTACAGACTTTTTTCTCATTGTTAAAATGTATGGTCTTGTAGCTTATAAATGGGTTGTGCAGGTGTAAGTCAGCGGAACATAACAAACACATCTGTGGATGACACTCAAGACATAATAAAATGCAGTTTTCAGTCTCTCAGCTGTGTTAGCTCAGCAGGACTAATAGCAATAATAAGTAGGAAAAAAAAATATTACCAGAACAGGCAGGTGTGACTCACACATTGAAAAACTGAGGAACAAAGTATAATTTTATACAGTAACTTTTAAGAACAAATTTTCTGGTACTCTGTAAAGAATCAGACACATATTAGACCATGGTGTTGTATTTAGTGAAGACACCTAGGATTTCAAAGCCAGTGTGGAGGCTCATGGCCCTGAGCTTTCTCTTCCATGCAGCAAACTGCTTCTTCTTCTGGCAGCCCCACACTCCACCCTGAAGGCATTTAAATTTTCATTTGAGGTAAAAAAATTAACAGTATTGAATGTTTTTCTTGAGCCCAAGTTTAAAACAAAATGTCAGGAATGGTCTATTGAATAATGAGGCACACAATTCCAGGAGTATGAAGAACAGAATAACTCTTATTTGGCTTTGAAAATAAATTAGGAAAATGCATTTACATTTCCAACAGATGCAGGTAATTATGGGGGAAAAAAAAAAAGATCTGGTTTCACCCCTTACTCTCTACAATGGCACTCTTACCAGTTCAGTCAGAGTTCTGTTATCATTAAAAGTTATTCACAGGTGCCAGAGTGTTTGACTCCAGGAAAATTTGCAATATTGCTGATCACTTTGTTCACTGCAATAAACTTAACTTCTGACCTTGATAGTTAAGCTGCAACATGTTTTGCCCTGTATCTTGTTAATTACCTTACAAAGTAATTTTCTGGAGAATTGAATTTGATCCACAACCTGTTAGCTCATCCTGCTACAGTCCAAAACTCTGTTCCAAATTTATATTTGCATTTTAAGCATAGTACAAAGCATGCATGAAATAATCCAAACTGGAAGGTGGTCCACTGTATCTAACACAGAAGATGATAAAATTATTTCAGAAACAAAGGTAAATATCTTGAATTTTTAGTCTAGCCTGCAGATACAGACCCTTATTTGTCTCAAGGTATCAGAAGGATCTGTCATCAAGGTGGACATCTTAATCTTTCTTTCTTCTTCATAGCCTCATTTCCTGCTTGCTGGATATTTTGGAAGCAAGACAAAGCACCTGAGCTCTGTATCATCCCATATGAAAAGCAGTAATTGATTTAGTTTTGTGCTACTAGAAGAAAAAAATTGGCAAAAAAACATTCTGGAAAGATGATTTTGCCATCAGACTAACAGAATGGACCATCATCTTCTACCCAGCTGTGCTTACTAAAATAATACATGAAGGGAAATTGTTGAATGCGATACCGTGGCTTACACAGTATGGAACAAAAACAAATTTTGACAGGACACTGAAATTAGTCTGTAGGAAAGAACTCCCATGTAGCCTGCAAACAGATGAGAGGAAGCAGTTACATGAAATGAAGAATGTAGAAATACCAGTCTAGAAGGAAAAGTGTCTACTGAGGTTCTGCAAGACTAGAAAACTCCCAAGTGTCATTATTTCATCCCCTTAACTCCAAATACGTATTCACTTTGTAAGGTATGGACAGGCTGCCTTCCTTAGCGGTAGACCAGAGCATTAATCTTTTTGATTTTCAGCTCTGAGTTTGGAAATGACCTGGACATGGCCCAGTTGCTGCTCTGTAATATTCACACCCTTTCGTCCATCTATTGAGAGGTCAAACTTGCTTGGACTCCTCCAGATCTCTATGTGGCTTTTTTGCTTATCCATACTCTATCTTGACTGAGTAATTCTTGCAACCTTGTGGAAGGAAGCCTTTTTTTCTTGTTCTATGTTGCTTGGCACCATGTTGCTCATGTTTTAGGCTTTTCTTGAACAAATTCTGAGTTCTCTAGCCCTTGCCAGTTAAGTTTTATAATTTTGCTTTTTTTTTAATGTTTCTATCCTTTGCAACCTGTTCCCAGAAAAGAAACATAAAATCACTTTTCTACTAGTTTTTGTCTTCATGATAGTTGGTTTTGCTGCTGTCTTGTATCATAGATTACCTTGTTGTACATGAACTATTCCTCTTTTAACTACAAATGAGTTTTACGCACCTTTCTGTCCCTTTCAACAACATCTGTAAGTTTACAGACATAGTCTTCTCCACGTCTCAAACCTGGATTTTACTGGATCTCTGACTAAGTACCCTCCTTTCCCATCTGTGTTAACATAACTAAGTCAGCTAGCATTACTACCTATAAGGCCTTATTTCCAGCAAACCCAGGTGGTGGGTTGATGACTTAAGCCAATGTATGCCCCTTATACATGCATATAGCATTTTTAGTAAAAGGAATCAAGACATATACCTATTATTGTTATACTTTAATGTAAATTATCTTTTCATAAACAGATAAACTGAAATAACTTTTTAAACAACTATTATTTCCTTTGCTTTTCAAATTTTTTAAGAGGGATTAAGCTGCACACAGGAGTACACTTGATTCAGCAGAAAGAATACAACAGAAAAGCAATAGGGCTTTAAGATCCTCAGAGTAGTAATGGCCATGGGCTTGCAAAAAGAAACAAACATGAATTGTGCAATTTGAATCATAAAATGAAACAGGAAATAAAAGTTTAATTTGGCTTATTTCCTGTTTATCTGAAGGTTTAATACAGTGGTCATAAAAATATCGAAAAAATGGAGGAAATTAATAAAAGCTCTGTAAAGATTAACACAGGACTGCACTGCTGACTAATGAGGAAAACTTTTAAAACTGTAAAATAAGTATTGCTTAGCTAAGCTACAGTTAAGTGTTAAAAGGTAAAAGGTGGGGAGGACAACAGTTTACATATGCATGCATATTAACATAAGAGGAGTGAGAGGAATTAATGTAATGGTTTTTAATATAAATACTATGCAGCGTTATATACTGCAGGTTAAAAAAGCAAGATAAAAATAAGCCAAGTACTTTCTTAAATGTCTACTCTGTCCGTATAATGTGTGTAAATTATATTTGAAAGACAAGTTAGGCAATTTCCTAATTTATGGCATTGCATTTATGCCATGATTTTGGAAACAAGAAATTATCATCTGCTCTTCCCAGCTGTGTCTGAAAACTTTTCACTGTTACAGAATAACAAGCTAAAGTTTGCCTAATACAGTACCTGCCTACCTTTTAAGAAAAATGAATTACTTGATTGTCTACTCAGCACAGTTATGATTTGGTACCTCAGTGTGCAGTGTTTAAGCAGCTTATCATCCTTACACATGTATCCAAGTACCAGATTCTCTGTATTTTGGAAGCATTTCAAATGGAAAACAATTCTTTGGGCTCAATTCTTGCATGCACTCCGCAACAACAAAATTGCATGTCTCTATAGTCCCCAAGGTAATTTCACACGATTTACAGAAACAGGAATATTAAATGGGACAGTATGACTACAGAATATTTTGTGGAATTAATGCAGCAAATTCTCATTAAATCACCTAGAAAATTACATTAAATTTATTTTTTTTCTATTCAGAGAGGGCCAAAGAATCTCCTGCAATATAGGTAGAACATTATGTCAGACCTCTCTTAGCTGTTCTCAACATATACTCTATTCATCCGTATGAAGCACCATAATGCAGGCTTTCAGTGTTCCAAGAATACTAGGTATGATTGAAAGGAAGGCACTATTTTTGAAATGTCAAAATATGGAATACGTTGCTACCTGTTCTAAATCAGTCCTCAGTATTCCTCTTCTACTAACCTACAGAATAAAATATCAGTAAAAAATTGAATTTCAAAATAGTTACATTCCAAAATTAGTATTCTCAAATGGTCTACTAGGGTAAATAAAACTGATCTCAGAACTCTGGATTAAACCTTGAGTTACTCTATGAACAGCAAAACTTAATAAACAGCATATATTAAAAAACTTTTGACTTCTCAAATACTAAGAACTACCTTCCCCTCCCAGGGGAGCATCCTGAAAAAGAAAGCCTGAGACTGAGTCAGCAAGACATATTTTGTATTTTTGGGTACATGTATAATTGCAGATTAACAACTATATGCAAAAGAGCTATATTTGTCTTGGAGTTCCTATTTATCTAAAAGAAAAAAAAATATTTATTCTTAGTTATATTGTTTATAATTTATAGAGTACTACTACTGTACTGAGTGCTTTACACCCATGTAAATAACAATATTACTTTTGCAAAAGCACGGGGCTGTAGAACCAGTAAATACTCTAATAGGGAAGGAACTATTGCCAGTAGTAGTTTTTTTTATCTCAGTCAAAAATATCTGCAATAATTCATCCTAATTATATTGTATACTTATATGAGTATATTTAATTATTTTGGTGATAGGCATCTTTTCATTATATTCTTCTATTGCCAATGGAGTTTCTTCATTGGTGAAGTTTACACTTAGTCTCAGAAGGTTAAGGCTGTTACCATTTATAGATGGAGGTTAATTAATCTATAGTTATGTGTTAACATATTTTTCATATAATCTAAACAAAAAAAAACAATTTTAAAAAGGTTTATATTCTTTTTGACAGCCTTGAAGCTATGAGAGATTAAGAAATGTAACCTTCTAAAACTTCTGCTTATGTAGTAGGCTGGTATTTATACCACAACCATAGTTTGGACAGTTGGGACAGAATTGAGAGTTCTCCTAACAGAATAAATGACACTGCTTTTTCTATGAGCTACTTGTCTCTAGTTTACATGACACTAAGTATCTCTCTTCCAGTGAAAAAGTGACAGAGAAGATGCTGGTAGCAAAAGATAGCTAATAGTAATTCTGAGAGAAATGAGCAACCTAGTGCGTTAACTTCTTTTCATCTCTCAGCATTTCCATCATTAGCACTTAGCTCAGCCACCTCTTCCAGGACAATGCATAACACTGACAGAAAAAAAAAAATAAATTATACTACAGAGATTTTCCTGAACTTATCACCAGTATACTTATTGGACAGGAAGGAACCATCCCTGTTTTTTTCAGAATCTCCAGTTGTATTATCCCATGTACTTCCCTTAACTGGTAAATTTAGTACTGGAAAACTGGCATGTGAACACAGGTACTATTTGAATTAAGTGATTACTAAAAAAAAAACCACTTAAGAAATACAGTGAGATATTGAAAGCAAAAATAAAACACACCAAAAAAACCCCAACAAACAAACAACAACAAAACAAAACACAAAAAAAACCCAAACAAAACCACTAAAAAATCAACCAAACAAAAATGCCAAAAAAATCCCAATACTGTGGAGCAGAGAAGAAATTCAGCAGCAATAGTCCTGGTAGCATTTTAGCCTGTGACACATGGAAAATACTAAATACATGGAATGAATGCCAAATGAGTCTGCAGACAGATACTTATGTCTAACAGTACAGGTATAAGAAAAAAGGCAACATTGAAAAGATAGTGTGAAAGCAGGATACAAGATGTAAAACTTTAAAGCATATGAAGTTTGATCTTTTGGAAACAATGGTTTTAACTTCACTGATCTAAAAGAAGTAGCCTCGTACTAACATAACATAGATGTCGGATAGATCTGCACTTAGGAATTTCAACTAACTTGTCATCCATAAAAGATGGAAAATGAATATAAGAAAGAACTTCCTGTTATCTCTTCATAATGTTTAAAAACATTGCATGATTCTAGTTTTCAGAACCAATAATAGTCTCCCTTCATAGCAAAGAACAATAGTGAACTATCGTCTAACATCTCCATATTTATTTGGATTCTGTCACTGCTTCTTAATCTGCTATTGCCTCTTGTCTTACAAGACCACTGCCTCAGGGCAAGGGTTGTGTTTATTTGCGCTGTGCCTAGCACAGTGAGAATTCAGTTCATGACTGGGCTTCCTTAGCCCTAGAATAATGCAAATACTCACAGTTCTTGGTAGATCTAGTTTTACAGTGCTCTGTTTCCAATGTCACTAATACACAACTGTGAGACTAGAGGGTGAAATAAAACTGGATTTTGAGTGACAGTCAATGGCATGAACTAGAGGACAAAAAGAAACTTGGCAGACGAGGATGAGGAGAAGGAATGTTAGAACATGGTTAAGGAAAGTCAGCTGAAGGACCATGAGCTTGACTGACATGAAAACTGTAAATCTCATGCTCTCGTGGAAAGAAGGCATTTTCTGATAACCAGCCAAGGATACAGGAGACTTGCATCTACATATTGTTGTAAAATTAGCTTTTACTCTTGCTTTGTATTTTGTCAGAGACTCATAAAATGTAGTTTTAAATAATGCACAAAGGAAATTCAGAGTAGAGCACTGCAGGTAGAGCCTATTAGTCTACTGAAATACAGAACTGGTATTACAGGATTACATAAATAGCATGGCAGTACCATCGAATAAAAAGCTGTTATGAGGGTTATTTAATTTATGGATGTTGTCATCACCTTCAATAACCTTCCTCTTCTGTAATGTCACATGTTAAGGATCAATGTTTTATATTATACTAAAGGATCAAAAAGCTGCAAGTTCTGGTTTAGTATCCAATCATAAGTCTCTCTATTATCACTTCTAATAATGAAATTACATACAAATTGTCTTTTAGTGCTTGAGCATGTAAAATTGTCATGACTTTAAATCCGCAGCATAAAACCCATTTCTGTATCTACTCAGCTGTGTGAGAAGATGACTTCCTATAAAGAGAGAAAGAGGAAATTACACTATAGCTGTGCAGGCTAATGAAATCAACCAGGAAAAGGCAGTAGACTTTAGGTTACACCTTTGGATAATTCTTTCTGTGTGCCTTAATCTCACTGTTCTCCCCAGAGACAATTTAGTCCTGCGTGCTAAATAGGAAACACTCAGATTGTCAGTCAGCTCTCAATTATTTGGGGAAATCCAAATAAAGTAAAGCATGAAATACTGCAAAGCCCACAGCAACTACCCAGTGAAGAAAAGTGTGCTACTAGTGACAGCGTAGTACAAGCTGAGATGGTAAATTCATACCACTGCTGTAGTGTTCAAGCATTCTTTCACCAAAACCTATTTGATGCACAAAACAGGTAAGCAGAATTTGAATATTTTGGCTTGCATATGTTGTTTCATTTACAGCACTTATTGTAGTAAAACATTGACAGGAACTGCATGTCCCGTTTTATTCACAAGGTCAGCTGTTATCAATTTGCATTAGCACAGAACAAAAAAAGAGTTCCTGAGGTGGATAAATATCAGAACTTTATATGATTTGCTTTTTCACTTTCATAAATGGCCTTTTGGGAGTATATAAAACAGTATTCTTTCAAAGATTATACTAAAAGTAAAGATAATATAAATAGAAAAGGAACAAAAAACATAACAAAGGGGAAGCTTCCCTCTGAGTTATTTTGACATCTTTGCTTTCCACACAGTGTCTACAAAGACAAATGAAGAATAGTTGGTTTGGTTTGGGTTGTGTTTGGTTTTGTTTTGTTTGTTTGTTTTTATTTCCCAATAAATAAATGGGGGGGGGAAGAAAAAAAAAGAAATCTGTGCAGAACTGTAGCTACCCTTGGAGAGGAGCTTACCTGCAAAACAGATGTGAATATTTATCTTGCACTGGACACTTGGAGGGGCAAGACTCCAGGCTGAGGCTGGGCAGAGAGTGCTGGTCCCAGTGGGATACCTCCAGAAGCAGCAAGAGGGACAGAGCCATCCAGGGAATTGCACCCAACACACATCCTGCTCTGTTATCTGCAAATGAGCAGTCCTTTTTACCTACATTTAGCCTTTGTAATTTCACCCCATCCACTCTCCATTTCCTAAGGTGTCAGTAAAACTGCTGTAGCTAGTTTCTAGAGAGAATAAAAGCTATTTGCACTATCTATTCAGAGGTCCTCAGCTCTTTCATCACAGATGAAAGTCTGGAGAAGGGTCTGAAGAGACCTTATAGTGGTTTTCAAGTACCTGAAGCAGCCTACAGGAGAGCTAGTAAGGGAGTTTTTACCAGGGTGTGTAGTGATAGGACTAGGGGTAATGGTTTTAAGCAGGAAGACAGTAGATTTGTGTAAGATACTAGGAAGAATTTGTTAGTGTAATTGTGGTGAGACACTGGAACAGGTTGCCCAGGGAGGTTGTGGATGTTCCCTCCCTGGACGTGTTCAAAGCCAGGTTCGAAGGGTCTTTGAGCAACGTTGTCTAGTGGGTGGTGTGCCTGCCCATGCAGGGGGCTTGGAACTAGATGGTATTTAACGTCCCTTCTAACCCTACTCATTCTATGATTCTATCAAGTTCCTTCAGTTTCTCAGCAGCTGGTATTCCCTCGTATGGCTTTGAGTTTGACTGAGTGGCCAGGACCTCCACAGTACTCACCACTTGAAAATATTTTAGTAAAGACACTTATCATCCAAGTCAATCAAAAACCATCAGATGCATCTCAAAGTGTCAGGCTATAATCTAGAAAAAGAGCCCTACTTTTCATTATGTGCATGGCTTGATAGAAGGTCACACCAAAGCAAAATATCGTATGTGAGTAATTAACCAACACCTTTGAAAAACAACAAAGAAAAACCCTAGCACAGAAAAACCCCAAACACACAGACAAAAAACCCTAACAACAGTGGCTTCCCCAGTCCAGCCTCCTTCACTCCAAAGAGAAGAGGCTGGAAAAAATAACCTGTTCCCTATGCTGACAATAACATATGCTTCTTGTTTCCCCACTCTAGCTTGGCACAAACTTGTACGTTCTCTTAAACGAACCAGTTTTCTAGGAATTTTTTTAAGTTCACTGCATTTAGGTATTTTTATGCTTCACTCTTCCTGTTCTACTGTAGAAAATAAAAATCATGCAAATATTAGCTTTATGTACTTTGGTACATATTTGAAAATTGAATCCAACAAGTCTTTTTATCTTAAAAGAAAAATGAAGAGGCAGGTGAAAAGAAATTGAAAGGCAATGACTCTGGGCTTTAACAAGCTACATACCCTTAGTCCACTTATTTAACCTTTTTTTTCTTGATTTTACCATCTAGAAAATGCCAGTTAGGATTTATACTTTCCTTCCCCATACATTATAAATAACAAATACATGCAGGGCATATTCTAAGTTCTTTCTGAGAAGTACCAGTGCTCCTCTCAAAGTTAAATATTGACTTCTTGGGTTTGGGGTCAATCAAGCATATGTCTTTTTCATTTTCAGTCCTTCATATCTTAGTGAGGGAAAAAAAAAAAAAGTTTGAACTCAGCAAAGAGCTTGAAACTGTCTCTGTCTTCAACTATACCTAAATTTAGAGCCATTGGAAAAAGAGCTTTGGTTTGAATCCAAATGAAAACAGTGAAGCCAGGCATCAGCCAGCATCTCTCATGGAGTTCACAACCTTATAACAATTCTTCAGGTCTATTTTTGGCTTCTTTTGATTGTTGATTATTTTTTTGTAGTAAGAAAAATGACAGGATAACTGACTGACACTTGTGTCATTATAATGCTTTTGAGGAGACTGACACCCTTGCAGCAGAGTAGGTAAAATGAAATCAAAAACAAAAGACAAAAAATCCAACAGCAAGAAAAAAACTCCACACAATTAAAAAAAACAAAAACAAACAAAACCACACAACAAAAACAAACAACACCAAAACACTGGATGTCTGATAGTTAGGTAACAAAACCAAAAAAAAGATATCAACTCAATTTTAAATTTCTGCTTTAACTACACCTCTTTGTGTACCCATACAGACTTTTATTACAAGACTGTATACAGCTTTTCAAATATTAAATATAAGAGCATACACTTTTTCCTAATTTAAGTTTTTCTGCATGGAATAATTTAAAACTGCTCTGTACTGTTATTTTTATGCCCAAATAGGTTCCATTTAAGCCATTTATATGGAAAATGCAAAGTAAATCATTTCACAAAATATATCACCAAGCAACAGCAAACATTTTCTGGAAAACAGAAGCCACCTATACTTCTAGCTAAATTAGCATCATAGTTAACTCCCTCATCTCGTACATGGCATCTCTGTAAGGTAACAGTGCCTACCCAAACAGGTAAATGGCTTAAATAGTTAAATTATTCAGCCCTTTAAGTGAAAATAACATATGCTGTGCTGACAGACAGAAAGAAATTGTATATGGCTCAGTCCACAATCTGATTACATGTTAAGCACCTCCCAAGAGGCCCTCAGAATTACTCAGGATTGAATCCAAGATGATTAAAATTCATGTCATGGAAAGGAAAGACCTACATTAGAAAAGAAAAAAAACCCTCAGTCACCTCTGACTCCTATTAGTGTAAAAGTAATGGAAGTCCTCCAGAGGTTTCTCCAGAGCAACATGAGAAAAAGACCATTGCTATCTTAAGAAAATAAAGATATTAAAACCAAATCAAAACAAACAACAACAGCAACAAAACAACACAAGACAAAAAACATTCTGTGAATAAATGGATATCAAGGGTGCAAGAAGGAAGGCTTCAATATACCTCAAGTATGGATATGAAGTCTTGTTAAAAAAACATGAAAACATTGAAAAATTATACTAAGTGACAGATTCATCTTACTGAAGTGAATAGGAGCCCAGCTACATTATTTAAAAGAACAGGATTTTACCCTGCATGATCATGTAATTGAAATGTCAGAACGAACGTACCCAGGAGGACAGAGTTAACACCGAACATGGAATTAACATTGGTATTACATGACTCTTAACGATCTACCATATAACCCTAACATTCTCTGAATGCTGCCTTCCAAACAGAATTGCCTAGGGCTTTGTAAAATTGAATAGAGAGGAGGAGAAAATATTCCCTATTGAAGCTCCATTTGCCTGAGTGTTTCTGAAGCATTTTTATCTCACAGCCCTTAAAATCTGGAGGACAGTTCCTCAGTCCTGGATGTGCAGTTAGATTGGCACCCTGCAAAGCACCCTGAATGTAAGGCAGTTCAGGACTGACCTCCCTAGGAGCAGAGCACTCTGCAGAACACGAGGCAGTGTCTGGTTGCTGCTTCCACTTCACTTGATGAGAGTTATGCCAGCTCTTTGCTTGTTGTATCTTCCTCACCAAACAGAAAGAAGAAGAAGAAGAAGAAAAAAAAAAAGGTGCAACCTTCCTATCCAAATCTTGGTCTTCTCAGTTCCTATCTGCCTGCAAAGGATTTGAAACAAGACTAGTAATATTTTTCAGAGGAGAAGAGGGGGAGGAAGGCAACTGCCGCTCACTTGAGAATGGTGCTACATATTATATGTTAACATACAGAAAGAAAATCACTTCTTCACGTCTTTGCTCCCCTGCGTGGGAATGCAGCTTTGATTATGATTGCACCCCAGGAACCACACAGTTAAAAGCCTCTCCAGTGAGAAGGTTAGGAACTGGGCACATCTTATCTTACAAGATGCTCAGCAAGGGCTCTGTTTCCAGGAAGATGGGATTCCTTTTGCAAGTGCAAATTTTTCTCTGCTTTCCTACAAAATGAATTGCTGGTATAAATGTGAATTCTTGAGCCAACAATTCATACTGCTGATATAAAAGTAGGCTGGGCACAGACTGTTTCAGAAAAAAAGGGTTTGCTTTTTGGGAGATATCTGCTTATGAATGCTAGGACTCCTGTAAAGGACAGGAAAGAGCAGACTGCAAAGCTAAAAATAGCGACATACATTCAAATACCATGTACTCTAGCGCTACCACGGCATATTTGGCCATAATTTAGCAACTGAATGAGGATGAGAATTGCTACAGATCAAAAGCAGTCTTCAGTTGAGTATTTAAAGACACTTCTTTTCCAGGAGAGAAATGCTAATTTGTCAGCCACACTTCCCTTCTTATCACTGGGCAACAATGCCAAACATGCCATTTTCCAGAGGCACAAGAGAAGCTCCAACATGAAAACAAATTTGCCTAAAAGACAAAATTTACAAAGCCAAGGTGCAGCTCCATGGTATTAGAGTGAAAATTGCTAAATAACATAAAATTTAAGAAAACCTTTTAGGATTACTGTAATAAAATATTAAATTTCTTCTTCTTAAGGGCTCAGCTGTGTAAAGTAGCAGCTCCAGATCAGAAAAGAAAACACAACTATAACTTTAATAAGGAGAGCAGCTCGCCATTTAACTTGATTATTCAGTTGGCATGATTAAATCCTAAGTGCTTAACCATGTTAACACAAACACCAAGTTTTTTGTCTCAGTAGGACAAATTAAGTAAGATGATATTCATTGCGCTTGTATATTTGAAGCAGGAGATTTCAGATTACTTCATCTCCTTTTCTCTAAACATGTCATTTTGCCAAATACTTTCACTCACTTGTTTTGCATGCATTTGCTCTATTGTAATGAGAAAAGATACTGGCATTACCTCAAAAAACTCGGTTTTCTTTCAATAAGATGATCACATACAAATGCCACATAGAAACCTAAGAGGTGTTTTTTGGGGTGGTTGGGGTTGTTGGGTTTTTTTTTCATAATTGCTGAAGCAAGCGTATTACCCACCAGCACAAGGTAGTGGATGAGCTACGGCCTGGATTCACAGCTGTGCTCAGTGCGCCCCGTGTGCAGCAACAGGCATGTGTAAAGAGTCATTTGGGATGCCCTGATGAAAGAGCTTGCTCTGCACTGGCCCGGTGCCCATCAGAAAGAAGGTACAGCCACAAGGCTGTGGGATGCACAGAGGGCAGTGAAACCCCCAAGGTACCAATCTGCCAGGCAGGCAATGTCAAAACAAAGCAGTAGGGCAGACATGCCCTCCTTTTTACTTGTCACACCTCCAGATTCCCGATTCTCTCTCTCTTGCCTTCAGTAGTGCCAATCTTTAGGGAGGGAACAACATAACACAGAACTTCTATTTTCTGGGACTAGCTGGTAGCTCTTATAAAAGGATATTAATAATTGTGTTTCTCTATTCCTATATAAAAAAATACATCTAATATGAGTAACAGAATATGGACTTCGCATTAATGGTGGTAAAACACTTTCATGATTATATCACTTTAAAGAAGCATAGCTAATGTGTACAGGTCTCACAGAAAATTGCAAGATGAATCAGGAATGTAATCTTGTTGCTGTTTTGAAGTGCTATTTTTTTTTTTTTCAAACTAAAAAACTTTGTCTCATCCTGGTTTAAATCAACCACACTGACAGAATTACACTTTTTGAGTTGCACCGTTATAAACATATAAAAAAGCAAGCATCTGCACCTTTCAAAATTTGTTTAAATCCCCTACCTTTCCTACATAGAGTGGGTCTGTACCCATGTATTCTTCCAGCACAAAGAATTGATTCCACACCCAGCTGCGTTTGGTTCTCATCCTCCCTGATTGAAAGTAGGCCTTTGACTGGGAGCTTGAGTGCTCTGCTTGATTCATCCCAGAAAGACACATGAAAAGAGCTAGTATCTGCAGAAAATGGCAGAACTCCACTGCGCCCAACTTCATCCTTTTTTTTTTTTTTTTTTTTTTTTTCCAGTGAAAGAAAAAACCTTGATGAGAGAGGGTAGAATTCTAGTTGTCTCAGCAGCTCTAGCCTCCGGCAGGGTGGCAGCTGGGAGTCCAGAGATAATTTGTGGAGTGGTTGGTTGGAAGAAGTCACCACTGATGAATAGCCTTCACCAAAGAAATGGTGTAACAGGTACCTACACAGGAGAATGACAAGAGATGTTGTCAGAACCTCTTTTCATAAAGAATGTAAATTCTTTGCAGCTTTTTCATAATGCATCAAAAATGTTTATTTATTACTTTTTTCATCAGCAGCACAGTTGAGTTTATGTCATAATCTCGGAGTTTAGAGCATATTCTTTGGATGGCATCACTCTTACTGATACATTGGTATTTGTAGCTATAAAATTTTCTCTTGACTGTTCTCTTAATTCACCGGTTTTCCTAGTACAATTGATGTTTTTTTCTCTTTAAAATAATCAAAAAAAGTGTAATTATTCAGTTACTTAGTCTGATTTTTCCTCCTCTGTCTCTTACAATCTGTTTTACTTGCCATTACCATGACATAATTACAAATCAGCTACAGGCAGAAAGTTGTATCAATGACAAGGACATATCCTACCTTCACTCTCTTCTAGATAACTGACAAATAAAATAAAAGCATGTAGGATGAATCAGACCAATTAGATTGATTCTTAGTCACAGGACACCAGATGTTATGATTTGTTCTGATTTAAATCTGACCTGTTAAAAAACCCTGAGTCTCCCCACTCATTTTTAATACATTCCTAAAGCAAGTGTCAGGCATGGTAAGAAGCATGTTAGACTAGTTTATATACTTATACACAAATATGTTGAGAAAGATCAGATGATAATGTGATATTTGTGCTTTCAATGAAACATTCATTTAATGAGGAATGATTTTTCAGCAGTAATACATACAGGTTTTATCTTTTTGTGCATCTTGTCTCTTTTTACTTCAAAATCTGGTAGAACTCACTAGGAAAAAAAATAAAATACAAAAAACCTCCTAACTTTCAATACTTAAACAAGTCTTTTTTTCTGTCTTTTACAACTGTAAAAGCCTTCTCTGGCTAAGCGGAAATGTGTACTTAGTATGATGTTTTCAAAAGTATAAGTTCTATCAGTCAGAACCAAACATAGCTTTTCCTTTCTGAGGAATCAGCTGCATTAACCCCGTAAGATAAGCAATGCTGTCTCTGAAATAGGCCTCTTCCTTGTCTGAATGAGCGGAGAGGCAGACAAGAAGTATTTAAGAGCCAAACACCAGGTGAAAATGAGAAGGAATTTAAAACAGATAACAAGGTATTCATTTGGAATGATCTGCTACTATTTAGGAAGCCATTGAAAAAAGAAGATTTCATCCTTCCTGCATTTAATTAATCTAAAAAGACTAGACATTAAATCACATACACGCTAAATGCTCTAGATAGATTATCATTGTATCCCTACCCACTACTATTAAAACTGAGGGAAATGTGATCTCTGCTGTTTTCAGTATGTCAGGCTTTTCCAGCTGCAGAACACCTATGCACTGTGCTGCCAAAGGTACCTAGAGGGCAGAAACATGAAACAAATAAAAAGCTCTTCTGATTACAGAGTGTATTTAAAGCCTTTTTATAGTAATCCCTTCTGCGGTACTGCCCTGCATCAGAAAGGCTTTGCTTAGAGACTGGTGGGATAAACCACAAACCCACTGAGCGTGTTTGCTAAGCAGCAGCAATTTGAAAGCTTCCACATGTGAAAATCCAGTGTCTCCCTACAGGCAAAAAAAAAAAAAAGATAATAGGCAATGTCTTACCTAAAGACCCTAATTTCCACAACATGGACCAAGATTCTTTTTAATGCAGGTTTAATGCACAGTTGTCATCCTCACTAGTTTAAAATTACTAATCCAAACTAGTCATAGCTCAGTTTTGATCTGGCCCTTTGGGTAAATCATGACCATGTAATGTGGAAATCAGAGAGGGCTGCGATGAGTGTTAAGGAGAGTAGGTGATACGTGATTCCTCAGTGATACATTCGCTTCCTATCACTCAGTTCAAATAAGCTAAGCGTTGTTTGTAGTAGGGACTGTTTAAGCACACTTTACTTTCCCTCTCTGTGTCTAAATTATATCAGGTTAAGGACTTTTGATATTGATAAACTGTCACTTTATTTAAAAGAGGCAGCAGATTGTTATTTAACAGAGATAAAAATACAAAATGGATTTTCTTAAGAAATCTCGGTAAAACATTTACAATATGTTAGACTCTTAATACTAAGCAGTTTGAAATGTCTTGTTCTTGCCCTGAACAGACAATTTCAGACCTGGATTTGCTCTAACCTTTATCTAGAACAGTGTTCTCTTTTATCCTTTCTTTTACACCTGCAGGAAACTATGAAAGCTACCATATGGAGTACCATGGTCCCCAGCCACACACCACAGCACAGAACTGAAAAACGCACCCAAAAATACCAAGTGAAGAACAGTCCATATGCTAGACAGCACAATCTGATGAAAAGCAGAATACTCACACCCCCTTGAAAAAAATATGTATATTTATAAAATTGTTGCCTTTTACTCGTTCTCAAATACTTTCACAACACAGGCTCCACAATTCCAATTATTTTTACTCAGCTGTATTGCAGCATGGCAGCACTCTCTGCTCTGAAACTCTCTTCCCTCCCTTCCTCCCCTTCTTCAGGATAAGTCTTTCTATTCCTCTTAGAGCCTTTTTAGTTTTTATTTATAGTTCTTTCAACACATTGAATATGATACTTCCCAAAGCAGAAGTGTCTGGTATTTAAAAATATTTTCTGTTTGGTGAATAATTATTTATTAAATTGCATTTCACTGCCTTTTTTACTGATACAGATATACAAATTTATATGGATTTTAAAAATAAGAATAATAAAATATTCTATTTCTTTCCAAGTGTAACTAGCACTTCTACATCACTAGTTCTATGAAGTCCATAAGTATGAAGTCTGCAGTCTACATAAGCAGCATCACAGCATTCATAAAGCTGAAAACTAAAGACACTGTTGTGGCTTTTTTTCCTCATCAAGGCACAACTTCAGTGTTCAGGGTTGCACTTGCAGCAGTGGATATGACTAACACTGACAGCAATAGAGGCAATGCAGTGCTCTGATTCCAGTGCCTTCTCTGTCATCTGCATTTACAGGCTTGAGTGTGAAGTGAAGGCAAAACTGACCTGCAACCATTTTGTATTTTGGGTTTAAAGGTGCTCTTTGATAAAATGGAATCACTTTCTGGACAAACAGGAATCAGAGTACACAGAATTAAGAATTATTTGCACTTGTAATCGATGGAGCAAAATGCAATCAAGTCTCTTCACTCATGCTTTGCCTAAATAAAAAGTAATTTAGGAGTTAAAAATAAAATGAATTTGTCTGCTGGTATATTTAAATCATTAGACTCTACCTTTCACATCTAAGCTTATATTCCCTGTAAACTTTGTATATAGTCTTGACAATCACAAATATGAAGAATATAAACATAAAAACTGGTGTGTAATACAAAAAGTATGTTATGTGGTCTGGACTGTGGACATAGTATGTCCTACCAGAGCACTAACATACTGACTATCTTCCCCCCAAAATATCCATTAAATATCTATTCTCTCATGCTTGTGTTCTTAAATAGCTGGTTGATATATAGAACATCAGACTGAAGAATATACATTTGAAAAAAAAATAATAACCTCCTTATCCAGTATATACCATAAAACTTATATTTTTCTCCCATCTGCTGCATAGATATAGAACTATATTTAAACACAGTCTAGTAGCAGAAGTGTTCTGGTGAGCACTTCTAATCTGAAAAATGTTACTACTCTCCCTCACCAAAACAATCTGCTAGTGTCAAAAAGACACTATTGTGCACTGTCTCTGAGGGGCAATCTTGATTTGTTGAAAACATTCAGATCAGGAATAAGATCCTCAGCTGTAACGACTAGTTCCCCTCACTGCAAGCAATTAAGGATAATTTACACCCACTGAAAATCTCTCTGAATATTTTGCTTTGCTCCATAATTTCTAAAACAACGCATCTAGACTAGTCCTTGCTGTTTGTGTGTACAGTTAGTTATGGGCAAAACATGTCTTCAGCTCCCTAGATATCCTCATGGAAGCCCTCTTTCCCCACCCCTGAGACTTCCACAACCTTGCTGAAGGCTCTTGTGATCAGCTTCATACCAGATAACCTTTACAGCCAAACTACAAATTTCTGCAGACTTCCACTCATACAGTGTCACAGTGCCAGCTGAATCTATGAACTATATCATTTTCCTGTCAACCTCTTTAACACAGCAGGGAATTCTAGTTTTCACCATATGTTGTCCTAAAGTCTTTCCAATGTGCAAAATTCAGCAGGAAGAAGTGGAAATACAAAACTTTCTCCATTACTAAACTCCACCATCCTGAATAATATTTTTCTATTTTGAAATCTCACTGTCAGTTCTGGTCATCTACTGAAAGTGTAACTGAAGAGTTTTCCACTCCTGTTACCTTCCCTACACCTCCTCCCCTCCATTATTCTCCTCTCATCAGATTGTTTCATTTTTTTTTACCATTGTAAAATTTACAACATAAACCTGGACTTCACTGTCTCCAAAAGTACAGCCCCACAACACCTGATAGTAAATCTTGCTTTAGGTTGGTCAATAGTGCACAACTATAGCATGTTTGTTTTGTTGTGGGGTTTTTTTTCTCCACTTTAGTCATTCAATAAAATAGGAACCTGTGTGTTCATATAATTCTGTGGGTGACTGTTGCCACTGGATCTTGAACCACAGTCCTTAAACACAGTGGAATCAGCAGGTGAGCCCCTTGACAGCTGAACTACCCTTACTGAAATATTTATGTTTTGACATTCAGTTTTACAGTGCCCATTGGAAAGCCTGTCACTTTCTGTGGCAGAGAAAATTCCCTTTTGTTATGAGCCTGCATCTCTTCTGTGTCACATATCCTAACTATCACAGGAGACTTCCTCACAGTCACAGGAACTCTGTGATCCTTGAGACAAAGGGTTTAGAGAAGATAACTTGTCTAATTATGGTGTAGATTGCAATGTCTGCTTATCATTTCTTTCAGGGAAAGAAAAAATGAAAAATAAAAAGAGGAAAAAAAGGAAGGTGCCTTGGAGAAAGTGAGGTGGAGATTCTTCCATGAAATGAAGCTCTACGAGTCAAGGCAGTGCGATGATATGAGGAAACCTATTAACTCCCTGTGCCAGATGACATTACAGCTACAGACCACAACCTTCTGCCGCTAACTGGCCTAAATATTCACATGGGAAATCTGTAAATGTAGTGCACATCCTGCAGTCCGCATCTGGTTATCAAGCAAAAACCTATCACTGCTCCAAACATATGGTGCTGTTACACTATACTGGCTCCAATACCCTCTGACTCAGGTGAAAGAACCTGATGAGACAATAGAAAAACACTAGCCACACTTCAATAAATGATATGGCTAAAAAAATGTGTAAAGAAAACCAAACAATAGTTTTTGGTCTTCCATACTGCTCTACAGCTGATCGTAAGATTGTACGCAACTAGAGAGCTCAGTTGTTCAGGTTTTTGGTAGGTTTCTTTTTTCACTCAAGAAAAATTAGAAGAAAGACATTTTTTAAATTATTATCATTTCCTCCATGTAGAAGTTCTTTGTTGTTTTTTACACCTTGCTGTGGTACATTTTATAGATCTAAATTGCTGGAAAAGATTATGCTAATTTGATCCGTTATTGAAAAGAAACACTAGATATTTGTATATCCGTGACCAATCAAGTCAAATATTTAAATTTCCACATGCTCAATTTCTGCAGCCGCATTTAAGCTGAGGAACTTCACATAATACCAAGGGATGACTTCCTTGCAGAACCACTTAATTCCCGGATGAGGCACTCCTGCATTACTGCTTAGAGTTAAGCCTTATTTGGCAGGAAGAACTGAAGTAACCATCATCTATTTTATGCACTCTTCCTCAGATAGAATTTAATGATTTTTATTGCCACAAGAAAACAATTCTCAGTAGTAGCACAAAAGCATACACTGGGGGAGGTGGGGAAATAAAATAAAAGTGCCTGATAATCTAAAGGGCACTGAATGGCCCAAGGAAGGCCTTCATTGAAGAACTGCTGAACACATCAGATATTGAAGCCAACAGCCAAAAATATATACAGAAACTTACTAACCAACCCGTCACTAAATCTGACTCCCAAGCAACATATCAATCTACAAACTTGAAGTTTAAAATATTTCCTATTTTCATTGCACATTGGAGTCAATTTGTGAGTTGAATATTTTTGAGAAAAGGCTTAGCCAGGTTTATAGCAAAGTAGGTCTTTGACTTAGGACAACCTAAGGTTTTGCATTACTAATGATTTTCTTTAGTCAGGTCTCTGACTGTTGACAAACAAAGATATGAACAAAATACGCACATGCACATAGTTGTACTTGAAAAAAGACTGGTGAAAATCACATGGATGTGATATCCATTCTTCTTATCATACAGTTCATGGAAAATTTGCAATTATACAAATGCTTTACAATTACCCTTTTATATGGAAGGATAAAATCACTTTGCTAATAAATCAATAGCAAATAATCAAGAGGCTTTGCTATTAAATTAAAAAAAAGTAGACAAGAGACTTACAAGGCTTCCATCTCACTCTTAACACAGTTCTAATGACCTACATCAGCCTTTAATTACAGTAAAGTCTCTCATTTTGAGAGTGAAATGCCCTCTGATTAAAGTTTCAGTCTTTAACGGCTTTTTCAAGAAAATAGTCTATATTACTAATGTTAGTATTTTTATTCACATTAACTGACGCACGCTTCTAACATGCAGCAAAAGCTCAGATTTTTATCTTTGATATTTCACTAATATTCCAGGTAGTTTTTAACCTAAATGAAGTCCACAAACAAAATATATTTGACATACTTAACATTAGAAGTTGTCAGAGTCAGCCTTTAGCTCCTTTGCTTTTCCCCTCTTGCTGTGGCTTTTATTGCAATGTTTTTTTAATCTTGCTTAGCCTTTCATCATGACCCTAAAAAAGAAGTGTGTCTAGATTAGATCCCCTGGTAGTTGCAGGCTGGAGAGCTAGAAAAGTGTGTACAAGGACTTAAAACGGGATGTCACATTTGGTCCCTAGATAGTTCTTTTAGATTTGTTAAGTGGGGTTTTTTTTTATTCTTTTTTCCCCAACGATGGTAACACACCCATCACACTAGCTCTAATGAGTCACAGTTGTATTATTTCTAAACATCCTTACTTCACATTGCATCTTAAAAAAAATGTTACAATATTGCTAAGAGCAAACTAGTATAATTTCCCAACTAATCTTTATATGTTGACCTGTTGTACCTTCAGAAGCTATTTTCTAAGCAAACTTAATTTACTTATGGAACTTTCATGCTATTGCCCATCTCAATAGCTCTTCACGTGAGATTATGCAGACCTATCTTTTTCAGAAACAGTGTTAAGTATCTAGCTTTCACTAGAAACAATTCCCTGAAAACTTCAAGTAATGTAACGGAGACACAATAATAAATGTAATAAGGGTAGAAGGGTAAAGTCACGCATCAGTGCCAAGGAGAGACTGTTTCAGAAACTGTCATTCTTAAGAACGCATTTGCTTATTTGTCCTGGAAAAGCGATTTATTGTCTGCAAAGCTGTACAATCACCTCAGTTTTAGCTGAAAAATGGCAAGGCAGTATGTCTTGCTAGAGAGACTATAAAGTATATGCTGCCCTTTCAAGTCCCTCCTTTGACTTGAGAAGTTATCTATCAGAACACAAGGTTTCATCCTTGCAATGGAAAAGATTAAAGTATCAACATTTCAGTTCCCAAAATCAGAGCGTCTCTCTAGTGTCTGTCTCCCATCCCTCTCTAAATCCCCCAATTTGCCAGGGAAGACATCGTCTGCAGAATCCTGGCTCACCTGAACTACTTCACCTTTCAAAAGCAGGAGTATAAAGGCTAAATCTTATCTGAAAAAGGCATAATTTTTCCTCCATGTAGAAACTAGAATTCTGAGGATCCAGATCACAAGCCACTTGATATCAGTGCACACAGCCTATTATAGGAAAGCAGTACATGCCTATGTGTGGATTATGTGGATAGATGGGGAGAGAGGGTGGAGGGAGAAGGGTCAGTATCAAACAGCCAAGCACTGCAGAGCTAGCCTTACCGGCTGAATACTAATCAAATAAATAAACTCCCATCATCTCAACATTTGCAAACTCTAGAACATCCTTGACATAGAAGTAGGAAAGCTCTGGGAAATAACTCAGGAAATTTCCTGGCCTCAGTAGTCTTGTGCTCTGTATTAGCAGTGCCGGACTCTGAGATCAAGCAAGACAGCCGCTTTGGTTTGGCAGAAAGGACTGAGATAGGAGTTAAGTGCTGCCTTTATTTTACAGAAGTCCGTGGTCCTCCCTTCCCCCACTCGACCTCCCTGCTTGCCTGTGAGACTTCTTCAAAGAGTCAGAAAGGTGCTATTATTCTCTTAGTTTTCAGAAGGTGGACACACGCGTATAGCATTAGTGCTCTTACGTCCCACGATTTCCCTGCCACATCTGGTGCCGCCGCTCCCAGTCGCGTTGCCCGGCCGCCCGCAGACACCGCCCGGGCCGCCCCCTCGGCCCCTTCCCCGCCATCCACGAGCAGGGGCAACACGAAACTTACCCGGGGCCACGCCGCCCTGCTGACCCCGCAGGGCCGCGGCTCCGCTGCCCAGCACGGGCAGTACAGGGGCAAGGCGGGGGCGACGAACCGCACACAGCCCTTCCCTGCAACTACTCCCGTCTCCCTCTGCCTTCATAGGAAGGGTACAGGGGAAAAGAAAGGAGGTAAAGGCACAGGTGCAGCTGGCACTTACCTGCTCTACCTCGGCTGCCCAATGCAGTATTTTAATCCCAAGGCGGGCGCTGCCTCCGCGGCGAAGTGCTGGCGGGATGCTCCCAGGCGGGGACCGGACAGCGGGGCGCCCGCCTGGCATGGGGGATGCGCGCCCGCCCGCGCACTCGCCCGCAGCCGCGGAGGCAGGAGCGCCGCCTCTCCGCTCCTCCTCCTCCGCAGCAGAGCGCGGCGCGGCACAGCACGGCACCGGCACGGCCAGCGGCTGGGCACACAGTGGGAGAAGTGGGTGCCGGTGCCAAGCCCAGCTCTGAATGGGTGCGGATCGTGGCTGAGGGAGGAGGAGGAAAAAGGAGGGAGGGAAGAGGGGGGAGGGAGGGAAGAAAGCAGAGGAGGTGGAGATGGTACTCAGGGCAGGGGATATCACTGCTCGGCTGCCGGAGCCGGCTGCCAGCTCCTTCCGAGGGTGCTCGGAGGAAGCACCGGGACTCTTTGTACCTCCCGAAGACCCAGCGGTGGCTATTGAAAAGGAATCCAGGGAGCATCCAGCCTGCCCAGCCCCACTCCCCCTCGCCTCTCCTCCTTGACAGGATATACAGATGGAGTCCTTTGGATAAAAATCAGCAGCCGGGCTAGGGGGTGGGGCGGGAGTCAATCTATCTCCCGATTTGCATTTGAAACTCGGACCTGAAGGAGAGAGTTCAGGAATTGTTTTTATCCCCCCCCCCCCAACTTGTCCTAGAAGCCGCGATGAACTGAGCTTCTGAGGCGTGAAAATAAAGTCGCAAAACTAATCCGAACTCGCGGGGTGCCTACTTTGCAGTTTTGCCCTTTCAGTCTCCCCAGCCTGCCTCCCTTCCACTCATAAAACCCACACCTCCTCCCCCGGCCTCTTCGCCTGGCCGGCGATGGGGAAGCTGAGGATGCCGGGCAGCGAGCGGGCCAGGCCGGGGCTCCCTCTCCAAGTCCCAGGGCCGCGGGAGGCTTTCTTGGGGCAAGGCACAGACCTGCCACCGACCTGCTCAAGGGACCTAAAACCCCACACCCCTGCTGCCCTCCGCCTCCCCAGTGCTGCTGTCCCTCCTGATTACACCCTGTGGAAACCGTGTGTTTGTGTGAGTGCGAAGGGGGCAGGAGAGGATTAAAAAAAAAAAAAAAAAAGTAAATAAATGCATAGAATAAATAAACCAGGTGCTTTGTAGAATAAACAGCGGAGAGAGGCGGCCGTGGCGGGGCTCAGCGCACCAGCAGGAGGAAGAAGGCGCAGTATCAGGCTGGGTCTGGTGCCTGGCAGCATCTGCGCACAGCCCCGCAACCCCGAAGCTGCTCGGGGAAGCCGCTCTGAGAAATTAATACCTGCTTTGTTTGGACTCGGTCAGGCTGGGAAAGCGGCAGCACAAACTTTCTGCCTCATTTCGGCACTGCTGAAGCCTTTTGTGTCTGCAGAATGGAACAGGTCTACAACTGAAACATGATCGCTCAGAAGTCAGGACGCCTCCTGCAAAAAAAGGCAGAGGTTCCAAGTGTTGGCAGAGCTGCTGAACTGACATTTTCCACGGACAAAAATATTTTTAACACCTACTTTTTTTAGAACAAAGGATCTTACCAAGGGCAAGAAATGAGCCTTGGACAATGTCTTTTGATTCATAGCCTTACCAGAAAAGCATTCTCAACATTCTATGATCAAACTACTAAAGTGCATTTGCAATGATTTTCATTCCTTTCATACATTATACTATGAAGTGTGGTGTTAACAGTAAAAAAGTAATGTGAGGATAAACTCACTTATTAAAAAAAAACAAAACAAAATAAAACAAAACAAAACAACAACCCAGAAACCACCAAACAACACCCACCCAGCCAAAGAAAAACAACAAATAAACAAACAAACAAACCAAATCAAAACAACAGCCCACCTAACAACTGGTTTAGCTCACAAAAGTGTGGGGTTTTTAGATAATTTTAATATCTGGACTTATTTGTAGCCTTTGAATACACAAGTGCAAGCATGCGTGAATATTTTAATATGTCATATGTAATGGCTATGTGTTCCGGGTCTTTTAGCTTTGTTTTCAGATGTGATTTCCGGTGTCACCCTTCTAATCAGAGAGGGGCAATTCAACATCATGGCATTTGTGAATTGAAGAAGTAGTATAAAGAGAGCAACCAGAAGCAATCTTCATTCTCCAAGTTACCAAATGTCTCCAGTGCATGGTTACAAGTTAATAAG
This sequence comes from Apus apus, assembly GCF_020740795.1. Taxonomy (NCBI): domain Eukaryota; kingdom Metazoa; phylum Chordata; class Aves; order Apodiformes; family Apodidae; genus Apus; species Apus apus. The sequence goes on from NC_067283.1 coordinate 100,649,820, forward strand.
ATGTATTCAGGCAAGAAAATCCTGAAACATGATTGCACACAGTTGCTTAAGCTTGTAATTAAGGATTCTTCTTTCCTTTGTCCTCCTTCTCCCAATCCTTAATTCATTTTCACAAGTTAATCAAAATAAGGCTCTTTGCACTGATCCTTAAAGGACAAGGTTCAAGGACAGATTATCTTTCGTTCATCACTGAATATCACCAACACCTCTGCTTTATCTTATTTTAAATTGATTCTGAGATGTATCCAGTAGTTGGAAACCTCATCTTTTCCTGCTTAATTAAAGAGTTATGATTTCAAAAGTGAAAACAGAAAAGTTTAAAAAAAAAAAAAAAAAAAAAAGATAAGAGAGAGAGAGAAACAGTATCATTGCTTGGGAATGGGATGATACAAAATGATGATGATACAAATGATGATACAAAAATAATCTGCAACAAGTCACGAGCTTTATAAACTTTACCGAACATCTTCAAACTGTTTCTTTGATCTTCATGTTCAAAATAGGCCTGAATAGTTTTACCATCGGTTAAAATCTTTACAAAGGAAGTATTATTTCTCATTAGTCTTTGTTCTGATCCAGATATTACTAATGGAGAATTGGAATAGTCAATTACCACCCAATTAAAAAGCTTTCATATGTAGACCTTCACAGAGTGTTTAATGATGTTTTTACTAAATTAACAGACCTCTCTCTCAAGGATGTTTTTTGTGTTCCAAAAATCCGTATCCTCTCAAGCAAAACCTGTCTTCAAACTGTATGTCTGTGAACACATTTCAACTTATTTTTACTGTGTTGAAAATAGGATAGATATTTTTGTCTCATTATTTTTCTAAATGTTTATGCTGTCATATCAAAATAAAGTGAATTAAACCCTTTGACTTTCATGGGAGCACAACAGCCCAGTGGCTCCAAGCAAAAAGTGTGACTAAGCAGACCAAAGTAATTTTGTTGCACTGGCAGAATGAAATATAAAGAAGCAATTATTCTTAGTCACATTTGGCAATCTACCATTTTTAGTAACATAAGCAAATGTATATTTTTTAATACAATTTGTTCTTGACTGTCTTAGTGGTGGGGTTTTGCCAATGAGTCAGTCCACTCCAATACATTTATTGGATCATTTTGGCTGTAATCCACACTTACAGTGCAGTGGTATTTCTTTCTAATACATTTTGTAGTGCCTCAAGTCATCTTGAAAGGTATGGGTGTACCATTTCTGGAGGAAAGTCTATGGTTTGTAAAAACAAACAGTGAACCATGCTACACTGTCTCTTAGGTAGGCCCTGTAAAAACTGACTGCAGTAATCAGAGAGTGCATTGGTACTGGCACCTTTCCCATCTTTTGACTTAAAGCATCAAGGATGACTTTTCACAGTACAAGTTGTGATGATGTTTGGTATAGTGGATCCATAGGCAGACTTAGGATCACAAAACCTGCTCTGAAACATACTCTCAAATATTTCTTAGACCATGACAGCTTTCATGGCCAATACTAGGGAGGATTTTGACCTGAGGCAGAAAACAGAAGTTTTACAGTTGTCCTTGAACTCCTGATACACTGATATTTTCTCAACCCTAACATTTCTACCTGTACACTCAAAGTATACATCCTGAAAAAAAAAGGGAAAAAAAAAGCAATATCTGGTAAGTGCTACCTGAATGTTGGTAACTCATTGACTGTGTGGACAGAAGTAACTTCCATTATGCACTCAGTATCAGCTTGCAGAGCATTCAATAGAAGAATGTATTACACTCAGAGTCAAAAGGCTAACCTTCCCTTATTTTTCCTGAAAATTTATATGGACATTAGGCTTTCATGAGGCAGGCAGGAGAGCTTGCAGTTTAAGATCTTTTTTTAAATGAAAACACCACCATTAGCACATGGTTTCCCTATACAAGTAATAGTGACTCTCAGGTAGGGATTTCTGCTTTCCAGAGATATTATTTACTGGTAGCTGTAATTCTGATGCACATTTCTCACCTTCTGTATCACATGGAAAATTACTGTCAATTACAGTAGCTCTGATTTAAATCTAGAACCAAACATTGCTTGTCTTCAGTCTTCTTTTATTCTCACTTCTGCAAATAGCAGAAGCCCTATTGAAACAGATGAATCTCTCTGCCTTTAACAAGATACTCAACACAGGAATGTCTCTGCCTTTTTGTGACCTACAAGTTATGACTTAATCCCCTATTAAATCAAGGTTTTGAGGCAACTACCTCATTGCCTGTTTTCAAGGAGTTTTTCCCCCTTCCCTATGGAGCCACAGTAAATATGGGAACATACCTAATGGTCCCCAAAAGTTCAACAACCTGTTCTTTATAGATATTTTACAGAATACCCTCCAAAAATCTGGCATCCCAAAAGACATTATAGTGTTAACTAAATTATAGCAAATAATAATGATGATGATTCAGTTGGTCAATTTATTAGGTCTCTCTACTTATCCACAATCACCCATTCAATTTAGGAAGAATTACCTTGTCAATTCAACATTACAATCATAGCTCCATCTGTTTCTTTCTTGTTCCTCTGTATCTTCTCTTGAAGTTACCGTTGCCTGAGGTATTATGAATGCAGATAAAAATGGAGGTTTTGTTGTCAGGAAGAACAGGGAAAAGCAAGAGAGGGAGTTTTGGGAAAGGAGCCTGTAAAGTTAAGAAGTTGTAGATAGACTAATTGAATCATAAGGAGGCTGCAAAATTAAAAGATTTCTACCATTGAGGGTAGCTTATTAGTCACACAGCAGTAAGAACAGCACAAGGAGAAATCAATGGAAAAACAACTGCATGGAAAGAATTTTGAAAATCCTCTCAAGAAGACAGTGGTAAATAGCAGGTAGACTGTCAGGAGACTGAAAAGTGAAAGAGAAAATTTCATTATGGCCATACAGGAATGGGCTATATGTACAAGCATGAGTAGATGGCTTAAAAACCCTCTAAAACCAGAATATAGACTGTGTGGCCAGGCTCCAGATGCTATTAATCCTATTATAAGTGGATGCACCAAGCTGGCACTGTTGTGCACTGAGTCCTCTGCTAGAAGCATGGATTACCAACAGGGAAGGAAAAAAAATAAAAATCAGCAGTAGACAAAGAAGGGTGCTGAGAATAAAAACATTATATTTATTTTTTTAAAAATAGAGTAAAAAACCCCCAAACCCTATGAATAACAGCTAGGAAATGAGATATTACAAGACAGAATCAGAATCACAGAATAGTCATGGTTGGAAAGGACCTCTGTTGTCACACAGTCCAAACATAAAGAACAAAGCAAAATAATAACAAAAAAACCCACAAACAAACAAACAAACAAACCCACCACAACACACAACTTACCATCTTGGCTACTAGAAGATGTCCTGAAGTTCCTTATCTACATGTTTCTCCAATACATCCATGGATGCTGACTCCACCACCTGCCTGGGCAGGCTGTTCTGGTGCCTGACCACTCTTTCAGTAAAGAAATTCTTCCTAATATCCAATCTAAACCTCCCCTGCCACAACTTCAGAAAATTGCAAGGGAAGAAGAATGTTTATAAAATGTTAGGAAAGGCACAGTCAGGACAGGAACAGAAGAAAATCGAATTTCTGAGAAGTGCAAAGTGCCAACTCTTTGTACATCTGTCACTAACTTTCACTAACATTGTAATTGTATTGAGTAAGTTAAAAAGTAGCTCTGTAACAGACCTCACACAGCTACATTATGAGTTTCTCTTGATGAACACAATAGTTCAAATTGTGAATAAATAAATTCACAAACATTGGGTCTCAGATTAATGTTTCATTCCAGCAAAATCCTGCTGGCAGAGAAGCACTATCACCATTTTTATAATCAACACTCCCTTTTTTCTGATATATGCAGAAAAAAAATTAGGTTAGATAAGTTTCTTGTGGATATTAAGCTCAGCTCTTCAGGGCATTCACACTGTGGTACAACTATGGTCAATTTTTCAAGGGAATTGCCATCTAGACTGAAACCATTTGTCTGATTCTATGAAAAGTTGTACATAGGAAGTTCAATTGACTTCAGGGAGTTTTGCATGCTTCAGGGAGCTGTTACCATGCAGCAGTCATCTGAAAATCTGCAGTTAAAAATGCCAATATATACACAAAGACACCAGTAAATGCCTGTACACAGCAAGATCTATCATTTCAAGTCAGACTCTATACTCTGCATCAACTATACAAAACTATTGTAGATAAATCCTCCACTGACCTCTAAACCCACACCAGATCTCAGTGTTCCAGTGTAGCTTGTCGAAGCAAGCTTGAATACTTGTATGAACAAAACCAGAGATTACAGGTGCAATTTTAGAAGACTTTTCTGAATAATTGGCTCAAATTATGTACATGCCTAAGTCATGACTGGCATTCAAGGTGCTCATAACCTTCCCTGTGTAAACACATTAGCTAAGTCTGGCAAATGTATGTATTTGTATGTTTTTCCCTTGACCACAGCAATAATTGGACAAGCTGGCTCTCTCTTTCAAAAATAACCAAACCAACAAACAGACAACCAAAACAACAACAAAACCCAAAAAACCCACAAACAAAACAACAACAACAACCACCAAATTAAAAAACAACACAAAACATCCCAAAAAACCCAAACCAAAGGCAAAAACAAGCCAAGAGAACCCCTAGCCCCTAACCACTAAACATTTACAAAATGTACAATCATAGCATTATAAGCACAGGAAAAACTACAAGGAAGGAGCATACTGACAACCTTTCTTTTTCACCTTCAGGCAATCAAACTATTCATGTCTGAATGTTAACCTAAAAGTTAAACTCCTGTACCTGAATATTTATATAGAAATAATTCTAAATTGGCATCTAAACAGTTGTACAGGAAGCAGATGGAAATATCCTCTAAATGAGGTAGAGGAAAAATGTCACTATCTTCATCATCTTGATCTGCCCACTCTCACAATTACTTGGTGTGAGTGCTGGAGACATAATTCAATATGTCAGTTTTTCCACCCAGCTAATGTATCCATCAGGTTTTTTATTCCTTAGGAATGACAACTCAGACATAACTTTTATACTTAAAGTGTTTAAAACATTATAAATCCCTTAATCCTATCCAGCTTCTACTTGTTCTTTGGATATATTCTGCCTTCATGAAAATCAGTGGAAAAACATCTTCAGTGAGATAATCATAGAATGTCTTGGGCTGCAAGGGAGCTTCAAAGGTCATCTAGGCCAATTCCCCCACAATAAGCAGGGACATCTCACACTAGAACACATTGGTCCAAGCCCCATCTAGCCTGACCTTGAATGTCTCTGAGGTAGGTCCTCTACCACTTCTCTAAGTAACTTGTTCCAGTGATCCACCACCCTTTTATTAAATAACTTTTTCCTAATATCCAACCTAAATAAACCTTTTTCTACCTTGAAACCATTACCCCTTGTCTCACTGTTACATTGTTACATGCCTTAGTAAACAGTTTTTCCCTAAGTAAACAGTTCTTCCCTAGCCTTCCTACAGGCTCCTTTCAGGTATTGGAAGGTTGCTATAAGGTACCCCCGGATCCTTCTCTTCTTCAGGTTAAACAATCCCAACTCCCTCAGCCTGTCTTCATAAGAGAGGTGCTCCAGCCCTTGGATAATTTTTGTTGCTCTCCTCTAGACATGCTTCAACAGCTCCACATCCTTCTTGTGTTGGTGGCTCTAGATCTGGATGCAGTAATAATAATAAAGTTTATGAAATATCTAAGTAATTTTGGTGCAGAAAATTAGCTTAGAGCGTGCAGCACAGCACTTTGCTCCACTTCCACAGAAGGTGTTAGAAATCTTTGCCCATTGCTTTGAAGATGCAGGTCTCAAGGTTTTACACCAATGGTTATGCTATAAGAATAAAAACAGTGGTTTATCAGTTCCTGTTTCCTCCTACTTCTACCCCTACCTGTATGTGTAAGGGAAAAAAAAACAACAACAAAAACAGCTGCAGGCATACAAAAGCATCTAGCAGCTCTCTGGAACCTACTTCCTCCCGCACTTAGCAGGCTAATGGTATAGTGCCCTAGCATCAGAACCAAGATGCTAGGGCACCATTCAATACCCTTCTCTCTTTTAGTCTTATTTCCTCCAGTCTGACCTTTAAAGACATCAGACAAGGGTCACTATGATGCTGTGTCTAATCATTCAGCAACACTGACCTTAGTGTTACTATCCTACATGCCTTGTTTTTTTGACAGAAGTATTGCTTTGGGGGTTTTTTGTCACTGCAGTTTGCCGCAGGTATTTCTATTATGAACTTTCTGACACAAGGTTTTTTTTAGGTCAATCATGGGACTCACGGCATAATCACCCTGATCTCATTGTGTAGCACAACCATGCAGGTAAATATTAATAATTTATCAAACAATGATGCACACAATATGCACATAAGCCAGCTACTTTAAGTCACCTCATGTAATGGAGTTTGTGTGCTTCCATATGTATTTGTGTTGTGTTGAATTTAATGACCATTACCTCATCAACTAAAATTCAGTAAAACTGGAATACCACCACCAGATTTCTTCTTGAGGATTCTAGCACTACCTTCTTTGTCTAAATTTTTATATTTATATAATACTTTATTGCTAATATAATTAATTGAATAACTCTTCTAGACTTATTTTGAGTAGCTTTTATTTAATTTATTGTGATTACCTTCAAAACAGTGGTGAGCTGATAAGAATGACTTCACATATGGAATGCAATATACACCCTCAGTCTCAAGGCCAACAAAAGAATACGTGCCTTTTGAGCAGCAGATGCCTGCAGGAGTATAATATACCCACCAGTTACTCAGCTGCTTCATCTGTCATTTTTATGAAGGCATGTCATGGTTGGACAGAGCAAAATTGTCTGTGAAAAGGTATGTGAGGAAAAAAGGGAGAGAGAAACAGGTAACTGCCTCTTCCTAAGTGCTGGATGAAATTAATGTTTATAGTGAGGGAGAAAGCACACAGGAAAACAAACATAGCAAATAACTTTACAAAATGCATCTTCATACAATATCAGTCATCTCAATAGCGCTAAAATGCTTCAGCTGCCCCACTGCTATTAATAGTTGGTTTAAAATATAAATAAATATGGAAATTAAATAGTAGCAGATGCAATACAATGTTAAGCATAAATTCCTTCACACTTCTTATTAAATGTCGTTAAGATTTTGGTTATAAAACACCCTTTAGTTCAGAGAGAATAAAACAAAGGAAAATTTAACTGTTCTTCAGTGTTATAAGGCCACTCAGTTCTGTAATTTGCTGAAGATTTGTTTTCTGACACTTTCACCGTAAAGGGAGAAAGAGGGGAGAAAAAGTGTTTCTACAAAAGCATTCTGACCCATAAAAAGGCCTAACTGTGTGTGTTGGGAAACATGTCCAAACGCTTCTCTATTTAAGGCTTTTTACCCCTTTCAATAAAATGTCAGTACCACTTTGAATAGATATTGTCCTTGGCCAAGACCATAGTGAAAGGCAACAGATGTTGCTAAGATTGCACCCAGGCTATCCTCTATCCTGTTTCATTTCTGAAAGGAAAAAAGAGAGAAAGAGTGAAGAAACTTGCTTTAAATCACTGGACCATTTTGTACATCAGCAAATCTGTTTGCACATGCTCGACTGGCCTTGCAGAAAAGGCTGAGCCTTTTGCATTCAGCCTGAGGTCAGTCCTAATGCTCTGTTCAGTGGTCCACACTCCTTTCACATGGAACAGCTGCCTCTGATTGCTAGAACAAATTGAGGTGATTCAGGCCACCAGCAGGGCCATGGTACATGTGCTTTTCACCAGAAAGGGATGGAAAGCCTTAGAACAGGACCAACTGGGGCTGCCCACAATAAACCGTAGGATTAGATTTGATACACTCAATATTAAGACATGCTCTTGCTGAAAAGTAGGCCGTAGTGACATAAACTACAAGACAGTTGGACTGAAAGAAGGAGGGAGAAAATGGTGTTCAAACATTTATTAAGTTACACCTAATTATTTAATTGGGGAACATTTAAAATAGTAACACTGACAGCTCAGGCTCGAAAACATCACGCTGTTTAACCTTTGGCAGAATATTCTTGATGCAAGCATGATTAGAGATCAGTTGTCCCCTCCCTCCCACAATATTCTTTGAAACATTGTCTGCAAGTTCTATAAACTATTTCTGAGATCAATTTACAGAAAGGTATAATCACTATCACCATTTCCTACCATATGATCAACCCACTTCAGAGACTGGAAGCTGCTACATAGCTGTTATCCAAGGGAAAATAAAAAGGAAATTAGAAGAAAAAAAATAATAATAAAAAAGTACACTTTTAAAATTCTTTCTAATCTACCAAATGAGATAAGAGCACACAGCAGGAATTAGCATGGAAAGATGAAGGCCTAACCCTCCCCTGGTGCAGCCAAGCTCCTACAATTACTTGGTTCAGTCCCAGATACCAGATCACAGTATTTTCTGCTGTATGAAGGATCAGACCAACAGCTCTGTGAGGCTGACGCCAAACAAAACAATACAGTACTGCATTAAGCCATGATACCAAGCACTTAGCACTTCAAAAGGAAGCACCCTTTGATGCCTCTGAAAGGAGAGCAAAATCTCTACGGATATATAGGTAATTTCACCAGGCTGGCCAAAAAATGGATGTTTATGTTAATTCATAAAACCGTGGATTTAAGATCAGGGGAAATTAAGAATTAAAGCATTTACTCTGTCTCTGCATTTAAATGGAATGACTGGGTATAACATGTGGCCTTTGAAGTAGAGTTATCTGTGAGGTAGCTTAGTAAGCTGGAGAATAAAGGAAAAAGATCTTACTATTTACTCAATTAGCAGGTATAGAAATGGAAGCTAAGGGAAAATATATGTAAAAATCTGCCTGTTGACTCAGAAACATTGAAATATAGGAAAGAAAGTGTCCAAATGGTATGCTAGAGTCTCTGATACATTACTTCACAAAACAATACAAAAAATCTTTTTATTCCTTGATTTACAGACACAAAACTGATCTGCATCTCACTTTCTCTTTATTAGTATTACTTGCTGCTGTTTTTACACAGAAAATATAAAAGAAATTCTGTGTGTTTAAATAAATGTTTTAAAACAAAAGACCATGCAGGGTTCTGCATCCTCAATAGAAAATTTTCCATAAATACAGTAAATAAAGATGTGCATCATGAAATATCCTTCAAAGAGATTCTTATAGCTTTATTTAAAGCACTGGATGTACTAAGTGTATGAGTTTTTGAAGAGCTGCATCTGAAAACTCACTCCCATTTATAAGACATGGTTTTCAGCTAGGCAAGGGACTGAACTGTGTGTTTCAGTGTTACTGGCAACCAAGCCAGCTGGTACATTCCTCTTCTCCTTCCTTCATACCCCTGGCTGCCACTTATAGTCCTGTCAACTGGGGTGACATCACATGTGTAAGGCTACATTGTAAAATAGATCAGTTCAATGTTTCAGCTTGAATCAAGCAATAAAAAGAGAAGTTCCCAATCAATTTTCTTTAATATACATCACTTCCCTTATCAACTTTACAGCGCAAGTCCATATGTAACTATGCTGAACATAAAATAGGCATGAGAGGATGGAAGCAAGAAAATTAAACTTGCACTTTGAGTTTCCTTCAGAAACATTGTACATTCTTCACTGGGAAGCTCAATATGAAACGTATTTGGGTACATCTGCTGCTATGTTGTCTTTTTTCATCTTGTTCTGCTAGTGGGTTGTATGTTCTTGCTGGTCTTTTCCTAAGCCTCTGCCAAGTCATAGTTTCCTGAAATATAGATATTGAACAAGAAAGTGGAAGGAATGAACATTACCAAGCTCTTCAACGGCAAGTTCCGGAGATGGAAATGGGGCCTTCTGGGATTAATCTGACAAGAAAGATCAAAGTCACTTCAGTGTGCTTCTGCATACACTTGCTGGATTTGTACAGCACATAGGCAGGAATGAATGACTGACAATGTCCAAGACTGCTGAGGAGTTGTGTGTGTGTGGGCATTTGCCAGTTGTCCGAGGTGATATGCACTACAGTAAGCTAGGCACCAGGGAACAGAAAATGAATTTGTGCTTTGGAGGAAGTAAGCTGTCAATTGGGTGTCTGCACAGTTTTTTTCCTGTGAGTAAGAACAATATTGAGTGTCCAAAAGCCTGCCCTTTCTGGGTAGCAAATGCTCTTCAAAAACCTTAATCAGTTCCCGTATGTTAACTCTGAGGGAACAAATCTTACTTGCTGTGCACAAATTATTTGGTGATATCTTAAAAAAAGTATCATATATACACAAATAAATATGTGTGTATATATATATGTATGTGTGTAATATATATATATATAATGTGCCTGAGAAAAATGTAGCCTAAAACACAAATACTCAAGCCCTTAAAATTTAAGCAGATTGTACATTACTAAATAAAAAAGTTTTAAAACCCTCACCATTAGAAAGAATTCATGGATGGTTATTGCTATGCCATGTTTTAATAAGGGTATGATCCATAGAAAACTAATTGTACTCCAGACACTTTCAGTACGGATAGGAACAGGGAAGAACTGTGCACAGCTAAGTCTGATCTGCTGCATGTGAATAACTTCTAATTGGTATCACTGACCAAGGGTACATAAGAATCTCTGATGAGTACAACATGAAAAGGAAAAAAACTACAAAGCATATTGTAACTGAGATTTTTACATTGTTAAAGGGTTAGTACTTCTTGGTATAGCTAACAAAATACAACAGAGGCAGGGAAGTATAACCAATCTAGAATTTCAAGAGCCTTTTGAAAAAATTATTCTTTTGGGGATATCAAGCAATGAGAGGTGATGATACACAGTCATATTATGGAATACAAACTAATGAGTAGACAGAAAACAGAGTAGGAATGTATTCCAGCTCACAACCCAGAAGTGAGTATCTTTCCACAGCAGTGCCAGAGCAAGTCTTATTTGTACCAAACTGCATTCATTGCTTTCCAGTATCCTTGCAAATTAAAGGGAGGAAAAAAAAAAAAAGGCAACACAAAATAAAACAGTTTCAAATCTTTCTTCTTTCCTTTGCAGTAGGACTGGGTATACAGTGATGTTCCAGTACAAAGAATATAGTGTGTTATAGTTTTGTCCTTGAATATTTACCTGGAAGAAATTATAAGGAAATTACAACATTCTCATGGTCTTTCATTTTCTACCTGAAGAAAGCTAAAGGAAACTAAAGGGGAGTATTCAGCTCTGAAGTGGCTTCTTTCCCTGTGGAAGCCACAGTTTTCACCAAATGCAGTTGTCATGCAAGATGATCACCTGCATAATTTGTTGTTTATGTGAGGCATCTACAATTCAGGGAGGTGGGCAATCTCAGGCAAATCAAGGACCTTAAAGAAGACTAAACAACTATTCAATTTTAGCCCACTATGGATCCATGGGAGCCCTTCAGAGCAAATTGTGCTCATTTCTAACCTTTCATGGGACTCCATTCAGAAATGATTATTTGCTAAGCAGAACCTCTGATACCTATTTACATATGGCCATGCTGAAGGGATGGGTGATCCATGTAACACCATGCCGGCAGCAGAGCACACTCCCCATAAGAGCTCATTATCTCAGTTTAGTTGACAAGCCTCATTCTGTTGGGCCCTTGAGGCCACCAACTCCAGTTAGTCTCCTAATGAAGTTAGGAGCCTCAGGTAACTAACTTCTTAACAAAAGAAAAAGTCTTTTACTGCGCAGGAATCCACTGTCCTCCATCTTATTTAAATTTAAATTTAAAAGAGCATGATGAGAGACACGATGAATAGAGAAGGAAATGTTGAAAAATTAGGACCATAAGCAAGGATTTAGTATCAATTCCAGTCATATTGTCAAAGAGAGTACAACTCACTCTTACTTGTGCTGTATCCTTTTGATCTTTGAACAGTATCTATAAGATCTATAAAAAATTATCCAAATGCAACACAGACCAAAATATTATGAAGATTTTTTATCTTGATTTAATTTTAAGTCCAGAATAAAGAAAGAATTTGTGAGTGAGAAGATTAGCATATACAGAAAGTTATAGGCCTATGGACTGCCTGACCAAGAGGACAGTATAGACAAGACACTCTACAGACAGATAGGAGCATCTTCACATTCACAAGTCATAGTACTCATGAGGGACTTTAACCACCCTGATATCTGTCAGAGGGACAACTCTGCAAAGCACAAACAATCCAGGAGGTTCCTAGCGTGGGTGGATGACAACTTCCTTTTCAAAGTAATTGAGGAGCCAACAAGGAGAGGTGTGATGTTGGACCTTGTTCTCATCAGCAAGGAAGAGCTGCTGAGGGATGCTAAGCTCAAGGGCAGCCTTGGTTGTGGTGACCATGAAATGGTGGAGTTCAAGATCCTTAGGACAGGAGGGCTCACATTAAGCTTACTACCCTTGACTTCAGGACAGATTTCAGCCTCCTCAGGGATCTGCTTGAGAGAGTGTCACGGGATAAAAGGGGGCAGAGGGGCCTATAAAAGCTGGCTGATGTTTAAGGTCACCTTCTCCAGGTCCAAGACTGATGCATCCCAACTAAGAAAGTCAGGTAAAAGCCACAGGAGGCCAGCATGGGTGAGCAAGCAGCTCCTAGAAAAGCTCAAACATAACAAAGAAGTATACAGAGGGTGGAAACTAGGACAGGTACCCTGGGAGAATTACAGAAGTTGTCCAGGAAGCTGAGGATCAAGTAAGGAGATCCAAATGCCAGATGGAATTAAATCTTGTCAGGGATGTAAAGAGCAATAAGAAAATGTTCTAAGGTATTTTGGAGATAAAAGGACAACAAAGGAAAAATGTAGGCACTCTCCTGAAGAAAATGGGAAACCTAACTACACAGGTGATTGGGAAGGCTGAGGTTGTCAATGACTTCTTGCATCAGTCTTCTCTGGCAAGTGTTCCAGCCTCATTGCAAAGGTCACAGCAGCTGAAAGCAGGAAGTGAGAGAATGAAGCCCCCCCACTTTAGGAGAAGAACTGGTTTGGGACCACCTAAAGAACCTGAAGGTGCACAAGTCTATGGGACCCAATGGTGTCCATCCATGGGTCCTGAGGGAGCTGGCAGATGCAGTTGCTAAGCCTCTGTCCACCCTATTTGAGAGGTCATGACTATTTGGTAAGGTTCCTGCCAACTAGAAAAAAAAGTTAACATAGCCCCTATTTTTAAAAAGGGGGAAAAAAGATGACCCAGGGAACTACAAGCTGGTCAGTTTCACCTCTGTGCCTGGCAAGATCACGGACAGATCCTCCTGGAAAATCTGCTAAAGCACGTGGAAAGCAAGGAGGTGATTGATGACAGCCAACATGGCTTCACTGAGAGCAAATACTGGTCTGCAAACTGACAAGACATGCATTTGACAGATGGACCCTTCAGTGAATAAGTAATTGGCTAGATGGCCGCACCCAGAGAGTTGTGGTCAGTGGTTCAGTGTCCAAGTGGAAACAAGTGACAAGTGGTGTTTCTCATGGGTCAATACTGGGATCAGTGCTGTTCAGCATCTTTGTTGGAGACGTGGACAGTGGGATTGAGTGTGTCCTCAGCAAGTTTATTGACGATACCAAGCTGCGTGGAGTAGTTGACACCCAAGAGGGAAGGGAGGCCATCCAGAGGGACCTTGACAGGCTGGAGAGGTGGGCCAATGCCAACCCCATGAAGTTCAACAAGGCCAAGTGCAAGGTCCTGTCCCTGGGCTGGCACAACCCCAGGCACAAATACAGGCTGGGGGGAGAATGGCTGGAGAGCAGCCCTGAGGATACCGCACCGGGAGTACTGTGTCCAGTTCTGGAGCCCTTTTCACAGGAAAGACATGGAGCTGTTGAAGAGGGTCCAGAGAAGGGCCACAAAGATTATCTAAGGGCTGGAGCACCTCTGCTTTGAAGACAGGTTGAGGGAGTAGGGGCTATTCAGCCTGAAGAAGAGAAGGCTCCAGGGAGACCTTACAGTGGCTTTCCAGTACCAGGAGGACTATAGGAAAGTTGGAGAGGGACTTTTCATCAGAGAGGGTAATGACAGGACAAGGGGTAATTGTTTTAAACTGAAAGAGGGTAGATTTAGGTTAGACATCAGGAAGAAATTCTTCATCATGAGGATAATAAAGTGCTGGAATAGGTTGCCTAGGGAAGTTGTTGATGCCCCCTCCCTGGAGGTGTTCAAGGTCAGGTTGTATGAGGTCTTGTGCAGCCTGGTCGAATGCAAGGTGTCCCTTCTCATAGCAGGGAGGTTGAACCTGATGATCTTTTAGGTCCCTTCCAACCTTAACCATTCTATGATATGATTCTGTGATACTATGATCCCCAGACAGTGCAATAATACGTCAGAGAAGTAAAACAAGAACATAGATGCAAATTAGTTCACTGAAAATGAGATTTTGGATAATGTAGATGATGATGGTTTAGGGAATTAAAAATATCCAAGGGTTGGAGTTTGCCTGCGCACGACATGATTCCTTGAACATCTCTCACTTGATTATGAGAGTTATGGCATCCTCTCACAGGTTTACTCAATTGCCTCTGTGCACAACTGCCCAAAACTTTTCTTCATTCACCTCTACCTGGAGAATTTTGGGTTTTTGCACATAAGCTGTCAAGTGTTATATTTTTGTGTATTGAGACATATTAACATGTGTAATGCTCGGGAGTTAAATCTCTGCTTGCAATCAAAAAAGTGTAAAAAATGGGGACAGACTATGTGACACAAAGTACCTATGGAAAGGACTCCAGGACTTTAAAGCATCTGACACCAGTCACCTTCTCAGAGAGACATTCTGCCTTAGATATGAATCAGCATTGCAATTCCTGTGTAAGAATAGAATAAGACAGTCACAGAACTAGTTGTTACTTTTCAGGAATATTTCTAAGTGTATCTAATGTTAACATAGTGTCACTTCTTCTTTACCCTTGTAGAACAATCCAACAATGAGCTCTTTCTTGCAAGTTTTGTCCAAGGAAGGTTGTATTAGTTACTGAACAACTTAAAATTATATACTGTGAAAGTGGGAAATAACTTGAGGAATTGCATGATATTATAGTAGAAAATACGTCTCCTTTTATGTAATAATGTGTATCAAAGCAGTTTATAAGCATGAACTAATTAGTACTTACTCAACAGAGCATATACTAACACCATTTTTCCTTTGTGAATTATCCTTACCTCTTTTACTTGAACAATCCTGCAAAGCAATGCTAAAAATTCCTTGTAAAACCCCATCTAATGTCTTCACCTTCCTTTTTGATGAAAAAATAACAATGACATCTTGAAATAAAAGGATTTCAGTGTTGCTGAATTTAGATGCAGTTCTTACCTGGCAGCCAAAATGATACCCTCACCAGTTTTAAAATCTGACATGCATTTTTATTTTTTCTTTATCCTTCTTCTTTTTTATTTATAATATTTTGAGATTTGCCTATTCCATATTTATATATGTTTCCCTCTGCATCTGTGTGTGTATGTGCTTATATATATATATATATATATATATCTGTATGTATATATGGGAATATTTCCTTTGCCACTTGTACAGACAAAACTCTCAGTGAAGACAGGAAGAATTGTCCTAGTCATAAAATGAAGATATAGGATACAGATGTCTCTCCAAGATAGTGTTCTGTAAAGAAATGTTCCCCAACTTGTCCAGGCTACTTAAGCTTGAAGATATGCCACCTGGTTGAATGTAACATCCAAAAGTTTTTGGTCTTTAGCAGTCCAGTTATTTGGTCTAACAGCAGTCCTTACCTTTTGAAAAATAGCACAGAAGAAATGATGTGAATAGTAGAACATAATGTAGCAGGAGAAAACTATCAAAAGGCAACAAGAATAAGCCATAGTTTAATCATGTCACAATCACTTGAAAGTCCTAAAAAATAAAATGCAAACTTTGCATATCCAGTTAAACGCATTTAAGATAAGTTTCAGGTTTATTTCCCTGAAATTGAATTCAGGATTTGGGGTTTGGTCACTGAAGAAATATATAGGAGAATTCTAAATTATTTTTATATAGAGTTTAAGAAGATGTATTTGTATGAAGTAGAAGAGCTAAAATGTTACTAGATTTTTTTAACTTTAATGGTTATTTTCCATTGATAAAAAAACTCAGCTTTAAAGTACCTAAACAGTCTTTTTTTCTAATTGTTTTATGTTCAGTAAATACAGCAATCTTAACACAGAAAGAGTCCCAAATACCATGCAAACTTAATTTACTCTTCAGAAATACCATGAATACACAGGGTAGCTTTGTCCCAAGATGAGCTTTAATTAGAGAAACTATGACAAAGGGCATCCACTACTTCTTGCTACAAGACCCTTCAAAAGAAAATACATTATAAAAGAGCATTTATTCTCAAATGAAAAGAAGAAACAGTCTACAGAACTGATGTCTGGTGAGATCACTACTTTCCTAGACACATGAAGGAATTGAACTGGATATCAAATGCCTTCTATACTTTTGAAAATCTTAGTAATCTATCAGACACTAAAATCTATAAAAAGTAATTCAATGCAGTCATCTATTTTGCTGTAATGTGGAATGAAGAAACCAGGAGTAAATATGCATAGCGATATATTGAAGAGATAAAAAGATATTTCAGTGCAGTAAACAAATAGCCAACAGTGGTCTGTGTTTGCAAAAAACCCCCCTGTTTTAAAAAAAAAAAAAAAAAAAAAAAAAAAAAAAAAGTGAGTCTGAGTTAACGTTTCTCTATTTATTGTGTAGAAGTAAACCCCTTAATATCCACTGTGAATTTTTAATTTCCTAATTATAAAATAATAATCAGTGGAAACTGGAAAAGCGCTAAAGCACTACTACACCTCTCAGCCTCATAGCTGGCTGGAAAGAGCATTTCAGCACACAGCTGAAATTGTGCAGTGATCATAATTATTAAAACTACTTTTAACTATGTGGAACACTAGGCTTAAACTTGTACAGACAATCTGTCCCTAACAAAGCTGTCCATGCTCAGATGACATAGTAAGAATGGCAGTACTGTAAGATTTACAGGTTTGTAAAGAAGCAAACAGTATTTGATTTATTAAATTTTAAAAAATAAATGTATTAAAATTTAAATACTATGTTTCTTCTACCTTTAGTTCTTAAAGTAGATTCTATGTATCTGGGAGGTGTAGTATCAAAACCCAGAATCTAAATATGCACTGAAAATAAGGAGTGCAAGAATCAGACAAATTATGTTAGTTGTTTGGTTCATCTAATATTGGTCAGTAACTCTGAGATATAATCAGAAAGCAAAATGTAAATTCAGTTTTCAAGTCAATTCACTTAGTTTGGAGGAAAAAATGCATCAAACTGATCTTCTGGGACATTACAAGTTAAATCAATAAAACCAGACTATTCAGAATTAATGTAGATGCTGAATCCGCACAGGCGCTATGAAGATGAGTGTTGAAGGGTTAAGTTAGAATACATTATGAATAACAACATGCATTCACAAGTCTGCACATATAGCTTCTCAAATGAATGAGTTATATGCAATTTGTATATTGAAAAAACTCTGCAAGTAGAGCAATTCCTCAGAAATCCCCTGCTATTTCTGATGGGGGAGCATTTAAACTTAGATATTAGAGGTTTTAAATTTAGTCATATTTTGGCACATTGGCCTCTTTTTCTTTTCTAGAGATATTCCCCACTTCCTTCTGAATAAGTGTCCTTACAACAAATGAACAATCTCTCAAAACATACAACGTTCTACTGGGCAGAGATCCCAGATAAAGTAACAGACCAATCAAAAGATCTGATGACTGCTAGAACTGTATTTCAAGTCATCCATGGGATCAGTTTTATATGGCAAAACAGCTAAAGCTGATATGAAGAAAATGTATTCTCCACTCAGCCCTCATTTGCTTGAGTCCAGGAATCAGGACTGCAGCTCCATAAATTTGTTGAATCTCCTCTTTAAAAAGGATTGATATACTGCATTCAACCTGTCCTTCATTTTCTTTAGATATTACTCAATAACTGATTTCCCTTTCACTTTTGTTTTGACCTTTATTTTTGTATTGATTTGGGGGCATTCTGCTGACAAATTCACAGCCACACTTTGCAACAGCATGCTGTGTATGAACTCAATGAAGAGAGTGCACAATGTGTAGGTCCTGGGCTGATATTCTTGCTCTATTTCAATGCATGTAATTGCTTTAAAATAGACTTTAAGCCCTTGCCAAAATTTATTGGATGCCTTAAACAGGATCCTTTTTGTTTATGGGAAATATCAGTGGTCAGGCAACAAAAATTTCCCAAGAAATATTATCTCAGGCAGAATGTTATTTATCTTAGTTTCCACCAAACCATCAAAAGAGATTCTACTGGAACAACTCACATTACATAAGTGGGCATAAGGCAGGGAAAGTCTTTGCTGTTCATGATGTTTCTGTGACTTGTGATGCCTTTAAACCAGTTTGCTTACCCACTAGGCCTCATTCCTTTAGGAAGTTTTACCAAAGAGAAGCTATAGGAAATCGTATCTAAAGAAGCCTGAGCATCTTCCTCCACATGATCAAAGTCAAATCAGTTTTACTGTGTGAGTCTAGCAGTTAAATGTTGATGCAGAGTTGTTGGTCCCAAATAAAAGATTTCAAACTATAAATGTCACTCATCAAAAGGTTGTATCTTAGCAACTTTGTTTAAAATCAAACATGTACCTGAGGGGCTGTCTTTTCCCAGCTGTCAAATACATTATTACATTTCTCCCTTAAAAATCTTTTCCATTGAACCCTAGAAAACTTAATGCTGTGACTCTCTAAATCACATCAGCAGTAGAAGAATGACTGGCCTTTTTCCCTCAAGCATGACTTTTCAGATATAGTGCTGATGGCTACCGGCCTGTGAGGGGGCATCCTCTTTAATAGTGGTCTCCAGTCATTTAACAAGATACTTGAAATCAGTACTGCTTAAAAAAAGTTGGGCTTAATATTAATTATGAATATTATCATGACTTAATTTAGTAATTGCTCTCACATAAAAAAAATCAATAATTCAATTAGTTGTACTTGAAACATATAAGTCCAACAGAAACTACCTGCTTGTCTTCAAGATGATCACGTGAACTATTTTGCCTCAGAGAACTGCTTTTCATAAGCTTGCTCTGAGGTGCAGATTTATTTGTAGAATTCAGAAAATAAAAGAGACTTCACACTTGTGTGAAACTTTCCACCTGAGGCTCAAAAAACACTTCCTGACACTTTTATTAAATTTCACAATCATTGTGATACAGAATAGTACTATTATGATTTTACAGGTAGGGAAAATTAAGAACGAGAACTAAAGATAACTTACATAATAGAAGTCTTTAGCAGAAGTAGAGTGAAGTATTGTTGCCTAAAGCTTGTTGTGGTCAAGTTTTTCTGAACTTGAGTAAGAGAATGAAGAGAGAAAAGACAGCTTTAACTGCATTTTCACTCACTGTGTTCACAGTATTTAGGTGGTTACACCATAAGGCATAACAGATCAGACAGAGCAGGTTAACGTGTGGCATAATCTGGAAAATTTATCTAGTTGCATGGTTTTATGTGTAAGTTTGGACACCATTTTGAAAAACGTGTCCTGGAACAGCAGATTAACAGACTGTGAAATATTTTTAATTTCATCTGGAGAAAAAAAATTTTGCAGTGAAGGCACTCCAAAGGAGGAAACTTTGGGCTAGCATAAGATTTTGAACATGTGAAGGCCTATTCAAGAGAATTCTATTGAGTTCAATAAAATTACTCCGCTTTCATACAGTCTAATTGTGTCTAACATTATTCTTGCATTTCTTTGGCATAACCCAAACAAAAGAAAGCTGAAAATATTTGACAGCATTCTGTAAGAGAAAAAAAAATATTGCAATCTATTTTTTCCTACTACAGAAAAGATTAATTCACATGCAGTGCACCAGGACACTGTATATTAAATTCCCACGCAGAAATATACACATGTACTCATTTTCACAAGAGCATACAGTAGCTACAGTTAGATTTATGTCTCTATGGAGCAATTTGAAAGAATGTGATCCAGAAACTAAGCTGAACATTAAGCCTGGAGGAGCTGTTAAGCAACAAGACTTTGCTGATTAAAACATGAACTTTATTTTAGTTTATTTAATTAGTTTTGCGTTTGGCTGTTTTATGTTAATTAATTCTTATACAACTTTTATCAAATTTACCTTAGGCCCTAAATGAATATTTCAAGTTGCTATTGACAATAGTTTATTGAATACCAAACCCAGGTTGAATGCATTGACACATTTAATTCCCAATACAATTATGAAAAGTAGAGTTTTTCCGTAGTCTAAGGCAAGGATGGGAAGCAATGAGGTATAAAATCTAAATGTAAATCTGCACTGTACTCACTGTGCAGGCTGGGAAATTACAACTACTTTAGACTGAGATCATGACTGATTTTTGGAAGAGAAGTGACCCACGACTTTGTAATGCTTAGAAGAAGATACCTTGGAAAACTTAGTTACTGTATGCTCAAGGCAAGATTTGTCCTCAAAATGGAATTGATTTGAAAGACTCTGCTTTGTACTGTAGTGGTGAAGTTACCTGAAGGAAAATCCCAATTTTGTATTTCAATCTCCTCATTTGTGTATGGGCATGATTACCTATATGTTTGAAATATTTCAGTTTATAATGCTTCCCGAAAAGATGCAGCTCTAGTCATGCACCTGTGTAGGGGAAATCCCAAACACAGTTATAGGTTGGGCAGAGTGTGGATTGAGAACAGTCCTGAGGAGAAGGACTTGGGAATGCTGGTTGATGAGAAGCTCAACATGAGCCAGCAAAGTGCAGTTGCAGCCCAGAAAGCCAACTGTACCAAAGACAGACACAGGAAGGACATTAAGCTGTTGCAACAAGTCCAAAGGAGATCCACTAAGATGACTTAGAGGGCTAGAGGACCTGTCCTGTGAAGACAGGCTGAGAGAGCTGGGAGTCTTCAGCCTGGAGAAGAGAAGGCTCAGGGAACACCTCACAGCAGTCTTCCGGTACCTGAAGGAGGCCTACAAGAAAGCTGGGGGAGGGACATTTTATAAGGGCATGTAGTGATAGGACAAGGGGCAATGACTTTAAACTGGAAGAGGAGAGATTTGGGTTAGACATTAGGAGGAAATTTTTTATTGTGAGGGTGGTGAGACACTGGCACAGGTTGCCCAGGGAGGCTGAGGATGCCACCCGTCTGGATGTGTTCAAGGCCAGGTTTGATGGGGTTTTGAGCAACCTGATCTTGTGGGAAGTGCCCTTGCCCCAAGCAGAGGGGTTGGATCTACATGATCTTTAAGGTCCCTTCCAACCCAAGCTTTTCTGATTCTATGAGAACTAGATACAGTCTGACTGGTGGTTGTACTACAACACTGGCTAATCCTTTAAGTATTAAGTACTATCAGTAATGACATTTTTTAAAAGCATTTCAGGGGGTCAGTTATTCTAAAAAGAGTGGGGTGAAAGAGTGCTCTCTAGGAACAGAAGGACTCACAGCATTGAAATATCT
Source organism: Apus apus (assembly GCF_020740795.1). Classification (NCBI taxonomy): domain Eukaryota; kingdom Metazoa; phylum Chordata; class Aves; order Apodiformes; family Apodidae; genus Apus; species Apus apus. Next base: position 100,671,292 of record NC_067283.1, read on the forward strand.
GATTTAGTCACAGAAGTAGCTCTAATCGGGATGCTTGTAGAAAGAGAGCGAGTTGTGAGGTTAGTGAAAAATGGTACCAGCCATGGAGTTAAATGACTGAGGAAATATAATGGCTTTTATCACTTTGCCTCAGTCTTTTCACAGAATATAAGATACAGTGTTCTTTTCTCCCACCAGAAAATGATAGTGTGTTATAAGCTGCCCTGTTAAATGACCTTATGACACAAGTAATAACACTTACCGAGTTCATACATGGGAGAGATTTTCTAGAATTATAGACAGATACAGTCATGAAGAAGTAGGACGACACAGAGGAAAAACAAAGATACATATCTATTTTTAAGGCCCTCTGTAATGAGAAAAGGCAATAGTCCAACTTGGTTTTAGTGCTTGAACAACCACATGCAGATCAGTTCCTTTGCTAATTCAGAAAATGGCAGTTGTATGATAAAGACTATGGGGATTCTTTTGTTTATTTGTTTATTTTCCAGTCACTTTTCAGGAATAAGTCTGGGGAAAAATTTTAGAAATGTTTGTAATGCTTCCTCTCTTATTCTTATGTATTCTTTTTTAAGGACTTGTTGAAATCAGTCCAACAATTTTCCTTTTCACAGAAAGACACTGAGACAAAAGCAGTTCTATGGGAAGAGGTCTTTTCAAGGTCAGCATTCAGGGGCAGAAAAAACACTGCAGATCTCAGTATGAGTAAAAGGATATACAAGAAGTTAAATTAATGCACAGAGTAATTTTTTTTTTTTTAATTATTTTATTTTCTCAGCTGCTGGCTTCCCTCCTATGCTTCTGATACACTGGCTGCAGATGATGGATAATATGAGGTCCGTGCTCTCAGTGTTGCTAACTAGAAGAGGAAAAAAATCTGCTTTGCACCAAAATCACATTAATAATGAAAAAAAAAGAGTAAATTTTCTTTTAGGATCTGAAGCGACTAAACTGAGAAACAAGACAAATGCAATTTGTTAAACTATTACACTAAATAAAAATAGTGATAAATTTAAATTCCTACTTAACTTAATGGTCTGGTAAGGCTTTCCTCATCCAATTATGCTGCACAAAGGCAAAAGATAAAAAGATGTATTTAGACACTTTCAGTCTCTGGTAAGTGTAAACCGCCTGGAAAAAACACTGGGGGTGATGGCAGATTATAGGGGTGATTTATTCACATCCATGTCTTGAGAGACAACACGCTTTTAAATGGTTTCCTGTGTAATTTGATGTAGATTATTGTGGAAGTAATAAGAGTATTGAGGAATGTCTAGCGTTTCATATGTAGTAACTGTTTTTTCAAATATTTGAGAATCTCCTGGCCACCCTAAAGATTTGATTCCCCCGTTGTTTCCCACAGATGACCCGCGGTTTTTTTTTTTTTTTTATGATGTGCACTTTTGCCCCACCCAGTGGCAATTACCTAAATTGTCAGCTCTGCTTGCTTTCAGAGGTGTTTTCCCCTCTCCACCCTGGTCCGCAGGGCGGATTTGCCACTGAAAACTGAACAAAAACAGCATCTGTCCCCTGTTGCAACCGTGAGTATATTAGGCTATCATTATCTGCAATGACACTGCCATCTGTAGTGTGCTCTGGGGCAAACACAGGCACTGCCAGTAACTTCGGCACTGCAGGCGGATGCTTCATCATGCAAGAAGATTCATGAAGCCAAAATATGCTACACATGAATCCAAGTACTTGAGAAGAGAGGGAGAGAGGGAGTGAAGGAGAGGGCAGCCAGGAAATAAATGCTGTTCATGTATCTCATCAACAAAGATGGAAATAAGAAAGCATAGGCTTGGTCAGGTGCATTATTCAGTCTAAAGGAATAACAGGTATAAAAAAGAGACTCATTTTATTGCACTAGGAAATCTGAGAGTCTATAACTTTTTATGGACTTTTGTATCTTCTCCTTTTCACAAGTAAATTGGTTTCAAAGTAACAAACAGAAGTTGTTTTCTCAAAATTCCCGCCTTCACTCATTTATAACAGGAAATAAAACCACACACACAAAATCAGGAAGCAACAACAGAGAAAGGACTTTTTTTATTATTTTGCAATTATTTTCTTCACTCTAAATCACAGAAGTTTTCATGTAGAACTCTATCTTCTTCTCTCTGAATCAATTTCTTTGTCATTAGGTTCTCAAGGAAACAGAAATCTCTTCCTAGCCCTCATTTTCACATGTGAAGGCACAAATGCAAAATAGAGAAAAATCAGTCTTTTCAGAAACCACAAGCAAATATTCTGACCAATACTTTTTGTTTGGTTGGTTGTTTTTTTAACATTGTCCTTAAAGGTATGAATGCAAAATCACACATTTCAACAAATCTCCTAATTTCTCATACATGCAAAGAACACAGTTGCGTTAAAACTGAACATGTGCATTTTATTATATTATATGTGTATTACAACACAAGATGGGTATCTTAGCCAAGATTGGGGCTTCTGCATTGCCTGTTGTAGATTCAAACAGCAGAAGAGAACCACTAGCAATAAAAATGTACTTTCTTTCCAGAATGAAAGGTTTCTACAAAAGCTGCTTCAGTACTCTGCCTGTAAGGATGTTAACAACATTTATCTCCAGAAATCCCCTAATATAGGGGGGATCTGTACATACCCCTTGATCTACCCCCCAGATCTACCCCTAATAGGTGCAGATCTGCATTTTAGTGTAATTTCTTCCCCATTCTCTTTCTCCCTTCACCCATGCATAGTCTCAGAAGTTTACTCTGTACCTTCCAGAGATGGACTGCATTGCTGCAGGAAAAATTAATCTCCTGAAATATACAAAATGCATACTGTCTCACATGACAGCATATGTATATATTAGTAACATATTTTTCCCCCGTTTCAATTTCTTCATCAAAAAATTGGTCATTAAGGACTGCACTCTTGTGGTTTGGGCCCAACACGACCACAAAGGAACAGCCCCATGGCTGCCCACTCCACTCCCCCCCACCGCACACACACACTCTGGGATGAGGAGGACAAAGCTCATGGGTTGAGACAAAGGACTAGGAGGGTTCTTCACTGATTAAGGTCCCGGGCAAAACAGACTCAACTTGGGAAAAAAAATAATAATTTAATTTCACACTAATCACACACACTACACAGACAACACACAGATCAGGGCTTGCATATGTTACCCCACCCTTCCCTTCTTCCCGGGCCCAAGTTACTTTGTTCCCGGTTTCTCTCCCTCCATCCCCCCAGCGGCACAGGGGGACAGGGGATGGGGTTTAGAGTCAGTTCACAGGCTGGTGGTTCCTGCTGCTCCTTCCTCCTCAGGAAGAAAGATTCCTTACAGTCCTTCCCTGCTTCCCCATGAGGTGCCTCCCATGGGAGAGAGTCCTCCACGAACCTCTCCTTCATGAGTCCTTCCCACGAGGTCTGGAGCTGCTCCAGCCTGGGTTTCCCCCAGAGTCACGGGCTGCTTTGGGAACTCCCCTGGCACTGGGGTCTTCCAAAGCTGCACAATCAGTCCACTGGCAGCAAATCCACTGGCCACAAGATCCAAGTCCACTGGCCAAGTTCACCCCTCCTGGCGCCTTCAGGGAATGTTCCACCACGTTCCTCCACAAGTGCAGGGGGACAGCTGCCATCTCGCCATGGGTTGCAGGGAAACTTCTGCTTGGGCACTTTCTTCTTCTTTCTCACCAACCACCAGCACCACTCTGCCTCTTCTTTTTTCTTGAAGGGCTCCTCTGCTCAGATGTTAACATCAGTTCTTTCATATGTTAATCACTGAGGCGCATCTATTGTCCCTATAATGGCTCTTGGGTTGGTTTTGAAGGAGGGGCAGCTTCTCAGCTTCTTACCAGAGCCACTCCTAGGGCCCTTCCCTCGCTACCAAAAAAAACACCGAACTAAACCAGCACAACTCTTCAAGGAGGTGAAGATATTTTTCTATAAATAAGTTGTATCACACAACTAGCTTTGATCACAAACAGTTAGGGAAAAGAGGACTGTCAGAATTCTGTGCCACAATGTACAGATGAAGATTGAAGGGTTCTGGCTTCCTGATCTACAAACTGTTGTACATCACCCTCCAGTCACTCTTTTATTGCACTACAAGGATGCTGTCTCATTGCAGGAGAGGAGGAGGTATCAAACGATGCCTTTTTATTAGGCGGTCCAGCACTGCCTCAATCAAGATTAAGTAGGTCGTCTGTAAGAGCCCTAGCACACACTGTATTTTGCAACAGAAGTTTAAAGTTTAACAGACAAGCAGCCATCCAGACAGCAGCTCTGTTCACACTGTATATGAGACAAAAATTTTCTTTGACACCCCACTTCCATCATAAAGTATCTTTATCACGCCTAGAGAGCAAATAGTGCTTTCACCACATTTTCTTATACGGTAAAGGTCTTGTAAGCATAATTTACACATAATCATAAGAAGTCTATGATGATTTTCTGGTGGTTTACACAGGCTTTTTATAATTTCTATACATTGTTGCTTCTCTTCTAAAAAGTACAATCCCAAATAGTTAACCAGTTCAAGCTATTCTGAACTTGTCACATTTGTATAGGGAAGTTTCAGGGTTTTTTTCAATTTTAATTAGAAATAGCACAATGATTGTGCACAGTGTAGAGGATTATCAGGGCTACTTGTTAAATTATAAAATGTTGGCTAAGCTTCAGAGTGGAGCTAGTGTCCAAATTACAAAATTTGATTGTTTATAGTTTATGGTCACAAAAATAATTGCTTTTTCTTTCTTTCTTTTGCAGATTGTGTTCTTTATCTGAGAAAAATTCCAAGCCTATGGTTCTCTAGGTGATTTATGTGAATTAAACCTAGTTTCACAACAGTATCACCAAGTGGAATGTCATGGCCTTTCATATGTATTGTCTAATTTTTTTTAATTATTATTATTTTTATGTTAAATTCATAATATTGCCTTTGCTGGAGTATAACATGTTTTCACTTCACAAGTTCATTTATTGTGAATTCTGTGAACAAACATTGAAGTAAAGAAAAAAATAGGTATCTGCAAGAGGTGCTATTCATGGACAGAATGAATAGTCCACCATATGCTTTTTCCATTAAGACTGTCTAACATGAAAAACATTGTTGCTGTTTCAACAGCAAGTGGTGTAGGCTGAGAGAATCCTGAACTTTCTTACATTGCTTACTGGGGCGTTGAGTCAAAATAATTGGCTGCATTTTATTTCTAGTGCAAACACAGCAATTTGACACTCCCTAATTGAAACTCTTATTTGTGAAACGCACCTGAGACCCCTCCTGCCCAGGTCACAAGCTCACCCTGAAAATTGCCAAAGATGACCTAATACAAATCCCGGCCTTCATGGAAAAATACTGACTAAAGTCAGTCATCTTGTGACCCTATAAATATGGGACCTATGAGAGAGGCTCTTTGGAGCTCCCTGGGATCACACCATGCTGCAGCCCCACATATCATAAAGGAAGTTGTTTCATCCAATTTGAAAAAGTAGCCAGCTACTTCTCATACATATAGTGTAAAGGTCAAATTATATTAGGTTGTTATAATTTTATTCCATAGGGTTAATAGGGGGTATATTGCAACTTCTTTTCATGCCATTCAAGCATCTTTGGGCACCAAAATTTAACATCATAACATCAGTTAACCTCTATATCTGCGTGGCTCTCTGGGTGTGCACAATCTAGAAACACCATTAAGCTTTTAACTGAACCTCTGTATTGATTTTCACAAGTAGTTGATCATTGATTAAGATGCTAGAAAATCATATAATCTAATTTTGTGATTTGTTATAATAGTGTCAATCAACCTTAATTTACTGTTATTTCAAATCACACCAGACCCATGATTAGGTGTTCAAAGGCTATGCTGAAATCCCTACATCTGCACCTAGACTTCTCTCTAAGAAGATGAGAAAGCAAGGGGGTCCTCTCTCAACCTCATGACTCAATGGGAGAGCCTTCTTCATTCATTTCCCTGATCCCTGTTCAGATCACTCCAATCCATTCCAAACTCAATCTCCCATGTCCCTGTATAAATAATTTCCTCTGATCACTGGGTAAATCACTCCAATCCAGTTTTAACCCCTACACATCCCTTCCACTAAAGTAAGTAATAGAGTGGACCTTACCATTAAATTCTATTAAGCTGCACTTTCACAAATCCATATTAAAATCACCTTTTCCTGATATCCTTGTCAGTGATTATTTGAGCAACCTTTATGACCTTCCCCTCCTGTCTGTGACAACTTGATAGGAAGCAAAACATATTTGCAAATCAGCAAATAGTTTTCAGGGAAATCCATCACCAGTGACTGATCTGAAGCTTGACCAGAAGTAGTTTTTTAGGTTTTGTAAGCAATTCTATCTACCCTGAATGTTGGATTAATTGATTTATATTGCTTTACTTCTAATTCTAGGGTCTTCCTAATGACATCATTGCATGTAACCTCAACATCAATAGACAGTGCACTATTAAAAAACCAAAACTAACCAACCAACCAACCAAACAAACAAAAGCTTAAGTCCTGTACTCTGAAGCAGAGATGAGTGAACCAATGGCTCCCTGATCTTGCAAAAACAAAACAAAAATAATGGCCAGAAGACTCCTGCGTAGAGATATGCATAGAGATATCTGCCTGAAAACTTCTCAGGGATAAAATGGGAACAGGACACTTTTGATGATCTAATTTGCATTGAAGCCTGTGGGGCACAATACTGATTGAGAAAATACCAAACACTGTAGAATATGTCTTCATACTTTGCAGCCATGTAGTCCTCTCCTGTTTACCACATGGTCAATAGTCAGATGATCTGCTGAGGTCAAATGATTCCCAGTGCATGTCAAGGCAAAAGGAAGGGACAGAGAAGAGCTTATTTCTTCTTCTCTTCCTCTCTTTTGTTCCCCTTTTTCCTCCTCCTCTCCTTTCCTCTTTCTCTCCTACCTATCCCTTTCTCATATACTGTGGTTACAGTCAAAGCAGTATATCTGCAGTAATATATTTCATCTAGAAACAAACTCTTATAAAGTACCTTATTAAAGAGTAAACCTATAAAATTATTAATTTCATTAGGCGACATTCTTCCCTGAAGGCTCCTGTTAGTAATGAAATATTCAGACAATCTGTACCTAGGGAAGCAGTATTTCTGCTAAGAGCATTGCCACGTAATTATCAAATGACAAAATATGACATACAAACCTTTTTACATGACTAAGTAATCATGCTCTAAAACATTCCTCCCTTTTCCCCTCTTCTCCTTTTTTCAGTTGTTCTTATTGTTGCATTCAAGCTGTTTACACTGCGTGATGTATAATGGCCATTAACTTAACTAAAACTTTGTAATAATAAAACACTTGAGCACACTGACAACATGCAGAATGAACACAATTAACTAGAGAATGCTTAGTCTAAAAGATTGCCAAACGTTATGTATTCTAGAAATTAGTATGTCCCATGGTCATATTAATTTACAGTGTCTCTATATGCCGCATTATTTTAATGAAATCCTAGCAGGTGTTTTTTTTACAAATTTTATCAGACATAAGAAATGTGGAAACTCCTTAACACACACACAAAAAAGGCTTTTCTTAAAAATTTTATTTAGAAATCTGAATAAAATCCTTTGTGAAATTTGTAATAATAAGGAGCTTGTTTATACATGTTCATTGCCTGAAAATATCTTGATGCCAAGACTTGTTTCAACTTAGAGTAACCTTCATTTTGGAGCAAAGACTTGAGCTTATAGTGAGCAATGTGTTTTTTTCTTTTCTCTGCACAAACAGCTATCTTCTGTTGACAGAGAGCTGTACTGAAGAGGCCTTGCTCTGAAGGAATAAAGAATGTCTGCATTGTGCACACATTACTTGTGCTGAATATTTACATTTGCCTACAAGAGTTTAAACTCCAGTAAATAGGGATTATGCAGTGGATCTGCCCTTACAAAGGTTTGGCTACTTTGTGAAACAGCTAGCTTTCTCTGTTCCTTCCTTCATTGCTGATTTTCTTTTCATCCCTCAAGAATTCAGAGATAAATCTTATTTTGAACCCTTTTCAGATAAAGTTGCCACAGGCCCACAATTCATTCTGTATCTCAGACTCAAAAACTCACTAGGTTGCTCTATTTTTTTTTTTTTTAATATGTCTTTCAGCATAGTTTTGTTCCGTTCCATATTAAAATGATTGCAAAGATATTAAATTTTCAGAGTAGTGTATTAGCTCAGACTACAGAATGGGTATTCTAGGAGAAAAAATATTATTCAGCAATGTAATTCATATTTTGAGTGTTTTACACAGGCCAGATGGTGTCATCCCAATTGCCCTCCTGTTGTGGCTGTCTGAGCTAGGAATTGAGGAGAAGGTAGGTAAGTAGAAAGAAAGCATGTCTATCATGTTATGAATTTTCTAATTCTCTTGTTTGCTTTAAGCGGAATCATTATGATCTTCAAGACAGGACAAGTTTCCTTGGATTTTGCATGCTTTTGGATTATTTTTTTTCTCAATTTATAGTTAATTTTATTTTTAGCATTGGAAAGTTGCAAATTATTTGCAAGTTCACTATTATATGCAACATAATTTATTCAGTAATTTAAATGCAGTGATTGTAATTACAAGTTCAATATTTCCTCACAGTTGTTGCATGTTGACATTTGAGGCAAATTGAAACTATATTTTCCTTACCATGGCAAGGTATGGCCTGATTCATACCCCATGCAGAGCAATGCATTGACCAACACTGACACTCATTAACTCTTGGATCTTTGCTTTAGCGGCATATTTACTATTCTGCATAAGATCATCTTTCATGCATATTTGCATTATTCTCCGGAGGTACATTGGGTTTACCTTTCATTTCCACTTTTGCAGCATCTCCAAATGTTGTAGCTCAATAAAAACCATTTCAGTGAAGAATACGTTTGCTATTCTTCGCACTGTCTTAAGCACCTGAGATTTCCAGGTGATTTCTGTAATCTTTGGATGAACAAAGAATGACTTTGGTTGTAGCTTCAGACAAGAGCTCAGGTCTGCTCCTGCCATGATGGTAGATAGAATGTTTAAGTGCAGTGGTAATTTATTTCCTCATTTTTAGCATGTAGCAGAGCATTCCAATCAAACGGTGAGTAGCAAAACTAAAAGCCTTCTTGTCACAGTTTGACTAATTGTTGTCACAGTTTGACTCAGGCTTGACAACAATGCTCTCAATCCCTTCCCCAGGTAGGGAAGGAGAGAGAATGAAAGAGAGACTTTGCTGGATTGAAAACTAAACTACACAGCTTTAATTAAACACTAATGATATAAGAAAATATATACAATTATATACAAATGTGTTCAGGAATGTGCAAAACCCTATTGCCTCTCCCCACCCCCAGCAACTCCCACAGCATCTCCTGAGTTGCGAACAGTCCTGAAAAGTCCTGGGGCTGCCGGAGAGAGCAGAGTGATGAGGGTCAGGAGAGCTCGAGCCTGGGGGTTGATGGTGTTGGATGGACGGAGTCCTCCCCGGATGCCGGCCATGGACAGAAGAGAAGGGAAGAACAAGCAGGAAGGAAGTTGTCTTCTGTGATCTCTGACCTTCCTCTGAGCTTACGTAGATATATGGAATGGAATATCTCTGGCTAATTTTGTTGTCCGTCTTATTCAGCCTCCTTCTGGGAGGTCATAGGTCTCCTGGTAGTGCCTGAGCTGTCAGGACAAAGACGTGACCTTAGAGTCCTGGCAGTAACAAAAACATTCTGGTGTTGTCAGTCCCAGCTTACGGAAGGAAAAACAAAATCAGTAAAAGGAAAAGTGGCTTCATACTGGCTCAAACCAGGATATTCCACCCCTTATTCCATACCATATATTACATATAGGCTCTGTACTTTACCAGCTGTCAAATTAAGGATTCTCCCCTGGGGTCAGATTACCTTGAGGTACCCATTGTACTTCACTGTCCTCCATCATCACACACCAGGTATGTCCAGGTCCCTGAGCAAAAACAACACCCGGACAGGTTTACCTTTGCCTTTGACACTTTCCTAATCTGTTTCAGGCTCTATTTTCTTATTTAAGAATGTGTCTTCCAGTGTATCCTGCCCAAGGTTGAAGAGATCTGCCAGTTCCTGGTCATGACCTAACTCTGGCCTGGGCCAGCCTCCCAGGATGGGAGACCCCAGGAATAGGCTGGATTCATAGACGCTGCAGCACAATCACCTTCTTTGGTACAGTGAGGCTATAGGCTGTTTTAGGCTTCTGGTCAGAACTGGATCTTGAAAGCATGGGGAAAGAAGAAAGGTGGCTTCTCAAGCTGGTCTTTTTCCTAACTCTCTAAGGAAATAGGCAGTTAAAACAAATTTTGTTAGAATCATATTTTAATCTGATGCCAGTGAGTTCAACTATATAAAAGATAACTAGTCATGCTGTGCATGGCTTTGGATACTTGGCATTTTCCAGCTGCATCCTGAAAATAAAGTGTATTGCAACAGTGTGCACCAAGCACGGAAGAGGAAACCCAGGTGCTAGAACATCATTCCTGTCCCACACAGCTGCACTGCACACCCCAAATCCACTGTGATTCTGTTCTCCCTGCTCAGTCACCCTTCTCTCTGCTCCATTAAATTGAATTTCAGCTTTTTAAGCTCAAGAGTTGAGCAAAAGAGCTTTAAAGAAAGTTATTTAATATTAATTTGAATACCAAAGTATTCCATTAGAGGAAAAAAAAAATCAATAATATAAAGATGTGCAATATTTTACATACTAAACTCTGAAGGAATAATTAAAAAACTCTTCCATATCTTATTCTGAAAAATTGTAAAATCTATCAAATGAATTGTTTGGTAAATGCATTAATAGATTTTCTATCTAATCCCATGGTACAAAAAAAATAAGGTATACAAGATGTTTTTAAATGCAATATACAAAATGTAAGAAAATATATTACATTTATAATTTGTTTAAAAGTTCGAGACATCAACAGAAGGTACTATTTGCATGCATATTGAGAGTTATAGTGTATGAATGGGTTGTTACTAATCAGGTTTCCATGGCTAATGTAGAGCTTATCTCTTTCTGTGGATACTAAACAGGCTTTAACAACTGTTTGTTGTTCAAGATATTTTAATAGGAGATGATTTATATAATTTTCTTTGAATTTGGCAGTTTTTCATATGTCTAAAAATCCTGTTGTAAACACTATTTAGAGATTATAAATTTACCCTATAAAAATTGTGAAATCTTATTCTTGCTGCAACATTTTTGAAAATGAAAACTTGCTCATATGAAAGTTTATTTCATAGAATCATCTTGGTTGGAAGGGACCTTGAAGATCATCAAGTCCAACCATAACCTAAATCCCCCTACCAAAACCTAATGTATCCATTCACTGCTTAAATCATGTCACTAAGCATTATATCTACATTTCTTTTAAAAACTTCCAGGGATGGTGACTCCACCACCTCCCTGGGTAGCCTGTTCCACTGTCCAACCACTCTTTTGGTAAAGAAATTCTTTCTAATATTCAATCTAAACCTCCCCTGGCATAGCTTCAGGCCATTTCCTCTCATCCTGTCATTATTCACTTCAGAGAAGAGGCCTGTACCCTACCTCAAGACCAAGACTTATATAATGACCACTGGATTTAATTTGCTTGCTCACTCTCACAGAGAGTGTGCTTGAGAGAGAGCATGTTTTCAAACACTGTATGCATCTTGCTAAAAACAAAATAATCATAAAATAAAATAAGTAAAAACAAAAATGTAATTGCTTTTGCTGCATGACTGATTGCTTCCACAATACAATTAAGCAAAAGGGAAAAATTATTGCATCTTTGGCAGTTAATTCAGGGTGTAGCACACCACTAATTCTCAGAGGACTTAATTTTCTGCCCAAACTAAACAAAGTATATTAAAAATATATCAGATCACCAGAAGAGATAAATACAATACAAAGAGGATAAATAAGCTACACCTCATAAATCAATGTCAAACCATAAACAGATTGTTTTAACTAAAGCCACCTCTGCCTTGAATTGAAGTACTTCACTTACCAAAAAGATTTTTACCTTCAGCTTAGAGGTTTTTCCTGCTAACAAAACCATCATTAAATCATGATGTAACACTTCTTTTTTTACTTTTTTTACTTTTTTTTTTTTTTTTTTGTAGAAGAATAGCTTCAGTGGATACAAGATTTTAATCTTGCAAGAAGACAAACGAATGGTATTTGTTTTATGAAACAGGTAAACTCCTCTGTATGAGTAAATGTATCTGCATAATTTCACGTTTTTGTATACAGAGAGATATGTGTATACAGATATGTACATACATAAATACATTAATATATATATATATATATATATATATATAATCATTTGACTCATTCCATCTATTGTTACTCCTTAGGTGGCAACAGTTTATTCATCTGTGAAGGCAATATTACCTAGATGCACTGTATGGTGATTACACTCATTATCCACATAACGTCTAATACATTTTTTGAGGCACAGCAAACTAACCTTTTCCTTATGAATGATCTCCCATTTATTATGAAGCCATAAAGTGACAAAATTAAAGCACCCTTGAATCTTAGCTACAGAGCTGATTATTTATGCTGCACAGTTAGAAAAAAAAGCAACAGAGGATGGCCATATTTTAATGAACTAACCACTGACACTTTAACTTCAGTTAATTTCCTTGACTTTAAATTAGGAGGCACATTATTCAAGTTTGCATTGTTTATAAAGAAGATAATTTTCCTTTTCATTTTTTAAAAAAACCTTTGTTTGTTGTTGAGGTTTTTTGTGGGTTTCTTGGTGGTTTTTTTTCTATGTACACCTTGGTACTTTAACAAATCTGCTTAATAGTGGTAGTAGTAGAAGTAGTACTACTAACAGTAACAACAGTATTTGCAAAACCTTGCAAAAACACTCTTCTACCAAGGTACTACGATTCTCTTGAAAACTTAACTATTTCCCAAAAAAACATACACAGAAAAACCCCAAAACAACAAAAGCAAAAAAAAAACCAACCAAAACTGACTCAAAAGTGCAGCCAAGAATAATGTCAGGAGCCTTCTTTTTTAGGACACCTGCCCTAGCCACACATATACTCGTAGGGTCAAACAGTGAAAAGCAATCTGTGTGATTAAGCAAGCAGTTAAAGGTAAAGCAGTTAAAGTACAGAGAAGGAACAGATAGGATACAAAAAGAATAGATGGGATGGATAAGGAATCCAACTCCTTACAATAAATAACACTGAAAAGCTAACATGAAATTATCTTTTTATCTGGCATCTTTTTTCCCCACTCTTTATCAAATAAAACAGACATGGAAATATAATAATGACATCTACGTAAGAGAAAAGTTACTAAAAATAACAAAGCTTTTAAACTTACCAGTGGGAGGTGACTTGCTGAATACATATTTTCTATAATATTAATGTCACAGAACTAGCTTAGCATAACAAATACATATATATTTAACACAACATTAGCAATCTGATTGGGAAAAAAAAAAAAGTTAAAAATGAGACTTAAACTTGTTTTTCTATTTGTATTTTTGTTTGTGTCTTAAATAATCTAAGTGTACTAGCATGTGCAGTGTAACCCTGAGTGTAGCTGGAATTCCCCACTGAAGACACATGGAAACATTAAAAAGCTGAAAAAAGCCTCAAAATGTTAAAAACTTGGCTAATTTTAACCATTGCAGCACCAAGACAAGTCTCATCTCTAAAGCACTTACATGTTAAATTATTACTAGACAATGAGGGATTTAGGTTAGCATACACCAGCAGATCATATCAACAATTTGTACATGGAGGCCATAATTTTCTACAGGACGGCAACAGGATAGAAAGAGATGATGAAGACATTTGTAGCAACATACCAGGCTTGTACTTCATAGCCCAGACATTTTCAATATGCACACACACAAACACACAGGAAGGCCTGGCAGCCTCAGTGAGCTTCAGATCCAAAATATACCTGAGATTATTACCTTTGATCAAGAGTTTTGGCAAGGATCACTCTCTAGCACTGTATAAAAGAAGACTGTGTTTGAAGGGTTTTTCTAGTATCCAGCCAGAGGGAAATTCAGTGAATACATATTTGGTTTTGATGTGTGTGTGTCTGTATGTTGGTATTCATTCTGATTTTGCAAAAACCACCACATTTTACAGTCTGAAAATAAACACAAAACTATTTGCATAACATCTGCACTGCTTGGAGGGTGCAGTTGGAACCGTGCTCTGTAACATTCACTTATAATTCAGGCAACCACTATACTTAGCTAATATAATGTTTAGTTAAGAAAGATGATTTATTTTTATTTTCCTTTATCACTAATGCCATATCAAAAAACATTTAATAAACTGTGGGTTTTTTTAAGCATGTAGCTATAAAAATATTTGTCATATGTATTTTTAAAGTGAAAGAAACTTTGAAGGACATTGATTTAATCTGTTTAATACGTGACTGTTTGCACATTTAGTGTGTGCTCTAATTTGACTGATTTTACACAGCTGTCATTTTACAACTGATAATCAGTATGCATATGATATAAGTATAACCTTTAAGGAGAAATGTTCACATGCAAAAGTTGCTAATATAATGCTAGCATATCTGTACCTGCCAACAACTCTACAATTAGAACTCTGTGTCAGCATTTCAATTATAAAGTATCTCCTAATTTAAAGGATTATAACTTGACAGTAAAAATCCATTCTGTGTTGTAACTTACATCTAAGGTCTCAGTTCAAAGCATTTTTATTAATACAAGCTTAAATTGGTTTAGATATTATGAAGTTATAGAAAGCTACAGTAAAAAAGGAAGATACTTCGTGGATGTTTTTTCATCACTATTGTAGCTCAAATGCTTTGGAAAGGAAATCCAGAAATGTTGCTTACAGTTGTTTATACGTAATTAGGATCAGTGACAAATTTCTTTTTTTTTTTAATTGTTGTAGCAGTTAAGATCTGAGTTTTAAAACTCCCCAGTGTAATGTTTTTTTTCTTTATATTGTTTTTAGGATGCATATTTAAGCTAAGTATAATACACTGATTAATGTATTACTTTTTAAATGCGCCAGTTCTCTGCTGAAACAGACCATGGCAGTACATGTGTGAAGCTGTGGACTATGGATCCCTCCACAACAGCGTATCATCTACTGATGGCATATCCAGGAATTGCAAACTTCCCAAGTGTGTATTGACACAATTGTTCCAGATGAGAAATTACCATCTACTGTGTCAATAATCTACTTATCAAAGTTGCCTATTGCTTTGTGCTGACACAGTGCTGCTCAGATATGGCACTATCTATTGTGGAAAGGAAATAATTTCCAGATTGTGACAGGGTTAGGATCCGTTGAGGGAGATAAATTACAGGGATTTTATTCTATTCTTAGAGGGGTGGATGTAAGAAGAAAAAATATCAATGACAACTAGATAAGTTCTGTGACCTTGCAGAGAATATTCCCCTCCAGCACTATTTCTAGCCCTTTCATGCTGTTTTCAAAGCATTACGAAGGACTCCTAGAGTTCAACAGTTACATGGAATGATGTGCACAGGTTCACAACACCTTTTGTTGCCTGGTGGAAAAAAAAAAGCATCTGTGCTTGATGGGAAAAGTAGAGAGAATAACCTCTGAGCAAGGCCAGAGTACTTTGGAAATCTTGAGGTGCTGAAGGAAGGGTAGCTTGCAAACCACAGCAGCAGGGATAGCTTATGAGCAGTAGCCAGATGCCAGCTCACAGGGCCAGAGCTTCACACACAGTTGCTCTTCATCTTGGGCATGTTATTGCATGAGCATATGCATGTAACACCTATTCTGTGACGTAAGATGGGCCAAGCGAACCCACATCTGCCTGGAAAAGACTGTGCAGCCAAAAAGACATTTCTTGAAATAGTTTTCCAAGGAACATGTCAAATCCAAGCACCTTACAAACACATTAGCCCTCCTGTGGGCAAGGCAGTTCTTCCCTGGGTGAGAGACATGTTTGGGAGATTTTCTCCCACAGCTGACAACATTTGTGTCACAATTTCAGCAGTATGTGTCACAGTTCTAGTGAAGCAAACAGATAGAGTAGCTTGCATTGTTGTGCCAGCAGCAGATCCTGGGGATCCAATAGATCTCCAGACACAATGGTGTCCTGTATAGTCCCTTTAAATTTAAAAACAGGATCCGCAGACTTAGTTCATTACTGGGCAATTTCATAGGTGGTTTGGAAATTAATGTTAACAAAGTTATTACAAGCAAGGGAAACCTGTTTGCTGGGAGAAAAAGATCTTATCAAAAAAAGGCAAAGAAGATATAAATAAAGAAGATAGGCTAGCTTTGTAATCCTTATCTCTTTGTGCAGTTATCACCTCAGAACTGCTTTTGGCTGAAAATGATACCAGCCATACTGATACATTAATCACATATCATCCTATATCACTCTTCAATCCTTCTTTTACAGGAGACTCTTAATTAGTAGCTGTTTTCTCAGTTATTTCTCACAGTCTCTTAAAATGCCAGAAGTTTAGATATTCTGAGTTCCCCTCACTATAATTTAGTGAAGTCACCATGTGTTCCACCATCTTGAGGAGGTCATAAGTACAAAACATAACTTGAAAGAAGTGTAGGCTGTGATTTATGTGATTTATACAGAAGTCAGCCATCATCATAATACATGTTATTACTTCTGCTGTTCTGTCTTTTCATTTAGAAGTCTTAGTAACAACAACAACAAAGAAGGCCTCCATGTTATACTAAAGACGCAAGGTTTTACTTCAGTCTTTCTAGGAAGATACGGTTTTCACTTTCTTAATTAATCTTCATGACACAATGTAATGTCATGCTAATGGTCAGAAAGTATGCTTGAAAGAAATTTGAACTGTTAGAGAGCTGTGCAAAGATATCCTAATCTAGACCCTTTCTTATGCATATAAAGAAAGGCCAAAACATAATATTACCCACTAAGATTACCTTAATTCATTAAACTCATGTTTTGCACCTCACTGAAATTTGAATATTGTTCTAACTTTTCAGATTAGGACATTCAAGCCTGTCAGCTGATGACAGTTCATCAGTACTTCATAAACATAGTAAATGTCATACCCTGAAACTTTAGATCTGCATTTTCCATAAATGTTAAAATAAATACTTCAGTTATCTGTATAATACATTAAAAAACAACTTTGCAGCACCCACACAATACCAAATCAGAATATTCTGGAAAACAGAGAAAACCTTGATCTGAAGAAAGCCACTTTTGATATTTCCATGATGGCAGAATGCATTCACCTTACCTTTACTGCTCCTATCTCATAAGGTAAATCACAAAGATCTGCTTTCTCCAAGGCTCTTATAAACAAAAATTAATTTTCTTGACCTTAAGTCGTTCTAGTAGAGAAATTTATTTTGTATTTGAAGCCATTCTGTTAGTATAAAACCAAACATTTTAGTATCTCTTAAGACCCTAAGCTGACACCTGTGGAATTCCTACATCCTCTTTATTCCTTATGAATTAGATCTATCATTGTTCAGTGCTTCCTGTTTATGGATGTTCCTGCAGCATTAAGATGTGCCAGGAGACACCTGACAGCAAAAAATTTGCTTCATTGTATGCAAGTATTTAAGCATGAGTTTTAGACTTCAGTGTAATTTGATTCCTAAACATTTAAACTCTGCTTAAGATCAACTCATACCCTAAGGCTATGAATAGTTTTTCTCCACTTATAACCATAATGTTTCACCTACTACTACAAAGCCCTGGATGCTTTTGTAAAAATTAGGCTTTATTACTGATTTATGTCCAAAATCATGATAATCTAGTTTAGGAAATTATAACACGGTTTATGGAAGGGTTAAATTGTCTGGAATGGTACTGGTAGGTTTTGGTGGTTTTCTTCTTGCATTAATGTCTATGTTGCTGTGAGGGTTTAACCCCAGCTGGCAACTAAGCCCCATGCAGACACTTCCTCACTCTCTCCCAGTGGGGTGGGGTAGAGAATCAGAAGAGTAAAAGTGAGAACACTCGTGGGTTGAAATAAAGACAGTTTAATAGGTAAAGAAAAAGCCACACCCACAAGCAAAGCAAAGCAAAAAAATGAATTAATTCACCATTTGCCACCGGGAGGTGGGTATTCAGGCATCTCCAGGAAAGCAGGGCTCCATCATGCCTAACGGTGACTTGGGAAGACCAACACCATGCTCCAAATGTGTCCCCTCTCCCCTTCCTTTTTCTTCTGTCAGTTTTATATGCTGAGCATGATGTGATGTGGTATGGGATACACCTATGGTCAGTTGGGATCAGCTGTCCCAGCTCTGTCCTGTCCCAGCTTCTTATGCATCCTCAGCCTATTCGCTGGTGGGAATGGTACGAGAAGCAGAAAAGTCCTTGGCTCTATGTAACTACTGCTCAGCAATAACAAAAACATCCCTGTGTTATTAACAGTATCTCCTGAACAAACCCAGAACACAGCCTCATACCAACCACCACAAAGAAAACTAACTCCATCCCAATCAAACCCAGCACATTTGCAATAACTGAAAGTGACGCACATGGTACACTCATCTGTTTAACAGGATATCTCTAGATTTACAATATTGTTGTCCTGGTTTGAGCCAGGATTAAGCCAATTTTTCTTTTCACTGATTTTTTTTTCCTTCAGTAAGCTTTCTTTTAACTAGCAACTGTGTGTTCTGCTAGGCTGATAAGACAGTGGAATGTTTTTCTAACTACTGAGGTTTCAAGGTTACACCTTCACTCCGCCGGCTCAGACACTATGGGGAGATCTCTGACTCCCCCCGTGGGAGGCTGAGTTAGACAGACAGCAAAATTGGCCAAAGATATTCCATTCCATATATCTACGTAAGCTCAAAGGAAGGACAGAGATCTTAGAAGACAGCTTCCTCCTTCTTCTTCCCTTCTCTTCCATCCATGGCCGGCGTCCGGGGAGGACTCTGCTCATCCATCACCGTCGACCCTTAGGCTTGAGCTCTCCTGACCCTCATAACTCTCTGCTTTCTCCAGCAGCAGCTCCGGGATTCCTCAGGACTCTTCCCAGTTCAGGGGAGTGCTGTGGGAGTTGCCGGGGGTGGGGGGAGGCGAGAGGTTTTTGCCCATATCTGAATATATCTGTATATAATTGTATATATTTTCTTATATGATTCACGAGTATTTTAATTAAAGCTGTGTAGTTTAGTTTTCAATCCAGCCAAGTCCCTCTCTTTTTCTCTCTCTCCTTCCCTACCTGGGTGGGGGGGGGAGGGGATCGAGAGCATTGTTGTCGGACCTGAGTCAAACGGTGACAATTGTGTAAATCAAAGCTTGGCTTATGGGGGCTTGCATTTTGTTCCTCTCCAATAAAACAACATACACCTCTATTGAACTAATAAGAAGCATAATTACCTTAAATTTTTGTGTGTGTGATTCTTTGCCTTCAGAATTAAACTTTTTGAAAATGCAGTTTATACAAACAGCTACTTAATCTGTTAAGGGATGCTTTATCATGTGAAATAACACACTTCTGTCTTTCTTTGATCTGCATAATGATAACTAAAGAGGTATAATTTAAGTATAATGATCTAGCCAATACCTTAAGGAGATTTGATATTTTGTGTTGTTTTGCTGCATTTAGAAGTGTGCCACTTTGCCTTGTAGTGGAATGTTGATAATACTGATAATACAATCTCAGAAAAAGAAACATAGCTACCTTCCTTTATCCTCTCAGCTCTCTCCTCTAAAATAAAGGTTGTCATGCTGCTATACTCACAGATTAAAATGACAACTTAGGATAATGACAATTTATTTGGTGTTAAAAGATACTGTGAAATCTCAAATTTTCCTGTCTACTTTCATCCACTTGCAAATATTGAATTTGTTCATCTGTCCCTTCCCTTTCCCACTTTGATCACAAAACAATTTTAAGAAAGGCTTTACTTGTAAAGGTTTCTTAATTTCACATTTCTTGCACTACATATATTATTTACATAAACAATCATCCGTTAGAAGAACAAATCATAAACTGTCTTAGAGAAACTGGTGCCATGGTTTATTCATTGTCCACTGCACCCTCACATACAGTTTAAAACCCTCTTCAGTACTTACTGTTGCTACCTGTTTTTGAAATGTCTAGAAATAAATGATATGTACATAAACTAAATACCCCTTATTTTAATGTAAACACCTAAGGTTTAAAACATTAGTGTTGTTCAGAAAATTTGCACAAAGACATAACAAAAAGAGTATTTCATAGAATAGCTAATAAATGTCATATATAGTATAAAGTAATTATTATTAACTGCAATATTCTTGGGGAAAGATCACTAAAAAAATTTAAAAAAACAACAAAACAAAGCAGAAAATAATTATTATTTAGTACATTTATCAGGAGAGTAGAAACTAAAGACATATCATATACATGCAAAACATGCAATAGAGCTATCCCTTCAGGAAAAAAGAAATACTGCTTTTTCCAACAGGATCTATTTTCCCTTTGAGGGCTTAGAAATAAAATAAAAGACCTGCTTAAGTACCTGTCACTTCAGGTTTTGCTGCAAATTCTGTGCATTTTGCTAGAGACTGAGATCTGTAAAATAAAGTGAGTGCTACAAAAACAACTTTATGCTAGTAGCAGTAAGAAGTATAAGAAAACCAACTATAATTGTCTAATGCAGGTCTCTGTCCCCTTTGTGGACCAAAAGAAGAGCAGTGCCTTCTATACTATGACTGTAGCAGATCTCTACACATCTCCATTTGTTTTGTATTTGGCTCAGATTAAAATTTCTCCTTGCTCTTCCTGGTCTATTGTTCTGTTGAGGAAGTTCACACTGTAAAGGAAGTAGCTAGAACTAACTCCAAAAGGCTCTACATAGATTCACTACATAGAATCAGCCACTACAGAATAAGCCACATCCTATGTGTTGGAATGAAAGACTATGTGAATCTTCAAAATTTTCTAATATACGGACAGATACATAGCTTATATTAGCTTACCTATCCTGTAGAGTCATTATTATATCACAACCTGTTTCTGTCAAAGAAATTATTTCTCACTTCTGATAGTTCACCTCAAGAAGCTTCCTTGCATCCACCTGCAGCTTATTCCTAGATGATGAAATAAGGCATTCTAGTCCATCTGTTTCCTTAATTTCCTCCTCTATTAAAAGGAGAGTTTTTCTAGATGTTTCAATAAACTTATTAAGATGTCTGAATGTTGTTTTTGCTAAACTTATCTAAAGAATTTTCTGTACTCTCAAAGGCACACAGGGATCCAAATTTTGTTAATTTTAAATGCCTCATCCACAAATGGTTCAGGGCATGCCAATTCATTCCATCCCAGGAATTTTGCAAAAATTGGATCTCCTTAAAGATCATGCTAAACATCACATTATTACCTTTGCTTACATTAAAGAAAACTGGGGAAAGTGTGTCTTTTTTGCATTAATTCAACATTAATTCATTATCACAGATTGATTACGTCTTTCATTATAATATGAATGTCACAACCATAAAGAACATGCCAGTTACATTCACAGAATCACAGAATTGTCAGAGTCGGAAGGGACCTCTAGAGATCATCTAGTCCAGCTCCCCTGCTAAAGCAGGATCCCTGAGAGCATATTACTCCAGACTGTATCAAGGCAGGTCTTGAATATCTCCAGAGAAGGAGACTCCACAACCTCCCTGGGCAGCCTGTTCCAGTGCTTTGTCATGCTCACCATAAAGAAGTTTTCATTCATATTTAAATGGAATTTCCTGTGTTCCAGCTTGTGCCTGTTGCCCCTCATCCTGTCACCAGGAACTTCTGAAAAGAGTCTGGCTCCATCCTCCTTGCACCCACTCTTTAGATACTTCTAGGCATTAATAAGGTCTCCCCTCAACCTTCTGCAGGCTAAAAAGTCCCAGTTCTCTCAGCCTTTCCTCATAAGGGAGATGCTCCAGTCCCCCCGTCATCGTCGGTACCCTCCCTTGGACTGTCTCTAGTAATTCCCTGTCTCTCTTGCACTGGGGAGCCCAGAACTGGATGCAGTATTCCAGATGTGGCCTCATCAAGGCAGAGAAAAGGAGGAGGATAACCTCCCTCAGCCTACTGGCCACACACTTCCTTATGTAGCCCAGGATTCCATTTGCCTTCTTGGTGGAAAGGGCACGTTGCTGGCTCACAGATAATTCACTGCATAACAGAACTCCCAGACCCTTCTTGAATGTGCTTTCCAGCATGTCCACCCTTAACCTATATTGGTGTGTTACATGGAATACTCCTGTAACAGACTCCTGTCACACATATTGATGAGCCTTTAGAATTCAACAGTAACCCAGCTAAAACTTTAGAGCAAAAAAAAAATACAACAAAGTATGGAAAAATGGATTTAGACTACCAAAGAAATACTGAAAATGCTCTATGCCTGGCTTTTGTACAGTTCAGAAAACAAAAAGAACACAAACTTTCATCACTGATATGGGTGATATATGAACTGACAGGTATGGGTGACACTGTTATGGGTGTTTGCTATAAGCCACCTGATCTGCAACAAAAAAATACATGAGACTTTCCAGCAAGAGTGCTCGCTGTATTACCAGTCCACTAGCTGGAAAACTTGCTGCTAGTTAAAAGAGAACTTACTGAAGGAAAAGAAAAAGTTTCAGTAAAAGGAAAATTGGCTCCATCCTGGTTCAAACCAGGACAGTGGACTAACTCTAAACCCCATCCCCTGTTCCCCTGTGCCACTGGAGGGAAGAAGGCAGAGAAATCAGGAACAAAATAATTTGGGCCCAGAAGAGGGGAGGAGTGGTGTAGTGTATTTGAGCTTTTTTTTGTTTTGTTTTGTCTTTGTCCTGTTTGGATTTGATTAGTGATGAATTAAATTTATTTATTTTTCCCCAAGTAGAGTCTGTTTTGCTTGTGATCGTTAATGGTGAGTGAGACCCTCCTTGTCTTTGCCTTGACCCACAAGCTTCAAGTTGATTTTTGTTCTCCCCAGCCCTCAGTGTGTGTGCGGGTGGAGAGTGAGCGGCCACATGGCTGGTTCTCTATTGTTGGTTAGGCCCAAACCACAACATAAGGACATATACCTTTTCCCCCTTAACTGTTGATAAATAACAGAGCTTTCAAAATATCTTTTATAATTACTTTATATGAACTTTGATGATAGAGCATAAACTTTTTATTTAAGGTACTAAATGTTTAAATTACTAAAAATTGTTTCTTTTATTTCATGTGATATTGATGTTTTCTTGATTTGTCAATAATGACAAGATTTTACTAACTGTTATGCTATGCTATTTTCCATGTTATCCATGGTCTCGTTTATGGACCAGAAACCCAGCACGTGGGGCACTTTACTATCTTGTAAGAAAAATTCCAAATACTTTTACTTTAAGCCTTAAATTCTTTTTCTAGTTTTTATTCTTCTTTGAAGTTCCAAATTATGCCAGTTTAGAAATAGACATTATCATTAGTTACTTTTACTGTCATCATCTCTGGTAAGCTAGAAATTGGGTTAAAGTCTGCAGAGGTTTTTGCTTCACCTTTCTTAGATCACTGTGTGTTTTGGCTGACTTGCATTTTTTATCTGCATCAAAGGGATGGAAAAAGAAGAAATATGTACTTTTTCCATATAGCTCATGAATACAGAAAGGAAATACTTGAATAGCAAGCATTCACAGCATCCTTTTCTTCCACTGAATTGTTACTGATACATCCCCAAAGACTTCTCACTGTGGTCTGATTTAAATTGTACTTTGAAGCAGCTACGAGCTTGTCTTGAGTTAATTAACAAGTAACAGCACACTACCATACTTGACAAGTTGCACCATTTCTAAGTAAAGTAAGTCTCACTCTTCTGCTTTGTTTTGCTTTTTGATTGTAAAACTAATCCTGACCTTAAGGCATGTGAATAAATCTCACACCCGACAGCTTGCTGAAGCAGCTTCTGGAAAGACACGCAGCCCATTTATCATCTTCATAGTTGATAATATCTCCTGTGAAATTATATCAATTAAAGGCAGGTAAATAAAGCAGTGAGGTGAGAAAGCCTTTTAGCATTTCAACATATTTAAGAAATGGGGAGAAGAGAGAAAATACTAAGGGAAAGTCTGAACTTGTCTGTACTTACAGAAAGATGAATTAAAGTCTTGAAAAATTTAAATTAAATCTGCTAAGTGCAGAGGAGAGTAAAATTAGGATGTCCATTTGTTTTAGTGGGGTTAGTACATTAAATAAGGTTTTACTTAGGAGGAATGAAGGTTGATAACAACATACACCCAGTTAAGGGTAGTAAAAAAAAGATGACTTCTGCCTGTCTCTCTGTGCTGTATGAGCACATCCCTCCTACATCTGTCTTTTGGGATTTGGAGGGAAATACATTTTTCATTTTTCTTCCTGGAGTTGCTTCTTCTTCTCTTTGCAAACAGCAGGAAAACTCTGTTTCCCATAAAGAAGAAAGGGGGTTCTCAAGGCCCTTTTTCCATGAAGTTATTCAGCAATTTGACTGACATAAGCTTTATTCATAGACTTAGAGGTCTAGAGTTGCAGGTACCAGGTACTGAATTCTAAGGCAATACAAATAATTGCAGGTCAGTTCAAAGTAATGCTGCAATCAAATACATGTAACTGCTAATAGTTACTTCAGCAATTTTATCATATTTTTTAAATGCTAAGGCTGGTTTTGGTGCAGCTTAAACACTGAAATGCATTTCAATCTTTATCTTCATCACAGTAAATAACACATTAAAATGTAAGGTCTCATTTAACAAGTTGTCTTTCAAAACCTAGTCTTTATGAATAGGTAACTAGATTTGTACCTTAATTTATTATTGTCTAAATTAATGTAATCTAACAGGAAAAAAAGTGTAAAAAATTTAGGAGTTCCTAGCAAGTTTAAGATGCAAAGTTGGATCATATTGATCTAGAGATTAGAGAATATGGTGAAGAGAGGGTCCTCATTACTTTGAGCACAGGAGAATATTAGAAATTTTAAACAACACAGGTGAAAAATCATCCTTTACAGGCTTATTCTTCCATTGCTGCTGAAGAAACATAACCAGAAAGTAGACAGGGAGTTGTTTTAGCTGTTTGCTTTAATCAAATGCACCTGTGAGATTACATTTCCCTAACCCTCACAGCTGGTATTAAATGGATTTAGCTAGCCAGAGATTTAAAAGTAGCCTTTAAAGTTCACCTTTAAGAAGCTGTATTAGCTTTGCCTAGTAGACTGTTTAGTAATGCAGCAGGCAACATAACTGGCTTTAGACAGGACTAGAGATTGAATCTAACCTCATAAATCTCCCAGTTCATGACTACAGGAAGCTGTCAAAAAACTATTTTTTTTTTCATTCTCTAGGGGCTGCTATGCTGCTCTGGATCTCTCTTAAGTGCTCTCTAGCAGCTGATCACCAAAATGTATAATAGTCTTGAGAGGGTCTACACTACTCTTTTGACCCCAGAGGTAATATTTTGATAGTGCTTGACCTTAATGAGACTGCCAGCATAAAAGCCTAATAGTAAAAGAAAACCTTTTCTGAATAACAAATAGCTGAAGAAAACATTTTCTGCACACTGCATAAATTATTACATTTACCTCTGGCAAGTACATTTAGAGAGAATCGTGTCCTGAATCACATTTTGGAATACTCAGGTTCAACATCAGTTGCGAACCCAAAAAGACTAGTTTGCAAACAAATGCAGGGCAAATTCTACCACTTTCAGTCAATTTGAGCATTATTTGATTAACAAATCCTACTGAATAGAAATGGCTGGACTTCTCTCTCTTTCTGATCCACTATTCTACATTTATTCTACTGTTTAACTAATTCTATTCCCATTTAGGGTAAAGAATTAGGATTTCAGATGTCTCAGGGTCCAAGAATGTTGGGAGACTTCTTTTGCACCATAATGAAAGAGAAAAACTCTTACCACTTCTATTGACAATAAATTCTGAATCAGTATTTATAACCCTATTACTCATCCACTACAAGTAAACTCTGAAAAATCACTTTTATTTAATTCCCTTTACAGCTAAGTGTGACAGGTAATGCATTATTTTCTCTGAGCCCTACCACTAATACGGTTGCCTGCTGTACCTTGTGGGAAAGTGTTGTCATTTGGGCCACTACGTCCATGGTGAGCTTAATTTCTGTAGGATGCTGGAGAAGTTAAATAGTTTACATAGTGTGAAGAAACAATTGAGCTGCCTAGAAGCTACATGATAGAAAAATTTGCATAGCAAAATAATGGGCTAATGATGGAGGACAGAAGCTTCATACTGAGCTAGATTTTCTGTCCAGAAAAAAAATTTGGAGTGGCTGAAGGGATGATGAAGAGCACATTTCTGTAAAGTTTCACTGTAGCAAAACCGTCTCAGCAATGATACTGACATGCTGCTTTTTCAGTGATTATTTTTTTTCATCATCAATGTACTCTAAAAGCACTTGTATGTGTATAAGTAAATATTATTTCATGCAGATTCACTTAATTTTGTTCAGTAGACCTTTGTAAACTAAATACAGATTTCACTCTAGATGAAAAAATTACAGGACATTTCTTAGACATCACAACCTGTGGGGAACACAGCTTTAGAGGTTGAGTGACCTCTCTTGAAAACAGAGGAGTCACTTTCTGCAAATTCTGTTCCTGGTTTAAGAGTACTGTTTTCTATTTCAATTAAAAGCCATGTCACAAGACCCACAAAGATGAGTTTCCAGCTTTTTTAACATCTACTGAGAGTGGTCTTATGAGAAAGAACTTTTCTAACTGTTAGGAATGCAAATTGGATTTTGAAGAAATGTTAGTTTTTAAAAGCTTCACAATTATTTTAAGAGGTTAATTATATTCTCTCTTCACTGAAACAGCACCACAGTACATACATTGTTTATGGGTGACATTAACACTCATAAGTTAATTTTGCTATTTTTTTTTCATGACAACAAATATTCAGACCATGGTATGCTTATTTATGTGTGACCCTTTAGGTAAGAATTGTGTTTGTTTGGCTTACTGTTCATGAAAATCATAACAAAAAAGAAGAATTAAATGTCTGCATAATCCTTTTTGTGGCTAAAATGTAAATCTAGCTTTTATTAATTCCAGTTCCATAATATCTGACTTTTTCCCAGGCTAATTATATTACCATAGCAAGACTCCTAATGGAATCTTTAGCTCTGCTCCTTCAGTCATTGTGTGAAACTAATTGGGTAAGGTTTGTTTGTTTATGTTTGTGAGGGAGATGGTAGTTGCTATTGTGAATGTCATTCTAATTATGGTGGAAAAGATGTGTCAGAAAGGATGTATGGAGATGTGGTCAGACTTGAATTATTCTAGTCTTCCCTGAAAACTACAAATTCTACACCAAGATCTTTCTTCACCTGCTATTCAACTGTCACAAATGTATCTTGCTTGTACTGTGATCTGAGGTATCAGTCATGTATAAAGACTCTGCAAGAAGAACCAAGATGTAGAAGTCTTCTGGAATTGAATTTCTCTTGGAGAATCAGGCTTTGTTTGCTTATGCAACATACATATGTAAGAGCAGGATCTTGAGACAGTAAGGAAACAATGCACAACTTTCCCTTTCTAATATAAAACCCCCTAGAAATTGCATTCCAGTGCATGGATCATTGTACACAGATCCTCATCAGATGTAAAGTATATTGTAGAAAACAGTAAATTTATCCTGGAAATAAAAGGAGTAATTTATGAAATTGTTAAATGAACAAAAATCATGAAACCAGGTTTCACATGTGTTTTTACTCATATAGTCTTAGTGCTTTATTGTGACATGTTCATCAGAGGAGAAATTGTTCTGAAATATATATGGACCTACACCTGCATGGATTGATGTCAGTGCACATACTCATGTTAGCTATCTGGCTATCATGAATTGGAATGTACGAATCTGGGTTTTCCTACTTTTTTCTCAATAGGGTGTTAATTTCATTTTCTTATGTGTATTTATCAAATAATTCATTGGGCGTAACTCTCTTTTTATTGCTTTTTCCAGTCTGGTTGAAACTGACGAAAAAGTCTACAAGCAGTTCTGGAGAAAACTGGCTGACAGACAAGGAAAAAGACAAATGAGAACTGACAAACAACAGCCAAATAGGTCACATATTTACATAAGACTTATTTCCATAGGAAACCAGGCCAAAGAAAATAAATAAATAAATAAACAAAGAAGAACCTGTTTCTACTCAAAGCTAGTACTATCTCATCATCTAAGCTTGATAACAAACTTCTGAAGCCCTGCATCTCAGATGAAAAGAAGCTGCCACCTCCAGTGGAAGTTTGTTACACTGTTTTGGAAGGTTCTTCAAGTCAGACTGTATGTGTGAGACACCTGCCTGCAAAAAAGGATTTGCCTGAAAAATCCTGGTGATTTGGTACAGGTATTGAATGTTAAAATTCTGACTTATAGGACACAATCTGTCACCTTTTTTTAAGTTTGTGTGCTGTAAATACATTTCAAATGCAGAGGAAGAGCAAGGTATTTATTTAGAATCAGTCAGTAATAGTTGCTTATATATATCCAGCATGATTATTTGATTTTACATTTAGAGAACTAAGTCACAGAGAAATCAAATGGATTAGATAGTGGTCATCAGAAAAGCCACTGTGGAAGAGTGTGCTTGTCTTCCTGGAAGGAGATCCTGTTCACCAACACAGGTGACTGAATGTTGTAATATTATCTGATCATTACTCTAGGAAAACCAAGTCTGTCCATTAACCTAGTAATCCTGTATGGATGGAGCAATCGAGAACGACCAGTCTTCATTGTAGGGAAGACTAACAGCAGGATCTGTTGGTGTTTGGACCTCATCATAACAAAGGCATCCAAAGTCATAGGCTCTTGCCACACACCTGACCTCCACAGAGCCCTATGGAGACCTCTCTGTCAAAACTGTGAATAACCTGAGGAGCCAAATAGTAGACAGCATTATAGGAGAGAATTAACAAAAACTATCCCTTAGGATTGGGGATGTCTGTGTGTATGGTAATGTGCTTGTGTATGTGTGTGCATGCATGTCTAGATGTTAATGTGCAAAACCTCATACATGAAGCTGAAAGCACAGGCATACTCTTTGTGCAAGCCAGCCTTTACACTGATGTGTAATTCTGCCATGCTTCCATTACCCTTGCCGACTGCTGTTGTAAATAATATTCATTTTATCTATGTCTCCCGTTATATATTAAGATCTTTTGAGGAATTAGTTTTTCAGGCAGCATCTATATAGTAAGTATTAACTTCAAGGTTATAACTGACAGTGGGGGAGTTGTTTGTGAATCCATATATATGTTTGCATGTATGTCTGTGGAAGATTTTTGCTTATCTGTGTATAACTACCATTAAAATTCCATTACTTCTGCTATCTGTACTGTTCGGCGCAAATATCTTCAGTGTTGCTATATCTCTTGATACCACTTCAGACCTACAAGAGACAAGGGCAAAAGAAAGCCCTCCTTGTCATGAGTACTAGAAGAAGGGGGCTGTGGGTTTGGGATTTTGTTTGTTTGTTTGTCTGTCTGCTTGTTGTCTAGAAACGGGACAAATTACAAACATTGCTGCTACCTACAAATGTTCCCAACAAAATATATGAGACTTTTTTTCTGCACTTAAATTAGACCTTCCTTGCCACAACTTCAGGCCATTTTCTCTGGTCCTGTTGTTATATACTTGGGAGAAGAGCCCAGCAGCCATCTCCCTCCAACCTCCTTTTAGGCAGTTGTAGAGGGCAATAAGGTCTCCTCTCAGCCTCCTCTTTTCCAAACTAAACAGCCCTGGTTCCCTCAGCCACACCTCATATGACTTGTTTTCTAGACCCTTCACCAGCTTGGTAGCTCTCCTCTGGAAATGCTCAAGCATCTCAATGTCCTTCTTATAGTGAGGGGCCCAGAACTGAATATAGTAGTACTCAAGGTGTGGCCTCAGCATTGCAGAGTACAAGGGCACTATCACTTCCCTAGTCCTGCTGGCCACGCAATTCCTGATGCAGGCCCAGGATGCTGGGCACACCACTGGCTCATGTTAAGCTGGCTGTCAACCAGCACCTCTGGGTCCTTTTCTGCTGGGCAGCTTTCCAGCCACTCTTCCCCAGGCCTGTGGTGTTGCCTGGGGTTGTTGTGACCCAAGTACAGGATCCGACACTTGACTTTGTTGAACCTCATACAACTGACCTTGGCCCATTGATCCAGCCTGTCCAGGTCCCTCTGTAGAGACTTCCTACCCTCAAGCAGATCAACACTTCTGCCCAATTTGGTGTCATCTGCAAACTTTCTGAGAGTTCACTCAGTACCCTCATCCAGATCATTGCTACAGATATTGAACAAGACTGGCCCCAAAACTGAGCCCTGAGGGACACCACTGGTGACCAGCAAGTGATGATGTGATGATATATATATATATATAAACAAGCAAGGGGGCATCAGAAGGAATGAGATGATCAAAGAATGTAAATGTTTCTTCTGACAGCTAAGGAGAATTCTGCAAGGAGGCAAAATGCCATCCCAAGATACGCAGAATACAGTTACACACGTCATTATGGTGGCATATTATGAAGATATACTGCTTATAAAGTAAGGTGAGACCTAGAGGTACCTAAAGGCAGCAGCACAGTACCTAAATCATTACCCCTGGAAGGTGTTTATTTTCACAGAGCAATGAGAGTTGCATAGAGGTGTCTGAGGAGGATATAAAAAATTGCAGTAAGTGGAGAGGAAAGGATGTAATTACACATTCATCCACTGTATAATTTCAATGTGTGTCAGCATCTTGAATGTTATATGCAGTTCTGGTCCCTTCATCTCACAAAGAATACAGTAGAATGGGAAAAAGCTCAGAGGCAGAACAAGGGAGATAAAAGATATAGAACAGCTTCTGAACAAGCAAAGGTTGAATAGACTAAGTCTTCTCAGTCATGGAAAGAAGTGACTGAGTGGCTGTGTGATGGAGCTGTATAAATATTGTGACTGGCATAGAGTAAGAGAAGAGGGAATAATTATTTTTTGTTTGTCTTACAAAAAGGAATGGAGGCCATAAAAAAACTAACAAGTGCTGTTTTTGAAACAAACGAACAAGGAAGAAAAATATTCACACAATGCAAAGACTGAAGTTTCACAATTAGCCACAGGATACTGTAGATGCTAAAAAATTGTGTATGTTCAGAAAAGAACTGGGCAAGGTCATGGTAGAAAACCTGGTCCTTTGGATCAGGAAAGCCAGGAACTATAGACTGCTGGATAACAGTGAGCAGGAACATTATTTATCTCATCCTTCCCATTTCCTCTTCTGTGGGTAACTAGTGTTAGTGACAGACAGAGACAGAGCTCTGCACTTTTCTCACTGGGTCCATGCAGCCACTCCTACACCCTTGATTAGTTTGCCCCATTGGCATTAAGTGCTGAGATCTCTGACTTACTCTGCAGGTAACAAATGCATGAGGTTAGGTGAAGATGCAGTCATAAAGGACTCACCTTAGAACTAGTCTTCTCGCCTAAGGTAAGCCAAATAAAGTTGGAAACTGCAGTTGCGTTTACTCATTTCTGGCATAATAAAGTAATAATGCATCTTCCCTAAAGTTCAATTAAATGTCAACTGCAATAAGATCATTTTAAAGGTGTATGGAGCCAGATTTTGCTTCACTCCCCAGTCAGCATGATGCAGCAGAATCCTGCAGGGCAGAAAAATCTTAGAATTTTTTTCTGTTATTACTTCACACACCACTAAATACGTATTTATCAAATGCTTTGTTTCCTAATCTTATGTTTTCTCTGGCAAGACTAAAGCATGCAGATGAAAAATATGTCATGGAAATTACAAATGGGTGCATAGGCTATAGGGAAATGATGTATGTAATGAATTAAGTCTGCAGATTAGATAGAGAATACTAATGTTTTAAACAATATCAGATCAGCGTACTTAAATTCACCAGAATCACTGAGCCAGAGCAGGCAAGTTTGTGCTCTCTCATTCTTTCTCTCTCTCTTTTTCCTTCCTCTGCAGCCTGAACAGATTAATTGCTGGTTCAGTGCAAGGTTAATAATCACTACCAACTGCCAGATTCACTTAAGAGTTTACAGAAGAGATATTAACAACACACTGATACTGCAAAGCTTGGGACTTCTGAGAAGTCATCTCTGCCAGGAAAAGAGGGAACTGAGACTCAGAGAATATTTCACACAGACAGACCCAGAACTACCACAGCAGTCTAGCAAGTTTACAAAAAAAATAAATTAAAAATTATACCTCTTCCCTGTCCTGATGTAAACGAGCATAGAAAGTGGGTTTAGAGAGAAAGGAGACATGAAGGGTGACATAAAGATTTCATTCTTTATTTTAAAATATTTTAGTCAAGGTATTAATATCTTGAAATATTTTAGGGAAGGTATTAATATTAAGAGTGGGTAATTTTGCGAAGAAGCATGAATTAGGGAAATCACAGAGATAAAGCTGCAGAAAAAAGTCTGTGTGTGTGCTTGTGTGTATGTCTTGGAGTGGGAAGTAGAAAGATAAGGGATATTATGAATTGTTAGAATGCCAGAGAGTAAACATCCTAAAGGATAGTGCAGCAGCAAAACAAGCCTAAGATGCACTTTCTAATAGATAAAATCATATTTCTTTTTCTTATTTAGGAATTAATGTTGCAGTTCCTTTAAAAGAATAAATTGAGAATCTGACAGGTCCAAGAATAACATTCAAGAGTGATTAAGACAGACTTGTGCTCCTTCCAGACACATATCAGAGAACCTGAAATGACTCACTGAAGTGAAAAGCAAACACACAAATAAACCTTACTGTCTTTCTATTGATGCATTCCTGCTTACTGCAACAACTGCTGAGGTGATAGAAAATGAGGCACCTTTGAATACTAGCACCTTGTTTGGCTCACTGGAGTTTACTGAAGAACCAAGAAGATGATTTTTTTTACCCTACCTTATATTCTCACTCACTTGCTCCCTCCACTTTCCACAGGGATGTGTCTGGTGGCATTCAATTCTGAAAGAGTTGTTAGCATTCATAATTTACTTTTTTTTTTTTCTTTTTTCCCTATAACATCTTGATGGGAAATATCTTTAGGACTTTAGCACTAGTCATATGATGGGGACCAGAAAATGCACATTATGTCCTACAGTACCTCTCCATGCTTTTGCATGCTCTAATGAAGACAGACCTTGTACAAAAAAAAAGGTTCACAAAGATTTCTTTTAGAATTTTACATATTCACATTATATGCAGATAGCTTAAATCCTATCTAAACTCATGCACTTAGAGTTTCTTCAAGGTGAGAAAACTTTGGCAGTCTAAAACCAGACAAGGTTTGGCAGACATAAGCTGAACAAAACCCTTTCACTCACTCCAGCATAAAAGAGAACTGCACTGCAAAAAAGTCATGTCTTTTAAATTACCTTAAAGGTACTCCTCAGCAATGCCTCAAGAGGCTTTATAAGTTCTCATTTACCCTGAGCTTAAGACTATACCTAAAGACAGTGTGAAGAATGGCCCATCTTTGTGACAGACAGTATTTAAGCCTGAATCACACTTCAACATGAAATCTAGTTAAATGTACTTTCTTGAAGCAGCTTTGACTCTCTCCCACCCAGACTGACAAATGTATGTCTTTGCTGTTCTGCTTCATCACTGAGGCTTTCACTGGATGAAAGCCATCATTGACTGACCAATGAGTCACTGTCTTAGTCAGCATCACTGAGACTTCTTATGCTTCAATTCTTTGTAACATTAGACATGATGATGTAGAAATAGATACAAAGAATAAATAAAAAAAAGTCAAAGTTTTTAAGTTACTTTTAAAACACAGTCCTGTTTAGAGAGCTAGATCTTAACTTCTGGCCTTCCAACGTTACATTCTTCAGTCCCTTAATTTCCAGGAGAGGAATTATTTTCACCCTAACAATTTAACATAGAGTTGGAGAGCAAGTCATGTTATGCCGAGCTTCACAGCTGTCTGACGAACTCTGATTCCAGAGAAATTATTGATTTTTTTTGTTGTTATTAATGGTATATGAATCAGAGAATACAAAGAAAAACAAACACAATTTTGCAAATTGTTAGAATAATAAAATCATAGAATGGCTAGGGCTGGAAGAGACCTTAAAGATCATCTAGTTCCAACCCTGCTGCATGGTCAGGGACACCTCTTGCTAGATCAGGTTGCTCAAGGCCCCATCCAACCTGGCCTTGACCACTTTCAAGGAGGTGGCATCCACAGCCTCCCTGGGCAACCTGTTCCAGCAACTCACCACCCACAGAGGAAAGAAATTTTTCCCAGTGTCCAAGTTGAATCTTCCCTCTTTAAACTTCAAACCATTGCCCCTTGTCCTCTCACTACACACCTATGTAAAAAGCCCTACCCTAGCTTTCTTGTGGGCCCCCTTCAGATACTGGAAAGTTGCTATAAGGTCACCACGGAGCCTCCTCTTTTCTAGGCTGAACAACCTCAACTTCCTCAGCCTGTCTTCACAGGGGAGGTGATCCAGCCCTCTGATCATCTTCGTGGCTCTTCTTTGGACACACTTGAGGAGTTCTATGTCCTTCTTATGTTGGGGGCTCCAGAACTGGACACAGTACTCCAGGTGGGGTCTCACCAGAGCAGAGTAGAAGGGGTGAATCACCTCCCTTGACTGGCTGGCCATGCTGCTTTTGATGCAGTCCAGGATATGTTTGCCTTTCTGGGCTGCAAGTGCTCATATTAAACTTCTGGTCCACTTCTTGTTCTTGTTTGACCTCTCTAGATAAGTATGTAATACGTATATATAGAGGTAATTAATTTATACATTAATTATCTAGTGACTTGTTTTTAAAATAAGCTTTCGTAGGTCACTGTGCACAAGCAGTTAACCTACTTCCTAATATTTAGTTTGTGTAACAGGATTGTTTTGCTGTTTCTAGAAGAATTTGATTCCCTAGGTACAGTACCACTGAAACCTATGCCTAAAGAGAGTTCGGGTTTTGTGAATGTAAAGTCATCAGCTTCGCTCCCCTTATTTTCCTATGGGAAATACAGTCAGTTTTGACTCCCCTAACACAAAATAGAAGAAAAGAGCAGATTTATCTTTGACATGTCTCATGGGAAAAGACTGTTTTTCTGAAAGAACCTGCCATTCTGACTCTTCTGTGTGGCATATTGTTGCATTTCTATCCCTTTTGAGAATAGTAGGGGGCACTCTGAAATTGTTCTAACAGATAATTTTTAAAGGCTGAAAGCCCCCTGTATCTACATAAATGAGCAGTACCCAGCTGTGGGGTTTGACAGTACAAGCTTGCTTTTTCTTAATATCCACAAGGAGATAAGCAAAAAAGGAAGGGTTTTCAGAGTTAAACAAAGTTCAGCACAAGGGAGTGGATTTTTACAGAGTTAGACATTTCACTGAGGAATCTAAATTAGAATTAAAATTGCTCTGGTATCTCTACATGTAAACACCTTCAGCCCACTATCAGGTCATTTGAATGACCTTATGGACAAGTTTATCTTTTCATTGATCGTATAGCATTCTTATTGTGGCTATGTCTCTGACAAGCATCTCAGGGAGATGCATACAATGAAATAATAACAAAAAATCAAGGCTTAATTCCCTCTCAGTAAGCAACTTCCACACTTAGAGAACTTTGGCGTCTTTGAGACATTCTGCCACTGGTAGTTTTTTTAGGAAATTCTTCCTGAAATTTTTTCATGTGCCGAGAGACCTTCTCTTCAAGCTATTTGGCGTTTCTTTAAAAACTAGTTTAAACTAAGAGCCAGATTTCTTGGTTTCATGTGTATTCTAACTTCTTAGGGCTGCATTTGTAGGTCATAGAACTACTATGCAAGGGAAGAGTTCAAAAGAAATGTGTTTATTTTGAATGCCAGAATACTTGTCAATGGAACACCAGTGTCCTATTTAATGTACTTTATGGTAAAATAAATATACATTATTAGTATTTCATCAGCAAACTAGAAGAAATGCTGGTTGTGCTCTGTGTTTGTGTGTCTTAAACAGTGCCTCATTTTGTCATATCTCAACCCTTGTTATTACTCAACTTTTGTTATTCCTTCCTGCAAATATTTGCTGGTAGAAATTCGAAGTTCCAAACCAGAGTTTTGACTTCAATATCTTTCTTGTCTGGCCATACATTTGTAAATATAATAACGTTATTAAACTACTTTCTTGTGCTTCTTTAACTTTTCCTATCTTTTTCACCCAATGCTCACATTTTATCTTATTTTTGCACCAAAAGTGACTAAATTATCTACGATACATTGATTTGCAAAGGGTTATCATAACCAGTGCGTTTGGAGCTGTATGAAGGAAAGGGTACAAAATTCTAAAGTCATGGAATGAAAATCACAACAAAACGTGGCATCATGTCTTTTATTTTACTAACAGATCCTCATTGAAGTTGAAAAGGCATACTTTATAATAGATCTCTGTCTTCATATCTAAAAGTATAGACCATGCATAAAAATAAGAGAGATGTTTTGTCCTGGAACCAATTCCTTCGTCTTGTTTATGTTTCTTTATCTTCTTGTTCCTAAGTTTGTAATCTGCTGAATAGTGAGCAAAATTGTTAGAAAAATTAATGAGAACTCGCATGAGCACAAAGATCTTTAACATAAAGCTAGATATTATTTAGACGCTGATCCTGCAAACATTTATCCAGAAGATAAATTAAGAAGTATACACAAGACTGAGTTGGATGGCTGTGGATTTTAATGTCATG
Organism: Apus apus; assembly: GCF_020740795.1. Classification (NCBI taxonomy): domain Eukaryota; kingdom Metazoa; phylum Chordata; class Aves; order Apodiformes; family Apodidae; genus Apus; species Apus apus. Next base: position 100,707,924 of record NC_067283.1, read on the forward strand.
TCTTTGATTTTCCCAACCATTTGCAGCTTTCAGTCCCCAGCAGTGAAGTCTAAGAATAGAATAGCCAGGTGCATCATCAACACAGAGAAAGATACACCTCATAGTACTATATATATATACAATAAACATCATCAAACACTTATCCTGATTAAACTTGAACACAATAGAGAAGGTAATGAAAAAGCTACTTTTTAATCAGGTGATTGTCTGGATTTAGTAAACATCTCTTTGGTCTAATCACTGCCATTGATCGCTTAACTGACTGAGTAATACTATGGTAGTGAAGAGAACTTTTTTAGAGTCTGATTCAGGAAGGAGAAAAAACAACCGAACAAAAAACTCTCAACTGTTCAGAAAAGATACTTACTTCTCAATTATTTGACTTAAAATAGTGTAGGCACTTTATTGAACCTTACCCTTACTAGGAAACTGAGCTGCTGCTCCTGTTCTGAAGTCATTCTAATTATCAAATTTCAAAAAATTGTAGCTGATATGTGTTACAATAACAGAAAAATCAAACTTTAAAGTCAGGTGTTTCTGCACTGGTCTTGTTTGATAATACCTAACTATGCTACTGTTTGATAAAGACTGATGGATTTTGGTAGAACAAGGACTTCTAAATGCAGCCTCAAATCCTCAAAAGTTTGGTTTACCTCCTAATTCACTCTGAGATTAGCATTCAAAATATGACATTAGCTTTCCCATTTTGCTTAGTTTTCTGTAGAGGTGTTAGATGCCCCACTCATACTCAATCTATATATTTTAATACGACCTATAAGGTTACCCAGTAGCATACTATTTTGTGTTAACATCAGTTTGGATGCTACACAAAATTAATATAAGAATATCTTACTTTGGCTTTCTTATTTGGATTTTTACATATTATATTTTCCAGTGACTCAGTCACTGCTGGTTAACTCATCCTACCTCATCTCTGAAGCAGTATTTTTCAAGAAGAAAGGCTGGTCTGTAACTTTTGAGGATAATTTCCAACTGAATTATCTCTCTTTCCATAGAATTACCAATGTGCTTCCTTGAAGACAAATGGGACTGGCAGACTGTAGGTGGTGAGCAGGAGACAGGTGATCCTGCTGCTACTACACATCTAAGGAAAGTCAAGAGCACTTTTCATGCAGTTATGATTGATGCTGATAAACATGCTCCAGTGATACATAGCTTCAACAAACACAGCTCCTGCTAGGCAGCACACAGTCTCTTAAACAAGGGAAAAAAACAATATTTAGAGTAACTTTCTACTGTAAATTGCAAGTTCTCATTCACCTTTTCAGTTCCACTGTGACAGAAAAAGAACTAATTTAGCAGTGAAATGTCAGTTCAGTCTAAAATTAATCTGTTGCTGAAACCTAGTTTAAGAACTCAGTGTCTCACCTTATCAAAACATCTTCATTTAAAGTCATACTCAGACTTTTGTTCCTACATCAGTATAATTTGAAAAGCACGCTTTCAACTGTAATGTGAAGGGGTGATGGAAGGTGTGCAATGGAAGCAAAAAGGGAAAGGAAGGGCAAGACTAGCTTTTCCTTTAAATTTTGCACTAGTGTGGTTTATTACTTTAACCCAACTCTTTGGTTAATTATTAATCAAATAATGCAATACATATTTTAATGTGTTTCAAGCAGATGTCTAGATCTCAAAATCACATTGAACCTGGTATTCTGGGTAATTATAAGTGCTTTCATCCATGACAGCTGAAAATGCTGATTTATTTAGAAGTTTCTGTTCAGAATTTAAGTAGAACTAAGAACATCTAATAATAATCTAGCAGTTTGTAGCTAAGCACTACTGTCCCAGTGACAAAACCAGTGGATTACGCTTGATTAAAAAAAAAAAAAAAAAAAAAAAAAAAAGTTCAACAATTCCTCTGCTGCCATCATCCATTCCTGAATGAGTTCCTACTGAGTTGGTTATTACAAAGTCTGGCAGATGTTGCTATACTGATTGCAAATTTCTTATTTATACCACTTTAAATGTGCAGTTTCAGGTCAGTTACCAGGGTCTCAGCTGAGCCAGATTTCTAAGCATGTGCTTAACCTTAGACTGACATAGAACAAAAAAAATGAGGCTTCTATATATAGTAAATAGAGGCAGCAAGACACCTGGGTGAACTGGGGCTTTGTAAGGAGCTAGAATTCAGCACAAGTAGCATACTCTATTAAAGTTTCTTATGTGATCCTGATGGGTGATACAACATCTTCTGTATAATTTCTCCATAGGAGTCTAATTCTGCCTATAAAGATGCACCAGCAAGTGATTAACCAGATTAAGGAAAAATAAACAAGCAAACAATGGCTTCTATTTCATTGCCAATATTTGAAGACTACTGATAGAGGAATCATAGAATCATAGAATCATAGAATCAGAGGGGTTGGAAGGGACCTCGAAAGATCATCTAGTTCAATCCCCCCTTCTGCTGGCCAGTTCTCTCTTAAACAGTACTCAAGAGCTCACAATGTAGCCCAGTATATATGATTTGCCACAATGAGTAAAAGGTTGTAGGCTTTGCACTGCCTCAGCAGTGCAGAGTCTAAAGGCTTGTCTGAGCTGCCTGTGGCTCCAGCTGGATTCAGCCTGGTTTAGCAGATGCTGAGCGGAGTTGTGCCTGTGGGATGTTTGTGATTCCAAATATGGCATCAGTATGACAGAACTTGGGAATCACTGGGTGACAAATAGCAGCCCTTCATAGCAATGACAACTGGGAACTGATGGGAAGACCACGGATTGTGTTAAAAGTAGGTTTAAAAGTAATCACAGAATCTTAGGGGTTGGAAGGGACCTTGAAAGATCATCTAGTCCAACCCCCCTGCCAGAGCAGGGTCACCTAGAGTACATCACACAGGAATGCGTCCAGACGAGTCTTGAATGTCTCCAGTGAAGAAGACTCCACAACCTCTCTGGGCAGCCTGTTCCAGTGCTCTGTCACTCTCACAGTAAAAAAATTTTTTCTGATATTCACCTTAACAGTCACTGTAACTGGTAACATATAGTCCAGTGGTAACACACAGCTAGAAGGCTTTAAGAAAAATGTATTTTACTTTGATGTATATGTAGTTTCATCCTATGTGATGTTAGTGCATAGTATGACTCTTCTCTGATACGTCCATGATATTCAACCTCAGCTCTCTCTCTTTTTCTTTTTTCTCTTTTTTTTTTTTTTTTTTTTTTTTTTTTTCCATTAATTTCTTAGTAGTAGCTGTCATGTTGGGACCTTTCTCACCATTCAAAATGCCTAGAATATAAACAATATCTTCCATGTATTTTTGGCTTTAAAGTTCACTTTGTTAAATTTTTTGAATATACTTTTGCTTAGTGCTACATTAAAAATTAAGCTTTTTCTTTAGACGAAATTCTAAGTGTTTGACAATTCTTTTTATTTTGAACTAGGCTACATAGTTGACTTACCTTGCAAGGTATCTGATTATATATTTGTCATTCAAAAAAATTAAAACCTTTTTTACAGCTTATCACTCTTGACAATACAGTGAAGCATATTAAAATAGAGTCTCTACATAAAAAAAATTCTGCAGTTTCGTGAACAGCAACTTTCCTGTTACCAGAAAATTCCTAATGTTGCAGTACAGGTATGGCAAAGAAACTGCTCTTTCACTTCCTGGGTTACCACTGTCATGCTAGGTGATTACACAGAAGTAGGCATTATCTCCACAGCCTTTAAAAAAAAAACCCTGTTTAGCTGCTAGAGCAATGAGCTTTCAGATTCAGTTTTTAGTTTTTAAGGCATTACTAAGTGCAACCCAACAGTAACTCTAGACAAGAGACAGAATTTCAGATACAGACATGTCTTTGTCTATTTCTTGTGTGTAGTTATATGTTTCTGGTTCCATATCAAATATTAAAAATAATTAATAAAAAACCAAATCAACAAACAAATAAACAATCAAACCCAAAACAAACCAAACCAAAAGAACAAAAATCCACAAAAAATCAACCAAAGAAAAAAAACAAATAAAACCACACAAACAAACAAAAACAACGACTCAAAAAAACCCCAACAGCAACAACAAAATAAGGAGATTCTGATTCCTTGTAGGACAGGTCTTCAGGTTTTTAGGGCATACAGGGAATTAGAAGTTCAGCAATGCAGAACTCACAAGCTGGAAGCTCATTTCCAGAGATGAATTCATTACAGCAAGTTAGTTCGCTAAGTCCTATTAGTAAGATTACAGAGATCTGTTTGAAAATGTATCCCCAGTTCATCCTCAGAAAAACTTTCAAATCTGTGTTTACTCAGTATACTATGAATATATGTCTGAATGCCAAATGACAAGAATCTTAATACCGTGTCTCTGCTAATAGCAGTTTCTGATTCAGGAGTCAGAATAAAACTGCTTTCCAGCTTTATATCTGTATGGAAGCTCCCTGTAGTAGGTATGATGGAAGGTGTGCAGGTTACTTAGAGGGTTAAAGTCAACTGAAATACAAGAAACATTGAAGGAAATGAAAAAAACTTCCTTTCAAAAAGGTTCAGTCAAGCAAGGAGAGAGAATAGAGTGCGACTATGGAATAGGCAGGAATTTTCTGATCTGCTATCTATCACTAGCATGATGTCCACTACCTTAAAAAACCAAACAGCTTTTCAGGAAAAAAAAAAATAATATTATAAATGTTCATGAAACAATAAAGAAGATTAATTGTTTTTTCTCTGAAAATTTGGCCTTGTATATTCATGCGTTAAGTGTAAGAAAAGTAAATGAGTTTCTGTATCTTTCTGCATTCCTCTGTAATTACTGTACAATCCCATATTTTAAGTTTACTTCCTCTGTATTAATTATGCTTAAAAAGAGAATACAGATAATATAAGAAAAAAACCAATATTTTAATGAAAAATTATATCAGCTAAAAATCTATGCATTAAGAAAATATGTGTCTTCATTGTCATGCTACTTCTGAATTGTTGGAAGCACAAAAGAAAAAAGAATGTTTTGCAAGGCATAATGTTGGCATTACTTAAGCTGATTATACTGTGTAAGCTCATTAGCTATGTTGTATAAGATAATTAGTTGGGCCAAACTAATTTAGTGACTTAAGAACCACCTTTTTAGTCAGTTTTAGTGAATTTGAGCCTTGTTTAGAATGCAAGAATGTTTTTTTAAAAATGTATTCATTTGCAAATAGAAACTGGAAACCATATTCTAGGTGTGTCACCTGTTGCCTGATACCCTGATTTGTGGCCTGTATTGCATAATTTGTTCATTTCTGATGGGAAGCTGCTGGATTTCTGCCAGAGATGACTTCCAAAAACCTGACAGTTGATGTTGATTTTCTGCAAGTTCCAGTAAGTTGTTCACAATCCATAGGCTCTGTAAGCACATCTTTGAAAACAGGTATTTTCAGCTGACTGACACTGTCTACAACAAACCAGTTCCATGAAAGCAGTGCACATTTTGTTAACTGGTTTCACCCATTCCCTCTTTATCCTTTAAAATTAATTATACTTTCTAATAAAACAAGGTAAGGACTTATTAAGCAGCTATTAAATGGCAAAATAATGGATAGGATAGGGCATATGGAGTTTAGTGTAAGCTTTTAAAAGGAACAAACTATGGAATGCATGTTGAACAATATATTGAATATTTAACATAAAACCTTCAGTTTTAAAAGCTGCAGGAAAACTAATGTTGTGACTATGATAGGTATATAAGTATATGGAACCAGGGAAACAAATGTAATGGAAAAAAATTTTCTCAGAAAACTCCTTTAAGTTTTCTTAATTTACTTCTTTTTCTTCTCTCAGATATAATAGATTGGCTTCCATCATTCATTCAGGGCAAATGCATTATTAGACGACTGTCTGACATTAATGTTTCTCTTATTTAAAGCCTTTTCCTCTGTCTCATTCTCTACAGTCCCTTCACAGCTCCATGAGCAGGTCTGGTATGTGATAGTACCAGCCAACCATTCAAAGTGCTGAAAGTGAATACTTTAATATTTTATGCTTGATAATATTCATTTAAGATAATAAAAAATTAATTTTTACCTGTGCCATTAAATATTTTAAAGCTTTTGTGTTCACAAAGCTTATATTCCACTAAAAGCAACAATAATGGAACTAGTCTTTTCAACTAAGACCCAGTGGCGTAGACTGGCATCATCCACAATATACAACACTTGGTGCTGAGTCTCCGCTGAACCCTACATAATGGGTTTCTGTCCCTAAAACAATGTTATCTTTTGTGTGTTCCATCCAAAATGCATGAAATAAGTGGCTGTGTTGCAACTCTTCAGAGCAGTGGTTTCATAGCAATGAACAGAGAGGATGGGTTATGTGTGCTGAAGTGTAGTATCAGAGTGCCTGAGACAAGGTTTGCTGAATAATGTCAGAACCTTGTGGGACTGATCTTGTAGAGTCTTCAAATTCACTTATTTGTAGTGATTGCTGCTGCATGCCATGTCCTGAACAGTCTCTAGACATTGCCTCATACAACACTAGTTAGGAAAAAACAAAACTGTGCCCATGAGCCTCCTGAAAATGAGCAGCAAGTGATCCATTTTACACACTATTAGAAAGATTGTCACCTACAAGTTTTAAAATCTTGTCCATGCGTATCGCCAGTGAAAACTACAATCTTTTAGGATCTCTGCATCTCAAGAAACAAGGACACCATTTAGAATATGTCTGCGTTACTTGTAGCATTGTATCGCTTAGAGATTCCCCGGGCTGCCTGCTCAAACAGGCATCAGAACTTACTGGCTGAAGAAGGAAAAGCATTCATATAAATTAATGTAACAGACAGAGGCTATGTACCATCTTAAAGAATTGTAAATTTCAACAAACAATATTTTAATAACAATGTCATAGGAAAGAAGAAAAAATAGTATGAACATTTATATAAATGTTCAAAAAATTATGAGATTTTTATTTTCTTTAAAAGAACACTGAATTTGCTGGCAGACATCAGTTGATGTTTTTGTCTTTTAGAAATTTGCTATCAAAAACATAGCCAAATAGAAGCCAAAATTCCTATGCTACCTCTTTTTGTTTGTTTGGTTGGTGTGGTTTGTTTTCTTTTTATTCTAAAATCTGGGTTTTGAAATAAGATATTTAATAAAAAAATTTTCAAAACATCTGAGAATAAAATCTCAGCATTTTTAAATTAATGTAAAATCCCATGCAGACTGATTTTCAGAACTTCTATGAGACCCAGGACACTTCAAAGAATATTTAATAAAGCTGTCAACATTTTGGGGCTTATATAGAAAAACACAGCTTCACCCTTCTTGGTTCTTTTCTCTTTGGTTTTATGGAATGAATTTGTGGTACACAACCAATTCAAGCCAAATTGTCTCAGAGAACACAGGCTGTACTCCTTGGCTGTAAGTAATAGAAGTTCACACACAGCTCCAGGAGTATTTAACTGAGGTGTGGTGTAAAAGCTCAGAAGACACATAGAGTTCCATAAACTTATTCCATTCCATATCCAAGATCCTCTACTACAAAATATTTGTTCTTTTAAATTTCTCTTCCAAGTTATTTCTATGTCTTATTCTTTGGTGTCTCTTTGGGAGACCTCTAGGAATAGGTACTACTCTGAGAGCATAATTCCAAATGTGTACAAAGAACTTAAAGGAAGGGTATCTGAAGAAGGGAGAAAGAGTTTGGCTCCAGGTGGGATCAAAGTCCAAAACAGGATAGTGGAAGTTAGATGTATTACATTCATTTTAAGCATGCCTTCTGCCGTAGCTTGCATGAAGTTTCTTGAGTTTGTATAACAAGGCTGGCAAGGCTAATTTCCAATCAGTAATGAGCTGGACGGTGTAGGAATCTAATACATTATATGTTTAAATGGATGGAGCCCAAATAGTAACTTTCACATTGTTCCTCTTGGACATTCTATTGCAGCTTATTTGTAGACATAATTGCAAATAAAGACTGACGAAGAAGCATTGGTGGCTATAGCTTGTGTTTTAATGTGCAGCTGAGTAATGCACAGTGCATTAATCGCAATTTTTCAAGGTCATATTTTCTCTTTCATTTATGGCTTTTATTTGAGTATACTAAGATCACAATGACCACCAAGTAAAACACTGGAACTTAAAAGAAGACAGATGAACAGCTGAAATCTGGTACTTCTTTACTGACTTCTTTGTCATTAAACATGTGGTTTCCAATAAATATATTGAGAATCATATCTAGGAATGTGGTGCTCACATTTGCAATCTAAAAATGAAGACTTTTTAGGACAAACTACCTTTTCTGTCTCTGATTTAAATCCTGATGAATAACTAACTTAAATTAATTAAATGTATCTGAAGTAAGCACAGACATTTTAACTACTCAATTAAAAAATGATAAAGTTATAGTTTTATGATTTTTTTTTACCATGTAAGAGTTTGTGTAGCTCTCTAGACTTCAGTGGAATTGTCTCCACTCACAAATAGGTGGAAGTTTTAATCTCATTTATTGTTCCCACACACTTCTATACATAATCAGAACTATTGCTAATGGAACATAAATGCACATAAGAAGAAAGAAGACTGCTGAAATGAGATTTTAGTCTGCAAGTTCAGTGAAAAAAAAAAAAATTAAATCCATCCATAATATACCTGTCCATTGGAAATGTTACTATACCTTTTAGGGATAATTCAACACATAAATTTTATTTTCAACAGAACTTAGATTGCACCCTTGTAATTACTTAGAAGCTAAACTGACAAAGGAATGAAATGTGTTAAATTCTCTGAAAATACCTAATAAGCTTTAGTTGGTTTAAATCAATCAGACTTTGTGTTGCTCTAAATTTAAAATATGAGGGAAAAGTCATATATGATGAGATCATTTCATTTCAGTAGTACTAAACATTTCTAAATACATTTCCACAATACCAGGTATTTATTGGGAAGATCAGGTAGTGTACTAATATCACTACATTTTTGTAAATCAAAACTCAAATAAACAATGGGAAATAGGTAAGTTGTCAAAAAAACCCCAAAGAACCAAAAAAACAGAAACCAAAACAACCTTCCCCTCCCCCAGACAGGTTATATACCAGAAAAGGAGAAAAAAAATCTTCAAAGATATTATTCATTTGATCCTTATAGCTCAATCCAGGATCAAGAGTTACATCAGTATTCTTAACAACTGAACTAATGATTAGACTATTTATGTAAAAGGAACTTTACTAGATAACCAATAAATTTTGCTCTGAGGTCAGTGAGGTTAAACAGAAGCTAAACCACAATAATTACACAACACAGATCAGATGATAGATGTATAGATCAGAATGAAAAAAATCCTGCAAGAGAGTCTTTATGTAGTCTCCAGAGTTTCTGGAAAGTTGTAATAAAATCTATTATACACGTATTTCAGTCTTCACCTTTCTCGTTTCCCTACATATCCTTCCCAGGTTTCCATTATTAGTGTCTCTCTTTCTTCTCAAAGACAAATCTGTAACATTATTAACTGCCAGATTTCCTCTTCTGTTAAACTTCTAACTGGCCTTGAAACTGCGATGTGTATCCACTGTTTATAGGTCATATATTTGCATTTGTTCATGACTAAGATAATTTAATAAAAACTAGGCAGTTTTCTTCTTGTATTTATTGCAATTCACTAATTTTATCTAATTTTATCTATCACTATCGCTAATTTTAACTATTACAATTTTAATAAGTAGTTGCTCAATAATGATTATTTTTTTTTTCCCCTGCTCATACCTAAGATTTCTCTGAGGGCTTTTATAGTTAATTTTTATGCTCTTTCTGATACTTTCTCTTTCAAGACTTCCAAATGGATATTATTATGGATCAGTTTATGTGTTTGGTATCCTCATAATTTTTTACTACTTTTAAAGGCGCAGATGGAGATGAGGTAGTTCCCTACAACCACATATTGTAATTAAGTGGACCTGAAGTATAAATATCAGTCTAAAATAATATGTTTGAGCTGTCCTCTCTTCCTAAATGTTGCAACAGCCAGTTTTTACAGCATGCAATGTGTTGTTGATCATTTAGTTATCTTAATCCTAATCAATAAAGTAATTTAACAGTGTCCTTTCAGAATTGTTTTTCTAATGTTTATTTCATATCCAGACTAATACTCAGCTATTCATACAATTTTCAGTTTTTACCTATAGCATAGTAATTCTAAAAACTGATCTAATACTCACGTAGTATTAATAATAATTACATAATTATAGGTTTTACTCACTAGAGGACTTTTCCAGATTTTGAGAAATCTTTTAATTACATATATTCACTCATTATTTTAATGTGCCACATCTAGGTTTTCCTATGTAATATCTCAGCTATCCTCTGATTAATTAAACATAGTGCCTAATTTCTTTATTAAAATATATTTATCTACATATATATTAGCTTAGTATTTTAAATAACGCCTTGGGAAATTCTTGGAGAATACAGAATACTCATTTTTAAAATAAATATTTTAAAACATCTTGATTTCATCTTGCCACCACTTGTAGTCACAAGCAAAACTCTTGAGAAGGGAACAGCATAAAGCAGTGCTTTTAGAGACAAAATAATTTTGGGATTTGTAACACTACTGATTGGGAAACTGAGTTTCTGTGTGAGATCCTTTAGCCACAATATTCTGTACAGGGTCTTCCGAATGTCATTCCACATGAATAGAATTGATCCACCTGATCTCTAGTGTTGCAAGGCATGGAGAATAACGATGCTTAAATCACATAAGGATTAAGGCCACAGGCACAGCTCATATTACAGCCTTTGCCTTCACTGAAACAAGCATGTGCCTCAGTCTCATTTTACTAGTTATGCTCCTGTGGCATTTCCTTTTCTGCTCCTTGTATGTGAAACTCTCCATTTTTTTCATTACCTTGCTGCCTGAAGTGACATAACCCTAGAAAGTACTTTGAGGACATCCAGTCTAGACTTTTCCTTTTAGAAGCAACTGTTCCAAAAAGACTGAAATTACAAAAATCAATAATTTAATTAAAACAAAACAAAACAAAAACACAAAACAAAAACAAACAAACTGAAAGCAAACAAACAAACAAAACCCACAAAAAAGCAATGCTCAGTTTTTATTATTTTTGTTTTTAAAATTGGGCAAAGTGAAAGCAACTAAAGAAAAGAGATCAGAAGTATATATGTTTGTGCACCTCACTTCAACTCTGCAGTTTCTCTGCATAAACTAGAAGATACCTCTTCCTCACTGTCATAACCATAGAACTCACCACTTTCTCTTATCTATTTGTATAGGCTATTGAGTTTTCTTCTCCCAGAGGTGCTTGGAAACTCTCTAGGTGATCCATCTCACTTGCTCTCCATAAAATAGCATAACATATTTTTGAAAAATACAACGCTGTACTTTGGGACTTTAAAATTATAGTAGAATAAGCTTAAATTAAAAGTGGAAAGAATTTAACTGAGACTTGCAAGTAACTTCCCACAATGAAATCCTTTAAGCTTGGTGAGGGTTGCTAGGGAAAGCAGAAATGTGACACAAAGCCCGGTAAAACAAAATACTAATACATGCAGAATGAAATGCAAAGATGTCTTGACAGGGAAATAGACAAAGTGTTCATTTTTCAAAATGCATAAGGAATGAGTAGACTTGTTTCCATTTTCAGATATAGCAGCAAAATCTCAGGGCTTAATCTCCTGGCAAATAATTGAGGTTACAACAATCAAATCAAGTCAGCGTTTCTGAAGATAACCTAAAATGACAAATTCACCTTTTTTTCTTTAGACCTCTGTGATAACATTAATCATGTAACTGTGGCTTAGTCATGATCCTTTCTTTGATGTTCACAACGCATGTCTGCTGGGAGAGCTGAAGGAAAAAAGATAAATTTGATTTATTTTGGGAAGGTGTACTATTTCAATGTTAAAAAAAAATAAAATAAATAAAATAGTAGGGATAGAATATGACTAATACAGTAAAATGTAGTCCTTGTTTCCTTCCTACACTGAGTATTAGTTTAGAAGTATAATTTGGGAGCTCCTTAAGACTAGAGAGAAGTAATTCAGCAACATCATAAAAAGAGATTACCAATGTTATTGCTATACCATAAAGGGGAAAAAAAAAAATAAATTGTAAGAACATTTCATCATTTACTTCTTCAGCAGGTAAAACACTGAAGTATAAAACCACAGGTCATGACACATTGTACATTCTTCAATGAAAATTGGCTAAAATGATTCAGTGGTTGAGTCTCTCTGATTCTGTAAAAAGGCACAAGGGCATTATTTAGTAAAGCCAAAAACTCAGAACACATTTATTTTTACCAAGTGATAGAATGCAAACTGGGATATTGATAGAAGGTGATTTGCTTAATATCTATGATACAAAAGGTGATCCTAAGTCAGCCTCATTGTTCTGCTTCAGAGTCCCAAGCTGATTACAGAAAGGAAACTTATGCATTTACAGTCCAATGAATGACTCTCACTCTTTGTCTCTGTGGAAAATATTGTTAATTATTCATAAAAAAAAGCTTCATCGGAAGGAGAAAAATAAAGAAGATGGGTTAATTTTTACGACATTTCAGTTATGTATTTCCAAATGAGGAAATGTAATGTTAGATTGGAGTTTTTCAATTTTTATGTAGCCAAGCCCATAGTTATGATCATACATGTATATTTTCAGAGATTCAGTTTACAGTGTAGTATATACTGTGATTCAACATAATTTAGTATATCTCAAAAGGATGCATGATTTACTAACCCTAATGAATGCAGTAATTCAAGCCTCCTTCCATCTGGACTTTTGTTATTCTGTAGTACATTTGAGAACAATTTGGGATTTCACTCTGCTACCACCAGATATTTCATATAATTTCTAAAGAGATTTTTCATTTTGAAGAACCCTTGATTAATGTCTTTGTTTGCCCAATTCCTTCTGCTGGCTCTTAATTGTTTCCTGTACTAACATTTTATATGAATTTAGAGCCAAAATCTATTAAAAAAGAAATCTATAATTCCAGAATAAAAGTTGTCAGACTTAGGGTTTTTCTAATCTCTTTAGCTGCTCCATTCCCAGGGTTCCTGGATGACAGCAATTTCTTGGTCCAATTTCCTGTGAGAAAATCCAAATTTCCTTCATTACACTTAGCTAGAACCTTCTGTAAAGTGATAATAAAATATTGCACTGCTTAGAGAACATTTCACACATTCAAGGCTTGAGGGAAATAATAACCAATTAAATGAGTTGGACCTTCTTGTTTTTAGTGATGTTCAAAGAGCATGCTCATTTCTGTCAGAAAAAGATCTTCCAGTAGTAATATCAAAATGACATTGTGTCTTGACAGAGCGTTTAACAATATTGAAATAGTTAAAAATAATTGAGGAAATCCTGACAAATTTGACAAACTAAGGGAAGAAATCAAATATAAATCTGTCTCAGGCAAGAGCGGAAAGTCTTAAGGTCACCTAAAAAATCACTGACAAAGATATCAGGAAAAGGTGATTTTTAGTGTAGATTTGTGAAAGTGCAGCTTAACAGAATTCACTGGCAAGACTCACTCTTTTACTTACCATTGTAAAAGGGACATGTAGTGGTTGAAATTGGATTGAAGTGACTTACACAGGGATCAGGGGAAATTATCTATACAGGGATAGGGGAGGCTGAGTTGGGGATGGGCTGGAGTGATTTGCACAAGGATCAGGGGGAATAATGAGGAAGACCCTCCCACTGAGTCATGAGGTTCAGATGGGACTCCCTTGCTTTCTAATCTCCTTCTTGGAGAGGATGCTAGGTGCTGCTGGATCCACTCCTAGTTCCAGACTCGGTCAATGGTTTACAGCTAAAGGCTTCAGGTGCTGGAATTTCAATGGAGTGCTCTGACATATAATCATGGGTCTGGTGTGACTTGAAATAGCAGTAAATTAAGGTTAATTGACACTATTATCATAAATAACAATATGGGATTCTAGGATTTTCTAGCCACTTAATCAACAATCAGGAATCAACACTCCATTATAATCAATAGTTTCAATTAAAGATCTAACAAAGTTTCTAAACTAGATTGGTCAATCTGTTAAATTTTGGTATCTAATATCACAAAAGAAGTTGCAATATATCCCCAGTTGCCCCATGGAGTAAAATTATACTTGTCTGATATAATTTGATTTTCCACGTACCTAAAGGAAGTGGCCAGTTGTTTTCAGTCTTTCAATCAGGTGAACCAGTTTCTTTTGTGAGATGCATGAGATGTGAGGCTGCAGCTTGGTGTGATCCTGGGGATCTCTGAAGAGCCTCTCCATGATAGCCACAGTATAAATTAGGTAATTTTTGGCAATTTTCAGTGGGCGTGTGTTCGGAGCAGGAGGGGTCTCAGGTACATTCTGCAAACAGCAGAGTTCCAGATAAGATTAGGGAATACCTAATCACCCCAAATCACTGTATTTGCACTAGGACTAGAATGTATCCAATTGTTTCAACATAGTGCTCCAACATGCAAGGCCAGAAAGTGCAGGACTGTCTCAGCTCACTGCAATGTGCCTCAGTGAGAGCGGGGCCTCTGCACCACCACAAGATCTCAGGGACACTCACTGAGCAATGCTACATTAGTCTAGTCATGTTCACAATTACAGGGAATACACTAGTCTTGTATGGATCTCTTAAACACTATGGTAGCCAAGGTAGCAATAAATAGCGTTCCAAACATTTACTTAAAATCCTGAATGTATTTTTAAATTATTATTATTTTATTTTCCCCTAAAAACATCCACCTGAGAACTACCTTTGGGCAAACAAACAAACAATTGTTTGTACTGGTTTGTGGGTAATTTACAACAGTGCTGAGAGTGGCTGAAAGGAAATTGTTTTTTGTAATTTTTTTTTTCCTGTCACATGACAATTTTTTTTTAGAATAGGTTTTCCTTTGCTTCCAATGTTTTTCACCCAGAGCTCAAGGAGAACTGCATCTTAAGACTGCATGTCTTCTACTTTTTTCTACTCGTTTTGAAATACTGTGATTGTACCTTCTCCTGCCTGGTTCTTGTCTTGGCAGGCAAAGCTGAGCCACAAAGCTGTTGAGTTGATTTGCTGATAGGAAGAATAAAACAGGTGAGTAGCTACAGTTAGCACAGCATCATGAGGGAATGAGAAAAAAAGAAATTTCATCTGTCATCTGCCTTGGTACAATTTAGGAAGTGTAGAATGCAACAGGCAATCACTGAAGCCTGCAATACATCTCAATTTCAAAACAGTGACATAAATCAGCAGTGAGAGCAGTGAACTCCAGGAAAGGAAAAAAAAGAAAAAAAAGAAAAAAAAAAGTTTAGCTAGTCATAAAGTTACTGTGTAATAAAGACTTATATTCTGATATTCTTCATTTGCAGACAAATAATCAGATATCAGAACATCTCTCTTTGCTTACTCTTCAGATCTGACAGTCCAAAGAGAACTGAAAAAATTACTTATGAAGCAGGTATTAAGGATGATAATAGAAATAACAATACTAATGGCTTAATGTTTATTACCTGTTAAGCTGTTACCTATTACATTTAAGTCTAGTTAATCCTATTGCAAGTCAAAGAAAGACTAAAATCTTTTCACACTGAAAAAGTAGGTTGTCCAATTGGGAACTAAAATAAATAATTCAATTTTAGGGGTTGCTAGTTTGGAGTTCTGTCCAAATGCATTACCCCAGAGTCAAGGCAGCATTGTGGAATACAGGGGATGAAAGTACCCTTTCTTCTTTTCTTTTTTTTTTTGTAATTATGAAGTACTTCAGTGACAGTTTCTTAAGACAACTAAAGTAACCTTTTTTTTACTTGGGTTTCAAGTCTCAAACATTATTGTGATTCCAACTCTCTTTCCAAACCTGAGGATTTTATCTGTAGGACCTGAATGTGAGTGCCCCATTAACATGCAGTATCGTTACAAATAAACTTTTGGATAAATACATATGAAATATTGGCATAAGAAATACAGTTGAAAAATATAAAAACTATTGTACTTTATATGCTTCGCATTTAGGAAAGGAAATGAGGAAAACTAACATGCAAAAGTATGTAAAAGGACATTAAAATAACAATTTGAAGCACAGGAATGCTAGGAGTGGGTCCCAGACTCCTCTCCAAGGAGATTAGAAAGCAAAAAAGAATGAACCTTGCCATTGAATTCTGTTAAGTTGCACTTTCACAAATCTGTAATAAAATAATCTTTTCTTGATGTCTTAGTCAGTCAATCTTTAAGGGAAATTTTACACCTTCCACTCCTGTCAGCAACAGGTGTTTACCATTTTTTTGTTCTTTATATGATACATAAGATCCTCAACTTCAAGCAGGACTTAAATCTAGAAATGTGGTGTTTTTTATAAGCAAGTACTGTTAATTCTTGCTTAAAGACCTCCATAGAAATGAAATATCAGAAGTTTAGCTCAGTGAAAAATAAACAAACAAAACCATATTTTGTGTATGTGGTCCTTCTGCACACTTGCCTCCAGCCCTGCTAGACTTTTTATACTAATCAGGCATCGGGTCTAAGTCTGTTCTGTAATATTTATCCTCTTTCTGATCTCTGTGTATTATACTTTCTAATGTAAATGGCAAATACACATATACTGGGCTTAGTCCAGTCACAGGCCTAACCTTGTATTATAAGGCATTAGTCATCACACATTTTGGTTTTGTAGGTGCAAGTCGTAAAGGCCAAACTGTCCTATCTAATTTTGACATAGAGACTGAGCTTTGACTGCTCTTTACAAGTAGTCCTGTTGAAACATGCCTAATCCTTGTTTCAGCCACATATCCCCTGACTATCAAAATGCTTCAGCATTTCCTTTCTTCCCTCTCTCTCAAGGAAGGGTTGCAGCCAGCTGTGAGACCAAGACATTTGAGACGCCTCATGTGTCCAAATGGCCCATCAGTCAGGCAGCTGAGTACTCAGCACACACACCACTCCTTTCCCCTTCTTGTTTGTTTTCCACAGTTCTACTGCAAAATAAAGTACAAAGAAGCAGTAAGAAAAAGGAATAAAGAAAACAAACAAGCAAGCAAACAAAAAAAAACACCATCCAAAACACATAAAAACTGAATCATCATCTCCCTTTTTCAAACAGCCAACTCAGATCCAAAGCATCTAAGAAGTACAAAATTATGAGAAGTTAACTTAGCGTTAATTTAGCTGTTTCTGTTAGACATATTCCCACCTTACGCAGTTTCCTCTCAGTGGTAAGATCACCAGAAATTATATTATACAAAAAACCTCAAAGGCAGCAAGCTAATTTAGATATTCTTAGATATACTGAGTTGTAGAATTAAGGTGAAAATGAAAAGAGTATCATGTTTTAGTTACAGTGACAGTGTATAATACACATTTGTATTCTTTTCCTAGCAGGAATATGACTCTCGTTTTTAGGAAATTTATCCTTAAGGGAAAGTGTCCTTCAGATTCATACAAACTAAGTTACAAAATATATCTATAAAGGATTGTACTGAATGATTCATAGCTCTGAAAATCAAATATATTTCCAAATTTTAAAAAGAAATTGCATATTATCATAATTCATTTTTGTTAAATGTTCACTAGTATACAAAGAATACTGGCTGATTTCCAAATGCTGACAAAGAACAGTGCTATCACAGTATCAATCCTAGTTCCTAAGTCAATGTTGCAGAAATAGGTAAAGTCTAAAGAATAAAATAAACTTTACAGACATTCTCGTTGGTGATATATATAATGTAGGAATTTACCTGCTGTGTCAAAGATGTTTCTCTTCATGCTATGAATAGCATTCTCACCCCTTGGGGTTACATTAGTGTCTGATTTTTTAATATTTTTATGTGTCATTTAAGCATAGTGATTGAATCAGCTGTTGAAACATTTCACAAAAAGCAAATAGCTTTTTGACTTCTTTAAAAGAAGTGAGTAGTAAAGAAAATGTCTGGGGAGAAACAGCGCTCTCAAGAGGATTTATGTTGGTCATGGGATATTCCCAAGACATAACTGTTCCAGCTTCCAAGACCTTGACAGCAAAGAGCTGTCTTATCAAAATGTACTAATGATCACATAATCTGAAGACAGTCAAACAGCCTCTGGCACCTGAGATTATTTCATATATGTTATTCATTATAACATATATAACACATATAATCTATATATAATCTATAGTTATTATATGTATCTTGAGAAGACTGTGCTGACATTTCTCAGCATAATTCCTGTGACTTCCTCGTAACAAATTGGGCTATATGCTGCAGTGAAGAAAAGGATCATAAAACATGACACAAGGAAAAGAGACATCGTCTTTCGATACAACAGAATTTCTACATGCTCCAAGCCATGGACCACCTCTGACCAGACTGTTGTATGACTGCAGTCAGCACAGCACATTGACCGAGCAAGTAAGACTGTTAAGTAGGCTTTACTAGCTTAATCACAGTACCATGATTATGTGTTTCCTGGGCTAGAGCAACTGTGAGTCCCAATGGCTTGCTGCATCAACAGAGCCTACTTACAACTATGAAAAAAGCCCCAAACCAAAACAATACCACTACTTCTTTGTTTTATCCTAATGGAAAATTTAGTTAAACACATGGTATCCACATAGATGGCTACAAACCATAATTCCAGGTGAGGTATTGCAACTAATTTTGTCAATAATGGAAGTTTAGTATTGTTTTCCATCTCTATCACATGAGCTGTATAATATTTATTTAGCTCAGGCATAGCCATAGGACTTGCGTCCATGACCTGACACATGCACCACAGACTACCATATAGTAATTTTTTATCTTTGCAGGAGCAAACCAATTTCTAATTTCTCCAAAAGAGAAGATCAGAATCTACAATGAAAATTGATTGCCTTAAGAAAATGGAAAGTATCATGGGTATTATCTTGCCTTAACCAGAAATTCCTTAGCTACAACCGTATTAGCTTGGTGTGAAAATGTCCAAATGGTCTCAGGAAATCTGTTGGGACCCTTGTCAACACTGAAAGGGATGGACAGACTGGTGTGTTGCTTCAGATCTGGAAGCTCACTTTGAAGTACCTGAAGATTAGTTTCCCGGAGTACTGAAGGTCAGCAGAAACTGTATTTTTTAACTTTCTTTAAGTCATTACTAATGTGCTTCAGTAAGCCTGAGCAAGCTAAGATGGGGGCATCCCAACTAGTTGCCATCTCTGAAAGAAATAAGTAACTTCAAAAGCTATAAAAGCCTGAAGGTTTTACTACAGTAATGTAGTCTGATTACTAAACCATATAGACCATATTTTATTTGTTGTTTGTTTTTGTTTTTTTTTAATTTAGCTTTGAAAATATTGTCAAACAAAAACAAAAACACGCACTCTGGGCCTACTTGCATTAATTCCTGTGGTTCTTCTCTGAATACTTAGCAACTATAGATGTAATTTGGTATCCATAGATGAACTCAGTCAGAGCATTGGGTTCAGCTGGTGAAATGCAGGGTTTTTTCCGATAAACTAATAGTCTACATAACTTCTGCGGTCAGAAGAGAGAAGTAGGTTGATATTTATCACATGCTTGCACAGATGTTTAAGACTCACCATCTAAATCATACCCTAAATTCACTGCTTATCTTTATTAAATATTAAAGTTGCTTTCAAGGAACTTCCTTGGATGCTGAATTCTACAAAGTAAACTTCAAACTTTAGCTGAGGTAAAACCACCTTTTGCTATCCTTTCTGCCTTACATTTTCCCTGTAATTCTAAAACTAAAGAGTTTATGAAATTGTGTTTGTTTTCTTCCTAATGACTTCAACTACATAGGGAAGAACTCTGCAAGAGAAAGATGTACTCTTGGCAAAAAAAAAGAAAAAACAAAACAAAACAAAAAAACAAACAGAAAAAAAAAACACAACAAAAATGAAAACAAACAAAAAAAGAACCACAAAAAAACCCACCAAACCCAAAACAAGAGCAAAAAACCCCAACACACCAGAAAACCTAGCCTGACAGCAGGCTGTAATCACTTCTTTTCAATGTACATGAGGCAATGATGTACTAAAAGTCAGAGGAAAATTAGCGAGCCAGATGGCTTATGAAACAGTGATAAAATGACAGCAAAATGAAAAACCTAATAAAAATGAGCAAGTAACTAAAGGAAGTACATGCAAGACATTAGAAATTAAATCAGAACGAACCAGGAAAAAATAATACTATTGGTGGATACAGAAGCCAGAAGATCAGAAAACTTCGGATAGGGGAAGAGGCATGAAAGGTGACACGTAACAACAGATGTTTCCCTGCGGCAAATTAATGAAAAGCCACGTGAATAGGGTGAAAAGCTGCTAAACATTCATCTTACTCATGTCATTGGTATGTGATTTTTAAGTGTTTTTTGATGTTAGATTTTATTGGGTTTTGTGGGGGTTTTTTGTAAGAGGGATCAAAAGCTAAAGACAAGGATAAAAAATACTGCCAACTACTGTAAGTAGTAATGGTGGTAATAAAGGTTAAGATTTTCTACCCTCTGCAGTGACTTTCTTTGTAGACTTCAAAGCATCACAGAAATATTAATTAACCCTTACGTGATGTCTCTGAGATAAATTAAGTTTTTCAGTGGGCTTACAGATAAGCAGACTGAGCACAGAAAATGAGACATAAGCAAAATTATCCAGCAAATTAATAAAAAAGACCTAAATAACTTTTTTTTTTTTTAAATTGTGATGCCCAGTACTCTTGTCTAGCTAAAAAAAATATTATAAAATGCTAGACAGTTTTATCAAGTGGCTACAAAATCTGATTTCATGCAGATAAAGTCCGTTTTCACCAAAGTCAACAAGAATTTTCACTAGCCTCCAGTGTACTGGAATATGAAGATCCTGATGCACCTGACATGTAATTCATATAATTGATGTCTCATTGTTGCAGTTAACTCCCTGTAGTGTTTGTTTCATTGAGATGTGTAAAACTGGAATTATACCCCACCCCTCATAGGTTCTATGCATAGTTTTGAAATTATTAAACAGTAATAAAACCTATATATGAGATGGCTTGAATTGTAAAAAGCTACATACTGCGGTTCTGAGAATTTACCCCCCAAAATATGGTCTGCTAAAAATCAGTACTTTTGCAGCTTATGTGACATCTTTTTGTAAGATATATGAACCAACTGGAGTCAAACTGCTTTTTTGATAGTGAAAGAAAATGTATCTAGAATTGGTCATAGTCAATAAGAATAAATGAGAAGGGCTGGAAGGGAGCCAGAGGAGACTGATGACTGGCAAGTGGTAAGAATAGGAATGACTTCGTGTGGAACAGAACATCAGGAACTTGGAAGATCACAGCCGCCTCAGATCTTGGCAAATTTACATCTTCCAAAAAGTCAGCTGGATTTAACAGCATGGCAACATCCTGCACAGTTGGGGCCAACAAAAAGAAATTTGAAGCTGGTATTCCTTTCCTGCTGAGTTTTTACATCTCCAGTTGAGAGGCAGCAGGCAGCCCCAGCAGAGTACCTTTATATGTGTACTTGTTTCATGTCAAAATAGGGAATAAACTGTTGGAGTAGTACAGTAACTGAGAGGAAGCTTGAGGTTTACTGAAGGAAACTTACCAGCTGCACACATAATAATGTTCTGCTGGGAAAACATAGGACTAATATTCCAAGGACATTTATGAGGAAACAGAAACAATGTAATGAGGAAAGAATGGGCAAAACAAATAGATAATGAGTTGGTACTACTATAGTCATTACAGGAGAGTTCAGATGCTGCAAGAGAATGCTGGGAAGATGAATAAGGGACAAATCTGAAGCTTAATGGTCTATAGGAAGTAGAATGTTTATTTCTGAAAGGGCACGTTGGACAATTACAGACCTGTCAACTAAGCAGGAAAGAAAAGAAGAAAGTAACATAGAACTTCATCCATCTGAGAGCAAAAGATAACATACTCATTCCTCTGCTTATCATTAAAGCCAGAACTTGTTCAGGTGTTGAAAAATACTTGAATTTCTTTCTGTTTTGTTGATTGTGTTTGTGTACTTTTCTGTGTATACTATTAAGTATATGCTGAATGAGATTTTATTTCTATTTACATTAGCACTTCTTAATCTGATATAAATATACATTCAGGGAGTACATATCAAGAAAGACTAGACCATAATATCCAAAGTAATCAGTAACTCAGATACTATACCCTTCCAAATTCAGTTTTGTCTTCTCTTTATGAAAAAAAAAAATTGCTAAAAATAGACTGAGATTTAAACAATAAGCAAGAAATATACGTGATTTTATGAAATGTTATCATTGAAGGATGCAGGCCCATTGTATGGAATGGCAGATTCCACAAGACACTTTCTTATTACATTCAATTGAAACAAAAAGAAAAAGTTATACCATTTCAAGAAAATTAAGTTTTGAAATAAGTTTCAATGGACTAGCTTTTCATTTCTTCTGTTTTCATGACTGAAAATTCCAGACAAACGCAGAGAAAAAAAGTAATTTCATTGAAAATATATCTTCCAGTCTTGTGCCTCATCTTGAACATTCCTTTTATCACTTTTGAATAAATAGCAGTTGTGTAATCTCTTGTCTGAAATACTTACCAATAATATCTGTGCTTGTATACTGGAAAAGTTGTAGTCAGAATTTTAACAGAAGAGAAAGAAAAGCAGGATTGAGATACAGAAAGTTAATAGAAAATAAAGAAAAAAATATTAAATATAAAAAATAGTATTTCTTTGTCTTTTCCTGAACAATTGCACAAATACTAAAATTAATATTTAAAGTTATTTCTTCTTCCATTTTTTGTTGCTAGTTCTTCCATTTAATAACAGCTCCACAAGTCATAATATTTAAATATATTTAATTTCAATTGGCAATGAGATTTCAATAACATTAAATCTAACAGTTAATAACCAAACTTAAAATACTTTTAATGATCTAGAAAAATAATAATATTCAAAAGAGAAGTGTTACTAGTCTTGTTCTAAGTTTATTCCTGACTTTATTGTCATGAATGACAATTTAATCAATATTTCTTAATTTTCTTGCTATCTTTAAATTAGAAAATTAAAAAACATTACTTCAAACAAAATTTCACTTTCATTTGGAAACTTAAAATATTGCCAGATGTGACATATCTTGATTTTTAGAAGAATGCAACAACCAAATATATTTTGGGCTCTCCCCAAAAAGCCCTGCCTCTTGAGCTATACTGTTTCCCAGATTCCCATTTCTACAACTATGTTAACATAACAAAAAAACCCACAACCAAACCTTGTGAATTACTGAGCTTCCTTCAGTAGCATTGAGGGAACTGAATAAAAAATTGAATCCATAACTTCCTCTCAAGCATATACAACTGGAGAAAACAATGAAAAATAAAAGTCTAATGTTACTACTTTCCAACTGCCTTGTTTGAATCTCTGTTATGAAATCTTAAAATAGTTTTCCTTCAAATTACATTACAAACTAGAAATCTTGCTCCATCAGCTTAGGTTTAACTATCTGTATGGGACTTCATTGTCCTGGTTTGAACTGGGACAGAACCAATTTTCTTTAAAGTAAGTTTATTTTTAAGTTAAGTCTTTTCTAAGTAACTTCACTTTCTGAAATTAACAGCTTGTTTTTTCAGCCAGTGTGTGCTTCTAGGAGTGATAACACTCAATGTTGTCCTAGTTTGAGCCAGAATGAAGCCAATTTTCCCTTTTACTGATTTTTTTTTTTTTTTTTTCCTTCAGCGAGCTTTGTTTTAACTAGCAACATTCTGTTCTAGCTAGGCAGATAAGACACTGGAATGTTTTTCTAACTCCTGGGGCTTCAAGGTCGCACCTTCACTCTGCCAGCTCAGACACTATGGGGAGATCTGTGACCCCCCCGTAGGAGGCTGAGTTAGACAGACAGCAAAATTGCCCAGAGATATTCCATTCCATGTATCTACGTAAGCTCAGAGGAAGGTCAGAGACCACAGAAGACAACTTCCTTCCTGTTTCTTCTTCCCTTCTCTTCTGTCCACAGTCCGGGGATGACTCCGTCCATCCAGCACCATCGACCCTTAGGCTCAAGCTGTCCTGACCCTCATCACTCTCTGCTTTCTCCAGCAGCAGCTCCGGGATTTCTCGGAACTGTTCCAGCTCAAGGTAGTGTAGTGGGAGTTGCTGGGAGTGGGGGGAGGCAAGAGGCTCTTGCACATACCTGAACATATCTGTATATAATTATATATTTTCTTTTATCATTAGTGTTTAATTAAAGCTGTGTAGTTTAGTTTTCAATCCAGCCAAGTCTCTTTTTCTCTCTCTCCTTCCCTACCTGGGTGGGAGGGGGAGGCAATTGAGAGCATTGTTGTTGGACCTGAGTCAAACGGTGACAGATGTTTACAGTTACTACTGGAGAATGGTATGCAGAACCAAGGTCTAGTTCTGCTGAACTTTTGCTTGTGTACCAGAAGCAAAAGAGAGGAAGTCACACCTGTCACCTTCCTGTGGGGAAGAGCAGAGTTGCCAGGTGACCCAAATTTGACCAAATGAAGTATTCCATCTCATAAATGTTATACTCAGCATCATGACAGTCAAGCTGTCTTTATCCACGGCTGACATCCCGAGAGGATTCCATCTCTTCTTCTACCTTTGACCCTAATCCATGGGTTCCCGAACCCAGTTTCTTTCTGCTGCTGAATCCAGGAGTTCAGTCTGGAACTTTGCCCTGCAAACTCAGTGGTGATGTGAACTTTATTGAAGGGTAGAGTGACAGTAGTTTTGTATATATTTGCATACAATAATACATATTTCATAATTTTCTTCTCCATTTTTATTTTTTCATTAAAGCTGCTTTACTTAGTTTCCACCTCATAAGTGTCTCTCCCATCTTATCTGTCCTTTCCATTTTTTGGGAATGAAGAGGGGTTTTTAGTTGTCAGCCCAGCATTAAACTTTGAAATTAATTAATTCACAACATTAAAGTTTCATCATTCTCCTTTCCTGAGTCTTGGAAGTATCCCCTGCCTGGATAGTACTCCATTGTGCAATCACCTTCAAGGCTGTGTTTACCTTAAACTCAAGAGGTAAGGATGACATTAAGCTCACAAGGTAAGGACCTAAATGCATGGTGCAGTATGCTTCCTAATCTGATCCACCACTTCAACAGGATTTATTCAGCTATACACATCAATGTTTGCTTATTTCTAAAGACTGAGATGAAACAATGAATTATGTTAAAAGGAAAATTTCAGCAGGCATTCTACCTATCTGCAAGTATTTGGAAACCATGGGACTTCCAAGCTTGTTTTCTGTAATTAGCGTAATTACCACCTCTGTACTTGCAGTACTGATGTCACAGCAGGTGGCAATTTGTATGCTTTCATTTTGTGATGCTCCTTATCAGAAGTACCATTTTTGGTATAATATGCAAGGTACCTACCACAAGTTAGGAGTTTGTTGTATAAACAGTTTTCCTGAGTCAATTTCAGCATGTAACAAACAATTTATTTGGAAGTATCCACGTAATACAAATTGTAACAGCATTTGTACCCAGGTAGTCTTCCTTTTGCATTCTTATGCAAAACCATCCTCAATAAATTTTAACAAAATTTGGTTGCAGATGGTTCTACAAATCTCTTTTTTATTATTATTACTCTCAGAAATATACATTTAAAATAAATTTAATGTTTCATGAAAGGTGCTGATGAGAAAGTCCTTGAAGTACTTCCTTTACTGCAGAACAGATAATCTACTGCATAAAGAGATATTTTCAGCTCTCATGTTTTCTATATCTTTATTGTTCAGGCTTGTTCGGGGATTTAAATATGTATGCACAGGTATTGAATCAAATTTGCATCACATTCTCTACCACAGGAAAAGTTCAAATTGTTAATGAATAATTCACTGTTAGTCTAAAATCTGTGCTATTTAAATAAATACTATTGATTATTTTTTGTCCATGGAGTTATTTTTAAAACAGTACTCTTCTTCAGTTATGATAAACCTTATGTAAGTGGTATTTTAGAGATTGTCCAGGAAAGTCTTTAATAATGATACATCAAAACAGTCAAATAACTTTTCACTTAAAGCTAGCTGCTGTCAAATAAGCAAATGAAGTGAGAAAATACACAAAATCACATGTATATTTTATCTCATTCTTTTCACAATATGAAATACACAGTGCTTTCTATTTCTCTTGCCTACAGTAAGTACTATACATATTCATATTTTTAATGAATTATTGCTTTTCTAAATCTTGAAAAATTGGTAGAAATTCTTGTAAGACTTATATTGTCCTGCCAGTCTTCTTTATCTGCTGGTTGAAATAAAGAGGTGTAATAATAAATTTATTTTTAAAAAGCAAAAAAGCAAAATAAACAACAAACAAACAAAAACCCAACACGTGTATGTTTTACTCCTTATTCTAGGAAACTGAAGAAAATTGAAGAGAAATAAAAATGATAAATTAACATATAACTGTATTTACTAAAAAGATTAGTTAAGTTACACAAGACTGGTCAAATACGAGAAAGTGTTCCAAATGCAAAACGTAGGCAATCCATACAACTGTGTTTTCCATATTTTTATAAAAACTCTTCTTCAGGCACAAATCCACAAATTATATAAGTATCAGTTCATGTCTTATAAAATATGTATAATTCTTGTCTATTTTCGGTGGTGTTATACGTTAATCAAACAATATCACATTTTAAGATCCTTAGTAATAGAGATTATATTCCTGAAAGACAGAAATCAGAATGAAGCCTAGATGATAATATATGTGCAGAAGTGGCAAATCAGTATTAGGAGGAGATGGTAATATACTTGTTTTTATTATTTAATATCAACATTGCATATTTTGTTATGTCATTTAAAAAAAATCATATCTCAAATATGTTTAAAAAGTTGCAGCAAAGTACATTATCCTTTCCTTTTTGTGTATCTGTAGGCCATTTTTCACCAAACTAATTATTCAATATTTTATTTTAAATGTGGTTTTCCTTTCCAATTTTATAGACTAATTGCTGCATATTTTCATCTAAATGCCAATGTTCATGCTGTTTGTATAGTCTAATATATCATGGTACTTTTTAGGAAATGCTGAGGGCCATAAATTAACTCTAATTCCTACTGCATTCCATAATTAGGAATTATTGATGAACCAAATGTTTAAAAACAGGGTTACACATTTTCAGGTAGTGACAAACATTTCACAAAATCGTTGCAATTGCGTAGTCAATGACAACTTAATGACAATGTAAGTCAGGAGTGTTTAAAATGCATAAAGAACCTTGTGCTCTACAACTATAGGCAGTTGAATTCCTTGATACTGTATCTGAAGCAGAGGCCTGTCTGTATTACCTTTAATTTCTAACTGCATTAATCAGGATACAATCAAAACCAGCTTTCCTTGACTCCAATATGTGTGCTAAAATAGTGTAACCAACAATAGCATGTACATTTTTTGTAACACTATGATGGTATACCCAGACACAATGCATAATAAGTATTTTAAATAAATATGAGAGCATTGTAGGGCTAAGAAGGATGTGTGTAGCAGAAGGGAGAAGGCATCTGAGAAGCTTCAAGATAACGACCAACATGAGCAGAAGGGACTGCCAGTAGACAGAAAATCCTGCCAAATACCCCAGAAGGATTAATGGGAAAATCAGAGGCAGGGTAAGTAGTGTTTAGTGAACAAGGAGGAATGAGAAGGCTGAAACACCAACACTGTGAGAAAGGATGGAAATTATAGGAGTCTCCCCATGATTTATCTCACCGAAGGGCTCTCCAATCTGGCTGCCCTGACCTAGGCAGCTCAAGACTACCAAAGATTGTGGTGATCATTGTGACCTCTATGGCATCATCTTCAGGACACAGTGTACTCACTGTTAACTTTTTTAGGGAGTAAGTTTTTGTGTAAGTAGTGGGTACATAGTGGTAATGATTATTAATGTGTAGCACCAAATCATTAGCATACAGTGTGCTGTTAATGAATTAATGATTCTATTAAAGTTTTGTTCTTGGAGTTTGAAACAGATCAGATTTATCAGTCTCCTAAATGCTCTTGTCACTGCAATGTCTAGTACCCAAACTGAAAAGTACATGTATTCAGTTGTAAAAATATATAAAACATTGCAATATATAATAGTTTGTGCTGTCACAAGAAGAAACATAAACCATGTAGAAGATACAAACCCTCTAAACCACCCATAATACTCTTGTTTTGCAAAGAAAAACAGTTTTCTCTAAGGTTTATCCAAGACAAAAAGAAAGTCGACAAAGCTTTTTTCCAGCATCGCAACACTTTTAATGAGGTTTGTATGATAACTCCTTCTCATTCAGTATCAACACATTCATAGGGATAATTAATATATTGGATTGCTGCTGATGAAGGAGGAAAGCTCTTACTAAGAGTAACTTTGAGATATGAGGGGTCTTTTTTTGTAGTGTGCCATTTTTGAGAATGAATCCATGACTATCAACTGCATAATTTGAAAATGTAAAAGTATCTTCAAATTTATCTCTGGTATCTCTGCCTATGCTCACGTGTTTGTTCATGACCTCAGTTCTACAACACTGAAATCAGGAAATAAAGCAGGTGCCTTAAGTTCTAGGACAAGTACTTTGTGTTAAGAGGAATTAAGAAACAGTTCTGCTTTACTACTTCTGTATAGGTATGACAATGAAATCTTTAGAATTTCCTAAGTAAATTAATAATTAATTGTATAATAAATTACAAGCATCCTTGTAAGAACAAAAATAATGGAGAGTTGTTTTTCTATCTTTGTATATAGCTAAATGCTTTGTGAAGTTCAAAATTGGAAATTTACTTTTGCATAATGTGCTACATTTACTCTTGCATTAGGAAAACAACAAGGCAACATTCTAAAGGAATAATGTATTCATCCTTTCTTTTCTCATTGTTGAACAATAATCCAGTGTGCTTTTCTGAAAAGACAGAGGCTGATGAGAAAGCTCTATTGATTCACTTCCCTCTCTTGCCCTGAAATGAATAATGCCTACAAGGAAACTGACTTCAAAGACACACATTGATTTGAAGACAATATAAATAGGAGTGTGTGTGTGTAGGGTGAAGCATTTGTGTGTTGGGGAAGAATTCCTCTACAATAACTGAATGCTGACTATCATATTTAACACATTAAAAAGATATTCAAGTAATCATGCTGTATAGCAGAGTCCTTAGTGGTCCTTTCACATCCACAGTGTTTCAGAGAGCTGTATGTTGGCCAAAGGTAGTGACTATTCTTCAGTGAAGTAAAAGGCTTCCAGAGACTGAGCCAAGATTATGATGCTCACAAAACTGGGCAATATCTGTCTCTATCTCTGTCATGTTAATTTATAAACCACTCTGAGAGCCTGCCAGAGAAGTTAAAATGGTAAAAAACCAAAACCAGCACACTGAATAGATTCATTATACCACATAGTTTCCCCTCCCTTCCCTAAATTGCACTGTTTGCAAGACAATGTAACATAGCAGTTTTAATTAGAGTACAGGAGAATAATGGTTATTTCTTCAGTGGTCTGCATTTTGTCACCCTCTCATGATCAGCTCCCTCAAAAAACACTTTTTGCAACCCATGGAGTGAAATACTCGCCTCTGTGAATAGATATGAAATACAGATAGAAGAACCTGTGAGTCTGCCAGCTTGGAAACCTGGTTCTTGTCCTTTTGAGTCTACAGAGACAACAAAAAAATGACTGTCCAGTTTGCTAGGAGCAGTAGCTGAAAAGTGATGAAGTTGGACAGAAATTATATTAAATACATAGAATGTTAACTGTAAGTAATTGTATTTGTCTAATGAGAAACAGTTTTTTAAGATAAGCTCAGAATTGGAAACCCATTTTGAAATGTTCATAACGTGATGGAAAAATTATTTTTCCATATTGATGCCAGGTCTGTTTACCATCAGCTAATATTTTAGTTCAATATATGATTATTTTCAGGTAAATGCAGCATTTGTTAGCTAGGCTCAGTTAAAAAAATTAGTTTCCCTGATGTGGGTAGATGTTGTTGACTGAGGTAAATTTATTTGACTCTCATTGCGCACTGTAGTGAGTCTATAACATGCAAACCAGAAGAAATGCAAGCAGATAGCCTACTCCATGAATAATGAGGGACTTTCAATGTAATCTACATCTTCTCAGAGATACTCCTTTTCACTGCATAAGAAATAAGAAATCAGTAGAGTAAGTGAGAATAATGCTCCTTCTGTGTAGGGAAAACTTATTGAATATGCTTTTGGTATTAAAGGGAAATATGATTAACAGAAGCAGACGAAGGGTGATATTTATTTATTCATGCATTCTTTTTACACCATACAATTCTGAAGTGCTCAGTTTTCTGAGGGTTGTTCATGTTACTTTGAACAGAAGAGCTGTAATGGGCTGCTTTTTTCACTTTTTGTATTTTGTATCAGCTTGCCTCCTTTGTGATGTCCATACTCAGTAAAACAACATCCATGTCAGCACCTATAGAAGAAATCGATACAACAAATCAGAGAGGAATGCATTCATTTTATTCACTGTTGTAAATGAAGAAGTGCTAACTTGTTTAATCTCAGTAACTACTCTCTAACAAACCTGTCACTCTTACTGCTGGAAGCAACACAAACATTCCAAATAATCCATTAATGATCAGTTATGTACAAATACAGGGTTAAACCAGAGAGTTCATAATTTATGTCTAAAGTTAGGTAATTTTCAAGTTCCTGTCTACTACAGTGTCCACTATGAAAAGTGTATGAGAATCCTTTGTGGCCATAGGAAATTGTATTTTCAGATAAAGACCCAGCCTATGATAAAATTTGAGTAATTTCCATGTTTTGTGCTCAGTTATTATTTTTGCAATCCCAGTTAGAATTCACAGGTTTTGTATGCAAAATCTGTTATCTTCTTATCTTGTAGTTCTTTATTCAGTTCAACTTTCATTCCTAGATCTGCAATAAATTTACCTTAATCTTACTTTGAACCTTGTCTTCCTGTTCTGGAAAACGGTCTTCAGCCTAAGGTTTCTCCACTGTTTCTTGACCTTTTATATTTTTTTTTGCTTTTTAGACCACAAATTTGAGTTTATCCCATTTTTGAGTCCTAGTCATAGGCTATGATGCCATTATTTCAACTATACTGCTGCAAAACGAGCTTTTTCACATTTCTTGCAGAATGTATTACCTCTTCCTTTTCTTTTTTCTTCCCAAAAACTCACACTTACACCACTACAGAGATGTTACTGTTGGTAAGGAAAGTGCAAAAAGCTGATTTATTTTTCAATTACATAGTTTGATACTGTGCAACAAAGAGTCCAACAGCATTAGAGATGTTAGAAAGTGAACACTGATTGGACTAAGAGATCACATAGGTACCTCACAGTAATTTTACTGCCAGGATCTAAAGCCAGATGATCCTAGAAACAATTTTAATAAGGTTTTTAATGATAAATTTTTATTCTTTTTCTTCTAATGTGCAGTTATATTGAAAACTCAAATGGCATAGCAGGACAAAACTAGATATCTTGCAACTAAACTATTTATTACGTTTTACCATAAAAAGAAAAGAGAAGACAAAAAAAAGGAGAATTCTGTATCACTATCCATTTGAACAATATCATAACAGAAGGTTTTACACCTTGAATCAGAAGTGTAAATACAGGCATTAGTATTGAGTATGAGACACACAAAGGCTCATTTCCTCCACTGCTTTTGGAAATGCATTAACTGCAAAATCAGTTGGACTCAATTACCAACTTGGTGAGAAAGAAAATAGAACAGAAATATCATTAACTTAATAATTCCTGAAAAGATGAGTGATATAAATAGTACATTGGCCAGATCAGAGCTGAAAAGTTAGGCAAGATTTGCTGCTGCTGAAAATACAGCCTGTCTGACTTTTTGAGTCTTGGCCTTCTGTCCATGCCTGTGCCTTTTCTGAAAGAGTAAAAAAGTGTCAGAAGGGTAACTAAAATGTATGCTGCATATATGTTTTACTGTCAGTCCCTGACTCAAAAGACACTTCACAGCTAAAGATTCCTTAGAAATTACCTACCTCTGACTATCTCTATGTATTTATCAAGGTACAAATGCTTTTCTCTTCTGTCCTTATCGCTTTTAATGTTCCTCAGAAATACTGATAGACTTTAAGGAACTAAAATTAAAAAAAAAAGTTGCTTAAAAATATATTTTATAAGAAACAAGATTATTTTGCTCTCTAATCCTTTTTTAAAAAATTATTTCATTTTATTTATGTCCTATTATGCACTGGCATGCTATGTAAAGTCTTTTTAATGCATTTTATACATAGGAAAAATTAAGGAATAATGACAGGGACTATGATCATGATATATCCCAAGATACAATTAAATTGCTGAATTCCAGCAGCTGAAGAATCATAGAATTATAGAATGGTTACTGTTGGAATGGACCTAAAAGATCATCAGGTTCCAAGCTCCCTGCTATGAGCAGGGATACCTCACACTAGACCAGGTTGCATAAAGCCTCATCCAACCTGGCCTTAAACACCCCCAGGGAGAGGGCATCCACAACCTTCCTGGGCAACCTGTTCCAGCACCTTACTACCCTCGTCTTGAAGAATTTATTCCTGATGTCTAACCTAAATCTATTCTCTTTCAGTTTAAAAGCATTACCCCTTATCCTATCACTACCCTCTCTGGTGAGAAGCCCCTCTTCAGCTTTCCTGTAGGCCTCCTTCTGGTACTGGAAGGTTGGAGCCTTCTCTTCTACAGGCTGAACAGCCCTAACTCCCTCAGCCTGTCTTGATAGGATAAGTGCTCAGCCCTTTGATCATCTTCATGGCCCTTCTCTGAACTCTTTCCAACAGGTCCATATCTTTTCTGTGCTGAGTGCTCCAAAGCTACACACAGTGTTCCAGGTGGGGTCTCACCAGAGCAGAGTAGAGGGGCCGAATCACCTCCCTCACCCTGCTGGCCACACTTCTTTTGATGCAGCCCATGATGTGGTTGGCTCTCTGGGCTATGAGCACACACTGGCTGTTCATGTCAAGGTTCTCATCTACTACCACCCCCAGGTCCTTCTCCTCTGCACTGCTATCTCTTCTTCCCCCAACCTGGGGTTGTGCCAGCCCAGGTGCAGAACCTTGCACTTGGCCTTCTTGAAGTTCTTGAGTTTGCCTCTGGCTCATCTCTCCAGTCTGTCAAGGTCCCTCTGGAAGGTGTCCCTTCCCTCTTGGGTGTCAACCACACCACACAGCTTGGTATATCATCAACAAACTTTTTGAGTATACACTCAATCCCACTGCCCATGTCTCCAACAAAAATGTTAAACAGCACTGATCTGAACACTGACCCCTGGGGGACACCACTCGTGACCTGCCTCCATTTGGACATTGGGCCATTGACCACAACTCTGGGTGCAGCCATCCAGCCAATTACTTATCCATCGAGCAGTCCATCGGTCACATCCATGCCTTGTCAGTTTGGAGACCAGGATGAGGTATGGGACAGTGTCAAATGTCTTGCACAAATCCAGGTAGATGACATCAATTGCTCTGCCATTAGCCACCATCTGTGTAGCCTTGTCACAGAAGTCCACCAAATTGGTCAGGTATTATTTGCCCTTAGTGAAGCCATGTTGGCTGTCACCAATCACCTTCTTCTTTTCCATATCCCTTAGCAGAATTTACAGGAGGACCTGTTCCATTATCGTGCTGGGCACGGAGGTGAGACTGATAGGCCTGTAGTTCCCTGTGTCTTCCTTTTTCCCCTATGTAAAATTAGGGGCTATGTTACCCTTTTTCCAGTTGTCAGGAACCTCACTATGACCTCTCAAATATGATGGACAGATGCTTAGCAACTGCATCCACCAGCTCCCTCAGGACCCATGGATAGACCCCATCAGGTCCCATAGACTTGTGCACCTTCAGGTTCTTCAGATAGTCAGAAACCAATTCTTCTCCTACAGTTGGGGTTGCTTCGTTCTCCCACTCCCTGCTTTCACCTGCTGTGGCCTTTGCAATGAGGCTGGAGCACTTGCCAGAGAAGACTGATGTAAAGTTATTAGTTATTGTAATATAAATTGACTGTAAAACTTCTGAATTAAAAGTAATGGAAATTAAGGATATATTTTAAGGGTAGTTATATTTAATGAGAATTGCCTGTGAGAATAATCCATGAAAACAAAAGCCGGTAAGTTGAGAAAGTATAAGAGTATTTAGTTGTCATTGAATTCTCTCCAAAAATGGAGATAGAGTGCTCCATTAGAGGGCTTAGTGAAAGAGAATTGTTTCCCAGGACAAAAGTTTGTAATTTAATTTTTATTCATATCCAGTGTAGGTACACAATTAAAATACATTGATGTAATTATCTGTTTCATTTATTTCCTGATGTAATAACAAATTGATCTATGCATCCATCCACATGGTCAGAAAGGGAAATACCAAACTCTGCTTTCCCACATGCCTCAGGAATCATGCAAGGGAACTGTATCTCAGAGGAATGTCTGTGAGGCTTAAATGCACCTACTTATATATTGTTGATCACGAACCAGTGATGTCCTAAGGCTGTCCTTAAAATCATCATTCTCAGCTTGGGAAGTCTGGCTAACAAACAGCATTATACTTTGATATTTGTGTCTTGACTGGTTACAGTAAATTCAAATAAAAGTACTTATTTATAAGGTACATAACTATATTTGCAGGCTTTCCTCAAAAAAAAAAAAAAAGCATTGCATGTTTAGATTTGCTCATGGGGTAACTGTAAAGCCCCTTAAAATTCAATACTAAGTTTTCTTTTTATTTGTTTATTTCATTAGTCAAAACTTCTAAGTGGAAAAGTACAGATTTTTTGTAAAAAACCTCTTTTATTGAACATACGCTTTTCACTGATACTCCACAGGGAGTGTTTTATTTTAAAAAAGCAGACCAAACTGCCTGTGTGTAAGTAGTTAAGAACACAAAAGCAAATCAGCCAAATAGCTCTCCATTTTGCTACATAGATAACATCCACACAGGATGCTTAGAAATTCTGTTCTGGATAAATTGATTTTGCTTAGGTTTTTTTATTTAGTTTGTAATATCTCTGCACTGTCACTGTAAAGATTTGAACCTATATTCTTGGTGATCCCAAATTGTAAAATGCAAATTTTATTTCTTTCCTTACCTTAATTTACAGTGCATATATTACAGAAATCCTGTGGAGGACAGCAGTGCGTGCTCTCTGGCAATTCCTGCCTCTAGCAGACTTGCTAATATCTTCAAGAGAGATCCTTTGAATGGACAATGTTAGTGCAAAAAAGTCAATCCCTATACCTTGGGTCATCCATATGCACTAACTATTCAGGGAAATGCTAGCACATTGACTTGATTAAAGCCATAAAAATACAAATCAGCATTTCCAGGCTAGAACTTTAAAAATCAGTTCAACAGTCCATTTGAGGTGCCCTGTAGAAGTTTGTGACAGGCTGCCATTCCCATCAGCTGTGGCAGTGAGAGTTTTTGATAATAAAGCATACTTGGTCTCTCAGAGATGCTGAAATACAGAATTACGAAGCTGTTTATGGTTCAAAACTGCAATGAAGAATTATTAAAAGATACGGGTTACATGTCAACACAATTAAGACAATTAAGACAGCTGTGCCTTCTTTTATCTCTGTTACAGAGTGGAGACAATTGAGAAGGTTGGAAACACTACAAAAGATGCAGTAGAAAATAATAAAAAAATAATTTGAAGTAAAAAAATCTTACATTAAGGCCATGGTGATAAAAAGATTGGGAATAAAGTCATTTCCAACCTTTTAAAATAATGCTGGCTTCTATCACTCCTAGAACCTGCCCGATTATATTCTAGTGCTCCGTTGCTTGCTCATGCAGATAATTTAGCTCAGTACCGTTGCTCTTTTTCTTTGCTCTCACCCTGAGCTGCCTTTATACATTAAGAAAAATAAATTTGTTTTACTGGCTACCCAAATTCTTAGGATTAGCATATCTCCTTTTCTACTTTTGATTCTGATGACATCCCAAAAGTATCTATAGCCTGTTTAAAATATGTCTCCCAGATGTTTTTGCCCAGCTCCTCTTCCGTGATTTTCCTTTTTGTTATCTCTCAGGTTCCAAGAGAGGTTTGACACAGACCAACAGCACACACCAAGGGACTGGAGAAGGTGGAAAGGGAAAATTTCAGAACAAAAGCAATTAAAAAGTGTGAAAATTAAAATGACAAAGCAGTTTGAAGTCTGTAGTGGTAAAGAGAAATTAAATATGTGAGCACTCTTAGCATGGGATTTACCAAACACAAAAACAGTGCCTATCCTCTTCAAGGATTGTTTTAACAAATACTTTACTATTCTCTTATTCCAGCCTTAGATCTGGGGCCTGTATTACAGCCTTGCTTGAATGACTGTTGTTGTTCATTAATACCATAGTTAACACATGACCAGTGACAACTTAAAAGAAATTTCCTTTCTGAGACTAAGCACTTTGGGGTTGTGTAAACGTGAAGAAAATAAGATAAAAGGTTTTTTCCCTTAATATCCCACATATAACAAAAGATTGTGCTCTTAAGGAGAAGTCACAGAGGATGGCTTTGGACTTCAGATCCTGTTTCTGCTACTTTCACAGTAAGATTTTGTCATTTTTTAAGCAGTCAGAAGTAATTCTGTAAAAAGTATTGAATTAATGGATCTCTGAACGTAAGATCAGATTTTCCACTGAAGTTGCCACAAAGCCTATAAAAGTTTAGGACAATTATATGAGGCCAAAATACCCAAGAAAGTTGTTTATAATGCCCATCATTCTAAAGATAATAATATAAATTAAATTATGTGACTACTTTTGGTTCATTTTGAACAGTGAGGTTAAAATTACGTCTGGTACTTGTTTATCTACAGATCACAAGATCATCAGTTTAGCATATCAAAATCATATGGAATCAGGTTACTTTTCTGAATCACATTACTCTTCTGATTAACAGTGTGAAAATTGAGATCTTATGGACAAGACAGAGTAAATGACAACCCACTGGTGATGTGGATAATGAGATGTGCTTTCCAATGAAGGATTTGCCTTACCTGGTTATCTCACACACTCGATCCAACACTCTCCCTGTTCAACTTTCCATAACAGAGGTAGCTGCTGCTCCAGGAGAGTCGAGCAGAAAGGTGTGTTGGTTCCTACTGTACTGCTGCTCACCATTACCCACCATATAGATCCTGGGCAGCACAGAATTGGTCTCTGTGCATCTCCCTAGTCTCCAGGAGGCTTCCCCCTTTACAAGACCTTTTCTCCATGTAGGTGCATAACTTTCATTGCTCTGAGATCAACTCTACAGGTCCTGAAGGCACAAATCTTCCCAGTCTAAATAGTCTACTTGCAGCAGAAAAACACATGATGATCCTCTATATTGCTGATTCTGACTCGTGCTTCTGAATTACCTGGAGGATTCAGGATGTGGTACTTGTTTTAACTTGAGTCTTGTCAAAATTTGCCACCAACCTGTCCTGGTTACAGACAGCAAGTAGCAGGCTTCTGTTTCAGAGTTCAGAACTTCAATTTTTGAACATTCACCCCTTCCACATACACACATCTACAATTATTGCTGCCAATTATTCACAATTTAAGCTTGTTTCTATCTATAACATAAGGCCTGATTAAATTTATATTTAAAATTAGAACACTGCACAGACTAACTCATCTCCAGTATTCTGATTGTATATTCACAAAAAAAATTGTTAAATAACAATATCTAAAATTTTAATATGGTTTTCTGAAGGTGATCTTTTTGTGTTGGAATTTAAATGCACTGCTCAGCTTTTTTACTTCCGCATGTTTTATTTATTACTTGTATAATCTGAAACAGGTTTTTGAGCAACCAACTTCTGTTTATATATATAAACATACATTAATCATTTTCATGGCTATACCTTATTTTTTGCTTTTATTTTAGTATTTTTGTGATCATATATAATGGATAAGAGTTATTGTGTTATATTCTGATCTAACTATGTTGCTTTTCTAAAACAGATAATTTCTTGTGTTTTGATGGCTGCATACTTTATGAAATATAATTAGCTAAAGTAAAATGGAATTTATAGTGACTAGATGTAAGAAAGGATTTCTGTTCCACTGAATAATAATAACTGATGAAAATTAAATGCAGTTTTATAATTCTAAGGTGTTTAAACAATCTACACAAAAAATAAGAAAAATTAAAACAAGAAGAGTCAGAAAAGAGCATGTCGTTTTATCAACCGTCTGAAGTATCATCCGTATTTCACAGGTAATAGCAAATATAATTTTGAGTAGCCTGTTCTGTCCTACTACAATAATAATAACCTAAAAAATATATACAGCTGAAAAAGGTAATTCAAAGTTTACGTCAGATTTCTGAAACAATCTTATTACCTCCTGTTCTTGTAAACTATTGAGATGTTTGTATGTACTTTTTTTGTTTATTTCTTTCAGACATCTGAAGCTGCAGATTTTGTCACATAGAACTACATTTGGGAAGGGAATGTTTTGTGTTTAGATATTTATTTCATTTTATTTCTTATCCTTAACAGTAGTCAAACTGATAACTTTGTACACTCAAAACAGATTTTATGTTAATTTTCCCCATTCTAACACTTAGAGTGAGTGAAAAAATCGTAGTGAATTTAGGAGTTTAAACTCAATATTGAGGAGCTAAGAACTCAGGTCTCTTAAGTATTGTCACATGTATCATGAACTGTGCAACTTTTGACTTTATTTCATTTGCTAGTGGTACCAATAAGCTTATGATACTAAAACTCTGAGAATGGCACAAGTTTTCCATAATTAGTTTTTAATACATTGATTTCTCTGTTCGTGGAACTGTTGACTCTGAGGTAGGCAAGATGAAGAGGGCTCAATTATGTCCTGTCAACACACATCCCAGTTGAAGTGGTGGATACTGTATTACTTGGAAAAGTTTAGTCTATTAAGGACCATTGGCTCTTAATGAATTATTTTTTTACTTTGCCCTATAGGACAGGAAGACCCCATAAATTCACTAAATTAATTGTTCTGTATTGCACAGATACAAAACCCCCCAAACCTGACCCTCAGTAATCACAAAGAACGGCCAAATTTGTCTTTGAAAAATGCAGTAACCTTACAGAGCTACATGCCTTTCTAACATTCAACAATGGCAATGCTATTTCCCACTTTAAAAAATCCAAGTTATCTAATCATATAACCAATCAATAAATTCCACTAGGCCAGGCTTCCAGTTTTTTTCTGGTAAACTTGTTATCTATGAAAATTTCAGTTTCTGCATTTGGTAAAAAAAAATTGTCAATGTTAAAACTGATCATATAATGATAATTCAAAATTACATTGTTGCATAATGTAAATGCCTGAAACAAATGTCTTTCTAAATAAATTTAGCAATATAGTTTAACCTGATTTACTTAAGGACTATTGAGCTTGCTTCAATATACTTTTATGAGGGTTTGCACTTGTGTGGCAGTGTTGTTTTTAGTTATGTCATTATACATTTTTTGACACAGTAAAGGCGTTTATTGACTGCAATTAAACCATAAAATGTTGATTAATTGCACAGTTAATTGAGCCACAGTTTGTCATCATTTTGAGATGAGTTATATATTTTTCATAATTACAGTAAAAATGTTCACAATAGCTTCATAGATGGCTTGATCAATATTTCAATTAGAGACCTTTGAGACTGGAGAAATCCAGAGTTTTCTCTGCCTTACAACAGATTAATTCATTCATATGAATGAAATGAAATGTAATTCATTTTCTTTTTCCAAAAGAGGATCAGAAAACCTCCTCAAAACTGGAGAAACTGTTCTTAATTGTATAAGGAAGTAAAATTGCATTTCTTGAGCAGTGAAATTGTGCCTAATTTCTTAAAATCATTTATTTTTTATCTTGAAATGCATTCTGGCTTTGCTACTGCTGTAACTGTGAAGAAGTATGACTCATGTTTACATGAAAAATATGTACCATTTTTCCTACAAAGGAGAAAAATAAAATTTGCTTTTTACAATATGTCAGAAAAAAAACCAAAAAATCAAACCAAACCAAACCAAACTAAAAAAAACCCCACAAACAAAAAAAACCCAGAAATTAGTTGCACAAAAAAAATTACTTTTGAGATTAGAATTATGAAAATAGATCTTATAATTTAAACTTTCAACTACCCACTGCTCTTTCTAAAGCAAATGGTAATCGTATGTAAAGTTAGTATCTCTGGCTTTCGTTTTTAGTGCTTTCATAATTTAGTGCCCATGCATAGCCTCAAAGTCCTTGCTTCTGTAAAAATATCATATCAGCTTGATCATTCAAGTAGAATATATCTGCCAGACAAACCCACAACAAAACAGAACAAAAAAGCCCCAAACGAAACAAAATAAAAACACACAAAGAAAAATAAAACAAACAAACAAGCAAAAAACCCACAAACCCCATCACCTGAAACAATTGCATAAATCTTTAGAGTTATTTCCATGGAAAATTCTTTAAGAAGAACAAGGCTAGGAGTTTCCGTTTACATGAAAGCACAACTGGAATGCATAGTATTTTGCCTGGTGATGAATGATGAACCACCTGAGAAGTTATGGGTAAGAATTAAAGAGAGGACAGGTATGAGTGACATCATAATGTATGTCTACTGCAGACCACCTGATCAGGAAGAACAAGTGGTTCAGGTGTTCTTGAGACTGCTAAAAGCAACTTAAGGTTCTGGTTGTCATGGTGAACTTTGATCACCACAACATATGCTGGAGGGACAGCACAGCATGACATAATCAATCCAGAAGGTTACTGGAGAGCATCAATGACAAATTCCTAATGTAAGTGATAGAAGAGTGAATAAGGCAAAATGCTCTGCTGGTTCTCATGCTCACAAACGTGTAAGGGCTCATTGGGGATGTGAAGACTGAAGGCAGCCTTGGCTGCAGTGACCATGAGTTGGTGGAGTTCAGGATACTGAAAGGAGGGAGCAGGGCAAAGAGCAAGATCAAAAGACTGGACTTCTGAAGAGCAGATCTTGACCTCTTCAAGGATATACTCAGGAGATTCACATGGGGTAAGTCCCTGAAGGGAAGAGGGGACCACAAAAGATGGTTAATTTCCAAAGTTTCCTCCAAGCTCAAGAGCAGTCCACCTCAGGGAGCAGGAAATCAGACCAAAATGCTGGGAAGCCTCTGTGGGTGACCAAGGAACAAAATTCAGACATAAGAAGGAAGCATATAGAGGGTGGAACCAGGGACAGGTAGCCTAATAGGACTATAAAGACTCTGTCAGAGCATATAGGGATGCAATTAGGAAAACCAAAGTCTACCTGGAATTGAATCTGGCCAGATACTTCAAAGACAAGATCGACTTCTGTAAGTAAATAAGTGGCAAAAGTAGTGAGAATTTGGACCCACCACTGAATGGGACAAGGGACTTGGTGAGAGAGGACATGGAAAATGCTGAGGTCATGAATGCTTTCTTCATACCAGTCTTCACTAGCAAGTCCAGTCTTCAGGAAAGTCTCCTGCACATCCACTTCAGGCTGTGCAGTGTATTCTTCTCAGAGTTTTCCAGGTATTTCACCTATTATACATTATGCTTCCCATGGCAATACTGACACATCAACTAACTTGCTCACAGATTTATCAAATCCCTCTTTAAAATGAAGAATTATCTATGAAGTTGCTTGAAATTTTTTCTATAGCAGCAAGATCCTTTCTCTTACAAAATCAGACCCTTATTATTTTACAACAGATCAAATTATATTAATTCTTTCAGAGCAATTATTTTAAATAATTCTTTGATTTCACCATGCAAGAAATCTTTTAGACTATTTGCTTTGAAACACATTTTTAAGCTAATATCATGTGAGCTTAAGAGTAATACAGAATTAATGTTACAAAGGGGACTGCCAGTGAGTAAGATACATGATTTCACAAATTCAAAACAGTAGGATTGTCAGGTCTCAGCAACTTCCTTACCTGTTGCTCTCAAGGGCTGTGTTCAAAAGGAGCCTGTAATAAACTGACCTCTGAAATACCATGACCAGAGGGCATATCTCCTTATAGAATTAAGATCTAATTTTTTGTCTGAAAACATGTGGAAGAGACATATATAAAGGATAGCATAAAAGATCTTTCTTTGATAATTATATTATTTTATAATCAATAAAAGATATCAGAGATGAAACAAATTCACTTTTTCTGCTTTTAAGCTTTCAAGCTTAAAAGGGAAAACATTCTTTCTCTTTACCTCCTCAAAATATGCCACAGGGTTCTTAAAAAGGTTCTGCTATCGAGATTTCAAACTACAATATCAGGAAAACTATCCCTGAGGAGAAACTTTAATTTTGAGAAAGTATATGACTGAATGCCCTCCTTTTCATAGATAAACCCTTGATGGGAACTATGGTGATTTCAAAATGAACAAAAGGCCAACCAAATCCTTTTCCTCCAGATATATCTTAACTACCCTTCACTCAAAGAGTGTATTACAATTGTCAGGTGGTTCCAGTCACACTGTTATGAACTCAAACTTTCATTACATCAAAATGTAAAAAGTTCACAAAAGTCACTGACTCCTCAGGTGCAAACCTAGGAGGAGACTCAGCTCTTCACATTTGTCAATAATGAATAGTTTCAGTCTGCATACTTTCTCCCAGATTGGAATTTTGTCTTCCATCTGTAGGGAAATGCAATAATCTGTCTACTGGATAAAGTGAATGATATTTGAAAACTGTCTAGAAAGCTTTATAGCAAGAGATCATCTCTTGCAAATCTCCATCTGATGATATTATAGTATGTAATGGAAGAAAAAATCAGTGGTTTAACCTTGTACATAGCATACAGGATTTTGAACTTAAAACAAGTGTTTCTTGGTTCATGTATACAATGCAGGATTTTTTCTCCATTAATAACCAGCTTCCTGACTCAGTTTCATAGAAAACTGCAGTTCAAACACATTAATCTTATTTTTATTTTAATCATCTTTGAAGTTTACTCTCAGTTGTAAAGCCTTCATCAAGATCAGAAAATCCTGTTTTCATGGCATTTTTAGATCAAGAAATCAGAGGTCAATATTTACATATTTTTTTTTTTTACTTTCAACAATATTTTTTTACATTTTTATTACCTTTGTCCTTAAAGAAATACAAAAAAACTGTTGCTTAAGCAGCCTCATTAAATTGCATAGCTGTCTTATTTGTATGATACATAGATAACATTAGTCCTTTTCCAGTATACATTGAAGATTAATAATCTGAAACATTTGTTTTATATTAAGAAATCTTGTATTTTCAGAGGCCATCCTCAAATTCTTCAAGGTCTTCATATACCTGTCTGTCCATGAAAGTAAAGTATATACTCTCTCACATACTGCATACAGGCATCAAAAATGTTCAAATAACTTCCTGCATATATAATCTTACTTGGAAAACAAGAAGATTAATTAAAGAAGAGGGTTGGTGTGTATTTTTTTCTGGTTTGCTTACATGTATCACTGGAGATGCTGTCTGTGGAAAGTAGCATTTTAGGAAGAAATGTGTCTCAAACACGGAACTGATACAAACGTATTTCAGATCTTTCATAAGATAAATTTGGTCCTTAAATGGGAAAGTAACTTTGAAAAGCAAGCTCATACACTGAATTTGTATATATTTCAGGGAACTTTCTGCACGATATCACAGACATTAATCTTATCTCTTGCTAAACTGTTTGGGCATTTGCTCTCTTTCTCCCAGAGTGTTTTGATGGAAAATTCATATTCTATGACATTGAAAGGTCAAGCAAATAAAACCAAAATGTTAATTTACATATTAAGCAATAGCAAAGTGAAGTATCTTTCATCAATTAATTGAAACAAAATGTGGTAGGTGAAGTCCACCAAACCTTAAATTTGTTTTGTCTCTTAAGTCATCTTGTGGTAAATATGTAAAACTGCATAAATAGTAAATTTCCTATATTGCACCACACTCAGAAATCAAGCCTGCCTGAAACCAACAACAGCTTTCCCACTGCCTTCAGTGAAACCATTCTTCAGAATAATCTACAACCTTGGAGCAGTTTTTGTTTAAAGTGAGATTCTAATGACATCACCAAGCTATTAAGCTACAGTGGAAAGTTGCATATTGGTGCCTTCATCCCCACATATTTTAATCAGAAAATATCAGCCTCATGGACTTAAGGGCCACTTTCAGCAAAGTTAAATTCAAATATATATTTCACTGCAGAAGGAAAAAAATCCCAAAATCTATATAATTTATATAATATAGCTGAGTAATTTAAAATAAAAATACTGTGGATTATGAAAATTAAAATCTTCAGGAGACATGTCATTTAAGAGTGTGAATGTTAACATATGTCACTAATATTTAATATTTTAATGATCATTATACTTTTCTTCAAAACAAAACAGTTTTACTACTTTAGTGGCAATGTTGTATTTCTGTAATTTAATTTATATGAGTAAAGAATATTCATAGATATAATTCCATAAATTAACAATTAACCTTAAATTATAAATCTTTTTGTTGCAAAATATTATGTCTGGTTTTTTGCCACCATGATAAGGGTATCAGTGAGACAGTTTTCTAATACAGATTACTTGAAACAGTTTATTTTCTAATGTCTTTATAATGTTTAGATGGTAGACCTACTTGTTGCCATAAAATAGGTTTTGACTGTATCTCTGATGGCACACTTTGGTGGAGATAAACCATATCTGTTTAGCATCTAAATGACTACTAGGGAGATATCACAGACCAATAGTTATTCTGAGAATACATTTGTTCCTGTAACCCTTTTAAACAACATCTGTTGTTGGAAACAGGAGTATGGCTTCATGTTTTGGTTGCATGGCTCAGAACAAATCTGCTTAATTGCATACAAGATGGAAGATGTTATGCTCTGAAAGCTAATGTAATGCTCTATAATTTGTCTGTATAGGAGTCTTTTCCATACAGTGGTGACATAATTAGGCA
This sequence comes from Apus apus, assembly GCF_020740795.1. NCBI lineage: Eukaryota > Metazoa > Chordata > Aves > Apodiformes > Apodidae > Apus > Apus apus. Next base: position 100,752,734 of record NC_067283.1, read on the forward strand.
GCTAAAGTTATTAAGTTACTTTCTCATGTGGAAACTTTTATATCACTGTAAGTATGGTCCGTTTTTTTGTCAGTTATTTTACACTGTTTCAAAAGCAACAAAAGCTAAACTTAAAGGATCCATTTTTTACTTTGAGAATTTAACTATTAGCTTTGAATACACAGAGTATTGTATAGTAATGTAGTTAATGCTGTCTTAAAACATTAAAACAAAAAACTCCACCCAACCCAAAAGGATCATGGTCTTCCATTCACTTAATAACTATGTAACAGCTCAAATTATTTTCCATTTGCTGTAAGTTACAATAATGCTTGAAGCATATTTTCTTGTGTTCCTCTATTAAAATACTGAATCTTTCTTAAGTTTTGTTTCATTCACCTCCAGGATGACTTAAAATCCCTAATAAAAGGTAGAAAGGCAAAAAGGTGTGGTGGGGGGCATTATTATTTTTTGCCTGCTTGTTAGTTCATTTGGTTTTAACTCAGAAACTGTGAAAGCCTCCTATAGCATCAGAGGATATCCAATGAGCTTAATATTAACTTTTGACAAAGTATTTTGTGTAACTTTTAGAAACAGAGTTAACATACATACTTTGGTAAATATTAAACACGGATTATTATTTCCCTATATATTATTCCTATTCTTTGCTTTTGTTTATAGCTGAATGAGTAAAAGCCCCAAAGAACAATGCAATCAACACAGACTGAGACCATTCCCTGAGACCCACTGGCATGCTACAGTCTCCAGCTTTGCTGTTGTGCTTTTGTTTTCTGCTAATAGTGTGGCTACAGGACAAGCTCCTTGCAAACAATCCCCCGGCCCTTCCCACTCTCAAATAGTGCCTTGATACACTTGAAGAGAGCCAAGCCAGCCAGCACCAGACCAGGAGGCTTTCTAACAGTTTGAGAGTACATATGACAGGTAGAAATTACTGAGCCAGAGTGCGGAGGTATATTTCCTGGTGCTGCTTATTTTACAGGTGGTGGAGGCCTGCAGTTGCAGTTGCTCAAGGACAAAAGCCTAGCCTAAAATGTAGGATTGATAGTACCCTTACCTATCTGCTTTTCTCCAGGTGAATCTTGGGTTAGTTAGGCAGCAGTCATATATCTCTCATTGCATCTCTCATGTCAAGAGAAAAAGATGAGAATGAGACCCTGGGGACAGCATAGCATGTGAAGCCAGTGGAAAAGTTAACAGGATTCACCTAGAGAAGAGAGAAATTTGAATTTGTTCTTGTTTTCAGGTGAAGGGAGGATTTGCTTTTTTTTTTTTTCTTTTTTTCCTGTTTAGTGTCTTTTGCATTATGTTACTGAAAATGGCACTTTGTTTCCAATATCCTGAAGTTCATGTCTGCATACAAAATTTGAAATATATGTTAGCACTGAAACAGTTAAAATGAAGTACCTCTCTATTTCTTAAAGCTAGACATCTAACTGTTAATGAAAATTATAAGACACTTCAGCGTGATAAATAATACATGACAAGGTGTGTGTTACTGTGAGATAACACGCATCTCAGAGGCACAGTGACATATGCCTTGGAGTGTCTTAGTGCAATTATAAAATGGCTCAGAGTTAGAATTTTTAAAAAGATATTCATGTGTTCATAGCTGTCCAGAAGAGAAACATGACTGATGTGTTACTATAATAATTACTCACAGATTTAGGAGGGGAAATACAGTATTGGTTTAATAATTCGAGATTTTTTTTGTTTCCTGACACAAGCATTACATTTATTGTTCTGTGGGACAGGACTCCTGCCAAAGACACTGTTACGACAGTCTTTAACAGCACCATAGCTGGTATCAGCAATCTGTGGTAAAATGTTTCCTACCAGCAAAAATATTGAATGAGCTGATTCCAAATTTCTTCTAATTAGGCAGTCACAGTTTGGTTATTGTGCTTTCACAACTCTTGACTATGTTCCAGATTTGAACTCTTGCTTTCTTAAAGGACAATGTTAAGACCCCCACACTTGTGGGTCTCACTGTAGGTGGGAAAGGGCAATTCTATTCCTTGAACCCACTAGTCTCCTATCAGCATAAGTAGTGGAATGTGGCTAGATCATGCCTACTTGAAAAAATATGTAAGCAAAACCAGGTAAAACTACATGGCAGAGAATTAATCCTCCGTCCCTTCTTCTCCTGTGTCCCTCAGGGACTGCTCAGGGAATAAGGAGCCAGGTGCTGAAAATCTGTTCCCACTGAGCTTTGGGAGTACTGCTGCCGTGACACTTCCAACTCTCAAATAAGCACTCCACATGGAGACACAATTGTTACCTATTAGAATTCTTGACACAAAATGCTGCACATATTAACAATAATTTTTTTATTATAACATACTTTATGATTGTCTGTCCATGTTACAAGATGTCCTGTTACACATTTCTTTGCATATTTTTAAAGTTATGATAGCTGTAGCAGTGTAAATGTTTCTAACTTCTTACAAACACACTATAAATCAGACCAGGAGACCAATTACAAAAAGAGAATAGATAATATACCTGTTTCATATATTTACTCTGAGATACTAACATCTGCAATCACTTCACCAAAGCTAGCATTTTGTTCTCAGGTTTTCTGCTAGTAAAAGGAAGGGGAGGAGGGAATAAACAAATCTTTGTGATATATTTCCTGAATGTCTTAGCCATTCCTTAGTTAACATTTTTAGAATGGGTAGTTTTTAAATCTCTATTTATTTTTTTGTATTGCTGACTTCAGGTAAACAGAAACCCACTAGTAATGACTGCTGCATGTAAGGGTCTATAAAAACTCAGAAAGCCACTGTACGTAGCAATCAATTGGGACCGTAAGAGAACACATCAACATTTACAATACACTCGAAACAGACACAATTCCTGTGGATGCTATGTATGTGTTTTAATACTGTAGAGCTCTTTATAATATCCTAACATGAAACCTAACATTAAATAAGTGACTTTTACCCTGTATTAATCTACTTCCATATCCACTGTGTTATAGTTGGTTTAATTTAATTGGAAATATTTTTTTTAAAATATAATATTTTGGTTGTCGTTGAAGTACTCATGCCATTGGACTTAATATTTTCATATTTATATTCTTTCTAGACTTGTGGTTTCACATGCCTCCTTGCATAATATCACCACTAACTCCTGGACCAAGTTATAGCTAGTGAGTAGAACACAGAATGAACTAGGCTGCCGTTTCTCGTATGTAATTTTTACTCAATGGACTGTTATACCAATCATGGGTAATGGTTTGTTTCTAGGCAATTTATCTGTTCCCTTTCTCTTTAAAATAATGCTCTTACTTCTGAAATTGACTTTATTGGCATATTAGAGGACCACCAGAAAGTTACTTATACCTTTGAATAGATAGCAGTCAGCACAGGTAATGAATTCTGATTATTTGGAAAAGTTATGAGTAGCAAAGAATCTTTTCTGTGCAATACTTCTGTGTGCACACCTATCAAAGTACAATTAGCAGAAATACAGTTTTAGATCAGACCTATTTCCAATGAGGACACTGAGGAATCTCTCTATTCCAGGCTTCCTTTGTAGGTCTGATCAAGATCCTCATCAGTCATGGGTCAAAAAAGTGTAGTATTTCACATAACTTTTCACTGACCAGTGAGAGGTGAGCTAGTGCTATCACTCCTGATCAAGATGGTGGTGTTCATGTCCTGAAGTATTGCTACGACTGGTCTTTTTACTTGCAAGCTCTGCTAGTGTTTACAATGAAGCATATAATGAGAACCTACTGAGATATTAAGATATGTGGTGTAAGAACTTATTACAATGATTAATTTGGAAGACCTAACATGCAACAAGAAAAAGACTCTCTGAACTTTTACACTGGGATGAGATGCTTCAAGACACCATGTAAGTGTGAAACATGGGTTAGCCTTGGACTTTCTCCTGGGAAAAGAATGGGCAAGAATTATTGTCATCTAGAGGCTAAAGAAGAGTTACCTTATCATGTAATATGGAAAAAGCTCTGAGTGTGTTATCAAGGTGGTCATCTTCCTTTCAATGACTACATATCTCATGAAATTGTAATCCATTTTTTACTTCTGCTTTCACTGCTTCAGTATTTCAGGGGAAACAAGAATACATGGTATGTGGTGTGCTTCATCAGCAACGGAGGATAAGACATTTATGATCCTGCTTCCACAAACACAAACATCTCCTTAACCAGAACACAATGATCATTCTCTGCACGGTTTGTATTCCCTAAACCTTTTAGCAGGTAAATGCTCAGGCTTCCTACTATTCTGCATCAGGAGACATGTAAAGGAAACCTCTCTCTTATCACAGAAGGAATGCAACAAGAGCAGTCTGTAAAATTGTGTTAGACATCTATCTCTACATTAGCTTGTCTTCTATTGATCATATAAAAAAATACCTCATAGTCTTAATTTGTCCGTTACTCAGTTTCTGAGTGCTTTCTTCTGAAACCTTTGTCACTTTTCGAGCTTACTGTATCTAAGGATTAGGAACCATTAAAACAATAAAGAAAGGGGGGAAAAAAGGGAAAAAAAGAAAAGGAAAAAAGAAAAAGGAACCCACTGCTGAGATTATTGATTTTTATAAGGAAGGTAATTTTACTCAATGTCTTAGCAGGTAAAGATGTATTGGGGGAATAGTTTTATTTATTTATTTATTTATTTATTTATTTATTTGTTGACTGAAAGATAATAGGGACACATATAGCTTAAAAAGTTATTGTAAATTTTACAAAATTTTTAATGTACTCTCTGGTCAAAATTTCAAGTGTAAAAAGGGTGGAATAAATAGAAAAATAAAACCCCTAGGATTTGTTGTGAGTAATTCACTTGAGTGTAATATAAAACATCGATCAATTTCCTAGAATGTGTAGAAGACTGCTTTCTCACATAAGTGTTGGGTGTGCCAACCAGGAATGGGGCACAGCTGGACTTACTACTCACTGACCAAGAAAACCTGCTCTGCAATACCTGTGTTAGTGACAAACTTGGCTGCAGTAACCACAATATTGTGGAGTTTGGGATACTGCTAAGGACAAAGAAGATTAATTCCAGGACAAAGACTTTAGGTTTTAGAAGAGCTAACTTCAGCTCACTCAGGGCTCAGTTGGAAGGAATGTCATGGGAAGCTTCAATGGAGGGTAAAGGAGATAGGGAGTGCTAGGAGTTTTTCAAGAACACTCTCCAAGATATGAAAAACTGGTTCATCCCCTCTAAAGGCAAGGGAAGTAGGCTGAGCAAGAGACCCCTTTGGCTTAACTGTGACCTTCTGAGTCTGCTCAGAACCAAAAGGGAAATTAACCAAAGGTGGAAAAGTGGAACATTACCAGCTGAAAATTACAAGGGCATTCCCAGGCTATGCAGAGATGTAGTTAGAAAAACAAAAATTCACTTTGAGCCAAAGATGTAAAACAACTTCAAGAAAGGCTTCTTCAAATACGTTAACCACAAGCAGAAACAGAGGAATAATATTGGCCCACTGTTAAACAGGAGAGACAAACTAGTCACCAGCAATGCTGAAAAGGCAGAGGTCCTCAACGCCATCTTCTGTTGAAAGGGACCTGGGGTCTTGGTGGATAACAAGCTCAACATGAGTGAACAATATGCTGCAGCAGCAAAGGAAGCCAACAGAATGCTGAGCTGCATGAACAAGGGAATCACAAGCACTGATAAAGAAGTCATCATCCTACTCTACTTTGGTGCTGGTCAGACCAAACCTGGAGTATTGTGTTCTGTTTTGGTCCCTGCTCTACAAAAAGGATGTGGACAGGCTGAAGGGGGTCCAGAGAAGGGACAAAAAGATTATCAGAGGACTGAAGGACATGCTATATGAGAAAAGGCTGAGAAAACTGTGTTTGTTCAGCCTTGAGAAAGAAGGCTTAGGGGAGACCATGTTCCAGTACTTAAAGGGTGGCTAGCAAGAAGATGGAGACTCCCTATTTACAAGGAGTCACATGGAAAAGAAAAGGGGTGATGGTCACAAGTTCCTTCTGGGGTGATTCTGGTAAATTTTTCACCATGAGGACAATCAAACATTGGAATAGTCTCCCAAGGGAAGGGGTAGATTCCCCAAACTTGACAGATTTTTGTCTCAGCCTGACAGGGTGCTGAGCCATCTCATATAAACTATAGTAGTACCTAGAAATGTTGGACCAAATGATCCTTGGGGTCCCTTCCAACCTGGCATTCTATGATTCTATGATTCTATGATATTCCGAGTATATGTCACTTTAATCAAAAGGAAAATCTAATTTGCTGGGTTTGCAAGATCTATAAAATATAAGCTATTTTTATTATATAAGGATGAAAGTCCAGATTGTTCTATATTTACAGATGTTATAGCTATGTTATCAGGGCTGTACTTACGTTTGTATCCCATTTACTCAGTCACCAGCTCGATGGGTGAAGCTACTCCCCAGGTAGTAGCTGCACAGTTAACATAATGGCTAGTTGCAGACAATGGACTAGCTGGATTCCTATCGTACTCCATAAGCAACTTATTATTATTACAGCAACTCTACAGGTGGCAATTCAGGACAGTCCCAGAGATTTCCCCAGGAAGTGCTCTCTGAGCACAGGCTAACTAAAGGATACTATTTGTATGACTGCATGAACTATTGATTAATATCTGGGGTGGAGAACCAGGACACCCTAGGAACCTTCTTGTAGTTCCATCTTTACTATGTAGAAGATGACTGAAGGTAGTTTAAAATAATCCCTAACAAATGCTCAGGCATATGCTGGAATTGCCACATAAGACAGAGGGTCATCTCAATTATAGGAAATCACCAGAACAGTTCAGGTAGACTCACATGTTGCAGGTGAATACATTATGTCAAGCACACCTGAAGCAGAGACTCCCATTATCATCCACAGGGTGACTGTTTATCTTGAGAAACTGGGTTGCTCGCATGAGCATGTCTGTGTTTTAACAGACACCCAGTTTGTGAATGTCTATGCAACACAGGTAAAACGTAAAACCTAAAAACTGTTTTGTATTTTATGATTTCTCTGCACTCACCACGGATTTTTGTTTGGAAATACGAAAGTTTTATTCTCATATAAAAATTTTGTGACTCATAATAGCCACTATATGTTTTTGTAATTTTCTTTCTTTTCAACTATTCCAACAAGACTTTCTCTGAATTTTTTTCATTTACATTCATGAAGATCAAGAAATTTTAACTACAGAAATTGTTCAGACCAAATAACTCCATTTCTGACTGACCACATAGGTAACCTGTGCTTCAGTTGATTACTTTTGTTGTTTCAGCCAAATTACTACAAAAGTAAATCCACATAATTCTTTTATTCAAAATTAACAGACAACCTTTATTGGCTGAAAATGGATCAGAGCAGTCAATCACCATGAAGACAGTATGTGTGACTGACACTTAAAACATGATGTAGAGTTACTGTGAAAAGGTATTTGATGAACTAAGATATTTCAAAAAGTATTTTTTCCAGTGTTTAGTATGAATACTCCATCAGAAATCTCAACACAGTAAAGGAACACTGTTGTCTCAAGTTTATCCAACCATAAATAAGAGAAACAGAAAGCTAATGTAATAGTGGGGGTTTTTTGTCTTTTCTTCATCTTCGATCACTGACCTATGGACATATATTGCTCTTGTCAGAGTAACAGATAAGTACAGGAAGCATCTGTAAATTAGAAAGCTTGAGATACATCAGCTCTGCTGTTACAGGAGACAATTTGTTAATATAACTGTCAATTTGCTAATTTAACTCATCACAGAGCTGGCATTGCAATATTGCTGAAAAATTGATAGCTTTATAGAATTTCATCTTGGGAAGAGCTTTTAAAAATGTGAAAATGTAAACCATATTATTTTAATTAGTCACAAATTTAATCACTTTATTTAGCAGGATAATAATATTAACAGAATTTATACGTTATTCAATTGATTTTCAGGAAACACTCAATTTTCAAAATATTGTCTGAAAAATGGAGCAAATAATGTTTGAAAAAATATATCACTGGCTAGAGCTAGCCATATGAGTCATACAACACTCAAATTTCACGTTAATTACAGTCACACTCAGAATTTGTGATCAAAGTAGACACACATATTTCAGATGTATGATTCTAGATGTACTTAGTGGTTAGGGCCAATTAAAACTAAAAGCTCTTTGATGCTAGAATCCACATAAAGAAGGCAATGTTACATACCAAATCTTGTTATAGGTGATCTGTATATACAGAGCTTCAAATTTATGATTAGTCCAATTAATATAGCAAAAATTCACATGTCTAAATTATCAAATTAATATGTAAAAAGTTTCATAATTAACATAGCTAAGATGCTATTAAAAAAAAATAAATTAAAAAATCCCAGTAGCCCTCTCTTTTCTTTCATGTTTTGCCTGTAGGATCAAAGAATGGTTTGGGCTGGAGGGGACCTTAAAGATCATCTAGTTCCAACCCCCCTGTCATAGGAGGGTCACCTCCCACTCTACCAGGTTGCTCAAAGCTTCATCTTTCCACTGTTCCCAATGTAAGGCTGATGTTTCCAGACTTCCTCAGTAAGAAAGTGGGAAGGATTCAGACAAGTATTTTTGCTGAGAGGCATGAGATTTTCATGTTGGTACTACTTTCTTTCTCAGCATTAGCTCTGCTTGGGATTTTTTTCTTAGCACAGTCTTCTTCCTTCTCACTGGTTTCTAGATAGTCTTCAGTTACTACATGTCCTGCAATCTCAAATCTCCTAAAGGGTATTTTTGTGATACACTCACTACTTGGGTCTGCCAGGTCATTAATATTAGAGGTATTTAGAAAAGGTAAGTTAAACAGGTTAGTAGGCTTGTACCCTTTTGCCAGTAAGGGCAAAATCATATTACTCGGCTGCAGTGGCATGCTGTCCTTATGGCCTATGCTTGAGACATACTAAATTAATAGTGATGCCAGATGGTACTAATTTCTCTGTGCCTCAATGTCCTATCTTCTAAATGGCGATATTGCTACTGCCTTAACTCAAAAAGCTATTAAAGATTAGAATAACATCATCCATGGTAAGAGGCCTAAGAATGTATATCATAAATATCCAACTTAGCAAAACCAATTAACTAAAAGCAATGAAAGCAAACAGAGTTACAGCCCTTTCAAGAGCACATCTCAGGAAGGATGATGATCTCCTTCAGGGTGACCTCATCCTGCAGTGAAGGCAGGGGAGGTACAGAGAAGGGCAACTAGAACAACCATAATGATGCAGCAGATGTCCTATGAAGGGAGGCTGACAAAGCCAGGGCTCCGCAGTATAGAGAAGAGAGAGGGCGGGAGAAGGATTTACTGAGATTTACAGAACCAGGGATACAGTAGATAAGCTGAAAACAGGACTCTTCTCCAAATCCTAGAATATAAAATCTAAGAGGCACTTTATAACACTAGTTTGAGATTAAAATTAATACAGAGTAGGCAATGAATTTCTGGAGCTTGATGCCACAGGAAGCTGCAGAGGTACATAGTATCTTCAGGTTCAAAAAGGGATTAAAGAAATTTGTGGACAAGGCCCTAAACAAATTCAGTAACAATGAAGAAGAGATATACCCCCTAAAATCCATAAGACACCACTTTTGGGTACTAAGGGACTAGAAAAGAAGGCCAGGCTTGCAAGTTCTTCATAAATAGCCTATTCTATTTCAAGCTTATAAGGCAGAATTGAGGCTAGGCATAACAATGGTTATGCCTTATATGCTTAGGTACTGTATTGTTAGTCAGAACTGTGTCTTTATAGCTTTTTTGGTCTCGGGTATCAAACTCATTTCTGAAATCCAACCGTCTTCACTCTGTCCCCTTACTATGAAGGCTATGACTTGGCGATCTGCAAGCAAGATCCCAGGCTCTTCCAGAGCTCCATTAAGCCAGTCAGTCTTCTGTATATCTCATTGTGAACATATATTTTGAATCTAAAGTTCTACATGTGTGACAACAACTGCTGAACATGACTTAGGTGTGTACAATTCCACAAGCAAGCATTGAAAGCTTCCTCCTACATTCTAATCTGGAAAGAGAAGATATGAAAATGTCTGCCACAGGTTCCCTTGTCCATCTTTTGCATTTTCACCAGAATGTTCAGTTATTTTCAAGCAAAAGGCCTGAAATTTGAGAGCAAACACAGCTGTATGATTCAAAAAGAAAAAGTTCAGTATGTTTTAATGACACCTTGATGTCAGAGAAGTTACTGCAAATTGTCACAGAAAAGAATTAATGTAAAGCAGAATCTATCCAGACATTTAATTGTACTAAAACTGTCTCTTTAAACTCCATGTGTATTTGTGCACTTAAAAGACACCACTTAAGGTGATTTTTATTCTGAAGTCACATGAGCCCTGAAGGATTACGTGACTTTTTGGAATTTAATTTTTTTGATGCTCTTTGTCCCATTGGTTTGTCATAAACCACTATCTTGCAAAGGTAAGAAAGCACTCAAATGCACAACAAGCCAACTTAGTTCAACTAATGATCATAATCTACTTCTAACCTTATCTGTGGAAAATCTTTTGTACTATTCATAAGTTTTCAGGAAAACAGTTACCATTATTGTATATACTATGGAGAGGAATCATTTATTAGACAAACTACATTTAAAATACATGTTGCTCAGATTTAAACTATGTAACAAAAGTTATCTGTTGGTTCTTGGTGGTTTGTTGGATTTTTTTGTGTTTTTTGTTGTTGTTGTTTTTGTTTTGTTTTGTTTTGTTTTGTTTTTTAATTTATTAGGCACCTTCTATCTGTAAAGAACTGAAATCTGGTCCACATCTGTTGTATAAGATACTGCAGCTTTTTAAGATTTTTTGCAATATCAAGCGTACATTTTTTCCTGCATAGATAAGGTCATAGCAAAGCATCTCTCTCAATAATATGAATGTATCTTAATACTAACAGTATCTGGAGAGAAGCTGTCTCTAACTGGTGCCTTGCATACTATTCTGTGCTTTGTTATACTGTCCTAAGGGAGGAAGTATAGTGACTTCTCTCTGTAGATGACAACTGAATTTCTGTGAAATGGATTATCAGCTGCACATCCATCTGCATTTCTGTGCATTTGAAAATCATGCACATATTATTATGGTCTATGTAACTATTTTACAGTCACATTTTAAAAGGCTTGTAAAGTAGCATCAGAGTTTGTTCTCAAAAATTGTTTCTTGTTTTATGCTCTAAATAACTTCCTCTGTCTGTTTCATGATAAAAGAATTGCCACATCAAAAATTCCTGGTACTTGCCTTCCGTTGAGCTCTTTTTATTACTGAACATTTTTGTGAGTGAGAAAAAATTAGTTATCAGATTCTTTTTCTTCACGACGACTTACACATACAATAGACTGGAACATTTTAGAAGACGATAAATTACAATTTACCTTGTCTGATATCCCAGCTCCTCAACACATTTCATTTTCATGAGTAACAAACTGACCTCCTGGCCACCAAGAATCCCAAGCCAATTCTTCTGGTGATGCAAATCAAACAATTTTTATGTCTCATTTTATACTAGCTTGGAATACAGGTTGTAAGTTTTGTGTTGAATTAAAGATTAAAGCTATATCAGAAGTGTTCATTATTACTTACATGTTCACATACTGTTTTTCGTTTACATAACAGAGCAGTTCTTGTACTTCATGGCATTTAGCAGAGTAAAAAATGTAAGGGTGAGCAAGTACTTGCTGATTAGAAATATATACTGTAAAGATAGTAAGTTACTGTATGTTTCTCCTAGATTAATTGTACAAGTACCAAACCCCAGCAATTTGGAGCTACTCAGCTATTATATTATTACATGTTAAGGGTCTGTTTTTAAAGTTTCTGACCATTCTCTCTGCAAATGTGACAGTGTAATACCAAGGGAGATTGGTCTTGCATTTCTAAGACATTCTCTCTTTTCAGCCTACAGTTTGAAATATCTGTATGCTTCCTGGGTTTCTTACTCTAACCTTTTTTACTGCAATAGCTATGAGGTATAACTGTATGGATGTTAGAAATAACAAATTCCCATCCTTTTCAAGGTTAAAAAGAACATTATTTTTTTGCATAATGCCCAAATGAGACTATTCATATATATATCAGAACACAAGAAATCCCTATTCTCCAAATACTTCCAAGGGATTATTTATCTGAACCCTCAGGTGGATTTTTATCATTATTTGATATACCCACTGGTAGCTGAGAAAATATGAGAATAGTCTCTGTGACCGGAAGGAAGGCATTTAGCTGATATACGTTCCCAGCCATTTTCTTATATTCATAAATTTACAGTCATACATAGATATATTCAGTAAAGCATCTTCAATACCTGCAGTCTGAATAGTGACTAGAAAATACAACAATGGTCTTCAATCTGAAAAGAGAGTTTCACTGCATTTTGTACTGTACTGAATGCTCTGTATAGTGCAGATATCAGAGTGATTTAAACTTCAATTTTCTCTCCACCCTGCAGTTCAGAAAACTCTTCACATGCACACACCATTTTCTTTCAAGACAATGTATGTGGTACAATATTTAATGGAAATGAGAGGCTAGTTGCTGACACTTTGAATATAGAAATTAATTAGCATTTTCATAGTGGTTCCTAGAGATATGCAGTGGACATAATGAACATCAAGATTAACAATACACATTACAGACACCAGACTATTGTTACACCTTAATGACATGCAAACTAACAGTCTACGAGTAGTCAAAAGATGCTGCACAATAACAGACTTCTTTGGGCCAAAAACTGGTTTAGGGAAATACAATGCTTCTTCACAAAGACATAAAGCACAGTTTTACCTAGCAGGTTATGTTGCAGAGGAAACTTTCAAAGGAGATCACTGGAAAGATATAATCCATAATCATAAATATTACTCTGTCAAGTCCAGACTTTCACAAGTCTTTCATTTCTTGTGACCATGTGACACATTAACTGAAAATAATAGTAGTCAGTCTGCTGAACACACAAAGTAATGTTGAGGGATATCCAAATTAATTTCAGAAATTCAAAATACTGTATCACTCTTTCTTCATTTCTATAATCTCACTGGATGTTGGTTATGTTTTGGAGCCAGTCAAAACACTTGCTTCTAATAGGATTTTTTTTAAAATTAACCTACTTTAGTTTATTCACAGCCTGATTAAAAGATAATTAAAAGTTACAGATGCATAGCAAAACTAAATCACTGTAGCTCAGACACCTTTTGAGAAAGATTATTAGTCCTTCAGATGTTGGCAAGGATCCAAGTGGTTATGACAATGAAGGTATACCAAGGTTCAATATTTTACTGTCTTCAACACATTTTTTCCTGATTTTTCTTTTTCTTTGAATTAATTTAAGCAACAGTAAGAAACCCAGAGTACTTGTCAAGCCAGCAAGAGGTTAGTAGGCCTTGAGTTGGAGTTATTTCTCACCTAGCTGCACCAAGGAAAAAATGTGTGCTTCTATTTTCACTGTACAGCTCCTGCAGCTGAATAATTCTATTTAACTCTACGGGAAACTGACTTGTCTTCAAAAATTTCCTACACTCTGTAGACACTTTTTAAGGAATAATGACAGAAAATGTCCTTTATTACTGTAGTTCAAAGACAAGATTCAAAGCAGAGATAAAGTAGGTGACTCCCAATTTTCAGTTTCTCTGATGCTAGCCTACAGAAAAAGCCTGTAATTGGGATCCACAGGATTCTGCTTTCTGTGATTCTGCTGCTGTGAAACAGCATAAGTGAACCTTTGGCACAGACACAGATTTGGACTGACACGAAATGTAGTATACTTACAATGCTTTTTAAAATTCATTTGGTATCAGTTGCAAAGCAAAGACTTTCCCTGTCTACTGTTTCTAAAACTACTGAATAACTTCGGTATTTAATCTTTTGATTTCTGAAATCCTCATACCAAGTGTTTGATTGCCTTATTTGGCTGAGAAGCTGATTCCTTTTCTATCTGTTATTTTAAAACTTGTCAGGAATAAGAAATACAAAAATATGAAGCTTGTAATTATTGAATTAACTATCAAAAAGCTTGAAGTATGAGTCTAGGTGACACTTTTAAGTGGCAGACAGTGAAACTCAAAGTTATGTTCTTATTACTTGCACTGTTTTACACATCTGTGAACTAAATTACAATTTTAAGTTAAAAATTACATAAAATGCATCAAGAAACAGTTAATTAAAAGAGCACAACTGTTGGAATATCTATTTGCTTTGCAGTCTCAAAAACATGATTCAGAAAACAAGAAATCTCTGATGGAGTATCATGGTATGGAGAATTTCATGTTTCACATGCAAACTTATTTCTGCAGGAGGACATAAAAAAATCTTGACCTAATCTGATCTGTAGTACATGAATTACAAAGGGTCTTATGTAGCTGAACAGATATTTTGCCATCACTAGCCAAAGGCCATAGGCTCTGTATTGATCTGTCAGTGCTGAGTCTCTGAACTTCATTGACCTTACCTGAGACTGATTTGGTTTTAGCTGGTTTTGCAAGTGTGAAGGCCTGCTGAGAGGAGCAGCACCTGTGTCCTCTCTCTTCTTAAATTTAAGCTCCATGACTCTCAATGCAGAATGGGCCTTGGCAGGGGCATTGGTGGGTGTCAAACAGCAGACCTGGAGGGGAGCTGGGTCTCAGGGAGGCGACTGTGCAATTCTTTGGCTTCAGCTGGAAGTCCTGAGAGTGGAGCTGGGGCTGTGAGAAAAACAAACAAAAAACAAACCAAACAAACAAATATATACAAAAATAGCCCAAAGCAAACTAATCAGGGAGGAAGAAAACCTCATTATGAATATCATATACTTCTCAGAAGGAGATAGTGAGGATGCTGTAACTTGGCAGAATACTGCCTTGCATTCTTGAAAGAGAGAGAAGTTGTCAAAAGATGTAGAAGGATAAGCATCCTACCAGAGAAAAGAAGTGGCTAGGAATTTTTTGTATAACTATTTTAATTGGTTTAATATTAAGGCTTTCCTGTGGTCACTAGACAATTATTTAGAGTAGTGGTAAATCCTTGGTTCCACATATATGGTGTGCCCATAGCAAGATTTTTAATAACAAACATTGGCATTGAGACATGACTGGAGGTAATGGAAGTATATTAAAGAGTAAACACAGGTTTCTGTTGTCAAAATAGGATCCAGACAAGATCCAAACAACAAAAGGATGAGTCTTCAAACTGTGGACATCCATCCTTTTCAAGGCACCACAATGTTGGCAACAACACCTCTGAAATAGAGATGTTACCAAAGATTTTAATGAACAGTAAATATTCTTTACAAGTTAATGACCTTTCTCTTTCCATACTTTTGCATTTAAAGATCCATGTTGCACATCGTGTCTGCTGAATTCTCTCCAGT
This sequence comes from Apus apus, assembly GCF_020740795.1. NCBI lineage: Eukaryota > Metazoa > Chordata > Aves > Apodiformes > Apodidae > Apus > Apus apus. The sequence goes on from NC_067283.1 coordinate 100,768,061, forward strand.
CTGTAAGCCAAGACATATACTCTCTATTTGAAACATAGGTCAAAAAATTATGATTTTCTGTGTGGGAGCTATATGGTACATCATATTGATTATAAATATGTTGATTTGTTCCCTTTTTACCTCATGCTGAGATCTTAACTCACAAATCCTAAAGAATAAGAGATAATTTCCTTCCTTTGACTGTGGTCAGAGTCATGAGAGTAATACCTTTTTAAAAGAAAGAAACTGTAAACACAAATCTATTTACAAACTGCTGAACTGTAAGGCAAGAAAAATGCCACAGGAATTCCTTATTTTTCTTGTTTTTACTTCCTATTTCTTACACATCCAGCACTTGTTTGTAATATATCCTAGTTCTAACAGGTTTCAAGTATAACAATCATCATGGGAGGAAACCTTCTTAATATCTTAGCAAACTAGCTGTATGTTGTAAGAAATTGTTAAGTGCCAAGGTGTTACCAAATATTTTTTGTGAAGCCCAGAGGAGTACTGCTCTTTATTAACATTGCACTTTTAACTGTTCTTTCATGCTTTACTGAAGAATTCTGCAACTCCACAAAACACTGTTTCTTGAAACAGAATTAAGAGGTCAGTTTAACTTCACTAGCTGAACCTCAAAGAGAGCTATGCAGTGTGCCTGTGGCATTTTCATTCACTCACATGAAGAATGCTAGTTTATAAACAATGTACTTTAGATTACATTTTACCTGCTGTGAAGACCTGTGTACTTCTGCAGTGAAGTATGGTTTCATTTGGAAACTGTCAGTTCCTCAAAGATGAAATTACTAGGCATTGTTCCAAAAGAAATCAATACATAATATGTTGTTAGAAGATGTTAGAAGGGAAAAATAAGTGGGATTGACAAGCATGACTTTATGAAGGTGTCAGAGACAGGGAAACTCCACGTTGTTTTATTGATGTTATTATTTATCACTATGATTAATATAAAAAAATCAACATACTTTCATAAAGTAGAACATCTATCTGTGCTGATGTCTTCATACTTCAAAGGTAACATAAATAAATGCATTCTTAATTTCCTCTTCAAAATTCTACTGCATATGTTTTGGAAAGCTGAAGTATGGATGTTATTAATTTCAAGTCTTTTCATTATGGATTTCACTGTATTTCTGTAGGTGTAAATACAATTTCTCCAGGAAACCTGCAGTAAGCATCTTGGATCCTACACCTAACATTACCAGTGTTAACCTTAATTCTATCATTGCAGTCCAACAATCAGAGCAGTGTATTTTATCTTTTGAGTAATTTTCATGTTTCAATTCACAAAACCTGGTCACGAAGTGTTGAAAGAAAGTGTCAGAAAGGCAAATGCTTCATTATGACAAATACATTAATTTCTTTTTTTTTTTCTTTTTTAATTCCATAAGCCAGAATATTGAGTATCCCTGTTACCACAGACCAAAAAAAAAAAAAAAGGGGTGCAAAAAAAATGTCATACATATTACAATACATCAAGACCAGGCATGTTTAGAGTAATATCTTGTCTCAAGGGGATTAGTAAGTTATTAATGCTTTGCACTTGTGGTCCATCCCACCATCTGCTATTCAAGTCTTTCCCATTAACTATGGCCACCAGTGATTTAAACTTCAGCATCTTTTAAAATTTTCAGTGACCTGGAAAAAAAAAAAAAAAAGGCACAGCATAACTGGGAATAAAGTATAACAACAATTTCCAGTCCGGTATTTTGTATTTGATAGATCTATCATAGATCTATCATCAATTAAACAAAGGCATATGTTAGATGAGTTCTATGACCAAATAAATTTCTCTGATCTGAATACATCCATCTACATTGCTAAAAGGCCATGAAATAGCTTCTTTGATATTTTATTATCACTCAACTGTACGATTTAGCAGCAGAGGCAACAGTAACTGCAATCTCTTTCTTCAGGGAAAAGGACAATATGCAAGATTTAAAGCCCAACTGACAAGATACTCAGAGGTAGAAAATGGATGCTCAGAAAGAAACTTTGTCAGTAAAAACCATTAGTGAAACATGCCAAAATCGAAAGGCTTCCCCTTCAACAAAACACTCTTTTGACAGCTTTCAAATTCCAAGTGCTCATTTTTTCTTCTGAAAGAGTCTATGCTTAATGCAAATATGCTCTCTGCTCTCTACTTTAACTGAGCAAAACAGTCAAGATGAGCATTGCAATTCATATTCACTCACTGCATCACCCATCACTTGCATAGAGTAAGTGCTGAGGATGTCAAGATTGTCACAAACAAATCTTGTTGTTGTTCAGGGAAAATGAGTATTTAGAAAAGCAATAAAACTAACTTCAAGAAGCAAGATGTAATAAATGTGCAATAACTTGTGATACTTGACTGGGTTGTTTTGATGCTTGGCAAGCAAGAAGGTGCAGAGAGGAGACACAGAAACCTACCAAGGCACATTCACTTGAATGTGGATTTACAAATAACTTTTAGGTTCTTCACATTCATTTCCCAAAGTAGTGTTTAGTACAGTTTTCAAAAGGTCAGTAGATCACTGTTAATTAGTAATGCTAATAAGGTTTAGCAGTGCTGCTAGAAGGCTGAAGTCAAGTTAGACCCAAGACTGAGCTGTCTCAGCTGATAAGACTCAAAAGGTGGCATCTAACTATTGTAGAAAAGTTGAACTCTGTATGTGGCTCTGTTTCTGCACACAGATCTAGAAGATCTTTTTCACTGAGAAACTTATCAATCTGGAAGTTAAAAGATGACACCCTCACTTAACCTTGATGCTTTATCACCCAGGTCAAAGAAGTCCTCATGACTTCTTCAGTGTTTATCTTAGAATCATAGAATCACAGAATGGTTTGAGTTGGAAGGGACCTTAAAGATCATCTAGTTCCAACCCCCCGACATGGGCAGGGACACTTCTCACTAGATCAGAGTATTCAGTGCCCCATCCAACCTGCCCTTGAACAATTCCAGGGATGGGGCTTCCACAACTTCCCTGGGCAACCTGTTCCAGTGTCTCACCACCCTCACACTAAAGAATTTCCTCCGAATGTCTAGTCTAAATCTCCCCTCTTCCACATTTGATCCATTATCCCTTGTGCTGTGGCTGCAACACCTTGTAAAAAGTCCCTCTCCAGATTTCCTGTAGGCCCCTTCAGGCAATTGAAGGCTGCTATAAGGTCTACCTGGAATCTTGTCTTCTCCAAGCTGCAGAGTCCTAACTCTCTCAGCTTGCCCTCATAGGAGAGGAGCTCCAGCCTTCAGATCATCTTCATGGCCCTCCTCTGGACTTTCTCCAGGAGCCCCATGTCCTTATGTTGCAGGTGCCAGAACTGGAGAAAGTACTCCAGGTGAGGTCTCACAAGAGCTGAATAAAAGGGGAGAATCATCTCCCTTGACCTGGGGGCCATGCTTCTTTCGATGCAGCCCAGGACACGGTTGGCTTTCTGGGCTGCAAGCACACATTACCAGCTCATGTTGAGCTACTCAGCCCTCATCACTCCTCAGTCTTTTTCCTCTGGATTGTTTTCATTCCACTCTCCACCCAGCCTGTATGTTTGCTTGGGTTTGCCCTGACCCAGGTGCAGGACCTTGGGCTTGGCCTAGCTGAACTTCATGCAGGATGCCACATAGTTGTAAAGCCAGTACTGCTCTGTATCTTCCACAGAGAGTATGAAAAGTGGATGCAAATTTTATTTATCATGCCATTGTTTGCATCCTGTCAAATGTGTCAGTTCTTTCAGATAAGGACTTACACATGTGACTGATTACCGATTTCCACTGAGGCTTCTCTTGATTACAGTATATTTACTATAACTTTTGGTCAATAAAAATATACCAGACAGCATATAGGTATGCTGTAGACTTACAGATCTAATAATTTCTCAGAGAACTGACTTGAGAGCTTTTGGAATTTCAGGGAGCACCAGACCACATTGATGTCATATAAATTACTGAGACTCTTTTGAGAAGTTGTAACCTTGCCTCATCTCTTGGCTTTTAGTAGTTTATCAGTTTTTTTGAAAGGGCATGGAAGTTATTTATTGATCTTTATAATGACAGTTAAGTAAAAAGCTATGAGTACATAGTCCTTTAATTCAAATCTCATTATAGGTGAACAGAGAAATAAAAATTAATGTAGTCATAATACAAAAAAGCACAAACATGCCCACAAATAATTGACATGAACAAATGAACAAAAGAAAGGACGAAGGAAAACAAGCAAACAAGCAAGCAAGCAAATACACCAGTGTTTTCTTGTTTCTTGACATACACGCTTTTTTGCAAATTGAAATTAACTGTGTAAATAAAAGTAATGATATTAGTTAAAATGTTTACAGAAATATGGTGTATAAAATATATAAAATATTTCTAACATCTCTAAATTGTATTATCTGTACAAAGCTGCCTCTAGACCAGTTCAGTAAAATAACAAAAGATGTGCTTAATCCTACTGAGAGAAACTCACATGCATAAAATTAATAATTCACATACTCTGCACGAAATATTTCTTTTTCAGGCTGTCTAAAGAAAAGTCGTGCTATTACAAGAAAGTAACTTGTGTCACCTCTTAATATCAGGTTTCAAAATACGTATATTTTAAAGATAAGATTGACTGAAAAGCAAATACCTAAAAGACTAAATTCTGCCATTTGGGAGATTTTTTAGTATTTATCTTATTTTGAGTTACAAATCCTCTGTTTTACTGTCTAAAATAATTAAACCAATCCGACCTATTATGACTATCAGATCTTTTCAGATTGAACAAGCTAAAATTTGTTTATAGTTGATCTAAAATTCAGGTAAATTAATACTCTTTAGGAAAACATTTGGCACTGCTAGTGTTTGTGATTCAGTAAGTGACATTTTGTTTTTGTCAGTACTGGGGAAATACCAGAGCAAAGTGTTAAAGGAAACATGCTGTTAAATGGACTTATTCTTTTCTCACAAGTTGTGTATAATTGAGGCCTTAACTGCTCACAGTCATTAAAGGTTCCTCAGCTGTGCTTTGGGAAAGCTGATGCCAGAGAATCATAGAATGGTTAAGGTTGGAACAGACCTTAAAGATCATCAGGTTCCAAACCCCCTGCAATGAGCAGGGCCCCCCTGTTGCAGACAGGACTGACAGCAGACAAGACATATATACACAGATCAAGATTTACTGCATATAACATTGGGGTTTTAACCTTTTAAAATAGAAGGCACAAATACAGTAAAAGCATAGGGAAATCGAGAGATTGGAACAGAAGTTGAAATTTGTATGCCAAGGGTATCTTAACAATGAATTTTACTTCTTAAAGTTAGATCAAACAATAAAAGTTAACCAAGTAAATGTTAGCACACTACTTATTATCAAGTTTTACACTCGTCCTAGAACATTAATTATCAATCTTAAAGAATTCTATAACCTTTAAGCTTAATGATAAAAATTACTTGAGGTTAAGTTTACTAAGAAAGACAATGAAAGAGTTAATATCTCTCACCCTTGCCAGGCCACAGCTGGGTGTCCCTGAATGGAAGCCATTCTTGAGAATTAGTGTCTCTGGCAGGTGTACCTGCTAGAGGAGAGAAGGCCCAGCAACCTTCTGGGAAAGTGTGCAGGAAGTCCCCTCAATAAAGGATGAGATCAGGCTTTTATAGAATGAAGTGGATTGTCTGTAGTCATTTAACCATTAGCCCTACCTCCAAAATCTCTCATTGGAGAATAAAAGGAAAACAAACCATGAAGGCCTTGTTCTCACCAAGCAAACTCTTTTGTTTATCTGTTCCTTCTTACTTTACCTCCATTTCAGGCCTAGCTGTGGCTAGGCTGGGTTCTGTGTCCTTCAACACCATAGTCCTTATGTATTCCTTAAGTATTTCACCTGCTTTTAGATAGAATTAAATAAACTTCAGAATGCTGTGCCTACAATATTTGTAGTATCCAGGTATGAATTACCTCAGGTGTATAGCAAGAAACCTAAGATGCAACGTACATGATTTAATTAGTTTTATCCAGTTCATGTGGGGATAGGGATATGTCAGCAGATTCTGCAGTACTGGTTCCTTTGATGAGAGACCTTGTTAAAAGCTTTTTGAAAATCGAGGTAGACTTTTTTGTTGTCATCCACAGAAGTTTGCTAAGACCTTGCTGAGAGCTCTCTCATGTTTTCTAGTGTTTCCAGAGAGGCTTTTTACACTTATTCAGATATCACTGTTCACCTCTAATTACCAAGCAAGAGTAGCAAGTGATTTTGAACATCTGAGATAATCACTCTCAGAAGGTAATTACAAACCTGTCAGTTTACTGTGATTTACATTTCTTCTGGCTCTGTCTCTACTGGGGGCTCCATTCCAAGATGCTAGAGGGATGTAACTGCAGTACACAAAGGCACACTTCATAGCCAAGGATGCAGAGAGTGCCTCTTCACTGTGTTTCACTCTAATTTCTCAAAACACCATCCATCTCATACTGACATAGAATGGAAAATAAGCTGTTTTGCTGACCTTTCATATTATTCCTGAAAAATCATTGCAACTAAAAACTAAACTCAGTTCCCTGTTTTTTTTACAGATTAAATATGTTAAATATATTCTATGGAACAATTCTGCAAATAGACCTTTGAAAAAGCCTTTATTAAGACATGAAACTTTATTATTACTCCATTTCACTTTCTAATTTGAATTTAGACTGCATTAATTTTGCAGTAAAATTAGGATTAAATGGAATCTGATACCAGAAAACTAGTGTTCAAAAAATTGTCCACATTGCAATGCATGTGTGTAACATTCTGAATATGATGTCTTATTTCACAAGTGAATTTCTGCCTCACACATGAAGATCAAATGTAAAATAAAATGTTCTTGTATTTCAATTTTTAAATCCTCTGCAATCAGGAAAGATATCCCCCTCCCAAAACAGTAATTTAGAACAGAATTGTAAATAAATATCACAAGTAAGCATCGCTTAATACGGAAACCACTTCTCCCATGTCAGATCCTTTACTACTGCAGTTTTCCTCTCACAGACTCTTGAAAGTCCTTCAGATTTTAATCTGCTGATTCAGTCCATAACCTTAATACTTGTAGATAACAATTCTAAATAAAATAATTTACTTCTCTTGAGAAAGTTTTGAGAGTCTAAAGATAGTTAAATTATATTATTTCTACAAAAATCCAAAATTATTACTTTTCATGTACAGAAGTTGAAGTCCACTTCCAGTCAAGACCCCTGAATAAGTTTATAGGAGAAAAAATTAGCCATCTTTTCTGTGCAAGGACACCACTTGCTGTAGTTCAGGTAAATTTTCTAGGGAACTAACGAAGTATTTTTTTGGTTCTTGTAAGGTCACCTACTATAGGACACCATCAGCACAAGGTACAGAATGCCAGCACCTAGAAAAGCCACTGCTATGTCCTTAGCAACACCAAATCAGAAACAGGTTCAGGTTCTTGTTCTTTTACTGAACCGAAAGAAATTGTGTGGTTGTCTGTAAGCTAGAGAATGGTAGGAAACATAATTTAACAGGATTCATAATTTTTAACTGTTCCAAACAATTTCCTGGGGTTCACTCATACAAGTTGCACCAAATGTAAAACTATTAAATTTAAAACTAGCTATAAAAAAAAAAAAAATCATTAAATAATCATAAAACAAAACCATTAAAATACAGGAAAAGCAAAGATAATTTTGAACTCTGGAGAGCATTTAATACAGAGACTGTACATATGAAATAAATTATGAAATCTATGTCCAATACTCTTGCCTATGTTTGCTTTAAACAGAATAAAAAATAATTCTAATTTTTAGTATCTAAAACTTGCTTTGGTCAGTTACACTTTTTTTTTTTTTTTGTCATCAGAGGTTTTTGTTTATTTGCTTGTTTGTTTTAACAGATGCATTTACTCCTCAGGTTTACGGAAATGTGATTGGCAAGGTGATTCAGTTAAACATCAAAAGCTTCATAAAAGAATCATAGAATCACAGAATGGTTTAGGTTGGAAGTGAGCTTCACAGGTCATCTAGTTCAAATTTCCTGCCATGGGCAGGGACACCTCCCACTAGATCAAGTTGCTCAAAGCTGCATCCAACCTGGCCTTGAACACTTTCTCTCAGAAACCTGTTCATTACTCTCATAATAAAAATGTCTTCCTTCTGTTAAATCTAAATCCATTCGCTTCCAGTTTGAATCCCTTGTCCCTTGTCCTGTCACTACAGGATTTGGTAAAGGGTCTTTCTTTGTCTTCTTATAAGGCCTCTTCATATATTGAGAGGCTACAATAAGGTATCCATGGATTCTTCTCTTCTTTAGGCTGAACAAACCCTACTCTCTTAACCTTTCTTCATAGGAAAGGCATCCCAGCTCTCTGATCATTTTTGTGACCCCTTCTAACATGTCCCTGTCTTTCTTGTACCGGGAACCCCAGAGGTGGATGCAGTATTCCAGGTGGGGTCACACCATAGGGGAGTAAAGGGGAAAAATCACTTCCCTCAATCTGTTGCCCAGGATACAATTTGTTTTCTGAGCTACAAGCATACATTGCTAGCTCATGTCCAACCTTTCACCCACCAGTAGTCCCAAGTCCTTTTCTGCAGGGCTGCTCTCAATCCATTTTTCACTCAGGCGGTACTGATATTAGGGTTTGCCCTGACCCAGGTGCATTTGACCTTGTTGAACTTCATAAGGTTTGTGTGACACAATCCTGAAGACTGATTAGGTTCCTCTGGATGGCACCCCTTTCTCTCTTGCATACCAGCTGCTTGGTGCCATCTGCAAACTTGTTGAGATTACACTCAATCCTGCTGTGTAAGTCATTGATTAAGATATTAGTGCAGTAGTATTGATCCCAGTATGGATCATTTAGGGACACCACTTGTTACTGGTTTCCATTTGGACATTGAGCCGTTGACTGTAACTCTATGGATGTGGTCATTCAGCCAGTCCCTCAACCATTTAATATTCTGTCCATCAAACTCAAATCTCTCTGATTTAGTGTCCAGAATGTTGTGGGGGACTGCAAAAAAGGCCTTACAAATGTCCAGGTAGATGATAATTGTAACTCTTCTCTTGTACATTGATGCAGTCACTCCATCGTAGGCTGCCACTAGGTTAGTCAGGCGGGATTTGCACTTGGTGAATCCAAGCTGTCTCTAATCACCTCCTGGTCTTCCTAACATTTCAACATGTCTTTCAGGAAAATCAACTGCACGATACTACTAGGCATTGAGTTCAGTCTGACTGGTCAGTAGTTCCCAGGGTTCTCCTTATTATTCTTTTTAAAAAAGGGTGTTATATTCCCTCTTTTCCAATCAGTAGGGACTTCACCAGACTGTCATGACTTTTCAAATGTGACAGAGAGTGGCTTAGCAAAACATCAGCCTATGTCCTCAGAACTCTGGATTGCATCTCATCAAGTCCCATGGACAGTTCAGGTTTCTCAGGCCATCCTGAACACGATCTTCTTTTCCAATGACAGCAACTTCATTACTTCAGTCCCTGCCTTGAGGCTCAGGGACTAGAGAGACTTGTCCCTCAAATAAACTTAATTATGATGAGTTATCAAGCAAAAGGCTCTCTGACTGTTTGAAAACAGTAAAAAAATCCAGCTTCAAAGAATTCAATACAGAAAAAGACTTGAAGGATCCTTTCTTGTTTTCCTCCCCACCTCAATACTGTTAACAATTACAATAGCAATTAAAATAGTTTACTTATTATTATTAAAATAATTTTATTAAAAAGTAATAGCAAGAAAGCCTCACTAATAGCACTTTTATTTTTACTGTGTATCTTACTGAAAGCACATTTTCTAAACATGTTGCAGAAATTCTATTTATGTACATTTATTTCTGGGTTAAGAAAGAATATAAAAAACAACAAAAACCCAAAAAATTTCCAGGTAAGCAAACTGAGACTAGGATATACTTTAAGGACCTATGGACAAACTTTTGTGCAATATTGATCTAAGGCAGATCACTAGGTAGCGTACTCAATTCAATACAATATTTTATTTTGTGGTAGAATTACTAGCTTTGCCTAAGTAGAAAAGGAAACTAAATGCAGACATATAAAAAATCTGTAACTCTTACCTGAACAATACAAAAGGATAATGAAAGCAAAAAAATGTCATTTTATTATCGTTAGAAAGTTTTTAGACCTGCATACAGACTTGGCATCTATAAAATGTTTGACAGCAACAGCATATTGACAAAATCACTTGTTCAATGTTTCAAGGGCAGAATTAAAACCATGCTTTCATCCAGTGCAGAAAAAGATCAATGGAAAATGTTCTTATACATAAATCAAAAAACATGGAATCATGCAATACCTACCGCTGGCCTTCTCCACTGCTTCCTTTCATCCTCTCTGTTGCTTCCCTGGGTATGGTATTTGCAGCTGATAAACATTTGATGTAGAAACAACAAAGAAAGCGAAAAACAAAATAACAACTGCCACTGAGACACTATCTAGCTCAGGAAAACTGAATAGGATGTGAAGTCTACCTCTGCAGCCATCTCTCACACACAACATTTTAAGAAAAGCTGAGGTATTGGTGTTCATATTCAGCATATGAATGCCCATTGATACACATTCCTAAAATCTCGCATAACTCATTACTTTGTTATACTTTGTGCTGTTGAAGAATGGCTTGAGCAGCAAGGTCATGGGTCCTTGCTATCTCCTTGAGAGGCCTTGAGAGGTTAACACAAATAGCAGCTGTACAAGCAATCTCTTTTTTAGCCTAACACAAGTATAAACAATCTCTCTGCTAGCTTAAACTAACTCAAGGACAAGGTAGGGAAGCAGAATAATAGAAAACAAGGAAGAACCCTGGAACTCAGATGTGTGTTACTATCCAGTAAAATCACTGCAAGTAGTTGACGTCCAGTGAAATCACTACAAGTAGTTACTATCCAATGAATTCACTATGCATGGTTACTATCCAATGAATTCACTACATGTAGGTTTGGAAAAGGGTATAAAAGTAACACTGTGTATTCAATAAATCAAAGTTTCCTTTATCAATCACATTGATTCTGGACTGCTTGCTTCCCTTGCCGCCGGCATTGTGCTAGATCTATTTAGCAGGCAGAAACACTTCTATAAAATCACAGGCAAAAGAGATGAAAATGGAGAGTAAGATCCTGCTTTTTCTTAACTTACTGGAATTTTGCCACGGACTTCAAAGAGACAGGATTTCACCCCTGCTGCTTAACATTCTTGAACAGTGGATTTACAGATGGTCAGTACAGATAAGATTACACTGAAATTATTAAAAAAATATACATTCAGTGTTACCTTACAATATGTGCGGACATTAAAATCTATCATGATGTATCCATAAGTATCCATGACTTACCAGTTTTCAGTTAGCATGTTGCCTTGTATCAGCAAGGAATAAATGAAGGGATTTTGAGGTGTTGATTAAAGAAATCTAGAAAAAAGTTTTTGAAAAACAGAAATCTGACGTTGGTCCAGTTCACAGTGAGCAGCCTTGTGAATTAACAAACAGCACCAATGGAGCAACAAATTCCTAGTCACAATTATTTTTTGGAAGAAAAGCAAAATAGAATTGGAGCCATACGGACTTGCTTAATGAGAAATGACGGTGTATGATATGCTTCTCTGTTTATCTCTGGCTTATGTGACCATTTTTGTTTTAAGATAATTAACGAATATATATATATATATATATAACACTTTCACCATCTACATTAAAGACCACACCAGATGTCGTTCTCCAAACCTTCACAGGGGTGGTACTTCTATGTAGCAGAGGTTTAGTGCTCATCCAGTAGAAGAACTGAAAGGTACATAAGTATTCTTTAGTTTATGCAGCTGACATAGTGGGTAACAGAAAGCAATCCTTTCATATTTTCAGGCCTATATTCTCAATATTTCATTCAAGCTATGATTTGAAATGAACAGTTTTTAAACAAGATTAGGAATGTTAACATTATCCTGCCATCACAGGGTACCCATGCACAGTAATCATGATCTCAGAAAAGATACTTCCTCAACAATTCTAGTTTTGTGCTTTTGCCAGGGCAGCAGTAGGACAGCCTATAGTGCCTCCTCACTGACTATGACCTACCTTTCCTGTAAAATCTCTGGACACGGTGGCAGGTTTTTATGAACAAGTGTCAGCCCCTTCATATACCATTTACTACTGATCACTGCTTCAGTAAGATGTTCATGGCTATTTGTTCACCTTAAGAGACAAAATTATATCCATCAATATTAGTGACCCTTATGAATGACTCTAGCTAGGCACTTAAACTCTATTAACAGTGCTCTGAATAAGCAGTGAGTGTTTAATGAAAATATAGATGGTTCTCTCAACTGGAGTTTAGTCTACAGATCAGAGGAAAAGGGAAGTCCTTCTCAAAGGTAGTGGAGCTAACCTGGTAAATGAACCATCAGTCCCCAGCTTTGATTTCCTCTGTGACTTTTAAGCTGAAGCCGCACAAAAAGTATTTAAATGTGTAAAAAGAGTAAGGAGACTAATCTTTTTGTAGATTTGAGTAAACCAGTAAACTGGCAATATTCTATGTCTTTACCTCACAGAAGGAGTTGTGTATGATTAAAAAAGTACTTGAGAGTGACAGGCTTACATACATTGATAGAAACACAAAAACTTACAAGAACAGTAAGAGACTGAGCTACTCCTTTGTCTAATTTTGCTTAGCCTGTGTAATTTCCAAACACCTGAATACGTTTTGGTCACACAACTGCCTAAGATGGAATTTTTATTTTGAAACTCACTGGTTGTTTCCAAAAAGACAATAAAGCAAGTTTCTACTAAATAGTGTGAATAAAAGTAGAAAAATCTACCTATTGTTCACTAACATACCCAGTGGGAAAAATCAGAAACATAATGATGTTTCCAAAATGCACCAAACGTGCAATTAATGTAAGAACTTTTTAAAAAAATGTATAGACATATAGTTCATTCACTCAACAGGATATTCAATTTCCTACAAAAGCAACACGCTTGTAAATTCATAATATGTTGTCTTCTTTTTACTGTTTATATTCTTGAAATAAAAAATGGCTAGTGGATTTCCTTCATATTCGTAGAGCAAACAAATTATACCACCACTCTTCAGTTGCTTTCATTTCTATAGATCCCTTCTCATTTATTTTTTGCAATCAAGTGTTTGCCACACTATTATAATGAAATAATGCAAATTTACATAGCATTGTTTTTAATACAACTTTGTTTAAAAACTTTGGATCACACCAAGTGAGGGAGGGAAAAAAATAAAAATAAAAAAATACACGAATCAAAATCAAATTAAAATGTACTGCTTCTTAGATATTGAACAGTCAGAAACAATTCTTAATTTTCAGCTATGTTTTATTTGCAAAACACTGGCATCAAATTCATCCCCAGTGCAAACACATTGGATGGAAGAATGGATTTGCCCTATTGATTAAAAACAAAAGGACTTTGTCTCTTTTAGAAGTGCAAGACATAACTCTCATTGCATAGTATGCGTTCTCGCAGTCAAACATAGAGCAGAAACAGAATAAAAAAGTATGATCTCTTTGATCTGGCTTTTTAAAAAAAATATTTAAAATTAATCATGAGGAAGGCCTAAAAAAGCTTTCATAGAGACTATGGCATTAAGAAAAAAATACTAAACAAAAATCAACATCTTCTGTAAACTGTCACTGTGTATTAAAAAAAACAAAAAAACTTACTGCTTGTTCAGTTCCCATTCATCAAGGGAGTTTTGCTCCTGGCTTAGCTGAGGTGTCATTGCCATCCAAATTAAAGAATTAGAAGTTTACTTTTTCTAGCCCTAGGCTACCCTACATATGTTCTAACGTACTCTTGGCTTAATTGTGCTATCAGTCTTAGTCATCATAAGATAAGAAACCCTGGAAGATGGGAGACAGAAACCTGCAGCCAACCACAAGAAAATTGCATTTTGGATAGATTACAAAACTACATTAACTAGGAGTATCACAAGAGCCTTTAATCTGCTTTTTTATTATTATTCCTTTATTTTTCTTTTTTAATCTTTCTGGTCAACCTCTATAGATCTGCATTAAGGACCATTATTATGGCTAGTATTAAGTAAAGTTTTCAAATTTAGTATCTTTTGTAGAAACACAGAGTGATAAACTAATTTAAGTAAGGATTCACAAAGATCAAGAACAACTCCCTGCTTCTTGCAGGACTACCTAAAACTAAACCATATGACTAACAGCATCATCAAGAAGACCCTTGAACTCTGATAAGCCGGGATCTGTGACTGCTTCCCCAGGGAGCCTACTTCAGTGACCAAACACTCTCTCAGTGAAGAGCCTTCTGCTAAAGTTGGGGATAGAAGAGCCCATGAAAGAAAGTACTGAATTACAAATTCGTGATGTTCAGACTTAGAGATAATGTTATTACTGAAGAGGGTTGCTGGACCTTCTCTCCTCTAGCAGGGATGCCTGCCAGAGAGATTGATTGTCAAGAATTAAGATCCACCCAGGGATACCCAGCTGCAGCTAGGCAAGAGTGAGGGATATTAATTCCTTTATTGCTATTATTAGCCAACTTAATGCAAGTGATTTTCATAATTAAATATTCAGAGTATAGAATCATTTAAAATTTATAATTAAGGTTCTAGGCCTAATATAAAACTTGATAAGTAAGTTGCTAGCATTTTAATGGTTAACCTTCATTGTTTGATATAACGGCAAGTAGGAAATTTTACTGTTAAGATACCTTTTGCATTCAAACTTCAGCTTCTGTTCCAATCTCCCAATTTCCCAACAACTTGACTGTGCTTGTGCCTTCTATTTTAAAGAGTTAAGAACCCAGCATTATATGCAATAAATCTTGATCGGTGCATATACATCTCATCTGCTATCTAGTCCCACCCAGGAATGTTAGTAAACATTCTCTAATAGAATTTGAGAATGACAAATCTCCTTATTGAAGAGATTCATAGTAGACCTATCTCAAAGTGTAATGAGAATTCTCCTTTTGACATAGTAGGTTTTTAGTCAAATCATCTGACAATATGGTCTTTGATAATTTGCCTGCTCTGCTAGGTTAAGTTCCCATGGAATTTAATATAAAATAATCACCTTCTAAACTTTAAAATAATGTCACTGCAATGGCTATTTCCAAAGTTCAACAAAAGTATTATAATGTTGCAATAAAATACATACTTTTAGGGTAATTGTATGCAAGTGTATTTCTTTAAAATTCTGTTGGAGTTTTCCAGAGAAAGATCAGCATTAGAACTCAAGAGTCTGTGACTTCTAAATCCAGGCTATAATCCATTTTAATCTATCAGACCATATTGGCTGCATAAGTAACCTTCCTCTTATTTACAATGACTGACTGAGGTAAATTAAAGAGTAAACAGTCCTCAGCAAGATCAAGGATCCCAGCTCCGTATTTCAGTAAGTGATATGAGAGGGTCGCTTTGGTATTATAGCAGTTACTGAGCCCTGCATGTGGAGTCACCAGAGAAATTCTGTGTGAGCTTAAACACTTCCATGTTACTTACTTTCAATGACAGGCCAAATTCAGGGGTGAGTTGTAAAACAGTCATGTTAGGTTAATGGAAAAAATAAAATAAAATAAAAAATTAAAAAGTCTGAAGTGCAAATATGTATCTTCCAGCCTTATATGCATTGTTGTCTCTTACACTCCCTTATTTTCTTTTAATATTGTTACCTTGTTTGGAGCATTTATTTTACACTGTTCAGCACTGGAGAATTTCTCAAGAACTGAATATTGTCCTTCCCTTGTTGTCCAAATGTCTGTAGCTTCTGAAGTTAAGACTGTTTTCTTCACTTCTGCTTCTTTTCCCTAAGAGATACTGCCCAAAGACTTACATCAAGGTACATTACATCTTTGTAAACTAATGATACCTTACATTGAAATCCACTAAAATCTGTGGGAAAGAACCTGTCTGATAACTGAAATATTTTCATTAATATCTCAGTATTTTAATGTATGAGAAGCTTATGGATTGTCAATTATTATAAAGCCCAAAATAACTAACAATACATATGTACATATCATTCTCTTAAAAGAAGTAATCAAACCTGGTTAAGACTGAGACTTGAAGTTTAGTACTTGCAAATTACTTTGATTTTAGATCCCTGGTATTTTTACTTGAATGTGTCCCATTAACTTTCAGAGTTAGAGTATATATGAGCTTATATGTGTCATGAAGATAAAAGATAGAAGCACAAGAGATTCTTTGGTGCTGTTTCCTTGGTTTTCCCTCTTTTGTTTATTCTGTTATTTGCACTGTTGACTCATCTGCCCTTTTCAGAGCATATACTCTATGAGCTTGATCCTGGCATTAACTGAACGCAGTGGTTATTCCTATGAAAAATAATGTAGCCTGAGAGAGGTATACTCTGTGTGCCACATAAGAAGTCTACCTTTTCCAGTATATTAATCAGTTTCTCTGTCAGTCAGGCGGGTGGGTGTAAGAAAGATAAATTTGTTGATTCTTGCTATATGTGGACACTAACATTTTTACACAGATAGTACTTTCACAGCTGCTTCAGGAATTATGTTGAATTATGTAAGAATATACGACCAGTAACAAAGGATCTCACTGAAATTCTTATCGATATTTGGTTTTCAGCACTGCTATACCATTGCTTAAGTATATAAAATAACTCTACCCATGTACCCACTTGGCATCTCAGTGGTACTAGTTTGTACATAAGCCATCATGTATGAGGTATCTGATACACTAATCTTACATAAAGTTCTTTAATCTTTTTGAACTTTTAATATTTTCAGCCCTTACATCACTCTACACCATTTCCACAGTACAGTGGTGTAATGTATGAAAATGCTTCTTTGGTTGCTTTTCAGCTTACCAACCAATAATTTCTATCATTTTCCACAAACTTTTGTAATATTAGAGAAGAGAAAAATTAAAGTTTTTGTATAACTTCATGATATCTTCTCATTATTGTATTTTCCAATTTAAAATTCATCAGTTGTGGTTGATCATTATTATTGTTGCTGTTGTTATCATCTTTGTTGTTGCTGCTAGTCGCAGGCTTCCACATTTGTGATCAAAAACTACATTGCAATCTAACCATTTACTCCATCTATTCTGTTTACAAGATATATTTTTAGGCAAATATATATTGTCAGGTACAATGTTTGTGACTCAGCTCAATTATTGTGCTGTGGAGAAATTTTAAAATTCATCTCTGTTGCCAAAACTGAATTAATCTTAAGAAATAAATTTTCCTTTTTTTTTTTTTTTTAATTGCTCCCTACTTCCTCATTTCTTCTCTCTTTCTCCTTTTTATTTATGGTAAATAACTTCTATTTCATTAGCATGCAGAGTCCACAACTACTATTTAACAGCACAACAAAATGTTTACATTTCTTTTATTTTGAATTTATAGATTTCATTCCATATGATTTCCTATTGTGAAGTGTTTTCTTTTGGAACTCAGTAATATTCTCTCTTTGTCTCTCTAAAATCTGTTCACTCACAGGATACTTGAACACACTGTGTTTTTTAGAAATGTGAAAGATAAAATATCTTTCACTCAAGATTTACTGAGTGCAAAGGTTATTTGCTTATGGAACTTCCTCTCTTAGATCTCATCTGATGATTGTTTTCACTGACAGTGTAGATTTTCACCCTAGAAAGACATACAACTGATTTAAAACCATAGCTGTTAATACTCATTAGGTGTATTGATTTCAGACAGATTGTAAAAGTTACTGGACTCAGTATAGGCAAATCTATCAGAAACAAGAAACTTGTTCACTTTTTTCCATATTTGAAACAAATAAAGTGATGTCAAATAAAACCAGACCATCATTATGTGCAAGGTTCAGAATAGCCAGCAAGCAGATTGTGTTCAGAGGGAATTAAATATGTTTTAAATTCCAGTCAAGGCACCATCCAGCTGGCCCTAGAGACTGCTGAATGAGAAAAATGACCAGTAGTCTACCTCTATCCTGACTCGGGGCTGTTGACAAATGCCCTGTAGGGTTGGCTACAGCATTAGAAGCAGACCAAATGGAAGCACAGAGGTAAACCCATTTGGGGTCCTGCACCATGGCAAATCACTGCCCAGACAAAAAACATTCTTGTAAAGGTATGCTATGTAGATATGCACACCACCAAGAACTGTGCCACATGCTCCTAACATCCACAACCTTCCAGGAAGACTGAATGCTATAGTAGACTGTTAAAGACTATACTGAGACAATTGGACACCAGGAAATGGAAGCACTGAGATGCAAATTTAGCAGAAGTCAACTGGCTTGTTAACACCAAGCTTCTGCTACCCATCCTGGTAGCCAGACAAAACCCCTACATACTGTGGTGTCCTGTTTTTTCTGAACAAACTGTAAAATAATCTTTCCTTTCAGAGACACTGGAGTTTTGAGAGAGTGCAGAGTCCAATTCTGTGAGAACAAAAGAGATAAGATGCTCTGGTGTGCAGGTTTCTTAAGTGATCAAGGTTGAGGGTAGTTTTGAACCATGCAGGTACAGTGGGCTAAGAGGGATGAAGCCTAGGGCAACTGACCCAAGCTGGCAAACCAAATTATTCCATACCATAATGACCACTCTCACTATTAACAGGGAACTTTGCAAGGATGTTTGGGACTTCTCCCATAGCTGCATTCCCAAGAGGGTCGTGTCTGAAGCCTACACCTCTGCTTGCTGTGACCATCATGTTCTTACTGGAGCTGTTGCGCTTACAGTGACTGGCCTTCAGCCTTCACTGCTAGAAGCACACAGCACGTGACTATTAACTGGAGCTGAGTATAACTTTGTATCTTATATTAGCATTAGGGTTAATATTAATTCATTATTATTATTATTCTATTCTATCTGTTTTAATTTCAACCTCTGGGTCCCCTTTCCTTTTCCTGATTCTCAGGGGGGGTTGGGTGATAGAACAACTGTCCGAACTGTGACGTGTGTGTTCAGACAAGGCCTCAATAGTGTGCATAAGGAAGCAACTGGAAAAGGCAGTTTGGGTCACTCCTTGCTTGGAAACAGGCTAGCCCTTTCATGGGATGATCTTTGCTCAAGAACCTGTGTATGCTTGCTGGGTAATGCACAAGGATGGGAAAATCCATTGTGTACCTCTAGAAGATTTAACCTTTGTGGAAAACAATCCTTTACGTGAGTACGGTACAGGGAAAAAAACACAGCAGAATCACTTGAGTCAGTTGAGAGTGAGTCTCACCAGGAACTAGACATCGTGGCAGTACTGTAAATAAAGCCAGTCTTAGCACTCAACAATCCAATATGTTGCTTCTTCTATACTTAAGGATTATCTTGACAGTTGTTACCCAAACTAATTATGTGTTCCTCTGGACTTTAGAAAGGGTCATTGAATGGCACATAAATTCTGTGTGTACATATGCCAAGGGAGAGGGAATAGTGGTTTAATAAAAATGCATAAACCTGACTGTTGGATGCAAAGATAGTTTAAGTATACAGTATAAGTTGTGAGTGGTGGGAAGAGGATATTTTGGGAATGACAATGTAATGGAAAGAAGAAAAGTATGGCATAGAAGATCAAATATAATGCAGTGAATGTTACATAAATAACTAGAAAGGTTTGAGTAGAGCATAGAAATGAAACAGAATATAAATGGGACAGTCAGAAGATTCTTAGATGTGTTAGATAATGTGAAGCAAAGCATGATAGAAATTATATGGAATGAGAAGGGGAGATTGTACTGGGTTTGGTTAAGATGGAGACAACTTTCTTCATAATCGCCTGTACAGCTCTTTGCTTGACACTTGGGGTGCAAACAGTGCTGAGAACACACCAGTGTTTTGATTATTGCTGAAGAGTGTTTACATGTCATTGAGTCTTTCTCTCTTCATGCATCCCTGCCCCTAGCCAGTTGGTCAAGAGTGGACTAGAGATTGGGAGGGGACACAGACAAGGCAGCTGACCTCAACTAACAAAAGGTGTGTTCCATATCATATGACATTGTGCTCAGCAAGAAAAACTGAAGCAAAGGAGGAGAAAAGTGGCAATATTCATGGTTAGGGTGCTTGCTTTCCAAGGGAATAATTACAAATGAGGCCCTGCTTTCCTGGAAGTGTCTGCTGATAGGAAATAGTCAATTACTTACTATTTTTGCATTTCTGGAAAATGCAGCTTTTGCTTTCCCTATTAAACTGTCATTTTACTCAATCCACAAGTCTTCTCTTCTTCCTTCTGTTTTTTTCCTGATCCCACAAGAGAGGGGAGTGAGAGGCAAGACCAGTGTCAACCCACCACAACTTTTAGAGGCAACTTTTAAGAGGTATATCACAGCCCCTGAACAATCTTTCTTTTGCTACTTGTAGAAGTATCATAAAATAGAAGACAAGCAATGTCCTGAGACAACTGGCCTGATAACCCTGGAAAAAAACAAATCCTGACCCAGTTCCATGAGGACAGCAGCTTAGTGAGACAGAGATGAAAGATCCCTTTCTTCTATTTTTGTATCCATTTCTTCAGTCTTTCATCTCTAGTATCTTCCTACCAAGAAAGAGTGTTCTAGACTAAATATTTTAATTAATTAGTTAAGTTTTAAAGTTTCTTCTTTTCAAAAGAAGAAAAGCAGTTCTCACCCAGGTGGGCATCCTTTGCTTCTTCACAGAATCACAGAACTGTCAGAGTTGGAAGGCACCTCTAGAGATAATCTAGCCCAGCTGCCCTACTAAAGCAAGATCACCTAGAGCACATTACTCAAGACTACAACCAGGCAGGCCTTGATTATCTCCAGAGAAGGAGACTCCACAATCACCCTGGGCAGCCTGTTCCAGTGCTTTGCCAACCTCACAGTAAAGAAGTTTTTTTTCTCTTATTTAAATGGAACTTCCCATGTTTCATCTTGTGCCCATTGCCCCTCACCCTGTCACTGGGAACTACTGAAAAGAGTCTGGCTCCATCCTCCTTGCACCCACCCTTTAGATACTTATAGGCATTAATAAGGTCTCCCCTCAGCCTTCTCCAGGCTGAGTTCCAGCTCTCTCAGCTTTTCCTCATAAGAGAGGTGCTTCAATTTCATCGATTTGTTGCCCTCCGCTGGACTCTCTCTAGTAGTTCCCTGTCCTTCTTGAACTGGGGAGCCCAGAACTGGATGCAGTATTCCAGATGTGGCCTCACCAGGGCAGAGCAGAGGGGGAGAATGACCTCCCTCAACCTGCTAGCCACACTCTTATGCAACCCAGTATTCCATTGGCCTTCTTGGTGGCAAAGGCACATTGCTGGACTACCGGGACTCTCAGATCCTTCTCCTCAGAACTGCTTTTTGAAAGGGGGAGTGTAACTGGAAGTTTGAATTAATCAAAAAAATCAATTTGATTATGTGCATGGGAAGCCCTCTCCTTGGACTTACTTTCCTTCTCAAAGATCCTGAGAACTTCTTTTAAAACCAAAGTCCTCATTCATAGCTTGTTATTAGATGTATATAGGCATGTTTTCCAGCACTCAGAGAAATATTCTGCCAAGAAGCTAAGTAATCTATTTTTATATGAAATTTTTACACCAGTCCATTCCAGGAAGTGCCACCAGATTTTTTTTTTCCTTACCTGAAATCTTATTTTGACAGATTTCCTATATTGTGGTCTGTTACTATTCTCCTATCCGACGTCCTGCCATTCTTCTTTTACTGTCAAGGAAATTGTTGCTGGCTGAATTTCTCAGAAACACTGTCACAAAAAAAAAAAAAAAAGCAAAAAAAAAAAAGCAGAAACACTGTACTGTATGAAACAGTCAGGGAAAATTATCATAAACATTGACAAACACCAACACAAAAATGACTTGCTCACTTTCAGTAAGATGATCAGCAATAATTTAAGCCAGTAATATTTTACCTAGAAGTATGCTTATGTGAGATGAAGTTTGGTATAAATATTAAATCTCTCAAAAGCAGAGTGAACTCATGAGATAGATATAAAAATATAAATTTAACAGGTCATGTTGGATTAGAAGTCTCTTCAAAAAGAATTGGTTCTGCAGAGATATTTATTGAGCCTCATCACACACAGTAAGAATGTATGTCTTATAATCTCTAAGTCAGAAAAGAGAGAAAGGTCAAAATCTTGTTCAAGATGACAGGATATGTCTACCCTCTGCATGTTGTCCACAGCGGCAATTGTAGCAATAATTTTCCATAGTAATCATGACAGGCTCAAGCTGTCATTCTTCCGGTATTTTTTAACTGACTGAAATCCTTGAAGCCATCCAAGATTTTTCAGAAGGTTTTTACCACAGTTATAGTTTCAATATAGCTGCTGAAAACACCTCTTCTTGGCTAGAATCCTCACAATAATTTTGTATTAATAAATTGTACTCTTCTTTAAAGCTGAATTCCCTTAACCTCTTCTTTCAATCTTAGAACATCTTGAGTAAGAGAAAAAAAAATGTAGCCCTAGAAAAAGTTGATCTTAATAGTCTTACCTGAAATGAGTAGAAACCTATGGATTAAAGGGAGAAATACCCTAAATACTCAACCGTGTCTTCCGTAGTAGCAACAATTATAATAACAATAAGCAATATATGGAGATTGGTTACACATTGCTATATTTGTAACAGTGGAGGGCAGGGTAACAGAAAGTTATTTTGTAACAGCACAGCAAGCTGGCAGGTTTTCTTTAGCATCCTTGTAAACTTTACAAGAAAAAACATAGTGTAACTTATGTTATTTTTACAGCTGTGTCTGCGCCTAGATGGCAGAGAATTAAAAATTGGTAGATACTCTTAATATTTTTAATACTTGAATAAATTATGCTGATATTTCAGATAATTACTGTTCCGTAGTCTCATCTCCTCAAAAAGCTGCAAACTGGAAAAATACATGACAGCACAACTCTAGGCATATGAAACTCAGAAAGATATTAAAAGTGCATAATCTCTGGATGGTTTCCCATGATGTGTCTTTGGCATTAGGGTTTTTTAAAATTTATTTTCACAATCTAGCTTAGTTAGAACTGGTTGTGTCTTGTATTGTATTTTGTTGTATTTTCTGCTTTGGTTGTCTTGGTTTGGCTTCTTTATTTTACTTATTGACACCACAGTGTGGAGCAAAAAGAGTCTTGTCTTTGTAACCATATTTAGTGCTTGAAATTTCTGCTTCCTGGACAGAGAAAAAAAAAAACAAAACAAACTGTCTAAGATTTGTTTTGTAATCCCATTCTTTCTTTTTGCAAATTTTCAGGCCTTTTGTTCCCTGGCTTTGCCTCTATTTGATTATTCAAAGCGAGTATGAGAAGGTTTTATTACTTGCTGCAGGTGTGAATCGGGACTGGGGCGTCTGGATTATGTACAAATTATTTGGTTTATAAAATATGTTAGAACTTTAACATATCTTCTCTGTGACGCTGGGTGAAGATAATAGGATATTGGACAGGTAGATGGATGAAATTATAAGAAAATCTCAGCAGATTTGGAAATTCAGCTCAATTGATTGAAAGCCTATCTCCTGACTTGTCCTGTCTACATCTATATTTTACTATGTTGTATAAACTGTACCTTAAATTGAATATTCCCGTTCACTGAGTCAAGGATAGAAATGAGGAACCAATCCTCACTTTGGTTCATCCCATTTATAGAGTGTTACTGTTGTACAACCAGTTGCTATGAATGTCTCCCATTTTCTTTGTTTTTGTTTTTGTTTTTTTCATTGATTTCATCAACATAACACCATTAGTAGCAAAAAATGAAGCACTTAAAGCAATTATCAAAAACAGTACCTCTTTTACAAACTAAAATGCCTCTTTGAAAAGTCCTAGTATGAGTAAGGTAAACATTCCATTAGAAGTTAGACAAAAGCTTGTAAATTTTAAAAGGTGAACTATTACATTTGTGAAAATTTTTGCAGGGGAAAAGTGCTTATGTGCGTGTTTGTAAGAAGGTAGGAATAAGAATAATTAATGGGACATATACAGTCTAGTAAAAAAAAAAAAAGGGAGTTACATGTAAGACATTGATGGTGTAATCAGGAAATCCAAGTGACTAAATGTCCAGATACAGTACTTAAACTCCATACATTGTTCTGATAAAGACTGAAGTTTCAGCAACTAGTTTATGGACAAAATAATGTACTTACTAAATTTGCATCTGATATATGGATGACAGATGGCAACCCATAGCACATAAATGGTATCTTATACAAGGAATTAATTTAATGTTGGAAGTGATGCCAAGCCTGTGGCCACTGATTTCACCCAAACCAGTGGTCACCAGATCCATGCTGATTATGTGGGTATTAAGTGGACAGTTACCAGCTAGAGCAAGATGTAGCCAATTTATACAGTAAAATATCCAGGAGGCTCCTAGAAGGAAGCAGGTGCTTCTGTTGTTTCAGGCCATTACTTCAACATGACACTACATTTCCCCCATGTTGCCCAATGCAGTTTTATGCAAGTGCACAGCAGATGCTGTGACTGTGCATCATGTGAATTAGAAACTTCACATGCTTATGCCAGTAATTAACCTATACCCCCCTGTGAAACACACCACTTACCCTTGACTGACATGAAAAAAGGAGGAACACACAACAATGAAAAACTAATGGTTCAGTTCAGTAAAAATACCATACATTTAATGCAAAATACAGGAGTTAACTTGTCTCCTTGAGTGTCTTGCATATAGATCTCAGTCCAGACGATAGAAAGAAAAATTGAGTGTTCATGAATAACTGTAAGTCCATCTTTCCCAAAATATGTACTTGTCAATCTGAGGAAAAGAAATAAAACCAAACATGTTGGGACAGCATTTTGCCTAACAGTAGGTCAAAGTCAGTTGCAATTCACATTTTATCATTCTCTGAAAATTTCCCATCTTGATAAGAGTGGAGTATCTTATTTTTTTTAATTGTAGAGATCCAGCTAATCATTCCTGGCAATTTGAATCAGGAGATTATAATTGGAAAAGGCACATTTCTTTAAAAAAATAATGTTACAGAATTTAAACTCAATTATAAGTTGACACTACATTCACAAATTCAGTCCAGTGTATATAAGAAGGAAGAGACCATCTGTTTTATTAATGATACATATGTACGCATGGATAAAAGATGTTCAGAACTATTTAATATATTAATCTGCTAAATAATTAAGGCGAGGTGTATGTGCTCACTGAACTGTGTGTACTAGTTTACATATTGATTTACATTGTATTTTTATATTGTAAAGAAGTCGGAAAAAATATAACTTCATAAAGTTATAAACTCATATAAATTTCATTTAATTCAAATAAACTGAGTCACATCTATTGTGCATTTTCCCCAGACTTCTGAGTTTTCTTGTGCTGGGTTTCATTCCATTAATATCATCAACACCATCTGCTGTCATATTGCAGGTAACTACTTTTCAAACTGCAAAATAATCTCTTTCTAGATCAAAACCTCCTCCTCTGCAGCAATGACACAAATATTTTTCTGATAACTGTTTCTATGCTATAATTTATGTGAATCTCTGGTCCAAATAAACAATTTATCCTAGAGTTTTATTTTGCCAGTTAATGTTCCTGTAACTTTCATGGTGGATAATTTACAGCTTATCTATTCTGAAGAAAGTTCCCAACTGGGGGACACAAGATTAAATAGCTATTTTATGTGCTATATGTCCACACTGATTACTCACTTGCCACTGGGGAAGTAAGGGTAATAGCAGATAAATACAAAGGTATGTTTTATGTTCCTCTTTTGGACTGCCAAGCTTATGATTCCCTTCTTTACCTTCTGTACATTGCTCAGCTGACCTCCATCCCATGGTGAGAAAATGCTTATCGGTGTAGAACATGCAGGAAGAATTATGTGGGGATAGCATCCAGGAACCTCTGCAAAATTATAAAGCTTGCAGATTGCCTAGGATTTAGCACTAGATTCAGTAAAAATATGGGATGCATTGCTTCCTCTTCCAATAACATTAATTAGAAAAATAAGAGAAAAATTTTATAGGGGATAATGATCCGAATATGCAAAAGAAATCAGACAAAAAATAGAATTAACCATGAGGATATGCAGTTTTATGTTTGTCAAATTGAATAATAATTAAGGGTTTGGGGAATAAAACATGGTACATGTTGGTGTTATCAGAAGATCAATGTTTCACTTTCTTATTCTCAATGGGAAGTGGAAGCACATCAAATAAATTAAAATACTTTCTGGAAAATTATAATAATGTGA
This sequence comes from Apus apus, assembly GCF_020740795.1. NCBI lineage: Eukaryota > Metazoa > Chordata > Aves > Apodiformes > Apodidae > Apus > Apus apus. Next base: position 100,794,168 of record NC_067283.1, read on the forward strand.
AAATTATGGTTTTCCTGAACAAATGAATTAAATAGAAAATTCCAGAGGAGCTATAGTAGAGGCCTTTATTTAATATCACAATTTTAATATATTGGGTGTTACACACAGCCTTTTTTCGTTCTTCATCTATGCTGCTATAGTATGTGAACCCTTCTCTAATTTTTACAGAATAATTATTCCAATAAATGCACTGAAATGTAGAACTGTAAGCATCTGTTTTTCATTTTAGTATGAACCATTTGCCAATATTCGTAATGAAGTTTTTGTGGAGTTTTTTTTTGTGTCCTCTACATCTCAATTGAGTGACTTTCCACCTTGTGTGGAAATACAAGAAATCTACATTAAGAGTAATAGACAATAATTTCCATGGGAGATACATTAAGGAAATACCATTTACTTTAGCAAACAACTGTTTTTCATTTCTTTGTATTCTTCATGCTCATAAAATATAAAATAAGGTTATCTTAGTTTTGAGTTCATTATTTAAAAATTATGCTTATTTTCATCTACAATGCATTTTGTACATTTGAATGCTTGCTTTTAAATTAAATTGCTAATGCTACTTATGCCTTTAATAACTTTATTTGGATTCACTGAATTCACATCAAAACAGAGTTCTATTTGAATCTAATTACAAAAAGAAAATGTTTTTTTCTGCAGTGTGTTAGATATACATGTGCACTTAATGCTCTCAATTACTTAAAAAACCCCCCATAACTTAAAAAATGGAAGATCTGAAGATCAAATTTCAAACAATTTCCTATTATAAGACTCATAAAGGATACTTGTACTTGCAGTAAACAACTACTCCATGTAACATTTTTAGTCTTTCAGTAAGTCTTATATTTTATAAACAGTCGTTGTTGCACAACGTGTTTAGAGACAATCTGGTTAAAGAAATTTTACTCCTAGAAAACATAATATTAATTTAGGCATCTGAAACGTAACCTATGATGCTGAATTGAATATATTATCTCTTTATGATTTGCCATAATGTAGTTCTGGAGAAGATATAACTTATGATCAACTAATTACCCATAAAATCTTTTGTGGAAACATTAACAATGCCATGAACATTAGTAAATATAAAAGTTACCTACTTAATTTCAAGACTAAAACAGACACAACTTCTAGTACACTCTTAGAAAAATGTAAAATAATATTCACAAAGTATCTTGGGCAACATACTCCAAAATTTTTATTAATTCCTTTTTGCAAAAATGGAAGGTAACCTGACATTTTCAAATTCTTTTACCAGATACAGAGAATTGTTATACGACCTTAAAATCAAATTGTAAATGATGTATAGTATTTCCCTCTCCAGGACTGGGTTGCAGGTAGTGAGGGCCAGCTCTACTGCAGGGCAGCGGTGACCTGAGATGAGGTCTGGAAGCCACCTCCATGCTGACCCAGCACCCACCCACTGCTTTGTTTCCCACATCCCACAGGTCTGTGTGTGAATCTGGTTCCCAGCACTGATTCTGCTCTGCCCCTCTTACTCAGCAGCTGTAGGACCATGTCCCTGCCCAGGTAGACATGCCATCACTCACAGCTCACTCCACTCATGGAGCCAGATGCCCTCACTGTTCCCTGACACACTCTGCTCAGTGGGTTTTTAGCACGAAATGTCAACTCCCACAGTGACAGAGTGCATGTGGACCACCAAAACATGGAAAACAGCAGAGCATACCTGATGCACAAAGTGTCTTCAGCTCATTTGAAACATACAAGCAGAGTCTGAACCCACTGATTAAAAAGTATTCCTTACATTTCAGGTATTCCTAAAGCAATCTCAGTGATATATTTAAAATAATGAGGCAGGCACCAGATATTCCCCTTCCATTATGTAACAATGAACTATTACCAGAAGTATATTAACATTTCTATGGATTGGGACACCATTGATAACATGGAAAAATATGTTCTTTTCAATGTAGTCTAACTGGGTAGCTTTTTTTCAATGGGAACAAGAGGCAATACATTATCAGAAGTACACATAGCTTTTATGTTCCATTTGAGTTAAGAATGGCTCTTGCCAAGCAATAATGTTTAATTTGCTGTCACAATTAATGGATCTATATGAATGGTTGCTGATAACATTGTGCTTTCCCTGCTTTTGCTGCAGACACTTAATTTTCTTGTCTAATTCAGGTTTCTGAGCAATGGCCAAATGTTAACAGTTTTGGTCTTAGAAATTCTGCGCAATTACTTTTTGATGGCCTCTATTTGCATCCTGTCTTTTTTGACTATGAGCAACTAAGAATTTTCTTCTGCAAGAAAACAACAACAACAACAACAACAAAACCCACCACAAAACAAAACAAAAATAAAACCAACTTCCTTTGTCTAGTTATATAAATTCCACATTCACCAATCCATGAGTAATCATTTCTCCATTGGTTCTGTGGAACCTTTTTTATTAAGCCACTGTGTCTAGATTTGTTGCTGCAATGTTGTTGTGGATCTCTGACACTGGAATTACTTTGGTGTCCCCTTTTGCAGCCATCATACCTACTCTCCAGCCTGCACTGTGCAAGAGCTGTTCCATACAGCAGAACTTCACAATTAAGATAAAAATTAGCCTCCCATAAGCAAGGGCTAGTTCTCTTCTCAATAAAATAGAAGAGTTTTTCAAGTCAAGGATTTTTTATTCTTCCTATGTTCTTTCTGTAGGCATTCTGCAGAAATCACACAGATATTCCTTTTTTAAGCGTCAGAAATGTCCATAAACTTTGTTTACAAATCCAGCAGGTTCAACAATATTAATTGTCAGTGGTTCAGAGAACAGAAATTCATTAAATTGCTCATTTTCTCCACTTAGTGACAACTCTAGTGCAAACAGACCCTGGATAATGTCAAAATAATGAGGAAATAAATTATAAAGTAAAGGTTTGGAGCTCACATGCCCCTTTCAGGTTTTTTTAAAGAAATCACCCTTCTTTTCTCCACCAAAAACATGGTGCTCACATTTACTCTCATTTTGTTTACATTGGTCAAAAGAACAACAGTTGCCAAAGAGAATTTAAGGAGTGAGAACAGAATCATAATATCCGTTTACTGATAAGAGGGAAGGGTAGTAGAATAATGTGTTCAAGATAGACTGTGTTTTAGCAAAGCAGGTACTACTGAGTGCCAGCTCTGCAAGATACCATTGCCAATTTGTGGGAGGTAGTTCTTCAGTAGCAGCATCTGGCTTTTTGGCAGACTTTCCAGGCTGTTTCACTGACAGTTTTAGTTTCCTCTAAGTTGGTCACTTGGCTAATTAGTTGGGTGAATAGTCTGCTTGGTCCAAAAAGCAACCTTTTATACTACCTCTTCTCTTGATTCTTGGCTCCTATATTATGATTTTTCCTGTATACCAACTTACAGCAACTTAGTATGTGAGCAGTCTTGCTGTTCTCAGCAATATTACTCAGAAAGTGGTCCTGAAGATATTTGCCAGTATAGATATACTCCTGTCATTATTCCAGAAAACCTTTCCCATTAAGACAAAGATTATATTAACACAGGGGTTGTTTAGGTGGTAGAGCCAGTTTTGCAAATTAAATAAGGTATTTCAACCGAAAGGGGTTTTACTGTATGTGGACCTGCACTACTGCTACAGCGTTTTCCAATGTAAACTGCTACAGCGTTTTCCAGTGTAAGTATATTGATTCAGGGTTTCTGCCAGCACACCCCAAAACTTGCACATTGCACTTGAAAATACTTTTAAACATAGAATAACACTTAATTTAATGACACAAAGAAAATTCAGTTTTAAAGCAGGCGTTCATTTGCAGAAGAGTAAAAGGATATTGTACACTCCAGAACAATCTTTGTCAGATATCCTTGTCCACAACACAGATGTCTATGAAGCTCTTGCCTTGTCTTATTTTAGCTTCTGGTATGTATTGCTCCAGCTTCAGAAAATGCAGTTATTGCTTATTGCATCCATACAAACAAAACAAACATATAAGAACAATCTTTGTTTTTTTTGTTTGTTTTGGGGTTTTTTCTGCATTTGACTATTAAATATATTAATTTCTATAAAATATAGAAATAAAAGTGTTTTGTAAAAGAAACATAATTTTATTTTTTAGTCTTGGAAGTATTTTTTATTTCTTGAAGTAATATTTACAGATGTTTAAGATTTTTTCATTTAATATGAAATTACTTTAAAAATATTTTTATAGGTACTCTTCCATAATGGAGTATCCATTAAATGTGTGTTGTCTTATTTACCTCTTGGCACCATTAGTGAAAATCAAAAGAGACATAATAATAGCTGTAATCTGTAATAGGAGGACTTTTATCCTGTTATATGTTTCCGTGTGTGAAGTATGTGGCTGTTTCCCCTGATATCAATATCACAAAATATTCTGGAGTTCTCCAGTATACTGATTCTGGCAATGTGATTAGTAGAATGCTAAAAGCAAGGTTTGCTGTGTTTTCAAATGCTGACACACTCACAGGCTCAACTCCATCATTATTAACAGGATTTAAGGTGTTCAGAAAATCCTCACTTAGAAACTGATGTCAACAGCTTTATATAACCCAACAGCAAATATTTTTTTAAAACCCCACAAACTTGCCTTTAGGGCTGTTTGTGTTTTTTTTTAACATAGAAAATCTCAGGTGTTTTTTAGTAGAATGTACAGAAAGAAAAGACAGTTTTGCCACCTCAAGAATTATAGTAATGCCTAACACTCTGTACTTTGTTGTGCCTTAGGGCTCTTTCTTCAAGAAGCTAATTTATACAGCTGCAGACGGGAAATACTTAATTCTTTTTATAATGACTGACATGACAAGATGTGGATTTTGTTCTGTAGAATATATTATAAAATCCTCTGTTGTACAATGCAACAGAGAAAATTTGATACTAGTAGCACTTTATGTTTATATATTTAGAAACAAAAATTATCCATTAAAGAGAGATTCAAAATTTTTAAAAGGGACTTATTCTACCATATATTGCTGTCAGTGCTATACAAGATCAATGGGTGTCAGCTTTTTCAAATCAATGCTGTCATGGAATTTGACAGAAAATATGTCTAGAAAAGTGTGGCTTCAAATTAAGAGCCTAAGCAGTGACGGAGAGATATCAGTTGAAACATCTGGTATATCTACAGCAACAACAAAGACAAAACTTCCCACCAAATAAGAACATGCTTATCACAATGCATAAGCATGTTTGTGCATCAGGGGAACAAGCAAAACAAAACAAAACATAAAACCCCTCAAAACAGAAAAAACACCCACAAATCCAAAAACAAAACAAAACAGAACTGTTTTCTAGAAAAGTAAACGTGTGTTGTACGTATAATTAGCATTATGCATGGCAATTTCAGTCTTTATAACACTGAAGATTTTATGTGAGATAGGGAAAAAAAAAATTGCATTCAGCCATCTTAAGCTAGATGATAGCATTTAGATAATCTGTGATTGCCCAACCTGACATTCAAGAAGCTGGAAAAATATAAGTTTCACCTTTACTTGGGATTACACTTGCTGAGGTTGTGAATATTAATGAAAAAACTCAGAAGACAGTGACAGTGAGGATCAAACTGTACATTATTTCTAGGAAGACCAGGTTACTATAACAAGAGTAAGGTTCTATATGCCATTGTATATGATTCTTACCCATAAAAAACCTTATGATTATTTTTCCCAAGAGAAAAATTGAGTTATTGAGTAGGATTTCCCACTTCATTGAGTAGATAAGCGAAAAATTTGTTACCATTTTTCCCTATACTATCACATATAAGCAAGAGTTAGGTAAAGAATAATAAAAAGTGGGTTTGGGTTTACCCAAAGTTGACACTGAATAGAGCAAGTGAGAAAGCATTTAAAAGTAGGGGAAAATAACTAATAAGGAATGAAAAATCTTGATTTTTGCATTTTGGATAGAAAACATTACAATTTCTAATTTGAAAACAATTGTCCTTCAGAAATTGCCTGTATGTAACAATAAAAAGAGAGAAAAAGGATTATCGTCCTTCTTATTATGAAATAAGCATTATGTTCTGGTTTTGGTCAATGAAATATTGCAATAAACTTAAATAGAATTGGTTTTGATTTTTCAGTTTGACCAAAGAATCATGTAGCTGTAACACCCAAAAAAGAACTGATTCTGGAGGACTTTTAATATAGAAAATTCAAGACAGGCCTGTATAATACATTCATTAAGAACAGATACAGCAAACATTTAAATGAGTCTTAATAAAAAATAATTGCAATATAGTGTTATGACACAAAAAGTTTATGAGCTATGGAAGAGGTCCAGCTAGAAGTCAGTTCACAGATTCATTGGGCAGTTATAGTTTCCAATTGAAGTTAAACTCACTTTCAAATAAAAAAAAAAGAAAAAAACAACAACAAAAAAGCACCTTTCAAACTGCTGTGAGTTAACAATCCTACAACACTTTAAATTGATATACACATATATATATTTTAAGTTGAAGGAGAAAAAAGTCTCAAATCTGGTATCCAGTCTGCGTGACACAAATGAATCAGATCTGTGCTTTCAGCACTTTCTGAATTAGTGGTCCACACAGAGAAACTGGCTGTACATGGCTTAGACCCATTTACAATTTGCTGGGTAAAAATTTTCTTCACAAAAAGAGTAATGAAACACTGGAACAGGCTGCCCAGGGTGGTAGTCAATCACCATCCGTGGAGGTACTTCATGGACATGTAGATGTGGTAATTAAGAACCAGGTTTACGCACTGGACTTTGTAGAGTTTGGTTAGTGGTTAGTAGAGTTAGGTCATGATTGGAATTGGTGATCTTAAAGGTATTTTTCAACCAGAACAACTCTGTGATTTTACAGTTCTGTGATACTATTTAAATATTTCAGTAAACAAAAGTTTACAGTAATTTCACTAATTCTAAAATGACCTTAACAATTCAAACAGAGTTTAGATAAGGATGTGGGATGTTTTTTTTCACTCAGGAGATATTTAAAGGTAGAAAAAGGAAGACAGAGGAGGGCAGACCAGTAGTCATACTCTCCTGGAGGCTTCAGAGGCTGCAACATGAAGAAAATTTGTCACAGTGGTTTGGAGCCAAGACTATATTTGACACTCTCTGCCCACGTCTGCTCTCAGTCTTCAGTTACAAAAAAAACCCCTACAAAAATAGCAAAACAAAACAAAAACCAAAAAACCTAAATATAATACTGCTGAAATAGTATAATATAACTACTTTTTTATAGTCTTAGGAATATAGATAAGGAAATTCAGGGGAAGAGGGGAGCAAAACCTCATTGGGTTCTCACACTTCCTTCCTTTTAGGCCAAGTGGCAGTTCTGGGGAAAGTTTGATGGCCAAAATACAAACCTTTCAAATATAGGTTGATTCAGAAACTCCTCACACCGCTACCTGAAGAAACACAGGCAGTCTGCCAACCATTTCACATGCTCTTACAGGCAGGAGGATCCTACAGTCTGTTCACCACACTCTCCTTTGCCTTTTCATAGACTGCAGATAAAAGCTCATGAAAAATTAAACCTATGATCAGAGCATCAACTGGGATAAAACAATCTCCCCAGCTCTGCAAGAGAGCATTTCTTCTGCTAGATGCTCACTGACACATATTCCTGAGTGCTCCACATTCCAGACTTTTAAGCCAATATAGCTTTTTTTTCATGTTTGAAAGTTTAAAGCTTTCACCTCAGGCAATTTTCTTCTAACCCAATATGAAGTAATTGAAATTATACTGTTAAGTCCTGTTATCTCATGCAAATGTGTCATTGGAAGAGTTGTCCAGTCAAAAGATCAGATGGCATAAAACTTCAATGTTTCATAATTTACAAAGGCTTCAGCAAAAAAATATATTTTTCTCATACTACAGCAGCAAAATTACTTATCCATTATAGATCATATCACTAGTTGCGTATCTTTCTCAGCAATTTCATTATATAATTCATTATATATTTCTAATTGACAAGTTTATATCTTGGCCAAATGCATTTGTTCTGAGCTGAAACTTGGTATAAAAGTCAAGATGAGTAATAAAAACAGTAGTTTATTTTCATACATTTTTCTAATAATGAGTTTAATCAGCCCTAATACACTAGAATTTTAAGAATTTCCCTCAGACCTTTTCCCTAAGACCTTTCTAAGAACTTAATATCACTATATATCATCACAGACATTCAGACATACAGTTTGGAGGATAAATTTTCTTGGGTGATAAAAAAGTGAAGACATATGAAGAGAAACTCGCAATTCAGAACTGGGAACGTTGCAAGGACACTAGGAGAATCTGAGAAGGGGATTTTTGTTACAATTGTTTTTTTTTTCCATCCATAGGTCATATAAATCCTTTTGATCAATGCTCAAAACACCAGCTGACAATTTCAAGAAAACCTCAAAAAGTCACCTTTCATTTGCCCACTCTGACTGCATTGATGAGCAATCAACTCACAGTGTCTTAAAGATAGCTTTTTTTTTTTATGATAGGAAAACAGAGATGACATTTCAAAGTTTAAGCAGTTTGAAATGAAAACTATAGTTACTTTTCAATTGAAGATCTTATCACAGCTAAGGAATGGTATAAATAGATGCTTTTTAAATTAGTTCATAGGAGATTAAGAAAAAGTCCTCATATTAATTCCCTTGTGCTGCATTGTCAAAGGAAAAAAAGGCAGCTCTAGCGTTAATGGCTTTGAGAGATATTATTTAGCTGTTCACAGTAGCACTGAATTTATAGTCCAAATTTCTATAAACTTTGCTTTTACTCCATTTGTGAAGTCATGATATGTCTTCAGTTTGATTTTTTATGCATTAATGCAAAAAATATAATAGTTTGTTTTGAAGGAAAATACTATTTATTATTAGATTACAACTAATACAGTCCAGAAATTCCATATGAATGAAGAGAGTGCTGTCTAGCCGTTATAGCAATACTGTAAGAGGCTTGACTCCTAGGCTTTCATGGATGTATTGAATATACAGGAGAAGTCCTGATATCAAAGGTTTTCTGAGAGGTATGTTGATAAACTGTGTCTCTTGGGTCTCTGGTCCTGCATGTTTTCACATTTGGACTCAAGGCTGTGTTTAGTGGAGTTCACCTCTGTGCAAAAATCACTCCCCTCCCTACTTGTATTACAGCAGTACTACATCTGTCAACTTGTCAGACTGCCTTGCTGCAACAGAACAAAGCTAATGTTTCAACTTCAAGGTATCTTCCCGTTCCTTTTAGTTTCTCTTCACAGTTCAGGAAGGGATATATCCTGAATGTAGCTGCCAATATCAGCAACACCCATTAAAAATTACATTTCATGTCACAAGAAATGATTGCTAAGGATTTTGCTCCACTCCACTTGCTCTGAATTCTGAATGCCCTACATCCCTTTTTCCTAGCCATCAAAAAAGAGGTAGTCTTAATAAGAAAATACCATTTTCTAATATTTTTTGTCTTCCTTTTTGCATAAACGTGGTCTCCTAGGCACCTGCTGTGTGACCATGAAAGGTTGATCTGTATGCTTATGAATCTAGTAGCTGCCAAATTTACCTAGTGTGTAGGCATGGGTGCTAGCTTAAACAGCAGTATTTTTTAGAAAAGTTCAAACAGGCAAATTAAAAGGCTCTGAGATGGAAGGTATGCCAATGAACAGTAAAATTGTATCCTTATGTACATTTACTTTACATCTTGCAGTAAATTTCAGACACAGAATTAGCCATCAGAAATTGTAAGTTATCTGCAGGCAGGAGTTGATAGTTCAACAGATTGATTATTAAACTCTTTGGATAGTTGAAGGATTTTGACTAACTCAGGCTGTCAAATCCTGCAATAAATGCTGAATAGTCTGTCCCAGAAAAATCCTATCTAGGTCCAGGATATTTTAAAACTATGTATACATTAATTTTTCAGATTTTCAGTTTCCAAGATGATTCACTATATTTACCCCACAAATCATATGACTTGAGAATGTAACAGGTACTGTGTTGTGCTTGACTTTGTAGAAACAGAAGACAAATGTAGTCTATTCCAAATAGATTGCAATCTAAGCATGTTTGTATACTATACTTACGTGCAATAGTAAATACATGCAATTTCTATGGTTATCAGCTAGTCATTAGAATAGAGTTTATAGACTCTAAAAATCTAGCCTACAACTTTTTAGTTTAGGAAAAAAATATATTATTGTTCATTTGCTGCAGTCTTCTTTCTGTTACTGCTTTTGTATTTTTAAAATCTATGGTGGATCAGTTTACTATTAAACTGCGTTCCAATAATTGCAGAAAGGAGAGCTAGGGTCTCATGGCAGTTGAAGACTATGTCTTTACACTTCACATTCAAAAACTGACTAAAGAGAGTTTTGCTTAAGCATTTTTCTGACACATCTGCACATCTGTCTAAAATGTAATGTACATTTTCAAAAATTGATCTGAAACAGCATAAGGAGTATTACCATAGCATAATTGTAACTGTCATGTGTTTGAAGAACAAATGAACATCTGAAGTCCCATAGCTGCTTTACTTCCTGTTAAGCCATGAATTTTGTAACCCTTGCTTCTGTTTTTCTTCCTTTTAGATAAAAGTATGAGCAAATCTCCATGAATTCTGTATTTGACGTCTCACAGTTTACATTTCTCAGCTTTGTCTAATGTTATTTCTGCAATATCAAATCACCATGTTCCTTATTTTAAAATGTTATTAATATTTTAAGAAAAGAACAGGAAGGAGATGAATTACACATTGCTGTCGATACTGTGTATAGAATAGTCAAAAATAACAGGCCTGTAAAAACCTACTCATTTGTCTGAAAATAGGTTTATCTAGGAAAGCAACAGCAGCAGTAGTGCCCTCCTCCTACTTGCCAGCCATACGGACAGGCCAAACCACGAGACATAATCATTCAAAACAACAAAGCTTTTCATGATATGTTCATGTCATATGTCACATGCAAGAAACTCTTTCAGGTTTTGTAATTATATTAATTTGAGAGTCAGTAGGGCCTTGTAGCACAAGATCCTGGAACTTGCTGACATTAGCACTGACAATGCTAAACTCCATAAGGCAAAGTTTTGGTTCTCCCTAAAGCTCATGGGACATCACCTGCTTAATTTAGACACAATATACCATGGGTAATAAAAGATGGCAAGTAGCCATTAGGAAAGTAATCTGAAAATGACAAAATAATTTTTTTTCACGGGTACAGGGATAAGCCTGTCACCCTGCCAGTGAAGGCACCTGGCTTGCTTTCTGTCTGAGAGTATCATAGACCTTGGTTAGCAGGTATTTGCTGACTGAAACCTTGATCCTTTACAGTCTTATCAGCAAAGCTAATAAACAAAACAATTTATTGCACTTATTGTTAGCTATTCAGATTTCTAAGTCTAAAAGCAAGCCTCTTGTGCAATATAGAAATAAATTTCAGTATTGACATCTACAAAATCTTACTGCATAAGATTATTTTGTAATACCTAATCTAATCGCTACCTTACTTGCAATGTAACAACACTGACTCCATTAAAACATTTCCTGTCAATATCTGTATTAGAAAAAAACATCACAGTATTGTTAAATTAGTGTAATAAGCATGAAGTTATTCCAGGTAGAGAAATATTCTTTGTTCTTACAGTAGAATTCAAATTACAGTTTCAAGTACAACTAAAATCTTTATCATTATGTACTGCAGAGCTATATACATTTAGTGGTCATCAAATGTCTTACAAGGGTCCTGGAATACACTTCTGCCCTCTCTAACCTTCTGATGAATAATAGCAATGAAAGTGTTGTGATAAAACTTTGCTTCCACTATTTTGGTGAGAAGTGTATTTCAACACCTTATATTCCTCTCAACTTGCATTTTCTCAACAACGACAAAAAAATAAATGGCTTCTTAGTATAAAACACCGTTGTTCCATTGATTTCAAATTGGCTGTGTCAGTTTACATCCACTGAATGTCAGGTCCAGTCTATTAATAGTGCAGATGAAGTGAATTCATCCCTTAATTTGTTTTTTGAGCTGAAAATAACCCCATGACTTTTCCTTTGTGTTGAAGATCAATCTTTTTCTCTTCCTTTCAGACCTTTCAAAAATTGTCTGTAACATGAAAAGAAACGTAAAAGGAATAACCTTTCTTGTTATTAAGGAAGTATGGGAAAATAAATGAATAATTACTGCAGCTTTTAATATAGAAAGCCCTAAAAACTGACTCTACGTGTGGAAGGATGCAGATGCTTACATTTAAATATTACCACAAAACCTGTGGCTTAAGACTTCATTATGAATATAATTTTTATTTCCAAAAGTCCGGAATGAACAAAACTTAGACATTATAAATCACTTCAGAAAAATACATAGTTCTTGACAATACCTTGACTATTTGTCTTTATCTATTCTGATTTGAAAGTAAATGAGTTCATGCTGCTGCTTACCTCTCTGTATAGTTATTAAATATATAAACAAATAGTTCTTCAAAGAGAACACAAATCAAAATGTTTTCAGAGCAAAAGGAAAAAGATTTAAGAGATGTGTCTTCTACCTAGGAAAAGTAGGAATATCAAAGTGTAGGTGGATTTTCATAGAATCATAGAATATGTTGAGTTAGAAGGGACCTGTCAGGATCATCGAGTCCAACTCCTGTCCCTGTGTAGGGCACCCCAAGAATCACACCGTGTGCCTGAGAGCATCATCCAAACTCCTCTGGAACTCAGGCAGGATTAGTGCTGTGACCACTTCCCTGATGAGCTTGTTCCAGTGTTCAACTGCAGTCTGGATGAAAAACCTTTTCCTGATATCTAACCTAAACCTCCCCTGATTCAGCTTTCTGCCATTTCTCTGAGTCCCGTCACTGGTCAGTACCTGCCCCATCTTTTCCCCTCATGAGGAAGCCATAGATTACAATGAGGTCACCCCTCAGTCTCCTCTTCTCCAAGCTGAATAAACCAAGTGACCACAATCACTCCTCATAAGTCATCCCTTCCAGACCCTTCACCACCCTCATGGCTCTCCTTTGGACACTCTCAAATAGCTGGACGGTTTTTTTATATGGTGGTACCCAAAACTGCATGCAGTACTCAGGGTGAGGCCGCACCAATGCAGGGTAGAGCAGGACAATCACATCTTGTGACTGGCTGGAAATGCTATGCTTGATGTACCTCAGGACACAGTTGGCCCTCCTGGCTGCCAAGGCACACTGCTGGCTCATATTCAGTTTGCCATCAACCAGGACCCTCAGGTCTGTCTCCGCCACACTGCTCCCCAGCTACTCATTCCTTTGTACTTACCACCAGGATTGCCCCACCCCAGGAGCAGAATCCAGCAATTTCCTTTGTTAAACATCATGTGGTTGGTGACTGCCCATCTCTGATTTGTTGAGGTCTCTTTACGGAGCCTGCCTGCCCTCGAGTGAGTTGACAGCTCCAATTGGTTTTGTATAATCAGCAAACTTGCTTAGAATTCCTTCAAGTCCTGCCTCCAAGTCATTGATGAAGATGTCCATTGATGGACTGTGTCTAGAATGGAGCCCTGTGGGACCCCACTAGTGACTGGTCTCCAGCTTGATGTTATCCAATTGACTGTCACTTTTTGTGCTTAACCTGTGAGCCAGTTGTTCACCCATCATACAGTACAGTTGTCCGGTGGTATGCTGGACATTTCGTCCAAGAGAATACTGTGAGAGACAGTATGAAAAGCCTTGCTGAAGTCCAGACATGTTACATCCACTGGCTTTCCTTGATCAACTAGGTGAGTTACCTTGTCATAAAAGGAAATTAAGTTTGACAAGCAGGGATTTTCCCCTCATGAAGCAGTGCTGACTGTGACCAATGACTGCATTGTCCTCCAGATGTTTTTTCAATACCTCCCAGAATAATCTTTTCCATAATTTTAACAGGCAATGAAGTTAGACTGACTGGAATGTAGTTTCCAGGATCCTCCTTCTGGCCCTTCTTGAATACTGGAACAACATTAGCCTGTTTACAGTCAACTGGAATCTCTCCAGATTCCCATAACCTCCCAAATATCATTGCGAGAGGCTTAGTGATGACATCAACCATCTCTTTGAGGATTCTCTGATGGATCCCATCAGTCCCCATGGACTTATAGGGATCTAACTGTAGCAGCAAATCCTGCACAAGTTGAGAGTCAGTGAAGAACTGATCTTTGTTGCAGTCATGGTCCTCCAGTTCTGGACATTGAGGCTCCCTTGGTCCAACCTCAATGTTGAAGACAGAGGAGAGGAATGCATTAATTATCTCTGCTTTGTCTGTATCCCTCTTGGTGAGGTGACTGTCCTTAATCTGTAAAGGATAAATGTTGTTTCTACACTGTCTTTTGCTATTAATGTATTTGAAAATACTCTTTTTATTGCCTCTGATGATTCTGGCCAATTTCAGCTGCAGTTGAGCTTTGGCCACTCAAATTTTCTCCCTACAGTGGTTAGCAGCATGTCTATATTCTTCCAACGTCACGTGACCTAGCGTCCACTGGACATGCACCTTCCTTTTTCTCCCAGACCACAAGCACAGATCCCTGTTCAACCAAGCCAGTCTTCTGCCTTGTCTGCTTGACTTCCAACATTTTGGGATTGCCTGCTCCTGTTCCCTTAGGAGGCGATGTTTAAAAAGTGACCAGCACTCATGAACCCCAGCACCTGCAAAAATATTTTCCCAGGGACTTGACTCAGAAGCTCCCTGAGCAGCCTGAAGTCTGCTCTCCTCGTGTCCAGTGTTGAAGTTTTGCTGGCAGTTTTCTGCTTGTCAACAGAGATTTTAAACTCAATATACTCGTGGTCACCGTGGCTGAGATGACCTCCAATATCCAATTCACTCATGAGATCCTCTCTGTTGACAAGCATTTGATCAAGAGGGTGTGCTTCTGATCACTAAACCTTTATGTATTTTAGCAGTACTAAGGGAAGTATAGCACACTGTATTAACGCATCAGGTGGAGGTAGGTCGTCACTTAGGAAATAGTTCTGATAATTCATTTGCCAAATTCAAAAGCGATAAGTAAAACTATTTCATATTACACTAGGCAAGAAGAAGAGAGACTGTGGAACTACTACTAAGAAACTACTGTGCTGCCCAGTCACCATGGGTTAATGAAAGGCAGGTTCTGCTTGACCAACCTGATCTCCTTCTATGACCAAGTGATTCGCCTAGTAGATGAGGGAAGGGCTGTGGATATTGTTTACGTGGACCTTAGTAAAGCCTTTAACACTGTTTCTCACAGCATTCTCCTGGAGAAGCTGGTGGCTCACAGCTTAGGCAGGTGTATTCTTCACTGAGTAAAAAAGTGGCTGGATGGCTGAGCCCAGAAAGTTGTATTGAAGAGAGTTAAATGCAGCTGTCGGCCAGTCACAGTTTAGGCTGGCAATTAAACAAATGACAGTAATGATTTCTGTTCCTCTGCCTCTCCCACCCAGATAGGAAAAAGGAGAGAGTCTTCTGGATTTAAAACTAATCTAGACAGCTTTAATGGAATACTACTGAAAAAAGAAAATATGTACAAATATATACAAATATGTGCAGGAATGTACAAAGCCCCTATCAACCCCCTGCCTCCAGCAATTAATACAGCACTCCCCTGAGCTGCAGAGCAGTCCTGAAAAAGTTCCAGAGCACTTCCAGCTAGTGGCAAAGCAGACAGGAGCTGAGAGTAGAGATATAAGGATCAGGAACACAACGGCCTGGGGATAAAGAGAGATGGACAGATGGAGTCTTTCTTGGACACACCAGCTATGGATGAAAGAGAGCTTGACTTCTCTGATCCCTCAGTTTATACCAAGTACGAAGCATATGGGATGGAATAATCCATTTGGTCAATTTTAGTCACCTGTTTAGTCCACTCCTCCCTGGAGGAGTTGTAGATACGAACTTTCTGCTCCTTTAGTGTCCAAAGCAACAGATTCAGTAAGTGGCCTTGGTCTCTCAGCAGTAACTATAAACATTGAGCATTATCAGTCCACTGGCTGGAAAACTTGCTGTTAATTTCAGCAAGTGTGCTGCTTAGAAGAGAGTCCACTGGAACCGAAAAAAGATCAGTACAAAGAAAATTGGCTTAATCCTGACCTAAACAAGGACAGTGGCCAGCCACAAGTGATGTTCTCCAGGGCCCAGTTTTGGGGCCAATCTGGTTTAATACCTTTAGCAATTATATGGATGAGGGGATTGAGTGCTTCCTCACTAAGTTTGCAGATGGCACTGAATTGGCAGGGCGTGCTGATCCATCTGAGGGTAGGAAGGTTATACTGAGGCAAGTGCACAGGCTGGATCAATGGGCCAAGGCCAACTGTATGAGATTCAATAAGGCCAAGTGCCATGTCCTGCACTTGGGCCACAACAACCCCATGCAACACTACAGGATTGAGGAAGACTTGCTGGAAAGCTGCCACTAGGAAAGGACCTGGGGGTGCTGGTTGACAGCCAGCTGAATATGAGTTAGTATTGTGCCCAGGTGGCCAAGAAGGCAAACAGCATCCTGACCTGTATTAAAAATAGTGTGGCCAGCAGGACTAGGAAAGTGATTGTCTCCCTGTACTTGGCACTGTTGACACCACAGTTCAAATACTGTATTTGGTTAGGGGGCCCACACTACAAGAAAGACATCAAACTGCTGAAGCGAATCCAGAGAACGGCAACAAAGTGAATGGTCTTGAGTGCAAGCCTTATGTGGATCATCTCAAAGAACTGGGGTTCACAGAATCACAGAATCATTATGGTTGGAAAAACGCTCCAAGATCACCTAGTTCAAATGTTAACCCGGGGGTGGAGGGGAGGTGGGGGAAGAGAACAACACAACCTACCTAAACAAATAACAACCAAGTAAAAGCCCCAAAATCTCACACCCCACAAAACCAACAACAACCCACAACCCACAAAAAGCTCACCATGTCCACTAGGGCACGCCCTGAAACACCGCATCTTCATGTTTCTTGAACACCTCCAGGGATGGTGACTCGATGACCTCCCTGGGCAGCCTGTTTCAGTGCCTGATCACTCTTTTTGTAAAGAAATCCTTCCTAATATCTAGTCTAAACCTCCCTTGGCACATTTCCAGGCCATTTACTCTAGTCTTACCACTATCCACTTGGGACAAGAGGCCAATGTCCACTTCCCTACAACCTCCTTTCAGGTAGTTGTAGAGAGCAATGAGGTCTCCCCTCAGCATCCTCTTCTCCAAACTAAACAATCCCAGTTCCCTCAGCCTCTCCTAAAGGACTTTTTCTCTAAATCCTTCAGCAGTTTGGTTGCTCTTCTCTGGACACACTTCAACAAGTCAATGTCCTTGTAGTGAGGGGCCCGAAACTTAACACAATACTCAAGTCACAGTCTCACCAGTGCTGAGTATAGGGGCATGATCACGTCTATACTTCTGCTGACCACACTATTCCTGATGCAGGCCAGGATGTTGATGGCCTTCTTGGCCACCTGGCCATACTACTGGCTCATTTTCAGTCAGCTGTCAACCAGCACCCAGAAGTCTTTTTCTGCCAGACAGCTTTTCATCTACTCTTCCCCAAGCCTGTAGTGCTGCATGGGGTTGCTGTGACTAAAATGCAGGACCCTGAACTTGGTCTTATTGAACCTCATAAAATTGCCTTCAGCCCATCCATTCAGCCTGTCCAAGTCCAGCTCTTGAACCTACTATGCTTAATTCCCTGGCTGTCCTGCACTTACCTCTCCATGATTTTCCCCACTACTATGGTCTTGCTGACAGGCCTGTAGTTCTCTAAATCCTCTTTCAGACCCTTCTTGTAGATGGGCATCACATTGGCATGCCTCTAGCCCTCTGGGGTCTCCACTGTTGCCTAGAACTTTTGAAAAATTATAGAGAGAGACTTGGTTAGCTCCCCTGCCGGCTCCCTCAGTACTTTCAGGTGAATACCATCCAGCCCCATAGACTCGTGAGTGTCTAAGTGCCATAGCAGGTCTTAACTCCTTCCTCCTGGATTATGGGGGAGTTGTTCTGCTCTATATCTGTATTTTTCAGCTCAGGAAACTGGGTACCCTAGGGGGAGCTGATTTGACTATTATAGATGGGGGCAAAGAAGGCATGAAATAGCCTTTTCCTCATCCTTGGTTGCAATGTTCCTCCCAGCATCCGATAAGGGATGAAAACTCTCTCTGGCTCTCTTTTCATTGTTAATATATTTGGACAAACTTTTTTTATTGTCCCTTATGACAGTGGTCAGACTGAGCTCCAGCTGGGCTATTGTCTTTCTAATTTTCTCTCTATATGACCTGACAGGGTCCCTGTACTCATCTTGGCTTGCTTACCCTTCCTTCCAAAAGTGGTAAACTATCAATTTTTTTTCCTAGGTACAATCAAACGCTTCCTATTCAGCCAGACCTGCCATCTTCCTCACCAGTTCATTTTATGACACACAGGGAAAGCCTGCTCTTTCACCTTCAAGATTTCCTTCTTGAAATGCATCCAGCCTTCCTGGACCCTTTGCTCTTCCGGACTGTCTCCCAATGGACTATCTCAACCAATGTCTTAAACAGTCCGAAGTCTGCCTTCCAGAGGTCCATGGTGGAGGTTTTGGTAACCCCCCTCCTTATTTCACTAAGAGTCAAGAACTTCACCATTTCATGGTCACTAAGCCCAAGATGGCCTCCAACCATCACATCTCCCACCAGTCCTTCTTTGTTTGTAAACAGCAGGTCTAGCAAGGCATCTCGCCTAGTAGGCTCACCTACCAGCTGTGTCAGGAAGTTATCTTCCAAATGGTTGAGGAATTGCCTGCTGTCTGTGGCACTGTATTTCCAGCATATTTGGAATATGATTTAGTGGACATGATGGTTTGGCGTTGATGGTTGGACTTGATGATTTTAGAGGTCTTTCCAACTTTAATGACTCTGTCATTCTGCTAGCCAATTCAACGTAGAAGTCAAAAAAGCAGAAGACAACTCATGAATCTCTGAAGGTTGTGCTGTAATACTGGCAACTCACTAGAGTCAGGTCTTGTAATTTATCTGCAAATACTCCACTGAGAAGAGAGATGATACTGAACTAGTTTATCTTCACCAGTCACCTTTTCCTGGTCATGTTCTCTTGCTTTTGATGGAAATTCAGAATACACCGCACTGGTACAAAGTACAATGGTGCTACAGAGCAATCTCAGTAAGAGTTGTTTGTGAATATTGCACACTGATGTTCCTATAAAAGAAAGCTACAAGGAAGACAGGGGTGAGTTTGTTTCTCTTAATGTCATGTGTTTTATTGCTACGTGAATTATACCAATTAGCTGGTAGCCTGTACTTGTACCTAATTATGAGACTTGCGATTTTCAAGACAATTTTGTAAAGTCTAATTACTTAAATCTCACACCAGTTTTGCAGTCTTTGCTTCCTTAGGGAGCATCTCTTAGTTTTGGTATAGCGAGTTTAAAGGAGTGTAGGAATTATGCTAATTTAGAGGTAAACCTAAGTTGTAACCCATCATGGTAGATGTGTGATGTATGCAAATGATGCAACTTGTGTTCACATTTACTTGCTATTTTTTCTTGCCAAGGTCTCAGCATAAATTGCTACTTCATTTTGGTATTTATTCTTCTAAATAAATATGAAGTTTGAAGAACATATGTTAAGAGATAGAGGTGTTTATTTTTTTCTATAGAAGAAACGTGGCATTTAATTTTTTACCAAGTAAAACGAAAAGCAGAACTTTCTTAAAAATATGTTTAAGGTTGGTAAACATTAGCAGCTTACTTGAAATGAAATCTTTTGATATTAGTGTATTCGTATCTCACATAAACCAGAGCTTAACAATGCATTTTATTTTTGTGTGAGAATGTGATCTCCTATGGTTTCACTGGTACTATTATTTGAACCTTGTGAGATGGCAAGCTGCAGTCAGCTCTATGGAAATTTTGCTTCTGAGAAAAATATTTCATCCTTTAAAAACACTTCTTATAGCAATATGTATTTCTAATACATGTAACTGTACACCGAGATGTAGATTTAATTATTAAATTAACAATGATTAAATAGATTTGAATAACGGATCTATTAGCAATAATAAGAGACAATCTGCTCTACAAAGGAATGTCAGATGATATTATAAGATTTGCCGGTCTAGGAAGTCAGCAAAATACTTGTTACTGCAATATGTGTGACATTAGGGATTTCATCAAAATGATGATGTTTCTGCTGCTAATTTGTGCTGAGCAATGTAATGAAAGTTACTGATGGTAGGAAAGTGCTGAAAATTGTCACATTTATGGCACTACACAAAACAAAATGACTGAGTGAAGAGGAATGTCAGGTTGCAAGCAAATTCTGCTTGCAACTCATTGCAATGAGGAAGCAATGGAAATAAAAAACTCTTTATGTAGCTTAAAAGTTTTACATGACCTGGAGGGAAAACAGATACATTGTACAAATTCTTCTCCTTCAGTATTGTCATTTTAACTGACTTGCAGAAAAATTATCAGAAAGGGGAAGATGTTCTGCTACCTTCGTTGTTTTAACTAGATTTAAAGCAAATACTGGAGACACTGGTTACCTACTATAAAAATGAACTAACAGCATGTAGTTCTGCTCTTAAAAATGACATAATAAAAAAAAAATAATCCATACATATAGCATATCTTTGTTCTCAAGTTGCAAAATACAGTCTATTGAATGGCCATGCCCTGTGTTTGCTGAGTGTTCATAGGGACACATATCTACACTGGCCTTTCTGATCTGAACAAAATTTGAAGCCAGCGCATCTGCTGAGATGAAACATATCAAAGGAATGGAACCAACTACAGTAAGCGTCAGCACTGAATAGAATTTATTTTTGTTTCCATATCTACCATTCCTAGAGCAAGCTGATAGCTGCAGGTTTTGTATCTGCAAGTAAATCTGAACAAATAAAAAAATGAATATCATTACCCATTGAACTGGTAGGGTTCTCTGTAGATCCCATCTGGATATAATGCTAATGCAGAAATGAGTAACAGAACTCCTACTGTTGTGGAGTATTTTCTCATGTCTTCAGAAACGTAATTATCATCAGGGGAACACATGTGCAGGAGAAAGATGCTGAAAAATGACCTGTCAATAAGACCTTTATTAGTGGATAGTAGGCTGACTTGTTAATTATTCCCTAAAACACAATTTCCATGTTTATTTTTATGTGAAGCCCCATCTTTTTTGTCTATATGGGTTGGAATATTGTCTGCTAAGTCTCCTGTCTCATTGCTCACACTTCTGCATGTTCACTATAAATGAAAAGCCACTAGATCACCTCAAAACGTTGCAGAAAAAAAAAAAAAAAGTAAAAAATAAAAAATTTGTTACGGTGTTAAACATCAAGTTATTTGTTATTTTGCTTAAAAGTATAAGCCATTACTCCCATGTGCTGAAGTACTTACTGAACCCTACGTAGGGATTGCCAGAAAGTTAATTGAGCTCAATTTCAATTTGATGAAACTATCTTAAGTGAAGGGAGTATTTAGGCATATCAAGGGCAGAAAAGGGAGAATCAAGTCCAGGTGACTAAGAAAACCCAGATAAATGTTACATTGCAACTGACCTTCCTCAGGCATTTAAAGAAAAAGTGTGGAATTACTTGGACCTACAATTTTTTTCCTCAGCCAAAAGTGTATATAAAGTTGTTGATAGTGACGTTTGTAGGACAAGTGCATTTGGCAGTGAATTTTGGAAACTGTGTTTCATTAAATTTTAATGAGCACTGTGCAGGAACTCTGAAAGTACTGTTCTGTGCTAATGTGTCACTGTAAAAACTGTCATGCGCCAGGCAGCTCAAAGATAATTATGCCCAAGGATAACAATGCTTTCTATCTTTTTTCCCCCTAGAAAATTTGTGGACTAGACAAAGTGTTCCCACTCTGTCCTCCCACCCTCCTTTCAGCAAAAGCTATCATTATGACAAGCAAGGAAAAATAGATTAATACATTTGTTAAATCTCCTTATCTTGATAATGACCTCAAATTCTTGCATCACTGAATCAGCAGGCTTTATATGCTAGATATTAATGTTGCTGATGATTGATGTAACTCTATAACGCACTGCATGCTCATTGGAAAAGATAGCTATGCTACTGAAATAGAAAAATGACATCTAAAGGTCTCTTGTCTTGGTTTTAAATTGAACTGGACAATACTTTAAAATCAACGGAAAGCTACACTAGGAGTTCTGTATGTGTTTTTTGTGTGTTTTATGTGTTTTCAGTCAAAAGAGATTCAAAAAGCAGCCTCCCTACTGCTTTCTTATACTATTAGCAGAAAACAAAGAGTTGTCAGTCTGTGGGATAATGGTTCATTGCAGTTATTTCAAAAGTTATATAGATTATCAGAAAGTGGAAGCAGCTGTCAGGAAGCCTGACCAGATAAATGGGTTTCATTTATGCTCCATACACTGCTGCACGTGAAACAACTCAGGAAATAAATATGGATTCTCTGGTACCTTAAGGTCATATTTGTGCTGTTCTCAACAGGTAGGATGTGAGTCTGGATGTAATTATACAAATCAGGCAGCAGATACTTGAGACCAACTTAGCCCTCGTCTTGTAGCAGGTGCATGAGCTGATTCAACAGGAGCTGTGCAATCCCTGAGCCTCATAAAAAAAAATTATGGTTGGTGAAGTTATGCTGCACAGAGCCTGTGAATTGATGACTTAGACATTTGGGGTTTAATAATGGTTTTAATAATTTAACCATGAATATTTAATAATAATTAGCTTTTAACACTTCATATTTTTTAAAAATTTAACTTTACAGTTTTCAATATTTTCTTACCTCTTATTAAGCATTAATATTTGATTTGTTTAAAAGGTTTTTTCAGTAGTATTTGAAAGTTTTAAACCATGTTAACAAGGAGCTTGCAGTTTATTCTGTAAAACATATAATTTAACAACTGCCAGGTATAGATACTTTATTTCTGTAAAAGATATTAAAATGTCACATTTTCCTCCAGGAAAAAGTACAAGGAAAATTAGAAGGAGTAGGAATGAAATAAACCTTGCTTGTCACATATGAAGTACTACTTCAGATGCCTATCCTGCATGAGGAGATTTCTGAACTCTGCTGTTGCGTGGGAAGCTCTGCTATGCTTCCACATTGTAGGAATTTAGCAAAATACACATGCAACTATATACAAGAAGAATACATACCCAGCACCTGTACAAAATATGCTCAAAAAGACCACTACCTATTCTGACAGTATGAAACACCTGAGATTTTCAGGCAATATCACCTCACCTGACTTAGGACTGATGTATGGGTAAGATCATGGTGAAAATTACCTTACATGAGACAGCTTCTTGCAGTGTAAGGGAACATTAATTTTCCTTTTCTGTCATTTCTGATCATCTTCATAAAACAAAGGTAAAATTCTTGACTCACTCAAAGTGAGAGTGCTTGGGTTGCATAAGGCTGTAACTGAGAAGATGCTTTCCAGTCTTTCAGGGATATATTTTTTTAAAAAATTGTAGTTTTATTGTGTACTGATACTGCCAGGGGTTATTGAATGGTAAATCTCTCTCATATTTTTCTGTTCTCCATGTCCCAAATTTTCATGAACATGGAATTTAGCAGCCTGTTTCTGTCCTTCCGCAAAATATAATTCCTAATAGCAAAGTTTTCCTTTCATAGCAGTTTAACTAAAAGCAGCAAATAGCTCAGTATACCTGTTTGAATAACTTCCAAAGCCAAACTGGGATCACAAGATTTGAAAATACTAACAATACTGGAAGCAATGCTCTCCACAATTCTAAGCAGCTCTATTTCCCTTCATGAGAAACACCATTCCCAATGATTTGCAACTGTTGCCCAAATAGGATTCACTTCCAAATTTCTTCAGATGCTTAGGAAGCAGATATGTCACAGGATTTTAGTCCTTTCTGAGACCACAGTAGAATTATCTAGGTTGTCCAGAAAGACAGTGGAAGCTTTGAAGAAAATTTTCATAGAGTCCATAGTGATTTAGATCCAGTTTCTGTTACTTAGTGGCACAGATAGAAACCGAGAGCAAAGCAAAATCATAAGATCTAGAAATGTTTCTGAGTTATCATAACTGTGGGCCCTGAAAAATCCTAGTTGCATTCAAAGGACAGCCTTGTATGAATACTATTTTCCATCTACTGGTATCCCTGAAAAGGAAACTTTTATCACCAGAGCCACCTTAGAGAAACAACATGCCTTGGCTAGGATTTTGATCAACATAACTAGATCATATCAAGATCTTACTATGATCACTGCTTTTCAGCTGGTGACTTAAAGACCCCTTCATGCTTTTTAAGATTCAGAGACACAATATACTTATTTCCCCAATGGGACTTCTGTCCATTTTTCAGATACTATACATTTTCTATTTTTAAAAAAAATATCCAAATATATACAAAATGCAGAGAAATTCCTTTCTCTTAGTTAGGAATCCACCAGTGCCTTGGTATGAACTTGAGCATCTAACAGTGTTTTGAGGTCCACATAAAAGGACCAGGGACATAAAATTCTGTATGACATACAGCTGCTTAGAACCTTTTCTAATATTCTACCTATAATGTAATATACTATTTTCTTATTTACTTGCCTTGATTGCTCTATGAAGAAATGCAGTTGAGGAAGAAGCACTTCAGCAAACTATAGTAATTTATCCAAGTATTAGTCCTTAGAGTCAGTCAGATACAATCAAGGAAACTGTTCATAGAAGATATTTTGATCTATTTATTTTTCATTATAGAATATGCAAAACATCCTAAAAGTAAGATGCAAAAAAACATGAAAGTTGTAGGCAGAGACTGGGAGCTGTTTGTTTTGCCAGAAGGCCACCAATTATCTGATCTGTGTATCCAGAATACAATTGGAGTTGCAGAGTCACTGAGGTTTCTGTTAAGATGAAGGGCAATATTTGCATGCGAATATGCTAACCAAATATCTTGCCCACATGTGGAATCCATTTTTCAACAGATGAATATGACAAAAATGTCTTAGGCCAAATAAAAATAATGTGTTAATGATTCCCACATAAAAATTGATATGCTATATTTATTAAGTGGACAATGCAAGAAAAGAATATGCATTCATACCACTTCTGCCAGGAAAAACGGAACTTCTGTCAAATAAAAGACACTAGCTTTAATACATTTTTTTCAGCTTTACATTAGACGTGATTTACTTTAACTGAGAGCCTTTAAATTCCTTAGTAACAGAAAAACATGTCTGCCTATTAAAAGAACAACACCTATATATATTATAAATCATTCATATATTTTCATGTTTCATTTAATCCAATATACTTGGAAAAGCTCTACATACTTCAACATTCTGTGTAACAGAAATTCCCTGTGGATTTCTACAATAAGTGCTTAATGTGACTGGGAGCAGAATGATGGAATCTCCTCTAGGCATTCTGGATTAAATGGAACAATGATGTTTTCCACAGAGGATTTCTAAAATCCAAACTTTATTGCTTTATTAAGATAAAATAAATGTAAGTAACACTTTAAAAACTTGTAGCACCTTGAGGGCATTAATTGGCCAAAGCTGTGCTGTTACACCTCTCCTACATACAGCTAATATTACACTTGCAGGAACCAAAGGCTCAAACATGACTGGTAACATGGTCAAGGAAGAGTCCCCTTTAGTTCATGTTGCTAAACGTGTGCCTGGAAGGAAGCTGTGCAAAGGGACTGTCATTTTCCCTATGAGTTCTGAGTGTAGTAGTCTATTTTATAACCATCTTTGTCCTTGCATTCAGCTGGAGCTGAGCTGGTAGAGCAAGAAAACAAAAACTCCTAAACAAGCAAGTAGAGAGTTATTTTCTTTTTATATGAAATGAAGGAAAAGGGAGAGGGATTTGAAACTGCAGAAACTTAAGCAGCAGTTTTTGACAATGCAGCAATTGCAGGATTATAAGTTAGTGTAAAGTGATTTGCAAAAAGATAAAAAGGCCATTAAGTGGGCAGATTTAGGAAACAACTGAGTTCAAATTGCAGGACACCTGCTGTACTTTTATTCCTGAGGTGACTAAAGCTGAAAATTTGTTTTAAAAAACCCAAACCACTTATATTTTCTTCAATAAAGAAATAAAAACAGTCATCTATATGCCATCTGGAATGCTCTTGGTCTTGCTAGAATTCTTCACACATTTATCATGTGTAATGTCAGCAGGGTCTTGGACAGATTTTTTTGATGAGAAAGATTTATATCTGTGACCTTGATGCAGTGCTAGCCTTTTTATATATATATATATATATACATATATATATTTATATTTATATTTATATTTATATATTATTTTTTTTCTTCTCTTTGTGACAGATTTTGAAAGCATGAAGTAAAATGTTCTGATTAATTCAGGGACCATTTCTTGCTGATATCTCAGCCTTTTTTGACAGATGAGTGAGTCACTTTACAAAAACCATGACACCACTTGTATGAATCCTAGTTACTTTTATTGCAGCCATCTATTTCTACTCTGCACTAGATGAATCAGCTTCATTTGTTCACCTAAGATCACAACAATATTGATATTTTAATCTGTGTTTATCAATAAAATTACTCTATTTAGCACATTATATCTGAGTCAACCTGAGTGTTATACAACTAATTTTGGCCTGTCTAATGGTCGCCAGCAAGAAAAAGGCTTATTGTAACCTACACTGATGTTAAGAAAGAAATCCAAACACCTGAAGGATCTCTTAGCTTCGTGACATTGAGCCAAGTAGATATTACAACAACTGAAGACACAACGGTCAAGCTGGGGTGTATGTGTAGAGGTCTTTCCTCCTAAAGACAATATAGTGTCACTGGCCTTAAAACTGGAATGAGGTGAGAAAAACAGGGTGGCAGGGAGGGAGAGAGCAAAGAGGAGAATTTGCTGAGCAGAACTCTTTCTTGATGGGCAAATCGACACCTGCAATGGAGAAATTACAGAATTTACAGCAAACTTGTGTAACTGTGCTGATACTATCTTATGCCCAAAAACCAGTATAACACTTGTGGGAAGTTGTGTCAGTGTTAATTATAACTGTTTTGCTTGGATGCAGAACTGCTTTAAAATACTGCAGGTGACTCGGGAGAAAAATAAATGCTACACTATGGATTTCTGCACATTATTTTTTCAAGAATGTGAGGGTCTAAATGACCAGTGGAATAAATGTTGTCATGAATATTTGTACAAATACAAAAGCAAATTTCAAATCTACTAAGCTTTTTCAAAGAGTTTATTAGGGAATCAAAGGTTTTGTTTGGGATTGTTAATAACATTTATTCACTGTGGATTTCAGCATACCAATCTGCTTCTAAATAATTTGTTATTTTTATGGTTTGACAGACAACTTCAAAGCAAAGGATTGTGGTAAAACAAACTAAAACTCTAGATCTGACTATCTGCATGTGGATATTTGTATATGCAGTCTGTAGTTTAGGGTGTTTATCTTTTCATGAATGCGACTTTGAAATTAACTTCTCCTTTAGAGACCAATTTTTGCTCAAGGCTCAAGCAAATAGGGACTTTTCTTAATCGTTGCTTCTCTCTGTAAAATTCTGCTTTCAATCCAGTAAAATCCCTGTGTGCCTTCAGAAGGCTGAAGATGAAGTAATTCTAGTCTTAGAAAGTGATTTTTTTTCTTATATTAGTGGAACTGTGTTGTATGTTTTCCAGGCACGCTGGTAATAAAATACACCTCCATATTGATTTCTTTAGCATAGATATATGTGGTATGTTGGTGAATGGTCTTATTAATATTCATTGAATTCTAAATAGCTCTCTTTTTAATGTATCTAGGAAATGAATAATTCATTCATGTCTAGGAAGCTCAATGCTGTCACTTACAGCATAGACCTTTGGTGATCTAAGAAGGTATTTGAACTGAAGGACACTCTAAGATGTGCAAAGCAATTGGAATACTGAATACTGCTTAGAATCCTAACAGCAAGGACATTTTTTATGTTAGAAATTTCACTGACTCATCACTCTTATTAAGTACGCATTCTCTAATATGCTTTAGTAGAATTGTATGTATAATGTATGTACACACACATACTTTACAAAGCTAAAATAGTTATGATTTGTTCAATGTATAAATGACAAGGACCACTTGTAAGGCTTCATATCCACATATATGTTGGTAACTGGGGAGAATGGTGGTTTTGGAGAACATTATATATATGCAAGCTACAGTCACAGAAGGATGATTTGAATTGTATAAGACACTAATGTTGTTTTTAGTTCTACTTTAGGCTTTGTACATTTCTTGCAACTCTTCACGACTTATTGTTTGGGAATGTCAAATCTCATGTATAGTTCCAGTGCTAGAACATACAGCATATTTATTTGTCATGTATTCAGGACTGGGTTTTATACCTGCACAGTACTTTCAAGTCTTTTATTTCATATCTGTGTCAGGATGGGCCAAAATTATAGCTAGTTTCTGGGGTGTATGTAGTATGGCTGATGTTCATATGAGTGATTACAATTAATTATATTTAATCTAGTGCTATGATTAATAACACAATACTTATTATTACTAAATCATAAAGCAAGGGTGCTAAAAACTGCTGATAGTTTTATGATGAAGTTAAAAGTTATGTCTGGTAATATATTGGCATCTTACTAGATTACTTTATTTCGAATAAATTGTATCTATTCCTCTGAGTTCTTCACTTATTAAAAGCAATCATCTCAATACAGCTTCAGATGACAAAGTGACGAGGCCAGTATAAAATACAGAGAAAATATAAACTTGCTTCTTTCTTTCTGTACTTACAGTCAGCAAAGTTACTGTCTGCAAGGGCAATAAAAAGGACATGACAAGAGCACCTAAAGGCACATAACAAGGTTTTACAGGTGCTCAAAAAGCTCTGTAGTGCTTTCTTTCTAAGCCATGCTCTTGTCCATGATACACTTTCTTGTATTATTTGTCTTTATGTGCCTCCAGGATATGTTTCCCTTTCTGATTATCTTGAACACAAGACTTTATTTAAAATGAAATATTCCCCTTCTCCCCCTTAGTGGACTTAAAAGACTGAACATGAACAGAAATGTCCTGTTATTTGACCCTGGAACTAAAATCTGTGAGATGGAAGGGAGAAAGGGAAGCCCTGTGGTCTGCACCCATGAACACCTTTAGTATCATTTGGATAAGTAAACTCAGATTTTATTAAAAACTTTGAAAATCCTTTCAAAGTAGTGATTGACATGGTAAAAAACTAAGGTCTACTCCATGTTATGGCCCAGTGAATTTTTCTCATAGGGATGTCCTGTTAGTATTATTTTTTTATTTCAGTCAGTTTCGTAAGAGGGTGACCAGATATGGAAATTCACATGGATCTTGCATGGTAAGCCTCAGCAAATGAATAAAAAAACATAAAATGAAAGTTCTCCTGTGCATCTGAAGTGTAAGATTACATTCAGGAATACCTGTGTTTCCTAGATGAAGAAATAAAAGGAGAAATGGACTGAAACCACAACAAGTTTGATTAAAAATACTGTGACAGTTCTGTCAAATTTCACAAAGAAATCACACTGAAAAAGGCATTCACCTCTAAAAAACTGTATTAATTTGACTTTGAAATATCTGTAGAAACTATTGCAATAATAATGCAATATTGAATTATCCTGGGGGAATTTTTATTCCAACTCCACTGAAAACTTTTGTCAGATCATTAAGGGCTTTCAAAGAGAAATCTGACCTCTGTGCCTTATCACACAGTGCTACAGAAAGCAAACTAGTTGTCAAAGCCAGAAGAAGTACTGCAGAGGGAATCTTCTGGTTGCCTCATCAACAGTGCCTAACTGGTCATATGAGATAACATCAAAGTGTTTGTTCATTATTATGAGTTTTGTCCTCTTCCTATTTTGATTTAACTATAGCATGTATGGGGATGTTCCTAATAGCTGTATAAAAGAGAAACGCTTATTTCTACAGAGGTTCTGGGGAAAAAAAAGCTGATAGTCAGTACATTTCATTCTTATTTTTTACTTCTTGGTGTTGAATGTTCACGGCAGAAGGATCACTTTCTCATGAGATGCCAGCCTGTTGCATGAAATGGTATGGCAGCACATTATGACTCCTACATTGGTGCAGCCTAATCCAGAAGAATTTATTGCCTGAGTTCAGCCTGACTAGTTAGAAAGATAAAAGAAAAGAGTCAATATACATAGATGGGAGGCAGAAACATTGCTTTGAAAGAAGTCCAAATGCTCTGAGTCCAGTTTAGTTTTGACCCAGTGTTCAAACTATCACTGCTAAGGACAGAAGTGTTAGTGCCCTATGACCACAAAACCTTTGGTTTCTTGTCTTGCATTGCAAACTAAAATGAGAGAAAGAGCATGTGTAACTTTGAAAACAAGGGAGACAGACATACCTTCCTGACCTATTGTTAAAAAAGCAGTGTGTCTCATGTTTTCAGTTCACAGAAAGATGCCACAAAATCCAACAACATTCTCTGCCTCTTACATTCTGTAGAAGTAATTTGCATTCTGTCATGTTCTCTCACACACACAGCTCAAAACAATTAAAAGAAAATTGCACATATTTTCCTCAGTATAGCAGGCTGAAAATTTCAAAGATAGGAAACACTTCTCAGCATGAATAAACTGCCAAGTGCTTTTGAAAATAAGGTTTTTAGTGATAACTGATATTAAAACCTTTATTT
Source organism: Apus apus (assembly GCF_020740795.1). NCBI lineage: Eukaryota > Metazoa > Chordata > Aves > Apodiformes > Apodidae > Apus > Apus apus. The sequence goes on from NC_067283.1 coordinate 100,824,720, forward strand.
TCTAATACATTTCACAGTTTGTGCTTGTAGGGAGATGCATGTTTTCTTTGAAACTTTCTGCTTGCTACACTGAGCAGAAGTGATTAATTTTAATTAAAATGAAATCTAGCAAACGTTTGGGTTTTTTTAGGTATTGAAAAATATCCAAGGCTCACAAGAAACTCTTCTAACTTACTCCTGATGTTTCACAGGCATATTCATCTGGGTAGCTGTAAAACACAGAGAACAAGAGGCTTATGTAGACTGCAGTATGTCTTCTTTCAAGTGCCTGAGAGAGGAAAATAACTTCCCTCAGTCCATAAATCTAACTTAGATATCATGAATAAAAATACATTTCTTTCTCCTTCCTTCAGACAACAGCCCTCCTTCTTGGCAGTATTGTGATCAACAATATACACTGACAACTGAATAACTGTAAAATCAGTAACAAATAAAGGAATCTTATGGGACAAGTTTCACAAATGAGAACACTCATTGGTTTGAGGACTGAGTGGTTGATATCCAGGAGTGTCAGTTTGTACAGATGAAATGAGCTTCATGGGTAGAGTGCACTTTTAACAACAAGGCAGAAGTTAATGCCTTTTGTGCATAACCAGGCTTGACAGCACAAGTCAGACATTAAGTCCTATCCTCAACATATATAAATAAATTTACAACACAATAAATAAATGGAGTAGTGGTGAAAAATTCTTCTGTTTCTTGAGCAATACACTCAATGATCTTAATGAATTAAGTAAATCCTTTGGGAATAAGAACCCAGTAAGTTAAGGTACTATAAACTTGAACAGGTGTTTATTTTTGAGAGGGAAGACCTAAAAGAAAACACTGGGTAAAATAAGCTGCTGGACATATGGATTTTGTGGCAACACAGAGAGCAAATACTTGCTGAAAGTTATGAAAACTGTTTAAATTACCTTTTCACAGCTGTGGAAGTCAACAGATTTGATGCACCACGAGAGGGAATATTTTACTAAAAATATATTTAACCAGTCAAAACCTGCTGTAAAGTTTAATTTTACTTTTACTTCTCCCTCCTTTCTCATCCTCCCACTATATATTAACAAAAAAAGTAAAAAGAGAACATCTATTATATCTTTATTCTGTACTTTTCTACACAAGTTCAGTTGTAAGTAAGGATTGAGTCCTGATTTCTTTGATGAAGAAAAGAGGTTTTTCTATGAGTTTTGGATTTGACCTTAAGTATAGTTTTCTAATAGGTAGGTGTCCTGCTTCTCTTATTCGTTCAATATACTACAGCTCAGAGTGCTGAGATTCTCTCAAGCTTTCCCTCATTTTTGTGATTAAAGATTTTGTTAGCAGCATTCAGGCCCATTGACATATTAGTTGAGAATTTTATTATCTTTTGGCTTTTTCAGTAACTATAAAGAATGAAAAAGGAAGCATACAATACATGGTCAATAAGTAAACATTTTCCTGTAACATGTAATGATTGTAATGAAATTATTCATCTATTATGGATGGAAGGGGAAAAAAAACAAACACCCTTTAGTGTATCTCTTGTATATATAAATTTTAATTGCATGTAATCACAGATAAAATATTTTTCCAAGTGGTAATTAAGTCCATTCCCCTGACATGGATAGCATCAACTATACCTAGATCATTCCTGCAGATGTCTGCCCAACATTTTCCATTTGGAGTTTCTGGACTTTCTAAGGCAATCTGTTTCCAAGTTTAACAATCTGTACAATTAGAGGGTTTTTCATTGACTTTTGACCCTCACTGAAGTTTAACCCTGTTACATTTTATTCTATCCTCATTTTCTTTAAAAATATTTCCATCCCCTTTAAAAGTGTCTTTCATGGGTTGGAAACTCATAAATTTTCACTTCAGACTTCTTGAGATTAAGTCAGCCTCAATTGGTTAACTCTTTCCTCATAGAAAACTTTCATTTGTTCTTTGCTTTTTTGCACTCTCCTCACTTTCCTGTGAATAAGTTAGAGAAAGTCAGCATTTTATTTATGTATGCTGTCCTGGCTGGACATACTCTCCCAGTTGAGGGTTTACTGCCTGTTATGTCCATTTGCTATAGCATTTTTGTGCTTTAGCTTTTCTGATTTTTGTCCTTACGTATTTATAGCATTTTATGTTTGTTCTGTGTTGTAATGTAACCTTGTTTTCCTGCTGTGTGCATTTCATTAATGGATGTCATGTTAACGAAAATCTCATGAGTTGATTATTGATTATTCCTTCTCTTCATGTTGTGATATCTAGTTGTTTATTAAATGCAAAGGCAAGTCACAGCTTGTACTTCATAACTTCTAGGTGCTTGACTTAACTAATTATTTTTTAATAAAGATTGTTCTCATTTAACTATTTTTTAATTTACTTTTGTCTATGAAAAAGGTTCTGCTTGATTTTTTAAACTGTTCAGTGAAGAGAGGAAGAGGCTGACCCAAAAAAAAATTACTTAGCTTTCAGATTCTTACTCTTTTTTTTTTTTCTGTTTCTTTTGTTTCTTTCTTATGACTTATTTAGTGAAGAAACTTAAGAGCTTAACTGTGTAGTTGATATCTGTCTTAACTGTTTAAGAGAAGAGCTAGGACCAGCTTCATATTTAGTAATTAGTGTCTATTTCCTTATCCCTTGTCTCAAGTATTTCTAATTTTACTACAGGAATGGCTCCAGTGACAACGAGGTGTGAATTCTGGAAAGACATCTGTGCAACAATATGTAACGACTCTGAAAAATGTGAAACTCCAAATGTTACAGCCTGTGAAAAGCAGGCACCCAAATGAGCATGACTGACTTTCTGCTTTGGCTAGGAGATGGGCTGCACAGTCACCAAGCACCTGCCTAATTGCATGAGGGGCAAGACCCTGAGGAACACAGCCCCTCACCAAGGGGAGGTGCAGGAAAGCCTCAGTGAAGAGCCCTGGAACAAGCACAGGGAAAGGTGCTTCTCCTTTCCACCATAAGGCAAGGAAGGGAAGACAAGCACTGGCTTTTTAACCAAGTGTCCTCAGAGTTTCTACAGATACGCATAGACTCTATGAATGTGCATCTAGATGACACATTCAGAATATTTGCCTGAACTGACTTGTTTAAGGAGAGGAGAAAATAAAAAATTCCTTCATTCACAAGATTCCCCCAATAAGAGGAGCTAAGAAAGAAGTCAGTACACAGTTAGGAGACATGCTTGCTAGGAGACAGGAATTGCATTGCCATTGGGACTGCACAGTAATGAACTCTGAGTGCCTCTATTATTCCTCTATTTTGCCAATTAAGAAAACAGCCTTACAGAAGGAAAAACTGGATGTTGCCATGTTTTCTCTAATTAATAGCACACTTATTTATTGATAAAAATATTAAAAGAAATCTATAATATAAACTCTAAGAGTTTTCTGACAGATCTAAATATTCTTTTAATGTTAATTGAATTAATGTTAATAAAATATAAGTTCTGAATGACCTGTAAGGTGTGAAGGAAGTTGTGCAGACTCACATTTACTAATTTATTTAGCATTATTCTATGAGCACGAAGTCAGATGAATTATTTTTTGTTCTAAACACAGTGTTAAGAAATTGTTGCCATTTTTGCATGGAAAATGTATGGAATTAATCTGCATTTCTGACTGTATTTAGTATAATAGTGTGTTTATAGCCCAACAAAGAGATTCTGTAGGAGATCCTGAATGCTACAGAGAGTTTATAATGATTTGGAAATTACTTTTAAAAATTTCATTTTGATACATAATTTTATTTGCTCTACTTAGGGATGTTGTGATGTAAGGATACCACAGTCTAGAATAACGCCGGGTAGGAGGAAATTAGATCCACACTCAGGATCCTAAACTGAAACAGGAAATTGTTTGTTGTATCTCAGGTAAGTGAAAGAATGATGTCAGGGTGGTCCATTTCACATAAGAACCAAATGTCACATACTTTATACTTTTTCGTGGTGGAACTTCCATGATCCTCTGATGCCTGGAAGAAGGCAGGTGTGATCAGTGGAGTATTTTTGTCTTCTTCCAGTCTTAGGTCTTGATCTATTTTAAATAAGAATAAAAAGGTGATAGAACAGCCATAATCAAAGTATGCATGCAAAGAAGATAAAGATTTCTCATGCTAGACCATAAGAAAGGTAAATAAAAATAGTAGACAATCATAGTTGTTGCTTAAAAGCAAAAATAAAAGTTATTGAAAATAAACCAAACAAAAAATATTTTAAGGTGTATAGAAGAGTTTATTGTGTATGGACAATTAAAACACTTTTAATAATATTTGAGATTTTATTAAAACCCGTTCCTCTCTCTGGTGGATCAGTATGAACATCCATACATACACATGTACAATGTGGGTTCCTCCACAAAGTATTCAGGCTTAGACATTAGTTCTTCCCAACGGTTAATGATACAGCCTCTCCAGCACACTATTTGTTGAGGTTTCAGACCTGGACCATGAGGCTGATGGCTCCCCAGGGACAGCTCTTTGAAACTGCTGGGATCTTTCACTGAATGTCTTATTGAGGTTTCCCCAGCTGCCATCCTGCCTCTGAGTTCCTTGTCTTTGTGGAGACAGGCATTTTAGTCACCTGATGGATCACCTGTGATGGCCAGGGAAACAGCAGGGTGAAGCTATTATTATTTGGATCTCCTTCTAACATTGTTCCTCTATGCTCCTGTGTGTATGTTCACTGGAGACTTCTGCAAACAACCTAACAACAGCATTTACTCAGAGTAACCTTTGGAATCAAATCCTGTAATCTTTATGTATTCAACATAGTTATATCAAGTTTGCACAGTTTTCTTGTAATACCCCAACAATCCAAATAGATTTACTCCTGATTTATATATATATATATATATATATATATATATATATATATATATATATATAATTACCATAACTTCTGTTTTATTGTTCACATTTATGAAGGAAAAATGAAGTCAGTCAGCATATGTCTATTCACAGGTATTCCTACAGATGTGGATTATATGTATGTGCTATTTCTTGTTTTGCTGGAGTTTTTTACTGTCTTCTAAGTCATTTCTTCTAAGTCATAAACCAATTGTGTTAGTTACTCAAATCTTCACAGGTTATGACATTACACAGAACTTGGGCTGGAAATAATTTCAAGAACTTTTAAATATGGACGTTATTTTCATCCATTGTAAAGTGTGGTTTGTACTTAGAAATTATTAGTAACCTATCTTTAAAACCTGAAAAAGAAGGGAAGCCAAGGGAGATGGCATTATATTGTCCAAAACTAGCAAAAATTTGGTACAAAAATTCAGGTAATTTCATAATAATTTCTCATTTTACATAAACATCCAGAATTCGTGTATTGTTCACCAGGAATTGCTTAAAGCATCCATATTCCAGCAATAGATAAATAGATTATTTTTGAAACCTACATAAGAATATCAAATTGTAGATGAATTATTAAAAGAAATTGGCTGGAGCACAATTCTTGCTTTTTACTGACCTATTATTTCTTTTCATAGTTACTGGATGTACACAGACATGAATCAAAACACTTAGAAAGTAGATGTTTTTCTCTCTCTACCTGTACAGAGAGAGCTGCCTTTACGTCTCATTTTATTCTTCCTCAGTATAAAATGATTGATTGATTGCTCACAGCTTGCATGACTCCCTGCTGCCCTAGATCCATCTCCGTTCTTCACACTCATACAGTTCTTGCATCATTGACTTTCTGCCAGCCATTTTGCTGCCAGTGCATGAGCTGACATTTAATGATCTTTAGACACAGTAAAGTCACATTTATCACTCTTTATCGGTTGTGACAGACCTAAATTCAAATGCAAACATGAAATGCATACTGAATCCAAACCAAATATGATAGATTTTGAGTGGCATCCGTCAAGACATGTTGAGAAAGAAGTGAAAAAGGACTTGTTTCCTATTATTTTGTAACTACAAATAGCAGGTTTTAAGTCTACTTTAAAATATTTTTCCTTGTAGTTTTTAGTGAAATCCCATTCAAATTCCAAAATGTCATATCTGCTTGGATATTGGAATGTTACTGAATTTTCAGTATTTCCGGATTTTAAACTTTCAATTTAGTCCAATCCCAAGCTTTATATGAAAAATCTGAGGACTGCTTTGAACCCTAAGATCATTCTGCCTTCATATGCTACTCGGGGAACAGTTTCTCCATTCTGTTTTCGGTGTTGCAATCCTGACACAGTTACTTTTATTGCAAGTACCAAAGAGTAAGATGTACTCTGCTTTTATCCATCCATTCATTCCTAGATAGCTCCTAAAAGTTTCCAGAAGCAAATGCTTTCCCACAAGACCTTCACAAGGTCCTTTAGTAGCTGACACCACTTTCTATTTATTACCATGCTCTTCAAGGATAAGATACAGACTTCAGGGACACATATATGACAAGAAGTGCCTGTGTCTATTGCTCAGTAGAGGACAAATAAGAGGATTAAGCCATAGAGTAAAAAGATATGTTCTCACTTGGTTTAAAAGTCTTCTCTGTTTTCTCCTGCCCTGTATAATGTCACCCACCAAAAATTTCTGGGAGATACAACCAGCAGCCCTGCTCTGTCTTTCAGCATCTACTACAGCTTCATGATATTATGCATCTTACAGCATTTCTATTATACTGAGTTCACTGACTGAAATTGGTACTTACGGAGAATCTGCAGAATTTGCAGAACTTCATCTCAGATTGCGAGACAACATTAGTGGCAGCAAAATTACTTTTAATTTGTCTAGTTTTCAGACATAATTTATAAGTATTGAATGAGAGTGAGAATTCATGCTCTCCAGATGCACTTTGTGGATTTTCCCCAAACCATTACTGGGCCCCATTTCATCACCAGCATGTTGATTTAAGTAATGCATTTTCTGTTAGAAAGAGTATTCCAGCCAGAGTTATCCTCAAGCTATGTATATTTCACCAAACTATGACTGATTTTAAGAGAAAACTTCATAAAGTGTAATGAAAGTGAATGGTGTATTAGTAAGAAGTTGCATTTGTGTCTGGGTCCAAGCTGGATCCTCTGAGACAGGAAAGCTGTTGGCAATCTACCTGCTTTTTTAGTCTCAAAGTTAAAATAGCCTTTGATGAAATTTAGAGCTGCTTATTCTCTTGTCTGTTTTTCTGTTTACCTACCACACTGCAGAAGCGCTGGCTAAAAGTTTTCATTCTGCTCTTTATTTCAAAGACAATTGTATTTAAATTAATTTTTGCACAGGTGTCAAAGCTGTTGCCCCCTGCACTTCAGAGAAATGGATGCTGCCTGAGATCACTAGTTCTATTTATAACATTTCAGCTAGAGCATCTACAGAAGCTCATTGGCACTTCTTTTGCCAAGGGCAGGCTGCCATCAATTAATTATAAACTATATTTTAAGGAAACTGTCTAATAAAAACATATTTTTTAAAAGAGTGAAAGTGACAGTTCTTACCTACAGAGAATAAAAGAGTGTTTTAAGACTGGGCTTTTAATGAAAAGTCTCCCATAGCTACTTCCCAAGGATACTCTGGGTAAGAGCAGTAGAAAGCAATATGTACTAGTGGTAGTTTGCCAGCACGGAAAAAGCAGTCCATGTATCCTATCTATATGTGGATGTTAGTAATTATCATAGCACTATATATGATAGAGATCTGGATTGTGTTGTTTTCATATTGTTTACCACTACAAAACATCTTTCATAAGCTGTTAGTCAAATACATTCTGTGATACGATGACTCAGTAAAAACACTTCCTTGCAGTGAATGGAAAGGGAAAAAAATTAAATAGCCTGTTGCAAACCTCAAAGTAATTTATGGGAAACTGTGCATGTGATTCTATGGGCCAGGCAACTAAACTAGGTATGGAAAATTTCCAAATGCATCAAAGTCCATGAGAAGAACTCAGATTTGAATGTAAACTTGAGAAACCCCACTTTATGTCCAGAATAGATCATATATGAAAGCATAGTTTTAAAGTATCCCTTGCTTCAAAAGTGCCCTCTCGCCATATCAGCATCTTACTCCACGTGCCTTTTTACTTCCTACTCTTACTGTCTGGAACCTACTCGCTGCTTTTCAACTTTCTTTCATCTTATTTACTGCATTATTTATTCCACCTAGTTTTAGCCTTACTTGGCTGGGTTGAAAGCTGTCAAAAGCAAGAAATGCCTTCAATGCTCCTTTGTGAAAATCTCTACAGTTTTCCTCCCATTTGTTACACAGATAGCGAGGAGGAGAGGGCAAGGCATGGAAAGCATGGTCTTACTAACCAGACTCACTGAGTGTAATCATTACCAAGCCCTTAAAACACATAATACATTTGAATAGCAAACAGTTATGAGCTTTGGACTTCTGGATTATTACTGAGGTATAATCCAAGTTTTCCTAACATTCTGGCAATTCCTGTGGGCTTATGTATTATCCACCTATTATTTGTTTTCCTAATTATTATTTTTCTTCCCTCATCACTGGGTAGAAAGTATAGCATCCTGGAAGCAGTTAAAATTCATCAAGAAACCACTGAATTTAAGAGAATCACAGGATCACAGAATATTAAGGGTTGGAAGAGACCTTCAAAGATCATTTAGACCAATCCCCCTGCCGGAACAGGACCAAAAAAACACACACAGCTAGGGCAGATCACTCAGAAAGGCCTCCAGACAAGTCTTGGAAGTCTCCAGAGAAGGAGAGTCCACAACCTCTCTGGGGAGCCTATTCCAGTGCTCTGTAACCCACACAGCAAAGAAGTTCTTCCTCATGTTAAGATGGAATTTCCTGTGCTCAAGTTTGAGTCCATTGCCCCTTGTTCTATCACAGGGCACAAGTGAAAAGAGGTTGCCCCTGCCTTCTTGGTGTCCAGCCTTCGTGTATTTATACACATTAATTAGATGTCCCCGCATTCTTCTCTCTTCTAGACTGAAAAGCCCCAGGTCTCTTAGCCTTTCCTCATAGGGCAGGTGTTACAGTCCCTTAATCATCCTTGTAGCCCTCTGTTGGACTCTCTCAAGTAGATCCCTGTCTCTCTTGAACTGGGGAGCCCAGAACCAGACACAGTATTCTAAGGGAGGTCTGACCAGGGTCAAGTAGAGGGGGACGAGAACCTCCCTCGATCTGCTGGAGACATTCCTCTTAATGCACCCCAAGATACCTTTGGCCTTCTTGGCCACAAGGGCACATTGTTGTCCCATGCATAACTTGTCTACAAGGACTCCAAGGTCCTTCTCCATGGAGCTGCTCTCTAGTAGATCACCTCCTAGCCTGTACTGGTGCATTTTATTTTTCCTTCCCAGGTGCAGGACTCTGCACTTGCTCTTGTTCTATCTCATTAGGTTCCTCTTTGCCCAGCTCTCCAGCCTGTCCAAATCTCACTGAATGGCTGCACAGCCTTCAGGTGAATCAGCCAATCCTTTGTGTCACCAGCAAACTTGCTGAGAAGACACTCTGACCCATCATCAAGGTTATTGACAAAGATGTTCAGCAGGACTGGACCCAGCACTGATCCCTGAGGGACTTTGCTAGTTACAGATCTCCAGCTGCACTCTGCACCATTGACCACCACTCTTTGGGTGCTGTTGTGTAGCCAGTTCTTAATCCATCTCACTATCCATTCTTTTATTCCACATTTTCTGAGCTTGTTCTCAACAGAAAGGGTCATCTCGTAAGACAGCATTGTCATTTGAAAAAATGCATTTGAGGCTGTCCATTGAAAAGAAAAATTATAATTGATTTCCCTAATTTTTTAGGATGGATGCACAGATCTGTTATAAAATCTAATTTTTTACAAACCTTAGAATTTTTACTTGAACATTTTAGTATCACTTGATCAGGATGGGTCTTCCCAGGTCTTTCATTTGGAAACTAGGGTGTTCATGTCATCCTGAAAAAAAGACCATCTGTAGAACAGTTTTGAGGACCAAGAACTCACTTGGAAGTCAGAGAAACCAAAGGAGATAGCTCTGCCATTTCTTAAGAACTCCCAACTTCCCATAGATCAACTTTTTCTGTGACTATTTGATCTTTTCTAACAACAACAAAAGAAGTATTATTTATATAAATGTGTCCAGAAGTGTTAAGCAATATTTCTCCTGTGCCATCAGAGCAAAGGCTCACAATTAAACTTACATTGAAAGGAGCAGATTTTCCTCAACCTAAAAATGGCTTATTTAGGTTACTGATTAATATGGATATAGAAACTTTTCTCAGTACCCCAGTACAGGCAAAACTTTTGTTGGCCCTACTGTCTGGTTTGGTAGAACATTGCTTTCCACATCAGTTATTGCAAGTGTGTTTCACAGTCTCTTAATTCATTTTTTTCAATGCTTGTCAGTACTAATATTTGCTACTGATCGTCATAGATAACAGAATCTTTTGTTCTGGCTGATTGTGAAGTCCAGATGCCTAGAACTTCAAAGATGACCTTCTACTATTTCCATTCCTGTTTCTACCTGTAGTGACACTGGTGTATTGCAAGACCAGAGAAAAACAAAAGACCAAAATAATGACAGTGCAGACCTCAGATTTAGCCATGAAATTCAAATGTACAAGTTTTTGGGATGACAATTAAGTCTCCTTTTCTGTACTTTCCAAGAAAATGTATCTGTAATGGTTTTGAAACCAACAACAAAAAAACAACCAAAAAATCCCTGCCCCCCCCAAAAAAAATAAAAGAAAAGAAAGCAACAAAAAAAGGAACAAAGCAAAACCTACAAAAAATATTGCAATCAATCCTGCATATTTATTCTCTCCATAAAAAGATATGCTCACTAATATATCACTGAATTTAAAACTAAAAATACTAAAAGCCATTCATGTCAACCCTGTCTTAACCCCTACAAGTAAGATAACTGATGGATTGTGATTAGGAGGGCCAGACTAATACTATGAGAATGTGCTTAAGTTCACACTGGTCTTGAATGGAGAATCATCTAGAGATCTCCCTTCTCAGTTTCCTTCTTAGTTACACAAAATCACTTTTTTTTTTTTTTTTATTGGAAAGACAAATGTATTTGGAAAGACAGATCTACTGACCTAAATACTGGAAGTCCTATTTAATTTTATAGGAGTGTTCTAATAAGTGGTTATGTATATTTTACAGTGGTATAGCATTCTGTGGCTGAGGCATTTTAGGATTATGTAGAAAGATTTAAAACATGTTTCTGCTGGTTTTCCATGGTCACCCAGTATATTGCTTTCAAGCTGGATTAAATCTTGTTGATTTCAACTGAACTATGTAAAAAAATTATGTGCATAAAGAATTACTTAAAGTCAGAATATATTTTTTCCTATACAGAAAAATAAAACCTTTGCTTAATTATATTAATTGTTTTAAGGCAACTAATTCTTAATGTGCTTCCTAATGAGGTGGACTCAAGATAACCTTAAGAGATGATGTACAATTTCCAACCTCAAATAACAAACTGCTGTTATTTTGTGTGTATTTTGGAGGGATTTTTTTTTTCTCTCATTTATTATCCCTTAGGCAATAACCCTGTACCATGTTACATATGCCAGATGTCTAAAGCCTCTCTGCTGGATGTAAACATTTTCTGAAGACAAAAATCAACACCTCATTATCATGCCGTGAACTTTAGTTAAAAGTGAAGTCTCAAAGTCATTGCAAAATGGCTATATTACACTTCCTCCTGGAGAATAAGTGGGCATAAATTCTCTCTTTCTGTTTCATTTAAGACCTTACATTTCACTTCTGCCTATTGGAAACACTTTACCTTTGCTGAAGTGAGCCCTTAACTGTACACCAAAGTTATATTTTTAAATATATTTTTCTTGGATTTTTGGGAAATTGAGTTTTTACTGACATGGATAATATTATTCTTTTCCATTGGACTTACCTAATCCAGTTTTATAGTAGTGTTTCATTTTGTTTTTTTCAAAAGAAATACCATCTATCAAGGTTATGCATACGTGAAAGTGGTATTGAAAACTATGTGTATATATGCTTTAATACATATACACACCTACATACGTGTACATACACATATGTAAAACTATAAAAATACATAAATGACAAAAAGGGTGTAAACTCTGATACTACTACATATTACAGCTATGTCTGTAAACTATATATATACACACGTATGTATACACAAATACATACTTGTTCCAGCTGTACAGTGTGATGAAGATGTAAAAGAACAGGAGCAATGGTTTAAACTCCCTGGTACCTCTGGTCACAATACAAGAAGAGACGATAAAAAAATCTTTGTCTTTGGTGTCTCTAGTTGCAATCTGAGACAGGCCTCCAAGGTGGCACAGCAAAGTTTTGTCTGTCAATTGCATTCATTCTTTTGATTGTTTAAGCCTGTATTTTCAGGAGCATTCATTAATTCTGGCCGCCAAACTGAAAGCTTGACTTGAAAAATTGTTGAGTCCTCAGCACCCATGTTAACTTTAAACCAAAGTGTTTCTTGGAATTCTGTCTGCATGGTCTCAGATTCAGCATTTTCCATTGAGAACACACAGTGGAAAATGTGGATGTTCAGACACTACCATGGGCCATTCAGTATTGCATTAATTAAAAAATTGTATTCCTACATCAAAGTCAATATCACAGTCTTCAAGTTTTCCATTTTAACATCTTATTGTGTCTTATTTTTGACATCACTAAATGAAACATCATAATAATGATCTAATATTAAGAAGACAGTATCCCAGTATCTGATAAGGACTCCTTTTATAAAGCTCAAATGAAAACATTCTAAGGCAGAAAAGGTTTTGGTTCCACTTCTGCTTTGTTTTTCTTAACTCTTTTTAGAATTATATAAGAGCTAAGGTGTTTATTTAAGAATAGTTCAAAGCTTGCTTTTTAATGTCAGTATCATGCAATCATTTTAAAATAGGAGATTGACAATTTCTAGTTTGGGAACCGCTAATCTCTCATCATTTCTGTGACGATTTGATACTTTCTTGGAATCACAGTGGTAAAACGGAATGACTGAACAGCTAGTGAAGAATGAACAAAATAAAGTTACATGGCATAAAGCAAAGTTATCTGCAGAGTTTGTACTACCAAAAGGGAAAGAAGATAGCAGTTGGGCATCTGGGTAGGAGTAGTGAGGTTGAAGAATAAATGTGTTGCATCTCTTGGCTCACAATTATATGAGTTATCTAAGGATTTTTTTTCTTAAGGCTGGGTTTCATAAGGGCTAAGTTCTGTCTCTCTCTGTTTCCCCATCTCTGTTCTTCTACTACTCCTGTCAACTATTTCTGCAGTAGAAAAAATATTAATCTGGTTGAAAAGGGAGCAAATAATTGAATGGTCACACCTATGCTGACCAAAAAAAAATAAAAATGGATTTACAGTTTTTCACATATTGTTCCAAAGAGATGAAAACAAGTTTACCTCTTATGTTGGGATTTTGTTTGTTTCTTTTTTCAACTGGCTTCTCACATATCAATTTTATTCTGACCATGCAGAGCACAGAATCATATATCAAGCTTAAGTGCAGATGTGGCAGTCCTTGCTCTATGCTGCCACCAGGGAGAGTGCCCTATAGGAAGCACACTTTTTGTTTTCAGGATCTGACTATAATGTGCATCTCTACCTGAAGTACAGAGCAGCTGTTTTGTTCCGCTACCCTAAACACCAAGCACAGGTGAGTGCAGATAACAGGTCCAGCAGCTCACCTGTGCTAGGGCTTCAGGCGGCCTGTGAGTTTCTACTGGAAAAGAAAGGTCTGCGGTTTTACCATTGAAAAGCATGAAACAGTGGCAGTAAGAAAACACCAGGAGTGAAGTATTTATGTGAGTTTGCAACTCAGTAAGACTTGATAGGTCTGAAGCTACGCCCAGCAAAGACGACAGGGAACAGTGAGATAAGCTGCAATGCAGAGGAAAGATTTGCTAATCACCCCTGCTGAGGGCAGAATGATGTCAGGAGAAGAGGGCATGAGAGAGACCAAAAATGTCAGGGACCTGCTCACCTAGCGGTGAAAAGGACTGTAATTGCTGAGTGTACAACAAAGAACATAGAATATTCCACATAAACATGAGGAAAAACTTTTTCACTGTGAGGGTGCAGAATACTGAAACAGGCTGCCTAGAGAAGTTATGGAGTCTCCTTCTCCAGAGACATTCAAAACCTGCCTGGATGAGTTCCTTTGTAACTTGGACTAGATGATCTCCAGAAGTCCCTTCCAACCCCTAACATTTTGTGATTGCATGATTCTGTGACTGGGGGAGGGCAGAGAACTTGCCAACCTGCATGGCTGCACCAGCTCAGTTTCACTCACACAGTTTAAGTATGAGAGCCCACCACTGCATTCACATTTAAAAGCAAGGAAAACGTAAGTGGTCAAGATAGTTTTCAACACACATTTACCATGGGTCATTCCAGTTTTAGCTCCTGTTTACACCTTCTCTCAAACAAAGATAGACTACATAGGGAGGTATGAGCTTTTCCTTTCTTTTTTTGTTTTGGTTTATTTTCTATTTTTCAGTTAGCTGGAAGACACATTTCTGCAACATTTCATAAGGCTCTCTGTTCTGTGGGGAGAAAAATTATTTGCATATTCAAACCTTTGAAATGTCATCTCTTCCTTACAGCACATCTAATCAATGTCACCTGCAGAACAGGACACCCAAGGCTCCTGTAAGGGCCAAGCTTTATTTGCCAGCTGGACAATCCAAGTAATGCCCTTTATGACAGTATTCACAAGGTTCAGAACACAGTGGCTTTGGTAATTATGAGACAACTTCAGTAAAGAAGTGCAGACAGGTCACAGATTGCAGAGTGACAATGGCAATTCATCTGGAACAAACAGTAGTCTCAAAGGTGCTTCAATTCCTGCCACTCTGAATGAAGTTTTTACTCAGAGTAAAATAAACCATAAGCTGTTCCTCTGAGCACAGGGCATTGTGTTCTCTGTCCTTTTAAAATGCAGACAGTCATTTTTTGTTCACACGTGTTCGCAGAGAATAAAAGAGGCATTCTGGATTTGCTCAGACATCCTTGTCATTCACAGCTTGTAGTAAATGTTATTAATATAGGGAACAGGGAAGAGGAATCACTGTAAGGCCAAAAGAGCCACAGGACATGCAGAAAATTAAAATGGCAGAGAGAACAGGAAAGAAAACTAGTAAGAGGATAGGAGATAAGAGAGCTAGATTGTAGGATGAAGGAAGATTATGAAGAAGAGACGTTCAGGTGGCAAAAGATTTGTGAGGAATAGCTCAAGAACACAAGAATGAATCAAAAAAGTGTAAAAATTCACCATGAAGAAAAATAATAGTTCTCTGAGTTCAATAATGTCTGAAACATTTAGAAAAAAAAACATTCTATGAAGCTTTCTGTTCATTGATGACACATCTTTTAATGTTAGTATGCCAAATGCCTACATAGCACAAACGCACAAGACTTGGTCAAGGAGTGTGGAGAGGTGGGACATCTTTCTGGAAAATACTTTTTAGGACCATAAGGCTTTCAGCTAGATGTCTTTAGATAAAATTGCAATATAATATTGTCACACTGCCACTGATTTCAGTAAGTTAGTCAGTTATACTAACTAGTTAGTTATACTGCCGATGGCTTCAGTTATACTGTCGATGGTTTTAAATGCAGATTTTCATTCATGAGCTGCAGCTACTGTACACACTCCTGAGTTCCTCTGTGACACCATGTGTTTTGTAATGTATGTCTGTGACTAATCACCCAATGATATTTTGAAAGCATCTACACATTTAATCTCCATTGATTTCTAATGACTGAAATATCTTTAAGAGTTACATGTCTAGTTGTCACCGGCTGTTGACAAATCTCTCATTTTTATCTTTAAACAATTTAACATCTTTTAAAATATGTCCTTTAATCCTGTAGTGCATTTTATCTTTCTATAAATGAGGAGTAATTGCAGTTCACTACCTCTCATAGGTGTTGAGAGACTGCAAAAAACCTGAGAACACATTTTGTTGAGAGTTTTTATGCATTTCCTCCTCCATGAAGTGGACTGCTTAAATGACTTTGCAATCTTTCTTTACAAAATTGAGATATACAGAAGCCATGGAGAGATTTTGTTTGTTTTTTAAGAGCCATCCTAGCTACTATGAAGCCATCTCTATTGCTTTTGGAGTCAATGACAATGGTCTTCAGTAGAAGGAACAATGGGAACAAAAACTGCTTCCTGTTTATTTGATGTAATTGTTGGTTTATTGCTGTGACAAAAAATCTACTTAGTAGCAAACATGGGCATCAGACATTCTTTTTCCCTTCTCTTTCGATTTTCCTCAGTGGTACAAAAGCTGACCGTCTATCCCTGCTACTCTCCCCTCTGTCATTTCTTGCCTGGAATCTTTTGAACTCTTTAACATGTACATTCTGCCACCATGTCTCATTCACATCTTGCTGATAACCTTGTCAGTGCATACTGACAGGCTCAACCACCATATAATATTTAGTAGCCACTAAGTTAATTGAGTTTCTTTTACTGCTTAAACAGCCAGTATTAAAATAGGGAGAGGAAGACCACATTGCTTGTCATTGCTTGTGATGATATTAATCTATTATTTGTTATTTAAAGGGAGTGACATATTATAGTCCCCTGGCGTTTATGCCATGTAACAGTTCAAGTCTGCAGCATTGAATAGAATACTGACATGTCACTGTTCTGCTGAAGCAATAGAAGTAGTAATACTGGGCATTCACAATCCCTTATAATTACTTCATCTGGAGATGCTTTAAAGAAAATAAAATATGTCGTTTTGTCATGATTATCTTAATTCAAGTGTCCTTTCTTATATTGGCTTCTTAAAAAAAGGACTTCAGTATATGTGTATTGGAATTCTATCTAGGGGATAAAGTGCTTGTGTACCAACATTAACACTTGCTCTTGGATCTCACATAGGTAACAAAGCAGAATCACACCTCTGCAGCAGAAGCAGGAGATAAGAAAGAGATAAAGCAGCAATGCACACAAAGCATGCTGTGACTTAGCAAGTTGACCTTCTTGCCTAGTAGAATCATGATTTAGGGGATGGCTGCTACAGATAGCATAGCTTCCCAGAGTAGTTCAGACCTTTCAATCTGAATGCAGTGACTAATAAGTTTTCTCTGCTGTTTGATATTAATTTACAAATGTGATTTTCTGAGTTGAATATAGGTAAACACTTTTTTTTTCTGGATCACAATAACATCTGACGTGTATTTAAACAAGACAGTGACATGTTGGGGTATCTGTATATCATTGTTATTTGTCCATGAATTCGTATGCTGGGACATAATTCAGAAAATGGAGTAAACCTTCAGTAACTGTTGTTTCTGCCACAAGAAGTAGTCCATTTGCCACTGGCCTCTCTGCCAGAACAAGATTTTGTCCAGTTGTGTGATGAACTGGATAGAGTGACTGATCACCAGTCACTCTTGAAAACTCTAGGGGGAAATGAATAGAGTTTAGCTAAATCAGCTCTGCTACCTGTTTATTGAACCTTACTATCACTCCATTTTGGGTAATAAGTAGTAAAGAGAACGATGGAATCTTTCAGAAGGGTATATTGAGTTTGTCATGTTAATAGAATTACAACACTGGAGTGTAATAGAATTACAACACTGGAGTTCTACTTACTTAGATTTTACCTGTCGTTTGTCTTCACAGGAATTACTCCTCATTTTCCTTACGCTACCAAGTAATTAGTACACTTGACTGGAATGCAAAATTCTGTTGCTTGTATTTAAAAATGTATATGAAGTCCTTTGTATTTTATACATATACATATACTACAGGACATATGAGGATCCTGTTCAAATATGTTACACATAAATGTAAGATCTTAATAATTTTTTACTTTCACAGAAAATTGTTAATATGGCAGTAAAGACAAAGAAAAAAATGTTAATCCATCTAGCTATATATTTTCCTATCAAAGTTATTTAAATACTTGTCAAGTTACAGAAAAATGTTACAGTTTTATTTTCTGTTATTTGTAGCGTGGAAACCAATTAGGGTAAAATAGGAATATTTTCTAAGGTAAAAATAATGAGTCCAAAACAAATAAAACTCACATAGTAAAATATAGATACAGGGTACAAAGAAATTTGTGGGTGAGATAATAAGTTTACATCCCCAAAGTGCCTTTTAGAATCAGAAGGTTTTAAAAAAAATGTATTTTCCTGGTTCTGGAAGCAGATGAATAAAATTAAAGCAATCTTGGACCAACACCAGAATTTAAATTGCAATGCGCTTCATGTTTTCCCCTTCTTTTGCCTTCCTCCCTGCCAAAGCTTGGCAGTTCCATTTTATGGCAATCAAGCTGTCATGTTCTTGTATCATATATCATCACCAAGAAAACTAGTTTCAGAATCTCAGTGTGTTCACAGGTCTCTGAAGATAGTTCTTGCTGATGACAATGAATGGATTATAGAAACATAGAGTCATCCTATGATCTAGGAACTCTCTTACCTAAGGCAAAAATATAAGTCTTGGTTAATGTTCAGACTAGTTCTCACTGCCATTGAAAGTTTCCAAATAGGAAAAAATGATGATTTTCGCCTTGCCCTTCCCACTCCATTTAGATGAGGTGACAGCCTACTGTAGGTCTTCTCTAGATGTTATAAGGGTTCGATTAGACTTAAAGACAGTTAACAGAAAGTTAAATCAGCTGTTTAATTATTTCCTTCTTACCTCAGTTGGGGCTACTGTATATTTCACTTCAGTACATTTATGGAACATAGTAAAATCTAAGCATGACTTCTGTTTCTCATATGCAAACATTTCAGGCAAAAAAATGAGGACATTTATCTAGTATTTCTGAAATACAGTAATCAGTGGTTGGAGCCAAATTTCTGAACAACAAATGAGAAGTTTAAATGGATGCTTGGGGCTTTAAAAATGGAAAAAAGCCATTTCCCAAGGGTTTTTTATGTATAAAAACATAAAAGGAACCCTGACCTTGTATGTTTTACACCTCATCACTTTGTACAACCATTACTTGCATATTTTAAAGTGTGCTTCTGCCTAAAAAAGAAAATATCTCAAGGTATTTAGGCAGAATTTATTAATTTTCAATAAAGACCAAATAAATTTGGTGGTTAAGTTCACTAAAATCACCTATTAATAATATTTCTTGTTATGGGACAAGCACTTTTTGGATAGAATTGTCTAGTATATACATGAGATGTAGCATGACTGAATCAAAGTGGGGTATATCTTTCATCCTATGAAAACTTTCACCTTTCTTATAAGTGGATGAAATTAGTATGTTTACATAGAAGATCAGTGCAGTAGAACACTCGGTTCTTCATATTGTTTCCAAACTATGTTAATGTGCTTCCTGATACCACATTTTATTGTTTCGCTGAACTACACTGCAACACAAGTGCACCTGCTTATAAGGAGAAATGCATTATGCAAATACATGTAGGCAAAGGTTTTTTTCTTTCAATAAATTGCAAAACTAGAAGCTACAAATATATATTTTTTTCTTCTAGTTTGAGCAGCAGTTCATTAATAAAAAGGCATGATAAAAAACATGAGACTGTGTTATTTTCCTCAAAGTCTGAGAAAAAAACCTCTAAAGAGAGTCTTCTTTGACTTTTTTTTTTTTTTCTAATTGTGTGTTTGCTTTCTGTGTGGTACTTTTATTTCAGCTTAATTGCATTGTGCCATTCTGAGGCAACTATTCAGCTACCAAGAATTATTTCCATGTTAAGCACTGAGACTTTCAGTTGAACTTTCAGATATCACTTTATTTAAATAGCTAAATGGCAAGATAAAATTGTTTTCATGTGTTCATGAGTTGGGCCAGCTGAAAGATTAAGAGGAAGGCTACATTTATTTAAAACCAGTACAAAAAGTAACCCTCTACAGTAACCAAAAAGAATGAATCATAGAAATGATAACTCATCTTCATGAAAAATCTGTTCCTCTTGTTCTTAGCATTTAAAGGGAATTAAACCCTTGTGTGGAATGAGCCCTTATACAGATTGTAGGAAAAATAATAATTTGCTGGGGATTCTTGTCTTAATTTATCTGAAGAGGAAATCGAGAAATGGAAAAGATAACTCTAAACAATTTTGTCTTATCTTAGGATTTGATGCTTAATTGTTAAAAAGCAGGATATCTGTCCTGTTCCTCTACATATTATTGGTATCAACATGGAATGGTCATGGATATAAGAAGTCAGGTTTTCTTCCCATTCCTATCCATGATTTGAACTGCTTTGAAACAACCTCTTTAAAGCTTTAATATACGTCTCTTTGGGGAGCCAAAAGGGTTCAATGTAAGGTACACGAGGTCTATCTGCACAGAGCCATTTTCTGAATGAGAATATTAGATTGTAAGGAAAGTAAAATACCAGAATTTATTACATTGTTCTTTTCTTGCTAATCACATCAAAAGGAACAAATGTCTGAAGATTTTATTGTCTAATCTAGGGATTTTGAAAATGCTTGACTTCAAAGAGTAGCTTTATTCATTGAAGCAGCACCACAAAGGCAGTTACTAAGCATACCTGTAACTATATTATTGTAAATCATTTGTAGTATCAAGGCCAGCACTAGGTGAGCAGAAAAATAAACTTGCCTATTGTGGCATTATTTTTTTATTTATATACTCCTTCAGTAACAATTTATAAGAACTTAAATATACCAGGGACTGGAGACTGAGTAGTAGTAACCAGTGGCTGTAGCTAATATATTTGTTATTGCATAAAGGTGTTGAATCTGCTAGGCACAGAGGCCCCTTTCAGTATCCCCAGCCTCATTAACAGAAATGTGATGGTAGCCATTCCATAAAAATACACTGCACCTAACAGCAAAGACTTCAGATTTATTTTATTCTTATAGTTTAAAACATGTTCACCTTGTTTTAACATTGCAATTTGGCAGACGGATTTTACCTCTGAGACCATTTTCCTGTTCTTTAAAAAAAGCCCTTTAAAGGCCTTCCCAACTCTCTCTTTTTCTCCTTTTACACCTGAACTGCTATTAAAAGCCTGCATTTCATCTGTAATCTCTAAAATCTCTTCTACACTGGCAGGCATTAACATCCACAATTACTACAGAATTTGGTGCACTATCACCAAATCTCCCCTGTGTGTGTGTGATATACACATATATCTGCATCTCCTAAATATATAAAGATTTATGCATCTGCAGTACTGGCTTTCAGATGTTAGCATACAAGTAACTCTTTAAGAAGGCTGGACTCCTTGAAACAATCAAACTGAAAACAAATTATCCATAATACCAATCCCTTTTCTAATGTCAGAATGCTTTCATTTTTTATATTTGTTTATTTAGTGGTTGTTACATTAACATTCATCATAGTTAGGTATTTCAGAAACTTCTGATTACTCACTGACATTTGGTCATCTGCAGCTCCATCTTTGGTGGAAATACAAAATACTTCTGCGTTGCATTGTTCCACTGTTTCAGTCATCGACAGAAGAAGGTATGTTCCTAGGCAACTTGCCTTGTGTCCTGAAGGAGTTGGGATACTGACTCATAAACTCAAAAAAACCCCTCAGGGCCTTGGAAAGCTGACTCAGAGACCAGGAATAAAATAATGTGTGGCATTTGCTATTTAAACAAGTAAATGGATTCCAGGTCTGCAGAAAACTCTGCTGACGCTGAAGCCTCTTTCCACTCTTCCTCCTGCTTAATTAGAAGATGCTCATGGGAACCAGTATTTGAGTATGGTGTTCTCTAGTCCTTTGCCCTCACATTTCAGCTGTCATTGAAACTATGAGCAGTTTGCATGTTAAGTTAGAAGATACAGGATATAGGAAACCAGTGATGGTTGTAAGAGGTTAATTTCTAGTCTCTGATGCTTCTAGAATGTTGTGTTTGCTTGTTTGACCTTAGATATGCCAGTGACTGCTTTTAACATTTGTTTGTTCCTTTTTCTGCCCCCTCATCTGGTAGGTCATTGGGTAGATGCTATCTCTTTGGTAATGTTTGTCGGACTTCTTAAATTGTTGGCATTTCTACTTTTGAAAGAAAAAAACACGTTTGTTTTTACCTCTGTATGTGTGTGTGTACATATACATATAGAACTGTTTATTGCTCAGAATGACTTGAAAATTTCCATTGCAAAGATTGTGGTAAAAAGACTGTCATGGCAAAATAGCAAAGCATTATCATTAGCCCAGGTGTGTGTACTCTGCAATTCAATCTTGCAAGAATGTTATTTCACTCTGTTCTTTGCTTTCCCAAGGAAAATTAATTTTCAGCTTTTTCAGGCTCTTCAGTTGTTACATATGGATGTTTTCAAGTATCAGCTACTTGAAAAATATCAAGTCCTGTGAGAATTAAATAAAGTAAATTTATTTTAGTTGTCTGCCACACCATTTTAGAGACTGATGTAAACTTCACTTGCAAATTCCACTTGGTTTAAATCAAATGAAATAACAACCTGCAGAAAATGTTCATTTCAAAAAGGACAAGGTATTTTTGGTAACATAAATAATGACAGCTCACTTAGGAAGAGGGAAGAAAGGACTTTGGATTACAAGGAACACATGGACTCATCCAAAACACAGACAATAAAACACTTAAGTGCCAGGGGAAATATGCTCTGACAGAGTAGGAAGGATCATAAATTATGTGTGTTTTTCATGTTTCTCAGACATTTTGAGAGATAAGTAAGTGATCATTGGAACTAAGGTTTGTTTATTTACCTGGTGACAATCAAGCCTCATTTCAGTCAAATAATCCAGTAGTTACACATCATGGACCTCCTGATGCTTTTTCTTTCTTGTGGTAAGTGGATGCTCTTCCATAATTATCTGCTTTCAGTCAGAGCAAACAAGATTTTTTTCAGGATTCTAGTCTGCTGTGAGGTTTAAGTTATTTTTTCCATCTCATGATAAATCCATCAGGCTCAATAAAAAACTTACAGTACTTTCCTCACTTTGCTGCTGTTTCATGTTTCTGTTATCCATGAGTACTGTCAAGAATGAAGCTTAAAGAACAACTTAATAATGGGGTGAGATGCTGCTTTGATTTTAATGGGGTTGCAATGACTGTAAACCAGGGTGAGTTTGCATAATTCTCTGTACAACTGTTACAATCTATAAAGGATCATCTTCTGCCTCACACACCACAAAACCCACTAAAACTGAAATAAATTCTAAAAACCAAGTAATCTATAGAGCTGTTGTTTATTTAAACACCTAACAAGTATTTCTGTATTACCGTGAGAAACAGCCCAAAAAGCATGGAAAGGGAGAATTAGTAAATGACTTAATTATGTTTTGGAAGAAATGTAACAAATCATTTTTTAAGATATAAAGACTAAATTTCCCTATCAGCCATGACAGAAAATATGTTGGAGCAGAGGACCAACTATGAAAGCTGTCATAACTGCACCTTCTGCATTAGTCTAGTGCTGTGACCACAGTACACTAGAGAAATTCAGTACCTTTCATAAGAAGTCTGCATTTCCAAGGTTGCTTGGAATGCAAACTCGCACTTTAAATTGAAATCTTCTTGTTTAAAAATAATAATAATAATAAAAAATAAAACCCAATATCTTCAGTGCCCTCTCATTTATTTGCATTCTCAGTGGATTATGCATATTGCTGTTGCTCTGATGAGTCTGAAGATCAAAAAACATAATTAATAGGAGACTAATTTAAACAAGTGTTTTTTGGGGCCTGCTAAGTGTTTTTTATTTCCTTACTAGTTGTCAAACACATTGATAATTTTTTTAGAAGAATTTACATGGCAATTCTGTTGTTACTACAGCTCATATTCAGAAACCATAAGAGAGGTTCTGTTATGTCAGCAATCTTCTCAGAAAGTATCAGGTAAATAGTAAAAACCTATGCACCCAGTCATTAAATTCATGGCCCCCAAAAAGCGTGGGTTTGGTCAGTAAAAAAACCCACAAAAAACAGAAAAAACACAAGAACAAAATAGTGTATATAATTTTTTTTTAAAACAAGAAGAGAAAGTGATGCCAGATGAAATAACCTTCATCAAGAGATCTCCATTTTTTATTCTATAATTATAATTAAGAATAGCTTTTCCTTATTGTTATCTGTTTTGGTGGTGGTTTTTTTATTATTTATTTGTTTCCATTTTGCTTTGTGTATTGGTTTGTCTTTTGTGGGGATTTAAAAAATTATTTTATTATTTAAACATATTTGGTAGATTCAGCACATACTTTCTCAAAACTGTTAGACAGCTCTCCCTCCTTCCCTGCCTCCCTCCCGTCTTCTGTCTCCAAACTATAGCACTTCCAGCTGGGGAAATAATCAGTTGTTCTTTGGCCTGTCTTTTACTACAAACCATAGGAGCACCGATTAGTTCAATTGGTCACAAAATATATTTTCCTACAATTTTTCTACTTTCAGAGAAGAGGAAAAAAGAAATTAAGGCAGAAAAAAAATATTTATAGCTACAGCACAGGGATAGGTATTTCTGAATTATGACATTTCAGAGTCAGGTATTTATCATCACATTGCCACTCCTTCCTAGTCCACTACAATTATATCAGCTGAAAACTGGTCTCTCGGTTTCACTGCTATCAATTTAAGCAATAAAGAAAATTAAACACTTTAAATATTTTTAAAAATTTCACGTATCTGCTCATAGTCTACTCTCTTTGAGCAATGAATAGTCAGAGCTTTAGGAGTCCATTTTTCTGTGAGACTGAAGGAATATTTTTTTTATATATTAACTAGATGAATAATCTGGTTTACAATGTAAATAATTCTCAGCCTTTTCTGACTGCTGAACCTGTAGATTCATATGTTTCAGTGGTTTTTCAGGTAGTGTGTGAGTTCTAAGGTAGAAAAACAGTATTTGCTGAAGATTGTATTATTTTTTCAATATTGTCTGAATGCATTTTCATTATGCCCCCTAAACTCAGGCATAATGACCTGTCTATTGAAAAACACTTACAATTAATATAAGGTTTATGGATAAAAGGAAAAATCAACTTTAAAGATTCAGGTGGAGACTATCAATGAACTGAAAACTTTTAGGTTGTCCTTTAGATATTCTACAGGGAGCTGAAGCAACAAGACTCTTACCTCAGCATCACTCAGTTAAGTGAAATCCTTATAGGAATTAGACTTTCTGAGATAACAAAGTAAATTCAGAGACTCAAAGATATCCACATGTCTAATTCCACTCAGTTTTGTTGGAATTAAGGCAAGTAAACACTTGGGAAATTTAGATTTTAACATCAAATTTGCCACCCATAGAAATAAATTGAAATAGTTCTAGAAATCACCACTACACACTTTTTGTTGTTTTTTTTTTTTCCTTATAGTGAAACCCATGGCTGCACAGAGTAGAGAGAAAGCTGGAAAATCTTGCAGTTAGTTATATGTACAGGTCAAGTTTGGACATTCAGTTTTTTAAATTTGCCTTCCACTGAAAAAAGCATGTAGCTAAACCCTTTGAAATACTGACTCCAGTTCTGGGCCCCTCAGTTCAAGAAGGACATGGAACTGCTTGAAAGAGTCCAGTGCAGAGCCACAAAGATGATGAAAGGAGTGGAACATCTCCCTTATGAGGAAAGGCTGAGGGAGCTGGGTCTCTTTAGCTTGGAGGAGACTGAAGGGTGACCTCATCAAAGTTTACAAATACATAAAGGGTTAGTGTCAGGAAGATGAGGCCAGGCTCTTCTCAGTGATGTTCAATGATAGGACAAGGGGCAATGGGTGCAAGTTGGAGATAGGAGATTCCATGTTAACATAAGAAAAAGCTTTTTCACTGTGAGGGTGACAGAACACTGGAACAGGCTGCCCAGAGAGGTTATGGAGTCTCCTCTTGAAACATTCAAAACCCACCTGGATGAGTTCCTGTGTGACCTACTCTAGGGGATCCTGCTCTGGCAGGGGGGTTGGACTAGATGATCTCCAGAGGTCCCTTCCAAACCCTAACATTCTGTGATTCTGTGATTCTGTGATTCTGTGATTCTGTGATTCTGTAATTAGTTTAGAGAAAATGCACTGCTTTCAAACAACAAGCGAAACAACTCAAACCTTATAAAAAGAACAAAGTCTTCATCATCTTTTACCTCAGACATGCTTTTTCAGAATTGCTCTAAAGATGAGCTTTGTAACTTGCCTCCTGTTATGTCAATCTTTTTTTATCAAGATGTCCTACTGTGAAGATCAGGTTACCATGACTACTATGATGCTTAGGCCACGTGTAAAGTTTCTATTTGAGACTCATTCTTACTAAGAAAATAAATATTTTATTGAGGAAAAGAGAAGGAAAAAATTAAAATGTTCAGCATGACTGCACTTTTTCTGCACCAAGAAATCAGACTTTAGACCTATTTGAATTAAGTCAGTTGAGGTAAATTTGACCAGCACTTTACTCAGACTGTGGAAAACATCTTACTATTTTTAATGTAAATCATGAGTGAATTTTGGATCTGGATTAAGATGTGAAGAGCTGAAATTCTTCTATGAATGTCCGTTTTTCTTTCGTCATGTTTGTTATTTCTCTTAGACATGGATTAAATATGTAAGTTTGTTTTCTAAACAAATGTTTCCTTCTTCCTTGTCTCAGTTTTGAAAAGTTAATGAAAATATTATTAGAGATGTACCTACAAGAATAATTCACATCTGAACAAACTTTTTTTTGGGAATTTACATCTACATTTAATGAATTTCACAACTGGCCTTTATCTTTGTGAAACTATTTAAATGATCAAATGCATTTTGAAAGGAGAATGGATCACTATGATGTTGGCTTACATCAAACTTTATAGCAATACACTGTCCAGGTGCTACAAAAATATTTGACTGTCATTTTTGGGCATTATCAACACCAGCTAATGATTATGAAGAAAGCAGCAAGAAGGTTGTACACAAAGATCCACTGGAAGGTACCAGTTCTGCCCTGATCAACACCATGCATTTGTGCTGCTGGGAAGACAGCTACATGGGCTGAACGGACTTTTGTGATAGGCTTCTACCACATAAGCCAAAGTAATTGTGTTTGTTAAGAAAGTTACTAGAACTGCAAAAGTGGGTGAAAAGATATATTTCCTCCTCAAAGCAAGGAAGAACATTGCAGCTCCATTTTCTTCATTCACAGGTCAAAATGCTCTTGCTCGAAGGCTTTTGACAAAGGTCCATTGAGCAGATGTAGTTGGGTGGCATTTGGTACTCTTCAACATGAAATGTTATGTACTAGGGTATCTTGAAAAGTAAACAGATCCATGTGTATTGCAAAAGCTCATGAAAGGAAAGTGATTCTGGCCCAGAGATTACAGTACCCTAATCCCATTGCCTTCAGCAATAATCTAAGTACTGGCTCTGAGAAAGTGCTGTCATGTCTTTCATTTTCAATATATGGTTCTAGGTGACCTTAATATAAATTCTTGAAATTTGAAGTTCACGGTCACATTACTTTCATATTCAACACAGATATTCTATGTTAATATAAAATCACTAAGTTTAAACATTTTCATAAGAATAATTTTCTTATAATTGACAGTAAGATACTTAAAATCATAAAAAATATGTATCAACTAAATTTGCACGAATAGCCTCTGCACTATGTGTGAGTAATGGTATAATTTGTGCTTCATTATAACTACAGTTTGAAGAAGTCTAATAAATAATTAACATGGATTGTAATAAGCATACTGCAGAGTGGAGTTCATATGCTTTAATTACATATAAGTTCATTTGCAAAATGTGTTGCAACTGCTTATCTATCTGTTTTATAACCAAACTTTCTCCAGTCAGAGGCTGTAACGTGCAATTAAACAACAGCAATAACAATTGTTGAAAATTGATGAGCTACTTATAAAGGCAGCCTTAGTATAAAGTGTGTCCAAGAGAACCTTTGTACTTAAAAAGCTATTTTTAAGAACCAAAATAGAAGTATATAGTCTTCTCAATTGCTAATATTATTTAAATTTTAAAAATCTAAGCCTAAATAGAATTTCATACAAAAACAAATGTACAAATTTATACGCTTTTGCTACAATATATGTGAAAGTGGTATTTTTCCACTTTTATTTCTTGTTAACATACTGAAGTACAGAAACAAAACTTTGCTGATTCCAAAGAAGGTATTTCACTTGGTCAATATAATCAGTTTCACAGGTAAAGCAGATAATATTTGCTCCTTTTTTCTTCTTTTTTGAAATTTAGTCTTTCCAGTATCTTCTGCCTTATCAGAGGTGGACTTAATATTTTTTTACCAAAATTAACGTTTCCCATACTAATAAAATGTGGATACTACACCACTGGTATGAAATTTCCTTTGTCAAGCACAAGCCCATGCTTTTCTGCCTGGCAGAAAAAGAACTGGCATAGAGACAATGCAAAACTTATATATTTGTGCTTTTTACAGCAGGTTTATGAAAATTGTGAGAGCCAGAATTGGAGACACTATACTTTAACATGGCACTTTCATATCTACTTCTTAGCTTTTACAGATTTGGAGAAGAAATAAGGCATGCTGATGTGTGTCTTCTATGTTCCAGATCTTTGCAGAAGTAAGGAACGTTGTATCTAGGTGGTTTCTAATGAAAGAATTACCAGTTTTGTAGTGATTTTACTCACAATGGCTAGGTTGAAATGCCCTTGATATATTCACTTTGCAAAGCAGTTAGAATAACTAGTAATATTTCTATCTCTTACTGAATACCCACAGAAAACAACAATAACAATGACAACAATATTAATAATAATAAGTATTATTATTTTTCTTATTATTTCTATGTTTTATTGTTATTATTGTTACTGCTTCCACAAATAAATTTCAAATATTCACATCTTCTGAGAATAACACTGTCACTGCTACAATGTGACAGCAGTAAAATAAGACTCCTAATTCAGACTACTATGGCTTTTATTTTCACAAACTGGAACACTGATTCAGGTTTTTTCATTATATTAGGACTAATATATGGTTCCTTCAGTTTACTACCATAATTTGACTAATGATTCATATAATATTTGTCAGCACTGGCTAAATCAATCCTGTTTGTTCTACTGAAAAATAAACAACTTCTTTTTAATTGTTTGTCCCTAAAAAACATCTCCAGATGAGCGTTGAATTACAAATAAATTCAGTTATGTGCATATAAGCTGCAAAAAAATTACTTTGAGGATTAGATTGGCCCACATATCATAGCTGGATGCTCATTCTAAAGTGAAATTATGGCAGTTTAAAATGTCTATGTTTTAGTGTCTGTTTTTTGTTTGGTTTTTATTTGTTTTGGTTTTGTTGTTGCTGTTTTAGTTTTGGGTTGGTTTTTTTTGCCTTATTAATCCAAGTTTACCTGTAAGAACAGAATTTATCCTGTTGCAAAAATCTAAATGCCCTGCTTGGGCAATTAATTTGCATAACATAGGTGAGTGGAATATAAATTTGAATATAGTTTGAGGAAATAAAACCAGTTCTAACACCCCAGTCCATCCTTTCTTCCACACTATCTGAAAGGATAATTATCCTCAGGGAAAGTAATCTTTTTCAATATCTATGCCACTTTTACTTTAATCTCTTAGGTGCAGGCATTTTTTGTTCACATGTCAACTTTCTTTACACAGAAAACAATGACTGAGAAGAATAGAAGTGGTGTTTTTTGTTATGTCAGAACTTGGCATGGCATTTACTAAAAAATACATTTTGATTCATGTTAAAAAATGGCTGTGTGTTCTACCACTGACTTATATCACATGTTCAGTTCTAGACTGAGTAATGATTGATGCTCAGTGCCTGTCTTAGTTGGGTATAGCTATGCTAAACAACTGATTATGACCATAGTAATAAATACCAACAATATAGAAAAGGAGACATTATGCTTTCTTCAAATAACATTTTTTCACCAGGGACGTAGTTGGCCAAAGTTTAGCTAGATAATTGCAATAATGTGTGGCATCTTTGTATTACATCAAAGAGGACGCTTTAAAACAATTTAGTGAAGTAAACGTATTGCAAAAGTAATGCACCATGAAGATGGACAGCATCCAAATATGATCCATGGAAGCAGTAAATAGTCTAGAATTACAGCAAGTCATAGAGTATAAAGACATGCCGCTTATTTTGATGTGACATTAGACCTGAAAATTTCCTCTTTTATCTCTGTTACAGCTTGCTACAATTGAAAATTAGTTTTCTTCTTACAGCACTGATGATCTCTATGAGTGCTGATACTTGCTAAACGACTGTGGAGTGAATCGTGGACCAGGTTTGAACAAGTAAACTATTTCTTGGTCAGAAAGTCATGATGGTGGATCAAAGCTAACTGGAATAATTTTTCATACTGATGATACTCAGAGTAAGCTTTTGATTTTCTATGTAGATTTGTACTGTAAGCACCAAAAATATTAATTGTGAGTACGTTCCTTTTAAGATTGTTACTGATTTTTCGTACTTCTTATGTTTAAAATAAGAAGGTTTCTTGCAAGTTTAATAGCATCAGAGTCAGTGTTTTCTTAAAAGCATTCAGTAGAAAAGTGTATGCTTCAACATACTGAGCCCTTGTCTGTCTCTTAAAAACCTGAATTGCATAGGCATGTTCAACTTAATATTTTAGAGGAGGGGAGTGACTAGTTTTTTTTTAAAAAAAAAACCTAAATGAAATTTTAAAGAGTGATATATTGCAATGTATTGCAATTGAAAAGTTTCTTTTCAAAATAAATCAGACTATTCTCCACACTAGCTGAGATAAAAGTAGCTGGTGTGACACTGAAATTCCTCAGGGTCTGGGACACCTATTTGCTCTCCAGCTCTAAAAAAGTCTTAAATGAGCTTGAATTCATGTACAGACTTCAAGAATTATAAGATCAAACCTTTGTATATATTCAGAGGAAACCTAACTTTGAAAGGGAGAAGGGACCTAAAACTCCTGTGACGTGGATACTAGTTTCATGGCCATACCACCATAGTTGCTTCTGTTGCTGAATGTACTCTATGTCACCTCCCATTAAGCCAATAAATCAAATGTTTCATGATCAGAAGGTCTTTCAGATACCAGAGTGTAAAACTTTTTTCAGCTTTCATGCATTAAAAGAAACTAGACAGCAGCATGCATTTGGAATAATGGTAAAATAAATAAAAACCCCCATAAAACCCAGTCAAGTATGCTGGTCAGTCAACTATGAGATAAATCTTAAAAGTGATTAGTACAGCTGTCTAGATTTTATGCCACCTGATTAATGTTTACCTCAGCTACTCTCGCTTTTTCTGTGGTATTGGCAGCATTAATGCAAGTTCTGAATCTTGTACAGGACCCAGTCATGCAGTATACATGAGAGCAAAGTACTTTTCTCTTGCAAGGACAAGACCCACATAGCCTCATAATATTCTGGCTAATCAAAATTAGTAGTTGGTTTTGGATGAACGGGCCTTGAATATGATTATTCTTATGTTTTGCTGAATAAAGCTATCATAAAGATAGTTCAGGTTTAACATCAAAAAGCTTTCGTTCACTTTTCCTTAGCTGAAAATCTGCTAAACATTCTATTTGAAATCCAACTAAACCCCACTCGTAAAAATCAACTTATAATCTAAATGTGAGTCTGGGGAATTAACACTAATAACAAAATTATTTTAGCCACACACACACACACAAAACCATTAAAGTTTGTTTTTCTCTTTTAAGGGGGTGAAACATGGGACACAAATATGAAGAGTAAAGCAGAGCTGGGATAGATGTTCCATTAGTTTTAATTAATGGATTTGAGTTGACTTCTGTTAAAACTTTTGAATGTCTTACATATTAATTCTAAAGTGTACCCAAAAGAAGCATATCCTTTAAGACAATATCATTTTTCATAGAGATGCTGGTTTAATAGCCCTGAAACAGCAATACAAAATTAAGCTTAACTGTTTCATTGGCTAGGAGAAAGTTACTAGCATCACATAGCTCTATGACATACTCTATCCACTTTTGCTCAGGACTATAAAAACTAAAGAAATTGTATTGTGATAAAGCCTGTGCCACTTGTGCTCCTCTAACATGACATTATTGTTGAATATACACCAACAGATCACTCTTATTCTCTCTCTTCCTGTATCTTTCTCTTCTTTCTAAGGCAAAAATTTTCTCATACTCTCCTTAAGTGAATAGCCCAACCACAAATGTCATATGATTTTAGACCTCCACACGCTGCATGGAAGAGGTGCAAGATGTGTGCAAAGATTCTTTCTAGCAGTTAAAAAGCCCAAGGTGGGACTGCCCTAGCCATGGGCTGTCACACCTCTAATTTCACTGTATGAGGATAACAGATGCACAGAACCACAAGGGTTGCAAGGGACCTCTGGAGATCATCTAGTCCAGCCTCCTTGCTAGAGCAGGATGCTGTAGAGCAGATTACACAGGAACACGTCCAGGTGGGTTTTTGTTGTCTCCAGTGCTGGAGACTCCACAACCCCCTGTCACATTCCACAAAGTGGATATGGTGGTATGTGATCACAAAGTGGGCACAGGTAGAGTTCCCCAGAGGTGAGGGTTGATTCAGGGAGATTCAGACTGGACCCCCTTTCTTTCTAAACTCCTTCTCAAAGAGGAGCCTATGTGTGGCTGGATTCAATCCTCCTCTCTTAATTAAGTAACCCAGTTGGTGAGATTAACCTCTGGAATTCTCTGTGGTATTCTAAGTGTAAGACCATTACCCAGGAGGTTTACACAAAAGGTTACTCAAAATTGAGTAAGATTATAAAGCTCATCAAGAAACCCACAACAGTATCGCTCACAAAGCAACAAATTTCAACTAGCAGAACTTAGCAAAATCGTACTCTTAAAACAACAGTTTACAACTGGAAAAACATAGCAAAATTAGAAATTATGTTACCCCTATGTGCTAAGAATAAGGTTAGCAACAGAAAGAGAGAGAGAGAGAGAGAGACAGAGAGAGAGACAGAGAGAGATGAAGAAAGAGGGGATAGGAAAGATATTACCACCCTTGGATGCAGCGATGATCTTGGTAGGAAGCTGTGGTCCTTGGATGGCAGGCACGTGCCCCGAGCATTTTAAGTCTGCCTCTTTTATGCTTTTATGTCTTTTGCAAGATGGCACTGTGCCTCCATAGGGCTCTTCTTGCCAGTTCCTGTTCCATATCAAGTAAGGACAGTGTCCAGTTTATCAGAGTGGTTACCAAACAAGGGGTTCTCCTTGAGAGAAAAGGGTCCAGGTGGTTATCAAATGAGGGCCCCACCCAAGCACAATACCCTGTTTGTCAGGGTAATTGTTTTGAGACAAATATTCTTTTTGGGACTTCACATGACCCTGTGGCTCAAGCAGACATCTTGATATCTTCAGGAAGATCATCTTCTTAGGTGGTGATCCTAGAGTACAGTGGGACAAAATAGGAGAAAGACAGGAAATGGCATGGGTAATCATGCACTGTATGCTATGTCAATTAACAAGAACATAAGACCTACCAAAAAAGTTAGCTCTAATTTATCAACCATCTCATGAGGCCTAAAGATTGTAAGACAGATGATAGCCACAAGCTTGGCATCTTCACTCGAGCTGCTTTAATTGATGTGGTGGCATTTTGCATGGTAATGCAATATTCTCTGTTGGTTAAATTTAACATTCCACAGACTGCTTATTCTTCAATCAGTTTTACATTCAAAGCCAAGTGGCTCTGAAGCATCGTCTTTGGAAATTGCTGTACCTGTGACTTTAGTTCTCAAAAGCATATCTAGTCCAATTACTCAAAAGGTGCACTTTCCAAGTTATGTTGTCTAACAAGAACTGATGTCTTTTTAGGGTTAGATATGGGGTAAATAGGTTTTCAAACATGAAAGATACAATAATCTAGCATTTGAACTCCACTTAGTGCCCAACTGGAACTCTCATTGCAGTCTCACCTCTTGGCATGATCATCAGGAAGAGACAGTAAAATTAAAAACACAAGATAGGCATAAAGAAGGGATATCCATATTACACCTTAAGCCAATAGGATACTTTAATGTTGAGTAAGAATAAAATTTCCCATTAGATATTCCCCATGCTAATCCCAAAGGGGCTGGATATATATACTACATTTTCAGGTATACTGATGTGTAAAATATAAAATGGTGATAACAGTCTTGGTGTTCAAGGGTGTGTTGCTTGCAGGGCTTTGTGAGTATAGGGCACTCAACATTTTCCCATCAAAGAACTATAGGTGGTGTTACCTACAATATTTTGATAGTTATATCAAAAATCATGGTAGGCCTTATGTTTCTTATTGATCATTTCACTACTGCAATGTTTACCATTAAAACACAAGAATCTACACAATAACATAAGAGTGATATTTTCAAGATATTTTCCATTCATTTAGTGCAATCTTTACAAACCTCACACTAAGATTAAAATAGCATCACAATAATAAATGGAAATGGTCAATCTGCACACAATAGTATCACAATTATATCAGCTGAAATTCTCCATGATTATTCTAACTTTGAAGACCCATTTTCAGGATATTTTCACTATCTTCCAATGGATAGAGTGGCCACAATTTATTATAATATTTTTCATTTTTTCTTTTTTAGGAGATCCCCTCTAAATATGTCCTAATATTTCAGGATGCATCCTGAAAGAGTACAAGGGGTACACTTTCTCCTCCCTCAAGTACCCTTAATTGCCACAATATCTCAATTCAAGCATTGCACCTGGTGTTTCTCACTGCTTGACAAGGGAGAGGAGCTGAGGGAGTCCCCGATCAGCAGGTAGGTGCATGCTGTAGTCTGCTGCAGTCCCTTCTCCATGTCAGATGCAGCAAGACAAATCAGGCAAGGCTGGCGATCCCATTTGGGTTGCCAAAACTGTTATCCTAAATCTAGGGTTCATCACCTGGTGGGTACTGAGGCAACTGAACACACAGAGCTGAGATACTGTTTTATTCCAGTGTTGCAGAAGGTTGGGTGCTGGGTGGTGATTCCACGAAGCTGCACTTCAACTTCTATAATACCAAGTGTTAGTGGCAATGAACCTCGTCATTATCAATACTCTGACACCACTGACTCCTAGCCAGAGAATGAACCTTTTGATGAGGATCAGCATGCACAGATTACAAAAGTCTGATTTTTTGTTTTTCTTTTTCAAAACTACTAATAAAAAAATCCCACATACACAAAACAACAAAACAAAACAACCTCAAAGAGTGACAAGCTTGAATAAGCTGGAAAGAAAAAGCACCTTTTTTAATTACAAAAGGACAGATTACCAATTATAGGAACAATTCTTTTCCTGATAAAGACACAAAACAGGTTTAATAAAATCAAGAAACAATGTTATAATAATGACAAACAATGGTTGGAGGGACGGCCAGGAGCCTTTGTACTGTGTCACTAGATATTCCTGGACTGGTGCAAGAGAGATTATAGAGGCAACCAGGAACATTTGTATAGTGCTGCTAGAGGCTGGGATTAGAAGTATCCATCAGAGAAGCTAAGGCACACCCCTCGAGGTGCTCATGCAGTTTCCTTATTTTGGAGCACAGAGCACCCTTGCACAGGCCATGTGCAGGAGGTGTTATAATGGCGATCTCTTGCTCCTGCATGTCACCAGGAAAGCTGCATCCTCCCACACAAAGCTGATGACTGCTGCTTTTGGCCATAGGCGAAGAACCTTGTGTCTGCAAACAAAAGGCTGAATCTATCCCCAAAACAGTACAAATGTCACACAAGTCTATGCCAGGTGCTTGACTGATTCTAGGCAGAGGGCAACAGATAGTTATGAAATCCAATTTTAAGATAAGTGGAAGATGCATATTCATCAAAGGAGCTGCTGATTGAACAAGTTCTTGAATCAGTCCAGCTCTCTTAAATGGTTACATTAAAACCCACTGATTCAGAAGGTAAAAGGTAAGTTCAAAAGTTCTGCTAGAAAATTACTTTTTTTTTTCTCATCTCTCATTTAAAAGCTAGTCACAAGAAAAATAATTTCGAATAGCAGAATGGCACTTGTGGAATAGCACAAGTATAAGGTTGAAATGAGGATGAGCAACCAACCATGTCAGTCATCCTCTAGCCCTACTTGTGTTTTACTTGATAGGTACAGTGTAAATCATCAGTTCTGGGGCTTAAATGCTTGAAAATTACAGATCATTCTCCCAGTTTCAGCTTTGGTAACTCAAACACTTCAGATTTTTGAAACTAGTAGTATGCATATACAAAAAGAAAGTGTAATTCTGTTGTGGGAAAGATTTTCAGAAGTGCCAAAGTTTAGTGTTTATTGTCTATCTTTAGTGTTCATTTTTTGTACATATATGTTTCTACACTGATGCAGAAAACAGAGATGAATGTGTGTTATCTCCCCATGCTTAAACATCTTTCCCTATATGGTTTGGTAATCAATGCACAGCATCATATTTCACCTGAGAAGAACTGCTGTGGGAAGGTATGTGTTGATGGAGATAAATGCAAGGGTTAAACTAACTAGTCCAGAAATCAGCAATAGAGGTAATAATATTTGAAGCAGACAGGAATAATCAATTCTAGGCTGTGTGACCTGAAATAGAATGGGGAAATAACACCAGAGAAGGGGAAACAACTTAAGACAGATTGGCTGCTGGATGTCAAGGAAATCAGTATCTGAAGAAGAGTTACAATTTGCCTGCTATAGGTCTATGTGCATGCACCAATGCATCGTGTGAATTTGTAAAATTTTTTGTCAAAGGAATGGCAAAAAAAAGAATTAATGTAAAACCTCATACTTCTAAAAATTTTACAAAAGAAAAAAAAATTACTCAAGCCTGGTTAAACTGATAACATAACATTCCAGTTTTGTATTATGTTCAGTTTCAATCATAATGTGAAAAGCTCTAATTGCCTTCTCATTATAAACATTTCAACTTAGTTCTGAGCTGTATTTTCTCAATAGTCTTTCAAAAAGAAGTACAGGGATTCTGACAGAAACAAAAAGAATTATGTGATGTACCGTGTTTGAAATACTTATTTTTACTGCTCTGGAGGATTTAAAAGATCTAAGTTCAGGAAACTTGTCTGCAGTTGTAGATGTACTTTCACAAATTTTGTAAGGCTTAGTATTTGATATTTTTTGTTTGTTTGTTTGTTTGCAAATGCCTATGATTTAAATAAATAACAATGACTTTTCTGTTAGTCATGTGAATTGCTTTTCAATGCAGGAAAAAAAGCTGACAGGGAATATTCAGACAAAATGTTTCTAATTAGAAAATAAAATTTTCTAGAACCTATTATAATAATTTCTTAGAGTTCATCTAAACCCTTGTTGTTCCAGTCAACAGCAATGACCACTCATATGGTCTATTCCAATCTCTTCCCTTTTTTTATGAAAGCCTTTGAGAAGTTTGTTGGATTTCAGTTTGAGATGGGGGTTGGGTGGGAATCACATTTGAAACTTTGAAGTTTTTCACTAATCATATTTCCCTCTTTCTTATCTCAAAAGAGGATTGTTTTCCTGTCAAATTTTGATTTCCAGCTGGAAGTAGTTGGAGAACTGCTGTGAAGGAGACATAGGGGGAATGGATAGAAGTGAACACTTTCCATCTCATACACTGTTGAGGAATTTTACAGCTCAAAGAACTTCTCACAGAGAAGGCAGCAGGAACCTGGTAAAAGAAAAAAATTATATTATTTGGAAAACTCTCAGGGATACTTTGAAGTGAGACTTTGAATGAGACACTTCACTGCACACCCTGTTATTTTACTTGGAAGCTCTTTTTTTTTTTTCTTTATTTTTTTTTTCCATGCATAATGTAATACATCCCACTTCATCCAATGCACTGTCTTCTAGTACTTATGTCAAATCAAAACAAACATTTCCTTCAAGAAAATTACATCTACTAGAGAAAATGGTGGTTTTTTTCCCCCATAGACTGCCTTTTGAAACAACCCAACAGTGTACCAAATAGAAGTAGCCTCTTTTTTTTCTTTTTTTTTTCCTTTTTTTTTTTTTTAATTTCTCTCTCTCTTCACTCTATTTAGTTCCCCATGTAATTAAAGAATAAGCTTTCTTTTTCTTTACAATAAAGATGTCATGCAACTAATCCTAACCTACAAAATCATGCCCATCAATTC
The DNA here is from genome assembly GCF_020740795.1 of Apus apus. Lineage (NCBI taxonomy): Eukaryota > Metazoa > Chordata > Aves > Apodiformes > Apodidae > Apus > Apus apus. Next base: position 100,862,611 of record NC_067283.1, read on the forward strand.
TGTGGCTTCACTGAACCTATCATCAAGTCAGCTTATTGATGAGAAAGTGTTCTAGCTTGTGGTGGAACAAAAATTAACAGCAGCCAGTGGCAAAATGTTCTCTACTTAAGAGTACACAACACAACTTTCAAATGAAATAGCTTGCTTTTAAATGACCCTGCTGTCAGAGCAACACAAAAAGAAAAATGAAAGCAGTGGAATGCAGTACAGCACTGTGTGCTCTGCTTCCTAATTTACTCAGACGTAAAACTATAAAACTTCTGAAAAGTAACATATTTGTTTTATTGTCTTCACCAGCTCTTTAAAACACAGCTTTACTTGAGAAGAACAGTAGCTAGCAGAGAATAAGTCCCAGAATAAAATGCCCTGGTCTTCATCATGCACTCTGCAGCACTTTGGTGCCTATTCTGTTGCAAAGTATGGGGGAAATTTTTTACGTCTTATAATCAGGCTAAGAAAATAAACTGCTCTGCAAATTTAACTATTAATTGTTGAGGTTTTTTTGTTTGGGAGTCTGGCAGTTCTTAGAGGATTTGTCCTTAGGAGGACAACTCTGAGGAAAAGATGTTTCCTCTGACAGACACATTTGCAAAACCAATACCCAGATCTTAATAGTGTTGTGAGTTCTGTATTGTGTTTATACACAACATTCTCATGTGTATTTAAACAAAAAATCACTAGCTTGTATTGCAAGATTAGGCAGTAAGTCAAGCTTTCAGTTAGAGCTGGGTCCCACTTAAAAAGTGAACAGCATTATTTTTGTATTTTACAGGTTGTATGGCCCATTTTCATCCTAATTCTCCACTCAATGTTTTAAATATTTCTCATTTCATAGTATGAGCATTGATCTCTCCTTTTCTGCTTTTGTGTGATTCTAAGCATCAATAAATAAATAAATAAATACATACATACATACATACATACCCTAGAGTATTTACTTTCCCAAGTTTAGCAAATATTTATTAAGACATTTTTAAAAGCAGTGCACAAGTGAAGAAAAAAAGTCATTCTTTGAAAAATAGGCAATCAATCTCTTCTGGAGTTAAGTAAAATGCATAAAGACCCAGTTCTTCACCTCAGGCAAACTTAGAAGTTAGTCAATAGAGCTTCGTTTAGTCTCACGGGCCCCGCCTTGTGAAAGTAGTCCATATATTGAAGTATTATTTAACAAGATGTAAGTGTTAAGTACACAAACATGAAAAGGAGAGTTCTTCTAAAGTTTTTGGAAAAAAAATGTATCCCTAGAACCTAATATATTGTTTTGCATGGAGCTCAACTCAATCTGAAGCAAGATGCTTTGTGTGAGAAACCGAGTGTCTGCCTTCTCGCTCCTTGCATATTTACAGACAACATCGTGCACTACATTTAAAGCAAAACTGACAATGACTCTCCAGACCCTGTCAAATCACCTGAAATCTCTCCTCATTTTATTTTTTGCCTCTGGAAAAGCCTCAGAGAACAAATGGGTCTTGTGACATGCCTGAGAAATCTGCAAGATTCAGGCTCCAGTGAACCGAGGCACAGAACAAATCCTGCAGTTAAGGACCCATCACTGACTATCCCTTGACTCCAGCCCCTTGTGATTAAGCCAGGAGCCTGTTACCTTGAGCACGTTAGATGATCTCAACTGTCATGGTGTCAGTTTTTAAACACCTCAATGCACACTTTTCCAGCACAGCTTGACAGGGACAGGTGCTATTGCTGAAACCATTTGCATGCTGAAGACTGTACATGCTGGACTGAGGCATTTGCAGTCTAATCTTCCAGGAACTGAAAAGACAAACAGTAAACCTGTTGTCTGAATGTAAGAACAGTCAGGCTTCTGTGAATCAAATAATTTCTGAGCCCCATGTTGCAGCGTCCGTATTTCTGCTACTTTTTGCACATCTGTGCTTATATTTTTAAACATTTATAGTAATTTGTATAGATGTTAGCACTACAGCATTAGAGGGAAGTACTTGCAAAGAGAAGCTGAATTGCATCACAATGAAAACAGGTATGACTAAAAACTGTCTGAAGCTGAACAGGCCTCACCCTGCAAATCTGCAATTTGTTGTACTGGGAATAACACTAATCATGACTCCCATCCTATGTTACACAGTGTTCCATGATGTGTGAACACTGGATCATTTTAATTCTGTAAGAAAGTGTCTGAAATTCCATATATCTAATATGATCATTCAAATGTTAATGATTCTATTAGTAAAACAGAGCATTTATTATGAAAGGCAGAACATCTGCTCCATGTGAAATTCACACTTTTTTTTCTAGAAAGCTTTTGTGTTAAAGTTTCATAACACCTCAGAATATTACTCCTTAAAGAATGTAAAAGAAATGTATTTGCATGTAATTTGGTTTTATTTATGTTTTAGAGCGCTTCCTATGCCTGCAGTTTGTCATATGCATAATAGTCCACATATCTATGGATATAATTTAGTAGAAATATTCATATGTTGTCACTTTTCCAAAACAAGATTTCTAGCTACTATACTGATCATACACTGATGGGAAAAGTAGCTTAATAGTGTCACTCTGCCATTCTAGTTCTACAATTATGCACAATTTTCCTCTAGTAATATTTATATATATATTGGGATATTTAGTGCACTTGAGATGGTAAAATAATTGGATTGTATTCCTAAGGAATCAAGTCAAGCTGCTCAGCATCAGGAGTCAAACTTCTGAGTTCCAATTTTTATACTGATAAAAGTTAAATGGAAAGCTCAGAAGTTTATATAAGATTTTTCTAAATGTATAGTCTTATGGAGAGTAGGTATAGTCTAGTCCTGCCTATAAGACTCTAATTTTTAAATAACTTAAGCATCTACTTAAACAGATGCTTTAGACAGTTGTCTATAGTCTAAAATTGACCTGCAGAAAGACTGCGCAATTAGGTTTCAGTGAAATAAATGTATATAATTATGTGGTCTAATTAAGAAGACCAGTCTAAATAATTATTTAAGTTAGCTTAAAAACAAACTAACAAAAAAGCAAATATGCTTACAATTTAATAAAATCCCAGGAACCCCATACATCCATCAGCAACAGATGTAATATATTTAGGAAAATATTAATGTTTAATATTAGATAGAATTAGGAATATTTTCTATTAAGATGAACAAAAACATGTTAAGAAAATGTTTCATGATAATTACTCATGATAATGAAAATTTTATTTCAGAATGTGATTCATATGTTGTCCTAATATTGCTGCTGATGCAATTTAAAGAAGAAGAAATCATGAAGAAAAGTTAAATTCTGCTCAGCATGTGAGAAACTGCCAGTCTTAACCTAGCACTTCTAGTCTCCTTCTAATCTTGCATAAATGAAATATTCCTTGATAATCTTTTATTTCTGATATTACATCTCAGGTGCATTTGTCTGCCAGGTACACCACGATAACATCCCTAGAAAATACCCCTCTATTTCAGAGGAAAGGGAGAAGGCTGAGGAAAAGGCTTCTGTATTTGGAAAGCTCAGCTGGAAGGTTGTTCAGGTGTATGATGTTGACTGGATGATGTTTTGTAACTTTGAGCTTTCCGGTATTGCTGTTCGATCCAGAAATTTTATTTATTGTCTGTTGGAATTGAAGACACTTGGATTCAACAAGTGTAAAGAGTAGTCTATATCCCTCTCTACTCCAAACAACCTCAATTTCAGAATTAAGAACCATGTGGCCCAACCACAGCAGAAAAGATATTTGTTACAGAAATATTAAATTTCAAATGAGGCCAGTTTTCACTAGTTAGAATCATAAAGTAAATGAAATGTCATGTCTAGCAGGTGGGTGTAAAGTATGTTTCTAAGTTTATGTATTAGAATACATACCCATAATGAAAGATAAGTGTTCTTTCCTAAGAAAATAAAATGCTATATGAAAGAACAAAATAATTGAAATAAATAACAATCTCTGGAAAATAATAAGGAATGAAAAAGAACTGTATGAAACAAAAATGTAACAGAAAAGAGGAAATCACGGGAGAAAAATTTTATAAAGGATATCAAAAGGACAAAGTCAAACAGTTTTCTGTGCAATCTTTAAGGGACTCTCAAAAACAACTCTGAAGAATTGAGAGATAGAACAGAATCAAATGTAAGAAGAATAAAAAAATACTATCTTTGTTGAAAGTTGTTTCAACATCTGTTCTACTTAATTACTGAAAATAGGACCACTTATAAAACAAAGCACCTTCTAATCATTAATTCCAAGAAGTGATAAGATACATTTTGGAAAAAAAAAATTACTGGTAGTAAGTGATAAAGTCTTTTAAAAATTTTATCAAATCTGACAAGATGCTAGAGAGATTAGACAAGGCATACATGATGGGGAAATTATTACCGAATACAACATCATAAATGAGGACTGCAGTTACAAGGTGTTCTCCTACAGAGTCCCTTCAACAAGGTACTTGAATATGTAAGAGTTGATGTTTTTTTCCTTGGTTTTTCCCAATTTGTAAGTCCATTACAGCAAGTGTGGGTTAAGAACTGCTATCTAGTTTGTTTACTGTTCTCAGGCATATTGACCCATTCTGGAACTAATTGAACTAGCTTTATATTACTGCCTGAAGGCATTAAGAATACACTACACATTTCACTAATGTTTTTTTAAGGCTATTTAACTTTAAAATATTTTATTAGCAATCATTTTTTGTTATCATAAAATGTCCATCAGCAATGTTGAACTGCAACACTGAGTAAGGCAGCTGTAACATTTTGCCTATCAATTTTTAAGATTTATCTGCAAGGATTTCAAGTATACTGAACAAAAATGTAACTGAATTTTAAAATGTGCATGACTAGTTCCAGCCTGATTTAAAAACTTAAGCAATTTCAAATTCTGGAGAATGGCAAATTTTATCTGAAGCACACTCAAATAGCTACATCGTGGCTCCACTGAAGTCTCTTGCTGTATTTGTATTAGTCTTATCTGCAGACATTAGTGTTGACATTCTTTTTCTTTCTTTCCTGCAAAATCTAGGTGGCAAAGAGTGGGTGAGCAGCTTATTCTATTCTGAACAAAATTAACAGATTTCATCTGCATATGCTGTTCCTGAAGTAGCCAACTATTCCTGCCAAGCCAGGTTGATAAAAGCAGTTGGTTTACACAGATATGTTGACGAGATTGTCTGAAGACAACAGCTGCAGGCCAAAAATAGCCTATACCTGATTAGCAATAGTGTCTTCAAAGAATGAAGCTACATAAACAAAATAGAGAGTTGAAATTTAAGTCTGATAACAGAACAAGGGGGCAATAAATTGCAGAAATCTCAAAATTCAGTGGGGTTTTGCTCAAAAAGAGCCACATCCGAAACGTAATTGCTACAATATGCCATCCAGTTGGCCAAATTAGGTAAACTGAAAATTACTCTTGTCAATCCTGGAGAGAAATTTGACAGCTTTCAGGTTTAACCTCGGAAAAGTATTTGTGTTACATGGTTTTGATCAAAAGTAGTAAGTATTAGTCTGTTTGGATTGTCTCCATAACATGGGAAATCTAGAAACCAGAATTAGGTATTTTTGTTCTTACATGGCAAGTATAACATTATACACGTGCGGAATAAATGAACAAGGTAAAGAGTAGTTCTGGCACATTTCTTATTTTCTGTATGTGTAAATCAAGAGCAATCAAGAATGATCCTGCAGTGCCAAAGCAGATATAAATAAGAAAGCACAGACTTAATGTGTCCAGTGGAACCGTCAATTGTTGGTTAATTTTCAGTGAGAGCTAGTACATGTTCAGCACACCAGCTTTGTGGGTGCCTTTTTTGTTGCTTAAAAAATAAAACCAGGATCTCCTTGAACATATTTTTTCCTGTGGAAGACAGATGGATTGGGATCTAGGTTTACTCAGTAGCCTTTCTATAAAAGGAACAGAAGTATGGACCTGATTGCTACTGCAGCATGTGTTGTTAAATTTCTGTCCATGGCTTAATATCTCCTTATTTTATCATTCACATTTTTAATCTTGTGTAATTCTGCCCTGGCAGGGCTCTGCAGAGGCTGCTGTCTTTCTCAAGGGGATTGGATTTCTTTCTCCGTGTCAAAAAGATGAAAGGTGTAGCAAAGTTTAAAAAACATTGTTTAAAACCTGTGAGACTCTTTGGAGAGCTGAGTAATATACCTGAAAACATTATTGTTTGTAGCTTTACTCCTGGAAATCAACACACACATGGAGTAACATCAGTTCATTAAGTGATTATGTGTTTAACTCACATCATATAAAGCTCAAGTAAATTGCCTTTGCATCTGTCATAAAAAAAAAAAAAAGGTCCATTTAAAATGAACCAAAAAGATAGACCAGAACTCTTCAGTAGTATTTAATTAGCTGAAATTTTAAGGACATTTTAAGATTAAAACTAGCTAAAATAAAATTTGGCTTTTTGTCAAAAGGGTTAATAACTTGGACATAGTTTCAAGTATTCATGAAACTTTATCAGTATTAGTTGGAGTATATGTAAATATGTGTGTGCCTAGAAAATAATATATTTTCTGACTCTTAAAAGGGTTAGCTATTGTCAATAAGTACACTAAAATTTAAAGGATATATTTTCCAAAAAGCTACTTGGAAACAATTTTCCCATAGCATCTTAATATTCATTCTACTTCTGTAAGCATGGCTTTCTTATAGACCTGAGCACAAACTTGAAGTGTACAGTAAGGAGTTGCAGTGTCACAGGTTGATGAGGCACCCTGAGGTTATACCAACAGAATTCAGCCCAAGTACCGGGACTGACTTTCTGTGAATGTTAGTAAGTAGAGTATTTGAACCAGAGAAGTATTTTATCTTATGCATATATTTCAAATGAAGCTAAGTTATTAAAGTTACTTTCACTTATTAAAATAAAATTATGTTTGCCTAAGAGTGGGAAAAATATTGTGCAATATTGATATCAAATAATATATTTTACAAAAAATCATGACAGTATTTGTATACATTTTCTTCCTTCTAAAACTACATTTAAGCTTCTTTTAAAATTAACTGGCCTAACAATTTGTATTCACAGCTATCATAACTATTCTTCCTGTTGTAGGTTGTTTCTAATATTCATAGGACAATACACTGCATGAAGAGATGATGAAATTGCTCAAATTTGCTATGCATCTCATTTGCTTCATATGCACTCCTAGTACACAACAGTTACGGAATTGTTGCTGATGCTAGCCCATACTTTTAGTTCTGACACAAGGAGGATTGAACCACAGAAACACAGACTGGTTGGAGTTGCAAGGGACCTTAAAGATCATCTAGTTCCAACCCTCCTCCCACTAGACCAGGTTGCTCAAAGTCCGGTCCAGCTTGGCCTTGAACACTTCCAGGGATGGGGCATCCACGGCTTCTCTGGGCCAGTGTTTCACCACTCTCACAGTGAAGGATTTCTACCTAATACCCAATCCAAATTTACCCTCTCTCAGGTTGAAACCACCCCCCTCACCCTACCACTACAAAAAGTCCCTCTACAGCTTTCCTGTAGCCTCTGCAGGTGCTCTAAGGTCTCCCCGGATAATTTGTTTCTCCAGGCAGAACAATGCCAGCTCTCTCAGCCTGTGTCCATGACACAGGTGCGTCAGCCCTCTGATATATCTGAAAAACTATATTTGGTCTTTGATAAGCCTCTGTCAATGTGGAGCTGTCCTTTCTCTAAAGGTAGCTTAGGGAAAGAAGATCAAATGAAGATGGCAGTAAAAAATTGGAACAAACTAAATGTTCACTTAAAAATACTGGAATATTCCCCTGTGAGGTACAGCAAATGCAATCACTCATATTCATTAATTTGTATGTTGACTCAGAGTTGCTGATTGCCCAGTGGAAATGAGAAAATAATTAATTGTCTAAAGGATATTTTGTTTATTTACTACACCAGTAAAGTGTGATCACAGTGATAATTTACATACAATAATAATTAATGGATAATTGTGTACTAAATATAGAATAAAGGGATATTTAGTTTCTTGAAAATTTGAGGTGAAACCCCAACACTTCTTTTCATAGATTTAAGGGTTTATTTTTATTGTTGGGTTATTTTGATTCTCTTAAATTATCTCCTGCTTTATTACTAAGATAATGATAGTCAACACAATCTGAAAATGTTTGGGAACAATAGATAGAGTGGTTTGCTGATGGAAAATGATATTTTCTTCTTAGTTTTGAATTAAGCAGAATTGCATTTCTCTTGCTCTTAAATATATTCAAGCATGAGGTAAACTAACTGTGTTACATATATATTTGGGTCGGGAAAATAGTAATAGGAATAAATAGGTGACAGCCATTCATAATAATTCACCTAACTTTTCAAAAGAATTAGGAGAGAAGCCTCATGACTATTGCTAGAATAGTTTCAGGTACAACACAATGCTAGAAGTGGCAAGATACTAAGCAGATGTATTGTCTTCCAGGTGCAAGGTTTATAGAAGAAAAGATTATTTCCAATCTCATTTCAGTTGTAATTGAACTATTCCCAGCGAAAGATAAATTTTCACTAAATTGCACCATGGCATTTTCATGGTTTTGACTTGGCTTAATACAATGTGACTTAAGTGCATGAAATAGTCCATTCCTTTCCGTACAGTGAGATGCACACAGAATTCTGAAAGCTTAGAAGTTAAAATTAAAATATAAGCCACCATCCTCCCTGAAAGAAAAAAAAAGCTCATAACCAAATGAAGTAAATAATACATCATAAAAATGTTCCTACCCCCTTTTAGATAACTTAAAATTGAATACTTCATTCTGTCTAATTCTTATCTTTTGTTTGTTACTGTTCACACCTCAAACTGGAGAAGTCTGCATGTGCCTTACTGAGTTCACTTTTTACTATATGCTACACTTTCTTCTATGATTCCATCCTATTATGAACAATGTATTACTGTAACAAACCAAGACCCTTAATTTCCTTCCCGATATACTAATCTGTTGCAGAATTAATAGCTAGTCTACCACTCTTTTTTCCTTTTCTAGGAATTACATCAGATAATTAAAAAACTTCTATTTCAAGAAAAGGGACTTTAAAGGATTGTGATGCATCTTGAATTACAAATTGTGACTGAGAATAAAAACTCCCTAGTGGCAGAAGCTGAGGACTTTTTGTTTCCATTTTTTTTTTTTTTTTTTTCCAGAAAGTTAATGTTCTTGTGCAAATTTCTTTTAAACCATGTTTTCCATTGTTTTACTGATTTGCATGAATTTCTTAAAACAATACCATTATTTGATAGTTCTCACTGTACCTGCCTGTTCCACCTACATTACAGGTCAAGCTTGTGTGGGCCCTGGCTTGCCCCAGCTGCTAGTTTGCTAACACTGGCACAGTGAGACTGAAGGTTATGGGGTGAGACTGCAGCCACGGAGCAGCACCCAGAGTCCTGGACCCACAGGGACAGGCAAGTGTCACATAGCCAGTGGAGCAGAACACATCCTCTGGCAGTGCATATGTCACCCTGCTCTGAGTCACTTCTAGTGATGGCAAGCATTTTGCCAGATGTGTAGTCCCTGCCTACCATTCAGCCTCCTGCTTGATGACTGCAGGCAAGGACCAGATTTTTCTTGCAATATTCTTGTAATACGTAATTTTTCTTGCTTTCCAGTCTTCAAGTCAGGAAAAGAAACATACTGTTTCAGAGTTTATCCTCTACTAAAAGATTGACATGCAGGTGACACTTAATCTGCCTCAGTCCTTCCTGCTACTGAGCTGTGAGACTGAAAAATGAACCTTTTCAACAGAAGGCTCACAGGATACAAACAGTAAGTGCATCTGTGAGTTGAGAAACATGTTCTATCACATTCCCTTTTTTAACTTTTATCTCTCTCTGCTTAAATTCAGGAAAAGGAATTGCTGATAGTTTTTCAGGATTCTGCTTGCAAATCTTCCTTTGTGTTTTAGTGGTAATCCCACAGCTGGGGTAGAATTTACTGTGGTCCTTTGTTATGCCTCAGCTAGTGATGAGTTTTACTGCTGAACAGCTACAAATTCTTTTAACACTTTTGCTCATACCAGTTTTAATAAAAAAGCTCAGTTTGACCCAATACACAACATCTTTATTTGATTTAATGTGTCCGTAATAAATAGGAAATTATGAAAATATTTTTCATAAAGCCAGAGATCATAACAGTCATCCTGTGCTTCCCCAGAACTTAAAGTCTTGACACATCAACCAGTGGTTGTATGACATTATTTATTTCCTTCCCTTTAGACAAAGGAGGTTTAAATACACCTAATCTACTGACAAGGAATATGTGTAGTTCATTATTATGAAATGTGGATACATTTAGGTGCTTCAGCTGCTTTTTTTTCTGTGTTTTTGGTGGTGGTGGATATACACGAAATACAGATTTTATGCCTGAGTGTTCCACCAAGGAGACAACAAAATAATCAGAATATTTTGTCCCTAGCAACATAATTAATAATAATAATAATAATAATAATAATAATAATAATAATAATAATAATAATAATAATAATAATGCTTTAATTTAGCCAATTCTTTGCTTTTTATTCTTTGCTTTTGTGTAAGTTTCCCAAAATGCCCAAAATGCTGTTTCAGACCTGATAAATACCTTGTCTGAGTTAAAATGAAGGTTTTCTTCCCTGTTCAGTTTGAACAAAACTTACAGATTTTGCCTGCTTGTTTTTGTCACCATATTAAAAAATGAATTGTTTCAAGATCAATGCAGCAGTATTCCAACTTCTTTTACTTAGTGCACTGGGAGGGAAGGAGGAAATACATATATATATATATATTTTTTTTTTTTAGTTAAGACATGAGTTCTTAATTTCTTTAGATTTTAAGCCTGAAATTTGTATTTCATGTCAGTGTTTTCAGAGTATCCAGTAATTTTAAATGTGTTAACATATTATTGCACAACCAGAAACTCAGTACTTTCCAAAATCATAACAATTTTATCTATAAATTAATAATATATAAGAACTTCTGAGACACAGTGCTTTGTGTTATGAAGAGCTAAGTAGTTTGCAATGAGCAGTTGCTCTAAAATGTTCTGAATCTCCTCTTATTAAAAAAGAAGGTCCCTTGGAAGTCATAATATAATAATTCCTTAATATAGTACTGTATTTGAAAATAAAAACCCAGTTCTAGGATTGTCTCTCTCTTACAATGACAAATCAAATTGTGATTTGCAGGACTGTGAGACTGATCTAATTCCTTAGGTCATATTTGCTCCCTTGCTGTTTCTACAGTTTCTCAAAGCCAAGCATGATCTAATAATATTTACCTCTTTGCCCTTGAATCCAGGTGCTAGTTATCGCTGTACATTTCTGCACAATCATCCCTCAGCTGGTTCATGAACTTGAAATAGTATGTCAGCAGGTTATGGAGGAAACTGTTAAATAACTTACCTAAGAGGGATAATTTTACTATGTTCAGAAATGCATATTATCTCTCAGAGTTTTTATTTAATATGTGGATTGCCTTCTGTAGACCTATGTCTTACTTTAACCGCCTCCATGATTACATTGATTGTAAGTATGTTGATAGAGGAAGTGGAATTAGTGCAGCACTTTTCCACCAAATTACCATATAACTCAGCTTTGCAGAGTTGACACTGTCATAAATTAATAATATGCTAAAGAAAAGGCAATAATTTTCACAATGAAAGGCAATTCCAAGCAAATTTTCCTAGAGGCTCCCAGCATATCACTAAATATTGCAGAGAATAGATTACAAGTGAGGGGACAGAGTTAATTGAAATTAGGGTATTTTGACTTGTTGCTTAATGTTAACCTCAAAGGGGTACAAAACTCTGCCATGATACTGAGTGGTTAGGCAATAAAATGGCAGAGGGAGCTTGAAAACAGTTAATGTAAAGCAATGTTCACAGGAGAAAATATTTCAGCTGTATGTGGGAACACAGTGATGATGAACACAGTTTCAAATTAGCTATCACCTCTCAGGAAAAACGGTCTTCACATCTTTATGGACAAAGATGAAAACACACCAATCTTGGGCACACAGCTAGCTTTTGTCCTTCAAAAAAAAGGGGTAAAATACAACTAGAACATATAAAGAGGATACAGAATGGCCCGTACAAAACCAACCAACAAAACCAATAGATTACAACTGCTATATTTGGAGAAGAAAAGGGTATTAAGTAATTATTTTTTTCCAGTTTCTCAAAGTGCAAGATGTAGCAAATACCCATTGAAACAAGAAGTGTATTTAGAACAAAATAACAGACATATATTTCACACCATATTCTTTCTCACTCTGTGAAAAGATTTCCACATTTTCCTTCTGAAGGATAAAGGGTCTTTTAAAGATTTAATAGAGGTTCATGAAAAAACATATTTAACCACAGCATTGACCATGGTAGTACGCATTGAACAGCCAGCTCATTAATTACTAAATGCTTGGACATTAACCTAAAGAGAATTAAAAAAAAAAATAAGAAAGCAAGCCAGAGAAGCCATCATCCACTACATCAAGATCTACTGTTCTTCTGAAGCTACAAGGGCTTAATCTTTCTATATGAATGAACAATGTTGTACCTGTGTGTAAGAGAAAGATTTGAAAGTATAATACTGCTGAATATTCAGATACACATAGGCTAATAGTAATTATTTACTTCCTGTAGTATTATCATTTTGATCTTATTCAACTGAGAGAAGGTTCCAGTGAGCCTTCTCAAGCAGGCTAAGCAATGGTTTAGCAAGCCGTTCCCTACTTCAAATTCAGAAAAGTTTCAAAAAGAGAGAGGGATGATTGCCTGGAGACTCTTATGCTTTAATGCTCAGATTCATACCATTTTGACTTAGGGGTTTTTTAAATCTACTGCAGGCCATAGATGATTTGCAGGCCAAGTAAAACAGAAAATTTATTTATAATTATGCATTTACATTTATTGGATTTGAACTCAGGAGGGAACAAATTCAGCTGAAGAGGCTGTAACAATCAGATGGCACATGAAATTTGGTTAGCTCTGCTTGGCAGAAAGGGTGAGAAATTACCTGCATGTTGTGACTGGAATGTCTTGGATTGATACTGTTTCCAAAATTCCTCCTTGTCTGTATATTGCAGTAGAGTTTTAGAAACTATGTTCATGATTTACAGTAATACTACCCTATATGGATATTATTAATTTCTAAGTTCTCCTTGAAAAGAATGTAATAATTATTCCACATATTATTTTTCATAATGCAGAATAAATTATGTGGGTACCTCAAAGTAGACTGGGTTTATGCCCTACATTAACAGCTAATTCATGAATTAGGCTTCTTAAAACGGACTTCATCAAATAAGATACCTAATCTCCAAGTATGCAAAACAAAAAGTGCCTAGTGCAGTCATTCAATAAACAGGCAACTAATGTGCAACTAAGATTAGGAAGTTTATAAAATCGATTTTTTAAAGTTTCAATTAAAATGGTTTCAATGAACTGTGGCTTAAAATTATACTTTTCTTTTTACAATATCAGGGAATCAAAGCAATGCATAAAAACATAGAACGTGCTGTGCAGACTTCAGAGCACACAGGACTTTGACAGATGGACACACATTAATTTTAAAAACAAACTTAAAATAAAGGTAGATATTAATTTATCACAGATTCCTAAGCAAATTATGCATCACTGTACAGTTTTACACACCAAGAGCACACTGATTGAAAATGTTAGGTTCTTTAAATAAAAGCAATAGGAAGCTGGGACTCAAGTTTGTATGAGAGCTATTATTAGTGACTGAAGCTAATTCTGGATCTGATACTGAATCTCATTTTGAGTTTATGGGATTCATATCTCCTTCCAGAGTCCTTTTTGTCATCAGTAAAATCAAAACATTAGTAAGTAATTGTCTCATGGGAATGTAGTAAGAACTGATTGGCAATTTTTCATTCAGAACTTTGAAGATATTGGGTCAGATTTTTTTCTCTTCTCTCTCACTGTCATCATTGTAACTCTTAGATGAGGAATTACTTAGTAGAATCTAGTCACGGATGACAGAATTTCTAAATTTCCTCTGCCCTTCTGCTGCAAAAGAGAAAAGCTGAAGAAGATGAAGTGAAATCCTATTGGTTTTACAGCATCTTAAAATACCTGAGCAAGTAGAACATGGTGGGATAGCTGAAAATTACTGAACTACAACTGGAGTCTATAAGGACAGTCCCACTGCTTATAAAAACTTCATTAACAGTCTAGTTCACCTCTAAGAGATAATGACATATGAAATTCTTCACCAAAATTAAGATGATTTTTTACAATTTAAGAGAAATCGTAGTACAACCATGATTACCCACCCAGATATATGTCTAATAACTTTGAAAAAGAGTAAATATTTTAAAATATTTTTCATTTATAATTAGTTGGTGTTCTGTCTGTACTGGAACAGTACAGCATAGTTTTAAATCTGCTTTGAATATATCTGCCAAAACAAATGACCTTTATGCAAACTTTTTCATGGCAGAATGTGCCAATGAACTTTATTTCCATAGTGTAGTCCAACTTTCCTTCAACATCCCTCTACCCTAAAGGTCTAGGAAATATCAAAGAAATCCTACAGGGAATCAAAATTAAATACGTTCAAAAGATGATATCTCAAACTTGTAGATAGCAAGCTATAAATCCCTCAATGTTTCCTCTGCTTTTTGTTTTACAGATGCTTGGGGACTTAAAACTCTTTAATGGGGGGAAAACAAAAATAAATTAAAAAATAAAATAAATAAATAAATAAATAAATAAATAAATAAATCTAATTCTAATTAATCTAGATCTAATTCTTTAAAACAGAAAACTTCCTTTTCACATATTTTATTTTATTTTTAAATACGTTGAGATAATTGCCTATAGAAACAATATAAAACTAATCCAGCTAAGCTGGTACAAGACAATCATGTTGCTTACAGTTTTACTGCAACTGAAGCACTCCAGCAAGTGCTACTAAACAATTCAAGCAACAGTGGATGTAATTTCTCACTTCATATTTGCAAACTGGTGGGGATTAAGTATGTTCTTCATAAGAAAGTTTTATAAAATAATGTCTCAAAAATTATTAAAATATTAATGCAGAGCTACTCCAACCTGATCAGAAGGTCTCTGTAGATGAGGTTCCCAGGTAGGATTGGCCATAAAAACTTTAACTCAATAGAACTGTCATTATATAGATTACATTCTTGCCTGTATAATTCTGTTTTTCTTTCTGATCAACATGCAGTGAAGAGATATTAATTTCTAGGCCTCAGTCCTCTCTTCCCGGTGGGCAACCCTGACCTAGGCGAAGGACCTGTCCCTGTGACCAGGATGTCATGATGACTTTGGATGAACACCGTGGACTGAATTAATCACCCTAGACTCAAGCCCGGGTGCTGGTAGCAGGGAGTGTTAGCCTGAGGTGTGTGCTGGTCCTGCAAGGCAGAGAGGTTTTTTGACCTGACACTAAAAATCCCTGCCCTACCCGTCAGGATTGCTAGCAGGGGAGGCTGGCTGTTTTGTTATGACTGATTGATGTATTAAAAATAGCAACATATAAAAATCCTTCTCAGAAAGGGCTCCTTTTTCTACAGTGTATGGTTCACAAAAAGACCCAGGTACAAACCTTGTTTTAGAAAGATATTCTGGAGGTCACACAAAATGTGACAGGATATTGTAGGCAAAAAAATGAGAAAGGATTTAACATTAGTGACAATAATTTTTCTCGCATGCATTCAGTTTGCAGGTTCTCCCTTTCAAAAAAGGAAGGGCTTTATTAGTTAGTAATTCATGCTGGACACCTATCCTGTCATCATCTAGTGACAATGTTCCCATCTTCCCCTTTAATATCCATAAATAAATCTATACTGGATATTGAGAGGAAAAAATTATTAATCCATCCTACTTGGATTTCATATATGATACATTATATACATTGAGAGAGAGAATGGATTAATCCATATACTCAAATTTCTTTTGCAGAAGCAGCAGGAAATCTTAATTTAACTTCTTTTTTCCCCACTGAGACACTGATTTGTTCCTTCTTGGCTCCTAACTACAATTAGGCTATCAACCTAAAGAAATACAAGATTCTGCAAAAGAAAATATAAATAATCCATAAGAAAAATATTTTTTAAAACTGTCTTATACGTTACATTTGAATGTAATTATTACTTTCTTTTGACTTCTGTTATATATCTTATTTGATATGTCTCAGGAATGAAAGCTGGTAACAGTCAGCAAAACTACAAAGGGAAAAAAAAATGACAAAAAGTTATACCATTAAATGTACTGGTAGAAAGCAGACACTTTTGAAGCTGCCATGACTTTTGACAAGCCTTTATGGTGTCAAAAAGTGCAAATTCACTGTTGTGTGTGCACATATACACTGCCTAACTTGCAACACACTAGGTCTCTTACAATGGGGTATAGTTGCTTACCTAGCAGACTATATTATAATGCAACATTGGGCTATTAATGCTTGGGAGGGTGACCCTATATGAGGTTGAATTGGCTTTTCCTCTGCAAGGTGCAGCTGTCAGCATCATTCAAATATTAGGACAATGTGAATCTTCAAAAATTTTTCACTTGCCCAAAATATTTTAGGAACTGTATTACTTGTTTTTATCTTTCAAGATTTAAAAAAAATCCTGAGTAGTATTCTGCTTTTCTGCAGAATATTTTCTGCAGCATAACCCCTATTCTGCTCTTCCTCTCTCAGTCACCTCCAAGAAGTAACCACCCAGGACATGTTCAAAGAACAGAAATCATATCCAATAGCAAGCCTTATGTATTAGATTCAGTTGCTGGAGTTTTGGCCCACACAGAGAACTGCATATCTTTAATTTCTATATCACATCTCAGGTAGGTAGCTTAAGGTGAATTTGTCCAGTTTATTGGTGCATTATGGACACAAGACATTCAACAATTAGCTGGCATGCAATTCTATCTTATGTAGCCATTGACACGTGACGTATTTCTATCAGTAGCCTCTTCAGTAGTTTACTCCCGGGTGTAATGCTGCAGTGCAAAAAAAATCAATACCAGTTCAGACTTTGGTGTCTTCTTTGGACACAACAGCTTAAGATAAAACTTCCATAAATGACCTTTTCAGAGACGGCCTCAGTCAGCGACTCAAGATGTAGCAAGAAAAATAATCAAATAGATTATCTTAAGGCTCTCAAACACTAACTGCTTTGCTCACAGGTAGCAAAGTGTTGGAAATTGGATTTGGTTCATCCTTGGTATTAGCTCCTTTCAATTTCATTGTGTAAAATATTATTGATGCTACAAAGAAAGAGCTTTTTATAAATATACTAAAAAAGCCTAAATCAATAGTTCTCTTGCAGAAAGATACCTGGAAAAATAGAACACAGAGAATCAATTGTCCCTTAGTGGTGTGAGATTTCTGTTCCCCATCATTCAAAATATGACAAAAGAACCAACAGCAGCTGCTTCTGACACTTCAGCTGCCAGGTTGCTCATACTAATCTGGAACATTTCTACTGTTAACAAGGAGTGCATGTCATTCTGGAGAGCACGACTGGAAGGACTATGTTACTCTTCACCCACCCCTAGTCCTTCTCTCTGTCTCTAGGTAAATCTGCTTCTGTAGGGAAAACTCCAGTGTTTTGTTTTGTTTGTTTGTTTTTTTCTGATAGAGAAGTACAGATTAGACAGAGTTGTGTAAAGTGCTATTCTTTGTGCATTCCAACAAGCAGCAAGGATAAAAATAGCAAAGTAACTTTTATTCACAATTTTTTAGAAATATCACCAGCAAAGCCATGAGAGCAGATAGGAACTCACATTTTTTATGACAAATACCAATTCAGTATCACCATCTTTTTAGCATGGGTTGTGAGGCAGTTTGATTATTTGGTTAGGGTGTTGTTTTTTAATATAAAAATTACACAAACAAACTAGTAGGATCATAAAGTTGATCTTCTGTGTTCTTTCTCAGTGTTTATTTCTAGCACACTGAAAGTCATGCATATGTGTGCAGGTATGTGTATGTCTTCTTTGGAATAACTGTATGTATTTATTTATCCCATAAAAGAGCAGGTTAATAAGCAAAATTATTTTTTTTAGTGCATAGAAAACTGTATGGGCTGAAGAGTAACTACTCATAGCCAGATTATTTTTTAAAAAAAAAACAAAATCTGCAATATTTAACAAAAGCTTAAAAAGTACAAAAAATGCAGAAAACACATTTCATGGGAGACAAAAACTCACTCAATGTCATTATTTTGTAATGTTGAATAAAGCTGTATAGACAAAAGTATAGACATTTTTTTAATGCATCTGTCAAACTTACTTTATTCTAAAAAAGTAATTTAAAAAAACACCAGCTCCTTTGTTTTGGAGTACAAATTTATCTTTACATTTTGGTCAATGAATCCATGCACTAGATTAACACATGTAGCATCTTGTTTAAGTATTCTGCTATTTTTATATACTGACTGCAAAAGAGAAAAGCCATCATCAGATTCACATGCAACATGTTCTGCATCAAGCAGGCATATTTTCTTTCTGGTCTTGCCATAGAAAGCAAAAATCTTTCTATGCTTAAATGATTTGATAAAGATTGGCCCTTTGGCAATATAATGTAAAGAGATTATTTGGGATTTGTTTTGTGAGAGAAGATTGTCTAATGAGTAGGCTATTGAATGAATCACAGTAGCATTTAGACCGGATAATGAATTTAAACCCTGAGTTATTCAGATAGAGCAGAGATTCCCACTGCGATCTCAACCCCATATGCATGTTAGTTTAATATTCTGGTATCTCCTAATAGAATGTAGTTTGGTCTATTTCACTGGGGGAAAAAAAAAAAAAAAAAAGTAAAAAAAAAAAAAAGTGTTGCTAAAACCAAATAAAAATTTTTCATTTTTATTAAATTGGTTATGAGATAGCTGTTACAACAAAATATTACATCTTTTCTCCCTCAAAACTCATTCACAAATTGAGACATTTTGGAAGATGTGCTTAATTTCAAATTATTTAGTAATTCATCACTGTTGTTGCTTTTGATAGAATATACATAAGCAAGTCCTATAAGCATGTGATCTAAGTGACTTCAGTGGCAGGTTCTGCCCTGATAGAAACACAAACCTAAGGGCACATTGAATATTTTGCACTGAGGCTCTCTGGTCACTCAAATCAGCAGTTTGAAGGTCACAAATATACCACATGGAGAATTAACCTACATTCATGGGTGCAAGTAACAGTGCTTCCTGACCTGCCTTAAATATAAGGATGGGCAGCTTATTATCAGAAATAAAAATAAAAAATATGTTTTCCTTTTTGTTTAATATTTCATCCTCCGCAATGTTTACACCTATTAGAGTAAGTGTTTGTGCTTTCCTCTGTAATATTGTGTATGGCTGTGCTGGACACACACAAACTCGTCCTTTTCTTGTGGTATTCAAGAGAGCACAAAATCTATATTGATGGTATACATTCACCTGCAGAATATATATGGAAGACTATAAAACTAACTGGCACTGTATCCTTAGTTTTAATGTTGTTTTATTCTGATAGCTAATGGCCCAATACCAGACCATATTGAAATCTGCAGTTACTGTCTTCAAACTCACAAAAATAAATAAATAAATAGATTTTCAATACGGGGAAAAGGATTTTATTTTCTATTATTTCTGTCAACAATATTACCCTTTTTTTTTTTTTAAGCAAAATAATAACAAAAGTAATTTTCAAGTAGTTTCTTTAGTGTTAGTTCATTTATTTGGTTTACAGATAGATATAAAACATCTTTCTGTACATTAGCCAGTTTTTCTGGAGTATGGCCGAAGACAAAATGAGCCCAAGCCTCAGTGACAGACAGCATTATCTAGTTACACCAAAACTAGAAAAATACTCCTTCCCTGTAAACTTTCCTCCCACAGCAACACTTCCTTTCCACTTATTGTATCAGATAGTGTCCTGAAGGTAAACAGATTTAATCTCTTTAGGACTGAATAAACAGGAAAGATTGTCTTTTGAGAGAGAATTCAGGTAGGCATCAGAAATTGCTCAGTAAGAGTAACAGGGTCGAGGTAGCATCATGACAGGGATTGTCCCAGAAACCTTTTTGCCAGGGGACCTTTCTCCTTTCAGCTGCTGGAAGTAGGAGAGGCATTTGAGCAGTCATTTCCCAATGATCCCATTTAAGACAGGCAGAGAATCATGCTGCACCTTTTTTAAATTTGTAGGCGGGTTTTCCGTTTGGATCTTTTTAACTGTAGTGGGTGAAAAGGCCTAGGGCTTATTTTAAAATCTGGAGCATTCAACACTGTTTCAGCTCTACCGTCATGAAGAAGACTTTAAGATCGCATGAGTGGGAGTGCAGATAGCACAGCAATCCTTTATTTTAGCAGTTTCACTCATTACACTTATTTGTAATGATACAGTATATGCCTTTCTAATAAAGATTTTTGAACAGCTTAAAACCTGAGGACATTAGGTAGCTGAAATACTTCTAACCATTTAAGTTTTATATGATTTTACAAGTAGATTTGCACTCATGAAAATCTTGAAAAATGCTATAACCCACCTAGTGGACTCTGGTATCTTCCCCTCTCCCCAGAATTTAACAAGGGATAAAAGAAAGATAGTTTCAATACGTTTCTACATAATTACTCTTAAAATAATGTATGGAATTGACTAGAGAATAATTTTATTTCTATAGCTTTTAAATTTAAACTTGTAGACTTCTGTTATATTCTGCATGCATGCTTTCCTACTATGTTCCAAAGCTAGTTAAAAGGAAACCATAACATTATCACTCTCTATTAGGTTCTACAGTCCTTCCTCATAAATTTAAAATTATGGCAACAAAATTAATGTTTAAAAAGAAGCTTTCTGAAAGATCACCAATGTTAATCAAGGACCTGAGGATGAAATGCACCAAACCATAAGAATGAAAGCAGTCTCATATTAAGAAGACTGCCCCGGAGAAAAGATGAAATCATCTGATTCACTCTGAATAAGTCAGATTTGGGTGTTTGTTGAATTGGGAAAAATGTACCAGATTGTATATTTAAGCATGTGGTATTCCCACTGTATGAGAGAGTACTTCTATAAGAAAGTACACTATGCGGCAAAGTATGCATAAAAATCTACATATTTTATGGAGAGTATTGGCCCCTACTACCTCAGAAGACACAGGAAAGGAAGGGTCAACAATTTTTTTGACCACCAGCTAAGAGCTGCCTATGATGAGAGTGTTCTTAACTTTCAGTCTCCTTCCTGGACATTATATTAATTAGAGAGATATATCTGAAATGCTGCTATGGGAAGGTTAACATTTACTTATTTAATATTGTGTGCTAAGAATAGGAAGTTAATTGGTCCCTGGAGCAGAAAGGATTAAAAAGTTCACAGAGGATTAAAGTTCACAAAGAGGTAGCTCATGAAAGAGAAGCCCTGAACAATTCTCTGCAAGATGCCTCTTTGTTGAAGATATGTAAAGCAACTTATTTCACAGATGGATTTGTCTCAGCTTGGAGTGATGTTAACATACATATTTCCTGGTTTAATAGAAGTGAAATGAATAAAACTAAACAAATAGAAAGGGAAAAATCTCAGGGTAGAAATTTCATCAGAGGGATTTAGGTTTGATATTAGAAAATAGTTTTCTAAGCACTGGAATAATTGACTAAGAAAACTGAGAATTCTCTATCAACCTTTATACACTGAGAGATTAGACAAGCCAACTCTTGTGAGTAGTCTGGGAGGGAAAAAAGGTAAGATAATTTCTCAGCACATTCCATGACCCAATTTTCCACAATCCTGAGTCAAAAACCAGTAGCACGACACCTCTTCTCTAAGTGCTTAATTTTCCTGAGCCACAGATGTGGAAAAGGCCTTGTGGAGAATAACTCTTTTATAAGGCAATGCATTCTTTAAAGTATTATCACAGATGTAAGTTATTCAATCAACACTAAACTACCTGATTGAGAGGACTTTAGAAAGAAAAACACTGCAGACATGTAACACTGAAAAGATGAGGCACCATAAGGAAAGGAGAAAAGCTACAATGCTATTTTGTCTTTTTATGAAGTGCTATTTAAAACACTATTGTGGCAAATATTGTTACCTAATGTGTGTTTAAACAGCATCTCCTTCAGTACTGGCAATTTAAGCTTGGGTCCTACTCCAACCTTTTATTACATGACCCAATAACCAGGTTGCAACCACGTAAAATGTGGTAGCTAAAGGAGCTTGAAGTCTGGAAACTAAATGAACCCAAATAAACATCTTCTGTGCTTTAGCTGGTGTAACAGTAGAAACAAAATGAAGATTATCCTACTACAACACAGTTCACACTTATTTAACAAGCAAGATAAGATATACTTCCAGCTTGGTTGAGAGGGGGTAGCTCTATGGGGTTCAGTTCCTTCATTGTAACATGTCTTTTGTTGATTGACAAAAATGCATCCATATATTTATTACAGGGTAAATATGGTAAAGATTCCTTCTTTACCCACCTAAGGGACTCATTTGTGAATTTTCGTTCTAATAAAGAAGAGTGCCTATTCTCTCTAGTTTAATCTAGAAACTGTTTTCGAGAATCAGACATATTCCTTCCATCTCCTAACCAAATATCTATTGTTGTCAAAATAAGAGACCTACTTACAAGTACTTTTATTTCCAACTTCATATTCCTTAATGCTTCTCTGTTGTACTTTTTGTGTTTTGTCTCCGGAGCCCTATTCCTTTGTAAATAGTAGAAACTAAGATTGCCACATGATTTTGAATTAATTGAAAATTTTCTATCTTTAGCTTCTTAATTCAACTTGCTGGTAAGTGAAGTGATGTTTTCATTAATTTCTTCTGTTCCTAGATGCCTTCAAGTGACAGACTATGAAAACAATAGATAATTAACTGTATGAATATTTACGTCATAGTAAAAAAAAATACACATTGTCAAAGAACAAGATGTAAAGAAGAGGCATGAAGCACAGGCTAGACAGAAGGCAAGCAGTAACAAGTAAAATATTTATTGAATTATTAGTAGATAACCAGATAAGACATGCTTTAATAGCCGCATTTACTATCATTCCAGGCAACAGTAAAGCTTTCACTTTTCCACATTCTTCCAATTCACTCACTCTGTTGACATTTGTCATGTGTTCTAATTCACACAATTTGCACCAGTTCAATTCAAAGTGATAAATATTTGTTTTCTCACTGAAAGGTTTTATTTGTATTTGTGTGAGAACAACTGTTGATAAACAGACTTGCTACTACTTACTACTTGATTTCCTTACCCTAATAAATGTTTTCCCGTAATAACTCTGCTCCACCTATTTAGAATAGATTTTTAGTATTTACTAGCTTTTTAGTATTTTTAGATTTTACTAGTCTAGTCTGTTACCATCCTCCAAAACAGAATAAGCTATCTTTATTTTAATGACATAAAATGCAGCTAGAGCAGAGGACTTTGCTTGTTTCTTAGAAAAACTTTTCTAAACCAGGACCAATACAAAGTGTAGTTCTTTGACCTTTGTTTTAGAGGTTTGAAGTTATCAACTTTATGTATTTAAAAGTACACCCAAACATCAAGGAACTCCTGCTCAGTGAAGCAGGACACATTATGTTTTGGACTGAGAAACACATCTTTCAGTAAAAGTTTCAGATTGACTCTGACTAAAAGTCTTATGTTGCATTACAGAAGGTATGTTTCAAAGGCAGCATCTGTACAAGTTTTTCTGTCATCCATTATTAATATTCTCCCAGGTTGAGAAAGTAGCACAGCTTGGCAATTCAGTCTTTCTTTTACACAGTAATATTTTAAGTCTTGGTAAAAATTCACTCAGATCATGGCCTTGGTGCTGTTTGAGACACTGTCAAGCAGAAATAGACTGAGGTGGCAGGTTATTTAATATAGCATCATGGTTAGCTATGCGATACATGCACTGTTGATGGAATTTCTGTATGTTCTTTGCAGGTTAGAATTGCTTAAGACAAACAACAATTGTTTGAGAAGTAAAACTTAGTTTTGTAATAGTTTGCATTTTATGCAACTACTCATACATAAAAATAGGAGCAAAGAAAATGTAAAATGCTGCCTGAGCTGGTAGCGCTTTACACCTTCTCTATCTTCTTTATGGCTTGATTCTTCCCTTCCTTGTTGTGTAATATTTTTGTACTCATTTTTCATTCATGTAATGGAAGAGAGTAAGTGCTTTTGATGACCCCAATTTTACTTGATAAGAAAGAAACATTTTTTTTCATTTTCAAACACCTTGAGAGAAAACAGCAAAATAGCAAGATGAAACTTGGTTTAAACTCTCCAGTTAGGAACAATCCAGTTTATCCAGTTATTTAATTTAGCCAATAATTGCATGAGCACTGCACTCAAGCAGGATAAAGAAGACAAACAAGCAGTTCCTTGCTATTTTCAGAGACCTGAACCTCCATTTTCTATTCCTTAGTAAAGCTAACTCCAAGATATAAGTAATATTGTTGTGGGTTACTTTGTGTTCTCTGACAAATCTCTTTCACTCTGTTCATATGGAATAACTGAATATAGACAGTGAATAAGAGTTAAACAATTTACCTAGTATGTAGGATATTTATATCCTTCCTCCCAGTCCAGTAATTTCAGCATTCTTTTTAGAAAGAGGAGCAGAAGGGATTGAAAACAAGCTTCCTCAGAGTACCCTGCAGCATTCTTAAAAGTGAATTGTGTGGCTTCAAATATTTTTGCTACATCAAGGAAAGAAAATGGTAAGTAACACCTTTTTTAGGTCTGTGAAGTTAGCTTATTTCCTGTTTATTTCAAAGAAAATTCTTGCATCTAGTCTATTTGTCAAGCAGCGTCAGCTACTACAAAACCCCCATTTCTGAGACAAAAAGTCTATCCGTCCCTGTTTATGCTTTCATCCACCTGTTGTGAAATAACTGCTATCAAATCTGAAAAAAAAACAACCACCCCAACAACACCAAAACAACCCCTACCCACAAAAAAAAACAACCCCGCCACAACAACAGAGAAAGTAGTTTTAGCTAGAATAATGAAGTGTTCCTGTCTGAGAGATTATTCTGTACCCTTCAGAAAACATCTGCCTCCCCAGGACTGTAAGTAGCCAAGAGTGGTTAGTCTTACAGATCCCAGCTCAGAAACACTGACAGGAGTAGCGGCGACGGCTGCCTCGGGGGCGGCTGCTGGGGCTTTGGGGTTGCTAAGGTGGCTTTGGCAGCCCAGGGGACGGAGGAACACGGCTGGAGCTGTGGCTGGAGCTCGGCTGCAAGGGCTGCTTCAGGAGCGCCTGACTACAGAGGCCACACAAGGCTCCCTTTTACCTGGTCTCCTGTTCCTCTCTCTTCTATCTTCTTTTATTTCTCTCTCCTTTGTTCCAGCAGCAGAGGACAACAGGCAGCAACGACCCATAACGGACCTTAACCCCCGGTCTCTTTTTCCGCTCAGCTCCCAGTCCCAAGGTGTGGTTCCTACAAGGGTGTCCTCGTTTGAGCCAGGATGAAGCCAATTTTCCTTTTACTGATTTTTTTTTTTTTTTTTTCCTTCAGTAAGCTCTCTTTTAACTAGTCACAGAGCCTTCCAACTAAGGCTGATAACAGTGGAATGTTTTTCTAACTGCTGGATCTTCAAGGTCGCACCTTCACTCTGCCGGCTCAGACACTATGGGGAGATCTATGACCCCCCCGTAGAAGGCTGAGTTAGACAGACAGCAAAATTGGCCAGAGATATTCCATTCCATCTACGTAAGCTCAGAGGAAGGTCAGAGATCACAGAAGACAACTTCCTTCCGGCTTCTTCTTCCCTTCTCTTCTGTCCATGGCCGGCGTGCAGGCAGGACTCCATCCATCCATCACCATCGACTCTTAGGCTCAAGCTCTCCTGACCCTCGTCACTCGCTCCAGCAGCAGCTCCGCAATTCTATGGGACTGTTCGCAGCCAAGGAGAGTGCTATGGGAGTTGCTGGGGGTGGGGGGAGGCAAGAGGCTTTTGCAGATACCTGAACACATTTGTATATAAGTGTATATATTTTCTTTTATTGTTAGTGTTTAATCTCTTTTTCTCTCCTCCCCTACCTGGGTGGGAAGGGATTGAGAGCATTGTTGTTGAACCTGAGTCAAACGGTGACAAAGGGCTGGGTCCTGGCTGCAAACACAGCAAGGTGGGGCTGGCTGGCCTTCACGGTGTAAGTCCCCACCCACAACCCCCTCCCCAGAGTGTTGCAGCTGTTTCTCTCCTTTTTTTTTTTTTTTTTCTCCTTTCTTTTCATCTGTTTAAGTCTCTCTATTGCAGTCAATTTGGTTGAGAGACATATCTTTTGTGGAGGCCGGTTCTCCACACAGACATAGCTGGGATAGCTGATCCCAACTGACCAAAGGGACATGCGATTCCATATGATGTCATGCTCAGCATATAAAACTGGGGGAAGAAGGAAGGGAAGATGTTCAGAGTGATAACGTTTGTCTTCCCAAGTCACCGTTGTGTGTGATGGAACCCTGCTCTCCTGGAGATGGCTGAACACCTGCCTGCTGATGGGTAGTGGTGAATTAATTCCTTGGTTTGTTTTGCTCATGCGCATGGTTTTTGCTTTACCTGTTAAACTGTCTTTATCTCAACCCACAAGTTTTCTCACTTTTAGCCTTCCCATTCTCTTCCCCATCCCACCTGGGGCAGTGAGCAAGTGGCTGCGTGGGACTTAGCTGCCAGTTGGGCTTAAAATACAACACAACCATTAATATCTTGTCTTAAACATATTTCAGAGCCTTATTTGCTGCTCTGCTTCCTCTTCAAGTACAGTAAAACAAGCCAGTATAAATGTTTCCTCTAAATCCAAGAGCATATTAACTACTATCTGCTATTACCTGGCACATCTGGTGACCAATATTGTTACACTGAAAATCCTGTTACAGGCAAGAAGGAACTCTCATACAGAGCTAAGAATTTACTGTAAGTTTAAGTAAAATCTCAACAATATAACAGTTATTATTAGTCCACTTATGACAGTACTATCACTTAGAGTCCAAATTATTACAGAAAAGCCTCATTAGTAATACCATTAAAGTGTTCTAAATAAAATTTGCCAGTCTCTCTCTTCTCTTTCCTGTGATGCTCATCATTCTAGTGTCCCTGTGGGTCCCAAAACTGATTCACTCTTTCTCAGGAAGGAGCTGAGAAAGGTGCTGAGTGGATTTGTTGTAAGGGATGGGGGTGTTTACAACAAATTATTGGCATCCTGAGATTCTTGGGGGCAGGGAGAATACAAAGATAGGACCTTCCTCTTCCTTAGTCTTGTATTAGATTAAAAAACTTCTTTCCTGTGAGAGTGACAGAGCACTGGAACAGGCTGCCCGGAGAGGTTGTGGAGTCTCCTTCACTGGAGACATTCAAAACCCGCCTGGACACATTCCTGTGTGATGTACTCTAGGTGACCCTGCTCTGGCAGGGGGGTTGGACTAGATGATCTTTCGAGGTCCCTTCCAACCCCTAAGATTCTGTGATTACTTTTAAACCTACTTTTAACACAATCCGTGGTCTTCCCATCAGTTCCCAGTTGTCATTGCTATGAAGGGCTGCTATTTGTCACCCAGTGATTCCCAAGTTCTGTCATACTGATGCCATATTTGGAATCACAAACATCCCACAGGCACAACTCCGCTCAGCATCTGCTAAACCAGGCTGAATCCAGCTGGAGCCACAGGCAGCTCAGACAAGCCTTTAGACTCTGCACTGCTGAGGCAGTGCAAAGCCTACAGCCTTTTACTCATTGTGGCAAATCATATATACTGGGCTACATTGTGAGCTCTTGAGTACTGTTTAAGAGAGAACTGGCCAGCAGAAGGGACAGCTTTGGCACATTCCTTACACTGGGACACTTCAGCACTTCTCCAAGTGAGTCAGGAAACACATACAAAAGTATCTGGGATTCATGCAGTTATTGAATATTTTGCTGCAGCTTTTCCTGTAAAGCTGAAGAAAAATGTAGGTTAGTACTTTTGCTGGTGATGACTTTTTTTGGTCCTTGGGATTTTCTTGGGGACACAGGTTTTTTTCCTCTGTATTATGTTTGATAAGATGGAACAAGAGATGTCTAAGACAGGGGTCATGCTCTTCCAAGTTGCAACAGTTAATGTGAACTGTCAGCCTGCAGCTGTTAACGTTAGCACTACTTTTGGCAGAACAAATCTTCAGCTAATGCATACAGTATGAGGGTCTAAGAGGTTTAGAGGACAGTCAGCAGAGAAATAAAACTTGTTTCTAGTATGATTTTTTTTATCTTAAATGCCAGCTTAATAAAGTCTTAAAGCATTGTGTGTGAACATTGCATAGCCGTTACTCTTCCTTTGAAAATTAAGGTTTTTGGCCTTGATAATTATTTGGAAAGTAATTTAAATTCCCCTAATTAAGTTAATTGATTTAAGCCTTGAAATTTGTTTTTTTTTCCTCTTTCAGAAAATATTTGGAGAGGATTCCAAATAACAGCCAAATTTCTTGAAATTTGTAAAAGCAGATGATGATTTATTTCCTGTAGTATGTTTTTCACTCTTGTCCTGAAATATTTCTGCACCTTGGGACAGTAGAACCAGAAGTTCAGACAAAGTCCTTCAAATTGTTAAGCAAAAATGATTCAACAGTGAAAGTCAGCATAGATCATGAAAAAGAAAAGAGAACCAGGGTGACACATGAAGGCAGGTACAGCTGGAGGCTCCCACCTCAGATGACCCACCTGGCTCACTGTCATCCTTAGGAATGTGTCACAGTTTTAGCCAAGGTCCAGGTGGCAGATGCTCTCTGTTTTTCCACCACTGCCCTCTTGGGAAAAATAAAAAGCAGAATGAGGGAGAGAAACTTTAGGGTTAAAAAAAAAAACCCAACTAGAATAGGCTTCATAAAGCAATAATCATTACAATGATGGTAAATTACATACAAATTTAAACAAATACGTAAATGCAGAACCCACAGTCATCAGTTGCTAATTACTTCCCAACCAGAAAAGTCCCAAACTCGACTTACCTGCAAAAGGGGATGACAAAGACCAGGGTCTCACTGACAGCCTGCAAAAGCCTTTCAGTAGCTACTCCAGTGCTACTTAGGGAGGTGAGGGAGGGTGACCTGTCTTGATGAACAATAGCCTTCTCCAGCACAAAAACAGGACACAGGAACACCAGCAGTAGCTGGTGCAGTAACAAACAACTCCACCTCATCCAGGACACCAACAAGAAAGTCACAAGACTACACTTTTTTGGAGCCATTTTATACTGAGCACCATGGGAAGGAATATTGTAATTGGTCCATTTGAGTCACCTGATCCATTCTCTCCTCCCCATAGACACAGCTGCTCCAGCCTGGGAGCTTCTTGGGCAGTGGGCATGGGCAGGATGTTCCTGGGCAGTCTCATGTTAATAGGGCTATAGAAAATGTTTATCCTGGTCCTCTCAAACCATGGCAGAAGGACAAATAATAAATAATAATGTCTAGCTGCTCCTGACTCCAGAGTCAGAACAGTAAGGGAAATAATCTTTGACCACTGAGTAAAGAAGAGACAGGCTTTTAAGTGTAAGGTAAAGGAAAATCTCAGACTGATACCTCCTGGATGAGAAAACAACATCCCTTCACTTCTCTAATGGCCCCCTCTATAAATGAAACATTCTCCCCCCAAATGGTGGATTATTTTTCACTTGTAGTAAACACTTGGACGTATTTTGAGAGCTATAAAGAAAGACACCATGGTTGTTCTCACAGAAATGAAAAAAGCCAGTTCACTATTTGTGAAATAGAATTTATGTCTGGACTAAGTATTTTATGAAAAATTATATTTATTTGTGTTGGTGGGTCTTTTAGGATATTGAATGTCACAGTTAGCCTATATAAGAAAAGCTTTCTCAAGCCATTGTTCAATCTATATTTTTACAAGCGTAAAAAAAGTGATGGCAATATAAGACATTTGGTGTCCTATCATAGTATATGGAGATTGAAGCTAAAAGTTGTGTCAACACCTTAAACAAATGGGAGAGAATAATTACTTGAATTGCACCATAAAAGAAAATATAAGCATGAACAGCTAATTACTGTCGATTCTAGAAAGCTAAAAATGAGTCAGAGAAAGATACACTTACGAGACTCAGAAATGCACAGGAGCCTACCAACAGCATTGACATAAAAGGAATCAGATCCACAAATTAAGAGATGTTTATAAACAGAGAAAATTGGTTTTAACATATAATAGTGAGTCTTCCGTAGTGATTCTTTCCCTTAATGTTTGCTTTATTCCATCTGGAGTTTAAAGAAAATGTATAAAACTCATTTTCTGCATTTTTATAACCTAAGTTTTTTATCTGATTTTCTTTTCCTCATAACCTTTTGTACATAGATTGTTGAAAAAAAAATCTACATAGACCCTTTAATCTTTTATTTATTTTTATTTTCTTCTCAGCTAGACATAATTTTCTATATATTGTAGTACTGCCTTTGGTCTTGATTTTCCTTTCACATGAAAATTCTTTTCCTTTTGCAGGTTAACCTAATTTTTCCTTATTCAATTCTGATTTACTGGCTTGGAGAGAAATCTGCTAATTTGCAGAAGCATTTCACATGCAAGAACCCGTTTCCTTATTAACTGAAAAACTGACAACTATCTGATTTTCTTTTGCTTATTTATATGTGTCCAAAAATAGTTAATGCTTTGTCGGACTCTAAAGTGGGCCTAGATTTTTCTTTTAAGATGAGACACCATTATCCATTAACAGCTGCAGGTTGTTTTTTCTCCAAGAGAAGAGATTTTTCCTCTCCAGAGCAAATTCAAAGTTTTAAAGGGGTCTTCTGCAACACTTCACCAATAGCAGAAGCTAGTCTTCCATACCAATATTTTAATAATATTAATTACATTTCCTAGTGCAAATAATTTAAGAAAATTAAGGCCATCAGCATTGCTACTCTTATTTGTAAAATAACTCAGAATGTAAAACAATGGCAAAAGAAAGCTATCTATCTGATCTATCTTATCTTCATTCTGTTTAGTAGCCAAAGAAAGCAAGTGGGCATTGTAACATGCTGATTCATCCAGAAAGGATAATAATTGCATTGTATTACATTTTAACTTTCTCTAATAATATGTTTAGAACTTTGACTTGACTTAAAATGACTGTGTAAACTGCTCCTTTTCCAAGGCTGGAAAATTTATATATTTTCATATTTAAATTGAAGCAGTGTCACTTTAACTATATTTCACTGCAGTCACACAACCTGATATTTTATTACTGAGAAATAAATAATGAGTGGTTCTTTGTGACGATCTTTACTCTCTCTGATAATCACAGTAATTTTAAAAAATTGGGAAGGAAATAAACTAACAGTTATCTGGTCCATCTACTGCCAATTCACAATTGCTCATAGTAATGATTTCACTCTTTTGTGCAATTTTGTTTAAAAAGCCCCATGTAACATGGCTTCCACTGTTTCCATGGGGAGGTCATTCAATTTAGAAAAGAAATAATGACAGCTCTTAAGTGGGTTCCCCCCGCCCCCAGCCTTAATTTATGCTCACAGAATGATCTGCTTCCTTTGGGCATATTTGCTCAAGGTGACATTAGAGAACACTGGGAAGTGAGCACACTGCTTCAAAATACTCAGGCTAAAAATTCTACCCAAATCCACTAAAATTTAAAGCAGTCACTGCTGTTAGTTTTGGGCTGTGTCTTTTAAAAAAGTCTGTGTTGTAAAGGTCACTGACATATTTAAGACTTTCAGACTACAATCTAATAAAAGAAAAAAAAAACAACAACCAAAACAAACCCCACAAAAAAAAACAAACAACAACAAAACATAATAACTTAAATGACTCTTAGACAAGGCTAAGCTTGCAAACTGTGGCAGCATACTTACTGTGTTTTGCGGGTTTTTGATAGTAGTATGTTAAGACATAATGTTACATCGTCTTTTTTTGAATGCTCAAATTTGATTGTGCATACTTGATTTCCATTTCTTTATTTCTGATGGCAGCCTGAACCTGTTACTCCTGAACTGGACTGGGTGTCCTCCATTTCCTAGCCAGTCAAGCCCATACATAGAAATTCCCTCA
Source organism: Apus apus (assembly GCF_020740795.1). NCBI lineage: Eukaryota > Metazoa > Chordata > Aves > Apodiformes > Apodidae > Apus > Apus apus. The sequence goes on from NC_067283.1 coordinate 100,894,579, forward strand.
GCCCCATTAAAGTGACCCAAAATGTGTCTTAGGCTATGCTGTTTCCACTAAAGTAGCAGTGCCAGAAAACATTCTGGGCACCGGCATTCAGTCATTCATATGGGTAAATTTACAGAGCAATCCCAGACTGCTTGTGAAGACCCTTCACTCCTCATTCAATGATGTTCTGATCACCTGCTGTATGCTGCTGAAGTGTTGGCTTCTATCTAGTAATAACAACCTCTATTGCCTTCTCAAGGTGGACTCTTAACAAATGCTTCTTCATGTTTCCTCAGGTAGCCACTCATGCTTGTGAATCTCACTGTGAGCCTCAGCAAAGCCACTTCTCTATTGTCTTCTAAATTCCTTAAATTTCTCTTCTGTGACATAGCCAGAGGAACAGAATAAAATAATAAAGCAAAAGAAGATAAAACAAATAGACAGCAGGTAGACATTTCTTATATTGAGATCATTACACATCACACTGGTCACTGGTACATCATAATTCCTTTTCCTTCCTGTCTGAGACCATCCATCTTATTTGTTGTCTCTGTTCTGAGGGGTCACAGTCCTTCATTGGAGATAAAGACTTTAATATAACAAATAAGCCAAGCCAATATGACCATGGAAAACATGAGGGACTTTCACAATGGTCTTCTACAGAAATGTCACCTATATTTTATTTATTTATTCTGCTAAAGATACACACAAGGAAATAGAATAAACTAATATTTCTGAGATGGTCTTTACTTTCCACATCCATGTCTTTGTTGCTCAGTCATTTGAGGAATTAGCAGTTAAATGTATATTAATATAGTGGCACACATAGACCTACTGATAAAATATATAGCAGATACTTAAGGACTCAGAAATGCTAGATTCAAGTAGGTTTTACGTTCATTACAGAACATTGCATTTCCAGAATACTATTTAATATACTTATTTGTTACAGTATCATAGGAATTATCAAGTTTCAACATTTCTCGAAACGCTAAGACATCTTAATTTGGCATTATTAAAATGAAAAAAGACCTTGTTTATCAATTATAAATGAGTGAAAAATAATTTTGATAAAAAGAAAACCTGAAAGAAAAAAATTACTTACAAAATACATTATTTGACTTGATTTTCATTTATTAGTTAATCTTTTTTTTCAAAACATTGATGTCTTGCTAATGAAAAAATACATAAGATAGGGAGTTTCTTACCTAAATCACACAGAAAGGAAAAGCAAGGGAAATAAAGTTCTAAAGAAACCTAATAATTATTTTACCAATAAGAGCTTTGTGGTAGTTTTTCAAATAATTGAATGTTTCTGTGTATTTATTTGTTTTTCTTATTAAATCACACTCCAATGTAGCTATACATGTTGTTCAGATACTGTATCAAAATACATAGGTGAGAAGCATGTAGGAGCGAATGGGCAACAGCAGATAAAATAGAAATCTGCACAATTACTCTGTAATTCTAGAGAAATCAATGTACAGTGAGAATGTAAATTAGTTCCCTTTAGCTAATCAGCAGACGGGGATTTGCATAAATGAAGAAAAAAAAATATTATATTCCTAAGTCTCCATGCATTAACCATGTTCTGAGATTGGCTGAGACAATTCAATTGCAGTACAATAATTAAAAGCTACATGGCCTAATGGGAACATTCAGACATTTAAGAAGATAGTAAATGTTCCTTATCATTGCAAGTTAGAAAAGTACATTCAATTAGTATATTAGAGTACTATGCATTGCGACAATATGTTTTAATCAGTTGTCAAGGTGAAAAGTGGCATAATCACATTTCAGTATTTTATTCAGATATAGCTGTTTACAAAGTAATAATGGTTCAGTAAAGGAAGAATAGAAAATAAAGCTTCTATTATATTTTGCAAACTTTTAGGATGTTCTTCCATTCTTTCCTCTGTGTTTTCTGGGCCAGGACACCCAGAGCACCTGCCTGATAACACATCAAAGTGCTGTTTGATTGATTGATACTTCTAAAGCCTTTAGAACCAAATTTGAACTGAATAACCCAGTTTAGGAATAATTTAACAAGAAAGGGTAGATACAGTGCATACTTCTTTTTTTAAGGTGTGCTTATCATTATGATGTCACTTCGAAGCTGTCTTTCTGTTTATGCTTCTGCAAGCATGAAAGCCATTGATGAGATTACTGTCTCCTAAATGCTGATTAGAAGACATTAAGACAGTTTGTGTAGAAGAAAAAAAAATATATATATATATGGAATATAAACCATCATTTAGAAAAATTATGTAAGTTATTTCCAAAAGAAGTTTATTAAGTTACACATGTTCAGATTTGTTTTTTAAGTCCTCTCCCTGTTTCAGAGATGTATAAGCTCTAAGTTTGTCAGCAACTACACACGAGGTAACAATGCTAGAAGAGTCAAATTTTGTACTGATGGGAATGGATGCACTTCCATGGATTTTGTTGAAGCTGAAAACACGAACACCAGCTGGGAATTCATCTTAGCTATGTAATGACAGTTTTCTGTAAGAGTCATTAAAAAACCTTAATATATGAACTGCAAAAGAAATATTAACATTTTTAAATTGCCTAAATATATTGCTAAAATTGTTTTAAGTCCATAATGGATAGGCTTTGGCTGGCTGCCAGCTTGCTCTCTCAATCTGTGTCCAGAACAGGATGGGGCAAAAATTAAGGTTAAAAAGCTCATGGGTTGTGATAAATACAGTGAGATTGCTTGCTAGTTACTGTCAATGACAGAACAGACTGAACCTGAGGATGTTTAATGTAATTTATTGACAATTAAAACAATTAAAAATATGGTAAGAAACACAGACAAAATTAACCCCTCCCTCCATCCCTGCTTCATATCAGGCTCAACTTTACTCCTCTCACCTTCATGTCTGCAGGGCTGTTTCTCTCATATTTTTTCCTCATTTATTTCTCCACAGTTGCTTTGCAAGGTTTTTACTCTTTCTTGCATATCTTTTCCCAGATGCACCACCATCTTGGCTGAGGGGCTAAGCCCTGCTCTGCAGTGTCTGTGTTGGAGCCATCTGGAACTGGCTGTGTTAAGCCTGAGACAGCCTGGCCTCTCTACACAGAGATCCCTGTGGGGCCCGTCTGCCAGTGCCTGGGCACCTGCAACCTATACAAAGACTCCTGTTTTTCTTGTCAAATAAAGTATGAAATAATTATTATTAATATTAATAATAATAATAATAATAACAACAATAAATAGAAGAAAAAGATGACGACAACAATGATGGTGAAAACAACAACTGAATTATTAAATTCTCCTATAATTATTTTTTCTGGAGTTTATAATGTGATGCAAATTTACAATTCGGTGGGCTTAAATATACCTGGTATTTTTGCTGGTGTAGGTGTCCTAACCCAAGGATGTGATCTCCACTTAATCTTAAGATTTTTTACCTTATCTAATAAAGGAAATACTTTCATATAATTTCCTGAAATATAGTTAAACCAGTAATTACATCTCTTATTTATAGTAATTCAGTAATTGTGGCATAAGAAAAATATGTAGAAAGAAGCAACAAGGACAGTAAGTAGGGCAATCTGATTTCATAGAGATGGTGACAATCCATTTTATTAAACTATGTTGTCCTCGGAACTATGTCCTTTGCAACTTGGTTCCAAAAAGTAGTCTCTAGCAAGTGCTTTTCAGGGAGTTGTGATGACTGATGGTCTTAGATTTCATTTGAAATACAGCTTTTTGCCTTTATGCATCAAATGTAGGAGATTGGCTACCTCTTCACAGTCAGAAATTGAATATGTTGCAGTTTAAAGATTAAAAATGAGAAGCTGTCTGATTGATGTTACTTTTAATTTAGTTGGAGCCATAAATCATCCTATGACTTTCTATGAAGGATTTTGTATAAATGTTTTGTATTCATGATTGAGTCACAATGTGCTCTCTGCTTTGGTCTCTTGACTACCATCTTTTTTTATAACCAAACATGATATAGCAAAATTGGTTTTAGAGCATACATACCATGAATACAGATGTGTTAAGCCTGTTTGTCATCTTATTGCAATCAGTAAAACATCCAGCGTTGCTCTTAATGTTCAAAGGTTACTATGTTGCTGTAAAATAAGTAGTACCAAAATAAGGTCCATGGTTACAATAGTGTGCAATTTTAATTCAAACAATCCTATGAATGAGAAATTCATATGTGAAGATTGACCTAGAAAGGCATACTCCTTCAAAATGAAGACAAATGCAAATCCTGCTATTAGGATAGCCAAATTGTTAGTACACTGGAAAACAAAAACAATGTAATGGAAGCCACATGCAAGGAAATAAGAGAGAAGGGAAATTCAAATTCATTAGTGTTTAGCAGTTAATACTTTCAAATATTTTTTATTAATAATAATAAATATTCCCTGATCCACATTGTTAAACACATTTTAATTTAAAGCAAAAAAAAAAAAAAAAAAAATTAGTTACAAAAACCTGCACAGTACACATTTATCCTATTGCAGTTTTACTTTCACTTCCCTGCTGTTACAGGATTTTCATCTGTCCATGAGCCAAAACTGAAAACTCTGCTGACTTGCCTGGCTCTTCAACAATGTGGTGGAGGGTGCCTAAGGGACTATTTTTTGAAACTATTAAGCTCTTGTGATATGTAACCTCAGACACAGTTAACCTTGTCCAGGAGCTGTGTCATTGTCTTTAGTCAGAAATGTAGGGGTAACTACCCCAGATGAGAAAACTGGAACATCTAGTCTGGTCTCCTCTCTCAGATAACAGTCAAGAAAATAATAATAATAATAGTAAATAATAATAATAATAATAATAATAATAATAATAATAATAATAATAATAATAATAATAATAATAATAATAATATCAAATTTTCTCAATAATGACAAATTATTTGACCTGACAGTAAAAGAAATTCCTCATAACATCAGAAATTTTGGACTATCGTATGCCTTAAACATCAGGAAAAACTCTCTAATCACAGAAAAAAAAATAATCCTTTGTAATATAAAAAGAATGGTTATGTTATTTTTGTGAGCATTCTTTTAATTTTATTTTTAAACTGAAATATCTGGAAGTATTATATTTCACATAATCAGTACATTGTCTAAATAAAATTATAATAATTTGTTCTCCTCACAGCTTTGCTAAATGTCCCCCAGAATCTCTGGATTTCCTTTTTTTAGTTCTCAAAGAATATAATTGCATGCTCTGAATTGGTCTGTGCATCTTTAATTTCATTGTCCCTAGCCTAAACTGTCCAAGTCATGGTTTGTTCCATTTACATCAATGAGGTTTCTGGTGGAAATGGAACTGAAAATGGCATTTGCTGATGTTCACCTGTTTGAGAACGGCAATAGTAAATTTGAATGTTCTGTGTGTGTGCTAAGAACTTCATTACCCTGTTGGTATCACAGGAAACTCCTGTGATAAGGCTTTTTTTAAAAAAAAAACAACAGTCATTGCACGGTATTTCTATAGATTAAGTTGAATGGAGTAATAACAATCTAACTCATTTCACAGAATTACAGAAATACAGGAGTTGGAAGGGACCTCTGGAGATCATTTAGTCCAACCCCCCTGCCAGAGCAGGACCACCACAGAATCTAGGGCAGGTCACACAAACACATCCAGATGGGATCTTGAAAGTCTCCAGAGAAAAAGACTCCACAGCCTCTCTGGGCAGCTCGTTCCAGTGCTCTGTAATCCTTACAGTAAAGTAGTTTTTCCTCAAGTTGAGGTGGAACTTCCTGTGCTCTAGTTTGCATCCATTGCCCCTTGTCCTATCACAGGGTATGAATGAAAAGAGATTGGCTCTTCCCTCTTGACACTCACCCTTCAGATATTTATACAAATTCGTAAGATCTACTCTTCTCTAGACTAAATAGCCACAGTTCTCTCAGCTTTTCCTCATAAGGCAGGTGTTCCAGTCCCTTAATCATCCTCGTCACCCTCCACTGGACTCTTTCCAGCATATCCCTGTCCTTCTTGAACTGGGGAGTCCAGAACTGGACACAATACTCCAGATGTGGTCTCACTAGGGCAGAGTAGAAGGGGAGGAGAACCTCCCAAGACCTGCTGGACAGACTCTTCTTATGCATCTCAGGATACCATTTGCCTTCTTGGCCACAAGGGCATATTGCTGTCCCGTGGATAACTTCTTGTCTACCTGGACTCCAAGGTCCTTCTCTGCAGAGCTGCTTTCTAGCAGGTCAGCTCGTAATCTGTACTGGTGAATGGTGTTCTTCCTCCTCAGGTGCAGGACACTGTATTTATTCTTGTTGAATTAGGTTCATCATTGCCCAGCTTTCCAGTCTGTCCAAATATTGCTGAATGGTTGCACAGCCTTCAGGTGAATCAGCCAATCCTCCTTGTTTCCTATAATCAGCAAACTTGCTGAGGATTCACTGTCCCCTCATCCAGGTCATTGATGAAGATGTTGAACAAGACTGGACCCAGGACTGACCCTGTGGGATTCCATTAGTTACAGGTCTCCAGCTGGGCTCTGCATCATTGATCACTACCCTCTGGGCTCTATTGTTTAGCCAGTTCTCAATCCATCTTACTCTCCACTCTTCTACCCCACACTTTCTGAGCTGGCTCACGAGAATGTTATAGGAGACAGTGTCAAAAGCCTTGCTAAGGTCAAAGCAGACTACGTCCACTGGTCTCCCTGCATCTACCCATGCAGTCACATCACAGAAGGCTATCAGATTAGTCAAACATGGTTCCCCTTGATAATGACTACTGCTGATAACCTTCTTTTCCATGTGCTTAGAGATGACCTCCAGAATGAGCTGCTCCATCATTTTCCAGGGATGGAAGTGAGGCTGACATTTACTAGTGGAACATCTGAAAGTGCTTTAACTTTGATACATTAACACAAAGACAAGGTGAATTAAAGAAATTTGCTGAAAAGAAATATTTCATCATCTTTTAACAGACGCCGTTTACTACTTGCTTTCTTATTTATTGCATTCTTCCAAACAACCTGGTCTTTTAGCAGGTTGTTGTCACTTAAGGTGGCTACTGTAGACAGCCAGTCAGATTACAGCCTGAATATCTCTATAAACAGGAAAATCTGATTAGATAAAAGTAAAAAAGGAAAAAGTCACTCTTGAGGGTGGTCAAACAGAGGTACAGGTTGCTCACTAACTTTGTGGTGTCCATCTTTGAAGATACTCACATCTTGACTGGACAAGGCCCTGGACAACCTGACCTAGCTGGATCTGCTTTGAGAGGATGTTGGACTAGCTGAATTCCAGGGACCCCATCCCACCTAAATGGTTCTATGAATCAGTGATCTTGTAGGGGGACTCAGGGTTCTGTTGCTATTTGTCCACTTGAAAGCATGCAGTTTTAGATCTTCTTTATATTATTCATCAGAAATTGCTGGTTGTATTTTCCATTTCTACTTACTGTTTTGTCCATACAGAGGAATATGGTTCAATAAAACTTTAAATTATATTGAATTCTACATTTGAAAGGTTTTAATTTACTAAAAAAGTCTGAACATAGATTTTAAGCCCTTGCCAAATGTGGAGAAAGTATTGACTATCATATTGCAAAACTTTTTCCTGAGTAACTGTGGATTATGGACAGAAAGCATTTGGATAATTATATTTAATTACAAAAAAATGTATATGGAAAGCAATTTATTCCATGTCACTTTCCCTTCAGTGTTCTCATGCTATGCTCCCTTACAATCCCTTCCAAATAATTTTATGGAACAAAAGTTGTTAAAATCATGATTCTTACAGGAGAGCAATTCTAATGTCATTGCCATTCCATTCTTTAATATTATCTTATATTGCAGCAGAAGTTAGGAATACTCAGCATATTTAAAAATAGTGTAATATTTACTGAAGAACCAATGGCAGATTGATGTTAGTCTTTTTGATCTATTCATATTTTATTTATTCTTTTCTTTAATAGAAAGTAAGCCTGACTGAGAAATACATGAGGAAGACTATCAGCTCCTCTTTTTGATTCCTTAGAATTTAAAAAACCAACAAGTGCATTTAATAGTATGTTTTATACTTCTGTCTTGTGCATTTTAAGTTTGGTGGTTTTTTTTTCCTTTTCTCATCTTAGGTGTAGTAGCCATATTTTATATTTTGTTCGGTAAGGCTACCATATTAAGGCAGATAATCTGTTTTTACACCTTCTAAAAGTAACTGTCACTGCACTTGTTCTTTCCTTCATGTAAACCTGATCATTGAATTTAGTCTTCCATGTATTTATTCTGAGTCAACATTCTTTGTTCTTTGAGTCTCTGTACTATCTTACCATTGTTTTAATATTTTTCTAAATTAAAGAAGTGACAAAAGTATCTACAAAGTTTAGATAGATAAGACATTCCATTTGGCCTGATAATGCTTCCTCCTTCTTCTGATGCTCCCTTTTAGAATTTTTATTTGTCTAATTAAAAAGAAATAGGAGGGAGTTTATCTACATTTTGGTATATGATGCTTCCTTTGAATCCTGTGATTATTTCAATATTCTCATACAACAGATACTCTCAAAATTCCTATTTAAAAACGTTCTGCTTATTCAAAAGATATCCCCAGTATTTAAAAAAGAGGCTTACCTTTCAAACTAGAATAAACTTTTAAAATGTGTCCATCACAGCTCCTAAAGTGGTCTGAACTAAGCTTTCAAAACTGTTTTCTACTTCCACTACATGAAAGATCTTTTTTACACTCCACAAAAGGCATACTTACAGCTCTCCTCTTCAGATTTACCATCTCCAGATGACCCATGACTGATAAATTACTTACGAATCCTGCTTGCTGTCATGACTTATAAAAGTCCAAAAGCTCTTTTAGTCTCTTACCAAAGACTTTCATTTATACTTGTTGTAGAACACTAAAAATAAGCTATTGGAAGTGCTGCTTTTGAGGTCCTTGACATTTCATTACTTAGTTGAAAACACTGCCCTGAAATTTCTGCTACACTCACATATTTACCTGCTACATATGTTACAGTCTTTTATTTCAGAGTGCCGTGAACAATGGATCACAGGATCATGGAGTGGCTGGGATTGGAAGGGACCTGTGAAGATCATCTAGTCCACCCTGTCTGCTAGAGCAGGATCACGTATAATAGATCACACAGGATCACATCCAGTTAGGTTTTGAATGTCTTCAGAGAAGGAGACTCCACAACCTCTCTGTGCAGCCTGTTGCAATGCTCTGTTACCCTCACAGTAAAGATTTTTTTTTTCATTGTCATCACAGAATCACAGAATAGGCATGGTTTGAAAGGACATCTGAGATCACCGAGTCTAACCATCAGCACAAAAAAACAACAACAAAGAAACACAAACAACCACACACATTCCACCAAAAAAACACCCACAAACAACCCCACAACCTCAGCCACTAGAGCATACCCTGAAGTGCCACATCTACACATTTCTTGAATACCTCCAAGGATGGTGGCTCAACCATCTCCCTGGGCAGGCTGTTCCAGTGCCTGACCATTCGTTCAGTATAGATATTCTTCCTAATATTCAATCTCAACCTCCCCTGGAACAACTTCAGGACATTTCCTGAGGTCCTCTCATAATTTACTGAATACATGGCTGAATCTGAAATACGTATGCTTCACCTTACCTAATTTTTGAAAGGCTGCAACTATTGTCTGAACTTGAAATGAACCGGAAAAAGTTTATCATCCTCAGCATTTATTTATTTATTTAGGAAAAGAAACCACTCAGTCAGTAATATTTCAGACTCTCGGTCAGACTGGGAGCTTTTTCCAGCAGTTTAGTGAAAGGAAGAAATGGTATCTAGTAGATAATTGAACACTTCCTGTGCATTTCTACAGTAACACCAGCACCATTTTCCATTTTGCCTGTAAGAAGTTGTAGATGACTTTACACTAAAGGTTAGTTCAATTAAAATGTGTGTCTCAGTTTTAATTTCTCTGGTTTTAAATAATGTTTAAAATGTAGATAGGAAGCATAGTTATTTCTCTAAGTAATAACGTTATATTAAAAAATCTTTTTCTTTTATATTTTTTATTGCTTATTAGTAATAACTTCCATCAGAATATGTCCAGTTTGCATCTTCCTCAACCCCCCTACCTACACACAGAGAGACACATCTCCCCTCCTAAAGCTAGTTAGGCTTTGTATTAAAGACTGAGAAACATGAGTACAATTATTAAGTTGTCAATAGGAAAGATAAGTCTTGTAATATGTCTCTAACTGAATGTTGTAGAGATAAGGAAGTCAATACAATGATGTCATGCTTATCTATATCTCCCCCTGAGAATTTTTACTGCCCTCAATAACAAATGCAACTCATATCTATGACATGTTTATGATGGCTATTAAGCATTAATCTAATTATAAATGGGTATTTTATTAAAAGGTGGCTAAAAGGCAAAATTTGCAGTTATGAAAGTAAAGAGGAAGATAGTCTCATGTATCTGAAGTGTTTTCTTCCAAATGTATACCTCCTTCAGGCTAGCTAAAATTGCAACTACATCCAGCCAATGTGATTTCTATGCATCATCTTAGTCTTTATTATTTTATGAATTCAACAAATATTATAAACGAACAACTGCAGTAAGTGGTCATGGCCTACTCATTTTTTTCCTCCTTGTGCTTAAGTGTTGTAAATCATATGATAATGTACACTACATTATAATCACGTGCTAATTAAAAATAGATGGTCCTCTGAGGAGCTAGTAATAAATTGTATAACATTAAAGCTAACTTATAGGAAAAAAAATGTTAGGAATATTATCCAACACATCTCAGCTTTTACTGTTATTAATAATGCATTATGAAAAGTTGCCTCCCTGTAAATACATGAACCCCTGAATTAGTTGATGAAGGCATTCATCCAATCAATTCTGTCCTAGGATAACTTTCTAGGGATTTCCCTTTCTAATTACTGTAAAGTATTTTGTTAAGTTACAAATTACTTTAATTTGTTCCATGACAAAGCACTCATCTTTTGTGAGTCAGCATGTGCCAGAAAGACTGTTTATGTGTTCCTGTTGCAGGAATTTACTGAACATATCAGACTCTGAATAACATTCAGGAGAAAAAGAAATCCCGTTCCTAATCTTTCTCCAGCATTAATTTTCAGATCACTACAACATATTGAAAATGTAGATTTAATGGTAGTGGGTTTCGGGTTAAAAAGTCCATTCTTTTCAGGCAAAGCTCTGACTGTAAGATTATTTCTGTATTTTCTAATGACTTTTAAATTCTATTTTATCCTAATTGTAAAACTGACATTGGAAGAAGTGAACACTTCCTTTCCTTCAAAGTGCATAGAACATTGTCACTGTGCTGATGGATTCTTCATTGGTTTAATTATGTCATATAAGATAATTGAAACAGTCAGGAGAAATAAATGAAATATTTAATCCAGGACTGACCTAATAAGTTTGTTTCTTTGTTTGTTTGGTTTAACCTCTTCTACCAAATTGAAGAAGCAGGGATTTTGCACAGCATTAATCCCCACCATTATCTCTGTCTCGTGATGTTGGATTTACACTAGGCATGTATTAAGTTTGATTTCACAAAGAATGGATTAGGACAGACCTATTTCTAAGGATTAGCCTTGGCTTTCTCAACAGTTTTGTAGGGAAACATATTCAACTTGGCCTACAAATTGTTCTTACTGTAGATAATTAAGTGGCCTTCTTTTATCCACATCACATGGTTGACTTAAATCTATATAAACTAAGGGATCCAATGTCCATCTTTCATTCAGGAAAAATATGTCCAATAATGCTAATCCCATATATGGTTGCTGCAGCTGAAACAATAATAGCCTCAATCTCTACTAGTGGGATGTTTTCAATCCCAAAGTAGTGGCATGTGTGAGCAAATAGCATCCTTTTCTTCACCCAGACTGAAGAAATTATAGCCATGTTTCTGATAAAGAGCAGAGAAGCAAGAAAAGTGAAAGCTGTAACCTAGCTTGGAGGAAAAGCTTAGAGAAAGACAACTTTTGCAAATTGAATACTGGTGGGTAGATCATAGCTCCTGTTGTTTGATTCACCTGCTTTTAAGGAAAAAGAGCTTTGTATAAGCTTTCACAATAAATGGTTTTAATCAAGTATCTTGGATGTAGTAATTTTATCTTAATAGGAACAAGACACAAAACCACAAGTTGTGTCTACTTAGATTAAAAAGTGTTCATGCGTATTTCCCATACTCTCTTACCTAGACTGGATTTTTCTTTTCTGCAGTGATTACATTGTAAGGCTATTATAATGTAATTGAAGCGTATGTATCTCTAGCAGTAAAAACAACAAGATTTCTCTTTCTCCTTAAAAAGAAAAAAAACCAAAACCGACAAACAAAACAAAAATGCTTACTATGAACTGATAAAAAAAATTAAATTTAAAATGTACTTATTAATAATCTATTATTTATTTATTTATTTACATTTTATTTAAAAGACACATTTTGTTAAAATGAAAATAAAAAATATATAAACTCAGTTTCAATGAATATTTCTCACTCAGGTTCCTAAAATGCTGGATATTCAACCACAAATTTCCAGTAATGGGGTCATGGAGTTACGGAGCATTTCAAGGTCAAAGATCTGATTATTTTTAATAATAGGTGGTTTTAAATTCACTTCCATCTTAAATATAACATCAAATGGTATGGTAGAAAACAAGAGGAAAAATAAGCATTTTGCATAAGCTGACTGCCAAAAAGTATGTATTCTTCTAGGCTACAGCAGGAAACCTTCTTAACAGAAATGGAGTTTAAGAAGTAAAGGGAAGTGGAAAGGATTTAATTTCTTTTAGAGATACACTAGTGCTGTTTGACATTGGCTAACCTCAGAAGGGAGGTTTTCAAATGTCAGTAAGAAGCCCAAATACCACTCTTTGGAAGTCAGTAGCTGTTAGGCACCAAGCTGGTATTGATGCTTTTGAAAATCTTTCCCAAATACTGGATACTGTAAGATGTTGAGCACCAATCAACAGGAGACAGGACTTCAGGGGATGAAGTCCACAAGTCTACTATGGCATTCACCTCACATCAAAAGGAACTCGGTTGCTGCTTAATTGATACTGTTGCTTTAAGATAATACTTTGCTTTGAAAATATTGCATTTTGTCTTAGTACATATTACATCTTATATCCTCACTTGGGGTTTTAGTCCCTGCACTTGCTGTGGGTTTGACATGTCTTAACTTGATGAAAGGAGTTTATTTTCTTAAGTTTAATGGCTAAGTCATCTGTTCCTTTTAGCTTGTTCTCATAGATATATACATGAAAAATAGAACACAGAAAGTTGAAAAAACTCAAATTATCCTGGCAGTCTCCTGTACAGAAACTACTTCAGCATTATGCCAATAATGAAACTAATGTTCAGTGTCAAGTGCTGTCACTCGCAAAGATAGAGTGAGTCTGATGTAGGCAGCAGGGAATAATGACAGTTCTTCAAAAACTGTCAAAGAAAAAACCACATTTGATATGTATACACATTGAAAAATATAAATTTGACTGGATGTGAACAGAGTTTTAAAAATCACAGGCTGGAAAATACCTTTAGGATCAGCAACTCCAACCTATGACCTAACACCACCACATTGGCTAGACCATGGCACTAAGTGCCACATCCAGCCTTTCCTTGAACACATCCAGGGACAGTGCCTCCACCACTTTCTTGGGAAATCCATGCCAATGTCTAATCATCCTCTCTGTGAGGAAGTGCTTCCTAATATCCAACTTAAACCTCCCCTGGTGCAGCTTCAGTCCATGTTCTCTCATCCTGTCACTAGTTGCCTGGGAGAAGAGCCCAGCCCCCACTTGACTACAACCTCCCACCAGGTAGTTGAAGAGAGTGATAAGGTCCCCCCTGAGTCTCCTCCAGGCTAAACAACCCCAACTCCCTCAGCCTATCCCTATAAGACTTCCCCTCTAGTCCCTTCACCAGCCTTGCTGCTCTCCTCTGGACCTGCTCCAGCACCTCAGTATCCTTGAAGTGAGGGGCCCAGAACTGCACACAGTACTCGAGGTGAAGCCTCACCAGTTCTGTGTAGAGGGGGAAAATTGCATCCCTACTCCTGCTGGCCACACTATTCCTGATACAAGCCAGGATGCCATTGGCTTTACAGGCCACCTGGGCACACTGCTGGCTCACATTCAGTTGGTTGCCAACCAGTGCTCCCAGGTCCCTCTCTGCTGGGCCACTCTCCAGCCACTCTTCCCCCAGCCTGTAGCGCTGCCTGGGGTTATTGTGGCCAAAGTGCAGGACCCTGCACTTGGTCTTGTTGAATTTCATGCCATTGGCTTTGGCCCATTGACCCAGGCTGTCCAGGTGCCCCTGCTGCTTCTTCCTACCCTCTGGCAGATCGACATTCGCCCCCAGCTTGGTGTCATCTGCGAACTTACTGAGGGTGAACTCAATCCCCACATCCAGGTCGTCAATAAAGATGTTGAATAGGACTGGGCCCAGTATTGATCCCCCCAGGGGACACCACTGGTCACCAGATGCCAGCCGGATGCAGCACTATTCACCGTCACTCTCTGGGCCCGGTCATGGAACCAGTTTTTAACTCAGCAAAGGGTGCACCTGTCAGAGCCATGGATTGCTAGCTGCTCCAGGGGGATGCTGTGGGAGACTGTGTCAAAGGCCTTGCTAAAGTTGAGGTAGACCACATCCACAGCCTTCCCTACATCCCCTGGGTCACCCAGTTATAGAAGGAGATGAGATTGGTTAGGCAGGACCTTCCTTTCCTAAACCCATGTTGGCTGGGCCTGATCCCTTGGTTGTCTTTTATATGTTGCTTGATGGCACTCAGGCTGATCTGTTCCATAATCTTGCCAGGTACCAAGGTGAGGCTGACAGGCCTATAGTTCCCTAGATCCTCCCTCCGACCCTTCTTGTGGATGGGCATCACATTGACCAACCTCCAGTCATCTGGGACCTCCCTGGTCAGCCAGGAGTGGTGATGAATGATGGAGAACAGCTTAGCCTCTTCTTCCATCAGCTCCCTCAGCACCCTAGGATGAATCCTATCTGGACCCGTGGACTTGTTGGGATCTAAGTGGCACAGCAGGTCCCTAACTACTTCCTCCCGGATTACAGGAGGGGGATTCTGCTCTCCATCCCTGTCTACCAGCTCAGGAGCCCAGTTGTCCCGAGGGTAGCTATTTTTTTTTTTAAAGTCTGAGGCAAAGAAGGTAAGTACCTCAGCCTTTTCCTTGTCCTCCGTTGCCAAGGTCCCCCCCTCATCCAATATGGAATGAAGATTTTCCCTGCCCCTTCTTTTGTTATTAATGTATTTATAAAAGCATTTGTATTTTCCTTTACAGAGATGGCTAGTTTAAGTTCTAGCTGAGCTTTTGCATATCTGAGTCTCTTTCTACATGACCTTACAATATCCTTAAATTCTTTCTGATTCACCTGCCCCTTTTTCCAAAGCTGATACACACTTTTTTTATTTCTGAGTTCTTGTAATAGTTCCCTGTTCAACGAGGCCGGTTTTCTTCCCCGCTGGCTCCTTTTTCAGCACACAGGGACAGCAGTTCCTGCGCCTTCAGCATTTCATTCTTAAAGTAAGTCCAGCCTTCCTGGGCTCCTTTGCTTTTGAAGGCTGCTTCCAAAGGGACTCTCCCAACCAGCATCCTGAAGAGACCAAAGTCAACCCTCCAGAAGTCCAAGGTAGAGGTTTTGCTGATGACCCTCCTAACTTCACCACATACTGAAAATTCTATCATATCATGGTTGCTGTGCCCAAGACAAACCTCCAACCACTACATCTTCCACCAGCCCTTCCCTGTTCATAAACAGTAGGTCCAGCATGGCACTACCCCTGGTAGGCTCACTTACCAGGTGTAGTAGGAAGTTATCTTCCATGCCTTCCAGAAACCTCCTGGATTGCCACCTTACTGCTGTGTTGTACTTCCAGCAGACATCTGGTAAGCTGAAGTCCCCCACGAGAACAAATCTCGGTGTTGTTAAAATAATGTCTTGTCAGTCTCTTTATCCTGGTAGGGTGGTCTATAGCAGACTCCCACTGGGATATCAACCTCATTGGCCTTCCCCTTTATCTTTACCCATAAACATTCTGCCTTGATGTATCTAGAATTCTAGGCAGTCAAAGCACTCCTTAACCTGTAACACCACCCCACCACATCTCTTGCCTTGCCTGTCCCTTCTAAAGAGCCTGTAGCCATCCATTGCAGCACTCCAACCATGTGAATCATCCCACCACATTTCCACAATGGCAATTATAATGTGGTCTCCTTGGTGCACAATAGCTTCTAACTCCTCTTGTTTATTGCCCATGCTACAGGCATGGCATTTATACACTTGAGCTACATTACAGATATCCCTACCACTTGTGTGGTTACTAACCTATTAGTGAGCCCTCTGCTTTTCTTGCCGCATTTATCCGCATTTCCCACCTCAAGTGGGACAGCAGACTGGCAGCTGTCCTTGGGTTCATCTCTGGTGAGCCTGGTTTCATCCTCATCTGCCTTCAAACCTAGTTTAAAGCCCTTTCAATAAGCCCTGCTAACTTGTGCCCCAGGATCCTTCTCTCCCGTCAGGTTTGGCTTCCCCCACCTGTTGCTGCGCCTGGTGTCCAGTAGGTCCATCCATGATTGAAAAAGCCAAAGTCCTGCTGGCTGCACCAGTTCTGAAGCCAGGAGTTAGTCTTCTGGCTTTTACTGTTTATCCCCTTATCAATCCCTGCTACTGGTGAGATAGAGGAGAACACCACCTGTGGTCCTGATCCCCTAACCAGCCAATTGAGGGCCGCAAAGACTCTCTTCATAGACTTCTGGTAGCTATGTCATCACTGCCTACTTGGTTGTAATGTAATGTTTTTATCTTGTATGACATCCAGCTATCAACTTAGGCTTTTTTTGGCAAGAAAGTAATATTGTTGTTGAGCTTTGAATTTGTACAGAGTCGAGTTTTATTTAGTGAACTGTATCTTAAAAGTGAGTAGATTTGTAAGTATAATGAGCCATGTACTGTTTCATATTTGTAGTGGAACAATATACATGATCAGTTTATAGAAGTCAGATTAGGAGACATTATCGTCTAAATTAATTTCAGCAATTCTAAGCATGTGAATTTGCCCCAGATTGTAGCACAACTAGTGGAGTTTTAGTATTTGGGATGATGTCCTTCATCCTAGTACTCAGTGCCTTCAGATACTGCAAAAAAAAGGCACAGTTTTTTGTTTTGACATAGTTAAAAATTCCCACGCCCCCTATTTAACAATAACATCTGTCAGGCATTCTTGCATTTTGTAGCATTTTTTACATTTTGTAATAGTGACAATTAGCACACATCACGAACCATATAAATCACATATAAATTGATTTGCATCTGTGTAAGATTTCACTGACCCCTCCCTGTTCGTTTAAGAGTTCTACTTACACTTTGCCAATACTGAGAGGCAGCAAAAATAATCTGATTAGGATTTGAATTTATTAGCACCATTTCACAATTTCTTAACTGAAGAGAGCACATGCTTTCTTGATTCAAGCTATGTTCCATTAAAAGTATTAAACTCTATCCCCCCTTACACATTTCTGAAACAGACATCTCCATCTTGACAGCGATTTTCACTTAGTATTTCTGATGCTATAACGAGTACTACAAAGATAGAGCTGCATTAAACTGATAGAAAGCCATTTCACCCATTTATAAAATGAAGCAATTTACAAAATTTGTGGTCTCTTAAGAATGTTAAATCTTCCTAAGCTGAGCATGCTGTGAGAAGTTTGAAATATTTTGTATTAAAAAAAAAAAAAATCTCTTACTGCAAACTTATAAAGGGCATATCTACAAAGTAATCTACCACTTTAATTCCCAGCTTAAATTACTATAGGGTTTTTTTTGTTCTCTGTGCAGGTCAAAACTGGAGATGGGGAAAAAAACCCCGCAAAAACTAACAAACACAAAAAACAACAGAATGACAAAATTAAATGTAAGCAATTTACTAACTTTACACTCATAAAAACGCTGTTACTTAGATTACCTAACCTCCAGTCATCTATTTTTAGAGACAAAGCCCTATGAAGAGCAGTTACACCAACATATGTAAAGGAATAGCTGATAATGATAAAATATCATATATCTGTTTTATCTTAAAATTTTTAGTACTTGGGTTAATGGAAATGTTGCTGTTATAGAATACCTGTTCAAAGGCAATTTACCTCAGCCACTAATAGTGCATGTGCAAAAATATTGAGAGTTTCAGGAAATATAAATACAATAAAATATCATATTTAAGACATTTTATTGTATTAACTTACTGATCGACAGTTCTTCAAAGGGTGGAATATGGGCTTTGCATACAAAGTTTAATAATATTGTGTGTAAAACTAATTTAAAATTTTTAGATAAAATTTTATAACAGAAAAACTAATTTAACTGAGATAAAAATATTCCATCGGTTAAGGTTGTGTGGTGATGAAAGCCGCACCACACCCACTTTCAGGCCACCTGATACTTCATGTGATCCCTGTTAGGCCACACATGAACCTAAGGACACTTAGTACTAGGTGTGATTTCCCCCACTAGATCACACAGCAAGCTGAGGTGAGTCAGGTGTGGACTGTGAAAAGCAGTACACCAGAGCATTGAGACATCTCCCTGACACACCTGATGCCTGCTGTCCCTGTTCTCCAGGGGTTAACACTGATACCTAGATTGTAATCAGCAGTCTTGAGCATTGAGACACCTGCTTGATGCACCTAGTTTCTGCTCTCCCTTTCATTGTCTGGAGAGATGGGGGTGATCAACCACCTTGTGACAGCCTAATACATTTGTACTTCTTGAGGACCATCTGCCTACAAAGCTGATGGAGTCCCAGGGCAAGTTCATCCTCTTGAGTCTCAATTATTGCCCATTGAGGGACAGTGATGCATTTTGAGTACTCCATCCTCGAAGAGGGAAATTTCAACTCTAGGCTGGCCTCTTCTATCCACCTCTCTATCTATCTCTGTGCTTGTATATATACATTTGCTTTCATGAGATTGCCTGTCTGTATTTCACTAGGCCCAAATATTTCTGTGCCTGTGTTTGTATGTTTGTGTTTATGTGCATATATATATACAGTTCAGTTTAGGATACCTTGTAGTCAGTTAGTGTGAAGCTTGTCATTCTCAAATCTATAATTAAGCCTCTGGTTTAATCAAAGCATATTCTACTGAATAACTTCTTAATCTTTAAATTGGTTAATTAGTAACTGCAGCTAAAATCCAATCTTTTGATTAACACATTTTGAATCATTGCTAAATCATAACCATGTCAAAATAATTCATCTGTGACAGGTTGATTTCAATGTTGACACTGCTTTAAAAAAAAAAAAAAAAAGAAATTAAGACTTGAGTATTTAATCTTGCTTTTGATTAAAATATGTTGTTCAAGTTTTGCCAGTTAAATGTTTTGCCTTCTGGTTTATCATGTCATATTTCATATTTATACGTAATGACATGTCTTTTATTATGGTTCATCTTATCAAAGTTAAAAGAAAATGCTCCAAAATTAACAGTTTCAATATTTCTGAATTCCTGTGCAATGGAAAAGGTGGACGTTTTCTTGTTATTTTAACTAAAAGCAAAATTTGACACACTATATCGTATCCTGACTGGGAGGACATTGGTAGAGACAGTGTTCTCCATTATTTTCTCAGCAAAATTATTTCAATAAGATATACTTTCTGTAGATATCTTTATCATTTAACCAGTGGACTTACTGCTAATTTATGCTGTCTTTTTAATAATGTCTTCATTGACCACTGTCCATAAATATCTGCTATTTCTTTTTCTATTGTTCAAAAGTGGTAGTCCCTGAAGCTGGCATTTCCCTCTTTCCAGTTATTTAGAATATTTATAACCAAGTAATTTGTTAAAACATATCTTTGTCTTGCTGTTCACAAAAAGCTTGACAGTAGCTACACAGCTGTGCCCACTGTTTATCACCGGTGCTGCTTGTAATTTTCTAATTATTACCTTATGTTCCTCTCATCTGCAGCCTGCCTGTCCTCTGAAAGCACTATCAGGACATCTCTCTGTTCTCTTTTTCAATATATAAATTTATTTACGTACACATAGCTATATATTTTTGTGAACACTATCATACTAGTAATAGTTAAATGCAGAATAACAAAAGTGTGGCGGAAAAGAATAAAGGGAGAAACCTGTTGAGTACTTTCTGCATTTCTTCAGAATTGTTCTAACTGTAATGTAACAGACCAAGCTGAGGTAGAGTAGCACCTTAAAAACCCTGGAGATTTTTAAGGCCAAGTTGGATGAGGTTTTGTGCAACCTGATCTACTGGTAGGGTTACCTGATCATGGCAGGGGGTTGGAACTTGATGATCTTTCAGGTCCATTCCAACCTTAATGATTCTGTGATTCTAAACTTTGCTAAATCAAGATGTAGTGGAAGCTGCCTGGCTTTACGGAGAAGTACACAGGTCCCATCATGCAGTATGTCTGCTAGGGATACTATGTTCCCGCTGACTTAATTAATTGAATAATCCTCCTATTTTTCCACAGCAGAGCATGGGAAGCCTAAAGGGTCACATCTAGTAGACTTCCTCATAGACTCCATCTCCTGCCAAGTGATTAGGTTTCTGAATATGCAAGCCAAGAATTCCTTTTTTTTTTTTTTTCAAATTTGGCAACAAATTCCTTTTTAGTACTTGCATTCCCTATGCATTACAGAACATAAAGAAACTCTCTATACTATTCCCCAAATAAATGCATTCTGAAAGGTTTCATTTGAAAGACTTTAAGGATAGACTTTCACCGAGATATTTATTTTTTCCTACATGGTACAAATGATTGGCATCTCATTGAAAGCTGTTTTACGGCAAAAATAATGTGTCAAATACCTAAAAATTTTCTATAGCTTTTGGTCAAAGAGTCTATTCTATTCTCCCATTAAAATGAATGCTGTCAAATACTGAATAGTGTTTTGACAACAGTGTAATTTTCCTTCATCATCTCAAATGATTTTGCTGTCCAGATAAATTTTGTTAAGGTTTTTCCTGTCTGTTTGTAGAACGCATACTGTGATCTTCAGAAAGTATTTTCTAACTCAAAATTGGTCTCAGAAATATTTTCCATTGAGAAAAATAAATCCAGTCAGCTATCTAATAAATATGAATAGAAAAAAACACAGTGAAAGGAAAAAGGTATTTGCTATGTTTAACTATCATATTTGTTTATCTCTTTATTTATCACTACCACAGACCAAGAAGCAAATAAACTTTACAGAACTGATGATGTTTATCAATGAATAGTCAGCCAACAGTATAAGGTTTAAAGAATTTTAAAGACTAACATATTCTGATAAATAGAGAGAAATATATAAAATTTCATTGTTTTCATTCCATTAAAGCATTTGGAATCTGACTGACCACAAAGTGTTTTCCATTAAGTGAAAGTAAAATGACTAAACTGAATTGGTATCTTATAGTCTCTCTTTCTTGTTCCCTTGTTTCTCTCTGCATGGAATTCAGTAATTGATCTAAGAATATTAACAATTATTTCTGTGAATTAAAGAAATCCAAATTGCAATGATATACTTGCAACTTTTATGAAATCATGACTAGCTTAAATAAGTGAATCCTTTTATTATGCACTGCTTTAAGGTTTAATTGACAATGTAATTTTTTTCTGAACCTTGAAACTGACAAAATTACTCTTAAACGCATACTAAGAAGTAGTTGTAATGTGTGAAACTTATTGTGGGACATTATTTATCTATTGTGTGATGTCTAAAAATTTTATAGCAGAGATGGAAATATTATTTTGGGTTTTTTCATCTAAAAAAATTTAAAAAATACATTTAAGGAAATAGCCTTTCAGCTGAAAATATATCTGTCAACCTTAAAGTTTTGCTTTTGGTATTTTATGAAAACTACAAATACTGCTCTTAAAAAGGAAAGACACCTGTTTTTATTTTTTCTAGTTTCTGTTTCACAAAAACCTTGTTCATTTATTTATTTTAATCCCAAATGAAGCAGCTGGTTTCAACCTACCTTCAAACATGGAGGTTTTCCCTCCTTATACTGATAGACTGCTTCCATCCTGTCTGACCAGCACAGCTGAAAATCTGGAGTGTCCAGTGAGCCTCAAATGTAAACTGTATATCATGCAGTACTGATTGTTAGAGTATTTGTTAAGCAGCTAGGAGTCATCCATTTGCACCACTTTTTAAATTATTTTTATAGCAGAGGGCAAGATAACAACTTCATTCCAGCCATCCAGTTTTTATACCTCTGCCCCCCTTGTAATACTGCAGTCTGCTCTGGCCTTAATCAAATTAGGGTTAATTATAAGGGAGAATTAAAAATTCTTTAACTGAAAATAAATACAGGCAGAAGAAAAAACTGTGCTTATTTTTTATGAAAGTAAGAATGTGAGGGGGATAAGAAAGGCAACTTTGTGAGAATTTCCCTAAGGAAGACTGCCTATACATCATATGAAAATTGTGTATTTGGAAATAAAATAGAATTAAATAATATTTTTTATAACCACTTTTAGGGAGTGGCACAAAGTTCCATAATAATCAATCATTTATTTGCAATGAATTTTACTTACTCTTAGTAAGATCTTTTTGAACTGTTGCTGGAGGGAATGACTTTTTTGTAGGCTACAAAATGCCTTATTGTCAGTTGCAAAGGGTAGAATTCTACCACAACATAGTTTTTCAATTGCACTGCAATTTGAGAAGTGATTGCAAATAAACTCTGAAAAAAAAAAAATTTACACAGAATTACAAAGATAAAAAAAATAGTATAATCCCTTCAATGATTAACTTCTTTCTCTGCTGCAGACCATCCACACAACTTTTAGTCAAAGCATTTGTGCACAAATCTGCACCAAGTCATACCAAAGGTCTTTCCATCCAGTATCCTATCTATAACTACAGCAAATAACAGATGCTAAAAAAGAAGCAAAAGAGCCAGACAAAGAGATAGTGATATTCTCTTGGTATAATTCAGTATTCTTTAGGACTTTGTAATATTCTGACTCTCAATGCAAATCTTCTTTTGAGATTTTTTCCTATTAATTAACTGTTTATGAACCTACCTGTGTAAACTTTTAGCATCCACGACATTGTATAGTAAGGACATCTGCATCTTGTTTATGCATTGCATAAATAACTACTGCTTGGTTTGTTTTGTTTTGCTTTGCTTTTTCCCTAAATCTGTCTCCCTTTTCCTCAATCAGTGCCCACTTATTCCTGTTACAGTGACAGTGGTCAGAGAAGCCATATTTGTCCTCTTCATATCACTCCTCATTTTATCAAACCTCTGCCAAATTTCTTTCTATACACCCTTTTTTGAACATTTTTCCAGTTATATTTCATTTTTTTTATAATGACTGGTCCAACCTATGTGCATCTCTGTTCCCAATTAGTAACATGAATTTAATAAGACTTCTGTAATTTTCAGTGGCATGTGTGTATACACACAGAAAAGATTGTGAGGCCCTATGGAAATGGCACCCACACAAGGCCTGCTAGTAAGAGGTAAACAGGTAAAAGATAGCTCTCAGTGCAGTGATGCGGGTGATGTAACCGTCTTTGTAGCGTGCCTCTAAAACCCATGGGATTATGACAGTACAGTAAAACCTGCTTCTTTTTCCTTCTAAGTCATTCACACCATGTAGTCAATAACTGACATATATACAGCCTTGCCTTGGAGTTATTGTTTTCAATCATGAGAGTGAAAGAGTTAACAAAACCAAGCTTGGAGTTAGAAAAACACGAGTTATTACTGAAGACACCACAGCCTTTGTAGATACTAGTCTCATGCATAAGGCACAATGGACAAGATACCTTTTGGGTTTTTTGAAGGGCACCCAAGTAGCATGAGCTAAATGCATGAATTTACTGGATTCTCCAAGTCCAATTTAGTATGTAAAAGCATCCATAGTAATGTGTGTGTCTAAACGGTTATTCACAAACATAGATATGGATTTTATATATTAAATTATGTACAAATATGATTACAGCATTAGTGGCCATTTCTGAAAACCTGGACCTCATAACTTAACGGAGACCAGATTGTAAACGGTTTTCTCATTAGAATAGGCTGCCATTAAACCAGCTTAACACATTGGTGTTATTTTCAAATGACAAAGAAGCTCAACATATGTTGTTGCAATACTGGCAATAAATGTCAAGGCCCCAGAGATGAATTTGTTGCATTTACAGGTATGTTTTAGAAATACACAAATGTTTATTTGTCTTTTTTTGAAAGAGGTGAAGACAGGGCATATGCAACGCTATAATTCCCTTATGACTTCTCTATGCAAATTGATTCATTTTGATTGATGCAAATTTATTTCTTTGCCTTGTATTTTTAGCAAAATAGTTTCATAAAACTATTACTCTTTGCTTAGTCCAGGAACACACCACTTATTGGGAGGAATTAGCTTCTTATTTCCCAGAGGAAAACACCTGCATTGAAAATGATCTCAAAGCTATTTGCAGCAAGTAACAGTATGCAGGTCAAGCAGCACATTACCTCCTTTTTTTCTAGAAAACCATGTACTCAAGAATTCAGGGATTCACTGACAAAAATTGTAATTGAACAGTGCAATACTGTACTACAAATACCGAGAAAAACGTCTGGTCATCAGTGACAAAAAAGAAGGACAAAAAGCATAGCTTTTCCTTATTTCATATCAAGGAGGATGTTTTGGGAATGAAGCCAACTATATAGGAACATGTTTTGTAATATGTCACATCACAAACAGTAAAATATTATAAAATACAAAGAACTGCCAGAAAGCAGGGAAGCCCTATGTGCCAGCTCCTGCTCCCTGAACTTACAGTCTTTTTTGAGTGACACACCGGATTAAAGAGAATAGAGTGAATACTAGGGAGGACCTCAATTCTCTTGCTGTCAGCTAAGCACCCTCATCATTAGCTTCTCCCATCAGACTTTTTCTTCTACTAAATCTCCTGCATGCTTGAATTTTGCATTATTTCTGCTGGAGAAGTGAAGAGCACTTCTTTAATCCATCTGTTTTTTATGTAGTCTCCCCCACCACCTCTCCACACAAGATTACATTCGTACTTGTTCCCGTTCAGACCACTCTACATCCTTCTCAAAAATAGGAGATGTGGTCCTGAAACTTGTCCTTTTGATCATAATATTAAAGCTCAGTATCCAGGTTTCTGAGCAGGTGTTCCAACGGAAAAGTTATAATAGCAAAGCAAAAATAAACTATTACCTCCTCATTTTGCTATTTTTTGTAAGACAATCTTTTATTTGTTTTATGCATGCTCTGAGCATACTTTTAGTATCAGGATCACTTGTAGATATTGCTCCATTCTATTGAGAGACTTGGTTCAACTCTGGCAGCATGGCCACATGCGGATTGAGACAGTCTGAACATGCCAGCTTCTGAAAATATTTATATTGAAAGCAGCCAAGCAGCATCAAGAAGTTCAAGAGAAAGGTGGTTCCTGGTTTATTTCTCAGGGACATCATGTTTAGTAAGATTCTGGTTTAGTTCTCAGAACTAAAAGAAGAAAAAGTAAAAAGACTGCAGATTCCTCTTACTCTTTTCACAAAGCACAATCCAGGCTAAGAGGCAACCATCCCTTCTGTGCAATGAGACTGAGGTTCTGCGATGTGTATAAACTTACCTGTCTGAGACTTAAGACAGAAAAAAAGTCACATTTTGAATCAAGAGTTATGAGACACATAAATTAAATTCATTTTGTTATATGTTAAAAGAAGTTTATGCCATTTCTGTTACTATACATAACATTCTGTACTAAATTTGTTTTCTCTAAGGCAGTACTACCCATTAAGAAGCAGAAGGAATTTATTTTGCCTGGCTGCAACCTATAGTATTGAATGTGAATTATTATTTTTCAAATTTGTTTTTTCCTCCAATACCTTAATGTAACCTGTGCATGTGATTTCAGAGTGAGTCTTATGACTCACTCTAATAGCGAGTGCAGAAAATCTGTAGCTGAATTAAAACAGCTGAATTAAGAACTAAGAGACAGGCCTCTTTTCCCAGCTTTTGGAGAACCTTCTGAATGGTTCTTTGCTCATCTCTTCTTCCTTACATTACTCATTGAAAAAATGAAGCTGTGAGGACAAAGTCCGGTCATGTGCAAGGTGGAGCAAAGAGCTTATTGCACTCAGAGCTGTCTAAAGGGAGGAGCCAAATAAACGCTACATTTGCCAAGTCCATTCTTGTTCTAGGTGACAACAAAGGAAAATGGCTACAGATGTGCAGGGCTGAAGTTAGTGGGACACAGGCGCAATGAGCACACTACTCAAATTTCGTTTTCTGGAAAAATGACTGCACAAGACTTAATGAGTAAAATATGTAAAGATATGATTCAGAATGTTGAAATTATAACCACAAATGTTCTCAGGTTTTTAGGAGGTTCAGATGCTCTTATTTTCTTCCCCATTCTCCAAGCTACATTTCCGTATGCAGCTCTGAACATTAATATGCTCCTGTTCTGATGGTGACTGTTTTTTGCATTTCTATTATTACCAACTACAGTAACTCAAAATTAAGGATTCACTCACTAGGTTATCAAAATTATTATTTACTATAAATTTCAATTTTTTTGTTGAACTGTAATTGATACTCAGTGAAACTGAACTCCAATGTACACTTAATAGCAATCTGTTGAGATCAGCTTCAATTTTTCATCTCCCCAAAGCCTTTTAGCAACATATCTATCATATATATAAATATATGTATTTAATTAAGCTAACCTTTAAAATCATTCTGAAAACAATCATGAAACAGGAGAGAAACTGCTAGTATGGTGTCATAATTTCTGCAGAACTGCCATACCAAATCTAATAATGCATGTCTGTGCTAATATTGAAGATTGAGAGCTACAATACCTTTGCTGTCTATTTTTAAGTAATTAGGCATGTAATCATCAAAAAACCCAGACTTACTGTGTTCTTTGCAACACATATTTCCACAGATGCTGTGGAAAATGAGAGATGCTAGGTCTCACAAGTCCAAACATTTTCATCATCCAAAAATTAATTGAGCCATACGTACAAAAGGGAAGAAAACAAGTCATACTTTCATAAGCAGGCAATTTTGGTTTTCCATAACAACAGCCCAGTTTTTAGGCCTTGCGTCTATTACATTTACACTGAAGTGACCTGCGTTTGAAAGATACTGGTCTGCATTTTAAAATTCCCTAGCAAACACTGGATCCCCCTTGGACAAGGAGTCATTGCCACTCTTCACATTATGATAGCCTTCTGAGGTTTGATGTTTGTTGTTTTTTTTTTCCAGAATATTGGCAAATGTGTATTAAATTGACGTATTTCTTAGAATCTGCATAATATATCAGTGCCATTAATGCTCCCCACAAGGACTTTTTTCAATGAGTGTGCTATAAGGGTATTTTATTGAAAGGCATATCTTTCTAGCATGCCTATGTAGTATTCTGATATGTCAAAAGAAACATTTCTAGCAGTATACCAGAGTATGTTAAAAGTGGGTCAGAGATTGACTGGAATGAAATGGCTGTATCTATACTCTTTTCATTTTGGAAACTTGTTTATGACTTGATTATAAATCCTAGTGTGAATAGACTGTTCAAGATCAGCAGGCCAGGGCTATGAACCTTGAAATCATTAACAACATTGAAGTTCCTCAGACAGTAAGAACAGGAGCTATAAAGGTAGAGATGGTTATCACGAGTTTGCTTCCCTATTAATAGTATTTTTGTTAATATAACCTTAGAGATATGCATAGTAGTCCTGTTTCACACATAGAGGGGATAGCAAAATTATTACAACAAAAAATAGCAAAGAGGAGAAAAAGATATAAAGGAAGAAATAGGAATTAGGAATGCTTATCAAAGTAAGAAATGGGGAAAGCATTTTTCCAAGTAATTTCTGCTGCTGCATTAAACAAAGATTATTTGACCTGTCACTGTTTAGACAGAAGCAGCAACTACTAGAATAAACATAATATTTGCAAAGAAGGAAATTAGGGTAGCAAACCACCCAACAACTCAAAGTAGTACAATTTTGAAACAGCTGAGTTCTACCCAAGGTGTTTCAAATCTAGGAAATAAAATGTTCTGAATTACCTAAAAAATCTAAATATAATTTGCAACCTTTTTCCAGATTTTTACTATGAAAGAAACAAAACACTAAACTGCTTAAAACTTCTTTGGATTCAATAACATTTTTTCACAGAAAGGGAAAACAGAACAGAAAAGGCAAGCCAAGAGTCTAAGTAGCTCTGTCTCTTACCATAAACTCAGTTTTCACTGAAAAATAGTGAGATTTCCCATTCACAAAACAAGTTGTTCAAGGCATGAATTTGACCCAATCCCTTTTATCCTATTAATCTTTGCTAAGATTCAAGATAGGTGAAATTTTATTTTATTTTTTTCAAATTTATCCTCTTATTTTTTTACATGTCTGAAGTACTGAAGTAGTACAATCTGCTGTTCCCCTTGGTAAAATGGATGGGATAAAGCATATATATGTGTGTGTGTATATATATGTGTATGTGTGTTTCTGTAACCAGACACTTTTTTTCTTTTACTTTTATCAACCTTGTTGGTATGAGAAAGCAAAATCTCTGGATCTTAATGCCAGATATGATTGTTTGAGATGTATCCTTTGCTAAATAGTACTTGGAATAAAGAGTTGTTTTCCATGTGTTTTACTGCTGGGTAACTGCAGAGATCAATGCACTTGATTACAGCTAGTACATTCGTATCACGGAACCTGTTTTACGTCGTTAATAAGAGCAGCCTGACATTAGCTCAAAGAGAAAAGCAATCACTTAAGCTTTTTCCATTTGCTTAGTTTTTAAGTGCCAAATATTACCTCCTGCATAGATATTCATAGGGAATGAGCCAAAGGGGACATGAAACTCTGAGAGCTTCCCTTTGCAAAGTGTTCTTCAATCTTTTTCTCTGAAGGGTGAAGTTTTCTAGCCTGTGGAAGGGCCAAGTGACTATCTCCTTCTTTTTGTTTTTATTGCTCTTCTGGCCTCCTGTCTACTGTCCCTGTACTTCTTTGAAAGAGGCACAGATACAGGGATTCATTTAAGCCCCACCAACAAGGTGTGATTCAAGCTTGTGTATGTTTGTATATATATAGACGTACATGAAATAAACTTGTGTGAAAATATGAATAATTATTAAGTTACCAAGATGTTAATAAAAATAAAACTAAGAAGGTTTTAGGTAGTTTCACAGGGATATGTAGTGACACAAAGGGGCTGCTGTTATTTTTGTATTGATAACTGAAACATAAGTCAGAGGATGGTGCAGTGTATCAAATGCTAATCAGTGTGTACTCCATGCATCCACATAACTTACCCTAGGGTGACTGTAATGCAGCAACCTATGTATCCCACAGTGCCTTCCTGCACTTGATGTCAAACCCCTCTAGGAAAGGAGCATGAACTGATTTATTTGCCCTGTGTCATCCATGTCACATTGTCACAAAAACATACAGGATATACAGCAAGACACTCACACAGGCAGGAAAAGGCAATCCTGACTTCCCAAAAAGGGGAGAAATGTATCTGGGTCTTCAGAAATATATCAACTGTTATCCATACTTAAAAATCAGTCAAGACAGGGAAATATGTTTCAGGAGGACTTAGTCCAATGCACGACCTATGATAACAGAGAATAAATAATTTAAGTAATTCTTCAGTGAGGGACAAAGATTAGGTAAGAGAAATATGCAGCTTCTTGTTTTGTACCCTTGCTCTTTAGGTACCCCATATTGGAGGTAAAAGAATAAATACCATTTTGATCTGGAAAAAGCAATAAATTATTACAATGCAGTACTAGGATACTTAAGTCAGCTTTCAGTGAGATGTTAAGAAAGACTACTCCTAGTTGGGTAGAACTTGGTGGAACTGAAAACAAAGGGTAGGTTCATTTGTTCTATGCTGTTAAGATTGATTCTTACCAAAGCTAGCAATGTACTCTCTATTGAAATCCAATCACAGTAATTTTAGCTACTTTATTGTACACAGATCCCTCAAGCTGCTAGTGCCAAACACAGGGAAACTACTGTGTTAAAATTTTGTTATATGAGGGAGCTGAGGTTTAGAGATAAGAGTGAAGATAGCAAAGGCTAGCTGATGCTATCCAGAAAGGAGAAAAGAAAGTAAATCTCCATCTATATGTAGTGTATATGTATTGAATGGAAATCAACTGTCCCACAAGTATAACAAAGTTATTATGTTTCTATGAAACTCATTTATGCTTCTGTACCTGAAGAGTAAATCTCTTTAACATTCAGCATTTAGATTTGTACTACTTTAAATTTTTATGCAAGATTAAATATGGGATGGGAGATTTGCAGTATTCCTAAGAAAATAAATATTAAGTTTACTTATAATGATAAAGTTGGGAATTTGAGGTGTTTTTTTCTCTCCTATTTGTGTCATATACCTTCAATAAAAATGTAGGCTCTTGTCTAACATGTAATTTATGGTATTTACTCCTCTCACTCTTAATACAAATATAGTTTTCTTGGGTGTTGTCATTTCAGGTTTTTTTCCTTTGCTCCCTCCTTCCCATCTGTACCAAAGCGCTTCCCAACACAATACAGCCAGGAGGGCTGGAGAACAGCTGTCTCCACCCTGCAAGCCAGTGGTCTGCCAGGAGGGTATACTTCTGCTCAGGTTCATTGGTTTCCTTCCCCCTCCCTTTTAAGTGTGATCTTGCCATTTTTTAAATGCTAAGTATAATTTAAACCAAGACCAAGAGACTTCACCTTTCCTCTGAGCAGCTAAACAGTGTTTATCTTTCTAACACTGCTAGTCTTTATGAAGGTATTATATGGAAGTTCACTTTCAAGCAACTAAAATGACAATATAAATTCAATGCCATGGTAGTCATTTATCACTCTATGATAGTGCCAGGACATACGAATGGTAAGACTGAAGAGCTCAGGGAGAAATCTGATGGGGTTTTATCATTTATTTATGGACTTCTGTAGTATATGGGAGTACGTGCTAAAGGAGGAATACAAAGACATTTCATCTAGCAGGTTGATTTAGTGTTTCTCCTTCCCTAATCAATGGTTTCTCTTATGTTTAGAAAAGATTGAACACTCCAGAAAGTGTTTTCTTTATTAAATTGAGTCAGAAAAATAGGTGGACTTAGTTATATTGCTGCAATTAACTCTCCAAATAAGGTATAATTATTAATTTCTTAGATAATGTGTATGTTGTCATGAATGGCACTAAGCTTAAAAAGGGCTATCTCTCATAGTGTAGTTGTTAAGAAACTTTTGAGTAATAAAGAGGAACTCAGAAGTACAAGGATGTACAGGATCATGATAAAGATGCAAACTGATGCATGATGAAAGGAGATTTAAAATGTTGACAATAATAAAAATGTCAAAGCATTAATTTGTTGGTATGTGTTGTAAAGGAAATATATTTAAAATTTGGGAGGTTTATTTTTCTATATTATCTTAAAACAAGCTGTTTATTTCTTTTACTCTTTTGTGCAATTCTTATCTGTATATATTAAACTAGATAGCAACATATACCATTTTCATCTTTTCACCAGGAACTAGTCTAATCTCTAAACTCTTTCTGTTTATAACAGATTGACAATAATAAAATCCTCTCTGAGCTTCAGATTATTTTATTTTATTATTTTCAGTGGAATAAAAGAAAACTCAGCTTAAGATAACTTAAAACAAATACAAATGCTCAATATGACATTGAATTTGTAATGTCTGTAGGATGCTAGTGTCACTTCTTGTAATTATATAGTGTATGGTGATGATAGTTTGCAAGACATATGTCATACAAAAAGCCTTGTGAGCATACATATGTTTAGCCTATACATTTAGCCCTTTAAAACAGTCAATATCCAGGAAACTGACAGCTGATATCCTAGATAACACAGCTCAGACTGAACAGAGTGCCCTACTTAACTGAATACATGACTGACTATAGTTAGGTGTGAGAAGTTAGCTGGGGAAAGCAGAGATTGTAGCAAGTCCCTGTAACAAATCCAGCGTCACTGTTTCAAACCCAAAGCAATACCCACCTATGTCCTGACTGCCATTTTAGCTGAAAAATTGATAAATTGAGTTAATACTAAGATATCTCAGAAGATGAAAATATTAATCTTTCTGGATTGCATCAAATTTCACAGTCTGTGTTACAGTGGCCTTGCACACTTTGCAGTAAAGGAGTGATAAATAGCTCAAACAGATCACAGTTCCATTAAGTGCAAGAAATAACTCTCAAATGCCTAATTGTCTTCCCAGCTGTTATATCTTCATGCTAGTTTTCAATTTGATTCTGAATACTAAGAATTTGTGTGAATAATCTGCTGTTATCCTCCCTTCATTTTCTGAGCAAACATGGGGGGCTTACCAGGGCTTTGAACTATGTGATATTGCTGCTGAAGAAACTTAAAGAGGCGTAGGGATGGTAGGACTTTGGTCTGTATCATGACCTTTGGTACTGTATTGAGTGCAGGTGCCTAGGCATGGGCTGCAGGGTGGCCTTTGTGAAGAGAGGCAGG
Organism: Apus apus; assembly: GCF_020740795.1. Classification (NCBI taxonomy): domain Eukaryota; kingdom Metazoa; phylum Chordata; class Aves; order Apodiformes; family Apodidae; genus Apus; species Apus apus. Next base: position 100,927,070 of record NC_067283.1, read on the forward strand.
GACTGCCCCACGATGAACACAGACAGGTCCAGACACTCCAATGGCCACAGCTGAGCCCTTCAGCCAACATGGTAGCACCTTTGGGAAAGCATATTTAAGAAAGGTCAAATTTCTGTACAGGAGCTTTGAAAAAGGGGTAAGAAAAATGTGTGAAACAGTCCTGCAGAGGTGCTCCAGGTGCTGGAGAAGAGATCCACTGTAGCTTGTGGTGAAGACACAGAAAGAAAGCACAAGCCCATAGGGCAGATGGTATCAGCAGCAAGCGCTCAATCTTAACACTTAAGGGACCAGAAACCAAGAGTTGCCTGATCATAACTGTAGCAAGAAAACACAGACAGTCTTACAGACTTTGAGGAAGTAAAATATTTAGAACATTTTCAAGTTTCTGGTCCCAAGAGTGGAATCAAGTTCTGTATTTTGGGCATCAAGACTCTCCGTACTGGGTATGAGAAAAATAAATTGCTCTACATAGGATGAAAAAGGTATGGTGCTCAAAAGTGATGCTATGGAATGTAGACAATAAACAATGGCTAGCAGGAGCAAGATGTCGTTCTGGGCTTGGATAGGGTTACAGAGTGGCTGGGGTTTGACAGGACCTCTGAAGATCATCTAGTCCAACTCTCCCTGCTACAGCAGGATCACCTACAGTAGATCCTACAGGACCATGTCCAGACATGTTCTTGGGGATTCAGAGAAGCATTTCCAATCATTTGAGATGCACAATGCTAATAACATTATTTCTTCCTCAGATGATGTGTTTGAAAAAAGTTTTTTGTTTTGTTTTGTTTTCTTTTCTTTTCTTTTCTGTAGACCAGTCAAAATAATCTGTTTGGCTCAATCTAAAGCACCTTTTAATTTCAATACATGATTTTTGTATATTTTGACCTTAAATTCAGTGCACATAAAAATATCTTTGTAGAGTAGATGACACAAAATACGATAGCATTCTGATGTTTTCTTTATTCCATACCCAGGTTTTCTTGCTGTATATAAAAAAATCCAAGACAAATATCCTACAGTTTACACATATAATGTAGGCAATATTAATAAAAAGCTTGCATTAAATACATTTATTACAAATGAAAATAAAGCAGTTCTTGCTATATTGTCATAGCATTGTCTTACAAAGGAAAATTATCAGGGCAGCAGGCACTGCTTGTGCCCATTTATTCTACCCTAGTGTATCTGCAGAGTTGCAGGAAAGCTCACACTTGGAAGAAACTAATCTCTCAACAGTGTCTTTGTGAGGAAACAGTAATTTGGCTATGCAATCAAATTGCAATGTGTTCAGTTAGCAGATGTGAGCAAATAAAGAGAAAACCAAATTTAGATTTTGTGCCAATTGCTCTTTTATATGCTTGCTTGTGTTTGAGAACTCCCTATGATTTTTCCTAATTTGCCTGGTGACGGTACCATGCGGCATAGCTTCCTACACCTTCTGGCTGCAGCACTGCAGTTTGCCAACAGATGGCACGATGCATTTCCATTACTCGGTGTCTTTCCAACAGGATTATGTCCCAGTTCATCTCTGAAGTAAACCCAAAACAACACCTTAGGCCTCAGCTTTGCAAAGATTTAAGCATGTGTTTGAATTTGCATACCAGTAGCACTACGTCTCATCTTTCCTGCTGTGTTAAAGGCACTAATTTTTTTGCACTGTGGTAAGAGAGCAGCTACATATAGCTAGGTAATGTTAAATTATTCAGGCATAAAATCACAGTCAGGGAGAATATTCTTGAACTAATATTATGCAGACTGTTCACTATGGTATTGTCCTATAAGCTATCCAAATATATTTGATTTAATGTTAATTTTGTCCTGGACAAATGAGATAAATTATCTGGCGCTGCACTGCAAACATTCAATCCAATATGTTTCTTATATTTTTTTCTTTACTTGTAGCCCACACAGCTGAAGAAAAACTATAACCAGATATGTGAGCAGGATATTACATGAACTAGCAGTATAAAATGGGAGTGTGCAGTACAATGCAGAACTGTATGAAATACATGCTGAATGTTCAGTGAATGCCAGCACCGGACATGAGCTACTTTCCAGCTATACAGAGGTTAAGCATGGAGACTGTGGGTGTTCCCCTTTATCTGCAAATTCAGTTTGGTTCTAACTATGGAAGTACAACAGATCCCTCTGTGCTCTGAAATTAAATATTCTTGAGCAAGTACCTTTTTTACACTACCTTTTTCTGATGGCGCTGAAGAAGCTGCAGCATGATCTAAATGACCAGAGGAGCCAGAGGAACAGATACAATGTTATGAGTTAATTTTGTATCTCCATAGGTCTTGGAAGTTAATCTTCAGTTGCAATGCATAGGTGGTAGAATGTATGTGAAACAGAGCATGTGCAATAGAAGATTTTACTCAACTGCAGAAATGTGTGCAACACACACTAAGCAACACTAGTCCAGATCATATGCTGGAGGATCAGTGTACACATAGGCTGAAGTTACTCAACTTTCATTGAAGGAAGAAAATCTTGTGAGCTCTTCCCTGTCTCTTCTAGGCTTCTTATTGAGCATATCTTTAGAAATTATGATAAGTAATGTTGAATACAAAGATATCTGTCAGGCTGTCCAGGCTAAAAGATCAACTCCTAAATCTGTTGTCACCATGTCACAGGAAAGGGAGTCCGCTGTTGGTGTGTAATCTTTGTTCTTAATGACTTTATGTCTCACTGTAATTAATGACTTTGTTTATTTTATTTTGCTGGCTTACTGCCTTGTTTTAAGACTTCAGCTTTTCAGGGTTAAGACCACTTAAATAATTCCAGTTTTGTTTTGAAATGTCCTTTTCTTTATCTAATGCCTTGCAGAAATGTAAGATTATTACATCAACAGAAATACATTTTCCAATGAAATCTATAATTTAATTAAAAATATTAAATTAAGTCAGCAAGATTTGTTTTGTGTAAAGCCACACAGACTGTTAGCAATTTTACTGCCTTATTTCACTTTTTCAAGTCCTATTTCAGCCATAGCATTCTTTTCTTTGGGATCAATACTGGGGTTGGCTTGGGTCACCAGGCAAAAAGTACAAAGGAAAATAGGTCAAGGCCAAATCATTCTTCACACCCTCTTCTCCACCAATTACTTGAAGTGGAAAATATCTGGAGATCTTCAACTGCTTTCCATGTCAGCCTGATTTGAAGTCTGGATAGGTCCTTGGAGAACATCTGAATTTCTGCAGTATTTTCATGTTCACTGCTCAGACTTTGTTCTTCACTTTTAGTGTGGTGTTTCTAGGAGGAAAAATGCATTAAACCCCGGAGAGACAAGAAGTCAGGGGTATTTCCATTGTTTGGACTGCAGTATAATGACCATTTATAGCTGAAAAAGGCTTTGTTCCTGAGGGAAGATGTTCACCGGAAAGGCAAGGGCAATATCCTTCCCCAGACATTAACATTTAACAATGATTTCTGTCTTACTTTTCTGCAGACTTAAGAGAAATGATGCTTGATTGAGGAAAGGGCAAGGAAAGAAAGAATACAGAACCGTGCTCAATTAGATGGAGCAGATCAAAAGCAAAGAGACATTGATAAATGCTTTAAAGATGTCAGGAAGAGAGATGGTCACTTCTGTGCTCTAATTGACAAAGACTTTGTTGAGATGACATTCTGATTCAATAACTTTGCTTCTCTATCTTCAACTGCACTTAAAGGCCAGTTTATTTTAGAAAAGCTGCCTTGTCTAGCTGTGACTTACAGTTAGTTGCTACTATGTCCCTTTACAAGAGCTCTTCATTTGGTGTAGAATTAACTGTTAAAGAGATCACGTACTAATCATCTTTATCCTCAACATTGGAGTCCAGGAAGCCAGAGGGACTTAGTCCTATACGGAAAATAAATCCAGAACAAACTTTAAAGATTTATGCAAAAAAAGACTAATTAAAAAAATATATAAAAATTCCTTTAAAATAAACAAACATCCCAACCAAATCTGTTGCAAAGCTCGATTTAGGTTGGCAGACCAGAGGAAGCAAATATTTTCCTGTCTTAGTAAGGTTTGAATACTATCTTGACACGTTTTTCCAAACTCAGAGCAACCTGCCAAGCAGCAGGAAGGCAGGAAACTACAGGGTGCTAAACAGACATGAGCTGGTAAGCCTTCTCTTGGCAAAGTGGTATCACTTTGTATTAACATATCAGGTTGGATGTTGTTCTGGTTTGGTGGGTTTTTTGGTAGTGAGGGAAGGGCCCCAGGAGTTGCTCTGGTAAGAAGATGAGAAGCTCCCTCTGCTCCAAATCCAGCCAAGGAGCCATTAGAGGGACAATAAATGCGTCTCTGCGATTAACATATGAAAAAACTGAGAAAACACCTGAGCAGAGAAGGAGAAGGAGGGGGGAGCGGCAGAGAGCAATGCTGGTGGTTGGTGAGGAAGAAGGGGAAGAAGGTGCCCTAGCAGAAGTTTCCCTGCAACCCATGGTGAGATGGCAGCTGTCCCCTTGCACTCATGGAGGAAGGCGTGAGGGGAGGTGACTTTCCGAAGCAGCCCATGACTCTATGAGAATGCCAGGCTGGAGCAGCACCAGACCTCGTGGGAAGGACTCATGAAGGAGGGGTTCGTGGAGGACTCTCTCCCATGGGAGGGACCTCATGGAGAAGCAGGGAAGGACTGTAGGGAATCCTTCTTCCTGAGGAGGAAAGAGCAGCAGGAACCACCAGCCTCTGAACTGACTCTAAACCCCATCCCCTGTCCCCCTGTGCCACTGGGGGCAAGGAGGGAGAGAAACCAGGAACAAAGATTTGGGCCCTGGAAGAAGGGAAGAGTGGGGTTACATATGCAAGCCCTGCTCTTTGTGTTGTCTGTGTCCTATGTGTGTTTGATTAGTGTGCAATTAAATTATTATTTTTTTCCCCCAAGTTGAGTCTGTTTCGCCCAGGACCTTAACCGGTGAAGAACCCTCCTTGTTCTTTGTCTTGACCCATGAGCTTTGTCCTCCTGATTCCAGAGTGTGTATGTGGGGTGGGAGGGAGTTGAGTGAGTGGCCATGGGACTGTTCCTTTGCTGTTATGTTGGGCCCAAACCATGACAGATGTCTTCACATTGAGGACTAGAAGACTCTCAAACCTTTTTCAAACAGGAATATTATCGTCAGCAGGAAAAGCCATCAGTAGATGCAGAAAGATCTCTGGGTTCCAGTCAAGCCACCAAATAGTCAAATTACATTAATTGGACTGGCTTTTGGACTGCAAGTTTGTAGTGCCACTTGATGCAATATCTCCTCCAGATAAGTACTGAGTAACATATAGGGCACTCATGGAAAAGGGCCAAAAACTGTAAATGTCTTTCACTCCTCTGTTTAGTCAGGTGAGACCAGCCAATTTTCGGGTCAATTAACAAAACCCTTTCCAGTTTTCATGGATGACACAAGGGCTGAAATAATGTCATTTAAGAGACTTTATTATTGCTGTATATTCTGATCTACCATGAAATCCGGTAGCTTTTGTAATTATGAGATGTATTTTTATAACAGCTTCTGTTAGCTTTTTATACTTACACATATGGTACATTAGTTCTTTTTTTTTTTTAAGGAATCTGAATAATAAATATATGTTAAGAATTAATTAATTTTTTTAAGCTTCTTGAATTACTTATTTTGCATGCTCCATTTCTGTGATTGTGAGCCTCAACAGATTCAGAGTCACTATTTGCATGGTTCCTCCTAGGTCACATTAATCACTCTGTTCAAGAGTGTAGGCTGTCTTATTTCTCTAGCAAAGAAGTTCCTGCCAATACACTTGAACTTCTGCACAGTACTAGTCACCATTTTCCCCTTATTTATTCCTATTCTGTCTTTCCTTCTGATATTTTGAAGTATTTATAGATCTTTATATCCTCCAAAGCCTTAAAGCTGAGCAACTGACATATTTGCAGACAAATTGCTCAAAGGAAGTTGCATGCATTTATTTTCTTAAGTGCCTACAGGTGATTAAGCTTAAGGCTTCTGTGATTGCAACCCAAGAAGACATATTTTGCCTACAGGAACGGTGGGAATCTCTCCTTTCTCACTCTGTCAGAAGGTCCTGAGGTACCAAGGCCACAGCTGCTGTCAAAATGCTAAGCTTGAGGAAGTATAGTTATATAAATTACTGCTTCTTAGCCCTTTCATGTTTCTCAAGCAATAAATGCATTTTTCAAAAAAAGCTACTGGTACCATCTTTTCCAGATCTTTGTCTATTTGGATGCATCAGCACAATGAGCTGTGCTGGAAAGCTGCTGCCCCCCAGATCTATATGACCCAGTAGTCCTACCATGCCCTGAAGCTTTTGTGCCCTGAGCAGGTGTGGTCCACCTTGACCTCAGCACAGTTTTTAAATCTCTTTCCGATAGCATCCTTAAAACCGAATTTGAGAAGTGTGGATTGGACAATTGGGTAGTGAGATGTATCGAGAACTGGCTGAAGGACAGAGCCCAGAGGGTTGTGGTCAGTGAGGTGTTGTACTAGATGATCTCCAGAGATCCCTTCCAACCCCTACCATTCTGTGATTCTGTGTGTTATTCTTCTCCCACCCCCAAACAGAGCAGCTCCTTTAATGTAGAGTGCAGCACTGAATTCCAGCAAATGCTTACCCACCTTAATGGCAGACAGAATTTCCCTTTACATGACCACAATTTGTGTATGATAACTGTGTGTGACGTGTGACGTGTGTTTACCTCCAGGTTTCTGCAGAAGATGAAAATATCTGCCAGGTGGATACAGATGCCTAAAATGTGAAATTCATCCTATGTGAAATCTGTGCATTACAGTCAAGCTTCTGCAAGACCACTTTTCTCACAGCTACTAAGTCTTGCTGTTCTAGAGTTGTTCCTGCTCAAGAAGACTAGCCTACAACACTCCCAGATCAGATCCTCCATCATGTCACTGCTAGCATGGTTTCTTGAGGAAAAGTCTGAGTAGTGCCAAGAACATCAAAGCAAGTACTTGATTGTGAAGTACGTGCCCACTTATATTTTAACTTTTTTATTAATAAATATGCCATGAGCAACTACATTAAGCACAATACAGGAAATGGTCACCAGTAATTTAATTAATCTACTGTGTGGTTTTAAGTCACTGTCCCCATAAACCTCATGCCAAGGCTCTGAACACATTCTCTACCGGTGGAGTTCAGTTGTCTGCCAACAGCTGGCTTATTGGTGATTGTTGTTGTCAAGAGGGAGCTGAAGGGAGACCTCAGCTTGCAGGCATGCAGTGAGCATTATAGCCGTGTCTGTGCTTCACTATGTTCTTAGTCAATCCATAACTCTGACCTATGGATTTGACTGCTTCACTTCACGAGCCTGTCCTTGCTGATCTCTTACATCTGAGTTGCAGCCCTACTTTTAGTGGAAGACAGATGTTCTTCTCTCCAGAATTACCATTTATCACATTTTCTTAGGGATAAATGTTCAAGTATTTCGCAACTTTTTAATTATGTACTGAGGTGTCTAAATCATAGATGTCTAATGTGGCAAAACCTTTTACTTGCCCATTGCCATCACCCCTTCTTCTGGTTTTATATGCACAGGAATATTTAACAGTTTGTTGGCACTGACATGTTCACCATATTGCAGTTGGTGTTGATCTCACAAAGAATTATGTTGTGCTCACAGGGAATGGGTAATGGAATGGGCAAAATACATATTTTCATAGCAACAGAAAGCTCAGCATAAAAATGCAGTTAGGGAGCACAGAAAACAGCAGAGTTGCTCTCAGCGATCACAAAAGAACTAATTTGCCAGAATGCCATTCCAAATCCATGACCACAGCATTACTAATGCTGCAAGAGTATGGGTGCACCTGAGCCCTATGCTCATTAACCTTTTGGGTTAATGTGCAACTCAAAAACATAGAGGGGCTGTGTGTGGTGTAGGAGAATGGAGAGGGGAAAGCAAACATGAGGGAAGGAAAGGAGTGGGAATAGCTCAAGGAAAAGAGAGAGCCCTTTTGATTCTTTAAATGAACTGAGCATTGTTTTTCTCCCACGCAGAACTGTGAAAATGTGAGTTAAGAAAAGCATTCCAAAAGATAAATGAATTCACATAGCTATGGCTTTGAATCTGACATATATTTAGATTAGCTATCAACGAGATAATTCTCTGATAAGGAAACTGCTAAACAGTAGAAACATTTTATCTCAGATTTGTCCAGATTCCAGGCCTGATTGTCTTTATTTTCTCATGAACAGCCAAGGTGAAGTGACCAGATGTCTCAATTAGGTTGCACAAGTACCAGTTTTTAATGGACTGGCCCAATGTTCAGTGATTTTTTTATCAAGATGCAGAGATATCCCATTGTTATTCTGCCACTGATCCTCCGTCAGTACAAAAATGGCTGATTCACAGACTGCTCCTCCTCCCCTGTATGTTATATCTACAGTAGATGATCAAATTCTCATTGACATAGGGAAGAGTACAGCTTGGCACCTGCAAAATGTTTTCAAATATGACTGCTTAATGTCTCTTGGCAATGCTGGCTTGTAACAGGAAGCCAAATAGTGGTGCAGCAAAGGCTGCATTGCATGAAATCTTGATCCCCAGGCAATTTAACTTGGACAAAACAGACTTGGAATGCAGCTTCACTTTCCTCTGCTGTCCCATGCTCACTCCCATTTTACCCTCTTCATCAGTCCTTTTCTCCTGTTCAACATGGTCTCCCCCTACCAGTCCCTCTCAACCTCTCATTTTTATCTTCCAGATGGAGAGGCTGGGCCCTTCACAAAGCCAGTCTCATAGATTAGATGAATAAGGAGACTGTTTCTGCTGTTGTTACATTTAGAGTACATTAATTGTTCCTGAAATTCATGTGATTCAGGCTGGTATGATCAATGACCAAGATTCTGCCTCTTAGCTAAAGCTGAATCAGGAACAGCAATTACGGATAGCAGGCTTCTGCTAAGCTTTGCAGAGAGACCTTAGTTGTTTCTGACCATTTTTATTAAACTAAGACATAAAGACATAGTTGTCTAAATTACTGCTTAATATATCATACTATTTATATTTCTCATATACACAGTTTTCTTTCCAGTTTCAACAGTCTCTGGTGCCTTTACTTCATCCTCTAATCAAAGAGTAGAAGATCACTTTCTACTGAAGAGATGGCAGCATTAAAAGTAAGCAAGTGCTGCACTGTGCTATCAGAGTAGCTTTTATTCCATGCAGGTTAATCTTGTGAAGCATCTCAGGGTTTTTGATCAGTCCAAAATACAGCACATTTGCTTGAAACAGGACTTTGAAATTTTATCTATAAGTTCTAAACGAGATAGTAATACAAGCTTCTCAAGCTCGTTAATAATGAATGCAGTTTTGTCATTTTATCTGCATTGCAATATAGTAAATGAAATCAAAGCAGCACAGGCATAAGACTTCCGTTTTCAAAACTGCTAAGACAGCTCTGTGTACATTACAATCTTTCTTCCTATACATACTTACTGCAGAAATACACTATTTTATTTGCTGTTTTTAAAAGGAGTGTTTGCTGCTGCATTCACTGAACTCACACCTACTTAACCTCCCATACCCTTCAGGATCAGAAAGGTCAATCCTGCAGCATTTGAGCACTCTGGCAATGATTCATATCTTTGATTTTATAATTCGTCATGTAATCAGAGCCAAAAAAAACCTCCCCATGGGTCCTTCCAGTTGCATACCAACCTAACTTGTGTGTTGGATTAGGCACCTTGAATTGTATTTAGTATGACTTGCACATATCAAGTCAAATCATCCCAGTTCTAACTACCTTGAACATTTAGAAACTACCTTTGTATCAAGATTTTCTAATAGGATATTTGTAGAAAGGAAAATATTTTTCTTAATTCAGATATCACTCTATTGTAGTCTAGAATGTGGAAACATAAATGACCTTTTGGAAACTGCAGTTTTGCTACAGTTCATTACTAGAATTCCATTGGTAGCTGGACATCTAAATACAAAGTGATTTTTAAATTTTTTTAAATTTTTTTATCTGATTAATTAAAATTAAAGGAATAATCTGTTCAAAGCAAGTTAGCTTAAGTTACAGCTCAACAACATTTTTCTCTGCCTCTTGTAAGAATGATGATGGATAGCATAATGTAATATGCCTGCACACTAAAAAATACTGCCTGAGAAGTTTGGTATCATTAACAACACCAGTATTTTGTATCCCTCACTGCTGCCTTCTCTTTGAAGGATTGAAGTCTTTCATCTAAATGTATGTAAATAGTAATAAGCAGGAGACTATATTTCTGCTTTGCAGATTTTGCTCTGATCTGTGCTGGTCCCTGGTCTGGGCTGTCTCTGCAGCCTCTGCTCCATCTTGTTTTCCTCTGCAGCAACAAGCAGAACTGGTGTTTCAGAGCCTGCTCCAACCAAGCAGGCACTGTGGTCCAAGACACCCAAAGCAGGCAGGTGGGAGGATGCAGTGTTTCAGGCAGATATGAGTCTGCCTCTGAACCAAACATGTTTTATCCCTAATAATAGTTCATGCCTCAGTCACTTTAGTGCTGTACAGCACCCAACAAACAACAATACTGTTGGAATGAGAGATACTTTCCTTCTTATTCCTGACATGAAAGAAAGCTTTATTTTTAGAAAATAGATTCAGAAACAGAAGATTTCTGCTCTGATTAGTTAATATAAAATTAATTTATATGTTTATATTCCTTGTGTAAAATGCTGCTGAAAAACATTCAGGTGAAAAATCAGTCCTTGGCAGATACCCATTTAACTAAATCAGGGTTTGGTTGCTCAGTTTTTTAAAAAATCAGTGCATTTTTCAAGGAATTTAAACCTTCATGTGAGAATAGCCATTTTGCTGAGAGCCTGGTTTTAATGGAAAAAAGTATTTTAAAAGTTCCTCCATCCCTAACTTGCACTGTTCACAAATCCCACAATTTTATTATGAAAGTGTATGACAGTTCCTTTTTTAGAATGCAAGCTCCTGAAAACAAATGTTTCCATGAGAATCTTGATTTTCTGTGTGTGGGAAAAATATGCTTATGATACATCAATCAATTTTTTGAAAATTCTTAAAATAGTAAAAAAGCCATATATTTAATTGTTTTAAAAATAAAAATTCCACTTTACTAAGCCTCTCCTCATTACTCTGGTGACATCTGGTTAATAGTTTTTTAAGTTTAGTGTTGACTGTGCTGTTAATTAGAGGCTATATGTGTGCATGTAGCATGACTATGTTGAAATAAATTCAGTAAGACTGAACAGTAGATTGTAAGGTATTTTAACATTTAACATAGCCTGTCCTGTACTTCAGAAAGACAAGGTAATGAAGTGGCCATATATGAAACATCTGGGAACTATAGTTACTGGTTTTAGTGAGTGAATCGGGATGCTGATGAGACCTTCTACCTTCCTCTGTTATTGTTCTTGTAATAAAAAAGAGTTGGCTCACAATAAATGATAATTTTTGCTGCTTTGCTCTTATAGAAGTCTTCTTATACAAGGTGTTCTTGATACCTTGTTAGCTCATGTAAGCCAAAGCTTTTTGTGATCCTTGTGAGGAAAAGAACTCAAAGTCTAGAGCCTCTATCTGAAGAAAATAACAAAGTTAGATACTGCAATGACAGAAATTTTCTCTGGTGTTTCTAAACTTATCATACAGGAGTCTGAGAAAGCTGACATTCTTGAAGTTAAAACCTTTTCCAATTATTAAAACATTGCAAGAAACAAAAGAATTAAGTATCTTGTTTTCCTGACCAAGTCAATAAACCAGGAGAAAGGAGATAACAAAAAATCTCTTCTATATAGAAATAGACTTTCTATAATCTCTTCCAATCTTGTATGATCCATGCCCAAGCCCTCTGATACACATTGGGAAAAACATTCTTCCTGGGTAATATTAATAATTCACCAACAAGTGGCCTGAATTATCAGATTAATCAACAGACACTAGATAATAACTATGATACTATGCGTATTGCTAGTTTCAGTCTCTGTTTAGCCAAGTACTTTAGGCACATATAAATCCTGCCTCATTGCAGAGCTAAGTGCATGATTAAATGCTTTGCTGAATGGAGACGGACTGCTGAAACAAAACATTGGGCAGTATTTCAACTCCTGACATCCGTCAGATCCATATCCTCCAAAGATCCCAATAGGGACATTTATTAACTTTATTGCATTTCAGATCAGGCTCATAACATGTAGGTCCTTCTAGTTCCTCTGAGCTATTTTAGTCAGCTGAGAAGATGTCATAAAATCTGAAATTTCTGCTACAAAATTAACAAATTACTGGGTTTTTCTTCTAGGCCGCAACATTATTTAGTTGCTAATCCATTTGTGGTTTATAACATCCAGATGCTTTGTGCTATAGCCAGTCTTATCTTACTCAGTAAACTAACTGTCACTACTTGTCACAACAAAGAGAGTGAAATAAATGAAGCCTGATCTCTTAGGGAAAAAAAAAAATAATCCATTCTTTTCTCTTCATGCAGCCTTTTTTAAGGAAAATGAACTGATCGAAGACATCCACTCCATAAACTTCACTGACAAGCAGCGTTAAGTTACAACATCAACCCTTAGGTAAAAGGTCCTTACCTGCTACATGCCTTAAAGCTATCAATGGTATTAAATCTTATGAAGTGAATGTTAAAGCTATTTTTGTTAGCTTTTACTGGAAGAATGTTTAAACTGCCAACACACAGAGATACCAGAGGGAAAACTGACAACCCACTTGTGCATCAATGATCAACACACTTGCTAGCAGATTATGCTTTTATTTGTATCTCAGAAACTTCAATTTCATTCTTTAAAAAAAAGTGGGGTGAAGGAGGAAGGGTGAAACATCAGTATGGGCACAACCTTGGTTTTCCTTGAAATTCAATTCTGTTAAACACAAATCCTCAGATTACCTTTGCAGGTTTTACCATATTACTAATCATACTTGTTCAATAAGCATTCTTCATTTTTTTGCTTTCTTTATAAAAGAACAGATTATTCAGATACTCTCTTTCAATGATCGAATCAGTTAAACCATGTATTAAAAAATCTTGCAAATTCCTCAAAATGCTGTTTTCCTGACATATTGCTTTAGCACTACAAAATCTAAATGTGCTAAGAAATAAAGCTCTTTGACATAAAGATCTGGTCCTATAGACAGATCCCCACTGGGCAGATGGTTATTTTTAATAATTTGACCCAATTTCTTAGTAGTGATCCAGAGATAGCAGAAAACCCTATGGAGGAACTAGTCTATTGTGTTGAAGTAACAGGAGAGAACACTACATATTCATAACAGCATTTGTTGGTCTGAGTTCAGTCTCTAATGCACAGCTGTCCTTATTACAGAATCATCATAGGATATCATGCCAAAGTCGCCATCTTTAGGAGCTGAGGAAAGCCTCCAGGAAGTGTTTATTGTATGACTATTGAGTTATTTCTGCCTTCTTTAGAAGCATTTTATTGCTTGTATTTTCTCTCTTCTCATAAACTTAATGAGACAAATCATAATACAAATTGCATTATCTTTTTCTTTCCTTCTCATCATTCTCCCATTTTCATTCCCTCAGTTCCTTTCCTATTTCGCACTTGATCTTTCCAGAACTACTAAGATCAGAGGCTAGGAATCATTCTTAATGAAAGGAATAAATGCAGGCTACAGATTTTAAAGTTATGAAATCTACTTTTATTCCCATTGCATCAGTGAAGTTCACTTTCATTTGAACCAAAGTAGAGAGGAAAATCTGGACCATCGCAAACAGTTGCTCAGAAGCTGTCACTTCAGCATGAAACAGCAGCCATGCCTGAAAAAAAAATAAGTGGTCAAGAATTTATATATTGTACTAGCTACATTTAGTCCAATTTCTAGTCTTGCATTCATCAGCTCTGTGCAGTAGCAGATGGGATATGTATTTAAAACTAAAACTAGTAAGCTTTTCCTCCAGAAAAGCACTAGAAATGTTTTTAAGGACAAAAGCAATGCCCTATAGTCAGTTGTGTGTTAGCTAAATCAGAAGTTTATAGAACCTGTGCTCAGGCAAAAGCTGCATCCACCTCTTGGATGGAGAGTAACTAAAGTATTGCTCTACCACACCGTAGTATTTTGTCGGAGGAAGGGCTGTTTCCACCAAACAAACCTATTTCTACAAACATTCCTGGTAAAATAAAATGCAATGCATAATGGGCAGTTCACCTCAGACGTAGCACTCAGCATCTTCATTGTTTTGAAAACTAAACTTAGATCTAGTTGTTTTCAAGCTTATTTAACAATATTTTTTTAACTGTTCGGATAAAATAATATTCTAATCTCATTAAAGCAGTTACTATGACTGATCTTACTAGTATATACCCTCAGTGGAAATTGAAATGCTGGGTAAGGCTCCTGCATATTCTTCCATGTCTTAATATTCCATTGCTTTATGTTGATATGAAAACAAGTTATGGAAAAATGCAGTCAATTAGTTTCCCTCTCTTTACTGAAAACCCCAATTTAAGATGTTGATACATGCTCATACATAAATGATTACAATAGCAGAAAGTGCTTTGTCTCCTCCCCCATGCCAGTTGTGCATCTTCTCTAGGACACTCCAAGGAGAACACACTGAGTCACACTGAGTGACCTGGAAATGCAGCTCTCCTCATTGTAGCCTCTTCAAGACTTTGCAGATTTCTGGAAGAATAGGCAGCAAGTGAAACAGTTTTCACAGAAAGTCACTTCTTAGAGATTTTCCCATGACAAGTTAAGGGGCTTCATATTAACAGACACATAACTGAAGTTAGTAGCTATGGTGTTAACAGATAGATAACTATTAGCTCACTTTCAGTGTAAGAATTTTGTCTGAAGATATATCCCACGAGTCTAGAAATCTTAATCTAGACAACACTGGAGTCTGTTTCATATAAAAAATGTATTAGGCTGGGGATTGGAAGAGGGAAGTCTCCCTAATCAACATGGCAGCTACCCTTGGGCAAATACTTTTGTATTTATGTGTGTCTATTTCTGCTCTCATCTCCATTTGCTAATTCTAACCAAATTACACAGTTTTAAGGCCAGAACTGTTCCACAATACAGTTTTAAGCAGTGGGGCTGAAAACTCAAGTGTCAGTGTTGAAAGAGCTAATTTAATACATAAAATAAAACACCAATCTCATATTTCATTGGAATATATCAGTAATTGACTGTGGTTTTGATAATAAAGTGACTTTTGAGGATCTCCTAGGCAAGAAATCAAATCAGTCCTGTAATAGTACTATTGAAAGTCCTGTTAACATACCTACAGCCTCACATCTTTGCAAAGGAGAAGAACTGGTCACCATGACTTGGACTGTATGTGAAAGAACATATGCTTGTGAAAGCTTTTTCAGTTTATCCTGGAAAACCTTTCTTCCAGCCAGTCCTACCTTTCCCTAGCTGTACTCACAGACAAGAGTCCTTCATAAAATTGCATTCAGATCAATTACATGTGCAATGTAATGAGAATATTTGATCTGCCTTTGGATTAAATGTGGGGGTTTTGAAGTATTTAAGAACCATATGCCCAAATATACTCATGTGCTTACAGTTAAGTATATGCTCAAGGACCCCACGAAAGTGACATTAATCATGCTAGAAAGGTAGGAGAAAAATTAGGCAATGAATGTCAAATAAAAAAAGAAGCATTCAGCCAGGACATGCCATACTGAATATGCTATGTATTACTTTCCTCCACCCAATCTTTTTTAGCATTTCCTATCAAAAATTAATTTGAACTAATACAGTTGAAGTATGGGTTCCACACACACTTTATTTTTTTATGTTATCATGTCTAATAAATGAAATTTGCTTGCATGATATATTTTATTTTAATACTATAATGCATTCATTAACTGTGGGAGGTCTTTCCAATATCTAAGTATAATTCGTTTTTACCAGCTTGAGACTGCTTCTTCTCCTTTGTGATTTTTCCTTATACATATTATTATTATTTGATTTGTATAGCATTATTCCCTGTTTATTCGTGGTGCTTCAAGAAATTAAACACAGTGAAATTTAAAGGCAAGAAACTTCAATTATTCGGAAAAGATAAAACTCTTTAGTGCGGGATGTAGAAAGGGAAATTATTAGCAGCAGGATTCCCTTGGGTCCAGATTTTCAGGCAGAAGTCTCAAATTATTTTATCTGTTTATCTGTTGATCATAAAATCTCATTGAGGACAATGTGAATGGCAAGCCTTGAGCATATTAAAAAAAATACATCATTTATATGCCAGTCAGAAATGAGTCAGGTGAAAAAACTCTATCAAAGTATAGATGATATGAGAAAAAAAACAATGGCAAACACACAAACCCAAAGTCCTGAAAATCAAAGTGCTGAGATCTGAAGGGTGAATTCTTTGATCTAAATGAAGATTTAAATGGAAATTTAAATAAAGTAACACTAGTAAAACCATAAATTTCAAGGAGATCAGACCTAATTTTTACCATGATTCCTAAAAGACATACCATCTAGCCTGACAAACCACATCCTTGCCACTTTTGATAATACAGCTATTTGATAATCAACTTACCACATTTTTTGTGAACCCTGACCTGTCTTTTTGCATTATTCTTGCCTTTAGCATGTGTGTTTGTCCTGTTCTGTTTAATCTGTTTGTAACTACAGGTTATAGTGGGATCTGGGTCAGACATAGTGGCTTTTATGCCACCAGTATAAAGATAAAAATAAACATTAATTATAGCTTTAATGAAGACATTTATTTGATATGCAAATCTTGCAAGATGTATACTGTGAAGTATTTTTAATTCTCTGTTATCTATTTTGATCTCTATTAAATCTATATCCTATATCTATGTATTTTAAATGCCTTGCTTTCTAAGAGAATGTTATGAAATTTTGCATTTTTATAATGTATGTTCCTCTTTCCTTTTTGTTTAAAAAAGAAGAGCTGAACCATGAAGCCCTGACTGCAATAAATGTTCTGTGCTAATCAACAGAACAAAACAGAACAAAAAACTCAAAGTATGAGAGATATGGAGACAAATAACAAGTAATGACCATTTGTCTTAACAGCGGGATAACACAACATAAAACTCATATTTGATATGTAAAACAGGATCTCTTAAAGACATGTGTTTGCATGGCCTGAAGCACTATCTATTCATTTCATAAAAAATATTTTAAATATACATTAAATCCTAACTTGAAGTATTTTTTATTCACTTGGAATTTCATGATACATATTTTGTATTGCAGCTAGTGTTCTGATGAACCCAGCCTGTTCAATCAAATACAAACTAGTAGCTTTTTATTATCCAGACACTGAATACGAATACTTGGTGAACGTGTTTGACCAGTTTCATAGATGGGTAAGGTGCTCTGATAGTGTTTTAAGAGTGTTTCCTGGAAATTGTAAACTTCTTGACTATCTGAATTTTTTATCTTGCTCTTTTCCACTCATAAAGGAGTGAAGATGAGGTTCCTCTTTCTGTGATTTTAAAATAGGCAATAGGTTAATTTTAAATAAAAAGTATCCTACTTAGGTAAGTAGTAGGAGTGGACAGCAGAGCAGGTAAATCACAAAAAATCTGTCCTGCTTCCTGTTTGCCTTGGTTTCATTACATTGTTGAAGAAGCAGACTGACTGCCTTTGCCGATTTGAAACTTTCTGGCTCACATTTTTCTCTCTGCATGTTTGACATGCACACAGCTCTAGGAAGCTTTAATTTAAGTAGCTATCTATTTAAAATACTTTGGCCATGAGATTACAGACTGGATTTGAAGGTGGCTGCAATTAACAGTGACATTCCCATGATGGGACAGGTATACCAATTATGAACATAGGCTATTCTCTACCCCGGGGCTTTTCAATAAGTGGTGCAGAGCTGAGTCACTCCAAAATACTTCCACTTTGGGGTGTAGTAAAGTCTTCAATTACATCTGTTGGGAAGGATTTGGTGATTTTACTGCAGAGTTTCAGCAACACTGAAAAGTTGGATCCATGGATAAAGAGCTGTTAGAGAGGAGTCCCGGATTTTCCCTTTTGCATGAAACGTGCCTGCAAACTTACAAAGCAATCCTTATCATATGCTTTGGATATGCTAGAAGGGAAGAGGGATGGGGAGCAGGGAGACACTGACAGAGATAAGGGTCACCTTAAAAAAAGATTTGGGAAAAGATGAGCCCTTACTGAGTGGGAGGGCCTTATACCTCTTCAGGAGGTACAAGGAAAGGTTATTTTAATCCACGACAAATTTATTCCCCGAAGACTTTATTATTTTGCAACCCTAAATAAGGTGGTAGTTACTTGTGTGTATGGCCCTCAGCTCAGCTAAGTTCAGCTCAGCTCAACCCAGTTCTAATTCTAATTGTTAATTTATCTGTAATTTAAGCAAGCCTCACTTCCATTCCATTTAGATAAAAGCCTTCCTAAGAAGCATTGTATTACAATCACCCTACTTTTTTAGCAATTTGAAAATCCCTCAGCAGTAACCAAATTATCCTAACTTTTTTCCCTTAAATTATATTCTGCTATAAGTGAAGTTATCAATAGTTCCTGCTGCTACACAAAAAAAAAAAAAAAAAGAAAAAAGAAAAAAGGATATAGGAAAAAAAAAGCCCCTGTTGGATGTAAAACTGCACTGACAATCAGTCGTATCTAGTTGTATTGAGTACAGGAGTGCCTGTTGCTAACAGCAGCTGAGCTGAATTTGAGCTTCCCCCCTTCCCATCCTTTACCCCCTCCTTTTCAATCGCTTCTCACAACATATTTTTCAACCACAACTATTACGGCTGCAGGTAATTCAATTTCTTCTATACAATATAATTATCACTGGAGGAAATAAGAAGGGAAAGGTATCATTCTATCCAATTTTCTATTACTTCCCCTTCCAGAATTTATCCCTTCCCACCCCCTAAGAACAATGCTGCAGATTTTATTTTGTGCCACTGCACCCGTCATAGAACACAGTCTCATTTTTTCATACCTCTCTCTTCTGTAAGTGTGGTATATGAATCACAGCAGAGTTGCTAACAGCATGTGACTGACAGTCTTGCTTGATAGACAATCTGTGATCCTTTCAGCCTATTACTAATAAGCTCATTAGGATAGAAGGGCTGAAAATGCTTTCTAGGATGTAGCAATGAACCTCAGAAAATTCAATGCATGTCTGACCACTCAGACTTTAGAGAATCAATCTTTCTTCAATCAAAACTTTGTCAGGTTCTGCTGAATGTCTTCTGAAGGTTACGATGTTGGGTTTTTTATTTTCTTCACTCTCTCGTTTTTGGTTTGTTTTTTTTTAATACAGGTTCCTTTGCAAACCCAAAAAACCTTCCAAAGTAATGTAGGTCAAGGTGAAATGGTTCTGAACACAATTTATTTTCTTTTGCAAGTTCAGCTTTTGAAAACTTTTTAAAATATTTTTGCTGGTTTTTTAAGATATGACCTTATTTTGCATTAACTTTTCAGTACACATTAATTTTAAGACAAGTCTTAAGACACCTACAGCCTATTGACATTGGCATTTAGACTGAGTTTTCCAAAATGCAAATGAAAAACTACTTGAATAAGTAACTGAACAAGCTACTTCATAGTTCCTCTTCCTATTCTGATTCTGATCAGACAATTATAAAAATCCTCTTTCACACATGAACACATCCAAGGCCTTAAAATTAATTTGAAAAAAAATTACTCAAAAAAAAGCAGTGAGATAACCTGTGCTTCTGAGTTCTATTTGTCATAAGAAGAAAAATAAGTCACCACATCAATACTATGGTAAATATGAAGATTGACTCTTTCTGGATTAATTAATGTATTTAAATGACCAATATGATTCAAAACTTACTGACTGAGCAGTAAGTATGCAACATTCACTTATGAAGTAGTTCAGGGAATGGGGCAGACTCATTTTTGAGATTTCCTCTTACACCATAGGATATTATATCACTTAGCCATACTGGTGAACTGCAGCATCTGGGAATTCAGTCTGTATTTCTTGTGCTACACAGCTCTGCTCATGCTTCGTCAATGCGGTTGAAAACTGACTCTCCTGCCTCATGATCTACAACAGATATGTATTTCTACTAGCCAAAGAATACCCCATAGGTATGGACCTCCTGTCCAATAAATCAAAATCAGCAAGAAGGAAATGCAAAAATCTTAGCACTTTTTTTTTTTTTTTTAATTTCATCTCCTCCTGATTCATTCATATGTTTTTTTGTCTTTGAAATTTATTTTTTCTACATTTTCAATTTAATTTTTTCCTTTCTTTGGGTTTCCATAAAAGTAAAATTTTCTCTTCCTGTGATTTTCTTTAATTCCAGTCTTTTGTGTCCTGAACATTCCTCTTGTTTTAGACCTTCTCACTTTCTCCAGTCATTTCAGGTTCTCTTTTGTATTAAATATCCCTCCACTCTTCTAACCTTGTTCTATCCTTCCTCTGAAGTTTGTCTTCTTTCAGCCACAATGGGAGATGCAGCCAAATAACGATTACTAGGAGAGAGAGAAGCTGCAGTTTTTCCTAACAAAACTACAAAGTCTTAGTGGGTGACGTGAGGCAACAATAACATCAAGCAGTCAATAAGTAGCACTAACAAATCAATGTAGATAGTGAAAGCAAATAATTAGACAACTGCCTGCCTCAGGCCATGCTTAAGAGATGGCAGGATTAGGTGGAGACATCTTGACTGATGACCACGATGTCTGTGTCATTTCTTTTCTTTCTTTTTTTTTTTTTCCTTTATAATTCCTTCTCACATGTACCTCCCAGGCTCTTTTCCTACTTAAGAGGAAGAATCTGTTAAAGATCAATAGCATAAATGTTGTCCATTTTCACTTCACCGCCAGAAAGCCATTCACCTTATTCCTTCCTGTAAAAGGATGATATAAAGATGATCTACCACAACATCAAGTTTGAGATAGGTAGAGGCTGGGCACAGGAGTCCAGGGAAGCAATGCAGAGTGTCTTTGCTATCATGGTCACCTAAACCCTAACAGCAAGATTCTCCATACGTAACTGCTTAGGCAGCTACATATACGGTGAACTCAGTGCCTTCCTCTTTCCACTGAATACAATGGTTACCAAGATATGGCTTCTGTACCTTGTAGGCTCTCTTTCTGACCGATGAATCTCTAGTTCCTGCAGGTGCAATGACCCAGTTTTAGTGTGCTCAACAATGTTAGACAGATTATTCTATAGTCAGCTGACTAGGGAGCAAGAAAGTGGATCTAATTGCTCCTAGGACATAGTTAATCATTGCCTGTGCAAGAATGAGTGCTGTGCTCTTTCCTTTATTTGCACTTTCACAGCTCCTCATGTCAAGGAGGAAGAAACTCAAAAAATCCCCTTGCCTTCACAACACTCAGTCTCTCAACTATGATGCCCAAGGCAATCACCTAATTCCTTGTTGCTCAAGGGTAAGATTCACAGTATCTACTTTGGTATCTAAAATGCAAAAATGAGGGGACAGAATAAGTCTTCTAAGATGTTTGAACTCTGTGCAGAGAAGGGAACTTACACTTAGGACAATTCTCCAGAGAATCGTGGAGCTCTGGACAGCCTGGAGGCAGCTACTAAGTACCACTAACTCAAATGCTGTTTGTCAGATGAAAAAAAGTATGGACAGAGCCTTAGCCTTTAGCATTTTGGTTTGGGCTAGCTCTGCCCTACACATTGTTCAGATTGTGAGAACTTTTTTTTTTTTTCTTTCAGACCAACATAACCTCACCTATCTATCCACCTATCACACAGGATTCCACTTTGTGTCTCTGAATTGCAGAATTACTTTATTATTTACTTTCACACTGTGCACCTCTAAGTTAGAGCAGCCTGCTTAAGCTATCTAGGTATTATCCTAAATGATCACTGGATCAGTTTATTTTCAGGTAAGATTAAAGTGATTCTCACCAATATCTGCAGCCAGTAAAAGGTGAAGTGTTTTGGAAAACTGCTTAGATGGGATACACTCTCTTTGTCTGATCATTGCAGTAGATATGCAAATTATTTGTTTGAGCTATATAACCTTATTATGTGTGTGTTTTAAAGATTTTACAAAATGACTGCTGGTAATTGCATGAGAAGAACAGCTGCTAGAAAAGAAGAGACTATAACTTGTTCCCAGCCACGTTTTTACCTACAAGAAATTATTTTTTTTCTTCTAGGTACACGAAATTGTTTATTATTGTGCCTCATTCTTAGTTTGAAGCCTGCAAATGAGGCACATTTAATTTTTTGTTAATTAGTAATAACAAGTATTCCCTTGACATGATGATACTATACTGCACCCTGTTTTGCCAAAATGTAAATTGAACTTAATTTTTAAATCTCTAATTAATCATCTAGTTTTAGAATGCACTTGTGCATTTCCTTTTAACTTGCAATCTTATAATTAGTGTATAGTACTAATTATGGTTACCTAAAATATAGATATTGTAATTGGATGCACAAAGTGCAAACAAGCTCCTGCTAAAATCTGCTACAGGTCATACAAAACTGCTTCCATGCCTGTTAAGTAATGCTCAGGAATCGCAGGCAGAGGAATTTACTCAATTTGAATGATAAATTAAGAACAAAGACAATAAGCACAAATAGACATAAGCTGCACTATCTATTACTGAACTGTGTCTGGCTGAGAGTAAGTCACAGTTAAAACAACCACTTCTCTTCCAAAGCTTAGTGTATAACAAACAGAAGATACAATACCGTTGGCAGACAGCAGATAAGAAGCCTCTAATGTGATTGATGACTAGTGAGATTCTTTGTGGTTCGAAATGGTACTGTCCTCATTCGGTTGAATGACCCAGCAATGAAGAAGAGAAGGTCCTACTCATATCCGATTTCATAGCAGGTGTGTTTACAGATTGAAGAAGTTATGAAGGAAAGCAAGAAGTCATTAAGGAAAGCTTCTATTCCTGTAAGTAACAGCACATTACAATCTGGGCATGAAATGAAAGGAGCTCATTGAAAGTTTATGGATCAAAATTAGCAGGCACAAAAACATGGTGACATTGTGATCTGCTTCTGCTATTGACTGCCTGATCCAGAAGTAGTAGATGGGGCTTTCTTCAAAGAACTGGAGTAAACCTCACATTCACAGGCCCCAGAGGAGATTCTTACTGTTCCAGCACCTGCTCGAGGGACAATACCGCACAGCTTGACTAAACCAGAAGGTTTCTGGAGTGCATTGAGAGTGCTTCCCGGCCCAGGTGATCAAGAAACCAGCAAGATGCTCTGCTGAACCAGATTCACACAAACAAAATAGAACTCATCAGAGATGTATCAGAGGCAACCTTGCTGCAGTGACCATGAGATGGTGCTGTTCATGATCCTGAGAGGAGGAAGTAAGGTAAAAAGCACAATACAAACCCTGGACTTTCAGAGAGCAGACTCTATCCTCTTCAGCAATCTACCTGGAAGAAGCCCATGGGGTACAGCCTTGGAGAGAAGAGTTGTCCAGTAGACTTGGCTGATTTTCAAGGAACACCTCGTCAAAGCTGACAAATAATCTATCCCAGCAAGAAGGTGATCAAGCAAAAGCAGTAAGAAGCCTGCAGGCATGAACAAAGAGCTCCTAAATAAATTCAGACATAAAAAGGAAATGTACAAGACATGGAAGCAGAACAGGTGATCTGGGAGGAATATAGAGAAACCATATGAGCCAGCAGGGATGGTGTCAGGAAAGCAAAAAAAAAATCTGTCATTAAATCTGATGAGGGATGTAAAGGGCAACAAGAAGAATGTCTGCATGAGCATCAGCAGCAACTGAAACACAAGGGAAAAGAGAAGCCCACTGCTGAATGGAATCCTGGAAACCATTCCCAAACACATGAAGGCAAGAAAGCATTGAGGAGTAGTCAGTACAAATTTATGAAGGGGAAATGATGCTTAACAAACCTGACAGTCATCTACTATGTGATGACAGGCTCAGCAGATTATGGGTAATCAGTGAGCACTGTTGATTTTAGCAAGGTTTTTGACACTGTCCTTTAACATCATCATAAACCAACTGACGAAGTACAGACTGTGAACTGTAAAACTGGCTGAAACACTGGGTTGAGATCAGCAGTATGAACTCTAGCTGGAGGAAATCACTAAAGATGTACCTCAGGTCATGAGGCTGGGCCTAATACTCTTTACCATCTTCCTTAAAGACCTGGAAGGTAGAGCAATGTGTATCCTCAGAAGTTTGCAGGTCATATAAAGCCAAGAGAAGTGTTTGATATTACAAATGGTTGTGCTGTCCTTTAAAGGTACCACGAGTTTGAAGAAATGGTCTAGCAGGAATCTCACAAAGTTCAACAATAGGAAACAAAAATTCTTCATGTGAGAAGGAACAAACCTAGGTGTCAGTTGCATGCTGTGGTCTGACTGGCTGGAAAGCAGCTTGGTAAAAAAGGATCTAGGGTCCTTCTGGACAGCAAGTGAACCATGAGCCAGCAATGAGCTTTGAAGCAAAGCAGGCCAGCAATATACTGGGGTGCATTAGGAGGAGAATTGACAGCAAGCTAGAAGTGATCCTTCCCTTCTATTTAGACCTGGTGAGACCCATCTGGAGTGTTGGATCCAATTCTGGGCTCCACAGTACAAGAGAGACGTGAACATACTGGAGCACTATTCATACAGAGGTTGAGAGAACCAAGGCTATTCAGCCCAGAGAAGAGAAGGTTCTGGGGGATCTTGTCAATATATATAATACCTGATGTGAAGAAATTAAAAAGAAGGAGCTGGATTATTTGGAGCTGGGCTCAGTGGAGCCCATTGAATAGGCAACTGGCAATGGGCACAAATTTAAAAACTTAAAATAATTCACTTCAACATAATAGAAAACTTTTTTACTATAGGAAGTCTCAAACACTAGAACAGGTTGGCACGACAGGTTGTGGAGTCTCCCCGCATGAAGAAGTTAAAAACTCAACTGAACACAGTCCTGAGCAATCTGCTGTAGCTGCTTGAGCAGGGGCATTGGACTAAAAAGCCTCCAAAGGTGCCTTCCAGCCTCAACATTTCTGTGATTCTGTGATCATCTTGTAAGAGATAAAGCAGGAGACCATTGTGTCACCTACATTTTTACTTAGTTTCATACTGAGCATGTAGTATAAGCCAAGAACTGATATTTGCTTTGATTAAAAAAAACCCTACTTATTCAAGTTTGGAGATAAGTTTGCCAAACAAAACTAATTTGTATTCATACAACAGGGGAATTGATCATGTTAATAATGGTATCAATCTTGAAACTAGTACCATCAGTGCAAACTAACTACTGAAAAATTACACAAAAATGGAAAACTGTTTCCTATAGGCATATGAACCAAGTTTGCACATTCACAACACACAATGAAACCCCGCAAGTGTATGTAAACAACACATTCCAAGTTAGGCCATCTGGTCTGTAACTGCTGCCTCTGTGTTTGCTGACATGGGGTATCAGCACATGGAAGACTGACTGATATTTATAAAATATTTTTATCAAGTACAATCTTGCTATAATTAGAGTAACATGTACTTTGAGATAAATCAGAGTAAACTCTGACATTTCCTAATATTCACACCCTAATTATTGGAAAATTAATTTCATTATTTTTTAATAGCTAGACATGGATGTATTTCACATTTCACATGGATTAATTAAATATTATATTATTGAGATTAATACACATTTGGGCATTTTATTCTTTATGGATGTTTTTATAATAATGCATTATTGGACACTTCAAAAAAATGTTGAGAAAGATGTGTCAGTTAAGTTTGGATTAATTTCAACATCTATAAATAGGTATTGTCAAAAGTTAAATATAAGTTCTCAAAAAGCAAAGTAATCTATAGAATGGAAACACTTTTGAGAAAAAGAAGCAGAAACAGCCATTACCAAGAGTTGCTGACAGTGTAATGAGCACCTCATGGAAATGATAAAGGCATATGAGACTCCATTCCACAAGAAAAGGATCAGAGCTTTCGCTAGCTCTAACAATTCACACTACATAAACTGACACTTAACTAATGCCACAATGTGGTAAGATAATACGTTTGGATTTGTTCTCAATAGGTGCTTTTTCTTGTTTTTTACTTTTTTTTTTTTTTTAACCCCAGTAACAGCTGAAGTGCTTGAGATAGGTATATTAACTAAGCAATGGTTGGTGCAGCAACTCTTGGCTCTAGAAATACGTCCATCTATAGATGCTTTTAAAATGAAAATAACCTGAGGCAGAGGGAAAACATCTAAAAGGATATGAAGTAGAGGGATTGATTTTGAATTAAGGAATTCAGAGAATAACATTTCAAAAGAGGAACAGAGATCTGAGCATTTCCAAATGTAGGCACCAGCAATGTGGTAAGACCATTAGTTTTTACATGAGGTCAAACACTTTGATCATACTTCACATCTGTCTGTGACACTCTTTTTATTAACAGCTACAAGAAAAATTTGGGCTGTTTTGCCTCAACAGTATCTGACTTCAAGAGGAGGCAGATTTATTAACATATTTGAAAGGTTTAATATTTTTAGGATTGTAATGAAGAGTGAATAAAAGGGCCCAGTTTGATCCAGTTTAATCAGACCTTCCTTAACATAGTGGAAAAGAACTTAGCTTCTTATTGCTGAAGTGCTCAAAATCTACCTGTAAATAAATCTTATGTATTTAAAACATGGTTTGTGGAGAAAATTTTTGTGGTCATTTGAGTCAATTATCTATCTATCTATCTATCTATCTATCTATCTATCTATCTATCTATCTACCTACCTACCTACCTACCTACCTACCTACCTACCTACCTTTAAATGCTCTATACAAACACAGTAGAAAAATGAGAGAAAAGCCCAAAATCAGTATACGTTGAAATAACACTCAGCTAATTTCCTGCTGGTTTAAGTCTAGTATGGTCAACTGAAGTATCACACCAGGGAAACAAATTCCTTTTTTTACAACCTCCAACCCATGGCCATGAGATTCTCACTTCTAGAATCACCTCATTGAAATAAAAGACTGCAAGACATGTTTTAAATTAAGCACAAATGAAGTAAACCCAGAGTTAATGCTGCATCACTGATGCTGTTCTTAATGGATTCTCCTGTGCCTAGGTGTTGTTGCAGCCTCAGTAATTCTTGCAGCATTGCTGGTTTTCTGAACTCATGAAAAGTGAAAACACAAGGGGATGACTTAAGAATACGGGGACAACTCTGCTCTGAATTTCTGTGCTTTAGCTGCCTGAAATGACAGCCATAACGATATACAAGCAGTTTAACACTGTCAGTGTGGGATTTGGGCAGCAGGTTCAGTTTACTGTTGACAAATACAGTACTTGAGTCTGAACCATCTATCCTGGAATAGAACATGGTATAAAAGGTTGCTGACTAGAAACTCTGAATAATTCATGGCTGACACTCTCTGTTTGGTAAGTCCCATTTTAGATCAAACCTTCCAGTATGGCAGGACGTTGTTATCTAGGATGATTTGAAACATTTTTGCTACTGTCTTAGCTTGAATAGAGCTCTAAAGAGGAGTTCAAAGGGCAGAGCTGACAGGTATATTATCTCACAAGAATCCTAGCAGTGAAACTCACATGATGGCCAAAGGAGAAGAGAAGTAAGCCTTGTTTTATAGCAAAGTAAAGAGACTAGAAATGCTTTGTGGTTCTTCTGTTATACCTGTGTTCATCACAAATGCTACCAAGAAGAAATCATATTGTGTGAATGAGACAGAGCTGGGATGCTGTAGGAGAGTCTTCATCTCGGGGCAGTTAAACCCTCTTTGTACCCAACTTGTACACTTCAGCGTGGGTATGAGAGCCATACCCAGAAGAGTGGGAACATGGTAATATGAGAGAAGTAAAAGGAGTTTGTTAGTGCTTCTGATATTCACACTAGATATCTGCAACAAGAACACAGGTATGTTTCTTATTAAAATATGGCGACAGCTTTTTTTTCTTTACCTTGCAGAACAACATTAACATTCAACATAGATATTAATAAAATAATTCAAAAGGACTTAAGAAGCTTAAGTATTAATTCCATATCAAGTTGTACTTCTATTCTTCATCCTGTAAATAAATTCTTACTCAAAATGGGATTATTTTTTAATCTCTTTAACTGACAAAGCATGCTAATGTAATATTTGACATAACAGTAGTATTGAAATGTTATCTTTACATTTAACAAAAGATAAATTTCTGACCTTTTCAGAGGAAGTTGCTATCAAAAAAATACTTGTTTTCTGAGCATGTGACTTGCAGAGTGGGCTTTTAAATTTGGCAAAATCAAGCAGGGACTCTGGAGTCCCTATTTTGCAACAGCTGCTGCTCACTCACTGCAGTCCACCTGTTGTGGCTGTAAAGAACTTTCAAGTTTATGTATGGTTTCCTCCGAATCTTTTTAGGTTTTATTAATTTTGAAGAAACAGTAACTATAGTTATATACACTGGTATCTCAAAATTTCAGTATGTGTATTAGCTATAGCTGAACTACTAACAAAATTAAAACTAAATTTGACCAAAATAAATTATCAGACTTGAATATCTGTCTAGGGACAATATCTCGCATAAAACTTTGTTGTCTAAGATGCTACATGATTCATCACACTTATTCAGTAAAACTGTGCATGTTTAAGTAAAACTTGCTATATGGCAGAATATTGTCACCCAAAATTATGGCTGGGTTTTGGGATTTTTTTCATGTTGCATTCAAAATCATATTGTGAAGGAGATCCAACAGGCTGACATTGCTGAGAACACTCTAAAAATGACACAACATACAAATCTTATAGGATATTTAGAATGCTAGTCTACTGAAAAGTAGAAAAGCTTCAATTTACTTTCTAAAAATATCAGTAGTTAATTCTTGCTAAGATTCAACCCAATATTTCAATTACTCTAAAAGCTTAAGATCTTTAATGAAGTAGCATAGCAGTAACTCATAGGAAAGCCAGAAGTTCATTATTAAATCCTTTCTATAAGCCATTTTAAACATACTAGAGGTAAAATGAGGACTAAAACTATTGAAATTTTAGCCCTTTACAAAAAAGCACCAAATTATCTTTCTTAGAATAAAAAACACAAACTGAAGCAATTAGCACTTTATAATTAAAAAAAAAATTGAAAATTATCACCTTGATCATGGGTGAAGTATTTGTCAGGCTGTGAAGAAGGAAGAGGGCATTTTTCTTCTGACAGCAGGTCTCCCAGCCCTTACCATGTCTTCTAGACATGACACGTGTGTGTGATTCCAGTGCGACTGCTGAGATCAGCAGAATGCAGTTAGAAGACAACCATGAAACGTTCCAATGAAAACCCCAGTCTGCCCTTTCACACTTTTTGGACACTATTACACTGAAGCTCATCTGCAACCAGAGTACTGATTAAGTGCACTGCCAAGGCTTGGAAGATGTGTTTTGGTTATCCTTGATAAGTGGTGAAACCAAACAAATAGAAGGAAAGCATCTGTGAAATATCCAGCATCTGCTGACTTCCAGAACAACTGGTTGGCTTAAATTTTTGATAGACTTACTTTGTGCCCACATAATGATGCATGAAAGATTAACCATGTATGAAAATATTTTCCAGAGCACTGTGAATCTCTGAAGAAAAGACAGAGCTATTTCTATGAGCAGCAGTTTTGCAAGTAAGCAAATACAGATTATAACTTTCAAAACCTTTCACCTACTACAGCATTTCAGTGTTTCCATCCTAAAGACAGTATGTGGCCTCTATGCTACATGTATTTATACATAGTCACCGAATGCAATACCAAAGTCACATAATAAAAGTCTACCACTAACGAGGTGTCACAAGCTGATGCCAGGGGGGCTACCGGCTGTCAGGTGCTTTCGTGACTTCATCCACGCCCCAGTTTGGTGGGATTTTTGAGTGAGACCGAGGCCTCACACGTGGCATTTGCCTCTCAGAGAGCAACGGCCACTGCGGGACCGTGTTTTAGAGTGGAAGTTAGAATGCACCCCCACCACGCTCAGAAATTGCTACTGAGACCAATGTTTACTTCACGAATTAACTGGTTTTATTGAGGGTTAACACAAACTGAAGGGTGATGTTTAAGGAAAATGTAAGGATGAGAAATGGCTACCAGGGATGTATATATGCGGTAGGGATGTGTCCTTTAGGGAAGTAATGCAAAAAGTACTGTGTCCTTTAGGCGTTCTCTCCCAGAGAGGGTTGTGGATCAAAGGAGAGGGAGGGAGGAGTTGAGCCCGGCAGGAAAGTTAGAGAGTGAATGAGTGTCTGTGTGTGTGTTTACCCTTCCGTAGCGTGTGGTTCCTGGGAGGCAGCTGGCAGGGCTCGGCAGCAGGTCCGAGGGGGCGGCTTCCCGGTACCAGAGGCGACCCCCCAGCAGCATCAGCAGGCAGACGCGGCTCCTCCGTGAGTCGCGGCGGGCTCCAATCCCGGGGCAGAGCGGCAGGCGGACCGGGCAGGCAGCTGCGGGCTTCGGTCCGGTTTGGCTTCGGCTCCGGTGTTAGGCTCAAGCCAGGCAGGCTCCGGCGAGCAGCAGTCCCTCCGGGACTCCCTCCGGGAGCGGGCTGGCTCCCCGCAAAACGGGTACGGACGGCCCACCTCGGCTCCTCCGGGCAGCGGTGCTGGGGTTCCAGGCGGCGGCAGCGGCTTGGTTTTCCCGGCAACCGGCAGCAAAACGGTGGGAGGGGGCTCCGGCCCCGACGGCTGCGGGAGGGACCCGGTGCTTCAGGGGTCAGAACCCCGGCACGTAGGGGTCAGAATCTCGGCACACTCACCGTTATGACTCAGGCTCGATCCTGACTTATGTGGGGGGGGAAAAGAACCATTTCCCACACTAGGCAAGAATAAAAGTGTTTCCTCAAGGTGTCAGGCTCTTCAGCAGTTTCTGGTGGCCAGCATGCTGTGCAAAGTGTGAAATGACTAGGCCTGTCCCTCCTGGGCAAAATACTCAGTTGAAGATGTGTGACTGTGGGGGAAGGAAAGTTTCGTTTCAATAATTCTTAAATCACCTTTGTGAGCATCTTGACCTCTTATTTTTTTACCTTGAATGTCTGTATTTATGTCTGCTTTTTATATTTTTCCATATTCTATGTGCACTATTCTTGTTCATATGTTTGTATACGACATCTTGCACACAATGTATCTTCAGTGATGCTTTTAAGAAAATAATGAAGCCAAGATCTATTATGTTCTGGTCCCCAGGTTGAAAAATAAGACGAGTTTAGACCTGCTTACTGTGTCATATATGACCTGCTTGTGATTTTACAGCAACCATCATGTTAGCCTCCATTTGGAAGCAGAACTATGACCTTACATGGTTCAAGCTAGAGAGACAACTCCTAAAGATGGAAGTTGCAATGAACTAATATCTTCTGTGCATTGGGCACAAAGAGGCGTGTTAGACTTCAAGCCATGACAGGCAATCATAGTCAGAATGGAAAGTGGTAAGGATGATGATTACTACTCCTTAGAAGACAGGTGATGAAATTTTCCCCTGGAAAAATGTGTGAAATCTTGCCTCATTAGTATCAGCAGGAAAACTCCCTTTGATCACAACACACTTGCGATTACATTTTTCCTCCTGCCCAAATGAGCTTTCTGTGCCTTCTGATGTTGTTATCAGAACATCCTAAAGTTAATTTGTTTTATGAGCAGAATTTTAAAATTTTAGCCCATCATGTTTTCAAAAGCTTAATCTGTAGTGAAAATCTGGGAATCTAAACAATATTGTTTTGAAAATGTAGCAAGAGGCCTAAAGCCCAGCATTTCATGCTCTCAGCTTCTCTTCCTCCACCACTTGAAAAGCTCACTTGTTTATAACACAGTAATTTTTAAGCTACACTTTCTTTCTTACCCACTATCAAATAAAAAGGCATTGTAAATTTTATCATAGTGCTCCTAAACCTGCCAGTGCAATATGTAAGGCACCCTCATAGTTCTCTACTTTATATATTATTTTTATGATGAGAATTAAGGGCTTTATGAGGCTGTAATTTCTGACATTGACATCTTTTCCTAGGAATTCAGTGTTATCCCCAATACACAGAAGAGAAGCTACAACTTTTCAAGGTCATCTGAACATCTTAAGATTGAAGGAAAAATGTGAAAAAATGCCTCTGCCCTCTGCCCTAGCTGAAATACATTTTCACCATAGAATTACAAACAAATAAATGCAAAGCTGACATGTATTTATAGACTCTAGTTGTAAAAGAGCAGAAGCACGACCATACCTGCATAGAGCCCCTCTGAAGCGACAGGTCAATGCACCTCATCTGATTTGAAAGGGGATGACAAAGACCACATTGTGGGACAGAAGGTCACCCAAAGCACAAGATCCTTCTGTATATGGAGTAGACCGTGTTCAGTAAGCTGGAAATCTCCACCTATTCTCCTCGTACATGGGTTCAGCATTTCAAATCACAGAGCAATCTGTGCCTGAAATGTCATCTTCTCCTCACTTTCCCCTGTACTGCAGGATCCCCTATGAAGACAAGTTCTCAATAACAGGAATAAGAGCAATGTTTCCATAAAACTTCATGCTAGAAAGAACATTATTGTCAGGTAGTCTGATCTAATAGCAATTCCTCTACCAGAAAATTACCATCAATGTTAAAGTCTCCTAAAGGTACATAACATTTTGATTCATAGAATTCACTTTGCCCAGTGTTTTGTATGTGCTGAGCAGTCAAACTGGTTAGATTCCAATACACCTTACAAGCAACATAATCTTGTTCCATATACAACAGGATATAGCAGAAACTGCTGTTTCTTTGAATGAAAGCTATACTTAAAATTACATACATGTAAGCCAAACAACCAACCCTTAGGCTTTCATCACTTATAATTCACTTAAAGAAACATAATAATGATTTACAAAACGTGGAATTTACACAACTCAACAGATTCCTTAAGTTGCACCAGGCTACAGTAATTTTAACCACAAAAAAAAAAAAAAGTTAATTGTGACTGTCTGCATACATGTATGCAGAAATAGAAGAGAAGCTGCAGTCAGCATAATTTTATCTCTTAATCTTGCATTGCAAAAAAAAAAAATAAATTGTTATGAAAAGGGTGGTATTTCACAGAATCACAGAATATTAGGGGTTGGAAGGGACCTCCAAAGATCATTAAGTCCAACCCCCCCTGCCAGAGCAGGACCAAAAAACCCACACACAACTAGGACAGATCACTCAGAAAGGCATCCAGACAGGTCTTGAAAGTGTCCTGAGGAGGTGACTCCACATCCTCTCTGAAGAGCCTATTCCAGTGCTCTGTAACCTGCACAGTAAAGAAGTTCTTCTTCATGTTAAGGAGGAACTTCCTGTGCTTGAGTTTGAGTCTTTTGCCTCTCGTCCTATTACAGGGCACAAGTGAAAAGAGCTTGTCACTGCCTTCTTGATGCCCAGCCCTCATGTATTTATTCAATCAATAGAAGCTAATTCTGCTATCTTTATTCACCCTGAAAATCACCATTTGCTAAGGAGGTGAGTTGTCACTAATAAGAACTTATATTTGCAGGCTTAGTGCAGCATCCACTAAAACAAAATTCTGCAAAACTGTTGAAATAATATTTGCTGACTTTAATGTGTTTCTGACTTTGTTTTTTCTCTATAATTTCACAAGCATGCAAAGCATCTTTGAGGTAAACAGCTTATAATTCTTTCCTGTAAAACCTGCATCAAAATAGTTACTCCTCATATCTCAAAAGATTAGTGTTATTAATTTATCAAATTTATCCTAGAGCTCTGTCTAATTTGTGATTTTGCTTTGTTTAAACAGCAACAACAAATTGGAGGATGAGAACACATTGACAACCTACCTACTGTACTTATACTTTTGAGTTTTGACATGTATTAGGACATGGGCTGCTTACTCTTTTCATGACAGGTCCAATCTTTTTGGGCAAGGTCTTGCACCTCCATTTTTCACAACATTCTGGTTGCAGTGGAAATGAACAGAGACAGATTTCTATACTGTATATAAAGAAAAATGTAGCACATAAACCACCCAAAGCATGCTTCTCTTTAACATACAGATTTGCAAGAAGAAAAAACACTGGTTTTCTCCTTGGTCTCTCATCCATAGTGGAACCTTGTGAGCTGCCTGACATGTCATAGAATCATAGAATCCTAGGGGTTGGAAGGGACCTCGAAAGATCATCCAGTCCAACCCCCCTGCCAGAGAAGGGTCATCTAGAGTACATCACACAGGAAGGTGTCCAGGCGGGTTTTGAATGTCTCCAGTGAAGAAGACTCCACAACCTCTCTGGGCAGCCTGTTCCAGTGCTCTGTCACTCTCACAGTAAAAAAAATTTTTCTGATATTCACCTTAAACCTCCTATGCTCCAATTTGTATCCATTACTCCTTGTCCTATCACTGGTCATCACTGAGAAAAGCTTAACTCCATCTTCTTGACGCTCACCCTTTACGTATTTGTAAACATTGATGAGGTCACCCCTCAGTCTCCTTTTCTCCAAACTAAAGAGACCCAGCTCCCTCAGCCTTTCCTCATAAGGGAGATGTTCCACTCCCTTCATCATCTTTGTGGCTCTGCGCTGGACTCTTTCCAGCAGTTCCCTGTCCTTCTTGAACTGAGGGGCCCAGAACTGGACACAATACTCCAGATGCAGCCTCACCAATGGAGAATAGAGGTGGGGAGGAGAACCTCTCTTGACCTTTTTGTGGGGTGGGAGAGAACCATGGCCGAACTGTTACATTGTAAAGTGTTTCAGTCCAATGAGACAGCAGCAAAAATATTTTCTAACAGTGCTATTCCATAAGGCAAGTCATAAAATGCTGTTTTTTTTAAGAGGTCATCTCAAACAAAGCAATTGTCATGTGAAATGCCCCCCCCCACCATACGTACTTCTACCTGCAGAACAGGCGTTTACAAGGCAAAACGTATCCTTAAATCCTTAAACTAGGATAAGTTAAGTGTGGATTTTTGATGGTAGAATATTTTTTAAAACTTTGTATGTTTTGCTAACACAGCAAAATTTATTACTGAAAATCTTAGGTGTAAAGTCCCAGGACTAACACCTCACTTTTCTTGCCTCCCCATGGTTGCCAACCTAGAAATGAAAGCATCTGGTTGGTTGTCCTTCCAAAAGGCACAGCTATTTTTGCATGCAACATGTATTTCTTTCATGAGCAATATATTAAAAATCGGGTCTTGTGGACTTTAATACAGCAGGGAACTACTGAACTGACAGTCCTGGAGACTGTGGTCCTATATTAATCTGATTTACATCTTATATAGTAGTACCTCAGGGCTTTAGGAAATACTTCAGAGAAGAGAAATTATACGATATTAATCTCAGTGAATACTGAATTTTTTATTTAGTCTTTTAACTGGCAACCTCAGTCATCTATGACTGTAACAGACTGTCTGTAACACAAAATCAAAATTAGTGCTGTGGTAAATATGTCTCAGAGTTCTAGTCATTTGACTAAATATGTGTACGTTACTTTATTTTTACTGTGATAAAACTGTGTACAGTTTACCAAGGTCAGCAAACTGAAGTGTTTAACCTGGCTTTTTACTCCTTGCTCAGTATTTTAATGAATATATTATTAAAACTTTTCCATTCAGCTGTCAGTATAATAAACTAATACATTCCTCTCTAATATTAAATACACAGTAGATATGTTTAATTATTTAATTGCATTTTTTTTCTGTTTTGCATGATAAATTTTCAAATTAAAAAATGTTAGCCTAAAATAACCTTTTCTGAAAAAGGAAATTTAAATATATTTTGTTTTTACAAACTTCCTATCATATTGAAAATTAAGATATTTGCAAATTATTTGAATGTTGCTAGCTGTCATAATTCGTAAATGATCCATTTTGCTCTGATGAACACAGAAAAAGTTAATGAAAAATATTATAATTCACCAAAATAATGCAGTAATGTAGTTTGGTTTTGGTTTTTTGTTGGGTTTGTTTGTTTTTCTCCCAAGGACAAATAAAAAGAGCTTGGGTAGAGAGAAATCAGAAGTCCAAACCACACACACCACTCTCAGAAATGAGTTTGGTTTTCATGAGAAAATAGATTACTATTGAGAAAACAACCGAAAATGTTGTTCCATCTTTTCTCTCTCAGTTCTTCAAGATTCCACACATGAACCTTGAGATCAAACCAGTTTGACCTGAGATTCTTCATAATACTTAAAGCAGGGAGAGTGGAGTCCTGCACATATAAAAACATCACCCACTCCAAGTCAAAACAAGGAGTTCTGTGCAAAGAATAATAATGCCAGAAGCCTTCTTCAGCTGTCAAAGGTAAAAGCAAAGGAAGGAGAATTAACCCACATTCTTCCATCCACACAGAAGAGAGAACTTCTGTCTTAGCCTCTTTCATGTTCTAGTAATTTGAAATGTATAATTACATTTGGTTTTCAGATCCTGATATCCATCTGTGTATGAGCAATAGTATACAGTTTTATACCACTCTGAACGCTAGGACCTGTTCATGTAAAGGTTGTTTAAAGCTTGCACATTCACACAAGTAGAACTGATATTTTTGGTTGTATATTCATTATATGGCAAAAGTGTTTAAGAATGTGTTCAGCCAAATTATCTGTGAATTACTGTGATGATTTTTTAAAATGATTATTATGATTATTTTTTTATGATTGTTAAGATAACATTGTGGTTTGGGCCCAACATGGCAACAAAGAAACAGCCACTCACTCAGGAGGGTTCTTCACCAATTAAGGTCCTGGGCAAAACAGACTCAACTTGGGGAAAAAATAATAATTTAATTTCACACTAATCAAACACACACAGGACACAGACAACACACACAGCAGGGCTTGCATATGTTACCCCACCCCTCCCTTCTTCCTGGGCCCAAATCACTTTGTTCCGGTTTCTCTCCCTCCTTCCCCCCAGCAGCACAGGGGGACAGGGGATGGGGTTTAGAGTCAGTTTACAGGCTGGTGGTTCCTGCTGCTCCTTCCTCCTCAGGAAGAAGGATTCCTTACAGTCCTTCTTCCCTGCTTCCCCACAGGGTCCTTCCCATGGGAGAGAGTCCTCTACAAACCTCTCCTTCATGAGTCCTTCCCATGAGGTTCGGAGCTGCTCCAGCCTGGGCTTCCCACAGAGTCAGGGGCTGCTTCGGGAACAGCCATCTCCCCTGGCATCGGGGGTCTTCCAAAGCTGCACAGAGTCCACTGGCCACAACATCCAAGTCCACTGGCCAAGTTCACCCTCCTGGTGCCTTCAAGGAATCTTCCACCACGTCCCTCCATGAGTGCAGGGGGACAGCCTGCCACCTCGACATGGGTTGCAGGGAGATTTCTGCTAGGACACCCTCTTCCTTACGAACCACCAGCACCACTCTGCTTCTTCAGCACAGCACTTGTCCTTTAAGCACTCCTCAGTTGTTATCTCAGTTCTTTCTATTTTCCTTCTAATGGCTCCTTAGCTGGGTTTGGGGCAGGGGGACCTTCTCAGCTTCTTACCGGAACCACTCCTGGGGCCTTTCCCCCACTACCAAAAAAACCACCAAACCAAACCAGAACAAATAATAATTAAAAAAATTAGAAAGTTCTGTAATTTTATTTTAACATATTATTATTGGTTGTTCTTAAATTTAGGTTCTTACACAGGCTTTGCCTACAGTTTCTCTTAAAAAAAAAAAAAAAAAAAAAAAAAGTCTATTTTGGATAAACTAAAGTATTTTAGTCTTTCAAATGAATGTTTTAATTATTTTTTTTAGCCCAATATTTTCTTCATATTCCTGGTCCAGTATGATTTCAGTTTAGCTTGCTAATAGGAAGTAGGTCACTGCAGCATCTATATATGATTTTTGTGATTAGAAATCTCACCTGCCAGGCAAAAAGGTGCTGTGGAATTCAGTTTTTATTTTTTCATGTCCATTTCTGTAAATTAAGGATTAACCAAAGCTCACATTTTTTTAAAAAACAACATAAACAACATAAAAAAACAACCAAACAACAACAACAAAAACCAGCAAAAAAATGAAACACCCCAAGCAAGCAAACAAAAATAAACTAACAGAAAATTTAAAAAGCCAAGTAATTAAAATTTAATAAATTGGAGGGGGCACTCAGAAAACACTGAACTGGCTAAATAAGGTTAAATATATGTTTGATTTTGTAGTTCAGGCTATATTAAAAAATCTCATTTGGCGTAACATTTTGATATTACATGACAGAAAACAATGAATAATGTGAGCTATTGAAGGTTCAGACACAAACCAACATCTCTGTGTCCTTGAGGTTAAGTGCAGAATTCCTTTCTGTTTTTAATGGCTCATGAAGATGCCACATAGGCAAGCTGCAGCAGTTTCTACCTTCCGTTGTTATATGAGCGCAATCTCCCTTGTGCTGACTGCCATTGTTAATAGCTAACATTTATAACCAAGCAGTTTATTCTGCAGCTGGAGAAGCAAATCCAGCCAAAAGTAAAAAAAAAAAAAAAAAAAAAAAAAAGCTGGATTTGTGTTGAAAGTGCTTAGCCAAGACCCACACTTCACTTGGAGAGGTCCTTAAATGAGAAGCTGCTCAGGTGCATACAAACATTTGCCTACAGCAGCTGCTCTTCACTCTCAGGGGTGCAACATGTACCTTATGTTTCCCCATGTGTGGTGCATGTCACTTGTTCCAGTGTGTTTATAGTGTCCTAGTGAAAAAGCTTTAAAATCTGCAAACCTCAGACCCCAGGAGTGCAGAAGTTTCTAAGGTTAAAAAGAAATGCTAATGAGTGCAAGCCAAAGCAAAGGAAATTGGTTTTGTTTCCTTTTGAGTACTCAGAGGGTGATCGTTGTGATGTTGAAGTAAATATCAGTGTGAAACATTATGGACATTATAATAGAAATAGACATAATATATGAATTTTCTCATATTTAGAAAACTCTGTTTAGAGAGCTTTTTAGTTCAGCTCTTTTACAGAAACACTAGACAGTTAAAATACACTGGCTCAGACTGGCCCTCCATTCTCTCTTGCTGAAATTTCTTTCATGCTGCTCATTCAAGACACAGAATTCTCTGCATTAATTTCTTAAGTCTTCTGATTGGGCAATCTATACATAATTTTGCATTCTATAAGTTTCTGTAAAAGAAGGATGATTGATCCTTTGTTAAAATAAATGTTTAATTTTTGTCTGATTTAAATTAGGATGTTATTGGCTTCTCTGTTTTGGTGGGGATTTTTATTAACAGTGTTAAAATTCTATATTTTTCATTAGAAAAGAAAAAAAAAGTGGTTTGTTGTTGTTTTTTAATACTGGTTTGAAGGCTCCACAAAATTCAAAAGCACCAGCTGCTTATTAAGAAATATAATAAACATGAGCATACATCTGAAAGTCAACCCCGAAATACCAAAAAGCTTGTAAAACCTTCAGGTTTCTCAGGGCTAGAAACAGAAACACCCTGAGACCTATTTTAGGTAATTTGTTAAATGTTGTCACTTGTTCCAGCCATCCATAAAATACCTACCCATATGTGAATCCTTAAATATTAACCCGATTGAATTATGCAGCCAGCTGCTACAACAGCCAGAAAAAACACCTGTCCCTTTTAATGACTACTATCAATAATCTTCCTTGCAGTGTTTTGAATAAAGTGAGAAAAGCAGTTTTTATGTGATATTTTCAGTCCAGGTGAACCAGGAAATGCAAGAAATCTTCAGAAACTTTTTCTCTTGGGTCTTTTAGTTGAGATGCCACAACTAAATGGGTTCAGTTAAATTCCAAGAAATGGAATTCCAAACCTTCTGAGAATCATCCCTTGCTAATAATCATTCGGTATGTTAAAACCTCTTCAATTCACTCACCTCCATCAACTAAATTAAAATAAGAGACAAGACCTGTATGAGTTGATTGAACAGAAGCTGCTTCAGCTCACTGCAAGCACAAAACAGCAGGAGAAAGGTGCTGGCTGTTGCAAAGCTCCAGTGATATTTTGTTTGATGTTTTTCTTTTAGATCCTGTTTACTCCTGGAATATTCCTGCATAAAACTACCACTTTCCATTCAACTACTTATTTTCAGTAGCACTTTATCTTTTAGTGCTTCTCCAAGCCTGTTCATTTTGAACCTAACTGGAGAGCTGGTTGGCTCTATTAAATAAACACCTAAGTGTGATTTGACAGCAGTGAGATCTCTGTGCTTTTCTTAAGACTTAAATATCACACTCAGCATAATTTCATTTATGTGACCAAGACAGCAGGTAAATAACAAATGTCCCTTGAAAATTTTAGCTAGCAAAGAGAAATAATAGTGATGGCAAGCTTAATCACTTAGATTTTTCCATTTTTTTTTCCCTTTTATGCAATAAGCTCTGTAAAAAGACATACTATCCCTCTTCAAAAGGAACTCTAACACTTCCTATCTATGGATTTCTCCTTTCTTAAGAGGCATTGTTCTCTTATTCCTTTTCTGTCACTAAACATTTTGTGCACCAAACCACACATTTTTTCATCCATTTAATTCCTACTACCATACTGCTTGTGTTTACACGCTGCAGCTTCACGATCAGCCTAACCAATTCTCCTAGCGGGTCCTGGGCCATTGTTGTGTCAGGAAATTTTTGCCTGACAAGCAGAGCATTAAAATATAACCTACTGAAAGTACAAACTCCTGTCTAAAAGAGGCAGAATAGGTTATGTAACTATCATAACCTGTTGTGCATCCCTTTTGTGAGGACTGTCCTGAAATAAAGACATATCACTTCTTTGAAGCCCAGGAAATGGTTTTGTAAGGGTTAAGGAATTTATTTATTTATTTGAGACATTAAGTTTTCCTGAAAGTGTTATGGCCTATTAATTAGGTATGGTATTTTTTTTCATCATTAAGTTATCATCTTTTATTGTCATTAACTATCAGCTCAGTGCTGCTGTTTATAGGAATGTTAGGTTGATTTGCATATATTCTGAGTAACTGTTTTTGCACACCAGAGAAATACATACTCAATTTTCTCTTGCCTTGGGCAGACATAATCCCAGAAATGAAACAATTAAAAATGAACATACTTTCTAACATTTTGTTACAATACAGCAGGGCTTGAACTAAGGTATCTTTACTGTTTTCATCACAGTATTGTTGAATAGTGGCCATACACTAAATACTTGAAAACTATACGACTAATCCACGTTATCACAGAAGACTTCGGGAATAGCATGAAGGTCACTGTATATTTCAGAAAGCAAGCTTTATATTTCACAGCCCACAGAATAAACATGTTTTTCTTCACTGGTACTAGCAAGACTTATCTCAAAATGTCATCAGAATAAGTGAACAAACAAGCACAATAACATTTGTTAAGGAGTATGTTGGCATGAGTTTTCCAACAAGAGATATTAACTCCTGGAGGAGCAGCTAGAACTAGGATATGGATCAAGTAGTTTTCTATACTACAAAATGCTGGTTGTTTTTTTGAACAACCTTTTGCTCAAAAACTGCAGTGTGTATTCAGAGCACTACAATTGGAAAGCAGGATCTCTATCTAAGCTTTCTGGTCTTGGTTTTGACATCTATACCCACTGATATTTACTCATTTTCCCATTCTTTTTTTCCTTCCAAATACTGTTTTCCTACCTGTCTTAACTTCACAGACATTTTCAATGTCATTTATTACAGCAAAAAGGTTTTATTCTATAAATTTTCAGTGGAATTCGCACACTTATTCTGACTGAAACTTACAGTGCCAGTCACGCATTGCTAAGAAGAATGTCTTAGAATGTTGTTCATTCAATGCTCTTTTCTACAAGGAATCTTTGAAAGAAATTGTTTAATCTGTGATCAGAGGATGTCCACTACACCACTAGGTATAACGTAGAAATAGTAACAGAGCACAGTATAATAAAGAATGGAATACTGGAAACTTGTATGCAAAATATTCCTTTACTTGATTATGTTTCTCTTCATTTCTACAAAAGTAGCCAAATTATTTATCTCTTTCTCACTAGAGCAAGTCTTTCTCACTTCACTTTTTGGGAATAAATACACGCTAACAATTGTAGGGAGTTAATATATGAGGATTATGAAACTATACTAAAACAAATTAATGCCAGTTTGTAAACCTATAGTAAAGCAACGTCTTGCCCTCAAGCCTGAAGCTCATAAGCTGTAAAATTCTACTAAGAATTTCAATTTTATTCTATTACTTTCCAACCAGGTTCAAGCTACAATTTTGTGACCTCCTTTGCAGGCAGTGAGGCTGAGAATGCAGGGCATGCAATCCTCCCACTGACAATGGTCCTTGACATAAACCTGCTGTTGATTGGAGTAAAGGGTAAATGCTTCAAAGAAAAATATTATTGAATCAGTCCTAGCCCAGCATTCTGTCATACACCCAGCTGTGCAGTACTATTATGTGGGGGAATTGTGTTTTTTTTTTTAAATCAGCTGGTGATCTTCTTATGCCACAACATTAAATAAATAACTAAATAACTAAATAATTTATAGCACTTGTGTTTATTTATGTATTTATCATTTAGATGGTGGAAGCAAAAAGCTACTGTAATTCACATATATTT
Organism: Apus apus; assembly: GCF_020740795.1. NCBI lineage: Eukaryota > Metazoa > Chordata > Aves > Apodiformes > Apodidae > Apus > Apus apus. Next base: position 100,969,434 of record NC_067283.1, read on the forward strand.
CAAATATCTGCCTTTCCTTAGCATTTTAAGACCATATTCTCATTCTTAGCAATACAGAAATACTATTTTTGACAGTGGGGAAAGAGAAATGTGAATGAAGGACAGAAAAGGAAAAAAAACTAAGATCAAAATGTATTTGCTTCAGTATTTAAGGAAATAAAATATGGCAAATACCCATTAGAAAGGTACTGCACTGCCATATGAAAACTAAGTTGTGATTGTCTGACTCCAAGGACAAAAATATCAAGTGTGCTGTTCTCTGTCCTCTGTGAATATTTCACCTGTCAATAAATTCCTTTCTCTGCCTCTTTTACAAAGAATACATTTAGTATTAGAACAGTTTTTATGCTTGCTCTCTTTGAAAAAAATATCTTTAAAAATAAATTATTAATAGACTTAGAACCTTTTCAAAATTCCAGAGATGAAGAGGAAGGCAGGCAGGAGTGCCAAGAGGCCTGCATGGATAAGCAAGGAGCTCTTGAATACAGTTAAATGTAAAAAACAAGGTTTACAGAGAGTGGAGGGCAACAAAAATGATCCGAGGGCTGGAGCACCTCTCTTATGAAGTCAGGCTGAGGGAGTTGGGGTTGTTCAGCCTGAAGAAGAGAAGATTCTGGGGGGACCGTATAGCGACCTTCAAAACTTGAAAGGGGCCTGCAAGAAGGCTGGGGAAGACCTGTAAGGCATGTAATGATAGGACAAGGGGTAACCGTTTCATGTTAGAAGAAGATAGATTTAGGTTGGTTATTAGGAAAAAGGTCTTTAATATGAGGACGGTGGATCGCTGGAATGGGTTGCCTAGAGAGGTGGTGGAGGCCCCATCCCTGAAGACATTCAAGGTCAGGCTTGATGGGGCTCTGAGCAATCTGCTTATTGTAGGGGGGTTGGACTAGATAAACTTTATACATCCCTTCCAACCCAAGACATTCTATTATTCTATGATATTTTTGGGGAGACTGGATACTTCTACTGAGAGAAAATCCATTTCTGTTTATTTGCTTTAAGATTTCTCTGTTTTCCTGCATGCTTATAGGTTGTTAAGCAGAGTATTAAGAGCAAGTTACAGCTGGAATCATACTGGGGGGAGAGAGGGCTAGGTTGGGGTTTTTTCCAACCAAAGGTACATTTGTAAATGTAATTGCTATTATAACAGAAAAGGCTGTGGAAACTGAAGTTTATTTTTATCCTCTTATGACCTTTTGTCATGACAAGGATTTGACCAGATCTTTTGTTCTGTTTTCATTTATCACTCATCTGTGCAACTGTTTCCAGAATAAAAAAAAAATAAATATCGTATTTCAGAACACTTATCATTTCTGAATTGACATTACATTAACCATTAATACATGAAAAATCCAGTAATCACTCAAGAGATACTATAAAGTGCACTGTGTACCTGCCCTGCTGGTTGATCCTCAATGAGTACCTCACTACAACAGCAACATACCTGTGGAAAGGGCTTTGAAACTGCAAATGCCCTTTACTTCATGCTGCTTTCCATTAGGGGAGTGCTGAGAGTGGATTTTTTTTGGTTCAACAATACTTCTAAAAATACAGGAAATTATTTGTTCAACCTGAAACAACAGCTGTTGATGGGAGATGATCAACTGATGTTTCTTGTTGCTTTTTCAAGTTTATAAAGTTTTTGCAAATAGAATTTGTGGTATTTTGAAACTGAAATATTTCAAAAAATTAAAGTAGTGTATGGTTTAAATTATAGAAATTATGTTTGGGTTTCTTGCCTCTGATATACAGCACAGAGCAAAACCAAGATAAAATGCAGTATCTGGTCCCACTTTACATTTAGACCAAAAAAAGAAATTCAGTAAAAGAATGGATCCTAAATCTACTTTAGGAACACCAGTGTAATGAATAATTCAGCTGAGAAACCTGTGGTCTCCATATGGTCCTGTAACAAGTGCTCTGCTAATCTTCTTTGCTTGCTACTGAGAAACAGACATGAAACCAGGCAAGATATTGGGGTTTTGGAAAGCGTGAGCAGGTGTTTCATCTTCTAATTTGGAGAGCAGTGTTCAGAACCAGCATTTCTGACATAAGCTGCTTTGAGTGACTTTCAGTGAGACAGCTAGCCTTTCTTCAAATATCTGAACATATCTTACAGTATAAAAATGCAACTCAGTTGCTGCCATCTCAGATCTCCTGTGCTTCTGTAAGTCAGTTATATGTGCAGTAAAGGAGAGGGGAAGACTGTGCTGCAGACATTGCTTTTCTTTTCTTAAAAATGGCAACAAAGGTTCCTTTTTTTCCTTAGTGAAAAAAAAAGAGGGAATGAAAGAGTACCCCCATCAAGCCAAGAGGTAGATAGATGCTGCTGAAGTGATATTACATTCAAATGAATATAAGAGCATAAAATGTTTTAGTTGGAAAGGTTTACACATCAGGACTATTAGCCCATCAGGGCTCATTCATGTTAAGTATTCCATTTCTTTAGAACAGCATCTAATTGTTTCTTGAATGATCCTTGTGTTTTGCCTAAGTACTAGTGCCTGATAGGCCATTCCATATGTTTATTGTGTGCTAAGTGAAAAAAGTCTTCCTAACATCTGTTGGAAGTTAGCTTCTCTCTCATTTCCATTTATGTCTCTTGAAATTCTTACTGGGTGGGAAATATGACATTTTGCACTCTTACTAGATTTCAACCTTCTTCAGCAAAGACCCTCTAACCATTCTGTCTCAGATAACATTTATCAACTGACCTACATATTTATTGTTTTCTAATACATTTTTTATTATGGTGCTAATACATATAAAAAGAAATTTCAAATAAATGCTTGTCTTGATGGCCTGCTACTGAAAATCAATATATTTTTACTGAAATTAATGAAGCATGATGGTTTGCATTAGATGAGATTTGGCCTCAAAAATAAAATAGTACAAACCCATACAAGCTTGAAAAATCATAGCTTGAGAGAGTTTGTAATCTAAAAACGTTAAGAATAAAAAAGTTATTTGCACAGACATATATGGTATAGTATGGAATAGGTCTGCAAGACTAAAAAAATAATAGTATGAGCTAAACTAGAATGGAAGAAACAGTAAGAGCTCTACCTTAATTTGCTCTGTCTAAAAGCCAACAAATAAATACAGCTTCTAAATCCTCAGCAGAGTTGCATTATTCAATGATGCTGTTCATTCCTGACAAATGTTCAAATAATATTTTCTCCTAGCATCCCCAGAACTTATTGGTGTAGTGAGCAACTGACAGGACTAACACTGCAAGTCCCAGAGAGTCCCATTTTCTCCAGCTAACAAAGTGGCTCTGTTGAAAAACATTCTTCCTGATCTGAACCTGAATCTTGTTTTCTTTCTGTGCCAGAAGTCCTTTAAAATAACGAATTAAAATCTGTGTAGTAATACCAAAACTATTTCCACTGTTTCTTCAGAGAATTTGACCACAAGTTCTTTCAATATTCTGAAGATCAGCTTGCCTCTACCCAGCATGCTGCACCAGATGTGTTTCCCCTGTAGGAGGCCTATGCTTTGCTCTACCTAAGGAAAGGAGTTCCACCTCCCCACAGCATCTTTGCAATGAAAAGCAGGTTGGTATTAATTCTTCTAGACCTTAGTGACCATGAAGTACCAGAAAAGAGTGAAACATGGTAATATAAACAGGAACATTAATTTTCCTCCAAGGGTCCCAAGGTGCTGTTTGTGCAGAAATGGAGGAAGTTAAGTAGCTGAAACAAGGGCAGACAGCTTTTATTTTCTCTGCCATATACTTCTACGTGTTCTCTCATACATACAAATACACGTTTGTGTGTATGCATGCACATGCATTTGTATTTATTCATATAATGCAGTGAGAGTTGATATCCCATTAGTCCTAGGAAATTCTATGAGTCTTTGGGATTCTGCTGGGAAAGAAACCTGCTTATCTTGTTACTGATAGAGATATGCTTATCTCTGCATGCAATTCTGCATATATATTCTCTAAACTCAGTTCATTTTTTGTATCTGCTGTTACTGTGCAATACTGATCTTTTCTGGCCTAAAAAGTTGAGTCTCCCTTTTCTTAGATCCTTTTAATTACATTCTGAAGTTCCTAAATACCAGCAAAAGGATCACATTCCAGCATAACAATATTTCTGTGACTTCTTGTACTTAACCGGTGCAGTGAATTTACAAGTAAAATAATTCATGTGTAAGCTCTTACTTCAGCAAATTCAGTTTCAGATTTGAAGTCCTGTAATGTATTCTTCTCACATATCATCAGATAAAGATAAAATTTTTCCCCTTTGCCATTTAAAATTGCTTGAGTTCATTACATTAAATACAGTATTCAGTTACATCTGGACACTTTCACTTACCATAATAAATTTGAGGAACTACGAAAGAGGTTTAAGTTAACCTATCTTACCTCATAATTCATTGTTCTATTAAAAGGTATAGTTTGGATTAAGTTTTTTATCACTTGGCAATTGGAACAGGCTGAGAGGTTGCATCCATACTCTTACAGTCACCTCATTGGTTGACAGAGACATATTATGTCACCACCACTTAATTTTGTTTGATAGGTGCCTCTGACATGACTTGGAGTTTGCCCTGCTGGCTATTCACTGGTAATTCTGATGGTTTATGGAGCTAGACAGTTCCTGAAGGATCACACTGGAAGAATGAGGGACAGGAGACAGGTTGCAGTAGGGGAAATTATAGTTAGACATAAAGAAAAATTATTTCCAAAGAAGATGATAAAACATTGGACTGGGTTACCTGTAGAGGATGTAGAATCTCTGTTCTTGGTGGTACTTCAGTTTTCAAGAAGAAAGAACTAGAGTTCCGAGAAAAAATATCACAAAATATGAAAAAAAAAAATAAATCATAAGGTATTTGCAACATAAGAAGCTGTTCAAGGATAGTGTAACATTTTAACTAAAACATTTGAAAACCCAAACAAGAAATATAGTGGAATATTAACTTCTTTTATGTGTGTTCATGTGCAAACACTACCTGTAAAATTTTCCATGTTCCAACACCTCAGCTAAAATATAATTTGGATTGTGATGTATAATTTCTGCATGTGCAGTAAAGTGGGTAAAAATATTTTTCATACCATTACAAAACTGTAGAATAAGGGGCCCTACAGGAAATCTGGGGATGGTCTTTTTACAGGGGCTTGCAGTGAGAGGACAAGGGGTAATGGTTTTAAGCTGAAAGAAGAGAGATTTAGATTAGAGATCAGGTGTAAATCAACGACCTGGATGAGGGTACAGAATGTACCCTCAGCAAGTTTGCTGACAACACCAAGCTGGGAGGAGTGGCTGACATACCAGAAGGCTGTGCTGCCATTCAGAGAGACCTAGACAGGCTGGAGACTTGGGCGGGGAAAAACCTGATGAAGTTCAACAAGGGCAAGTGTAGAGTTTTGCATTTGGGGAAGAACAACACGATGTCCCAGTACAGGTTGGGGGCTGACCTGCTGGAGAGCAGTGTAGGAGAAAGGGACCTGGGGGTCCTGGTAGACAGGAGGATGACCATGAGCCAGCAGTGTGCCCTTGTGGCTAAGAAGGCCAATGGCATCCTGGGGTGCATTAGAAAGGGTGTGGTTAGTAGGTCAAGAGAGGTTCTCCTCCCCCTCTATTCTGCATTGGTGAGGCCGCATCTGGAGTATTGTGTCCAGTTCTGGGCCCCTCAGTTCAAGAAGGACAGGGAACTGCTGGAAAGAGTCCAGCGCAGAGCCACAAAGATGATGAAGGGAGTGGAACATCTCCCTTATGAGGAAAGGCTGAGAGAGCTGGGTCTCTTTAGTTTGGAGAAAAGGAGACTGAGGGGGGACCTCATCAATGTTTACAAATACGTAAAGGGTGAGTGTCAAGAAGATGGAGTTAAGCTTTTCTCAGTGATGACCAGTGATAGGACAAGGAGTAATGGATATAAATTGGAGCATAGGAGGTTTAAGGTGAATATCAGAAATTTTTTTTTTACTGTGAGAGTGACAGAGCACTGGAACAGGCTGCCCAGAGAGGTTGTGGAGTCTCCTTCTCTGGAGACATTCAAAACCCGCCTGGACGCCTTCCTTTGTAATATACTCTAGGTGACCCTTCTCTGGCAGGGAGGTTGGACTAGATGATCTTTCAAGGTCCCTTCCAATCCCTAGGATTCTATGATTCTATGATTCTAAATTCTTCAGTGTAAGGGTGATGAGACACTGGAACAGGCTGCCCAGAGTTGATGTGGGAGCTCCATCCCTGGAGATGTTCAAGAGCAGGTTGGATAGGGCTCTGAGCAGCCTGTTCTAGTGGGAGGTGTGATTCTGTCAATAGTTGAGGTTGGGAGAAACCTTTGGAGACCATCTAGTCCAATCCCCTGCTCAGAGCAGCATCAGCTAGAGCTGATTGCTCAGCAAAGGGTCCAGCTGGGTTTTGATTATCATGAGGATGGAGACTTCACAGCCTCTCTGAGTAACATATTCCAGTGCCTGAAGACCCTCAGAGGAACAATAGGTCAACAGGGATTTCCTGTATTTGTATTTGTGCCCATTGACTCTTGTCCTGTCTCTAGGTACTATTGAAATGCCTTCTTCATTTCATCACTCAGCCTCTCCTGATATTGGACACTCCAGTCACTTAACCATCTTCACAGCACTAAAAATTCCTCTTTGTGCAGTTAGTAATTAAAGGGTCTTTGTTACACGTATATATTTCTATCTGAAAACTGGCAAAAAAATTATGTATCAAAAGATCAAATAGAATATTACAAAATAAAGTGGAAAAGTGGCATTTATTGTCATGTAAAAGATAACTACATAAGATAAGATAATTTTTATTAAAATTATTTTCTAGTAAGTATAATAAAATTATTAGCTTCTCTTTGCTTCTCCCTTAGCACTTACTTTCCAATTACTCAGATGTGATATTATATATATATATGCATGTAATATTATTAATTAAAGATGTTTCTTTTTTGCAAACTATCATTGAACATTAGATATTTACAAATTAAAATGTTTCATATAATTGCAGAAGTATTCCACCAGTTGCTTTTTTTCTCTTTGCATTTAAGCTTATGAATTCTACCTGTTAAGAAACTCCATTCTCATCTTGATCAGTTGTATAACACAATACGATTGACATTCCACATCTGCAACTGTCTGCTATCATTACAAAATAGTGATCCTTGTCTTCAGCTAGTAAATGTTTGTTTTCTAAAGTTGTCACCTTAGCTGAAATAACACAAGAAAGATATAAAAAGCTTTTTCTGGGATGTGCAGTCCTCTTGTAATTTGAGCATGCACAGACTCTAGTAAGAGTCAGGACAACTCTTTCTTATTGCAATGAAGGCTGACATTCCTCTTCCCTTTTTACCTCAGTCATGAGACTGCACCATTCCAAGGTCTCTGTGAATAAGATATTTTTTTTTCTTTAATTTCTGTTGAATAATACCACATATTATTTGTTGATACCTTGAATGTGTAAAGTTTAATGAAATACAGCATTAAGCACCCTATAAAATATGTAGTCATCTGTATGCTGTGCATGTTCTTTAACTACGTCATTATCTTTCTGGAGAAGCTATTGCATTATCACGTGGTATAATACCATGGTATCTTCTTGCAACTATTACTGTCAAAGGAAGAGCACACTGCTGTCAAATTTAAGTGATTGTCTAGACTTCCAAGGCTCAACTTCTTCTGTGTCAGAACAAATGTATTTTCATCCTAATTTCTTACACTTGCTTACCTGTTTCTCAGAGGCCAGGGCTGTCATTCAAACATAATTTATGTAAGAGAGGTAGTTCCACATTTAGTAAAGTACAACCATTATCCTATACATGCTATCTCCTAGCAAGAGAGAGGAAGCATTTAGTGATTCATTCGCTACAAAACTCATTGTGCAAAATCTATTTATATTTAGCATTGTAGCCCTGTTGATCCTATTTTTTAATATATAAAGGTCAAAAGAGAAAAAAAAAAACTAAAAAAAATAAGGTGGAACAAAAAATAAGATAAAGTTTAGATAGAAAAAAGTTGTTGCTCAGACCAGATCATCTGGCAAACCTGTTCAGAGGTATTTATAATGCCTTTCTTCCTTTTTCCAAATACAGACCAGAAACAGGTGAGACAGGTCAAAGTGCTCACAGGTGCAGTCTCTGCTTTTGTTACTTTTCTTTAGACTTCAGTATTCCACTGGATACGCAGCTGTAGCATGAATGACATCTTACAGGCTCCTATTTTGGGAAACAGTATGATGAATCCTGTTGAGATAGAACTTTCATTGCATTTTTTTCTTTTATTTATTTTCCCAAGAGAAAATTTTCTACAGTCCATGTACAGGAAAAGAAAAAAAGCTCTTTCACCTTGATGTTCAGCTGAACGGAAGGAACATTCATTTTCTACTCTTTGTAGCATGAATGAATAATCAAGTCATTTTTTACAACATATTTACTAATAGGAAGACTGTGTCTGTGGTTTTTTTTCTTAGCTTCCAGAAAGAACAGTAGGAAGCAAAACTGCAAAAAAGATTCTTCAGTTACATGGCAAAAATAAAATAGTCATTTAGATCAGGAACACATATTGTTGGTTATAAGGTGAATATTTGTATATTGCAATAACATGAAGAGGGTTTATTCAGAATTGATAGCAATTTGTGCTAGGTTCTTATGATATAAAATGGCTGGCAGGATTATGGTCTGGATCTATTAAATATCCTGAAGAGAAACTATTTCATTAATTACAAAATATATGTTATTTTTAATTTTAAATTACACTACCTGACCACTAGACTTATAGTTTTATGTTTGAAGCAACACGATGTAGAAAAGACCCTGACCTACCTCTTTAAAACGACTTATCCAGACCAGTTGTCATTGTTTGTTGTATTTAGCATAAATTCATTTTACTGTACACCAATCAGTGAGAATATGGGCATGAAGGAGAAAGACTTGATCATAGAATCATGGAACTATAGAATGGTTTGAGTTGGAAGGGACCTTAAAGATCATCTGGTTCAAACCCCCCTGCATGTGCAGGGACACATCCCACTCAGGAGATTGTAGCATCTTACGTTTCTGTGCTGTGCTTATACACTAGTGAAAGAGAGCAAAGAGGTTAAGGTAAAAGCTAAAATTATTCCTTTTATTTTTATTTATTTTTTTTTACTTTCACTTTCATTTAAAGGAGATTAGGCTAGACAAAACAATGTGGCTCTCCATGAGCCACAGGCTGAGAACTACAGATACAAAGCATATGTCTGTAATGTAGAACTAAGTAATTTGGATTAGAATTTTTTTACTACAGTTCTTTCTTTGCAAGGTTAATAACTTTTCTAAGCACTTTGCAAGACAATTTTAAAATTGTATTTCATTCTCTTCTCTGATTTACATAATAGATGGTATTTGTTGCTATGTCTACTTGTTTTAATGCCATCTGTACAAAGAGTTCCATTATAAATGACCATGTCAAAATTAACCTCTAATGCAATGAACTTTTTTTCCTATTTGCAATTGTACAGGCCATCTACTCTCTCAATCAAAATCCCATTTATGTTTGTGCAGCATCTCCTTGGCAACTACAAAAAAAGCTTGTTGGAAAGTACCTTGGCAGCTTATCCTTTTTTTTTTCTTTTTTTTCCTCCCTGTCTTTTTAATGAAGAGCCCCAGTGTTTTAGAAGGAACTAAAAGAATAAGCAGCCAATATAATGTGCCCTGCTCTGATCATCTTGAGGTATGCTATACCTGTATTTCAAGGATGAGGCTTGAGTTGAAAAACAAATAACTACAAGAAAAAATAAACCCATCGAATAATCTTTATCAAGAGTGCAGGAGCTGCAGATCTCGTTGTTGTGTTTCAGCCACTATCTTTAATAACTATATTATAAACTTAGAAATAAGAGTCGATTCTGGGACTGGTCAGAAGAACATATAAATTCTTGTAATGTATAATATTTACATAAATTCTCTTTTTGCAGTAGATTCACTTCTGAATGAAATGGTATATAACTTAACACAGCAAATAATAGCTATTTTATATTTTCAGTGCCCTGCTGGAAGAATAACTTTTTTCACTCCTCTTCTCCATGTGAAAAGTCATTCATTTTGCAGAGAACAGTTGGCATTTTCACAGCAGCAACTATTTTTCACTTGAGGCAAATGGAAAAAAATGAGTATATTTTTTCTTTGTGTGGAAAGCATAAAAAATATTTAGCAGATCCAGTGGTTTCATTTTTCAAAGAGCCTGCAATAATGTGATTTTCACTGGTCTTCTCAAAAATTGCTTTGGCCAACCATAGTATACAAGAACCATGAGACGTTTCTAGTTTTTGTATCTACACAGAGGTGAAATAGTTAAACTATATTTTCAAATAAACTTCTTTTTAATACATAACAATGTTTTAAAACCAAGATGTTTCATGGAATCAAGGAATCACAGAACTGTCAGAGTTGATGATCTCTAGAGATCATCTAGTCCAACTCCCCCACTAAAGCAGGATCACCCAGTGCACATTACTCAGGACTGCCTCAAGGCAGATCTCCAGAGGAGACTCCACAACCTCCCTGGGCAGCCTGTTCCAGGGCTCTGTCACCCTCACCGTAAAGAAGTTTTTCCTCATATTTAAATGGAACTTCCTGTGTTCCAGCTTGTGCCTGTTGCCCTTCGTTCTCTCACTGGGAACTATTGACAAGAGTCTGGCTCCATCCTCCTTGCCCCCACCCTTTAGATACTTATATACATTGATAAGGTCTCCCCTCAGCCTTCTCTTCTCCAGGCTAAACAGTCCCAGCTCTCTCAGCCTTTCCTCATAAGAGAGATGCTCCAATCCCTCAGTCATTTTTGTTGCCCTCTGCTGGACGCTTTCTACACTTCCTTATGCACCCCAGGATTCCATTGGCCTTCTTTGTGGCAGGGGCATGTTGCTGGCTCACGGCTAATTTACTGTCTACCAGGACTCTCAGATCCTTCTCCTCAGAACTGCTTTACAGCAGGTCCACTCTTAACCTGTATTGGTGCATAGGGTTTTTCCTCCCCAGGTGCAGGACCCTACACTTGCTGAACCTCATTAGGTTCTTCTTGGCCCAGCTCTCCAGCCTGTCAAGGTCACACTGGATGGCAGCACAGCCCTCTGGAGTGTCAGCCACACCTCCCAGTTTTGTATCATCAGTGAACTTGCTGAGGATACACTCTGTCCCCTCGTCTAGGTCATGGATTAATATGTTGAACAAGATGAGACCTAGTATTGACCCCTGGGGGACACCACTGGTTACAGGCCTGCAACTCAACCCTGCTCCATTAATCACAACCCTCTGGCTTCTGTCACACAGTCAGCTCTCAATCCACCTCACTGTCCATTCATCTAGGCCACGGTTCTTGAGTTTCCTAATGAGGATGTTCTGTGTGAAAAGCCTTGCTGAAGTCAAGGTAGATAACTTCTGTTGCTCTCCCATTGTCCAGGCAACCAGTTATGTCATCATAGAAGCCTAGCAGACTGGTCAAGAATTATTTGCCCTTGGTAAATCCATGTAAATCCCAATAACTTCCTGTTTAGAAGATGACATCCAGAATGAGTCACTCCATCACTTTCCCAGGGAAGGAGGTGAGACTAACCAGACTGTAGTTCCCTGGATCCTCCTTCTTGCCATTTTTGCAGACTGGAGTTATATTGGCCTTTCTCCAGTCCTCAGGCACCTCTCTTATTCTCCATGACCTTTCAAAGATGATGGAGGGTGGCTCAGCAATAACATCTGTCAGCTCTTTCAGCACTTGTGTGTGCACCTCATCAGGGCCCGTGGACTTATGTATGTCCAGTTTGGCCAAGTGGTCTCTAACCCAGTCCTCCTCTACTGAGAGAAAGTCTTTCTCTCTCCAGAGCTTTCACCTTGGCTCCAGGGTCTGCGATTTATGAGGGGCAGCTTTAGCAGTGAAGACTGAAGCAGAGAAGGCATTCACTAACTCGGCTTTCTTTGTGTCTTCCACCACTAGGGCACCCAACTCATTCATAGTTTTTTTATTGACATGTTTCTCACACACATTAGTTAAAGTATTTAAAGTGTGCTTTTCAAGTGCAAGAGTGCTAATATCTGTTTACTGAAAATATTGCTGGACGTTTCTAAGACACCAGTGATCAAATCAGAAACATTCAAAAAGTACCTTGCTATTAAAATTTGCACACACATTTAGGCATTGCAAGGAAATAGACACAGCTCCTCCTGTTTAAATATAACTGGTGCCTGCAAACATCAGCTTTTTCCAGTGGAAGTTGTATCAAGATTCTCTGTCTTACAGCATTAATGTCAGTAGAAGCAATGACTTTAATAGTGCAGGATTAGACCTTAAGTGCTTTCTGGGCTTACTGCCATTTTCTGAATACTAGTAGGTTGCTCTTATCCTTACAAATTATTTTCCTAATATTCATTATAAAATTAATATCCAACTGTAGCAACTGATCTACAGTAATTTCTTTTCTGTTCATGTTATGTGAGAAAAAGCTCTTTCACAGCTTCCATAGTGAAAAGAGTTGATAGGAAAGACATTCTTCTTTTGAAATATTGAAGTCCAAAACTGAAACAATATACAGTATTTATATTATTCTCTCTCAGATATTTATGCCATGACATACAGTTTTACTATCATTCTTTATTCCATACCTTATCATATTGAGTGTGTTGAAACTCAATAAGAGAGTGGTGGTGAATGGAGTAAAATCCAGCTGGTGGCTGGACACAACTGGTGTTCCTCAGGGTTCAGTGTTGGGATCACTTCTTTTTTAACATCTTTATCAACGATCTTGATGAGGAGACAGAATGCACCCTCACTAAGTTTGCAGACAACACCAAGCTGGGAGGGAGTGTGGATCTGCCTGAGGGTAGGGAGCCTCTACCGAGAGACTTGGACAGACTAGATCAATGGACCGAGGTCAATTGTATGAAGTTCAGTAAGGCCAAGTGCCAGGTCCTGCACCTGAGCCACAACAACCCCATGCATCACCACAGGCTTGGGAAAGAGTGGCTGGAAAACTGTCCAGCAGAAAGGGACCTGGGGGTTCTGACTGATAGGCAGCCGGTTATGAGCCAGCAGTGTGCCCAGGTGTATTAGAAATATTAGAAATAGTGTGGCAAGCAGGACCAGGGAGGTGATCATTCCTCTGTACTCAGCATTAGTGAGGCCATATTTTGAATACTATATCCAGTTTTGGGCACCTTAATACAAGAAAGACAGCAAGGTGCTGCAGCATGTCCAAAGAAAGGCAACAAATCTGGTAAAGGGCCTTGAGAACAAGTCTCATGAGGAGCAGCTGAGGGAACTGGAGCTCTTTAGTCTGAAGAAAAGGAGGCTGAGGGAAGACTTCATCACCCTCTACAACTAACTGAAAGGATGTTGTAAAGAGGTTAGTTCTGGTCTCTTCTCACAAGTAACTGATGATAGAACAAGAAGGAATGATCTCAAGCTGCACCAGGGGAGATTTAGATTAGATATTAGGAAGAAATTTTTGACTGAAAATGTTGTCAGACATTGGAACATGTTCCCCAGGGAGGTGGTTGAGTCACCATCCCTAGATGTGTTTGAAAGTCATCCAGATGTAGCGCTTGAGGACATGGCTTAGTGCTGGACTTGGTAGAGTAGGTTTAATGGTTGGACTCTTCAATCTTGAAGGTCTTTTCCAACCTAAGTGATTCTATGGTTCTGTGGTTCAGTCATTCTGTGAACCAAACTCAATAGGCTAGAATATCATGGCAGAGAGCTAACCATGGAACAAGAAGAAAGCTTATGTCCTCCAAAACTCAGTGAGAAATTAATATATGGTTTGGTTGTTGTTTTGTTTGTTTGTATGTTTTGGTTTGTTTTGGTTTGTGTGTTTGGGTGTTTTTCTATAGATGAATCATAGAGGGTAGAACACAATGCCATAACAAGTGCCTAATAGATAAAGTCAGCTTACCATTCCATCAGACACAGAGGTCTGTGACTCACATTGCTAGCTATTTAGTTACAACATTAATATAGTAGTAACTAAGGTTAGGTTTAATGTTGCGCTCATGCCACTGCAGCAGTCACTCTTCCAGTTCTAAGAAACGTAACTGTAAGGTAGTGCTTCACCTTTCTGCACTTCAGGAGGTGGAGAGCAGATAGGGGTTGTATCAAACTACTTGCTAGTACAATACTTGATTTTGCAACTCTGTTTCCACTGGAGAAAAAAAAAAAAAAGGCTAGAGTAGTAACTGGCTGAAGGATGGAAAGGGACAGAAGCTGGGTTAAGCCACCTTACCTACTGATCTTGCAAAACATGAGGTAAATGAAGGGAGCCTGTGCCACACAATGGTGGAAGCTGAGGGATTTAGATATTACAGTGGCTAGATAACATTACTGTTACAACAAATTGAGATTTTTCTTTTATTCCCAAGACACTTCAGGGACTAAAGTTTTTGCAAGCAGTAACACCCTTGAGAACATGACTTAGTCTTCAAAGTTCCGTTGGGTCTATGTATTATGGTATGCTTTTAACTGAATGATTAGCCAGTTGTCATGTAGGATATTATCATGTTCAAGTGCATAAGAAAAAAGACAGGACAAGCAAGCAACTCTAAATCAGGGGTTTCTTTACTTTTATTTTCTTAAATTTCCAAGCTAAATTATTTTAGAACAGGCTTTTTGTGGTTAAAAAAATAATGATCTCAATATCTGCTGATCACACTTATTTTCCTTTCCAAAAATATGTATTTTTAAAACATTTAAAATGATAATATATAGAGAGATAGTAGTTTTTGCCTTGATCAATCTAGTCCAGCATTTCAAAAATTGTTTCTAATGAGTAGAATTTATCTGATAGTCTAGTTAATTGTTTCTATTTCATATATCAGTAAAACTCTGCTCAACTGAAGAAGATCCTAACTTGAAAATGCCATTCAATAATATATATATCTCCTTGTTTTCTTCCCTAACATCTAACTCAATTGCTTTTAATTACAGATATTATTCAATTTTTTTGGTGAAAGCTTAAAACATGCCAACTGAAATAAAAAGCTGTTCAGGTCATTTCCTTTGGTTGCCATGAAGCTGATATAATTAGCTGAACTTTCAAAGCCCTTTATAATGTTTATATAGAGGATCTTTTATCTCTTTACTATTTTTGAATGCAGGAGATGTTACGTGGTCTTCACTGTGTGATTATTGGTCTTAACAGGCAGTCTATTTTGTATGTTGGATAACTCAAAATCTAGATGGTGTCTTTAGAATGTTATTGCTTTCATCAAAACCTTGATTGAAAAGCTTTAGGTTTATTTTCTGAACTACATGGTTAGTTAACTGGTTACAGTCATGGCTGGCCATTTGTTTCATGGAAATGTGTTGGCATTCTAGAACTGTATACTGGTTAACTCACATACTCATGTTTCTTATAGTCCTACATTATTTCATTGGCAAAATAATTGTGTCTTTCTTAACCTTGCTTACTTCAGGCAACTCATTTAACTGAAAGAAATATCCTTTTGTGATGGGCTGTGCTAAAAACAGACTTTTCAGATGCCTTTTTTTTGAAACTCAGAAACATAGTGAGCAGTACAAGCATTTTGTCTCTATTTGGTATGTAGAAGCATGAGCCGATTCAAAACAAAGCCATAGATGGGATTAGTCTTCACTCCTCATCCCCCTCACCCTCTGACAAACAGTAAAAAGAATCCTTTGTACTTTCAGTTTTTAGGCCACAGTGGTGAAAACCCTATGTCATAAATCTGGTGACACCAGAGACAGGGGAAAAGTGAGATAATTTTTCTTTCCCTGTTCACCTTGAACTCTACACCTCTCTTGAGGCTTCTGTGGAGAAGGTATTGAGTTAGAAAACTATTCTCTCAAACCCAGAATATTTTTTTCAGTACTAGAAAGGTTTTCTGCTCTAAATCTGAATCTAAGATCAAAACTGTTACCACCTGCAACCAGATAAAGGAAAAAGTGAATTTATAAATAATCAAAACTGTGCTTTTTTATTTCAGCTTGAATTTGATTTTGCTAGTATAATTAGATTAAAATTCTAATAAAATTTGACTTGTTTTTCAAAACCAGAATAATTAATCTACTAAATGTGCAAATGTTTCAAAAGATTTTTAATCTTCCTCACAAAAAAAAAAAAAAAAGTAAGAAAAAACCTTTAATGTCAACTGCTTCTCAATAAATATGCATTTTCAAAATTGATTTCTTTTTTGAGGAGATAAAATATTTTCATAAAAAATCCCTAACCATCTTTGCTTCAGATTTTCACTCCTTTCCACCTGTGATAGCGGAAAAATAATAGGAATATAGCAGGTATAAATGAAAAAAAATGTGATTCCTGAAAAAAAATTTAGAACTTTGTGACATATTAAAAAATCCAGTGGTGCGCTGAAAATGTGACCCAAGTTTTGTTGGAAATTCTTTTAAGAGTGACTGCATGCTAGCTTATTATGGTATGTCACAACTTTAGGAGCAAAGATGAGTTACAACAACTTTTATTACTATTTAAAACTACTTTCTCTGCAGTCTTGTGGGAAGATAAAAGTTACATCCTTGCTGTTGATGGTGAGTGTTCATCTGAATAATGACCCATTACTCAAACTAATAACTGGCCAAGTTCACAAGATGCTGTAAACCAACACAAAAGTTACAAAGTAAGCTTCAAAAAAAAAAAAAAGAAAATAATGACTTTTCACTTATTTCTTAAACTTAACTGCATACTTAACTAAAAATGTACTTTTAAAACTTTATAAAGGTTTATAAAGCTTTAATATCCCAATTTGGCTGGGGTTGGTCCAGCCACTCAGGGCAGAATGTCGTCAATAGTACGGGTGGCAAGAGAAAAATCTAGGAAATCACTAACCATAATAATGAGATAGGCATTGTCCTGACTGAAGTACCCTAGGGAGGAGACTCACAAGTGAATGGACTGGAAAATATTCCCATATTTAGCCTACCTAATTTTGTTCTCCTTTTAAGCTAATTGTGTATAAATAAAGTAGCTGTTAAAACAAATTCCTCTAAATCTGCCCTAAACAGTCATAATTGATGTGCATTACAGTATAGGTCAATGAGGGAAACAAAAAATAAAAAGCATGGGCAATGCATGGAAAAAACCTAACCCTTCTGACATTCTTTCATAAAATTGTGCCAAAATACACACTGTCAGCAAACATTTTGTGTTTTAAATACAACCTATGTTATATAGTAATTTAGGTGTAGATTGGGATTATGGTGAGGTTCAAGAATCTTCAAAAAAAGCTTCCAGTGCTTACTTATGCAATACCAGAGCCAGGTGAAAAGAAGACATTGTATATAGAGATTACTTGATGGGTAAATATCTAAATTCAGAATTTCAGTTAGACAGAAAAAATAAAATTAAATTTAAAATTACTTTTATTAGAAACAGCAAAAAAAAAGAATATTCATGCTTAAGAAACAGTGTGAAAAAATGAGAGTTACAGATTTTATACTCATAAGACAGAGTTACTAAGATGAAGAAATAAACATGAGGTATACCCCTTGCTACAAATGCAATGTATTTGTATGTATACATACATATAGAGATGTAAATCTGTATGCACACCAGAATAGCTGGTAACTTTTTCTTAGTCAGAAATTGGTGTATACTTCATTAGATCTGTCAGGGGCAAGCAACTAGGTATAAAATGTTGTCTAATCATTTCTGTCTTTGTCCTGTATCTTAAAAATTACTATCTTCCTTGGATAATGGGTATAAAATTTCAATGGACTTTTTAGGGAAACTGCTGTAGGGAGTAATAAAAGATACTACCTATTTTGGGAGAAGCCTTAATTGAAAAGAAAAACACAGATCTCATAAAATATTGTAATTGAACTAACTGTGCAGGCAGGTGTTGCACAGTAAAGAGAAGCATCTGTAAATCGCATTGTTCCCTTCTGCCCCACAAACACGCAGACCAGATTCTCAGCTCATACCAATTACTGAAGCTTCATTGATTTTGCAGAGATCAGACATGAGTAATGGAATTGTACTAGACCCTAAGAAGGGTCTGGAGCTACAGCCCTCGAGATTATTCTGGGGGCCAAAATCTTGACTGGTGTAAAATTGGATTCCCCTGTGGCTGATATGTTAATGGTACTGAAACCAAACTCCCTTACTCAGCAACAGAAATCCTGCTGACTTGGAGTGCAATTCACAGTCTTTTCCCAGGTGAAGACGTTACATTCTCTCTCCCTGGGCTAATCCATACTCCGAAGACCCATATCCCTCCTGACTGCCAGGGCCCAAATGGTGAATACAGTTGGCACAATAAAGTTAGTTTAGATGATTTACAAGCACTGTGTTTTAGACAGTTATAGCCACTGGAGTTTTTTGTTTCGTTGGTTTGTTTTGTTTTGTATTTTGTGGGTTTTTAAAAAAATGTATTTAACTGTTCTGTCTAGTACCTTTTCTAAAAATGTTTGTCCTTTCACCAACACTTATTTTAAATCACTCAACCAATAAACAAGTGTCACAACCTGAGTACACAGCCCAGTGAGATTCAGATTGGACCCCCTTGCTTTCTAAACTCCTCAGAGAGGAGCCCAGGTGGGACTGGATCCAACCTTTGTCTCAGACCTGGCCTTTCCAGGGTGAGTGATTAAAATGTCACAGTCTGTGGAAATGCTCAACTGTCCAATACCCCTTGATCATATTAAGATGAAATGACACTGTACGTCTGTATCTGAATATTAGGTTTAATTAAAACTATAGAAGGAATACGGATATTTCAATTATTTTCTTAGGCTGCATGATCATAAAGGCTGACATTTAGATCACAAGAGTACAATACATGTATGTTTCAGCTGCACAACCTGAGAAAAAAAAAATTGTGGTTAGGCCTTGCATTACTTCATGATGTTAGGAAGGAAGAGAGAGAACAGGAGAATAAAAGAGAGAGAGATAATAGAAAGGCACCAGTCCTGGATCCAGCGTTGGGCCAGCCAACAGGGAGAGTTGGTGTCAGTGAGACTCCCCAAGCCCACCATTGCAGCCCCCTGTTTTATAAGCCTAGTTTCCTTGTTTCACAAGGACGAGCAAGTGTGTTTGAGTCTGTCCTGGTTTGAGCCAGGATGAAGCCAGTTTTTCTTTTGCTGATTTTTTTTTATTTCAGTGAGCTTTCTTCAACTAGCAACTGCGTGTTCTGCTAGGTTGATAAGACACTGGAATGTTTTTGTAATTGCTGGGCTCGCAAGGTCGTGCCTTTGCTCTGCCGGCTCAGACACTACAGGGGGATCTGTGGTCCCCCCCCGTGGGAGGCTGGGTTAGACGAACAGCAAAACTGGCCAGAGATATTCCATTCCATATATCTACGTAGGCTCAGGGGAAGGTCGGAGATGACAGAAGAAAACATCCTTCCTTCCTGCTTCGCTCTCTCGCCGCTTCGCCTTGCCTGTCTATCTGCCTTCCTTTTATTCTCTTTTCCTCTTTCTTTTGTTCGTGACCGGCATCTGGGAAAACACCATCTGCCCATGATCGTCGAACCATCGACCTCAAGCCCTCCTGACCCTCGTAACTCTCTGCCTTCTCCAGGAGCAGCTTCGGGATTCCTCGGAATTGTCTCATCTGAGGGAAGTGCTGTGGGAGTTGCTGGGGGTGGGGGGAGGCGAGAGGCTTCTGCCACACTTTTGTATAATCACTATATATATATATATACACTCTAACATCACGTATTAATATTCTAAATAAAGTTGCACGGTTCAGTTTTCAATCTAGACAAGTCTTTTTTTTTTTTTTTCTCTCTCTCCTTCCCTACCTGGGTAGGAGGGGGAGGGGATCGAGAGCATTGTTGTCCAACTGGGTCAAACGTTGACAGAGTCATAAGCCTGAGTAGCTGGAGTGGACCTCCCCTCCCTCCGCCCCACCGTCCTTATCTCAATCGCTGCACTTGCAGCCGCAGGCCACATGGAGGCTGTCAGTGCTGTGTCCATCCTCTCAGACAAGCCTTCTTGGATGCAAACAAGATTTTGTTTAGGGGTTACAATGGGGGTTTGACACCACTTCCAGCAAGTATAGGTCCTGAGGGCTCGTCCCTCACAGTCATTTATTACAGTGGAGGACTAGGTCCTAGCAGTCTCACCCAGTTAGGGCAAACTTAAAATACTGTTTCTGTCCTTCTGCTTTCTTGTACTTTCTCTACCTTCACTTGGGTGGTAGTGACCAGAAACACTTTTATACATATTAGGAGAGTTATGATAATATTTTGAAGCACTGTGGGAGAGGAAATGTCTCTACATTGATGGTTTTTTACTAGGAGCCTCAATAGATACATTTTTGTGTTCATTTCACTCGACACTGTCAGCATGTTTTCCTTACATCCCTTCACAAATATATGGATTTCATTACATGCTTCCTGTGTTCTCACCACCTAAAAGTCCCCCTTTAGCCATGAAAGGCAGAAGAAAATCTAAAGTCCTGCTCTGTTTTCAATGGCTGATTATTAATGGAACACATACATTTCAGGCATATGAACTGGCAGACATACTGGTGTGGTGGTTCAGACCCCCCTTCTCACTAAGCCATGTTGCAATGTGAGCATAGCTAACACTGCTCTTGCTTTAGTTACAGGGGTGGTGGGCCCAACATTGTTCTTGTTTCTATTGCAGGTACAGTGAGCTGAGATGATCTGGCACTTTCTGTCCTTGCTTGCTGGAGCAGTGAGCTGAAACAATTAAGCACCTTCAAGTCCTCGTGCAAGTATAGCAATTTGGAGTGACCAAGCACTCCCTAGCTGCACCTCTAACTCTGTTGTTTGAAAACACAACTGGGAGTCCTGCTCAGATCACGGGCCCACTCTAAAAGTTGCCAAAGATGACCTAATTTGAATCATGTTCACCATGGAAAAATACTGACCAAAGTCACTCATCTTGAGACCCTATAAATATTGGCCCTGAGAGGGAGGCCCCTTGGAGATCCCCAGGACCATACCGAGCTGTGGTCCTGCATCTCATGCATCTCATGGAGAAAGCTGGCTCATCTGGTTGGAGGAGTAGGTAGCTGATCACGTGTCTTAAATACAGGGCAAAATTCAAATTGTATTACGTTGTTATAATTTAACTCCGTAGGATAATGGAGGGTATATATTGAAACTTCCTTTGTGAAATTATGTACCAAAATTTAACATCTTAACAGGTTAACCTCTGTACCTCTGTGTGTTTTTGTGTGTGTGTGGTTTTGTGCATAATTTGGTTTAGAAACTTTGCTAGATCTTTAATTGAACCTCTGTATTGACTGTAACCAAATTTTTATTGTTGATAAAATATTATAAAACCATGTAATCTAATTTTGTGATTTTTTATTATAGTGTCAATCAATCTTAATTTACTGCTCTTTCAAATCACACCAGACCCATAGTTATATGTTAAAGCACAACACTGAAAGTCCTGCACTTAAACTGCTCAGTTGTAAACTGTTTACCAAGTCTGGGACAAAGTCTGGATCCAGCTGACCTAGAACTCCTGTCTGAGAAGGATATTAGAAAGCAAGAGGGTCCCCTCTGAACGTCTTGAGTCAAGGGCTGGTCTTCCTCCTTCTTTCCCCTGATCCCTGTGCAAATCACTCCAACCCAGTCTTGACTCAAATTTCCCCTATCCCTGTGTAAATAATTTCCCTTGATCCCTGTGTAAATCACTCCAATCCATTTCTGACCCCTACACATCCCTTCCATGTAGTAATAGAGGAGGGCCTTGCCATTGAATTTTGTTAAGTCATGCTTTCATAAAACTGTACTAAAATGACCTTTTCCTGATACCTTTGTCAGTGATTCTTTAAGCAACCTTAAGACCTTCCACTCTCATCTGCAACAACCCGGATCCTGGGTTTTGCCAAGTTTTGGCTACAGCAAAAGCAGTGAAATCAACTCTTCACAATGAACTGCGTATGAAAATGTCCTGCCCATACACAGGTTGCAGAATGTTCTTAAGAACACAGAGGCTGTATTAAAAAAAACAACCCATAGAGATGATAAAAACTATCAAGATGTGTAAGCAGCAGATTAGAGACCAAAAAAAGCAAGTAAAGCTAGGTTTGCAAGGTGAAATTGTACTTTACATTGATCTTCTGCCAAAACTTTGGCATTACAGGATCAACAGTGAACAAGGTCATGAAGCAACTTGAAATTTATTGATATGAATCTTAAGCAGACAGGGACAACAGGTCTCTTTCATAGTAATTGTAACTGACTTTGAAAAATGTATTAATAAATAGTTCAGGAGGATGACATGGAACATTTAACCTCCTAATTGCTTTTTAAAATCTACCCCAGGGGTGGTCAAATGCTATTATCATCGGAAACCTCTGAGAAGCCTCTTTTGATTTATTTTCCTGCTCTTAATCCAGACTTACCGGATACACTTTCCTATCATGGAAGTTAGTTACTAAATTATCAAACCAGCAAATATTTACTCATTCCAAAAGAACTTCTACAGAGATTCATACTGTCTTTCACTGTTTGCTCTGTATATTAATAATCTTGGTGATTGTTTGGATAAGATACAGCTGTATATGGAAACTGATGATACTGGAAACTATTGCCATGAAACAGAAGCCTTGTGAATCCTCTTCGGGATTTAAAAAAAAAAAAAAAGGAAAAAAAAAGGAAAAAAAAAGAAAAGCCTTGCTCACAAGTTTTCTTTAAGTTCTGCAATTGCAAGTAACAAATTGATCATTGTAAAGATCGCATGTCCACCTTTTATATGCATCCCTCACTTATTTGACTTCTGTATGTAAGTTTACATTAGTGAGACAAAAACCTTCCGAAGTTGCATTCGTGTTACTAATGTTATTAATAATGGGCATAAGGATTTCTAAAAGGCTTAAGTCACCAAAGAACACTAGTAATTTAGACAATCCCATAATCCAACATTAAATTAACATAACATCATAATTAACAGGTGTTCATTCAACATAAATGACCAAAAATTTTTTTCCAAAGAGTTATTAAATCTTCCTCATCAAAGAAAGACTCTTGGCCAGCTTAATAAAAGCCTATTTTCAAATGTGAATTCTGTGATTATGTCATTGATGACAGGAAGGCAGAAGGCAGATCACGATTCTGCTTACTAATTATGTTTATTTTTACAATGTAATTATAGGTTACAGTTCTGTGCTGGACACAATTTGAAAGCATTCTGAGTATTACCATAATAAAAAAAAAATTCTCAGTCAATTATATTTAGTCTTAATAGCTCATTTTACAGAGTTGAGAGATCACAGGAATGAATGCTGTTTTTCTAATATCCAAACACATTGCTACTTTATTGATTTCTTTGACAACAAAGAAACCCTATGGTTTATAAGTTCTCTTACAACACTTTGCTTTTTGCAGGGATAAAATTTTCCTTTCTTCTTGAAAGCATCTGTAATATCTTAAAATACTACAAGAAATAAGCTCCCTGTTACTTTTAAAAGCACGTGGTCTCACAGAAATTCTCAAAATAAGTTGAGGGGGAAATGAAGTAAACTTTCCTTGAGCAGGAAAATGTAAAGCTATGGTACTGCATTGCTCATACAGATAGCTGAAGGTTGTAGTTTGATTTGCTTTCTAATCCAGGTTTCAATTAAAAGAAAATCTTTTGAGGAGAGATCCTTGTTTCTTGCATCCTGGAGCTCACCATTTTAGAAAAGATCAGGAATCACATATGCTACCAGCTTTTTTTCCTCTATAGGGTGCATTTGGTGGCCTTGTGCCAGGGAAAAATTATTAAATACTGATTTTTAAGTTAATTTTTTAGTATGTATTTATTTACAAAAATACCATTTTCTTCAGTTTTATACCTGAGCAACTCCAGCTGTTTCCAGATTACAATGTTCCTTTTTTCCACTCTCAAAAAGAACTATTCCAATAGTTCCAAGGGTGCTGAGGGAGCTGGCGGAGGTCATTGCTAGTCCACTCTCCATCATCTTCGGTAAGTCATGGGTAACTGGAGAGGTGCCTGAGGACTGGAGGATAGCAAATGTCACTCCAGTCTACAAGAAGGGCAAGAAGGAGGACCCGGGTAACTATAGACCGGTCAGCCTCACCTCCATCCCTGGAAAGGTAATGGAACAACTTGTCCTTGGCACTATCTCTAGACATATCAAGGAGATGGGGGTCATCAAGAGCAGTCAACATGGTTTTACCAAGGGTAAGTCATGTTTGACTAACCTCATAGCCTTCTATGAGGAAATTACTAGGTGGATAGATGATGGTAGAGCGGTAGATGTGGTCTATCTTGATTTCAGTAAAGCATTTGACACCGTCTCCCACAGCATCCTTGTAGATAAGTTGATCAAGTATGGGTTTGATGATCAGGCAGTGAGGTGGATCAAGAACTGGTTGAAAGGAAGAAGTCAGAGAGTTGTAGTCAATGGGGCAGAATCTAGTTGGAGGCCTGTGACTAGTGGAGTCCCTCAGGGGTCGGTACTGGGACCGGTGTTGTTCAATATCTTCATCAACGACCTGGATGAGGGCACAGAATGTACCCTCAGCAAGTTTGCTGATGACACCAAGCTGGGAGGAGTGGCTGACACACCAGAAGGCTGTGCTGCCATTCAGAGAGACTTAGACAGGCTGGAGACTTGGGCGGGGAAAAACCTGATGAAGTTTAACAAGAGCAAGTGTAGAGTTTTGCATTTGGGGAAGAAAAACGCCATGCACCAGTACAGGTTGGGGGCTGACCTGCTGGAGAGCAGTGTAGGTGAAAGGGACCTGGGGGTCATGGTAGACAGGAGGATGACCATGAGTCAGCAGTGTGCCCTTGTGGCTAAGAAGGCCAATGGCATCCTGGGGTGTATTAGAAAGGGTGTGGTTAGTAGGTCAAGAGAGGTTCTCCTCCCCCTCTATTCTGCATTGGTGAGGCCACATCTGGAATATTGTGTCCAGTTCTGGGCCCCTCAGTTCAAGAAGGACAGGGAAGTGCTTGAAAGAGTCCAGCGCAGAGCCACAAGGATGATTAAGGGAGTGGAACATCTCCCTTATGAGGAAAGGCTGAGGGAGCTGGGTCTCTTTAGTTTGGAGAAAAGAAGACTGAGGGGGGACCTCATCAATGTTTACAAATATGTAAAGGGTGAGTGTCAAGACGATGGAGTTAAGTTTTTTTCAGTGAAGACCAGTGATAGGACAAGGGGTAATGGATACAAGTTGGAGCATAGGAGGTTTAAGATGAATATCAGGAAAAATTTTTTTACTGTAAGAGTGACAGAGCACTGGAACAGGCTGCCCAGAGAGGTTGTGGAGTCTCCTTCGCTGGAGACATTCAAAACCCGCCTGGATGCCTTCCTGTGTGATGTACTCTAGGTGACCCTGCTCTGGCGGGGGGGTTGGACTAGATGATCTTTCGAGGTCCCTTCCAACCCCTAGGATTCTATGATTCTATGATTCTATGATTCTATAATAACCTAGTAACTTTCCTTCCCATCATTCCCTTCTCATTTTTTCTGTCATGAAGATCTTTGGCAAGACAAATTGATTTGTTCTTTTGGGTATTTTTGTTTGTTTGTTTGTTTGTTTTTAATGGATCATATTACTTCTGCTAGAGAGCTATTGAATTAAGTAAAGTAACACAGCAGCTGAACAGACACACCTTTTCCTCACAGTGTATGCTTCACATTCCTGATTTATCTGGGAAAGTCTTCCCTAGTTGTGGCCTATTATTATTTTTCAGTATTTACAGTCTTGCAGTGGGACCAAGGTGTCAGGAGCTAGAAAAAGAATTAAGAGTCTCAAGGAGCCAGCAGGTTTCATATTAAGCATTGAAAATATGGGCAGTAAATGTACTGTTTCCCCACTGAAGACACACTGAAGGTAAGTGTATGTTAAGGGGAGAATCTCTGATCACCGGCACTGCTGAAGCCTAGCTGAATGCAAAGAAAACTATTTTATAATTAAAGCTACTGGCAACAACAGTGTACTCACTCACTCTAGAGAGACTTGATGCAGATGAATGCACAAAGCAGTCCTGCAGTATCAGTGGAAACAAAAGGGAAATTGGTACAGTGATTAGTGACCCTAATATGTCAGGTCTACTACCTATTATATAAATATGAATTTCCTATTTTCTATGTTTTATTGGTCTGGTATCAGCTGAAAAGCACCAGCTAGTACTTTGGCTATTTCAATGGGGAAGACAATGGAGAATGCTCCAAAGATATGGATACAAATATGACAAGCTCTGCAGATAATATAAATAAAAGATATACTGGTACCTGTTCAGGGCTGAAAGAATCTTTAAAGAAATATTTTTTTCCTGTGAGGAAAACAGCTTTTCCTGAGCAGTAAAACATTCAAAAGAATCCTGTCTTTTGATTACTTACAGAGTTTTGAAGGCACTCTTCCTACCCTTGTTAATCTATGTGATTGACAAGGTCTACATTTGACTGCATTTTTACTTCATTAGACAGCTCTACATTCCATTTTAAATAGTGTAACAAATCCACTGCCACGTAAGTATTTCAATGTTGTCGCTAGACCTGTGCTGCAGCAATTTAAAACTTCAGAAAAACATGTGGGAGTGAATCCCATTCTTCTGTTTAAAAAAGCCTGGGATTTCAAAACTTTCATAAAATTTAACCCTAGAATAACACCTAAGTTATTCTGACAAAGACAGCAGAATGGTAGATCAGTAACTACTTAGTTTGTTATAATTTAAAAGGAGTCTGGAGAATAAATAAAATAGTAGTGACATCTTCTTAGTTTCCATATCAGTGCTCCATCTTGTGATTAATCCCGGATGGGTTTACATCTTACTTCAGGAAATTAATATTGTAATGGCAATATTGCCATCACATTCATTCTAATTAATTGTATTAGGAAATTAACCATGTAGATTGGTCAAGTAGTATTTTTAGTACACTTTTAAAGTATCCAAACACGTATGTTCTTATCCAAGCATCTTGATTCTGAAAAGTTGGACCTAAACTACTGTAAAAAAAAACAAACCAAACTGCTTGATACTCAGGTTGTGACTGGTTCATTTCTTGGATGTATTTTATTACGAAGACCAGTATAGGACTAACTTTAACAAAAAAACATGCATAATTCATCATGTGTCACAAGATGGGGTGAGTTGCTCTTGCAAGCATTGCTCTCTTGCCATTAGATGTATAAGGAGTCTATCCAACTAGCATGGAGCAGGCACCTAACTCAGACTGCTCAGTTCAGGTGCTCATATTTGGTAGTTTAAACATGTATTCATCCCCCTCATTCCACAAATGAAAAAGTCATGCCCAACACCATATTTGCATGCTATTAAATTTGCCTCTCTTTTAGCCCCTCTGTTAGGGCTGTGTTGAGTTCCACTGCATGGTGCAGAATGTGCCCCTCAGCACTCTCCACCTACCTGCTGAAGGTTCCTTTTCATGTTGCACGTTGAATACTCTTCCCCTTTCAAAGTGGCAAATAATTTTTCTACTTTTACGACCTTCAGTCTGGACCAGGAGACTTCAGCCCCACTAAAAAATTCTAATTGTTTTATCATGGGGTAAGAAAAAAAAAAATAATAGCAATAAGAACTATTATTAATGTTACTGTTATTGTTATTATTATTATATTTTGTTGCAGATCTCAGTCATAAACTGCTCCTTCATCACTCATATAAATAGTGAGACTAGTTCCTCAGTCTTGTTTCAATCACAAAACACCTGTTTGCACCAACTTTGGGCAACCTTTCAGTTTAAGCATGTCTCTGGGAATGATGGTCATGCTTCAGTCTGCCACAGTCTGCTCCTTGGCTTTAAAGAAAAGCTAGCCATACATTGTATCTCCTAACATACTTTAGTATCCCTAACATGGTACCCCCAGTTACCTGAGGCTTGCTTACCCTGTCTCCTCCTGCCCCAATTCTCAGCTGTTGGGACATGTAACTGCAGTTTTTTCCTACTTTGGTATTTATTGTCTCAGTCAGTTTTATTCCCTTCCTGTATTTCTCAAATGTTCCTAAGAAGAAGGGAGCCTCGCAGAGGGGTAATCCACCATTGACTGGACCTGTGTAATGCGAGCACCTCTGAGACACCTTCTTGATGAGTCAGATACTGCTCTAAGAAGGGTATAATCACCTAAGCTGGGGTCACAACTACATGTCACTTCTCAGCAGACACAGGCAAGCTCTACCAGTACCCTGAGTAAATGCAATCTTGTCCTGCCTGAGCTGTCAGCTTGCTGTCACTGCTAGCAGAGCATTGAGCCTGCCTCATGAGATGGTGCTCAGCACTAAGGTAACAAAAGCACACACCTTTCTGCTGTCCCAGAGAGCTGGCAGAGTGAGCTCTGCACAGAGCAAAAACCTGTAGAGTAACAGTGAACCTGGAGAAAATTCAGAGGTGGAATAACCCCTAAAATTGCCCTTGCAGTGTGTGGGCTAGCCATGCTGAACCCCTCCTCTTCCCTTCCCAAATCCCTTCACGTCTCCAAGCAGCAGCTCACTACCTTTTTCAGTCTGTGCAGGGCAGATCGCTTTCACAACAGCACTTGCTCACCCTTTATTCAACATGCTCTGTTTATTCTTTAGACCACAAGCTACTGTGGCAAGACTATATTTCCTAATTCTGTATAGAATAGGGATTTTAATGATGGAGAACAAAATCGACCCCTAAAGAGCTGTTAGCCATAATGTCCTAATGTCCTTTTGGAAGTAGTTATTTGTCATTCACAGTAACAGGTCTACACAATTAGCATGTGATCATCATGCATTTAAAAATAAAGACGAGGGGGAGGGGACACCCTCACCCTGATGGAAATTGGTCCCACTTTGTAGAGTTTATTGTTGTCTTGATTGCAGAGAGGTTACAGGCTGCAGCAAAGCTTTCCATGAACAACACTTATTATGTACTACATGCTGCATGATTAATGCTGAACATGGCACCTTCTGATCTGCATTTCCACCATCCTTTCATAATGCTCTTGTGACTTAGCTCAGCTTGTCCTCTTTAACCTTTGTATTCAAAACATATTTACAAATACGCATATTTTACACATTCATATAGCATTCTGCCCTTTCATGTGCTGATTCCACCTTAAAACCATGCTGGAAGCTCTGCTGCTTTTTTGATGCATTCCTGCTTTTAGATTTTCTGTCAGAATGGATCAAGGACCGAGATGAAAAACCTACCATAGCATTGTTCTTCGTGAATTGCACTCATATAAAAGCTAAGGAGAAAGGGAAATGGAGAAAATCAGTGCAATTGCAGTTTAAAGTAAAATAATGTCGACTAGTCCTCCCATAAATGTAATGGGAGGAAAGGCTAATGCATATTAAAACAGAGTGCTTTTTGCGGACAGGATCATTTAGTAGTACTGATGAACCAAAGGAGATACAGTAATGTAGGAACAATTCCTTCAGCTGTAGATGTTTACATACACTGTGCAATAGGAACATACTTTGGGAAAAGCAAACAAAAACATAATGTGACTTTTACTTTACATACTCATTTTGAAGTTGTGTTTTTTACAAGTTAACTTTAAATGTTTCTTAGCTTTCTAAATCATGTAACTGTTTTGTGTCTAAATCCTTTTGTAAGACATTTGGAATGAGATTGATGGAAAGTGCTACAGACAAGCTAGGTATTGCTATTAGAAGTAGGAGTTCTGCAGCACTGCACCAATGATCTCTTTTTTTCTCCCTGAATGTCTCCCAAAGAACACGATACTATTATCATCTTGATGCATTTGCTGTGCTGTGCTCAGAATTGCCTTGAGTAAGATAACCAAGTACAGCAAATATATATGCAAGTCTCTCTGCAAAGCCTACTTTCTTTTAAGCCTATTTCTGCCTTAATGGGATTCATTGCTTCCCTAAGCAGCCCTTGTAATTTTCAGCAAGGTCCTTTAACTCATTTAATGCGCAACATTTTTTCATGCCTAATTTGTCTGAGCCAGGCGGTATTTGTGTTTTCCTTGAGTTGCAGAAAGGTTGATTGTGAGGGTGGAACTGCCTCCAGACAATATATTTCTTTCCGAATTACAGTAATTACCATAGGTTTCATTTGGTTGGTGCTCTCCTCTGTGCCCCGCCTTGACAAAGTTAACAAGCAGAAGGTAACAGAACATCAAAAGGTAAGTGCCTAATCACATGGGCAGTTGTTGACAGTGCCACGTCTCTGGTGATGGTGATAACTTTCCGTACTGGGTTTTTTAGCGAAGGCACATAAGAATTTTGCAACCCTAAGGATAGCAGTTGATAAATCAATAGATCTGCATTACCCGCAGCTTGTATGCCTAAGAATATGCTGCCTCTGCTAAACAAAGACATTAGAGAAAATTGAAGGATTTTTCCCTCCATTCCCTCCTCTGCTTAAAAAAAAAATTTAAAAAACCCCCAAAACAGTAATTGTAGCTAAACATTAATGAAAAGTAACACATTCAATTAAAATACTTGTTTTGACTTGTAACAGCAGAATAGAATATTTCTTGCCTCCCTTTTTGTCTCTGCAAATGTGTATCTGTGTACATATATAAACATATGTGTGTATTTAAAATATATGTCACCAGGAATATATACATAATTATGCCTACATGTTTTTGTATATGATCTCTCTCTCCCTCTCTCTCTCTGCATATGTATATGTATCCAGAAAAGGGGAAGTTTGGAGTAAAACTTTGCCTTAAGAAATCCAGAACTGTTTCATAAATCTGATTTGTCCTAAAATATCCTAAAATTAGTTCACCTGTAAAGTACCTAGAGCTGTCACTGGCCATCTCAAACCGCATTTGGTGAACTCAAACTCCTAAATGTAAAACTGTGAAGGAAAATCTACCTTTCAGTTATTCTCCCCTGTTGACAACTGCATAAAAATGGAACAGATATTTTAGTTTTAGCATAATTTTTCTTTGAAGTTCTTCCCTTTTAAAATTTCTCTTACAATACATTATATTATCAGGCCATCCAGTGCTTAATGAGCTGTAAGACCTAATATCAAAAATGCATTTTCTAAGGAGATTTTAGATTTAAGATTTTATAAACATCAGGTATCTCAGAAGACTTTGATAATTAGCTCAATGATTGAAACTAACCAATTCTATCTAACTCATGTCACCCAGAACATTTATAATGGCTGCATTTACCCTATTTTTTCCAGTGATTAGGTCAAATCTTAGTCACAACCTTAATAAGTTAAGTCAGATTTTCAGAAATTATTCATATTCAGACCTATAGTTTCTGCTATACAGAAGGGAAGGGAAGGGAAGGGAAGGGAAGGGAAGGGAAGGGAAGGGAAGGGAAGGGAAGGGAAGGGAAGGGAAGGGAAGATTCATACTTTTAAAGTACTTGCATAAGCTTAGTTTGTTTATGAATCATTGCTGATCCTTCATACAAGTCAGAGTTGGACTTGATCTGACAGGCTGAAGCACATGGTGGAAACCTCAGTAGCAAAAAGCCCTCCCTGTTCTCTCTGTCCTGACACGTACAGGTTGTTGGAGTCCAAACTCAGCAGTGGGAACATGTGAATGCAATGAAAGCAGAAGGGTGTGCTGTAATGATGGTATGAAGAGCCTCAAGAAATGAGAGGCTAACAGGTCTCTGTTTGAACAGTGTGTAACTTCACTGAGAATGGACACCATTCAGTAGCAAACAATATTAATTAACTCACTTGGGAGGAATGGACATTCGGACTATTTGCCTGGGACATTTCAGGTGGGCTCCAGTTAAAGGACCAAAGGTAAAAGCCGAAGCTCCTTTTCTTAGTCTGTGAAATGAGGTCAACACAACCAGGAAGGCAATTCAGAGAAATTAAAAGTGCCTAATTTATATGCCTGAAGCAGACAGTTGTGAATATCCCCTGTGGTGAGTAACAAGAATGTGTCAATGCTATTCCACAGTAAAAAGATTGTTAACTGCAGAGCTGCAATTTAAAGACAAAATAACTTCATAAAAATACTCCCTACTGAAGAATGGAAAATTACTTTTCTCTGTAAACAGGTAAATAGTACTTTATTGATAATGCGGTGCATGCACTGGAAGAAACTAACACAGTGTATAGTTCACTCCAGCCCATAAACTGTCTTTTAAGACTTAGAACAACCTAACATTTAAACCTGCCCCAAAACCTGGATGTGTTTTGATAAAAGAAAAAATTATAACAAAGCAACGAACTGTGGCATGTGTGCTGTAAAAAAAAGAACAAATTCTTCAACAGCAATAACCTCTACACGTGGAAACTGAAGAGTGTATTCTTGTGGGAGGTGAGAATACTTTATTTTAAATCACAATATTCTGCTTAAAATCATTACTTGAGAACACAGGAGGTGGGAGAGAGCAGCCCTAATGAGATGTTGTGCTGGTTGTAGATCTCTGAGCCACATTCCCTTGTAGTCAGGCACTCACTTTCCAGTGGGCATTTGCACTGTCAAAAATACATCTTCACTTGCATCAATATATATTTTCTCCCCCATCTTTTGGCTGAGGACAGTCATCTTCACATAATAGAGTTATTACTGATACACAGAAGGCTTTTCAGGTCACGGGGCTGCTGATGATTTACATGTAGATTACTATTCAGAGCTACACATGCTGCCAAGCTCATTTCACTCCAGATGAAGAAAGAAGAATATTTCTCAGACTTTATCACAAACTTAGATGGGTTTTCATTTTTGTAAGAGGACAGGTTTGATGTTATGTTCTGCTTATAAATGTATTTAAACCCCAGCTAGAGCTTTGCACAAGATCCCATAGCGTCCTAAATAAAAGGTCCTGAATATATATGCTAGAAAGATTGAGAGCAACTGATGCTTTCTAGCTTTGCTTTGAGACCAGCTGAACTGGGCCTCACAGAAGATTCAGCTGGTTGCAATATACAGAAAATGAGAGCGTTTCCTGGAACCACTGAATAATATATTACTTCTCTCTGAGCTACTGTGTGATTCCCTTTAATGAGTATTTTACTGACAGTATTAGGTAAACCTTGATGGCATTCTTGCTTCATTTCAGCCTAAATTCCAGGTGAGTTTCATTATATCTGGAACTGGCTGACCATTCACTTTCAGCATGCAGTGACCTATCTTTCAATGTGTCACAAAATCTCTTGAGTTTTTATGGAGTATTTGTCCTGAACTTTACAAAATAATCAGCTGTTTCATTCATATTACTTCCATGTGATTTTATTCCTACAAGTGTATCCCTGTATAAGAGGAGAGTTAAATGAACAGGATCCTATGAAAAAGAAGCTATTCCCATGTTGTTTATATTGTAACTGTATACTCAAATCAGCAGATCTACCTATCCGCCCTTCCCCCACTTCTGCCTTGCCTTTGCTACCTTTGCACAGAACTAAAAGTCTGGTTCATTTTATTTCAAACCTCCGTGTTTGTGCCTAAAAAAGATGCAGAGATGTATAATACCACTTAATGGCCCTCCAGAGCAAGCCACAGGGCTTGACCCCCTCCAGTTACCTGCCCCCAAACACAGGACTGCACACCATCAAGTGTCTGTTCTGTGAGATGACAAGTCAGATGCTGCACACTAGGCATCTTCTACATGAGGAGTGATTTCATCACCCAGAGCAGGAAGACACTCTCTTCTGATGGGGTCTGGCATCTAAGGATTCTTATGCAATCAAACACATTTAGAGAGAGTT
Organism: Apus apus; assembly: GCF_020740795.1. NCBI lineage: Eukaryota > Metazoa > Chordata > Aves > Apodiformes > Apodidae > Apus > Apus apus. Next base: position 101,002,928 of record NC_067283.1, read on the forward strand.
GCAGAGGCATTGCAACAGCAGACTCTACAGTCAAGCCCAAGTGACCCATTAAGTGTAAAAGGGTTTTTGCCTGAAGAGTTCAGGGTCTCAGTGGAGGAACTGCTGAGCAGTTGCACGCAGCAGGTGGCCTCTCTTGTCTTTAACGAGCATCTTAAAAAATGCTGGGGGGAGATCCATTTAAATACCTGAAATATGATAGCAGTCAAGTGCGTGGAGGAAATCTATGTATATGGGCTACTCGCTGTTTATGATACCTGAAGAAACAGGTCCCACTAGACACAATGCAGAAGCAGAACATAGTTATCTTTCCTATGAGTTATCCCTTCTATTCTAAGTTTTCATCTGATCTATTAGACAGCGAGTAGGTAAAGCAGAGCTTTATAAACAGTGGAAGTCACTCTCTCTGGCTAGGCATGTGTTCTAGAAGCACGGAACTAACTCCATTGAGTAAGTTAGTGTCTACTAACTATGAATAGTTCTTAAAAGAATGGGGAAGAATCCCCTTTAAAACGAATCCACTTAAAACTGCAAACACTACACTTCAAGAATGCAGAGTGGCTGCTGGTGTTAACACAAGCACTGTCTGAATTCTCCAGATCCTTTTCCACTTCCATAGGCATGCTGCTGTATCTGCAGTAAAATTAAATGCATTTCAGTAAATATGCATAGCACATGCTGGTGGAATGGAAATCATATGCGCAGACAGTTGCAGAAAAACACATAGATCTGTACAAGCATATAAAATACTCAGACAGAAATAAGACTTCCAAGAAACTCACTGCATCTTCACTGTGCAATTTTGCTGTCCTAAGGAAAACTCAAGTGGCCATCTGAAAACAGTAAAATGATCAGGTACAAAACCAGCAGTTCCAGTGTCATGGCATCGCAGACCAGACAGATTGAGCAGAGGATCTCAGCAGCTCTGTCCTCTCAAAGACACTTTCTTCCTCCAAGGTTTTGGTAACACTGAGATGCCTGGTGTCAGGCCAATACAAACAGATTTTGCTGTAGACTTCTGCCCAATAAAATCATGGACTAGAAAGGTTTTACCTTTACTGAAGCAAAAGTGGTATATTTCAAGTTTATTTATTTTAATAGAGAATTACAGATCTGAGAAATAATTACAGCTTACTCGGCCATGTATCAAACAAGCAGTCTTAGAGTTGTAGTTACCCGTGATGAAGCTGTAAGAGTCTCTACCATGTTTTCACAAAAGGACCTAGTTTGTATGTCTTATCTCATTACAAAAATCCTGCTTTTTTTTCAAATGAAGAGGTAGCCAAAGTTCCCATTAAGTCTTCGCAACTCCAAAAGACGCAAGAAGCCCTTAGGTACACTATTCACAGATTTTTGGAAAATAAGGTGTTCTGGTTTAGTGTTTTTTTTTTTATCAGGGGAAGGGCCACAGGAGTGGCTCCGGTAAGAAGCTGAGAAGGTCTCCCTGCTCCAAACCCAGCCAAGGAGCCATTAGAGGGACAATAGATGATTCTCTGTCATTAACGTAAGAAAGAACCGAAATAAGCGCTGAGCAGAGGAGCGCTTAAAGGAGAAGAGCCGTGCTGGGGAGTCAGAGCGGTGCTGTGGTTGATGAGGAAGAAGGGGAAGAAGGTGCCCAAGCAGAAGTTTCCCTGCAACCCATGGCGAGATGGCAGCTGTCCCCCTGCACTCATGGAGGAACGTGGTGGAACATTCCCTGAAGGCGCCAGGCGGGGACTTGGATTTTGTGGCCAGAGGATTTGCTGCCAGTGGACTGGAAGACCCCAGTGCCAGAGGAGTTTGTTCCCGAAGCAGCCCGTGACTCTGTGGGAAGCCCAGGCTGGAGCAGCTCCGGACCTCATGGGAAGGACTCACGAAGGAGGGGTTCGTGGAGGAATCTCACCCATTGGAGGAACCCCGTGGGGAAGCAGGGAAGGATTGTAAGGAATCCTTCTTCCTGAGGAAGAAGGAGCGGCAAGAACCACCAGCCTGTGAACTGACTCTAAACCCCATCCCCTGTCCCCCTGTGCCGCTGGGGGGAAGGAGGGAGAGAAACCGGGAACAAAGGGATTTCGGCCCAGGAAGAAGGAAGGGGTGGGGTAACATATGCAGGCCCTGCTCTGTGTGTTGTCTGTGTCCTGTGTGTGTTTGATTAGTGTGAAATTAAATTATTATTTTTTCCCCAAGTTGAGTCTGTTTTGCCCGGGACCTTAATCGGTGAAGAACCCTCCTTGTCCTGTGTCTCGACCACTGAGCTTTGTCCTCCTCATCCCAGAGTGTGTGTGTGTGTGGGGGGGAGGAGTTGAGTGAGCAGCAATGAGAGGCGTTTCCTTTGTTGTCGTGTTGGGTCCAAACCACGACATTTTTGGCTAGCCAGCCAGGAGAGAGACAAGGAACCAGGACATAAGGAGATGATGGGGTAACGGAGATTCACATACACTTTATTTAAGATTTTTGCTGTCTGGCATTAAGTAACTCATCTAAAAGAGCCCCAAGGCTAGCTTGGTTCACTGTATTCCATGTTACCTCTCTTCCCATACCGGGAAAAATGTTTTATTATCAGTATGAGTAGTCTCTGCAACAAACCATAATGAAGTGAAATGCTCTTATTGTAGGCAATGTCTCTGATCACAAGAGATTTTTTAATGAGGAATACATGATCCTGACTTAGATTCTATGGCTCCCATTTGCCTTCCTTTCCCTCCCTCAGTTACATGAAATAGTTTCAAGGACGAAAAATTAGCTGTAGTCCCTGTTCTGCGCTGACTAGTTAATGTCCCCAGTGTAAATCTGAAAAGTTTGAATTGTTTAGGGGAACAAGCCGTCAGTGCTTTCCATGCTGTTAAATACTATGCAAATAGCTCCTGGTCTTGAAGTGGCAGAGCAGTGTGTGTTTGTTAATCATCATGGATCTGTACTAGGTAAATCTGGTTTACACTTAAGCACTGTTTGCTGTCCTTTCTGCTGCTGTTTACCCTCCCTTTTGAAAGGAACCTGACAACAGAAAAGTTGGAATCGTAAATGGATTAATGCTGTGCCCCACAAAGATAACTGAAGAAATCAATGACAGTTGGACCTCCCCCTGAGAGCTTTATCACATGCTTCATAAGGGCTGCTTTACAAGATTTATTTGTGCATCATCTATAATAACTACAGTCAGCTGGTTATTTTGTCATGCACTGATACCAGCTATAGCATTTCTCACGAGTAGACGATTCAATTTTTAAATGAAGTAATTAAAAATTGTGACTTTTTTTTTTTAATTTGGAGATTCAGAGAAATGTTGTACATTAGAAGCAAAAACTTACAATAAAAATAACAATCAATAAATTTCATAAATAAATACCTGAGAATGACTACGAAAATGTCATTATAACTCAGAGGAGTAATTTTCATTTTATTGCTTTCTCATCATACATGACAGTAGGAAATGACATCTGATAGGAAGACTATTTCAAGGCTCCCGTTAGCAGTCTGAAACCAGTTTTAATGAGTTCAGATGTGCTAGCTTTGTTGAATGTTTTTCCTTATGTGGTAGCATTTCACCTAAGAGTCTCTGTTCTGTGAAACTGTTAAAATACACTCATATCAGTGGTGAAAATGGCAGTTTACAGAAAAGTAAACAGAGTTTGTAATAATTCACTGACTGTTCAAAACGACAATATTTTAAGAGTTTCTTTGACATTTAAACAACTAGGTATGTAACCCTCTATTACTTTGCTCAGGAGCAAAAGTAGAGAGATCAGATGAACATCAGCACCAGTGGAGACCTGCTAGTTCAAACTATCTAGTAAATACCCAGTGTTACCTGGCTAAGGAGTTGCAGTCACTGACATTCCATGCCCTGAGATACTTACATGGAGCAAATTTTTAGTCACCAAGCCAATTCTTCCATGTTTTATTGCAACTTGTAATTGTTTTCCATGTTCAGCATAAACATATGCTTAGATTCTGCATATATGTTTCTGTGTGGATGTTTTAGAATGAAAAATTCTGATATAAAGGTGTTTGAAGGGGCAGGTTTGCATGTAGATTTTATTATCTGTGCAAAAGACAAAATTTATAATGGTTCAAAAATGTAGATGTAACTGTAACAGAAGACACTACAGACTGACAGAAAGCATAATAATTTCCCTTCCAAGCTTAAAACTACCATTCTGACCTTATTTAATTTAATATAAAATACAGTAGATATATAGACTGAAATTATTTGGCTTTCAGGAAGCAAATAAATTCAAAATATCCTTCAACAGCTACAGTTTGCCCCCAGAAGAGGAATATGGGAGAGAATGAATTGAATTAAATTTGATCTCTGGATAAAGAACTTCTTACTCAGACTTTGTTCTTTATTTGATTATTGGTGATATTACTATGAATTGTCATCTAATGTTTGGGCTATGTTAGTATTTGCAGTTAACTCGGTAGTTTGTGTAATGGTCAGTATCCAAAGATGTATAGACTTAATAAAATATTAGACTGTGTCCTAAAGTCTTGTAACAGTGCCATTTCAGTAAGGAAAAAATCATTACAATTTTCTCCTCCTTTCCTGTCCCTCCTCCTTGCTGAGAAAATAAAGAAAAAATCAGATTTGAATGTCATCTACTTATGAATCAATTTTTTGCCTCATGATAGTGAAATCTTGTTCAGAAGCTAACTGTACTGGTAGGAACCTATTAACTCCTTTTACCTCCTCAGATACATAGCTATGAGATAAGGCTAGGAAAGAAAGTAACTTAATCCTTTTGGAGATAATTCTTCTCTACATGGGATTTTTTTTAATAAAGTGCCTGATGCACATAGCAATGTCTTTGTCTTTCCCTTGTTCCCTGTTAACAGCTTTCAGTGCATTGATGCATAACTTGGCAATGGTCTTTCTCTAGGAAGAAGAAACAAAAAATCTCATGTATGCTCTTTTATACTGTTTTACTGTATGTATTTAATTTTAACCACTTAATTTAGGGGTCTTATAAGCTTTCTTTTTTGTATAATTGAAGTAATGCCTGTTTTCCATGCACAATAAACCACTTTAAGGCCTATGTGCAGAAATGTTTATATTATTATAAACACTAATTATTAGTATATTATTTTAAATTGCTCTCTTCCCTCCTCAACAGATCAGCATGGGCATGATAGGTGTATTAATAACATACAAAACCTGAAGGAAAGCAGCTTCTCATCTTGATCCAATAGATTTAATTGTCAGTCTTCATTAAACAGGATACTGCAATAATTTTCACTAATTTTTACTCAGGGTAGCAGTTTAAAGACTACAGAATTGTATTTTCCGTCTTATTTTTGTGAATATTCTGCCAGAGGCTTTAGATTTAAATTTTCTAAACTAGGCAGCTATCTGTATCTATTTAACAAATTGCTAGTCCATGTCATTTTTCAGGACACCCACTTCATATCTTTACTTAACCCCAAAATGCCATAGATGACACACATATTTTTCCTCAACATTACATAGAAAAATAAATGTGCACATTTCCAAATGATAGCAGCATTGAGCAAAGATTGCTTTCAAAATCTAACTCCAAGTTTACTTCTATGCTTAAAAATTTGAGGCATTCTTCCATACTGCAATGAATGATCTTGACAAAAGTACTCCAACTTATAGCTCACTGCTCATCTTAAACTGTATTTAATTTCCATTGGGAATTTAGTTTTGGAAACTGAACTTATGTTTGTAACTACATCTTGGTTCTGGTTGTCTTGCTGAAGAATAACATTGAATTATGCTAACAAAACCATCACTTCAGTATAATAATGTGGCATAGTATACCAAATGTTAGTATACTCTTTGATATCACTGGCTAGGGAATCATCAGCAAACTGTTACTTTGAGAGAGTGGGTTAATATTCATGGTGATGTATTTCACTGTCCTGAACCTTAATCTTCAGGGTTCAATGCCATATCTGTCACTTTTTTCATATACACGGTACATAACCCTCGAACTAAACTATGCAGAGCTGTAAAGTCTGCTTACCCTGCCTTGCTGTCCATACTACAGAGCTTACTTTGCCAACACGTTTGCAGGGCATGAATAACTGTATGACCTCTCAAACATTTTCTAACATAGCTGGGGAGTAGGTGATGTGGTAGCCACTCAGCTATAGAGAACACTCTTCCACATAGTTTCTACCTTTAGAGCTTTGACTTGTTGAAGTAGATGGTGTAGTTTTGCCCCCAGTCCCTGATCCGTATCCTGCTGGCCTCACTGACAGTAGGAGCAGTCTCATACTCAGCATAAAGCCTTGCTGCCACAGGGTACTCCAGCACATGGGGAACTCCATGCACAGGCTGAATGGAGAAGAAAGGTCTGGTAGTGGCTAAAAAGGGGAGGTTATGTTTCTCTTTCTATGACATTTTCTAGATATGCCATGCTACTGATCCTTATTCAAACAGTTGACCCATTTGGCCCTTTCATTTTTCCTATATGTTTGCTTTTTCTCTTTCCGTAACTGAAAACCTGAACATTCATTTCATGCCATAGAAAAATGTCACTGTGCCAAATTGCCTGATAGAACCAGTTGGATTTATTGTTCATCTCAAATACACGAGGCACATTCTGCTTGTCTTGGTTTATTTTTTTTGTCTTTCTTGTATTATTTGCTTGTGATCAAGCATGGAATTGATATTTTTTTCAAATCTTATTTCTTGCATATAAAGCTGTATCTGACCTATTCCATGAGCATGTTGTGTTTACAGTCTTTTTATAAAGCTCTGCATGACAGCATGAGATGAATTGTATTGGTTTGATAAGCATTGCTATATCTATCATCTGATTTCAAAGTGACATACCACTGTGCCTCAGAATATTCTGCAAGGAGATATGTGTGATGTTTGGATCTTTTGATCCTTCTCTAAAAAAAAAAAAAAGGGAGGGGATTCATAACACATATTTCACTGAAGATTCTTCTGCTTCTTTAATACCATTTGGTCTAATTTCATTTTAAAACAGCATCCAGAGTTTTGCATAGCAGGTATGAAAAAATAGCATCAAATCAAGCAGCAATGATATTTCAAAAACAGCTTAGAAGTTCACCAAGAATTAGGTTGCTATTGCCATTGCTGTACAAAAAGCAAGATTCAGCTTGTGTGTCAACAGAGGAGAAAAGCAAGGACTGCTTACCCAGTTCTCAAAGATTAAGTAAATGGGAGGTGCAAACTGGGCAGAGATCTTCTGATACTATAGCCCTGCTCTTTCTTCCTCTTTCTGTGCTCAAGGTGACTGGAACAGAGCCAGCGCTTCACAAAAAGGGAAAGCAATAAAGAGAAAGAGAGTGTGAGGTACATTTTGATATTTTTTGTCCACCTCTTAGGATGCAGAAACTGGTCTTCATCCTTTTGGTCATTTAGTAGAAAAAAAAAAAATACAGAAAAGGTTGTTTAAAGATTCCTATTAATCCCAGTTAGAGAGACATGACATTCTAAGTTATGCCTACATGTGTAAATTGTGTGTTGAAAACTCAAGTAACCCCAGAGCACAAAGAACATCAATACATAAAGCACTTGTGGGGATGGTTCATGCAAAACTTTTGATTAGTCAAGGAATTTCTCCAATAAATTTTCTAACTTTCAATAAGACCTCTAATTTATTTCAAATTATCAGTTAAAATGTGGATTTGTTATTTACCAATAAACACTTTTGTAAAATAACTTCATAAATGTTTTCTATACACAACCAGTATTTTCGTTGCCACCTGAACTTGGCTCAACCTAGATAAACTATTTTTAAAGAGGATGAGAATTTCCCGACTGGAAAAAGAAAAGGAGAAATGCACCCTTTTTCCAGTTTATGAAAATTAAAAAAACAATGTTATTAATATCAGAGGACTGTGGGTACTCAATGGAAAAGGTAACTAATTAGTTAAAATAAGTAAAGATGAATTGCCAGGATTACCTCTATGCACTGCTCAGGCATATTCACAGTATGATACAATATCTGCCATTCTCATTACGTTTGTTTTACATGATCCTCCAAGTTATATTTCAGGATTTAGATGGAAGCTTCAGCTACCAATCAAGAGGCGGAGGTTAATAGATACTGAAATGTTAGAAAATGTGAGAATCATATTTAAAAGCTAACCAGTCTTTGAGAGAGAACAGAGTAGGAGCCAGGAAAATTGAATTATGTTTAATCAGCAAAAGAACACTAAATTGATGTTACTTGGTTAAAACTTTTCTAATAATTAAAGTTAGAGATGAAAAGGAAAACTAAATATAAAATCTTTAATAGCTGTATCTTACAAGTCAGTGTTAAAATTAAAATGGGATTATGGAATGAAAAAGAAAAACTAGGCAGATGGTGGATTGTCCAATCAAGGGGAAAATGGAACAGGCAAGGTAATGCAAATAGAGGAAGCATAAATTATAGCAGAACTACAGATCTATCAATTTATGAAGGACAAAGCAGAGAGACTAAAGTAAGGATAATAAAGGGTAAGAATGATGGAAACTTACTGCACATGAACAGTTCTGTGTTAACTGGTTTTACTTGTCAAAGAATATGTGAACGAACTCAAAAAATAAGCAGAAAAAAAATCTGTTTCACAGAACACAAAAATATTTTTTAAGTAAAATTATACTAAAGATAAGAAAAAACAATAAATTATAAAAAAGGCAGATCACAAGGCACTTTAATTAACTTATTATTATCCGTTTAAAATGAGCAACAGCAAAATAGGACCTATGTTCTTATGTGTTATAGATGGCAAATATGTAATAAAACCTATTTTATTTCTTTATAGATCTGTTGAAGACAGCTAATGTCTGTCCAAAATGTAAAATTTATGAGATTTAACCATGGGAATTGGTTGAGACCAGACTAAATACTAAAAATGTCATGTTTTACTACTAGTTATAATTACTTGAATTCAGCCAGATGTATTTGTCAGCATTTTTTCAAATATCATTTGAACATTTGTTTTGCTATTATTTCTCCAGTAAATTTATCCCCTTTTTTATACTTATGCAGACTACTTTTTTCCCTGGCAGAAGTATTTTCAAAAAGTAATAACAGGAGTGCTGCAGCACTGGAAATAGTCAGTGCTGAACCATGAGACTGTGAAATGACAGTGAGTTTTGATAGTAGAGCTGGAAGAGTAGCTGTGGTCTTGACAAGTGTAGAAGATAGCAGAAGAGAGGATGAATAACCTGGAAATGGATGACAAGGAAAAATTGCTTACCCTGACTTTCCAAAAACTGTGGTGTCTTATCAGCAAGGGAGTCTGGTGCAGCAACAATCAAGGAGAAAACCTGAGATCACCCCTCAGTTATATACTAAGAGCATCTTCCTGTCCTACCCTTCTTTAAGTCCACGGCTACTTCCTGCTCCTTATCACACACCCTGCCATCCCCTGCTCAGAAGACTTAATTTTATCCAACGTCATTCTCTGCATGTGGCCTAAGCATCTGTGGTGGTGCAGACTGCCCCCACCCCTCCCTTTGACCACATTGAGATCTCAGCACCAGTCAACATTGTTCTTGCTTTATTCACAAGTGCAGTGGACTCAGTGTTGTTCTTGTTTTAATTGCAAGTTCAGTGAGCTGGGATAATCTGACACTTTCTGACCTTGCCTGCTGGGGCAATGAGTTGAGGAAGTCGGGCACCTTCTTGTCCTGATATGACTGCACTGAACTGGGATGATCAGGCTCTCCCTAACCGTACCTGGAACTCCTGTTGCATGGGAAATGTATCTGAACCCACTCCTGCCTGGACCACAGCCAACTCTGAAAGTTGCCAACATGAGATGACAACAGTTGTGGCCATAATAGAAAAATACTGACCAAAGTCAATCATCTTATGACCTTCTAATAATTTCTCCTGATCCCTGTGTAAACCACTTCAACCCAATTTCAAACCTTTATATGTGCCTTGCACATAGTAAGTAATAGAGTTAACCTTGCAATAGAACTCAGTTAAGTCGTGCATTTAAAAATTTATAGCAAAATCACTTTATTCCTAGTATCTTTGATGGCGATTCTTTAGTCCTTCCACTCCAGCAGCAGCATCAAATGTGAATAGGGTATCCATTGCCTTTCTCCCACCAGGCCCCAACAAGCTAGTGCAAAGAAACAGTAGCTTTCCTTCTTCAAGGAGAATCATCATAAAAATCAGAGGCTTGAAGACACAGAAATTTGGGGCAGGGATTTCTTCAGACTTTTTCCTTATAAGGCCAAAGAGATATGAGCCTCTTGGGAAACCAATTAAGGCCTCTTGTTATCTCCTGATCTTGCAGAAATATAAAGTAACCAAAGGGCAGCATACATGGGAGCATGTTTTGCAATCCAAGAGATGTGAGGCATCCAGACTCTTTTAACTTCAGTACCCTTGGTCCATAGTAGTGGAATCTACTACCTCAAGGAGCTGAACTTCACAAGTTGTACTTGAATTGCACAACAGTACACACTGATATTGGAAGGTCAGAGGACTATTATAGGAATAAATACACAATCCAAGAGAGTAGAAAAAGTTTTGTACTCATGCCCTTTCCATATCCTGAAATATAGCTTAGGAAGCTATGCAAGTCCTATGAATTAAAATATTTGGTGCAAATGCACAGTTTAAATACACTTTGTTTCATTTTTGATGTAGTAAAGGGGAAAAACAAATATGTGGGATTGCTGACACAATGAATGTTTTTACTAGTAGAATACTTGACCAAAAGAATCTCAACATCTTTATAGAAAGGAGAAGTACCCCAAAATGTGGATTTCTGTCTGTATATATTCACACAAACCACTTTACTTCCAGACTCAGTGAGAATTGGTCAAGAAGAGGTAATTATAATAAATTTTATCAACTTTTTAAATGTTAACACCACAAAAAAGAAAGATAAATTTTTTATTTTTTTTTTTAAGCTCAGCTCTTTTACTAATTCTTTAAAAAAGACATGCATGCATGTGCATGTCATTGTAAAGTATGAGAGCATTTTTCCTGTCTCTGATTTTTGCACTGTTTGGCATTTTCTACTGACATTTATGTAACTCAACAGGTTTGTGCTTCCTTTTCCTTTTAAAGTACTTCTCCTGCTCTCTAACTTCAGCCTGAACTATGAAGGTCAGCCTACTGGGCTAGCTGATCAAGCTTTGCAGAAATTTCACAAGCAGCAAATAAATGAGATTGCCATAATTTTTTCCTCTTTGCCACATGTTTGCAGTTCATAGAATCAGAGAATCACAGAATTGTTTGAGGTGGAAGGGACCTTAAAGATCATCTAGTTCCAACCCCCCTACATGGGCAGGGACACCTCCCCATAGATCAGGTTGCTCAGAGCCTCATCCAACCTGGCCTTGAACACTTCCAGGGATAGGGCTTCCACAACTTCCCTGGGCAATGTGTTCCAGTGTCTCACCATCCTCTCACTAAACAATTTCCTCCTAATATCTAGTCTAAATCTCCCCTCTTCCAGTTTTGATCCATTACCTCTTTTCTTCTCACTACAAGCAAAAAGTGTGAAAAGTCCCTCCCCAGCTTTCCTGTAGACCCTCTTCACGTACTGGAAGACTGCTATAAGGTCCTCTTGGAGCCTTTTCTTCTCCAGGCTGAACGGTCCCAACTCTTGCAGCCTGTCCTCGTAGGAGAGGTGCTCCAGCCTTCAGATCATCTTTGTGGCCCTCCTCTGGACTTTCTTCAGGACATCCATGTCCTTCTTACATTGGGGGCTCCAGAATTGGACACAATATTCCAGGTGGGGTCTCATGAGAGATGAGTAAAAGGGGAGAATCACCTCCCTTGACCTGCTGGCCCTGCTTGTTTTAATGCAGCCCAGGACACAATTGGCTTTCTGGGCTGCAAACATACATTGCCATGTCATGTTGAGCTTCTCGTCCACTGTCATCCCTAAGTCCTTCTCTTTCCAACTGTTTTTGATCCATTCTCCACCCAGCCTTTATTCGTGCCTGGGATTGCCTGAGCCCAGGTGCAGGACCTTGCACTTGGCCTTGTTGAACTTCATGAAGTTTTCATGAACCCACATCTCAAATTTGTCAAAGTCCCTCTGGATGGCATTCCTCTCTCCAGTGTGTCAACCTCACCACACACTTTGGTGCCATCAGCAGACTTGCTGAGGGTGCACTCAATACCACTGCCCATGTCACCAACAGTGTCAAATAGCACCAGTCCAAGTACCGATCCTTGGGGATCACCAGTCATCACAGGTCTCCATTTGGATATCAAGCCGTTGAAACCACATCGCAGAATACAGATTTCCATTGACAGGCTTAACTTTTTAAAAACTGATGAGTCTTTTCAGTGCCACTATCAAGAGTGTTTTTTTATGGCAAGGACTGTTTTTGCAGCCCAATAAAGGCGTAATATTACATAAAATCAGAACTAATAATGTTTCAAATATATAATAATGAAGACCTTGTTTATGAGCTACTTAGGTCACTGTAATGCAGGTGACCATCTTTCTCTAGATTCATGTGCATAAGTCACAATGCATTAATTTGAGAAACAAATGGGTCTTTATTATTTTTATTCCTCCAATATTTGCAGATAGAGAAGTGTTTAAACTAGATTCTGAAGTCTGCAGTAGAAATACTTGCCTGGGTTATAATCATAACACATGCCTCCAAAGTAAATCTACATTAGCACAACTCAATGTGGTAATTAAGATAGAAAAAGGCAGTACTAAGCTGCATGGCCTATCAGATTCCTTGGGGAGAATAAAAGGACTGATGTGACTTGAAATGTGTCCAAAAGGTTTAGTTAGCCTCCAATTAGCTGCAAACTTCCTCTATTAAAATGCATAACAAACACCAGCCTACATGTCCCCAAACCCTTCATTATTTAAGCCCTAATTTCAGATGGTTCTTTTATTATACTACATATCCCAAAAGCTAGCATTGACTTTTAATTACACTGTACAATCATTGCTGTCAGGTGATAAGTTGGAAGGACAGAAGACTCCAGGGCACATCTGGGTGAACCATGAGAGCTGAGCTCTTAACCAAAAGCAAACAACTGAACAAAAGCAAACATTCCAGGAACAATCTACAATAAAATTAAGGCCAAACGGTCATCTCTCCTTAACCTTGCATATTACATCTGCTTTGAAATCCAGAGAGTTTACTCAGGCAGGCAGACAGAGTTACAGACACTGAGAATGTGAAGTGGAACTGAATGTAAATTTTGCTTGACTTTTTGCACTCCTCAAGTTCAAAAAGAATTCAAACATTTTTTTACTGTTATTGATCTCATATCACAAAGATAATATTGGGGGCTTTTGTTGAAGATTTCCATAGTGTGCCAACATAATTAATATGTTGGGGCAGGGGGGAGTGCATTAGGCAGTTTTTAGCTTCTCTCTTTGAGTTTGTTTTAATGCTGTTTAGCGTCTCCTGGCCATTGTCAATTATGATTGTCTCTGTGAGAAACCTCCCTTTGAAGGTGGGCTGCAACAGTTCATTAGATTTTGAAATGAAGAGATGTTCCTGTGTCCTTGGGATTGCTGATCAGGAGGACATAAGGCAACTGCTACTGAAAAAGCCATGAGCTCAGAGCAAGCACAGAGTAGGTTGTGAGTGTCACCCTTTTAAAAAGTGAGAGGCCTGCCTTAGCTGTCTGTTTACATCAGGACAAACAGAGCTAGCAGAAGGCTTACATGAGTATTATAACTACATGAGCAGTATTATATTGAACATAACTTTTTTATTTATTTGTTGTCTACATTTATGGAAAATAAGCCACATAGGATGGAAGAGCTTGTACAGCTTATTTTGGGCTTGTTTTCTTTCTTGGGGAAAACATGACAGACCAGCTGATGTACTATAAAACACTGCACAGCCATCCAAGAGTATATTACTCAGAAATCTAGTCTTCTGCCTGCTGTGCACCCTTTTCCCCTTTCACAATGTTCTTTCATGTGGGAATCCAGAGGGCTTAATATTCAGTTGAAGTGTGTGATATGCAATAACCCTCTGTTTTCTTTCCTCTTTCTCAGTGTAGCTATGATGTCTTCACTGCATGAGCAAGTCACACAGGGATAGTATAGGAGCTGTACTGAGCACAGAGGTTTTTCTGTGTGTTGCGTTATGTATTTTGAAGATTTATGCAGAATGAGCTTGTTTATCAGACATAAAAATCTCAAAATCAGGTATTTCTTCCTTAATGGGAAAAAGCAAGATCAAACATGAAAAAACAGTCACTTTCTTTCCTTAAATGTTTTCAAATTAAAATCCACATTTTCAAACAAAAATGAGTGCTGCTAACTGGTATGGCTTCTCTGTCTTCACTTTAATATCACTACAGTTATGAAGTTGAGAATCAAGACTGGTGTAGTCTTCAAAAGATTCTTTTCCTCTCACTTTGCTTAATAATTTCCTGGGAAATGTAATTGTGTTGAGATTAAATTATTTAGGGTGCATATTAAAGAGTTCCACAGCAAATACTAATTTTTCTAAGGTGAAAGAAACCTGAAAAGACGATAAGCAGCAATCATTACAATGTTAGGTCAAAGGACGGTGAAATTCCAGATCAGTACTGCTACAATTAAGTGCAGGCTATATTCCTCTGCTGAATTTGGCCATGAAGCATACAAGAAAAGTAGAATAAGGGTCAGATAAATCTATAAAGTAATTAAATTAGATCATTGGACGTTTATGCAGCCATTTGGAAGTGCTAGTTTGAAATGTCTAATCAGCTGAAATCATTACCATTTAGAGTATTTTTTGAATATTCAACGATACTGAAATGTCAGATGTAAGCTTAAAAAAGATATGCCAAGTTAGGGTGCAGGAAGTTACTAAGGGATTGAAGAGATTAATAAATACCACTGTACTACTATACATTGCTGAAATATAATTGCTTGTGTTTGTTAAGGTTAATATTCTCCTTCCTATATAAGCTGTACAGGAGTGAGCTGCACATTAAGCCTAAGGTAAAAGTCAGTCACTGAATAACATTGCTTTTCTGATGCTGGAAACTCAGAGTGAAATGTTGTTTTAATCATGCCATTAACCTACAACAGACAAGTACAAATCAACAGAATGTATACAGCAGTGACTTCCGTTTGTCAGTGAGGGATAATCCCAATTAACAACAAATCAATTGTGAGTGATATATTATTAGAGAGAGAAGGTTTTTTTATATATACAAAACTGCTTTACGTCAAGCTTTTGGAGGCAACAACCAGAAATAGGAGGAGAGTAACCTGTTTAAAAACACTGCAGAACCAGTCTTTCCACAAAGTGGCCAAGACTATGTAGCCAGGCAGAGAGCAGCTCTGGTTGCACTGGCTCCTGAAGGCATAGTGTTTTCTGTTAAAGGTGTTGATGATCACACTAATCTGAAGTTCAAGGTCAAAACATTCATGTTTTAAGTAGTTCAGAGCACAGAAGACCAAGAGAGCATACGAGTGGGGCCCTAGTCTTCTTGGTTTGATGAAGCCAGACTGCCCTTACAGATCCACGGACCAACCTGCAAAGCTTCGGAGCCCAACCTGTAACTCCATCTAGCTGGGCATTCACATGGGAAGAGTACAAGTGATTGGTAAACCCAGTTGAAAAATGGATTTGGATCTTCCTCTAACTGACGGGAGCCTCTCCCTTTGAGAGGTTTCCTCTGCAAGCAGTACTTGTTTTTTGATTGGTTATGGTTGTGGTTTTTTGTTTGTTTGTTTTTGCTCTAAGAAATTAATATGTTCAAGCATTAATTAACAGCCTGGATTCAGTCTAACATGTTCTTGTACCATACTGATTTTATTTATTTATTTATTTGTTTGTTTTCCTAGCAAACAGGAGAATAATTGAAGTTTGGACTTCTTCATTGAGGTCTGTCCTGTGTCTCATGACATTCTTTGTATAACTGATCATACAGAGGGGGAGGGGAAGAGGAGATCCTAACTTACATTTCTGGAATTCCCTAAATGCTTCATCCAAGTGTAGGATCCATTAAAAAAAAGGTATAAGTAGATACAAGGAGCTACTTTGTGCGGAGCTACTTTGTGCATGTTCTAATTGGTATTCCACTAACTATTCTCTCAGTGGAGTGTTCCTAACAGCACACAATGTTAGAGACTCCACAGTCTCCTTAGGTGATCTATTCCATTGCTGTTTCATTACTCTTAAGATTAGAAATATGTTTTCTCAAATACATTTTTTTCTTTATTTTTTTTTCCTTTTTTTCCCTCTCACAAATAACAGCATCTCATGGTATTACTGTGAAGAGCCTTAGTCACCAGAGACCTAGAGAACATTTTTCTTCTTTCCCTTTTGGTAAACCTTACGATCCTTTACTTTTTTTTCTTTAGCTTGTAAAATCCTGGCTCTTTCCCTTGTCCTTCACAGGCAGAGTGTGCTGGATCCCTGATCATTTCCCTGTGGTCTGTGATTTTTTTCCTTGTGATCCTCAGCCTTTCAAGTCAGAATGTCTATACTCCACTCAATGGTTCCTCTAATTCCTCAAGTCTGATCAAAGTGAGAGGATTGTGTCAAAATTGCAGCATGCAAAACACCTCTACTATATATCCAAGTAAAATATTCACAAGGTGGTGGTATTGATGCTGGTTCAGTTTGTACTTCACTATAGTGCATCTTGTGTAGCTATCTTGTTGTTTCCCATTCTGTTTATCCAACTAATCCTGCTAAAATAAGGCAGGATTGACTTACTGAACATCGTTTAGTCCCTTGAACATCAGTTTGCTGAGATGTTGAATTCTGATCTTGTTCTCCAGTATACAATCCCTTCTGTCATCATGTTAACAGATACCTTGTTTTAATCAGCAAGACCATCAGTGAAGATATCAAATAACTTTAAAATCATGACTCTTCCTGAATTAATCCTATTCAATGCTTTCTTCCATTTTGACAATGAACCATTAATAGATATGATTTAAGTGCAAGAGCAAGTAAATACCCAATAGTGCTTTTATCAAAACAATATTTCCCTTTATTTATTTTTAGAATGGATTGTTTATTGGATGTATAATGGATGAATAATATTTTTAAGAAATACATGAAACATTTAATCTATTTATGTTATATAACATTTTTTTTCATCTGCAGGAGCTAGCTGAAAAATGAAGTTAATATCATTAACTTGGGAATGTTTTTACATATTTTTTTCCTTACTTACTTCTTTATTACTCATTTTCTTTCTGAATCAAACAAATAAATCTGAAAAAGGAGTGTATATATTCAGACTTCATTCAACAGTTTGAAACATGTTTTTGTGAATTTGCTTATTTATTGACCACCTAGTAACATGAGTGCAGCTAATGGTCCTTCAGAACTATTTTGTGCTTAGTCATTAGTAATTTTTGTCTACACAACAGGAGACAATTTCAAGGTGTCTGGATTTTCAAGGTGTAAATTATTACTGCTATTGAATACTGGACTCCTTTGATGCATCTCAATTTGGATATGCAACAGTTGACTTGGTAATTTCTTTTTATGCTATCTGATTTTAAACTGAGAGAGGACACTTGTGAATGCAAATGCCAGCTAATGGAGTGATGACCTCATGAGTGTTATGTCATTTGTAAGTCGCACCATTTCTCCATCCTGCATCAGCCTTGTGTAGCACACAGCAGAAACAGGGTAATCTTGGTGGAAAGCAATTTAAAAGTTTTCTCCATAAGGCAAACAGATTACCATATTTATTTGATGCTGTATTTTTTTCTGCCTTGTTTTCCTTGCTCACATCTATTACAGCCAGTGATGCTGGGTAAGAAGGGAGTGGAGGAAGAGAATGGAGGAGGAGGGAGCAGGAAAAAAAGGGTTCTGAAATTTTAACTTTCTTTCATCAAACGTTGTATACTGAGGGTTAGGATATATTTTGCTGAAAGAATTCTAGTGTTCTTTGAGGCATCGATAATCCCAACATACTTATCAGAATAGGTATTATGGACTAAAAACTTATTTTCTGCTTAGCTGAGTGAACTACAAGAAGAAGAATAATTCTACAACCTTAAAGGAAATAGTCTGAAGAAAAACAAATAGCAGAAAGTAATCATGGAAGGGGCAAAAGGAGATCAGCCATTCCACTAAGGAGGAAGCAGCCTTCAATTAAATATCTATTAATTGGTAATGAATGCCAAATAACATTAAATAAGCATTTAACTGAATATTCATCACATACTTAAGGGCTAATTGCAGTATATTAACAATTAATGGCCCTTTAAGAAACTAAATATACTATGGCATGTAATAAGTGTTAATTGAAAGCTATTTCAGGAACTTTGTTTTGCTTTTCTTAATTGGACAGTGACACAATATACTGTTACTGAGACCTTCTGTCCTTATTTTTTGAAGTAGTGCAGTTGCTGCTCTGCTGCAGAACACAGCAGCAGATTTCAATCAGTTGTGTTTCAGGAAAGTAAAATCAAGCATGTTTTCCATACATATGGTCTGGCATAATCCTTAGTGATAGCCCATGTGCTTCTTGTCCAGTAACTTCAGTTCACTGTACAGGAATGATGATGGTTTAAAAGAGTTTGTCTATATTTAAACCTGTCTTGTTGCAATTATTCACCAGAACTATGTCATTGCCCTAGAAGCTACCGAAGCATTACTGTGGAGAGCTCTGAAGCTGACAGAAAGACAAGTAAACCTGATTTCAAACAGATTTATGATGGAGTTGTTGAGACTTCTTGTCTTGATGGATCACTGGAATAATCTTCATGATGTTGGAATGTACTTGCATTAACCTGTAAGCCTAGTTCTCTACAAGAAAGGAACAGAAATAATAATAATAACCACAACAATAATAATAATAATAATCATCATCATCATCATCATCATCATCATCATCATCATCATCATCATCATCAAACAAAAAATTAAAAAGTGTTTAACTCAAAGCAGGGGAAAGAAAGCAGAAGAAAGTGTAGAGGTAACAGAAGAGGGATCTAGTAAAACTAAGGTACACAGGGCAATTTTTCAGTTTTCTCTAAGAAGCTAATGAGACCCAATTCAGAAATTTTCCCCGGTCAAGATACAATATTTTGTTTGGAATTTTTTGAAGCCTCAGATCAGGCTGTCACATACACAGTTTCCCACATGACTCCACACCAGGGGCTTGTGTTGTACCCAGGGTAACAGAGGCTGAAGATCAGTGCTGCCACCAAATAAACTGTCTCTATTTTCCACTTCATCCTTTGTTCTCATCCCATCACTTTTCTTTCCTGTGCACCAGCAAAATTATTCATGTAGTTAGAGAACTAAGCAGCTTGGACACCTGATCCAAATCAAATAGCATCAGAGGAAGATTAGTTCTAACTCAGGTCATTTTCCCACTGAAGTTCAGAAAACCCTAATAGTTCGTTATCTTACTATAGCACGACTAGATGGCAGACTGAAGCTCAGACTTCACATCCTCTGCTCCACACATATTGCAAAAAAATAATATAGCACCAGCTGCTTACAAATGTCTTCTGACTCTCCATGATTCTCGTAACAAAGGAATATGGCATTTAATGGTCAAAGAAAGACATACTTTGTGTTCAACATAAGGTGCTTCCCAAGTGGGAGACATGGAAGAAACCAATGTTCATGAGTTCTAAGACAAGGCAATTTTTTTATAAGATTATCACTGTAGTTTCAAAAGTATATTGGAGCTGCTCATTAATTTCTAACAGTAGTACCATAATACCAAACCTGTAAGTGAATGACTAAAATGATCATATTCTAAAGTAGAAATTTATTGCCAGCAGGTTTATAATTATGAGGTGGTCACGAGCATATACTTTACTTAAAAAATGCTGGCCTTCTATTCTCCCACCACTTTGGGATCTGTATTTAATGAGATATTTTAAACAGCTTTCCTCATATCTAGGTGTGAGTTCTGGATTAGTTTAATTTAGTGGTTTTAGAATATTTAAGATAATTGTGGACTTCTGTAATATATGGTCTTTTTCTTCTTACCAAAGACATGTTCCATCTTGACTTAAATACAGTGATGGTGTGAATAGATACAATTACCAGAATGTCAGGAGAGCCATACTATTTTGCACAAACTAAAGATACTTGTTTTTATTATTCATAGCTAGTTATTACAAAATGTATCATACCTCAAAAGAACCCACCAAATATTTTTACTCAGTTATATTACTCTGAATAATGTTTTGCTTTTACAATCTGTGAGTGCTTTACTGGAGGAATAGAGTAAATTATTTCCACAGGAAAAAGACACTGGAAGATGCAAATCCATAAGTTTGGGGGTTTTTTTGGTGTGTAAATGCAACACAGGTGTAAAACAAAAAGAGCATCAGTCAAATATAAAAATATATTAAAAACCTGCTCTTAAATCTGTGCTTTAAATTGTAGGCCAAAAAATGCTTATGCACAAAGTAGTACAGCGTAATTTATATGCATTGGCATATATTATTTATATTGTTATTAATTTATTTATACAGTATTATTTCTCTGTACTAGCATATTGTACATCTTGTCAAATCAAAGGGTGCTGCAGGAACCAACAAACTGGAAAATATATTAAAAAGTATCAAATTAATATATACTGCGAGCCACTTCATCGCTATCCTCTGGCATCAAATGCTGAGAGGCAGAGTCTCTGCTCACTGAGGGGTTTTGGATGACCCTTGTAGCTTATTAACTTTATTTTTAGTGTTTAAATTTTTCCTCTTCACATATCCTAAAGTGTATATATTTATATAGCAAGTTAAAAAATACTAACATCTTAAATTTTGAATAGGCAAGTCTGAATATTGTCATATCTGAAAGCCACAGTGGCTTGTATGAAGTATGAAGAACACTCATTAGCATATAATCTATTATCAGCTTCTTGATCTGAGTTTCTCTGTCTCATCCTTCCTGTCCCTCCCTTTTTATCCTACTACAAAGCAGGTTTCTGTGAATGGAAAATGAGATCAGAGTAATATGGTGTAGGCTGATCTCTGCTCCAAGAAGCCCAGAGAGACTAACTACTTGAAAAGAAGTAAAACAACAGTGATAAGGAAGACTCAGGATAGCCTTTCTCTCATTTTGATACAGAAATATTCACAATAAATTAAAGCTGACTTCTCAAGATCGTCTCTACCTGCCTCTTCCTGTACCTACTGATGAAGATTAAAAATAAATAAATTAATTAACAAGTCATTTCCCAAAGGAACCCCAGAACTTACTGTTAGAATTTGCATCTCTCTGTACCAAAAGAGAAAAATCCAACCTTAGAATGCAACTTTAGCCACTTTCATTCCCATTAAATACCTTTAAGATCTTGCTTATCAACATTTTCCTTATTCCTCCACATATACAGAACAAACAACATATATATATATATACACAACATTAAATGTATTTAGTAAAAGATGCAAGAATATTTCAGCCATGCTTTTTCTTCATACTGCTTTTTTTTTTTTATTACAGGTGGAAAAACATATTTCTGGCTGAAGTCCTTCCAGTAATATTTAACTGCAGCATAGTGGCTCTGTACAGCCACAGCGATGAATTATCCCATATAACAAACAAAACAAAAAAAAAAAAAAAAAAAAAAAAAATGGCAGAGCCAAGCAGGGTAGCAAATTCATCTGTCAAAAATGTCCTCTAGATCAATGTCAGTTTTATTCTACCAAGCATGATGTGTGACCTCAAACAGTCTACCCCATTGCTGAAGCAGTTCTTTGCTGTCATTTCTTAAAAACTTCAACTAGGAATAGGATTCATGTTCTTTTTTTTTTTCTTTCTTTCTTTTTTTCTTTCATTTTTTTTTTTTTTTTTGCCAAAAAGAGTCCACTTTTTTCTGTGTTTTAGTTTTAAAATAGATCAAAGCTTTTGCTGTTTACCATATAAGCTC
This sequence comes from Apus apus, assembly GCF_020740795.1. Classification (NCBI taxonomy): domain Eukaryota; kingdom Metazoa; phylum Chordata; class Aves; order Apodiformes; family Apodidae; genus Apus; species Apus apus. The sequence continues at coordinate 101,024,665 of NC_067283.1, forward strand.
GTAATAACTGACAGGTCTTGGGGATTCCAGCAACTGTACCTTCCAGATCAACTTGTATTAACGCTCCATATCTCCAGCAGTGGTGTTGCTTCTTCTGCTAAGAACAGATTTAATGACAGAAGGCACCGAAATACACCAATTTCCAGGGCATGATCTATCTTAGTTATTATTTATTCTGCCAGCCTAAGTAAAAACTTTTTTCCAATGAATAAATACAAAACCGTTAAGTTCACCTGATGCTCTAGAACAAGATTTCTGTATTGCCTTACCAAAAATTCGAGCAGTATTTGCTGGTATTCAGAGATGGCTAGTCCAGCTGTGGGCAGCTGGACCTCATAAATGTACTAAGCATTCAGCACAGGCACAGGCTGTATATACTGTGTTAGGAGTGCCACAACCTATTGCAAGCCAAGTGTTAGCCAGTGGAGCTTCAGTAGTACCCCAATGAGAGAGCAGATGGAGAATGAGAGCTCTGAGCCTTCATTAGCACTACTTATGTCCAAAGACAGCTTTAGATTGGCAGGACTTATACAATTGCACCTGATCTGTCTACCCTTTTCCAAAGGAAACCTCCTTGCCTCTCTCATGTTTGCTGCTTGGGCAAGGATTATCTCTTTCCTCATCCAATTTATACTCTTCTACTCAGCCAAGCTTATTCATTCTCCTTATCTCTGCGCTCTAGAAGAGAATGGGGAGGAAAGGTCCCAGTGGGAAGAAGAGTCATGGCTTAGAGTGCCTGAAACAGGGTTACCAGAAAAGACAATTCCATTCCATGGGATGAAAAGAGAACATTCAATTGATCCATGAGGACAGTCTCTGTCCTCTCTGAGTTTTGAGGGAATGCACCATTTTCTAATTCTTTGAGCACTAAAATCTGTAAAACCTTTGCTGTCAAAAAGCTGAAAACTGTTGGTTTGGAAGTATTTGTATCTGCATGAATGTGAATGGGTGTCCTGGTTTGGGCCAGGATGAAGCCAATTTTCTTTCTACTGATTTTTTTCTTTTGGTGAACTCACCTCTAAGTAGCACACTTGCTGAAATTAACAGCAAGTTTTCCAGCTGGTGGAATGATGAAACTTGCTGTTTATAGCTACAGCTGGAGACCAAGGCCACTTTGCTCAACTTGTCAAATCTGTTCTTTCAGACACTAAAGGAGCATAAGGGTGACCTCAACAACCCTAGGGAGGAGTAGACTATACAGGTGACCAAAACTGGCCATATGGATTATTCCATCCCATTTACATTATACTGGTATAAAGAGAGGGATTACAGAACTCAAGCTCTCTTTTGTTCATGACCAGCATCCGAGAAGGACTCCATCTGTCCATCTCTCTTGTATTGTTACCTTCAACTCCTGTCTGCTTTGCCTCTAGCTCCGGAAATGGTCCAGAACTTTTTCAGGACTGCCCTGCAGCTCAGGGAAGTGCAGTGAGAGTTGCTGTGGGTGGGGGAGTGATAGGGATTTTGTACATTCCTGCACATATTTGCCTGTGTCTGTACATATGTTCTTTTATCACTAGTATTTCATTAAAACCGTCTAGTTTAGTTTTCAATATGGAAGATTCTTTCCTTATTCTCTCTTTCCTTTCCCTATCTGGGTGGGAGGGGATAGAGAGCATTATTGTCATTAATTTAATTCCTGGCCCAGTATTAAACCTTGACAATGGAATATTCAGAGGGAATAGCAAATACATATTTGAAACTTAGGCATTATCCAGTAAAATATCAATAAATATAATTTTTCTGCCTTTGTTTTTGAGCACTAAAGTGAAGCTGAATTATTCTGGCTAAATTTTTGCAATGAAAATTCAACCTGAAGACTTCTTCACCTTTGTATAACATTTCAAAGTAATTGAAGTATGACTCAGTCATTAACAGAAAACAAAGAGCTACAATGGTTTTCTGTTACTTCCTCAGTGAATGATACAGCAATCACAGTTAGAATAACAAAAAGGAGCAGATATAGAAGGTAGTTCAATCTTGCACTGACTTTTCTTGCTCTACCTGTAGAATGATCTCAGGAGACATCTATCTGAGGAGTGAACACATAAGAGTAGATATTAGATGATCATGCTTTAAGATTATTAGTTTTCTATTTCACTTGTCACTTTTACATTTGGCTGCAATGTATCACAGGATGATGTACTAAAAAAATCTCCAAGGATATTGTATTCTCCAAGGAAACTACACAGCTTTTTTAAAGCTTTTGCCTACAATTTCAAATATACAATGTTCAGTTAATAATAAAGGAAAAGTCTCTTCTTACAAGACTTTTTTTGCTGTTGCTAAATGCACTGTGATGTTACTATAATTGTCCTTGAAAGTAAACCTTAAAATTGCACCACCCTCATTAAAAACAACTTGGCTCATCAAGCTTAATGCTATCACAAACAAATGAGAGGGATTTATACTAATTAATTATTATCATATTTCGTTTTAAAAAAACAAGTATTGCCCCCAGAAGCCATAACATCATTTTAAGGTCAAACCACTAATGGGACAGAGAACATGGGTTTTGAACTCATAGGCATTGTTTATACAAAGATACAGATATAGATATATAAGCAATGTTTACAAAATATTTATATATATCTTTGTATGTATGGTTTTTATGGTTGTGATTGACCACTGTTTGCTTATTACTCAGCACTGACTGTATCCTTGACCTTGCACAACATGCAGATATCAAAACTATCCATTCTCTACAGGGTTTGCAATCTGGAAGACAAACGTGAGTGATAAGACACACTAGGAAACCCAGAGGATATGTTCCCTGTAAATGATGTTTATTTTCTTCACGTTGTTGATTTTGGTTGTATTCCTTACATAGAGGAAAGAACAAAGGTCTGCAGAGTCCTCTGAAGGTAAGGGGCAGGAAATATTGGTATTCCTGCACCTTGTCTTGACTACAGGAGGTGAAGTTTTCCAGTGGTGCTAACAGCTGATTCAGTATGGTCATGGAGCTTGCTTTTCAGAACAAAGAGAAAAGTTAATAATGATGCGTGTTTTACTGGTAAGACTAAGATTCTCTACAACTTCAGCAGCAATATCAATTTAACTTGCTGGAAAAAGAAAAAAAAAAGTTTTGCAAAATTCTTAGCAAACATTGACAGTTGCAGGCAAACTAATATGTAACATCCTATGATCCCAGATTTTTATCTAACAGAGAGAAAGAGACTGAAAAAGAGATTGAACAAAGACCAAACCTTAGTGTTTTGAAATTTTATGAGCCATATAAGTTTCAGCAATGATGGAGGATTATTTTGCTGGATTTGGTTATTTCTTTCATGAGAAATGTTGTGTACATTATCTTTTCTATTTTTTGTTTCTGACAATTGCCAAAAATGTTATTTCCCACTAAGCACCCTAGTCTTTTTCACTAAAGCAGAAAAGAAGACTAACTGGGTGTTCCATTAGGAGGCAACACTTCATTGGCATTTAAAGTTCCAGATTGGCATTTCAAGTATCCAATTTTTTTACAATACCAGTAACATTTAGATTACCTAATTGTGTTCCCTAATTACAGCTTGCAAATACAAATTAACTAATGAACTAACCTGTCAAAATACCTGATTGTGTACCTTGTGGGAATATATACAGTTTTGTCTCTAAATCTCATACCTGTAAGATTTAACAGAGCAGCACTATGCAAAAAGAACTGGGGCTAGTAGTGGATCAAAAGCTGGACATGAGCCATCAATGTGCAATTGCAGCCCAGAAGTGAACTCCATCCTGGGCTGTATCAAAAAAAGTGTGGCCAGCAGGGCCAGGGAGGTGATTCTGCCCCTCTATTCTGCCCTGGTGAAACTTCGCCTGGAGTACTGCTTTCAGCTCTTAAGCCCCCAACACAAGAAGGATGTGGACCTGTTGGAGCAAGTCCAGAGGAGGGCAACGAAAGTCATCAGTGGGCTGGAGCACCTCTCTTATGAAGACAGGCTGAGGGAGTTGGGGTTGCTCAGCCTGAAGAAGAGATGTCTCCACGGGGACCTTATAGTGACCTTCCAATACCTGAAAGGGGCCTATAAGAGGGCTGGGGAAGACCTGTTCAAAAGAGCATGTAATGTTAGGACAAAGGGTAATGGTTTTAAGCTAGAGAAGGGTACATTGAGGTTGGATATTAGGAAAAAGTTCTTTAATATGAGGACGGTGGATCGCTGGAACCGGTTGCTTAGTGAGGTGGTGGAGGCCCCATCTCTGAAGACATTCAAGGTCAGGCTTGATGGGGCTCTGAGCAATCTGGTCTAGTTGGAGATGTCCCTGCTTATTGTAGGAGGGTTGGACTAGATGACCTTTCTACGTTCCTTCCAACCCAAGACATTCTATGATTCTCTGAAATCTGAGTGCATTATCCAGTTCTGTTTTGCTGTAACTAGATCACATAAATTTAAAAATTACATTGAAATCAAAGAGATTACTATAATCCACTGAGCTAGAATGCTCTGTACTTTATGTGGCAGTTTTAATTTTTGATAAGTCTGTATATGGCTCTAGCTACTAAAGCTTATCACAGATCAGTCTTTTTGGCCATGATCTACTAGAATCTAGAAAAGAGTCTTTCTCTTTTTCCCAGCTTTTTCTCTAATCTTTTTTTGGCAATTCCCTTTAGCAAATGTAGCTTCTGAGAGATTTGTGTGAAGACTGATATTAAAGTAGATCTTTGACTGCTACATTTTTGTCAAAATAAGAATTTTCCCCACGGGCTGCAAAGTAAACTATAGATTCGTGGCAATGTAAATGACAGGCATGCACACTTGCAAGAGTATTTGCCCTTCCACTAGAAACAAATCTATAGCAAATCAGCATTAGCAATCAGATGCACATCAAACAAAAGAATGCAAAACCCCAAGAGAATTCTTCCCGTTTCTCTATTCTATATCCTGAGGGAAGAGTAGAAATACTGGTGCAAACAGTATATCTGCATAGCTGCAGATGCTGCTTCAGGTCAGTGAAATCTGATCTCTGTTTAGAAGTTCAAAACATTAATTAGTCTTTTCAGCCAAAGCTGATGTGTTCTAAATGAATGTTTTATCTCTTGGCTCACCAACTAAAGACTTCAGGCTTCACCAGGAAGTTGTGTTACTGAGTCTCAAATATATTATTTAGAATTTTGTGTATGTCCATGCGAATGTGTCTGCCTGGCATGAATGCAGCATCAGTTAAAATATGAGAGAGGAGCAGCACATCCTTGTACCATAGTGCCTAAGGATCCTTCAAGATAAGTTACTCATTGTCATTAAAATTTCAGTAAATGTGTCTTAGGGACAAGCCTGTGACTGATGTAATTTATCTTCTATGAAACTTTGATGATTAATTCCCTAATGTAAGAAGAGGACTCTTTTTTCCCTTGTTCTGGATGCAACCTAGAAGAGCAAAAGTACACACATTCAGATATATATTTCTGAAATTAATTCAGCTGTACTAAACTACAGAAAAAAAGGTCTGAAGGTTAGATGTTTCCTGTGATCAGCTGAAGTTAATAGAAGGGACCAGATGCTTTGTATCTCTGGTAAATTAAGGCCTTCTCATGGCACCTGAAAGGGCAGTGATATTTTATCCAAATGCATTTGCTCGTTTTTTCTGATGAAAAATATTACATGAATACAGGAATTAAGCATACCTTCTGGTAAACTTACCTAGAGCCTGAGGCATTTCAAGGATGATAAAGTCCATACTATTGGGTAGAGAAAAGGAAAATATAAATATATACGATGACAGCCACTGAAAAACATCAGTTCACCTCAAAGACAACAAGTTCTATGTGCTGTCCTAGCCTATATTTATGATTTCTGACTTTATTTTCCTAGCATTTAGCATTGAATGCCAAAAAGTGCCAGAAAATGCAGAAGCCTTGACTCTGTTCTCTATTGCCATCTTCCCACCAGTTCCCGAGGCTTGTTACCAGAGCTGTCTGAAGATGGTCCTTTGGAAACAACACTGACAATCTACACACCAGAAAAGTCAAGACTTGATTTGGTTTGGTTTTAATGCCTTTTTAAAGAAAATATCAGATATGGTTGGATAATTAAATACCATGTTTAATATGGAGAAAAACAGATACTAAGTTAGAGTAGTTTTTCTTTCACCAGAATTTTTTTTTTTCTTGGAAGAGAAGCAATCTGAGGCTTAAATGTGCAGTACACTAGTATTACATGGTAGCTATCCAAATGTATATGCTCATCTCACTGTAAGCATGAGGTAACTTACTTTCACTAAGATGCAGCCAAAACAAGGGCACGTGACACCTATAAAAGTGAACTAATTAGGATATAATTCATATTAACTTGACTTGAACATTCAGATAAACATGAAAATGATGTAACTAAAAAGTGTGTGTAAGTGGTCTGTACCACCATTAATGTCATTGTATATACGTATGTGAGCAATGTGACCCCCAATGGGGAAAATTAAGATTAGTGTAGTTGCACACAGAAAGCATTTGAATAACAAGAAGTTGCCAAAGGAAAAGGCAAATGCACAGCGCTACAAATAGGCAGGCATCCTGCTGAATACACATGAAGGATAACTGGGAATACGAATGAAAACGAGATAAGCAATATCAAAATCATAGCTAGATGATCTTTTGAGGTCCCTTCCAACCCCTATGATTCTAATTTAGTACGTAAGTATTAAGATCAACAGTATTATATATGTACTGATGAAGATTAATAATATGTAAGATTTAAAATTTTGTAAGTAGTGTGCTACTAAGAATGAATTATCAAAGTTTACAGTTTTAAACCATCTTTTTTTTTTCTTCTAAACACTCCCATCGCAGTGATGTCTGAGTCCCTGTATACATATACTGAAGGGCAACAGAGAGACAAACAAGCTTTCACTGAAGGGCTTTTACTGAAGTACACAGAGTGTTTCTCCTTGCCAACCACATGCAAATTTTGTAGCGGAATACTGTGTTTATTTTATGTGTTAGAGAAAGCTTAAAGGGACACTTCCTAAGAGGGAGAACTAGATAATTCTTCCATTTTAGTGACATGCCTCTTGGAGCATTAAAAGTCAAGAAAAACAGGCTGAAAAAATCCCTACTGTTTCTGCTAATAAAATGTAATTCTTCACATACAGAGTCCTGTCTGTTTCTCCCACACCCTGTCATTTCTGACCATTCCTTTACTTCACAGGGGAAACCTCATGGTCACAATTTTCCTGATCTTTACAGGAATCTCTCAAGGAAAAACAGGTCACAGACGTAACGGCTGGCAACTTTCCATCTTCCCATTGCAATGGGAAAAACAAGGAGCGTATTTGAATTAGCCTTAAGAAGATAAATAGATAGAGACTGCTTTCGCTTCATGGCTGAAGATGAATATTTCTTTATGCAGCCTTTGAGATTTTCTTTTTTTTATATATACTCTATGATTTGGAATATGATAAAAACACACTTCATAGATACTGAAGGAAGTCTAAAAATAAGTTTTGACAGCTACAGCCAAATATGCACAAGTGCAGAGAGACAAATTGAATTGTTGGTGCAATTCCACTGGCTTTATTGGGATTACACCAGGAGATGAAATTGTCCCTCAGCATTATTTAAGGTTCAAAGATCGCATTTAAAACACAATAAATGGATAATGCCCAACTTGGGCACTTCATAACCAAGTTTTCTTGTTCTCATGTGGGATGATCCAGAGTCATTGGACTGTTATAACCTTTCATTTTTTATTGGTGCTAACATATATCATTACGTACCCGAAGTACTCTATATCAGAAAATCAATAAATGCAGTGCTTAGATGATAAATGTTTACAATTTACTTCTTTGTTCTTCCATGTCCTAATAAATACACTAGCTTTAAAAGAAAGTGATTTTACACTTATGAGAAGGAAAACTGTTCCTTCTTAATTACAAAAGTATGCTGTAACAAACATATTTTCTTGTTTTTAAACACTGGGACACATAGTTGTCTGGAAATAATTAAGACTTACACAAAGAAATAATGGCTAAGCAGTAATTTTTTCTTTTTGTTTTTCTTTTTTTAAACGTGTGTGGCTGAAGATTGTGTGCTTAAAGGTGAGAGAAAAAGCTGGCCTGAACTTAATTTTCACTTTGAATTTGTGATTTATGTGTGCAACGAAAGAAGTAGGAAATGTGAATTAATTCAATTGGTTGTTCTGTCCCTTTGTCTCAAAAAGCCTTTATTTTTGATGGAATGTCTCAAGACCTAAACATTCCAGTGTCACCACATTTGAAGTGAAATGGCAGCAGAGTTTCACTTTTTGCTTGAAAGACAAGACAACATGACAGGCATTTACAATGTGACAAAGAATTTTTCTGACTTGTGTATATCTTCTTTTTTAATTTTCAGAGTCAATTCACCATTGTATGCCCAGACAGCATAGCCACACCCAAGAGAAAGAAGTAATTAACCAGATATTTTCTTTTGATTTATGTATTTGCTGTCAGACCTTTTAATATTTTGGTAAATGTATGGTATGTTTTTTTTAAGTGAAGTGTAAATAAGGGGGAAAAAAACACAAAACAAACCAACCAACCAACCAACCAAACCTAAAAACCCACAAACCAAACCAACCAACCAAAAACACACACACACACAAAAAAAAACAACAACAACAAAAAAAAAAAAAACACAAAAAAAACTTTATTCTGTGAAAACTAAAATTCCTGTAGTTACATCTTTTTATCCCATAATTTGTACAACATCAAATATTCTTCACCCCACATAAGAATCTGTAATTATAACTCCCCTCACAATAATTCTATCCTTAGCCCTGGCACTTTTTTCCCTGAAAAATTATTTTCCTGATTGATAAAAAGACACGGTTTATCTCTGTATTCCCATCCTGACTTTGAAGTAAAACTCCATCCAGACAGCACTCTTCTTTTGGCCATAGAGGCACTCTTGAAATAATCTAGGATAACATTGTTGCTTCTTCTGCTCTGAGTAAATACTGCTACTGAAGAAAGTATTTTTACAGTAATGGCTAATGATTTTTTTATTTCATCCTTCCACATTTTATACAGGAATATGGCCATACATTGAGTATCCTCTCCAACTGGAAAGGTTGATTCATTTAAGGTCTACGGCAAAAAGTTGTGTTTGAAAATTCAATACATTGCAGACGTGTCTTCCATTGTACACACATTAAAAAAAAGTAATTCAATTTTTTTCTTCTCACTCAAATCTATTGTAATAAGCCTTCATGTAAGACTTTAGAAACTCAGCATTTTACATTTTTGAAGTGGTCGTGCTTAAGGAAACTCTGGTTTGTATTTACTCGTTGTTTTGTCATTTAGTCCCAACACATGGCACTTCAAGAACAAAGATTCCCTCTGAATAAATTAGTTCACTTGGCAAATTTTGGAGAAACACGATGTTAAAACTAAATGGTAAAATTAAATCAAGTCTTTGAGTTGGTCTGTAACAGTCAGTGAATATGAAAATATCACCAAAAATATCTGAAAACAGTTAAATAGGTGAAAAATATAGTTAATCTCTTAGTTTAAAATGCCAAGTGAATGTTTCTCTTACAAAAGAAAAACAATTAATAAATACAGCATATTTAAACTACAAGTACTTTGAAAAATGACAACTAAGTTTTGCAAGTAAGACAAAAAGCAACATATACAAAATCAAGATAAATGGATTAAGATTCACTTCACTGCTAGGTTAAAAAAAAGTTATTGTAAATGAGACACAATCATCCACAAAGGATTTACTTTTTTCCCCGGTGATGTCTTAGATTTATTCTTGGCTTAGTGAAGTAAATATCTCTAGCAATATTTATAAAGAAAATAACATTTCTGGATGCTGGTAAAACCTTGCAATTACATGAAAATGTGTAAAATGTTAAATAATGGTGGCACATGCTGTTGGTGTAAAATGGGAATAACTGAAGCTTTAATGTAGCCAAATACAGGTTCAGACACTGGGAAATAAGAATGTAGGTCATACTTACAAGACGAGCTGCATTCTGGATTGCAGTGACATTGAGAAGGATTTAAGGGTCAAAATAGATAATGAAGAGTGAAATGCTGTAACTAAAAGGGTGAGCATAATCCTGGGATATGGGAGCAAGGAAATACCAAGCAGGAGAAAGGAGACTGCTTCATTAATGGCATTCACTGGAATGTACTATTGTTAAAGCACTTGTGTGTAGTCAAGATGTTTTCTCTTTAAAGTAACCCCCAAAAAGCTGGCAAGAGTTTTACATTATAGCCATGAAGGAATATTAAACAAATTCCTTTTATAGCACTCCTGTGAGTGTCTCAAAGTTTTTTATAATCAATCCATCAATCAATTAATAGTCCTGGTTTATAGGAAGATATGTGAGGAAGTGAATTAGACTTAATGGCCAGTACAAGTAAAAATATGATCTCATGGCTGAAGTCTGAAACCAGGAAGAGGAGACATTAATACAGTTAATTGCTAGAAGATGATACCTGGATGTATGTTGAAGGTCTTCAAGCTGGTAAGAATTTCAAACACAGCTGGCTATGCTTCTAAAATATACATTGTAGCCATATATTTTAGAGGCTTGAAACAGTGTGAGGTTTGGTTCTACAGCTTTGAAGTTAGATTAGTGGAATAAAATTGTCTATTTTATTTGCCTCAAAAAAATTCAAAGGAGAATTTAGTTGAGTATCCAGGGTATGGTCTAAGAAGTTCCTCCAAGAGCATCAAAAATCCAGCAAGCAACAAGCTGGTTCTTCCAGGAGATCCCAGTTGATGAGTAATATTTTCATGTAAATTTAAAGTGATAGAACTAAAGCATCTCATAATTTATGATCTAAGCCAAAGGAAAGCAAGACCTATGGTTTGTTGGGAGAGAAACCTACTCATCTCATTAGAAAAGATCATCACATGAAATAGCTGTTAAGCTTTTGAAGTTAACTGCTGTCCTCCTAAACTTACAAATGATCCTACATCTGCTATATCATTCTATTTCTGATTATGAATCTCTCCAGACCATCACAGACTATTATCTATAGTGTATTAGCTCTAATTGTTGAAATTTCAAAGTTAGCTTAAATGGAACCTTGTAAGTCAGATTTTCATTAGAATGAGAACTATTACAGTAGTTTGAGATAATCTACACACTTTTAGTAGTATGAATGAAAATTCTCTGACCAATTCTATATTTATTATATAGTTCAGCCCTTAGAAATGAACTTGTCTCCACATAAAATAGATTGGTCTTCAAAAGTGATCACCAGCTAGAAGACATTACAAACAAATGCTCCAAAAAGTGATTTTTTTTTTTTTTAATTTAGTTCTATAATTATATAGAACTAAAGCTCCAACTGCACTGCAGTTAATGTTTCTGCCAGGAAGATCATAATTATTTTTCTAATATCTCTATTTCTTTTTCCTTTTTTGTCATTTTTCTCATGTGTCCTATTTGTTACTCATGCAAATTTGATCTGGGCATAGGTCTGATTGTCTTATTTTTCATGTGATCTGTAAGATTCTTTGAGACAATGATTACATACAAAGAGAGCACCAGCTCACTATATCTCCTATCAATGTACTTTTCACATCTCCCACTAAACCATCAGAGACTGATCAAGCTGCAAACTACTTCTCTCTCTGTGATCTCTCTTTTCTGACTCCTCTCACAGATTTGCTGCACATAAGTTAAAGTGAAAATTTTACAAGAATGTTTTAAAAATATGTGTAGCTCCATGTGGTGGCTTCAAATTCCCAGAACAAATTATCATGCTTCTTTAGGAACTGTGAGCAACATCCCAAAAGGCTGCATAGTCTTCAGTGATATCTTGTAATAAAGATATATTGTTTTTTGGAACTTTGATGGTGGAGTAAATGAGTGCTTTTCCTACATAAAGTAGATGCCATCTTCTCTACACATTCAATTATTTATTTCTAACATACTTATCTCAAACAGGTAAGTAAGTGTTCATGCATTCAATGTCTCATTATAAGACATATCGCCTTTTACTTATTTGATTTTTATGGTTTTCCTTCATGTGTTTTCTGTAAAATAAATTATATCAAGTATTTTTTTTTCAAGTATTTGCACCGAGGGAGCCATGTGGTTGAAATTTGCATCTTTTAGGACTTTGCAAAGAGGCTCCAGCTTGTAAAATGGCCAACTTTTCTCTAGATTTTCATGCAAAACCTTAACCATTTTCTCATACTGTTCTGGCTCCTCTCTCTTTTCCCACTCATCAGAGAGAGAATTGGGGCAGAATCCTTTCTGCCCATTCGCTGCTATTTTGGTAGTCGAGATTGCTTTGCAAGGCCTTTCTTAGCAATGAGCTAAAGGTGCAGTATGTAACTGCAGATATGTAATTACTAGGGAATTTGAAATCCTATGAGACCTTTTATTCCGTTTTCATTTTGGAGAGGAAATAAACCAAGCTGACATCACCACTCATGCATATTCAATGACTCAGCGAACATCTTTGTTGAGACAATTATTCTGTCCATAGAATTTAGCTACCCCTACTTTGTGAAAGAACAGGATAAACAACTGGGTTACAGTGCTGAGAGAAAGAGGAGTTTGTAGCTTTTCCTTCAAGGCAGCTTATATTGCTGGCCAAGGGGAAGGAGATTCGAGTCTTTTTTGGATCAGTAGTCCAAATATGTTTGATTTAAAATATGTAATTACAGTGATAACTTCCATGCTTAAAAATCAGACTTGGCCCACTACAGACTGATGCCTTTAGCACTTAATGAAGGGATGTGAAAGAACATTCTTTTTTATAGCAGAAGATAACACCTATGAGCAGTCACTGCTTTTCCAAGTCTATAAAACCTGTAACTAAAGTGCTAAAAATAGCTCTGTCATGCAATATTATGCAAGTAGCAATTATCATGAAGGAATTTGATTATATTCATTCATATTAATGGAGCAGTTTTCATTTATAGGTTTGTAAACATTTCAAACTCCATTACCTAGCAGCATTTTTTCATTCTGTTGACAGAATATATTATCTTTTGTTTTATAGCCATAATGGTATGCAGAAAGCAAAGCAGACAAAAAATCAGTCTTCTATATAAAACTGAACTTGAACACTAGCAGAATAGAAAAAGGTTCTCCTCAAAGGTCACTACAATGGATCCAAAAGCTACTTGTCATCCTCAACCATCAGCTGAATCCGTCCTTCTAGAATGCTAGGAGTTCATTACCATGGAAACTACTTATCAAATTGGCAAAGTTAGGAATTTAAATTGTCTGTTTGAAGAATTTATTTAATTGCAAATGGAGACCTTTAAAAACCTAGCTCACTACGGAAGATACAGAAAATCTCTGGTGGGTACTACAGAACATGAAATTATTATGTAACAAAAGTGTAACTGAGAAGGATGAAGAGGGGAGAAGAAGGTAATTTCTCACAATGGGTCAAAAATGAATTTTATCTTAGTTCTGCAGTGGATTGAATTCCAGGACATAAGCAAAAAGTGCAAAAGTACTCTCAAGTGCTCCAGTCTGTAGTCTAAAATTTTAGATCTCTGTGGTGGAAGCAGAGCTGCAACAACAATAATCTTGTTACAGTGTATCCTGACTTTTAGTAAGTTTAGCAATGTAAATTCCCAATATTTTTCTCCAACATATCTCCTAAAGTAAAATAAATAAATAAATAAATAAATAAATAATAGTAATAATAATAGTAATAATAATAAAATAAATTAAAAAGAGATAAAAGAAAAGGTATTTAATATTAGATTGCTGTCGTGGTTTGAGCCCAGCACAACAACAAAGAAACAGTCCCATGGCCACTTACTCAACTTTCCCCACACACACACACACTCTGGAATCAGGAGGACAAAGCTCATGGGTTGAGACCAAGGACAAGGAGGGTTCTTCACTGATTAAGGTCCCAGGCAAAACAGACTCAACTTGGGGAAAAAATAATAATTTAATTTCACACTAATCAAACACACACAGGACACAGACAACACACAGAGCAGGGCCTGCATATGTTACCCCACTCTTCCCTTCTTCCCAGGCCCAAATCAGTTTGTTCCTGGTTTCTCTCCCTCCTTCCCCGCAGCAGCACAGGGGGACAGGGGATGGGGTTTAGAGTAGTTCACAGGCTGGTGGTTCCTGCTGCTCTTTTCTCCTCAGGAAGAAGAATTCCTTACAGTCCTTCCCTGCTTCCCCATGGGGTCCCTCTCATGGGAGAGAGTGCTCCACGAACCTCTCCTTCATGAATCCTTCCTGTGAGGTCTGGTGCAGCTCCAGCCTGGGCTTCCCACAGAGTCACGGGCTGCTTCGGGAACAGCCAACTGTCCTGGCGCTAGGGTCTTCCAAAGCTGCATAATCAGAGTCCACTGGTAGCAAATCCACTGGCCACAAAATCCGAGTCCACTGGCCCAGTTCACTCCTCCTGGCGCCTTCAGGGAATGTTCCACCATGTTCCTTCATGAGTGCAGGGGGACAGCTGCCATCTTGCCATGGGTTGCAGGGAAACTTCTGCTAGGGCACCTTCTTCTTCTTCACCAACCACCAGCACTGCTCTCTTTTCCCAGCACTGCTCTTCTCCCCCCAGGTGCTTCTCTCTCAGTTATTTCAGTTCTTTTGCATGTTGTCCCTCTAATGGCTCCTTGGCTGGGTTTGGAGCAGGGGGAGCTTTTCAGCTTCTCACTGGAGCCACTCCTGTGGCCCTTCCCCCGATACCAAAAAGCCACCATTGACTCTTTACTGATACCTGGAATTCAGGGGAAAAAAAATTTAAAAAATCATTTACAGACCAAAGTACAATTACGTGGTGTCAGACCCCAGTGCTTTCATGGCACAGAAAATGCCAGATAGTTCAATAATAACTAAGTGAAAGCTTATACTTTTATATAACCTGAGTAAAAATTTCCAGAGAGAAGTATTTCTGAATGAAATGTTCTTACCCTGTTTTAGGCTTTTATTCTGTGGTCTAAGCTCCTTAATCTAAATTATTACAGCAATTACTAATATAAAATTTTAGGCTTAAAGAATGGTCATACACATTAGTAAGCTACAACTAGTACAAGTAAAACTGTTGACAGCAAATTTTCTGTTCCTGTAATGTATCAAGGTTTAGGACTTGATCTCTGTATCTCTTGTATCTCTGAACAAATTCCTGTAACAAATTAATCTCTCCACAGTTAAGAATTTCTGAAAAAGCTGGCAAAAAATCTGGTTATGAATGCTGTTTTCAGATATGTGATAATTCTGCAGTACTGGTTTTAGTATTTTATGGCATGACTTGAGAATCTTCTAATTGATACTCAGATGGTTTTATTGTATTATTTTCATTAATCTAGAGGTTTCCAAAATCAGATTGAAAGAGCAACTAGTCAAATATTGGTGCTGGTTCCAGTTCCTTGAAACAAATAGGGAGCAGAGTCATCTGTAGGAGGAACCTGATATATACCACCAGTAAAGTAGCTAAGAACAGAATGGACCAAAAGGGAAGCGTAGCATTAAGAATGAGGGGATTAAAATCAGATGCTGATGTTCAGGAGAGAGGAAGAAAATAACCCAGTCTGCAGAGCAAGGGAATGAAAGAGAAGTCAGAATGGGTATGAAGGTATGTTGCTGATGGAAGAGAGACATTAATGGAAGAGGGCAAGAAACTAAGTGTGTCTACTGCATATGAATGCCAGTCTATCATATAGCACTTGAAATACATGACAAATGCTCTTCAAAAGAGATCAGCCTCCTAAAAAGGCAATGTGTGCATTCTTCTGCTGGAAGAACATGTTTAACAATATAGAAACACTGGATTGCACTAGAGACACTGTTCTAGGTGCTAGAGAGCTTTTCTATAACATTGACAGGAAAAGTGAGGACATTTGACAGACTGATAACATTAATTCTCTGACAGGAGAAACTAGAGTATCCTTTTGTTCATACAAAACAGTGTGTTCCCTGAATCAGTCTTTGATTGTGAGATATATATATCCCTGGAAGTGATCAAGGCCAAGTTGGATGGGGATCTGAGCAACCTGATCTAGTGGGAGGTGTCCCTGCTCATTCAGGGGGAGTTAGAACTGGATGATCTTTAAGGTCCCTTCCAACCCAAACCAGTCCATGATTCTATGAGTCTGTATGTTCTGCTATGAAGGAAGTTAATTCCATCCTAGCCAATTCCAGTACAGAGGGCAAAGACAATGTGAAGATGTTGTATTCCTAATAACTTCTATTTCAGGTGTCTTTGGCATCCTGTCATCTACTATAACTGATGTCCACACTGGGGACCTCCATTCTGTACAAGGAAGAGACTGTCTCCCCATCCTGCTAAAACAGTTTTGTAATGGAAACCTAATGAACAAAAACAATCTCTTTTCTTGTCCCTTAACTTTCAAGATGCTTTCTCCAGTGACAAAGTTACTCTGAGGTGTTTCCTATTCCCACGACAGGGGAGTGGAATTCACATTACTTCAATTACAAGGTGTCAGTTCTTAACAGCTAAATGTTATAACTGATGAGAAAGAAGGAATTTTTATTATTATTTTATTCTGGACTCTGCTCTAAAGATACATCCTGTATCTCTCCAAATATCATTAAATGATAATAAACTAAATAGCTCTTTATTTTCCTTACCCTACCTTCTACCCTGGTCCTTCATTACTTGTAAATCTCTGAAGTCACATGAGTCCATGTACAGATCTTTCATGAACGTTTCTTAAGTTTGCCTGTGTTTGACAATTGATCCCCTAACAATTACACTAGCTTTCAGTGTAATTACCACTTTCAGCTTGCTCTTACAGATACTCAGTATACCACTTAAATCTTCCAGGTGCATGTTTTTTAGATCCATTCAGAAGGTCTTTACTTAAGATCACATTTAATCATCCAATTATTTATTCTCAGGGGGAAAGTGCTAGGGATCAAGTAGTATACAGCGTGTGAATGTAATCCCTATTGAGTTTCCATTTTTCTATGATTTGAGTATTTATTAGTATTTCTTTGTTTAAGCTAGAAATTTGCATAATAATTTTCATGGATAAAAAGCCTCTCTTGTGAATCCCAAAGTATTTCTGCTTTCTTCTTCTTCTAGAAAAATTTTCCATGATACTGTTTTTCTCCACAAAGTGTAAGGAAGTAAACTTTTTTCTTCTGGATAAGAAGGCAGGACGGATCCCCTGAATTGAAGTTTTCAGTCTGTCCAGTAGGATCTAGGTATTACTTAAATCAGTTTTCCATTAAATCACTTTCGGAACAGGCATTTCACGTGATCTGAATTTATTTACCTTTTGGACAATAGTCATCTATATGAAATTGAAACTACAAAGCAGTGTATGCACATGGAGGAGTGGAGAAATGATTAGAGTATGCTCAAGACAAGACAATCCAATGCTGGAGTTCTAAATTATCTGATTATCTGCTGAATTCTAAATTCTACTTGTGATATTCTGAACCAGATTGCATTGATTCTGTGATACAGAAAAGGAATGGTTTCTGTGATACAGAAAAAGAATGGCTTCTTTCACGTATGGTTCTCTTCAATACTATAGTATTGGTGGTTTTTTTATAATTTATATTTAAGGGATGTTAACACAGGCTCTTAGAAAGACAATGACCCAATTCAGAGACAGCTGAACCTTTGTTTGCTGTGTTATGCCCCTGAGTATAATTGTCCAATCTTTTGCCTTTCCCAAGACAGAATTACATATTTCTACCTCTCTTACAGTGTGCCTCAGGTGTGTACTATTTACATCAAAGATGCTTGTTTGGTGTATTAACAGCTTTTCTTTTCTTTCCCGCAGAAGTTTTAATAGAAGTCAGTGTATGGTTATGAAAGTAACATCAGTTATGCAATAGGAACAAAGAAAAAAAAAAACAAAAACAAACAAACAAACAACAAACAAACAAATTTCAACCGAATTTCATTTTCCCAGTGTGACCACCATTTGGTCATACTTCAAACAGCATCACATGACAGCTTTCCTATACAGTTCTCTTATCCATCTTAGAGGTCTGTTATTAAACTATGTGGTAGTTCTTTTGATCTGATATGTTCCTAAAACTAATCTTGTCCTGGTATCATTTCCTAACAACCCTCAGAGGTTATAGAATAAATAATCTTGACCCATTCTTTTAATTCCAGCCCCCTTTTTTTTCTTTTTGCTGTTTATTACTTAAAGTAAACTACTTCTTTTTATGACAAGCCTTTTTGTTTCCATGAAACAGATAAAATTACTACTGAGAAGTTCTAATTTGCCTACATTCAAATGTTTCACCTACCCAAATCTTTTCCTACTTTTCCTACCACACACTACTTTCTCTAACCTTCCTGTCTTCTTGAATTCCACCGTACAAGATCCATTTACATCTCCATACACACAACAATTCCATGCTTTACCTACTTTTGAGGGTTTTACTACAGTTGATTACTTATCCATAGAAGAGTGGATAATGCATTTGTCTGAAACCCCTTTGACTACCACAAGTATCTCATAAACTTAGAGTCCCCTACCCTTTGCTCCAAACTTATGGCCATATATCTAAGCATGCAGAGACTGATGTTATGAAAGCCAAAGCCTACCTGTAAGTGAATATGGCACGTGATGTCAAAGGCAATAAGGGCTTGTGTTAATACATAAGTGACAAAAATAAAACTGAAGAACATGAGGGCCTTCTGCTGAATGGGGCAGGGAACCTAGTGGTGCAGATCATGAAAAAGGCTAAGGTTCTGAATACCTTCTTTGCTCCAGTATTTACTAGCAAGACCAGTCTTCAGAAATCACAGACTAAATAAAACATTATGCTTTACACCTGAAATTAAAACACAGAAAAATGTTGATGTTCTTTTTACTTCTTTCTTTTGAGACAGCTGTGTTGGATTATGACCTTTATCCTTCTTTTTATACAATACTTTTTCTTTGTCCAGTATGTATGTCTTGAGTGCAAGTATAGAAGAGTGACAAAGAACATAGAAGAGTGTTAAAGAAAAGAACATAGAAGGTGCAAGACCTGTAAAGTACAAAATACTGCATCCTGAGTCTCAAAACTTAACCATGGACCGTCTTTTTGTTTTTGTTTTTTTTTGGCTTTTATCTGTAGTTTAGATTTTTTTTTCCTTGTCCACTTTATTATACAGGTATGGGTTGCTTTAGGAGCAACTCTACATTTCCTTGCAATATATAGTGCTCTCTTTTTTTGTCTTCCCATATCTTAGCCACCCATAAGTGGAGATCCGGCCTCCGAAAGTACATCTCTCACTGAAATTGACTGTAATACAGAGACATAACAGAAGAAATAAAATTAAAATAAGGGAGAAACGGTGGCAATACTGCTGCTCAGGGGCTGCGGCTGGGACTTCATCCCGAGCTGCACGTGGGCCTGAGAGCTGCAGCCTAAGCCTGCACAGCAAGGAAGGCCAGTAACGATCGTCTGTGGGTCATTACCACGCCCATTGCCGCTGCTGCTGGTACAGGAGAGGAAGACAAAAGAGAGAGGAGAAGACAAGCCAAATAAAAGGAGCTGAGCTGAAAGCAGCCTTGGCTGAGACCTCCACAGGCCGTGACTTTGCCACCAGACCCGGGTCCAGTGAGGAAAACAGCGTCAGACCCCTCGCCTCTCCAGCGCTGCTGAGAGCATCGGAAGAAAGCTCTTAAGGGCCATAGCGGTGAGTGACCCTGCCGCCCGTGCTGTGCCCAGACTCCAAAAAGAGGGGTCCCCTGTGTCCCCAGGCACACGGCAGCTCGGCTGCCAGAGGCACCAGAAGGACAAAGAAAGCAGCTGCTGCAGCCGCCCCTGCTGTCCCCGCCGCTGGTGCCACCTGCGCTGGACCTGCCACCGCTGCCACAACTCGCCTCACCCCGGCTCCAGGAGGACATGAGCACAACATCCAAACCTTTCATCTCTAATGCCTTCTCCCCCCAGGGTGTGTCATTGGCCCCTACTCACGCACACCTTATCGACCTTATAGGGGAAAGGCTTCGGGCTCTCTCTACCGCCAAATATAATAGTCTTTCTTTACCAACTGGGTACATTTACATATCCAGTTTTCCCCAAACACACACTTCGAAAACTTTTACAGTAAAGTGGTATTTTAAACACAGAATATTTGTGTGTGTGTTTGTGTGTGTGCACTCCCGAGAGGAGCTTATCAATCAGTTCTATATCTAGTGGAAGCAAGCCAGTCCCAAGCTAGGGACAGACCCACCGAAATAATTCAGAAGGCTATCCTGAATATATAATTTGGTGTCAGAAAATCCTGATAAACAAACAGGGCAATTGTGCCCTGAGATAAGGCGGCTTCGACCCAAAACCGGGTTCGGACGGCAACATCGTATATACACAATACAATGGCAGCAGGTCTTTCAGATGCTATCAGATACTATTTCCGTTGAGAAACTGGGCGAAGTACCATCAAGAGCCAGCAGACATAAATCCCCAGTGAGCTCAGGCTGGCTTTGATTCCTGGAAACATTACACCAACCTCTCTTTTACCAGCATCCTGACAGATTTTTCCATTATATATACACTTTGATGATGAAATACATTTCTTAGATATGAATGTAGAAAGATCAAACTGTACAACCAGCATTGCACCCAGTCCACTTGCAAGTGAGACTGCAAATTAAGATAAAGCTGTAAGTCCTCCTCTTGAAGTTGTGCGGAAATATTCAGCAGAAGTAATGAGAATAGACTGTATCAATAGATATTTCCCTAAAAATTGACTTTGAAAAGAAAAGAGGAACATTGCCTTTCCTGTTCACTTTGTATTCAAAAGCTTTCCTGAAAGTTGTGGCAAGAAAGTGTCACAGGAGTGAACAAGCAAGGACATAAGTTGCTGCTGCAGCTGCTTCAAGGTGATCAGGATCACTTTCAGATGGAGTGACAGAATGAGATCTACTAGACTAAGAGACAAGTGCCAGCAGTTGAATCCTCACTGAAGTTAGGTAGCTTATATCCTCTATAAGGATTTATGGTTTTCTAAATATTTTATGCCTCTTAAATCTGAATTCCCATGCAAATCTCTGAGACTTAGGAGGATTTAACAATGATTAATGCAGAGATCGAGGAAACCTTTTCTGCCCCCAGCCTTTAAGCAATATACAAACCAAGCAACTTGCAGCTTAAGCAACATTCTATTCTTTACCTATAGTTAAATTCTTTATTTAGAGATAAGCTAGGATTTTTTAGAACAGATTTAAATTAATTTTGATTCGTCTATAACCATATTACTATAGAATAATTTGTGTTCAGGGGGAAGACTTTAAATAACAAAGACAATTAGCTGAAGTGGGATATGAAAGAAGCCTTTATCAGTACAGTAATTATATCAGGATGTTTGGAATGAAAATATAATACATATAAATTCTTATTGAGAAAATAATTAGTAGCTGTCTTCAACTGAGACTGCAGCTAACATAAATAAGGCCAGCTCTAGTGAAAAAAAAATTGAAAAGAATATTCCATATATGATCCTATTCTATTCTTATGAGTTTGAAACAAGATCCACAGTAACTCAGCAACAGAATTTGCTAAATGACCATGCATCTAATCACTCACAAGTACTTCTCACCTTTTACATCAGAAATGTCAATTTCTCTGATTCATTTAACTGAATGTAGAAGAATGTAGAAGAGATGAATCTAGATCTTAAAAGGCCTATCAGCAAAAAATGTCTACTGCATATTGATGATTTTTTTCATGGCTTACAGTACTAAAGAAATGTCTGACATATAAGTAACCAATATAGTTGATTGACAGACAGAGCTCCCTGTAGTATACCAGAAAAAAATTTGTTGTCACTGAGGTCTAAGATTCCGCATTTAGATTTATAAAAAGATGTGTAATATTTCAATACCGCTTAAATCACAAACCAAACATACTGTACTTATCTAAAGGCTTATGGGCATCCTGTTTGTTTTGGTTTCTTTGTTCCCCACAAAAGAACAACTAAGTTAGAATCAAAAAATCAATTCCCATTAGCCTTGTTTCAGGAGGTTGTATAAGAAACTGGTAGAGGAAAAGCAAAAAAAATTGACTTCACAAGGATGGTGCTCAAAGAGATGTGACATGCACACACAAAGGGTCATAAGTTTCCTGTAGAGAGTTATTTTTCAAGGCTATGAAATCTTGGTATTAAGTCTTCAAATCCCACTTAAAACAGCTTGAACTTGGTGCCTGGCTCTTACCATGAATGTCTGTAACAAGTTTTATACAACTGTGAAACTTGGAAGTCCCCTCTAAGTCCCCATGTTTGCAAAAGATTATTATGATAATGATGACTATGACTATTATTATTATTTTAAAAAATTTTAATACTAATTTTTAAAGACATCATGTTGCCTATGAGAAGAAGCCTGCTGGTGTTATATATCTTGCAAAACTCTTTTTTACCCTTGTCTTAAAAAAAAAAAAAGCATGACTTAATCTCTGAAGGACACCCACATCTTGGCATAACAGCTACTCCATTTCACAAGCTCTATGAGATGGAGCAGGGAGCAGATCAAGGAAAAGAAGCCATCTCAGAAAGAGGTTAGCTGCATTTAAGTGTCCAATTAATAGTAAAAATCACAGATTTTTACTTTTTTTCTCTCACTATAAAAATGACATGAGAAGTGTTAGCTTGTGAAATGCAGCAGAAACAGAACCTTTAAGCTTTGTCAGATTTCTGTATTGCAACCCTAAGAGGAACCAATACTAATAATTTTGGCTTAACATTTGTTTCTGAAAAATGAAAGAAGATTTCATTATTATACAAAGTATTTTCAGAGTAAGAAATTTTTTTTTTTACTTTGTGCTCATGCTAGAAAGCCCTAAAATGAAACATTATAAGCCCTTCTTCAGGAAGGAAGACCACTGAGTGATGGAAATGGTTTAACTGCTCTGTGCCTCTCAACCTAATTCTGTTCCATTTAGAGACATAGTTATTTGCAGGTAAACTGAAGTTGCCCTTTAGCTGAGACAATATTATTCTGCATATCCCAGTACTAAGCTCTGTGTTTGCATATGGTTTCACTCATCCTTCGTCTGTAATACATATAAGTCAAATTTGGATCTTTTGGCTCTTCACACCATGTCATTTAGTTTGCAATGCACAATTTGATACAAATAATCACAGGAGAAATTATTAAAAAATCTGATTTGAAATGTCTTCAACTAAAACTTGAACAAAGTTGTAATGAACACATAAAAAACTGGTATTAAAAACAGGCAGTCTTTTATTTTACAGGGCCGTTTTTTTCTGTGAGAACTCTTTATGGACTAAAAGTTTTGTAAATTGTTATTTTCAGAAAGTACATGCCCATGTACAAAATAACCCTCCACTTCATACTTCTGTATTGTAAAACAGCATTCTTTAAAAAATGTTCAAAATCTTTCAGAGAAGCAACAGATTTTGTTGTGGTTTTTTTTACCTCTATTTTATAACTTGGGTAAGTTACTTATCATGTTAGTGAACTGAGAACTTCTGTCTATTCTGGGAAAAGCCAGATTGCTTACAAATGATAATCTCATATAAAAGTACATAGTTTATTATGTATTTTGTTGTTTCATCCTTTACTGAAATGACATGATAAGCAACCCAGTTTAATGCAACAGTCATACTACAAATCATACTACTGTATGTGTTGATTATTGACATTTTCATTTCTAGAGCAGATTGGTCTTCAAATGTACTTCACTAACTGTATTCTTTTTTTAATTTCCCACACCCCACATGTACAGGGGTGCTGTAAGTCTGAATGTCTCCCTTGTAAGTTTTTAGTATAGGAGAAAAAGCCTGTAAGGAATGACTTTGTGGGATCTGTTATACAGTTCTAACAATATTGGTACTTCAGCACAAAATGCAGATACACTAGCAACCAGTTTTGATAGAACCATTTTGATTCTTTAAAGTAAACATAATGCAAAATCAATTTCAGGAATTTCAGCCTGACAGCATGTCCCAGAAATCTGAGCTGTGTAGCAGCATACATGTGCAATAATACACATTCACGTTCAGGGCATACAGAATGCAATTGTATGAAAGACTTAAGCAATGCTGTTGGTCTTGATTCCTTGTCTGGTTAAATGTTATATGACCTGAAGACAGTTTGCACAGGAAAGCCCAAAATTTGTCTACTACACATGCCACTGATGCTGACTGAAGAGAACAGCCTTTGTGATGATGGATCTCTCTGGTTCACTACCATGACATTTTTTCTGCAAGGAAAATTGAATCCTTAATAATTTAAGTAACTACATATTCTTCAGCTACATTAACTGTTTCAGGATATCATGTGCCGGGAAAAAAAAGTTTAAAGTTCTTAACAGTGAAACAAAAGGACATTGAAGTGTATGAGACTTCTGAAAGAAGTAGATACCGTGGTTGTAACTGTTCTGAACATAGTAGCACAAATGATGTGGCACAAATACTATATATTATAGATTAAGCACTACCAGCAGCTGCTCTTAAGGGTGCATCCAAAATAGTATTGCAAACTGAATATTTTTTCAGTTACTCACTGTTTTTTGAAGCATTCATTCATCAGCCCACTCTTTTTTTTAGGCAGAACATAGCCAAAATCTACTGCTGTGAAAGTGTCCTCAAGAAAACTTTTCTCAAAGGCGAGTTTACTTCTCTCTTACAAAAATGCTTATGCTCCATTTTTAAAAACTTCAGGGGAATAATAATTTTTTTAAAAAGAAAAAAAACCCCAAAACAATAAATAAAACAGCAACAAAACAACCAAACAGAAAAAAACCAACACAACAGTAAGATGACTGAAATTTCAGGGGAATTTTTAAGAAGTAATTTTCACTGTGGCTATTAATTTTTTACATGGCCAAATTGAAGGGATTCAGCTATGTGTTTTATGCATTTTTATTATGTGAATTTCTGATACAAATAGAGTATTTGGACTTGGTGCTGGGGAGAAAAAAATGCTTCTTAAACTTTTCTCTCAGACTTCAGAAATAGAAAATTATTTTCTAAGGCCCCAATTTAGGAAAGCAGTGAAACATGTTTGGATGTTTTGCTGCACTGAAGCCAAAGGCAGGAACAAATACAAATAAAATAGAAGTCCTTGAAAATATGTCCTTTTTCTTTATTGCTTACCAGAAATAGATTGCTCACCACCTATATTTGACAGGGTGGGTAACTGTAAATGTATTTAGATTTGATTATTTACAGACCCTATAAAGAATAGGACAACTGTTGACAAGATTGATCCAGTTTAAAACAAGTTCCAAAAGCAAAAAGCAATAAATCAAAGAAAGACATAAAATTGCATATTTCTTTAGAACTGGCACCATTTTATTCCTAGATTCCATACATTCTCAGCATGATTTCTGGACTATTTACTTGTATTCTAAATATTTATCTAATAACTGTAGACATACAATATTGGCTGTACCTAAAACATTAGTTAAGTGTCTTTTAAGACAAAATAATTACTTTTTTAGCGTAATTTGCCATTTAAAGACATTTCTACATACTGAATTAAAATAACTATTTAGCATGTCTGCCTGCAGAAAAATTTAATGGTGTAAAGTCTAACATCCCTATCACTTATTCTGGTAGAAAGAGTGTATGCTCACCGACTTAGGTAAATTTATGACTAATTTTCATCTGTGTTACTAAAATATGTTTCTATTTATAAACAATGTATAGTTTGTGCCAGCCATGCTATGGGTCTACAAAGTGCATTTTTCTCTAAAAAAACCCATGCAATTTCTGGTATGCTAGTGTAATTAGTTAAAATGTTAAGTGTAATATAATATATGTTTTAGCATTTTCAGTATGCACAAAGCTACAAATGTATATAAATTTCTGGGACAATAGATGCTTGGGCTCTTTTTTACGTTTGTCAAATTTTGTGCTTCTATTTATTGTTAATTTACAAAACTACTCATGCACTTTTAATTTATGGCTATTGGAAGGCTAAATTATTTGCAGATTAAAAATTTGCATTTTTTCTTATTCCTCCTTGCATCATCTTATTTTGTTTTGAATTTCATGCAATATTATGTTCAGCACCATACTACTATGAAAAACATATGACAGTAAGTAAAAGCTGTATTAAACCCAGTTATTTTAAAAATACTCCTTGAATAAAAATAAATTAGTTGTGCCATTAAATAAATATCTATATTTATATTTTATATTAATATTTACTGCAAGTTTAAACTTTGAAGTTTCATTTTTTAATGCTGAAGTGTGTAAATGAGAAGTAGAGAGGCACATTTTGAAGTAGAAAAGGAAGCAATTTATTGTCTACACAGAGCAGAAATTCTTGATGTCAAAATCATCATAACATTTTAATAATAATGCCATATGACAGAGTACATGTCAATAAATACAATTAATAATAACTAATAACTATCTCAAAGATAAAGCTGCCTTTCTGCATACTATCAACTATATGATTACTTCTAGAAGCAAATAATTTACATCTGAAAGTAACTTTATTAAGTGTTATTAATATAATAACAAAGCACAATTTTTTTTTCTAAGGAAAAATTTAAAATATTAAACATTCAACTACCTCTACAAATATACATATTTTTTATCCTTCTGGGTATGTTTAGTATTACAATAGTACAAATTCAAAACAGTTCTGTAATTGCAGAGTCCACATATTTCTACATCCAGTAAAAGCATTGCCCTAGCATAGAAATAAATTTGTATCTTCCTGTTAAAATTTCTGTTACAAAAAGGGATAACTTGCAGTGTGGAGTGAAAATTAATTTGCACCTCAACAGATGTACGTGAAGATAAAATTATCCATCTGTCAGGTAAGAAATTGCTTTAAAACAGAATTTTAAAACAGAATGAAAAGTGTTAACTTTCCTTAAACTTTCATCTACACCTTGTTTTTGTGGGGGAGTGTAGGCAATGAGGTCACTCAGCATATTTTAAGGGCCCCTTCACAAATCTTCACCATCCTACAAGGATTCTCGCCATATATGTAATAATCAGGATTATAATCAGACTTTATTTGCATAAGCATCTATGCAAAATGTAGACATGGGTGTTATTTCCTTTTGTTCATAGACTGCTCCTTTGCTACAAATTCTGTCATACTTTTATTAAATGTGTATTGGTACTGTTCATTCAAAGCAAACTTGTAAAAATGGAAAATTCTAGGTCTTGCCTTTTCAGAATTTTCTTGTCTGAAAGACTATTCATGACCAGGAAATAATTATAACACAATTTTCAATCATCTCTCTAAATGTTAATCTCTCAAGCTGTGTCTACAAGCTCAGAAATACTGTATCTCAAAAGCAAAAATTAAGCACAACCTCCTTAATTACAGAAGCATTTATGTAAATTTTGGTGAACTGTGAGTTGTTTCCAATAGAATGAAAATTAAAATGAAACCAGCAAACTTTGACGTCTCTCTCTTTCTGTCAAGGCAGATAGAATGAATACAAAGGGCTTCCTTTTCTTCCTAATTAGTCCTATCTAAATCAATAGTCAGCATCAAAGTTCTCTTGCTATGATCCTCTCACCAGCCCAGGCTCAGCATCTCCCCAGTGTATTGCTTGTTTGCTCTTTGTAAGTGTGGTTCCTTCTCTCCACAACACAGGAATCGTCAACCATCATTGTCTCCAGGGAGTCCACATTCCTGTGTGGTGCCACATCGCCTTGGCAGTGCAGTACTGCCTAAGTTTAGACTTAGGGATACACACCACACATACCACTTTAATAAAACAGTTTTGTTGCCCCTTTTAGTTATCTTTTAAACTGCAGCAATTAGCCATGTATGTTATTACTTACAGCAATAGTATTTGCATGTCCAAACTAGCTATCCTCTGAAGGGATGCAATTGTCAGTTTTGTGAAGGCATACCCAAGTTGCTCCAGTTGGCATCCTAACATTTCTTGGGTCCAGCTTGAGGAATCAGAAACTTGAAGCTGTCCAGATTCCCAGTTCTATGCATGAGATCTGGGATATCCAAAACAGCCTTCAGTCTGGGTTGCCCTCAAGGTATAGACGTGGGCATCCTAGGCTCCCCAATACTTTGACACAAAAGCTAACAGAGCACCAGTCAGCTTCATGTCACAACCTTGCTTGTATTCCAATGTAAAAAGTGTTAGAACAGAGAAGTATATACTTTGCAATAACATCTCTGACTTGAGAAAGGCCTGGGAGACTTGTAATAGGTCAGTATGTAGGCAGATTTCTCCAGTGACAGGGCTGCACAAAGACAAAGACAGGCACAGAGCCTGCAGGTAAATCAGAATGTCTAACTGGCAGAAACTCTCCCCCATCTTCTAGAGACCTCATATTTGATGTCCACATTGGAAACAAGGAATGTCAAACATCTCACTAGTCCCAGTGGTGAATGTCAGAATGAATGGGCAATAATAATAAGTCAAAGTACTACAGTTTGAGCTTAGTATGTTATTTGATGGACACACTACTGTGTTAATTTTATATTTATTTTAATTGTGTTTAAATTTACTTTTTTTATATAAAATAAGCTAAAAAGAAGAGAACCAAATGTTTCTTTGCCCAGACGGCTATACTTTGAACCATCAAATATATCAAATACTGCCTGGATTTGTGGGGTTTGCAGGCTGAGGAAAGCTGTGATATACAGGTTGGTCTCTTCCATTGTGTTTCTTCAGGACAAGCAGCCACTGTGACTTTTCTAGGTTCAATGCAAACTTCAAGGATTTCAGAAATCCCCATGCTAATCAGATTTCAGCTGTCATCTCTGAAGCCCAAAACCTTTCAGGAAGCTGAGCACTTGGGATGAGTTCCCAATGGTCTTGATTCTTAGGTAACTGTCTAGGGAACACTTCAGTGCTTTGAATGTTCTGGTGGCCTTCTTGGTGAAATTGTCCTGCAGTTATTGGCCCTGACAGTACCATTCAGCATCTGCAAGGACTTGGTGAATATGTTTTGCTTCTGAAATAGGTATTTGTGTCTTGAATATCTATCTTAATGAATTCTTCTTGGCCATGCTACTCACTGTCATATTTTGGCTTTGCCTTTGACTCCATGATCATAAATCCTCGTTATTAGAAGGAAAAAAAATTGTCTTGTGTAGAAACAGAAAGGAAGAGGTGTTGTATAGCTATTGTTGCACTCCTACACTGTCAGTAAAATGGCATCCCTTCTCCATGAAGAGAGACTATTCCTTTGAGGCTCAGAAATCTCAACTGTTAAAAAAAAATCAACCAACCAACCAACCAAAAAAAACCAACAACAAAACAACAACAAAAAAAAAGAACAAACAAAGCACCCATATACATGCCCAATTAATATATTTATGTAAACATACATATAAAGGGAGACCATATATGTAGTGGGAAAGGCAGAGAGAAGGATAATATATGCCACAAGAGAATTCTTGAGTACGTTAAAAATTATCCAAGACGTTTTCATTGACCTGCACAGGCAGAGCTTACACGAAGGTATTCACAAATTAAACCAAACCACACATACTAGAAAAGATGTTAGAGGTAAGATTTATGAAGCTCATAGCGAAAAAGCCTTTGCATCCAGAGCACTGGAAACCTAAAAATCACAAGAAGATACTTCAAACTTGTTTGCTTCATCAAGTACGCAGCAATGACTCTGTGCAGATAGTTTGGACAACATCATTCACCTCTGCATTCTTGATGTGAGAAAAGCAGTCAGGGTTCCATGGGGATCACAGGGGCTCTCATGTGTCCATCAGGGCAGGGCCTGGTAGCCAGGGCTCATCCCACCACCCTAGCCAGGAGCAGGGCAGCCCCAGGCAGCAGGCACCTCCCTGTGTACAGGAACAGGCCAAGGCCAGGAAGGGAGGTGATCCTGTGGGTACCCCTGGATTGGTGGTGCCCATGGCCAGGCAGGACAGGCCTGCAGGGACCTGAAGACATTGCTGAGGAAGGGTCTGATGGTCCTGAGGGGCTGAAATGGGGTCCTGGGCCATAGGCAGGATATGGGGAGCCTGGGGAGTGGACAGGGACAGGTAGGGCTGGTAGTGCCTCAGGGCCACGTAGTCAACATGGCAGTAAGGAGTTTAAAGAGTTCGCCATTATGGTGCCAGAATTGGAGGACAGATGAAGAAAGGTGGTACAATGTTTTATTCATCAGGGGTTTTTCCTGTTTCCTAGTTTTATGTCTTTGTGGTAAACAAGAGATGTTAACACTTCTACCATTGGCATTATTTAAAAAAAAAAAATGAAGTGATTTATTCACTAAGAGACAAGATTTTTGTTATTGTTGTTGATGTAAATAGTATCAAAAAATATTCCACAGCTTTTAGTGACAAAATATTTTATCTCTGGAAAGACATGTTGTTGAAATTTGGGATTCTTTTATGGGATGTAATGAATTCTGACAAAATTAAATCCCATATAAACTGTCATGCTTGGTTATTTGTTTTTGTTTTCAAATGATGTATTATTATAAATATTTCTATTTTAATATAATTTATTATTAATTGCAACAATATGTTATTCTTTCTCTTGGTACAAAGTGAAAAATTCTGGAACAAAATAATTTAAAGGGATTTTGTTTCTCCTTAGTACAGTGGCAGTAATTCTGTCAACATACACACAATGTCATATATCAAAATAAACATTTATGACAGATACATATGTATGTATAATAGAAAAATAATATTTCACTTTAATATACTGAAATAGATGCTGAAGTAATATTAACAAATGTGTGCAAATTAGTATTTTCAATATCATATAATCATAGGGGTTGGAAGAGACCTCTGAAGATCATCAAGTCCAACCTCCCTGCTGCAGCAGGAACACCTAGGGCAGATCACACAGGAACATATCCAGATGGGTCTTGAAAGTCTCCAGAAAAGGAGACTCCACAACCTCCCTGGGAAGCCTGTTTCAGGGCTTGGTCATCCTCACAGTAAAGAAGTTTTTCATCTTGTTGAGGTGGAACTTCCTGTGTTGTAGCTTGGTGCAGTTTCCCCTCATCCTATCACACGGCACCACTGAAAAGAGACTGGCCCATTCTTGACATCCACCTTTCAGATATTTATAGACATTTTTAAGGTCCCCCCCTTAGTCCTCTCAAGACTAAACAGCCCCAGAACAATAGAAAAAAAGAAGTCCTAATAAGGACAAAATAAAACACAGAAATTAAGAAAAGGGAAAAAATGTGATGATGTAATAAAGAGGAACTGCAGCGAAACATCTGCTTAAATATAAGCAGCTCTTCACAAGGGAGAGGCAGAAAAAACTAAAGGACCAGGAGAAAAAATATTGGATACTTGGATGTTCTTTTTCTCTCTTCCATATATATTATGTTTCTGTAAATTGCTCATAAACAGTTTGGTTTCTCTTCCCTTGAAAACTGTTCATTTTGAACTTTGAAACTCCAAACTGGAATAAAAAGTATTTTCAAAAAGTTATTTGGAAATAGAAAATAAGCATTTGGATGATGATATGCTATGTACTAACTCACATATAACTTTGAAAAAATAAAATATTTTCAGTGAAACAATACCATGTAATAAATAATTTATATGGCAAATTATGAAAAAAAATTTTAATAAAGTTGAAACATATTGGTTTAGACTATTTTGTTTCAGCTGAGATGGCAAATTAAAACAAAATATTTATTAATTTTCTTTTTTAAATGTGAAGTAAACCTACTTCTGCCCATGAAATATTTTATTTTACTCAATCAGCATTTCATAATGGAAAAGATGTTTCATCTAAATGTTTCTGAGCGGATGTCATGCTGCATGAGAGAGGGGATGTAGCTTGCATTCAAATGGTAAAATTATCATCGAGCATATAGACAGGCATAGGGCTATCCTTGATAACCACTTCAGTTATGGGTATGAAAAATTACATGTATTTAGACCAATATAAGCATATTAATTTAAAGGTCATGCTACACTTGTGGTTTTCAAGTCACAGTCCATGGATCCTCAGCTACCGCTGAACATCATTTGAGGTTTCTTCAACAAATAGCTGGGAAGAATACATCTGTATTTAATAGGCTTACATTTATAAGGATCTAACCAGCATAAAAATATTATAGGGATTTAGAAACTGAAAATGTTTGTAAACTTACTATCTATGCTGTGTCACAGTGACAAGATGTCTTTCACTGAGAAGCATGGAATAGCGGCACACACACAGATCACTACTGCATTATCCATAGTATCCCACAGAGGAGGTTTTTCCCCGATAGTTTTACACTATAAGGTAAAAGGTTTGTACCATCATGATCTTCTATACATAAATAAGTTTAGCAAATTATATCATGTACTTAAACACAATTATTAATAGAGAAAGGAAGAACAAACAAACAAACAAAAATAACAACTCCCCCTCCAAAAAACCAAACCAAACCAAACCAAAACAAACAAACAAAGAAAAGCAAAAGAGTGGGGAAGACCTGTTCACAAAAGCATGTAAAGATAGGACAAGGGGTAATGGTTTTAAGCTAGAGAAGGGTAGGTTTAGGTTGGACATTAGGAAAAAGTTCTTTAGTGTGAAGGTGGTGGATCACTGGAAAGGGTTGGCTAGAAAGGTGGTGGAGGCCCCAACCCTGGAGATATTCAAGGTCAGGCTTGTTGGGACTCTGAGCAATCTGTTCAAGTGTGAGATGTCCCTGCTTATTATAGGGGGTTGGACTAGATGACCTTTATATGTCCCTTCCAACCCAAGATATTCTATGATTCTATGATTCTATATTTCTAATTCCCCAAATATAAGACCAAAAAATGGGATGTTCCTGATATACTGAAATAACGAAATATACTGCTGCTGACTAAAATAATTTCATTCATCCTGTGTGGAATTTCTTGCCTTTATATAACACAGAATAATGAGAGTCATAATAGAAACTAGAAACAGAGGGAAATACAAGATATAAATAACAGATCCAATAAAACTCAAGGTTGCCATGAGCAAGCAAAACATTATATTCCTGTATACAGCTCCATTAAGGCAACCAAGGTGCCAGAAATCATCACTATTTGTGGAATTACAACCTGACTCAGAGGAAAATTTTCTTAAATGGGACTACACAAGTACTGACTTTAAAAGGGTTACTCACATGAATCAGCAGAGTATCATTTGTCCCACAGCACAGCTGGCAGAAAATTCACCTCTCAGGAAACAACTGCTGCCAACTTCAACTTATTACTGAAAACTGTGCTAATTATCTACATACTATTATCTCTTCTGTCTTTCTTTTATCTTCATGTATGGCCTGCAGGAACTGCAGCATTAACAGGCTTTACAGTGAATCTATATTTCATTTTCTAAAGGTGTTAGACCAGTGTTTAGATGAAAAGCATATTGTTCACTACTACTTACTAACTCTGTAGAGGAAGCAGCAGTGATTGAGCTTCTTGGCCTGTGTCTATCCTAAAATTGTATGTCCTTTATTACATGGCAGCTCTGGGAAGTTACTGTCCTAAATTTGCACAGAGCAGACTGAAGGGCCTTTCTAAGTCTATACTAAACTTAAGCAGTCATCAAGTTTTTTGATAAGCCAAACGATTAAATCTTGTGTCATGTACTGCTTGCTTGTATTAAATCAGATCTTGGCAACAGTCCTGGATCAACAGCAAAAGTCCCATATGGATTTCTGATTCTTCTTTCTGAAATTTAGTAACCTGAAAAACAATACAGCTGACTTGTACTGATCATATTTTGAGTTCGTCATATTTTTTCCTTCTATCAGTAGTCTACTCATCTTTTCCTTGTGCTGTGCCCACACAACCTGTTAATCCATCTGGTCTCTTTCTGCATCTATTGCTTTACTTGCCTAACGTTCAGTAGCTCTTTATCTGTGAATGAAGTCTGCTGCCTTCATCCTACCAAGCCTGCAAACCCCTACCCTAACTTGTTCTTCTTATCACAATCCTCCTCTATTTAAGATAAGTCAGTAAGGTTGAGTTAGCTAATACTCTGTTACTCAAATGGCTCACATATATAATTGCCCTTGCAAGGCTGAAACTAAAATACTCCCCAGAGCTTCCCCACAATCTTCTGCTGGGCCCTATGAGACACCTTTATGCTCTTTTACTGCCTATCTCCTTCAATTTAAGAATACTCTCAGGCCTCCTTTCCTCCTGCCTGAAAGTACAGGTACTCCTCCAATTTCTTCATGTTGGATCTCTGTATGCACCACACGTCTCATCTATTCCCTGTCCTAGACCCCTGTATTCCCTTTCACCTACCCTTATTTATTCATCCAATAGATTTCCACTCCCCTCTCTGCACATTTACCAGAAACAACATGTATTCCTATGGCACACTTCCCTAATCTGTCTGTATCTTCTCTACACATTGCATAGTCCCAATTATTTTTCATTTATAGCAGGACTCCTAGTTTTTTCTATCTACTTTTCTCTACTCCAGTCACAGCAACACAGAATCACAGGATGCTTGAGGTTAAAAGGTATCTCTGGAAATCTAGTCCAATCCCTCTTCTCAAAGCAGAGTCAACTAGAGCAAGTTGCTCAGGGCTATGTCCCATCAGATGGACAGAAATAGAGACATTGCAGTCTCTCTGGACAACCTGACACATTGTTTAATCACTCTTACAGCAAAAATGTTTTTTCTTTTATATAAAATTCATGTCTTCTATAGAAATCTGTGTCCACTGCCTCTACCTCTGTCACTATTTACCAACTAGAAAATTCTGCCTCTGTCACCTTTATGTGTGTGTGTGTCTCTCTCTCACATACCCCTGCACATATTTATACATATTAATAAGCACCTTCTCTTCTTTATTCTGAACAGTCCCAGCTTTTTCTCATATGTCAGTCTCTCCAACTAAATCTTCTTCATGGCACTCCACTGGTCCCGCTCAAGTACATCCATGTCTCCACAGAATCACATGGTTGCAGAATAATTTAGATTGGAAGGCACCTCTTGAGATCTCCTTGTCTGACCTCTAACCTGACCCTGCTTCCCAGCTGGGATCACCTAAACAGGCTGCTTTCTTGTACTGGGAAGCCTAGAACTGGACCAAACACTCCAAATGCGGCCTCACCAGAGCTGAGCAAAATGTGAGGATCACCTCCCTTAAGCAACTGGCAATGACAGCCCAAGATGCTTGCTGTCATCACTGGAAAGACACATTTCTGGGTCGAGTTCAACTTGACGCCCAGGCTTTTTTTTGCAAAGCTTCTTGCCAGCTAGCCAGCCCTCAGCATTTACCAGTGTGTGGAGTTACTCCTCCCTACACTAGAGATTCTCATTTCACCTCCATGTCTCTTTATCCCACCTTTTCTTCTACTATTATAATTTTAAAAACATATACGAGTGTAATCCATGAGGGGAGATAAGTAGTTAGACACACATATGCTGGAAGCTATGATCCCCTTGCTAGATCAGGAGGTCATCAGGTACTATGGTAGCTGAGCTAAGAAGACAAGAGAGTTCCCTCCTGATTTTCCAGGAGTTCTTTCAGGCTGTGGACATTGATGTCCATAGTTGTCTGTGATGTTGCAATTCCTCAGAAGCTGCAGTTGAAACTGCAAATATTAAATAATTTCTAAGATGGATCACAACGTAGTTTCAGGTCTTGTGCCACTGACTGTCCTTAGCTTGTGAGGTGTCTTTCTGACACAATACCATTAATAGTTTCACTATGACATTGTTACTGCAGAGGCAACTGGGACAAGGCAATAAGAGTATTATTTTCTAGGCAAGTGGTCAGAAGAACAACTCAGAACAATTCATTAGAAATCCTGTGTGGAGACAAGACTGAGGTCACTGAACTACAAAGTCACCATGCTGCTTCTAAATATATTTGCATGTTTCTATTGTCAACTCATTTTCTGAAAGGTAGTCTGCAATTTCTAACTTTATTTTGTTCCATATACCAATACTAATCACAATACTAGCTATCAGACATTTCTGCTGAGAACAAACAAAAACCATAAACAAACAAAGAAACAAATAACCATATGTTCCTCAGCTGAACTCCAAGTGTGGGAACATCATCTTTCTTCATTCCAATGGATTTCAAGTGTACCTTGACAATAGTTTGCTTTCAAGACTAGCTTCTCACTATGGACTATTCTTTTGTGTATTTCCAGCTGATCAAGCATCACAAACCAAAACAAAACTGCAAAACTTACAAGTGTCAAAAGTGAAATTAGTCACAGGTAACACATGCACGTGTGTATGTTTGTGTGTGTGTGTGTATACATGTTTCTAAAATGCTGGAAGAAGTAATGAGTTTTATTTGGCCTGAGTAAATTTTTTCAGTATCTCAAGAGATTATGTCGCTTAGTCTGTATTTGCATTGCCAGCTTTCCATTTTCTGTTTTTGTTTTTCATGAGCAAGAAGCACAGTAAATGTTCAGGTTCAGCAGCAGTAGGTGCTATGTGAAAACAGTGATTAATACCCATGGGTACCTAAAAGGTTATGTTTCTATACAGACTGCATTACATTAAAAGCACTGGTAAAGCAAAACCCTTTTTGTGCTAAAATATAAGAGAAGGGAGATCTAAAACCGCAACACAGGCACAAACTCACTGTCCAAAGTGAAATTCCAAGTGTAATTAGAAAGGCTGTGGAATTGGTCAGTCACTCTTTTGAGAGGTGGCTTTAAGTGAAACAACCAAGGAGGGTCAGATACCAGCAGGGAGTATAAAAATGCACACAGTACACGTGCATCCATGGGAGCGGTGACCTTGAGAATAATGAGACACAACTCTGAAAACAGGTTAAAGAGAAAACCTTTGGATCAGAGTTTGAAATGCCATCAAAACCACAGGCAAGAAACGTGTTGCCAGCTGTGGTATTCTCTTGTGTGTAGGGAAGCAAGACTTTGAAAATTCTTTGTAAATGCATAGAGTTACATTAGGACTCCTGACTGTTATCTGAGTCCCTCTTGGCAACTGATCAGCTGCTTGAGTCAAAGAAACTTTAAAGTCACAGTTAAATTTAGACAAAGCAGAGAAGATTAAATTCAATGTAACTTAGAACAGGACAGTAAAAACAAGTTCAAACCAAAATATTATTTATTATCTGCCAGGAAAACACAACACTGTTTGATCTTCAGGACTCCAATCATTAGAATCTAAAATTGTAACACGTAGCATCACACAGAAACGATTTGAAAAAAGTAGATGTGAGTCTATGGAATCCTGTGTTTATTATTATGATAGCAACAAGTGTTGTATTTGTTTAGAAAATGATTGGGTCAGGTGAAACTTGTATACAGTGAAGACCTTTGGTTTTCTCATGAAAGGTCACTACAGAAGACACTGCAACAAACAGTTACTGCTTAGAGGTCTGGATGACTCAAGTTCCTGAAACAATTTGAAAGTAACATAATGATTTCCTGATGGCATGTAACAGAAATATTTATAATTTCCCCAAAACTTTAGGGTGCCAATCATGTTGCTATTGATGGATCAGTGTAGTAATCTGTAGGTGCTTCACTAATTAAAACAGTAATGTCACAATGTCAAATTTTAGAAGAAAAGCCAAACATATAAGTAATATTTTTTTTAAAAAAAAAAGGAGTCAGCATTAAACTTTCAGTAAGTTTATAATTCCATGTGTTTCAAAATTTTCTTCTTTATTTCACAGTATTTGTATTTCATTACTTTGCTTCTACAAAGCAGAATAAGGTCACTATTTTGTTCTTCCATGAGAATACAGTTCAATTGTTAAAAAAGGACAAAGTTTATTTCCCTCCATATATCCTAAATATGTTCATGTTAAAGTGATTATTTTCTAAGCTATTTATTTTACACCTACAGCAAAAGGACACTTGTATCTTAATTAAAACATTATACATGGTACTGCCAACCTTGCTTCAGTCTGGCAGTTTTATTGTGTTAATCTAAAGCTTCACCAACAAGCAATAAATTTCTTCCAAGTTCTCAAAAAATGCAATAAGAAATAAACTTTTTTCTAGACTGTAATGTGTTTTCAACCTATTAATGAGAACATGCTTTATAATTTGAAGGCAACTGGATGTTCAGTCCGTCTTCAAACATATGCAATGTGTTTATTTACTGTGATAATAGATAGGAGAGATAAGATGATAAGGTTTCAGACAGGAAATATTGTAACCTGGTAGAAATGGGAACATTCTTTCCAGTAAGAAAGCACTGAATGATAAGACAGAGTCTTTAGTGTGGTGTTGCCCTACGTAAATATAACATGTGCCTGTCAATTTTACCTTTCTTCTTATAAGCACAATTAGACTTTTAACTGTTGAGTGTTTGCTTTCAGGTTTTCTCTGACAACCTATTGAGAAATTTAATGAAATAAATATGTCTTAAATTAACTGGCCATTTTTTATGCATTCTATTAGCAGGGAGTTTGGACGTGGTAAGATATGGATTGGAAAGACCACAGAGAGTGTGGAAAACAGGCTAAGCTACCAAGCTCAAAAGTTAGTGATTAAAGGCTCGAAGACTAATTTGTCAGAAAATCACAAGTAAAGTTTCTTGGATGTTGATGCTGGATCTAATGTTGTTTGGTACTCAATAAACATTCTGAGTAATGGGAGTTCACCCTCACCAAGTTTGCAGATGACACCAAACTGGGAGGAGAGGTTATGTGGAGGGCTGGCCTTGGCTGGCCACCAGGTACCCACCAACCCACTCTTTCATCCCACCTCCATCAGCAGGACAAGGGGAGAAAATACAACAAAAAGCTTGTGACTCAGAGTAAGAGCTGAAAGATTACTTAACAATTACTGTCACAAGCAAAACAGATTCAGCTTGAGGAAATTACTTTAATTTATTGCCAATGAGTTGGAACAGAGTAGGATAGTGAGAAATACAAACAAAACGAAAAGTATACTTCTTCCACATCTCCTTTCTTCCCAAGTTCAACTTGATTCCTAACATTTCTACATTCTCCCCTTCTGAGCAGCATAGGGAAACATGGAAAGGGGGAGATTGTGGTCAGTTCATAGCACTTTGTCTCTGCTGCTCCTTCCTCCTCACACTCTTCCTCTGCTTCATTTTAGGGTCCTTCCCATGGGATACAGTTCTTCATTAACTTCTCCCACATGGGTCCTTTCCATGGAGTACAAACTTCCAGAAACAGACTGCTCCAGCTTGAGTCCCTCATGGGCCACAGTTCCTGCCAGGAGCCTGTACCAGCGTGGGGTCTCCATGGGCTACAGATCCCTTCAGGTTATGTCCATCTGCTGCATCATGGGATGCTCCACAGTCTGCAGTGGCGCTATCTGTTCTGGTGCGGTTCTCCATGGGCTGCAGGGGAACAACCTGTGTTACCATGGTCTTCTCCATGGGCTGCAGGGAAATCTTTGCTCCAGTACCTGGAGTAATTCCTTGCCCTCCTTTTACACCGACCTTGGTGTCTGCATAGTTGTTTCATATTTTTTCACTCCCCCCTTACAGAGACTGCAAAGCATTTTCACCATTCCTTAAATATATTTTCATAGAGATGCTGCCAGTGTCATTTACTGACTCAGCTTTGGCCAGTGGTGGCTCTGTCTTGGACCCACCTGAAACTGGCCCTGTCTGACACAAGGGCAACTTCTATTATCTTCTCACTGAATTCACTTCTGCAGCACACTCCTGGTCACCAAAAACTTGCTGTGTAAATGCAGTAAAGGATAGTATGTCAGAAGGAAGAGCCACTGTACAGGGGAATCTTGAAAGGCTAAAAGACTGGACCAGCAATAATTGAATGGGATTTAACAATGCTACATGTGAAGTCCTGCACCTCAGACGGAATAATCTAAAGTAGCAGTAAAGGCTGGGGTCTGTCTGGGAAGGGGCAGCTCTGCTGGAAAGTTATTCATGCACAGCAAGCACGTTTCAGTGGTACTCTGAAGTCCTATACTGGGAGTTTCAAAGTGTATATGCTTGTTCTTGGTATACCAAAAATTACGTTTGACATCAACAGCATTGCTAACTGTTAGTCATTCCAGCAAGTGGAAAATGTCAGTATCTCTTGAGTTAAATTATTGTACTTTTGGCAATATCACAAACAAAACTGTGGCATTACATGTGTAAACTTGGAAGTAATGCCTTCTGAGTACTCTCATCTGAAAGGGAAAAACAAAAACAACAAAAAAATGAGTGGGACGACGAGCACAAGAAAGGGAAAGAGAAGCACTTGCACAAAATAGTAATAGATTTACAACATTCACTCCCTGTGTTGCATAATCTAAATGCAAACGGTGCAAAATATGGACAAACAATATGCCACTTTGGAGACTTAGTTGAATAGATGAGAAATTCTGTGGATCTGGCTTAAGTATCTTACCATATCACTTAATGTCTTTACAAACAAAATGAGGTTTGACATTGCTGTCTGAACCAAGCCAAATAGTCAGCTAACCTTGTAAATCACAATTTCTTTTGTGACCTGGAGCAGACAATCCTTAATTAATAGAATTAGGGATAGCTCAACAAGGTATAATAGCTTTGATTCGCAAGGAACGAAAGGTGAATGACAAAAGATTTGGATATCCAGTTTAGTTTTTTCAAAGTTCCAAATACAAAATATTCAAATTACACAAACTTCCTTTACTGCTTTCACTATCCCTTCAAAACCAGCAACAAAACAACTCAGAAAGCTGAAAGTAAGACGTGCCCTTGTGGTGGGTTGAACTTGTCTGGTTGACAGGCCCACACTCAGTTGCTCTTTCACTTCTCCTTCTCAACAGACAGGGAGAGAAAATAAAATAGAAAAGTTTGTAGTTTGAGATAGTGGCAGTTTTGTAAGAAAAGCAAACTTTGCATGTGGATGCAAATCAAAAAGAGAAATTAATTTCCAACAACCATCAGCAGGCAGATGCCTGGACACTTCCTGGAAAGCAGGTCCCCAGCACACATAACAATTGTTTGGGAAGACAAATGCCTTAACTATGAATGCCCTCCTGCCTACTCCCCCTTTCTCTTAGATTTTATTGCTGAGCTGCATGGTATCATATGGTATTAGACAACCCTTTGATCAGTTGATGTCAGCTGTCCTGCTCTATCCCCTCCCAGTCTCTTGCCCACCCCTGGCCCACAGGCCTTTGGAAGAATTGTTTTGGAGAGAAAGGCTTGATGCTGTGCAAGCACTGCATGGCAACAGCCAAAAACACTGGTGCAGTATCAAAATTGTTTTAGCCACAAATGCAGAGCACAGCACCATACAGGTTGCTATGAGGAAAGCTAACTCCATCCCAGACAGGTAAATACAGCGTTAAACTATCTTTCCTTCTTTCATCTGTCACTTTCCCTCCAGGGTGGCTTATTTTCAGTCCTTTAAGTAGTCATATGTAGCATTCAAAATAATTAATTTTTAATTTTGTGAATTACATATTTCTTACAATTAATCTATGGTTTTCCTGAGCATTAGCAGATCTGACTAAAATAAATTAAATGGAAAATGTTTGCCACAGCGACATCTGGGTATGGTTTTGTGTTCCTTTGTCAATTCTCATAATTTTTTTATTATAAATCACAGTTTTAAGTAGAAATTCTATGAGATTAATGAGTATGAGCATAAATATTGATAATGGTTCTATATTAGGACACAAGATTATCTTTTAGGCATTGCAAGGCCATCTCTGGTTTGGCCATGGCATTACTGATACAGAAATATGCATCCTTTTTTCTACAAGTGGGCTCAAAAATTTACCAATTTCCACTGGGAAACACTCAAGCACTGTAACACATTAGTGAAAGTTTTCCTTCTGTGACAGGGTGACACACTTATTGGATGAGAGAAGGGCTGTGGTTGTTGTATACTTTGACTTTAGCAAGGCCTTTGACAAGGTCTCCCACAGCAGTGTCCTAGAGAAGCTGGCTGCTCATGGCTTGGATGCACATACGCTTAGCTGGATAAAAATTGGTTGGATGGCTGAGTTGTGTTCAAAGGAGTTAAATCCATTTGGTGGCTGGTCATGGGTGGTGTTCCCCAGGGCCCAGGGCTGGGGCTGCTCCTGTTTAACATCTTTATTGATTACTTGAATGAGGGGATAGAGTGCACCCTCAGCAAGTTTGCAGATGACACTAAGCTGGGTGGAAGTGTTGATCTGCTTGAGGGTAGGGAGTCTCTGCAGAGGGATCTAGACAGGCTTGGCAGATGGGCCAAGGCTAATGGCATGAGTTTCAATAAGGCCAAATGTCGACTCCTGCACTTTTGCCACAAAATCTCCAGGCAGAGCTACAGGCTTGGGGAGGAGTGGCTGGAGAGCTGCCCAGTAGAGAGGGACCTGGGGGTGCTGACTGACAGCCAGCTGAACATGAGCCAGCAGTGTGCCCAGGTGGACAAGAAGGCCAACACCATCCTGGCCTGCATCAGGAATAGTATGACCAGCAGGACCAGGTGATCTTGCCCCTACACTCAGCCTTGGTGAGGCTGCACCTCGAACACAGTGTGCAATTTTGGGCATCACAGTATACGAAGGACATTGAAGTGCTGGAAAGGGTGCAGAGAAGGGCAACTAGGCTGATTTGGGGTCTGGAGAACAGGTCTTATGAGGAGAGGTTGAGGGACCTCGGGCTGTTCAGCCTGGAGAAGAGAAGGCTGATGAAAGACCTCATTGGTCTCTACAACTACCTGAATGGAGGGTGTAGTGAGGTGGGGGTTGGCCTCTTCTGCCCAGTGATTAGTGATAGCACAAGAAGAGATGAGGTCAAGTTGCACCAGGAGAGGTCCAGATTGTATATTTGGAAAATTTTATTCACAGAAAGAGTGGTGAGGCATTGGAATAGGCTGCCCATTGGAATAGGGTGGTGGCGGAGGCTTTCACAAAACATACCTTTACTTAAAATTGAGTAAGATTATAAAGCTTGTCAAAAGGAAACACAGAACAATATCACTCTCAAAGCAACAAATTTCAACTAGCAGAACTTAGCAAAATGGTACTCTCAAAACAATAGGTTTCAATGGGAAAACTTAGCAAAATTAG
The DNA here is from genome assembly GCF_020740795.1 of Apus apus. Taxonomy (NCBI): domain Eukaryota; kingdom Metazoa; phylum Chordata; class Aves; order Apodiformes; family Apodidae; genus Apus; species Apus apus. The sequence continues at coordinate 101,067,377 of NC_067283.1, forward strand.
AAATTGTGTTACCCCTATGTGCTGAGAATAAGGTTAGAAACAAAGATAGAGAGAGACAGAGAGACAAACAGATAGACAGAGAGAGACAGAGACAAGAGGCATACATAGAGACAAAGAAAGAGGGGATAAGAAAGATATCACCACTCTTGGATCCAGTTAAAAGCTCCCTTGATTCAAGTGGCCGAGGCTGAGCCATCAGGTAGAGACAATAGATGCACCTCTGTGATCAACATATGAAAAATCTGATGTAAGACCTGAGAGCAGAGAGAGCAAAGGAGAAGAGCTGAGCTAAAGAGGTATGGAACAGTGCCAGAATGGAGATTCCAAGGTTAGTGAGAAAGAAGGGAAAGGATGTGCCCAAGAAGTTCCCCTGTAGCCCATGGTAAGATGGCAGGCTGTCCCCCTGCACTCATGGAAGAACATTGCAGAGCATCTACTGAAGGCACCAGGAGGGGCGAATGTGGACCTGCAGCCCATGGACTTGGATCTGCAGCCGTGGAGGACCCTGCACCGGGGGATATGACTGTTCCCAAAGCAGCCCATGACTCTGTGGGAAGCCCACGCTGGAGCAGTCTGTTCCTGAGGGACTGCACATTGTGGGGAGGACTCATTTTGGAGAGGTTCAGGAAGGACTCTCTCCTATGGAAGAGACCTCATGGAGAAAGAGGGAAGGACTGTAAGAAATCCTTCTCCCTGAGGAGGAAGGAGCAGCAGGAAACAACAGCCTGTGAACTGACTCTAAACACAATCCCATGTCCCTCTCTGCTGCTGGAGCTAGTAATTTAGGCCCAAGAAGAGGGGAGAGGTGGGGTTAAAATATTAAAGCATTGTTCTTTGTTTTGTCTGTGTCCCATGTAATAAATTAAATTATTATTTTTTCCCCAAGTTGAGTTTGTTTTGCCCGTGAACATAAATGGTGAGTGAAACTCTCCTTGTTCTTTGTCTCAACCCACAAGCTTCTAGTTGGCCTTTTTCCTCCCTGTCCCAGTAGGTATGTGTTTGTGGGGCAGGGGGTGAGTGAGCTGCCATGTGGTTTATTATTTGTAGTGGAGTTAGGTCCAAACCACGACATCTAAATACAGCCACTATTCGAAAATGCAAAAGGAAATTAAAAAAACTCATTGAAAATACAAGTTCATCAGAATACTTTCCTGCAGAATATTTTCCTGCTGACCAAACCTGACATTAAAAAAACAAAAATAAAAACAGTCCTTGTTCATTAAGGATCAAATTGACTTTAAATCAGGCCTGAAAAGTTTATATTTTAAAATTCCCTATAACAGCAAATATAATAAAAATAATCATAAAGTCTAATTAAGAAAATTTTAAATTAAATGGACACTGGTGAACCTGACTTCAAAACTTATTTAGGTTGTATTTCCTAAACTTTCTAGACTCCCTGTTTCTCCGTAAGTGTAGTGGCTTGATAGGATACCAAATATCTAGACATTTTTGGAGCCACAGATAACCGGTGGAAACTGTTTTGTGAAAGTTAGCTTTGGAGGAACTCTAGCTGGATTTAGGCTACTTGATACAGTCAAGCTGCTTCAGACAAGGACAAAAGCTTGGTTTCAATGGTTTCAACTCAGGCTTTCATATATTTTCTATATTCTTCACTGTGGACTTGGGAAATGAGCCATATATTTCAGGACAACAGATTGACATTTAATTTTGTAATACTGAGAACTGTAGGCAATGATCTTGAACCTGCCTTCCCTGGGTAATCCAAAAACTCCCAGATATTGATAATGCCACAGTTTGTTTTTATAAAGCTGCCCTTAGAGAGCTATTGCTCAAAGTCACAAATCTTCAACTCCCTCAACATCCTTCACCTGACCACTTCTGCAGAACAGGCTTGCCCTAGAGGTAAATACCCTATGATTTCATGTTCCTCAACAAATCACTAATGAAACTAGCAGGAAAGGAGTCTTATGTTTCTCTTAAAGTTCAGTTGCTCCAGTAACTATCACATTAGTATGAAGCAGCTAGATTTAGAAAAGCCATTTTCTCAAAATTCCCCAATCAGATTGTAAAGACATTAGAATTACAGGCATTTTTGTATTACATATTTGTTTTCCTGATGTTTTTTCCACAGACAGATAGAAGGGTAATCTTAAGGTTATAGAAACATAGAAATTATATGAGATTGGTTTGCAGAAGAAAGAATTATATTTAAAACCTCTTCCAAAATTACAATTGCGTGACTGATAGTCATATAACTGCCAAAACTCTTTCTGAATCTTAAACTCTCAGCTTTAGGACTTACTGATCTGAGGGCATGCAGGAAGTGGGAGAGGAGTCCAACAACAATAACAAATATGTTAGGGTTTTTTTTATTTTTCATGTCTTAGTAGTTTCATACTTACTTGTTCACTTGCTACAGAATGAGGAGAGCAGAAGTCCTAATTTCCTTGAAGATCTCATTCAGGGTAGACTTCCTGCACACACTGTTCCCCCTGAGGCCATGCTATTGATTTATGTAAAGGCACTAGGATATTTCTTGTGCTAAACATCAATCATTACCTATTCTGATATCTTAGTTGCTGATTTTTAAAAGGATTTAATTGAGATCTCTGTATGGTTCCTGACTCCCTTTACTCAGTTGCCACAGTTGGTTGAGAACCCCTGTGAGATAAAGTAGCTCACAGTAGTTCACAACTCCAGATAATTTTAATTTATATGTGCCAAAGCTTACTTCACTTGCCACTGTGTCAGCTTTTCACAGAACTTAACATAAATCAATGTTTCTCACAGTTCTCCCTGACCTCATTTATCTGAATATCATTGCTTTATCTGGAGCTCTTATAATGTGCATTCAAGTTCCTTTCCAGATTATTAACATATGAAGTAAACAAACAAACAAAAACAAAAACAAAAAAACTCAAACACCTTGCTTTTAGATTTGGTCCCAGTGACACAGGTGGTATAACCTTATGCTCTGCATTCTGTTACTCAGGCAAGATATGATCAAAAAGTACATTGTCTCCTCTGAGGACAATTTAGCATCTGCAGATTTCAGGTTGGGATTTTGGTAAAAGTCTTTAGAAATGAACATTAATTGCTAGCTAATTCCCCTTAATTACCTTCTTTTTTATACATAGAAAGAATTCTGAGAGATTATGGAATCAATGTAATTGTCTCATACTCTATTCTACTTCTTCTTTCAGCTGGACCCAACAATCTTGCCATCCATATAGAAAATGTTAATGGGTGTATTAAAGCAAAGGCTCTTGTGCTAACATAGTGCAGTAAAGTACTTATCACCTATGTAATGGAAGCATTTTACTATAAAGAATTTTGTTGACATTTACCAGATTATGTTTCCTAGGGAACTTGAAAATCAGTGTTTTGCATTATTATGAATCTGTAATGCATTATGTAAGAGCCATAAAAAGTGGTGTTGAGAAAGAAAATAAAGTTATTCAATGATATTAAAATTAATACGTATGTTCATATTCATTTGTACTGCGGGTAATCAATGAATGCTGAAAGATGACCAGAGAAGGTGTTTTTACTAAAGAATTGGATTTCCAATGTCTGTGTTTCATCTGCTAATCCAGGCAGTTTATCATATCAATCAATACAAGTTTTATACTGTGTCAATGCTTACTTTATTTAGAAATAACAGGAATGTTAAACATGGGCTTTGTTTCCTGTGTTTGGTCATGCTTCCTATTGTGACTTCAAAAATTTCATGTAACTTTTTAATAGAATCCTCCTTATGGTTAGCTATCAATAAATATGAAGGTATTAAATCAAAAGGGGCACCATTGCTTCAATAGTTTCAACATTGCCAACAGGAAAAGAACATCCCCATTCCTTTCTTTGGCTTAAAAGTTACATTTGGAACAACAATAACTAATCAGGCCAAAGACAACCTAGTTTTATTAATATTAATGAAAGAATGACAGTGATATGTCATCAAAGAGATTTCATTACCAATATACATTGCCATTCTTGGTACTTTCCCACTATTGTGTGGCATTTTGCTTTATAAACACTCACAGGGAGGGCCAGAGGAACCTGTCACAGAGCAAAACATTGGCTTTTGGTTAGGTTACAGAATTTTCTTCTTCTGAGTAACTGACTACAGCTACAAAATTAATAATTAGCGGGAATGGAGAAGAACCTTTCCTCCCCACATAGAATCTGTGTTTTACTGATCTGCAGTCAATACGTTTCCCAGTTCTGGAAAAATAAATAAACTTTCCCTCTTCCATCCATGGCCATATGTGACTTTTGACACAATCTCCCAATCATACTGAAAAAACAAATTTACATCTTCTGTGTCATGTCTTTGGATTAAATGTAATTACACAAAAACCTACTCTTATGAAATTAGTATTTTTGTTGTAGAACACCCAACTCTGATTCAACAGGACTATATTTTCTAAAGTGAATATTCCACGATTGCAGAAGTAGGAGGAGAAAAAAGACTTCAGATTTTCTAATGTATCTTCTAGTTTAAACCTTCTTCTTGCAGCAGTTGGGATGGGATAATGAGGATAAAATTCCATTTGTCAAGAAAATATTTATTAAGCACTTTTTTGGAAATGTTTAATTTATCAGTGCTCTGGAGGTGTATTGGTTATTCAACATCACAGCCAAGTAATTCTAGGTAAAATGGGAGTGGAAACACTGTTGAAAGTTTTCAGTAAGCAAAAAACAACATTACTGGGATAAATGGTTAAATATAAAATTATATTTTATTATATCCATTCAAAAAGTGAAAATTGTATCCTGTAGAAGTATTTTAATAGATCTGGAATAAGTAATTTATTGCAGGAAGATGCCTGAAGGCAGCATCTTAAAAGGAGACCAAAAAAAATGTTTAGTCCAACTTCTCTGCGTCTTCTAGAAGTCCCACCCACTTCACCCCTTCCCATCCCTCCCATCCACCACCCTTCATGGCTGGTGCTGGTGGAGAACTGGAGGCAAGGAAATAAGCTCAGATTAGCCTCCCACATACCTTCATAATTTTCAAAATAAGACACTAGTAGTGTCTTGAGGAGGTTAAGGGATGATTATCTCCAAAGAACAAAGTGATGATACTTGTTTCTGCTTCCAACTTTTGGCAGCCAGCAATGCAGTCCAGACAGACAGATGACCAAAAAACCCAACAAAAAAAAAAAACCTCAAAATATCTGCTGCTAATTTCTAAAAGAGAACACATTAGAAGCTGTTATCCACACACATGGATGGATCATAGTATTCCATCATATATTTAACAATTTATCACCAATACATACAAATTTTTGAAAGATAATTTGCAAATATTTTGCGTAATTGCTAATCTGCTTATTCTGTGTCTTGGAAGTAGAGGTTATCATATGTTTTAATTTCGAAAAAACTTTCAAAGAGCTGGAAGTTAATTACAAATAAGGACTGGTGTGCTTGAAAATATGAGCTACATTCATTTGAAAGGGGAGAAGTAGTTTGAAATCCATTAGAAAATGAATTTGCTGCCATCCTCCAGTGAACAGACTATGATCCAATAACTGGTACATGGCAATGACCGAAACATTGCTGATAACAGTTTTTAGCTGCATCATGGTCTGGAATTGTACTGTTTCCATAAACTTTCTCCATTTGATAATTAATGTTTGTTTTCCAAATACAGGAACATCATCTAGAACTCAGAAGATTTTATGAAGTTTACACTGCGAAGCCTCTGTCCATTATATCTGAGAGGTCATGGTAAGGAACCTCATGGTGAGGTTCCCGCTAATTGGAAAAAAGGTCACATAGCCCCTATTTTTAAAAAGGTGAAAAGGAAGACCTGGGGAACTACAGGCCAGTCAGTCTCTCCTCTGTGCCTGGAAAATCTGATAAGGCATGTGGAAAATAAGGAGGTGATTAGTGACAGCCAGCATGGCTTCACTAGGGGCAAATCAGGCCTGACTGATTTGGTGACCTTCTGTGACAAGGCTACAGTGATGATGGATAGTGGCAGAGCAACTGACATCACCTCCAAACTGACAAGACATGGATTTGACAGATGGACCGCTCAGTGGATAAGTAATTGTCTGGATGGCCACACCCAGAGAGTTGCGGTCAATGGTTCAGTATCTAAGTGGAGGCAAGGGACAAGTGGCGTTCCTCAGGGTTCAGTATTGGGATTAGTACTGTTTAACATTTTTGTTGGAGACATGGACTATGGGATTGAGTGTATCCTCAACAAGTTTGCTGTGTGGAGCAGTTGCCACCCTAGAGGGAAAGGATGCCATCCAGAGGGACCTTGACAGGCTGGAGAGGTGGGCCAATGCCAGCCTCATGAAGTTCAACAGGACCAAGTGCAAGGTCCTGAGTGTGGGTTGGCGCAACAATAGGTATAAATACAGGCCAGGGGAAGAATAGAAAGTGCAGAGGAAAAGGACCTGGGGGTGGTAGTAGATGAGAAGCTCAGCATGAGCTGCCAGTGTGCGCTCACAGCCTAGAGGACCAACCGCATCCTGGGCTGCATCAAAAGAAGTATGGTCAGCAGGGTGAGGGAGGTGATTCTGCCCCTCAGTTCTGCTCTTATGAGACTGCTCCTGGAATACCATGTACAGTTCTGGAGCCCTCATCACAGGAAAGACATGGAGCTGTTGGAGTATCCCGAGAAGAGCCACAAAGATGATCAAAGGGCTGGAGCACCTCTGCTATGAAAACAGGCTGAGAAAGTTGGGGCTCTGGAGAAGTGAAGGCTCCAGGGAGATCTTGTAGCAGCCTTCTGGTACCTGAAGGGGGTATATAGGAAAGACAGAGAGGGGCTTGTCACCAGAGAGGATAGTGATAGGACAAGGGGTAATGGTTTTAAACTGAAAGAGGGTAGATTTAGGTTAGACATCAGGAAGAAATTCTTCACCATGAGAGTAGTAAAGTGCTGGAATAGGTTGCTTAGGGAGGTTGTTGATGCCCCCTCCCTGGAGGTGTTCAAGGCCAGGTTGGGTGGGCCTTTGTGCAACCTGGTCTAGTGTGAGGTGTCCCTGCTCGTAGCAGGGAGGTTGGAACCTGATGATCTTTAAGGTTCCTTCCAACCTTAACCATTCTGATTCTATATCCAGGACTGCAACACAGATTATTTAATATATTTATATTATTTCAAATCCCAGGGCCTACTTTATACATTATTCAGAATAGAACAAAATACTTTATCTCAAAAACCCACTTGTTCTTCTTGAATAATGGAGGGAGTTTTCCAGTTGGAAAAAAAAAAGGATGGAATCTAGTAAACTGAAGCAAACTGCCTCTGGGAAAAAAAGAATACTTTTTGGCATGGCTTCCTATTAGCAAACTCATTCAAAGGCAAATAATAAAAATACGGGCCATACAGACAATTCCACACTGGGATAAATCCAAGTTGCATTTTTTTCAGTTTGATACAACATAATACCTTGTCCTTTCAGCCCTAAGAGGACTAATGCCTACTCAAAGTTGCAATTATTTGCGTTACGATGAATGAGCTATTGGCCTCAGTGTAACTCATATAGATGGGAATCAAATCATGAAGACCATCACCACAGCTGGTATTAATTAAGGATAATATAGAGAAGATTAAGTAATGTGAGATATTTGTGCTGCTGTTGCTGTACTATCTTGTAGATAGATGACTGGCTACCTTTTCATTACTCAGATAAGAAGAATTACACAATAAATTGAAAGAATAATAACCTCACCATATAACATACTTTGTGTGCATTCAAACATTACCTAAAGCAAAATCTTCAGTGTCACCCAGGAGCTGTCTTAAAAAATCATTGACAGATGACAGCAAATGATCTCAGCAGTCAACATCTGTAGTGATTAATTTCTTCAGCTTTGCCTCAGAAAGCTATTTTCTGTAATTACACTAAATACACAAAGTTTTTAAAGCCTGAAACATCATCATGTGTATTGTACATGTAGGTCCCAGTTGTTCCCTTTGACACTTTTGCTTTGGAATCAGTGGAAATTCTGTGAATAAAAGGAAAATTAAAGATGATATCTTAATTATGAATCTGGCACAACGAGTGTGTGAACTGCTATTTCCAGAATTCCTTAATGTTGTCAGAAGACACTGGGGATTCAACAGCTCATTTCTACCTTTCTTCTTTTGCAGCAACCTATCTCTTAACAAACCTAAGTAATTTTCTTTCCTAACTAGTCTGTGTTGAATTTCCAAAGGTTTTATTAAATCCAAATGGATCTTTCCTTGGAAAGAGTTTTAAACAATTTCCAGACCCCTTCACCCTTAAACACATATGCACATATATATGCTTTATCTACATGAACAGCCCAGCTTAGTTCATGGCCAGAGTCTTAAAACATGAGGAGGAGTTGGCTTTCTTCCCCACAGTAGTCTCCATGATATAATTTGGGATTAAGGCCAAGGGACCAGTTCACCAGAACCATTGCACCGTGTCACCAGTGATTCTTAAGAGCCATACGAATGCAGGTAAGTGCATTAAGAGGCCAAGGAGGTGTATTTCAGCAGACATGAGGTGGTGGACAAGGCTCCATGAGGTCACCAGAATCAGGATTCCTCCCTTTCACTCAACTTCTGATTTCTGATATGAGTAGCTTCATATCTCTGTATCTCTGTTGTCATATTTAGATAAATCATGCACCTTTTTCTTTTCGGTCATTCAAACTTAGATTGCAAAGTAGCAAGCCAAAAATATATCACGTCAAGCTTAACTGAACCTTTATCTCAGCCTGAATGCATTCTTTCAGTATTAATATTATGCAGCAAAAATGGAAAGCTTGGTAGATTTCAATATTTTCTATAGAAGACTTATATTTTCTGTTTTGTACATTAAACTTTTTTTAAGGTGAGAAACAACAGAACAAAAGGTAAGAGGGAAAGGACTCGATTTGACCTGCAACCCACTGACTGTCAGAATTTCAAGTTGTTCTTCACATTATTTCCAGACTCACTAGTGATTTTCCTGACTTATGCAGCAGTAATAAATATTGGTTTGCTGTAGTCTTTTCCCCATGACTGACTGTAGGTCCCTTTCAACTCTTATTCTGCAAGTTAAGCAGTTTGTCTGAGGTGATGTGAAGTCTCTAGCTCTTTTACGATGTGGAACCTCCCTTTATAGCTCTTTCACTGTTGGAAGAAAGGGGCTAGATGAGGTAATAAGGAAGTATGAGTATTTTAATAACTGAATAATTATTACTAGCATAGCTGGCAAAACGTATCTCTCTGAAGGCTTTGGGAAAAACATTAAAAGACTATGTGCAAGAGTAGCCAATATTAAGTGTTAGGACTCTACAAAATAATTTTGATAATAAAATAAAAAGGCACTTTGGGGTGTGGATGAAAACAGAGCTTCATAAACAAAATAAATTGCCACTTCCTTAAATTGCTGAATTAAAAAAAAAAAAAAAAAAAAGACAAAAACCCCACAGAATAATAAGGAAAGGAAAACATACTTGATTTAATATATTGTCATTTTGTATAACTTAGAAATATTGAAGTAATAAACTTGAGATGGGAAATTAGGTAATATTTATTGTACAGTTACTGTTTTGTTCACAAGAGAACTTTCAGACATACGTTTTAAAAATATGACATAGTTAATAACTGCTAGGGTTTTGTTACCCTTGTTAATTTTGGTAATTAAAGTTTATTTCCTGAGACATAAAACAATACCTTTGCAATGCAAAAATAACTTCCACATAAACGGTCATGAATCACAATTAAATCAGGTAGCTTTTCCAGAAGAAAATTTGTCATTACAGAGAAAGAAAGCACAGGTGCTACACTATACATTTCTTAGAAAGTACAAGAAGGTTTAAACTTTCCCATGTTTCTATTAATCCCATTCAATCTTTTTATACCCCAGATTCAGGTTGTGCTGGATGTAAATTTGTAATTAAATATTTGTGCCAATTAAGTGCAATAACAAATTCTATCATAAATTGGAACGAAATCTATCTCCAGCAACTCTGCTATGATTCTAAAAGTTCTAGTGAATGAAGAACTGGGTTCTAGTATATCTGCCCTGATCAAGAGGAAATCACTTATTTCCTTATCCTCAGAACTGTGACTGCAATGCACTTTACTGAAGAGAAAATCACTTATATATCAGATTATAAATTCTAGTTTAGTCTCTCATTCTCTTCTTGTTAAGACAGCTACCAGTTTTTTTCTTCACTTCCATAAACACAGGCCCCTGAGTGCTTCAGTTCACAATTCCCACTTTCCAAGACTCTTTAAAGATCAACATAATCTTAGATTTTAGTTGAATCTCCTTTAATAAATCTAGATCTATGGAAAGAAAGAAGAAATAGAATTAGCAGCAAGGGATTAAGAACAATTTAGCTTCTGTCCCTGCTTATAATTCTCACTGGTAAGGGATGTCATCTGTAGAAGGAAGGAACTTTTTTCCCTAACAGTCCAGGGCTGCTCTCAATGAATTTGTCCTTTTGTTACTTTTTATCCAATATAAACTAAACAGTTCAGAACTGATATACTGAAGTGACCATCAAACTGCTTTCCTAGGTAGCTACATCAACTATTTTGCACAAAGAGTACAAAACAGATTTCAGATGCAGTTGGGCATGGTACTGCCAAGGCTTTAAGATTAAATTTGCTATTGAATATGTTGCAATTGTTAAAAAATGAACATTGGGCATAATACAATAACAATGCCTAAAACAACACAGTAATTACACTGATGGATTGCAGAGCTCTTCTTAACAGATGTAACATATAAAAAACTATACTCAGAGGGCATTGTTTGAGTTGAAAATTACAGAAATTGATCATATGTATTACACCCCACAAAATAAATCAGATTCTTTGTATTAAACTTTAGCATAGACCTCTCTAACTTCATGTTTTGCAATCTGTGATATATTAAGACAGATTTAAATAGAGTTTAACAATATCACAATGTGACAGACTCTGATCAGATAAAGAGCTTCACAAGAATCCCATTTTAAGCTTGAGGAGTTTTATTTATACTTTCAGTGTAACTTTCATCAACTATTTCTTCATTTTATTTCAAAATAACCCAAACACGTTCCTTCCGACTGCAGCCATTTGATGAGTCACATAATCTTCCTCATCATCTTATCTCTAATACAAACTTAAACTGATGACTAGTTATTAGTGGTACTCCTAGGGTATTGATTCAAAGATTTATAAGGTTTAATGTCTTTATTAGTGGCTTGCATGATGGGGTGGCATGCACCCTCAGCAAGATTGCAGATGATAGCAAGCTGGGATGGGAGTGGTCCATAGAGGGCAGGGCTGCCTTTCAGACAGACTGTAAAAATGGGCTGGCAGAAACCTCAAGTAGGTCAATGAAGGCAAAGGTAAAGTCTAGCATTCCTGATGCACAAGTTGAACATGTGTGAGGAACACATCACTGCAGCAAAGACAGCCTCCTGCATCTTGGGGTCTACTGGTTAGAGCACAGCCACTGAAGGATTAAGTAACCCTAAGTAACCTGAACTAAACTGGGCCTACTCTGGCTAGGGCTTTGCCTCATATGACCTTTTTATGTTGTCTCTGTGGCATGCAATTTTTTGCTATAGGTCAAAGTGAACACAGCGTATGGTTTGACCTAAGAAATTAGCTGTTTGTAAAAACAAAAACAAAAACCCCACCAAAACAAAAAACCCAAAGCAAAACAAAATAGAACCAAACAAAAACAAAACAAAAAACCCCTCAAACAAACCAACCAAAACAAAACACACCCCTAATCAAAAGACAATAAATAGTAATTTTTAGTCCAATTACCAATCCTTTTAGCAAAAACGATAAAAAAAAGAAGGAAATTAATGGGGCTGTTGATCCAATACAAACTATTTTACGACTTTATGACAACCTCTGTGATTAAGCTGGATGTGAAATCAACCGTATAAAAGCAGAGGTATTAATTCATCAAATATTATCTGCATTATTCCTCTGTTCCTGGGTCTTTGGTGCCATGTAAAGGACCTGTCTGTGAAGTTTGTTGATATGTGGATGTTTGCAAGAAATAAATGCACAGTGTAAAATTTTTTTCAATGGGGTAGTTTGAAACTTTTTCATGAACAGGAGATTGAATAAGGTAATTACTATATTGCCAAATTAATGATGGCATGCCAGAATAAGGAGGAATCACCTGGCTTTCTTGGTTACCTTCCTGATACGGCAGTGATAAGTTTTCTCTGTGTTAGTTGTCATGCACAGAAACACCATCGTTTTGCATCTTTAGAAAATGTGAGACAATGAACTAAGTGTATATCATTGTAATGTTATAGAAGGCGAAGCATAAAGAAATTATATATATTAAGCCCATAAGAAAGTCAATGTAATCAGAAAGCCATAATTTTAGTGTTTTACTAAAAGGTAATCTCTTCTCCTCCTAAGATACATTTAACATAGGAACTGAAAGGAGGAGTCTTGAGAATTACTGAGACCATTAAGGATATTGGCTATGTACTCACGCAGAGTTGTCAGAAGAAAGGAACATAGAAAACAGGATTTCAGCAACATACGTAGACAATATTATGTGAAATACACACAAAATAGTTTGGCTATCAGTTTTTAAAATGGTGTATCTTGACCTTCATCTATATTTCTATATTTAAAGAAGGAAGCAATAAATATGCTATGCCATCAGTTACTCTGGTCATTCGTCATTTGTAAATTATTTTGACTTTCTGCTTGAGTACAGGGACAGTTACTGGTTTTGCTTGCAGGGATTGATTTCAAATAAGATAAATTAAATTTTAGGAATGTCAGAACTGCTGTAAAAAGCTAGAACATATATCCTATATAGTCCTGTGATTACTTTTTATGCCTTAGCCATACTTTTTGGGACCTTATGTTAGCAAGATAATTTAAGAAACCAATCTGTAGACTAAAACACTGGTAAAACAGACTAAGAAAAGAGCATTTCCCTAAAAGTACAGTTCCTTTGGCTTTTGCTTCTATTTATGAATAAGACAACAACAGAATTGGCAAATTATTTTGTTTTATTTCCACTATAAAATACATTTTTCTTGATGTAAGTGGAAAAATGTTCAAGTTTGCAATCTTTGACTAATTCTAGTATTAATTTCTACTCTCTGTCTATGGAAATACTGATGTAATAAATAAATAAATAAAAAATCCCAACTGAGCCATAAACACAAAATAAATCAAAAGCAAAAAAGCCTAAGAAGTTTTTTTTAGATTTTAAGCCTTTGATTTAAAAGTATTGGAGAAATTCAATTGGCCTATTATTGCATTAAAGTTGAAGGAAAAATTCAGTTTCTGTAGTAGAAAATAGATAAATTTATTTTTTTCACTAAGATAATTTTTTTTTCTCACTCTCTCCTACCTATGGTCAAACTTTGACTGACACCTAAATAGCATTATTCTTTGCTCTTCCCTTCTCAGCCTTGCCACTGCAGCTCCTGAGGTGACCAGGATAGTTCCCCGGTAATACTTGCCCAGGATTCTTTACTTTGGCTTGCAGACTTCATTGAGTTAAATTGCTTTTATATGCAAAAATTCTCAACCTCACTCTTCATGAAACTTTGCCATTCATGAGACTGGAACAAGAAATATATGTCAGCCACCCAATTAGTCTCCTGTAATGCACTTTTCAATTGCAATGTTATTGTAACAGCTCGTTGCAGAGTTAATGGTGCTGATTGCAGCATGCAGAAGCACATAACTAAGAAAGGATTCTCTTCTCCAAAAGTGGATACTTCAGTATTCCTTCATGTGGAGCTTGTTTTCTGTATATTACAAATTCATCCTTCTAATCCAGATTGAAAATTCCTCACAAAATTCTGTCATTTACTAAAATTTGTAAAAGTAAATATTATCTACAAGGTACACTTGCAGTAGTAAATCTGAAGGCCCTGAATCTCACATAAACCTTGGCCACATCAAAATATGTGGAGAGCTCTGAAACATTAGTACCATAATAAAGTTAGTCCTCAAAAAGCTTTAAACTCTGGTAGTGAATATCTCATATCTGGTAGACTAGTTCCTAAGACAAGCAATCTCACTTTCATGACATAGTTGAAATTGGTCCAACTGATAGACGAAATATCGGAATGAAAGAGATTTCCACAACAGCATAATAAATGAAGATTGATAGGACCTCAACAGCAGTACAGTCAAAACAAAAGTATTGCAAAATAATGGGTTAGGAGAAATTAAGAGTAATAACAACTTAACAGAGTAGCAGCCTTTTTTCTTTTTGATTAATAATTAGCAAAAAAACCCATACATAGAGTAAGAAGAAAAATTAAAACAACATTTACCCTCATAAAGACGCTTCCTTCAATAAATAAAGAATTTAAGTCATATCACGTTTGTTCTAATCTAGAACAGCTATGGAACTTCATTCAGAAAATACAGACTTCTTAATAAGACTGTAATGATATTTTCCCAACTGACAGCTGGGCTGTGTAATTTAGCTCAATGGTGCTTGTAAAATTATTTAAGGTACTGAGGTGCTACAGTAACATTATATCTCAAGTTTGTAATTTGTATTTGTCTAAGCTAGTGTTTTGCATAATTTCACAGAATAAAGAATATCTTGCTACATTATTTGTTTGTTTTGTAATTGCATTTTATTTCATATGAAAATGTTAGGTGTTTCTTTTATTCTCCATGAGGAAGGAAAACAGGTCCTCTCCACCTATACATTGATTAAAGTATTTTACATCTATTAAAGTATTTATTAAGTTACCTTATTCCTTATTTAAGTTTCATCTTTTCATACAATAATTTTAGCTGTACTTCCAGAGCTGCAGAAGACAAAAATGGTTCCAACTAGGGCCAGACCCTCTTCTTTTTTTCCCACTCACTTGTAATTGCTTAGAGCTACTTTTCAGCCCTTATCAAGGTGCAGGCAGATATCACAGTGTCCTAGAGGCTACATTAACTAAGGTTATCCATGATCCTTTACAGATAATTTCCTATCCATCTTTCCAGCTGCTGACTGGAAAGAGGGCAAGATGGACATCCTCACCTAAAAATAATTAAATAAATAAATAATGAGTAGATATTTAACACCTGACCTGCAGATATCAGAACCAGACCATTATCACAGAACTTGAACACAAAAAAAAAACACTCTAAGCTGTTGTTGTCTTTTGGGTATGCCAGAAATCAATATGCTTTTGGTAGGCAAGTATCTGTCTCACTTCATTTTACAGCTTAAACAACTAAACCAAACAAATTGCCCAAGCTTCCTTTGCAGTCAAATGAAAAATAAACCCAAAAAGCTGATTCATCCCATTTTTAGGCTTCCATTAAAGACAAGTGGGATGAACCCCCTTTAGAGATGGCTATGATTCACTACAGACAACAAGGAAAACCCATAGTATTAGCTTATAACAGATGCTTGACTCTTTATAAGGCTAAAGCTGGAGAAGATAAAGTTCTCCCATGGTAAGTTTAGGTTACCTGACCTTCAACACACTTTACCTGTAAGATATTCTCCTACACTTTTCATATGCAAATCCTGATCCTTTGAAATTATTCATTTACATTAAGTTATTGCAAACCCAACAGTTTTCCATACATTTTTCAAATGTCAATTTACTGCTATAAAATAAGGCAGAGGAAAAACTCAATAAATTTTTACTTCATTTCATGGGTTTACTCTGTTCTTGTGAGCAGACACCACTTGATGCTTCTACAGAAAAGCATGTTTTTTAATATGGAAAACAGTTGAAAAACAATTAGTATGAAAAAACATAGGATTCTTCACAGCATAGCATGATTGTCACAAAGCTTTGTTCTGCTATTGACTTTCTGGTATTTCAGCCTAATGTAGTTCCCCACTGAATTACACTGAATATTATGAAGACACTGGGATGTTTGTGCTTGTTTGGTTTGGTGGGATTTTTTGGTACTGGGGGATGGGCCCCAGGGGTGGCTCTGGTAGGAAGCTGAGAAGCTCCCCCTGCTCCAAGTCAAATGCTTATCTGTTTGCATCATGAAAGACTATTTCCTTCTGCTTCTTTGTGTATGTTTGGTTTGGGAGGAAAAGAGTGACCTTCTAATACGCTAATTGCACCAAACTAAACATATCAGTCAAGGAAAAGTCAGAGTGAGGTATGAAAGCTACATGAAAATATTTTGGTGAATCCTTATTCTAACTGAAAATATATGCATATATTTTAATTATTTAGGAAGAAAAGTACAGAAGAAAAATGAAGAAGCAATGTGATCCAAGGCTTTATTTAGTGTAAAGGAAAAAACCATGCTAGTAACTGAGTTTATTT
This sequence comes from Apus apus, assembly GCF_020740795.1. Lineage (NCBI taxonomy): Eukaryota > Metazoa > Chordata > Aves > Apodiformes > Apodidae > Apus > Apus apus. The sequence continues at coordinate 101,083,574 of NC_067283.1, forward strand.
TACTCATATATATGCAAACTCCATAAAGTAATTCTTTGTTTAGACAACAGGCTTCTTTTTCAAGTGTTCTTTGTGTAGGAAATTTGAATCTGGATCTGCATTGCCTGGCTCAGAGAAAAAAAGATGAGGGAAAAAATATTCTAAACTTGTTAAAATCCTAAAACCAGAATCTAAACTTGTTAAAATCCTAAAACCAGAATTCTATGGCTCAGTGACGGTGAAGTAGGCCTGTTGAATGAAGGAGACAGCAAAAATATATGTACCACATTATAAAAGTACTCTGTGATATAGTAAAGAAATTCTTCTTATGATTTACAACAGTCCTAGTCTGTCTCGCAAAAATAACTGGTGGTGTTGGCATAAATTTCTTTGCTGTCTCTCTTTAAACTGTTTCCTTTGGGTCTTCCTCTATGATTAAAGGCTCATAACTTATTTAAGGGTTCTATCCTTCTCTATTCTGTGAATGCAAAATCAATGGTATTCTCGTTCATCTGAGACTTCTGGGATAGACCTAAGAAGTTCACCCACTACTATTTTTGGTAGACTAATAAGAAAAAAGGTGTCTCAGTTAATTTATTTAAGGAAACGGGTCTTTTTCTTCTTTGTGCACTCTCTAAAAGCTTACCACAAACCACCCCAATAATTTTTTCTCATAAAGCATGTTGAATTTCCATGAGAAATTAAGGGAATCTCATTTCACATGGTGTTTCAGAGTAAAAGTAAAAATGGAGCTTTTATACCAAATAGAGAGACTATCAAGAAACTGATACTGATCATAATGAGTATTAAATACAAACCAATTCTGATAGAATTATTATAATTTTTCAGCTAAATTAAACCAACCATTTGATTACTGTTTTAGCTGACACATTTTTTATCAGTAATAAAAAACAACTCATAATTTCTTTTGCTGATTACCACATTGTCTGTGTGGTAGAAAGCTTAAAGCATTCCACTTTGTGGGTGGAAATTAAGGAAGAGGGAGGACCCAGCTACACGTTGTTCTGGCTGTCCCTGGATACTCAGGGGAACTATGGCTACTTGTGGAAGCCTTTTCTAGCTTATATAATATGCAAACAGCATATAAGCAGAGTTAATTTCCAGAAGATACTGATATCTGATTGGTTCCTTACCATCTATGTATATTAGGATGATAATTACAGAAAACTTCCCTTCACATTGCAGAAACAATATCACTTGACCTGTGCATGGGCAATAAAATACAAAACTCAGAATTTTGTTTCAGGGTCAATGCACACACTGTTGAAGGTCAAGTGTTTGAATGTACTTTTGAAGATACTAGAAGAGGTTCACAAAAATAGTAATTTTAAAACCAACTTTTGAATTTGACCTAATATTACTGTTTGCTCAGCCTGACCTGTTTCTTGTCCTCTCTAATATAGTGTAAGGTGTTTGCATTCCAGATTTTGAATTGGCAAATGCTTTTTGCTCATACTGTGTGATGGCAAGTGCATAAATGGCATGAACAGCTGGTAGAACTGTAGATTGAAACTCTACACATCTTCTGAGATACCCTTCTCAGACAGAGGTGAGGAGGTAAGAGGCAAAATATTCAGAAAACAGCTTACACTCAGTTAACCACAGGGACAATGTGGTTATCTTAGAAGGATGACTCATTCCGCCAATGCCACCATATAAATGAAACAACGTGTACTTCATAAATTAGCATTTCAGTTTAAGTGGAGAATTCACTTCTACATTTTTATTTTTAGTTGTGAACTGGGTCTGAGTTATAACTCCATAAAAAGTCATATATAACACAGAAGCAATTTTCTAAAACTAATGTGAGGAATATATGTAAAATGAGATCAAGCTTCCAGCACATCCTATAGGCAATATTGTGAAGCATCTCCTGTGGTTTTGCTATGTGGTCTGGAAGTTGAAGAAGTACAATTTAATAATCTAACTCCAAGATTTACAGAGACAAAAGCATTGGATCAAGAAAATTCATTTATATAGAATAAGATGTTCTGTAGTGTTAGAATTTTCTGAAGATTGTGCTAATCATACATGAAAAATCGATGAAAAGAAAATGGAATTAGTATGGCTGAACTAAGGATATTTTCATGAGACAATCAGTATAAGAAAATAAGCAAGCTAACTCCATTAATTTAGAATCAAACGCACAGCACCAGAAAGTGGGTCAAATGCAAGACTTGACCTTAATTCAATTTTTCTTTTACCAACATTGAAAACATCCTTACCAAATAGTGGTTTAAAGGTAAAGTGCAATGTGAAAATTGTAGAGATTAATGATACAGCTCATTCCCCATTATAATGCTACCCACTCAGGCCCTTGGACTTTTTTCATAGTATGACTACAGAAAACACAGTTCAGTGGTCTCAGATTTTTATTCCTCCCTTTTAGAAGTCTAGACACAGCACACAGGAATTATATTAGAGGTTCTTTAGACCTCAGAGATCTGCTGAAACATAATGTGCTTTTGGTTTGGGTAGCTCTCTTGACTGTTTTGTTTAACAGTTCTTACAGAGAAATGTGAGATTAGAGGGCTTTTTAATCATTTTTTCAGATAAAGTCTTCAAAAATTTTAGTTACTAGCTATAAAGAATAGTTCTAAACAGCAGGACACATGTATAGATTAATCTTTGCAATAGCCCACATATCCATAGAGTTACAGCCTCATGTTGCTGCATTCTCAAAGATTTAATGCTTTCCCCAGGGCTATTGAATACCCACGGGAGCCCTCCAGGAACTCCCACAACATGGCAAGCAGCTGGGCCACCACAGACAGCATGCAAACAGACAGGAGAGCAACAGCAGCACTGAAGCCAGGCTCTTTAGGCATACTTGGCATTCGTGGTGTTATGCAGCCCTGAAGCAGGACAGAAAAGCTATTCAGTCTAGAGTGAGAAGCTTGAAAGCAGATTTTAACCTCTATTTTGGCAGAGACAAGAGTGACACACTCGCAGATTTCTCATTACCCCCATCCTGTGATGCTCTACAGTTGGTGTTCAGAGTAGTACTGGCATGCCTAAGGGAGGGAACTAAATTACCAGGGACAAGGCTAGTTGTAAAATAGAAGTACACACAGAAGAGCAGCAACAATCAAAATTTCAAACTTCCTTTCCCTCCATTTTCCCTTACAGTTCCAATATACTTATAGAGAGACTGGGAACCAAATATATGTAAGAATATGGTTGGTAAAGTATTTTTTGTTAGAACAAAGCTGTAGATATTGTATCATCAAACTCAGGTCAAATTGAGAAAACCCTGCTGCTTTTAAATATGTGATAAAGGCAAGATTGGAGGGAGTGAAATAATTATTTTTCTGAAAAATATTAAGCTTTCTGTTTCAAATATTATATTCAGATATTCATTAAAAGTTCTTGTTTATTATAGATTAGACAATTTTTAGGTATACTAGTAATTACTAATGTGTTGGGTCTTGGGGGGGGAGGGGGTGGTAGCAGGGGAAGGATCACAGGGTGGCTCTTGTGAGAAGTTCCTGGAAGCTCCTCCAGCTCAAAATCCAGAACCACCTCTGGCCAATGTGGAGCCCATCAGCAATGGTGGCAATGCCACTGTAACTAACACATTTAAGAAGGGTAAAATGAAGCTGCAAAAAGACCTGCAGGACAGAGGAGAGGGGGAGAAGAGAGCAATGCCTGAGCAGATATATGAGGGTCAGTGAGGAAGGGGTGGAGGAGGTGCCACAGCAGGGGTTCCCCTGCAGCCTCTGGTGAGATGGCGGCTGTCCCCTTGCAGCCCATGGAGGAGCACAGTGGAGCAGCCTGTGAAGGACCATGGTGGAGCAGATATGGACCTGCCGCTGTGGAGGATCCCACACCAGGGATTGGTGACTTTGGCCAAACAAAGCCGTGACTGCGGAAAGCCCATGCTGGAGTAGTCTGTTCCCAAAAGACTGCATCTCATGGGAGGGACTCATGTTGGAGGAGTTCATCAAGGACTCTCCCATGGGAGGGACCCCACATGATAGCAGGAAGGAGCGGCAGAAAACAATGTGTGTGATGAATTGACTACAACCCCCATTGCCTGTCCCCCTGTGATACCGGGGTGGAGGAGGTAGAGATATTGGGAGCAAAGTAATTTAGGCCCAGGAAGAAGGGAAGGAGGGTGGGAGAAGATGGTTTTGCTTCACTTTGTCCTGCTCTGATTTGATTGGTAACAAATTAAATTGATTTTTCCCCTATGTAAAATCTGTTTTTCCCATGAGCATAACTGGAGAGTGAACCCTTCCTGTCCTTGGCTAGACCCATGAGCATTTTTTTCAGTTTTCTCCTCCACATCCCACAATGGGGGAAGGAATGAGTGAGTGGCCACCTGGTGCTTGGTTGCCAGCTGGGCCTAAAACATGACAACTCTGATGCTAAAATGTAGGAAAATTGTCCCCATGCCATCTTTAGAGACATATGCATATATAGCTTTTCACGTGTGTATGTGCATGTACTTTGTACATGCATCTAAATATACATTACACAATATTGACAAACTCTCTGTGATAGCTCTCACTTTGCCACATTCTGTCTGATTTATTAATGTCAGCCACATTGTCTATCTTAAAACCATGAATCTGGCAAATGTTTAAGTCAGTTCTCAAAGACACAGAGCAACTGTTCATAAATTTAAAATGTCACAGAGAATGCTGACTTATACCAAATATGGACCTGCTTATTTTACTTGTTAAATTTGTCTTTTACCTCAGAAATGCAAAGCAGAAAAATATTGGATAGGCATAACTTATATAAGCGCACACATTTACCTCCATATTCATAGATCACATTTTGTATTATTTAACAGCAGCCTGGTCCTGCTGTTTTATTGCTCAATTGGCTAGGATGACATATGACCATAAGACTAGATAGAGGCTTACATTTGCATTTATTCTCACATTACAGAGCTCAGAAGCAAACTGGTAATCAAGAAACATATTATCTAGAATTACAAGGGACACATTGCTACCACAGTAATGTTTTAAAAAATTAAGTGTTCTCAGTAGGTGTTTAGTGCCTCTATATTTCAGTTAGCATACTCTTACTACATGCCTACAATTTTAAAAGATTGTATATAAGTATATATTATTTGGACATTCATTACACCCATTTGTATGTCTACACATTCTTACAGCCAAAGTTTCTTACCTAGTATTTTATTAATTGATTGCAGAGGAAGAAATTAATCTTGGAGCACTGATATATCGGGCAAGAGTTGAGGGATGAGGGATGTACAAAACTGATGGATCACTTCCCTGATCCCAAGGATACTGTACTCAGGTCTGGTCCTCGAGCATAAATGAGATTTTTCTAACTCTTGTCATATGCTGACATGCTCAAGAAGCAAAAACTACATCAAGGGTTCTTTATAGAACATGGTTAGGTTTGGGTTCCAAAGTCTTCAAGCATCCCCTAAATAGTCTTCAGTAATCTACATGTCACAGCAGACTACTGAAAAAGACTAGTACAGAGTACTCAATTCCCCAGTTCCAAACATGCTAAACGTGGTGATATCAGTCAGCATTGACACATAAAGAAACTACATGACTGCAGATGGATTGTCTGACCAAATATAACTTTAATATTCACAGGAGGAACAAAATGCTACAGAACTCTGTTTTCTTCATGATTACATATTAATTTTGTTCCCAAAGACTATATTTATAAATGGCATTTTTGTATATATGTGATACATATGTATAGATATATATTTTTATGCATATACCTGTGAATTAGACCAGCAGGACATGCATGCAGCTCCTGGCTCTCCTGTCTGCCTTCCTCATTGCTGTGTCACTTAGCTCTGGCCATGGAGGAAGTGGTCCTTGAATATGGACCACCTTTCCTGGACTCCCCTCCCCTCCAGGACTTTGTCCCACGGTAGCCTACCAAGCAGATCCTTAAAGAGACAAATGCCCACTCTCTTGAAGTCGAGGGTAGTGTCCTTGTTCGACTCCTTCCTCGCTGCCCTAAGGATCTTGAATTTGACCATGTCATGGTCGCTGCAACCTAGTCTTCCATTAAGTCTTAAATCATCAACCAGCCCATCTCTGTTGATGAGAACAAGGTCCAGAATAACACCTTTTCTTGTTGGTTCCTATACCATTTGGAGGAGGAATTTACAGGCCAAAGTGCTTAGGGGAAAATCAGCTTTGTGCTATTGAGAATATCAGCTTGTTGGAAGAGTGGTAGACAATACAGAAGCCATGAAAACTAAAACTGGGCTATCAGAAAAGAAGCAAACCCATTTTATCTTTATTGAGCATACGAAACAACACAAAACCGGTAATCTTTTCCTAATGGGCAGTTTATGAAGAAATTTTGTTTAAAAAAATCCATATTCTATCACATGATATCATTGCAATGGCTTATTTTTCTCTAAAAAAAAAATAATTTAAATCTCTTAATTATTTTGTCTTTAGAGCCACTAGTACAATTCTCTGTATTTTACATGAACATAGGTGCACAAAATTACCCCATAGTAGAACATAGCACATAAAACACAGAATGGCAAGTTCAGTCTCTTTCATTTAATATTTGATATCCATGTTTCTGAGAAAATACCTCTGGACCACAAGTTTTTAATTAGGAAAAACCGGTTAGGCTAAACACTTCTGTCCAGGAAGAGCCTGTCCATCCAGCCATGACCTGGCAATCAGGCTCTTTGATCAAGATGTTTTGCAGGATTGTGAAAGATCTAGAGCTTCTCCATTGGAAGCATATTTCACCAGTACAGCCCTCTGTGCATCTGTACCCTTGGTCAGCTCTTTGTATGTTCAAAGAACTGAGGGACTCTTCTTTCACCTTAGCTGATGTAATGGTCCTAAAGGAAGAGGCATAGCCAGTCAGCCAACCTTAGGGGAATTGTCATTGGCTAGTGAGGTGCTGCCGTCGAATTGGAGCTATTCATTTGCTGCTGCATCCAGGAGCTACTGAAGTCAAGGCAGCCTCCAGCAAAAGCAAAATATGAATTCCAGAAAAACTAAAGGTTATGTTCTTGACTCTAAAGATGAAAACAAAGAGAATATCATAAACGGACATGAAAAGGACAATATTCGTGTGTACGTATATGTACGTGTATACACACATGTATGTAAACAGATATTACATAAAATATTTTTTGTAACATCCTCAGGCATATTTTGGCTGGTAAAATGAAGTAATTCAACTAGCTATGTTAAGTACTGAGTGCTACTTCTTGTCTTCCTTTCATAGCCAGAAAGTTTATATGCTTCTAATACTGTAATGGTTTGTTGGTACATTTGATGGCCTTTAATTTCACATATAATTAAAGGTGACTAACTCTCCTGTAGCTTTAGTGGACTTTTCAGGTATCATGGCAATGAAACAGGTTTCAGTTTACCAGGGAATATCTCATTAAAATATGTTTAGAGTTAACATATATGCTTTATGCGTATAAACAAAAATATCCAAATCTATGTTGCCGATATCGGTTTAATTACTCATGTTTCTCCATTTTTAACTTGGCTGCCCTCTCAAACAGCAAAATCTACTATATGAAATTCTCCTTGATAAGCAACATATCATACTTACAGGGAACAGTGAAAATATAATTTAAATAATCAGGGTTTTAATTTTTTACCTACTGCAGATAAGTCATAAGAAAATTCATTACAGCTAGATCTTCTGGAATTCATCATACAAACTTGCCCATTTCTTGTTAATACATATGATTTTAAATTAACATTTATCTCCATATACTTCAATGCATGCATGTGGACTTGCTACTGACTTTTCTTTGTTCAGAGATGGCATTTCAGCCTTTACAGAAGACCTTCTGATATACAACAGGTTTCTTCTCATCCATTTCCAAATACAGCAGAGGGCTGCAATTAAACTGGCTGAGGTCTCAACAGTATATATTTGGCTATTTTGGTTAGCAGATGATGGAACTCCTCAGTATTGCTAAGACAGTTGTGTAACATGTATTCAAGGTGATACAAGTTTGTGGGCATGCCAGACCCAGCTCACATGATACAGACAGTGACAGAGGTACTCCTTCAGAACACTGTTCAATCCCCACATCCATTATTTGCGGATTATTTTCTTTTTTTATCTGCACGTTTAAAATATTCATTTCTGTCACCATTTGACTCAGGTCCAACAACAATGCTCTCGATCCCCTTGCCCTCCCACGCAGGTAAGGAAGGACGGAGAGATAAAAAGAAAGACTTGGCTGGATTGAAAACTAAACTGCACAGCTTTAATTAAACACTAATGATAAAAGATACAATATACAAATATGTTCAGCTATGTGCAAAAGCTTCTTGCCTCCCCCCACCCCCAGCAACTCCCACAGCACTCTCCTTAGCTGCTAACAGTCCTGAAAAATCCCAGAGCTGCTGCCAGAGAAAGTGGAGGGTGATGAGGGTCAGGAGAGCTTGAGCCTGGCGGTTGATGGTGTTGGGTGGATGGAGCCCTCGCCGGATGCCAGCCATGAACAGAAGAGAAGGGAAGAAAAACCAGGAAGGAAGTTGTCTTCTGTGAACTCTGACCTTCCTCTGACCTTACGTAGATATATGGAATGGAATATCTCTGGCCAATTTTGCTGTCTGTCTAATTCAGCCTCCTACGGGGGGATCATAGATCTCCCCATAGTGTCTGAGCGGCAAACTGAGGGTGTGACCTTGAAGACCCAGCAGTTACAAAAACATTCCAGTGTCTTACCAGCCTTAGTTGGAACATACTGGTGCTAGTTAAAAGAAAGCTTGCTGAAAGGAAAAAAAAAAAAATCAGTAAAAGGAAAATTGGCTTTATCCTGGCTCAAACCAGGACATTTTCTCATTGCACCTCAACTAGCTTAGTTCTTGGACTGTCCTTGTGTCTACACCTGTGCTTGAAAGGGAGCAGGGGAGAAATAGGGGATTGCTACCTCACACATAACTTGGCCATTAAAAAAGTTAACATACATTAGCATTTATTGGGAATATGCAATAACTAACACACCTGGAAGAAACTTGTGGAAGTTTCTGGTCTTTTCCAAACAACTGCTACATTATGCATAAAATCAGACCCTAATCAGGAATCAGTGGACCTTCTTAAGGCTTTCTTTCTTCCTTAATTCTTATGAAAGCCTTGAAAACTATCATTATTAGGAGAAGGTGTTCTGAAGTTCTCCAAATAAACACTTTTTTTCACTGCTCGTACACAGGATTCTATTTTCCCTGCTCTTTATAACAGAGGTTCAATGACACAATGTAAAACATCTGCATAACAATGTCAGAATATCTACCACAAGACAAGCTTATTTAACAACTGGGAAATGTACAAGTCAGCAGGGTAATTAAGACAGAATAGAAGAAAAACAGAGTAGCTTAATCTCCACTTACTTGATGTCCCTGCACATCAAATGTAATTCAAGAAGTACAATTAGAAACTAGTGTGTAATGCATACTTTGTCTTAAGCTGCAAATCAGGAGGGGATTTGTACAAGTTTGAAGGCCAATGGATTTGCAAACGTTTTCAACTCTGGTGAATCACAGTTCCAGCAGCTCCCTTTACAGATTTCACAAACAAACATCTCCTAAAGGTTCTGCTCTATTAATAAAGGCCAGTGGTGTCAAAGGGTTTTATAAAATGGAGAATAATTAGAGGTCACTGTGGGACTCCTTCTTTCCAACATTTTTGAAATGCAGTCTCTCACTTCAAAGAGTAAAGTACAGCAAGGAATCATGCTGATTCATATGTGACCTTAATATATGAAATAGAAAATTATTGCAGTGAAACATTTCCTACTTTCTCTGAGTCCTCCTTAATGCCATATGTAAATAGTGCTGGTCAAGGGTACAAAATGCAGTCCAGCAAAGAGTGTCCTAACAAATACATTGAACGTCTCACCTTCAGGTTCCCTTTAAACTTCTGCAGGAATGGATCTTTTTTTTTATTTTTTTTTTTTTCTGACAAGCTGTTTGCAAAACCTTTCTCTATGTAACCAGGAAGACAAGAACAGAACATTTTTTCCTTATGTCTCTCACTTGAAAAAAAAATCTGCCTTTTTTATTTCTCATTTTGGCAGCAGTACCAATCACTCCTGATAATTTTGGAGTGGATTCAGGTTTTTTTAATATCAAAGTATTTATATATATTTTTTACTAATAAATTTTAAACACATAAGTTTGTGGCATATTAGCCTGCTTGCTCACTTAAATGGAAGATTAATAAGGACTGTAAACAAATCCAGTTCTTACATGTTTTAAAACAAATATTTCAAGGAGAACTGTATTTTAAGTAAATTAAGACATTTTAAAGCCTCTACCTTTTCTTCAGTGTGAGACATGAAAAATGCCGTCCAAATATCGACAAGTTTGGATACATCCCAGATTTGCTGAACTCATGGGTTTGGCTCACCTCTAGTTACTGCAGAAAGGTAATGAAAATTACACCAAGATGTTGCAATTTAAAAGAGTGTAAAAATGGCCAAAATACTCTATACTTTCCATTGAACTGAAGAGTTAATCTTCATCACATGGAAATACTACTTACTTGCTTCTCATAATTACAGCTGAGATTTTCATAATGAAGAGGTAATAGCTTCATCTAAGCAATATATTTTCCTTCAGTAAATTGCTGTCAGATAGTAAAGAGACAGACCCAATGCATAATGTTTGTACTGCATTCGAAAGGGCAAGAATATTGGTTATGGCTTGTTTCTTTCCTGCACTAATCTGAAAAAATTCAGTATCAGATGTAGCAGTACCCCAAGAAAGACCGTATTACTTCACCTTCACAAAAGTGTAGAGGAGCATCTTTTCTTGTGACCTTCTGAGACCTTTTTTCAAGATTTCCATCAATCTGACCTAACTCACCATACGAAAGTCATAGGCTGCTAAGAATATAGAGCCAATGATTTTACAGAGGCACTTAAATGCTTCTAAAATCTTCTTCTAAATGACAAAAGGAATGAAGATTCAATGCTTTTCATATTGTATGTTGCTCCTACCTCAGACTAGAGAAAACATTAATTTTGTTACTTGTTTCATAAGAAATTTGCAGTTTATTTCAAGATTTCATGCCCAGGATAGAAAGAAACCCTTGCATAGCATGATTGAATTTCTCACTACAGAGGCTTCATATCTCCCTCCAAAACATCTGTTGTTGGCCACTATAGGATATCAGTGAAGATTAATGATTGGTCTAATACCATGTGACACTTTCTCTATTTGAATTATACTGATGCATTTGCTCAAATATAAATTTTTATCATGAGAGGAGACGTAGAGCATATTTTATGTGGAACCCCAAGGTGAACATGTTTTATGCACTTAGGGTACAGGATTAGAAGAGGACATTTCAGTCCAAATGACCTAGTTCTTTATTTAGGTTTTTTCTCTGGAAAACTCAAGAATTATTGAACTGTTTGGCATCCAGAGATCTTTCATGCAACCCAGTCCTTTTGACTTCAATGCTTCACAAAAATGATTGTCTTTCACACTTCTGCTGTCTCCACCTATGGAAAACTGGCCTTAGCATCAGTTCATTTCCTTCAGACACTTTACGGGCAGCGATCAGAAAGAAGGTCACACACAGGCCTCTTCTCTGAAAGAGTGGATGGACTGAGGCACACAGAAAGGCACACAGCTCCTTTAACATTGCAGCCTGGTAGTCTGGACAACCTCAGGCAAGTATTCACAGCCTTAGGCAGTTAACTTGACTTCCTGGACTTGGCAGCATAATTGATACCTTCAGAAGTAACCACAGAATCATAGGATGGTTTGGGTTGGAAGGGACCTTAAAGATGATCTAGATCCAACCCCTCTGAATGGGGATGGTACACCTCCACTAGACCAGGTTGTTCAAAGTCTCGTACAACTCAAGGGAGGAGGCAGCCACAATGCCCCTGAGCAACCTATTTCAGTGCCTCTCCAACCTCACAGTGAAGAATTTCTTCTTAATAACAAATCTAAACCATCTTTCAGCTTGAAACCTCTCATTACTCCTCATCCTATCACTACACACTCTCGTAAAAAGTCCCTCACCACATTTCTTGTAGGTCCCCTTCAGGTACTAGAAGGCTGTTATAAGGTCTCCCTGTAGCCTTCAGTTCTGTAGGCTGAACAACCCCAGCTATCTCAGCCTGTCTCCACAGGAGAGGTGCTCCAGCCCTCTGATCACCTTTGCGGCCTTCCTCTGGACTCACTCCAACAGCTCCATGTCCTTCTTGCATTGGAGGATCCAGAACAAGACACAGTACTCCAGGTGGGGTCTCATGAGAGCAAAGGAGAAGAATTATTTCCTTCAACCTGCTGGCCACACTTATTTTGATGCAGCCCAGGATACGGTTGGCAGATTTATCAAGGTTAAGGTGAAAAGGAGCCCTTGCTTCTGGTGACAGACACCTCCAAGTCATTCTCCTCATGGCTGTTCTCAATCCATTCTCCATCCAGCCTACATTTGCGTGGGATTGCCTCGCTCCAGGTGCAGGACCTTGCATTTGACCTTGTTGAAATTCATGCAGTTTGCACAGGCCCACCTTTCAAGTCTGTCAAGGTCGCTCCATGTGGCATCTCTTCCCTCCAGTGTGTTGAGCACACCAATCTGTTTGGTGTCATTGGAAACTTGCCGAGGGTGCACTCAACCCCACTGTTTACATCGCTGACAAAGATGTTAATCAGCAGTGGTCCCAATACTAACGCCCTAGGAATGCCACTCATCATTATCTCCACTTGGACATTGAGCCATTTGCTTCAACTCTTTTAATATGACCATCCAGCCAATTCTTTATCCATTGAGTGTTTTATCCATCAACTGCATGTCTATTTTATAGACACGGATGCCATGTGGTGTCACTCTGACACAGTTTCCAGGAGGATCTGCTCCATGATCTTACCAGACACAGAGATGAGTCTGACTGGTCTGCAGTTCCTCAGGTCTTCCTTTTTTCCTTTTTTAAAAATGAAGGTTATGTTTCCTCTTTCCAGTCAGTGGGAACTTCACTGGACTGCCATGATTTCTCAAATATGTTGGACGGTGGCTTAGCAACTTCATCTGCCATTTCTCACAGGACCCATGAATGCATTTCATCAGGTCCTATGGACTTGCACACCTTCAGGTTCCTTAGATGGTCTCAAACCTGATTATCTGCTACAGTGTGCAGTTCATTTTCCCAGTCCCTAATTATTAGATCTGATGCCCCTAGAGGAGTCCTTTCCTTCTCAAAACCCAGGCTGGGAGAATGACAGTTTTCAGCAAACTTGCCTCCAAGTTGCTATAAGGTCTTTCTGTTTGAATAGCCTCCTGACTGTTAAAATGATAATTTAGGATTACAAAAGGGGAGCAAACCGAAACATTACAAAATGTTAATTCCTAAATAAAGTAAAATGAGATTAATTTTGCACCACTTAGCTTCAGGATGTGGTTGCTTTTCCATTATATGTGTTTGGTTTTCCCTTGAGTTATTATGAGTGCTTCCTCCTAGTCCCTTTTAGATTACAATGTTAATTCATGCCATTTTTGTGCATCTTTCAAATATTCTAATTCCATTGTATTATTCTTGAGAATTTTTCTATCCTAACATACTGGTATAGTTAAAAAAGCATACAAACAATAGCTGGAAATAAACAAATAGACATCCATGCTCTCAAATGATCTCTAATTTAGAAAGTGTTCCTTTTGTTAGTGTTCCTTCTTCAGAAGGTTCACTGTTCCCTATTTTTCAATATGCAATCAGATAGGCACTCTTAGAAGATGTCATGACCAAGGCTTACATCAGTGTTATAATCTGAGTTTGTACTATGGTTCATATAATTTCCTGATAGCCTGTCAAACAGTGCAAATTACATTATGATTCCTGATTTCTGATTCTGAATGCTCTCCTCCAAGTACAATATTCAGTTTAATGTGCAGTACCCATAACAACACAGTACATAATGCTAATGTTCTGTGCATTGTCATTCCACAAATGATTACTTCTTTGATCACAGTATAGCTATGCCAACCTGTTTAAACCTGTTGTCAATAGAAATAAACAAGCTGAAAGTGTTTGTCTTAGAGTGACAGCAGAAAGCAGCCTGCAATCAAGCTGGCATGGTTAGAAGACAAAGCAGTAAACAGCAAAAGGTTGACTTGTAACCTTTGGTAATATGATAAAGTGCTGTCTTGGTGAAAACATGCAATTAAATTCAAATCTGACTTTTCATTACACAAAAAGCCTATTCAGTGTAGATTTGCTGCATCTCTAAACTGTGAGACATTCTGGCTATTAGGCAACCATTTTGCACAGATATATTTTTCACATACAATTTAAAGCTAACTCCAGAAATGCTTCATTTCAAATGACAAGAAATAGCAGACATCAGCTAATCTTTCGTTGTTTCTAAAGCTTACAAGTCAATATACAAAAGGCAGTGGATGTCCTTCCAGCCCAAAGTAAATTCATGTATTGCATCGTGGAAAATTGAAAGCAACATCCTAGTGACATTTTTTATAATAAATTAAGATCTTGATCTATTCTAAAAGAAAAATAAAAGCCACCAAGGCCAGAAGCTGCAGCTGTTGTACTGACTAAGATATATCAAGATGGTTTTTCATATCCCGTGATGGGATCTATATTGTTCAAGAAGGCTATTCTAACTGTATAAAACCACTTGTAATGCATCTTAGAAATAAGAGGTAACCAAAATATTGAATTAAAGGCATGCTCCAGTGGCTTTAGTGTGTGGATGGACAAGTCCACATGAAAGAGCTCTTTCAGAGGACTTCAGTCTGCATCTGGAAGTCCTGCCCCTCTGCTCAAAAGTGGCAATTGGTCTTGTTTATAATCCTAACAACAATTTACTCCTCGGGATTTACTCCTAATAAGCAGTTATCAAGATACTTCATGGTACAACTAAGTGGTGTTTTAACTAATTCAACTGACAAATCCAGTCTCGTTGCAGTTGATTTGGATCTGATAACTTGATAGTTTCTGATCTGTGCTAAAAGCCAATGACTTCTTTAACCATTCTGGCTCAGTCACAGGTTTGTGTGGGATCCATCTGGCTGGAGAGTAGCTCTGTGGAAAGGGACCTGGGGATCCTGGTGGACAGTAAGCTCAACATGTGTGAACAGTGTGCTGTTGCAGCAAAAAGAACAACAGGATGCTGGATTGCATCAATAAGAGCATCACCAGAAGAGATAAAGAAGTCATCATACCACTCTACTCAGCACTTGTCGGGCCATACATGGAATACTGCATTCACTTCTAGTCCCCAGTGTACAAAAAAGGTGCAGACAGGGTCAAGGCAATCCAGAGAAGGGCCACAAAGATGATCCAAGGACTAGGAAGCCTGCTGTAGGAGGAAGGGCTGAAAGAACTGAGTTTGTTCAGCCTGGAGAACAGAAGGCTGAGAGGAGGCCTTATTGCCATATTCCAGTACCTAAAGGGTGGCTACAAAGAAGATGTAACCTCCCTTTGTACAAGGAGTCACATGGAAAAGACGAGGGGTAATGGGTACAAGTTACTCTGGGGTAGATCCTGATTTGATATCAGAAGACATTTTTCACCATGAGAACAGTTGGGCATCAGAATAAACTCCCCAGGGAAGTGGTGGATTCCCCAGCACTGGACAGCTTGACAACTCAGCTTGACAAGGTGCTGGGCTGTCTCACCTAAACCATGTTCTCACCTAGAAAGGTTGGATGAAACGATCTTTGAGGTTCCTTGCAACCTGACATTCTATGATTCTACTATATGTCTGGTCATACTGTACTGCTGATGACATTCCCCTTCCTTTCTGGCACCCACATTCTGCTTTTTTTGGGGATTCTTCCTTCTAAATTTATGGTATGAAAATACTTATACTTTCCTTACCTTAAATCCCAAAGAATTTTGGTTTTTAAAAGTCTATTAATCTGTCAATAAATAAGTAAAATAATTGTGCAATGATGTTGTTGCTCAGCTTTCTCAAATAAAAGTGCTCTGTTAAGTTCTGTGACTTATGGTGTTGCTATGTTTATTTGAAAGCCTCCACCCATCCAGAAATACTTCCACAGAACTTTGGCTGAAAATTGATATGGAAATCCTGTTTGTTGATTATTTTCCATTCCCTATTTGACTATTTGAGTTTGAAAAAGTATAATCTAGACTTATATATATATGTCTCTATATATACATAAGGATATCAGTATCTAAGTGAGAAAACAGCTAAATTATTTCACTGTCCTTTCTGATACAAATTTCTAGGAAATAATAATAATAATGGATTCTTCAGTAAGCAGACCATGAACAGTCAATGAGCTGTTTCTTTCTCACAGTAGGTGGATAGTTATGAATATAATCTGATACTGAATTTACTGAAGACAATAGAAGTATCACATGGGTCTACTAAAATATAGAAAATGAATGTATATTTTTATCATCATATGATAACACTATTAATTGATAAACTATCAACTATAAAACTAATTAATTGATCAATTTCTACACTGAACAGGTCTGCACACTTGTTTTTGTTGTTCTTGTTAATGTTAGGATTGATATTACTGTATATACACAGACACATACACACAAATCCCAGGCTATTGGATTTCTATGAATTCTCTCTCCAGTGTCAGAAAATCAATCATAGCCCTTAAATGTTTAATCTAAGGGTTCATTACAAAGCAGAAATTTTTTTGCCTAGATTCTAGTCCTTTATTTCTAGACATTTGATATTTCGATATTTTGCCTGCTAGATCAGAGTCCTCTGTTTATCTTATATGTGTTCTTCATGTACTCAGTGACTGTTAGTCCTAATCCTTATCTGGGGTGTTCTAGATGCCCAGAGCACCATGTTATGATACTATATCTTTTCAAAACTGTTTTTAACTTTGCTCTGAAATCCCTCCAGATTTGTAGTCAGTTTCTGAGTTGTGTACATGAGAAGTGTTCTCAGCAATGCTAAATAATAAAGCAACACTGATCCCTCAAACACTCTTACTTGTAAAATCATCAGAGATAATTTTAGGTTTCCATAAAGTAATGTTAATTGGAGATAACTGTTTTATCTTCTATAAATCAAGTCTCACTTAAACTATTTGATAAGTTTAAACAGAATCAATGTAAGCATTATGTAGTTAATGGAGTCAACACATTTTTACAGTTCTTAAACTAAAACACTGTATTAGCTTTCTCTTTTTTCTTTTTTAATTACATTTCAGTCATCTGGAATTTCCTGATAATTTTAAGTCACATTAGAAACCAACACCGAGAAACAAGGAAGCTTTGCACCCTTTCTACATTTCACTCTTTGAGACAGGAGTTTGGCCAGATCTGTTGCTTTAAAAGTAGATAGCTATAGGAGCTGCAGCTCCTGATTTACTGGTAAGTGTAAAAATATTTCATTACCAGCCTCTGAAATGACTGCCTTTATGTAATTTTTTTTTCAAATAGGAAGCAGAAATATTTATTCAACAGAAAGGAGCAAAATGTATTATTTGTGATATATTAGTTCAATCTAGTAAGGAAAATGTAATATTATTAGGATTCCTTTTGTTCTTCGTGTAGTTGAAATTCTCTTACGTAGAGTTTTCTTGTTTCCTTATGTCTTTTTGTTTCTTTATCAACTTTCTACCATTTTTAGTTTCCAATTTATATTCATTGTCAATATTAGCACTGTTTTGCCACTTGTTGTACAGCATATTTATCTGAATACATGGTGATTCTGATCAATCAGCAAATCAGATTTACATTTGATTTTGGGAGAATACTATATGAATCCTGAATTTATTATAACCCTCAGTTTCATTTGTTTCCCAAGTCTCAACACACTTACCATACATACTCACATTTGCTGTGATGGCAGATCGTATGCTCATCCAGGCCATGAGCAGCCAGCTTTTTAATGAGAGTTCTATCTGGAACCATGTCAAATGCTTTTTGGAGGTCCAGACAGACGATATCCACAGCCTTTCCCTCTTCCAATAGTTTGGTCGTCAGGTCATAGAAGGAGATCAGGTTCATCAGGCAGGACCTGCCTTTCATAAACCCATGCTACTGGGCCTGATCCCCTAGTTATCCTCTATATGACTTCTAATGACACTCAAGATGATCTGCTCCACAAGCTTCCCTGGTACTGAGGTCAGACTGACAGGTCTATAGTTTTCTGGATTCTCCTTTCTGCCTTTCTTATAGATGGGTGTTACATTTGCTACCTTCCAGTGCACTGGGACCTCCCCAGTTAGCCAGGACTTCAGGTAAATAATGGAAAGTGGTTTGGTGATCACGTCCGCCAGTTCTTTCAGCACCCTAGGATGTAACCCATCCGGTCCCATAGACTTGTGTGCATCTAAGTGGTGTAGCACGTCTCTGACCACTTCCTCTTTCATTGTGACGACCTCATTCTGCACCCCTTCTCTCTCTCCTAGCTCATGTGTCTGTGTATCTATGGAGCAGTTAGTTCCACTGCTGAAGACAGAGGCAAAGTAGGTATTGAGCACCTCAGCCTTTTCCTCATTCTTTGTTACTAAGGTTCCCTTGGCATCCAATACAGAATGGAGATTTTCTCTAATCCTCCTTTTGCTGTTAATGAACTTATAGGAACATTTTTTATTATCCCTAACACCTGTAGCTAGTGTGAGCTCTAGCTGTGCTTTGGCTCTCCTAATTTTCACCCTGCATAGATTCACTTCATCTTTATAGACTTCATGAGTGACCTGTCCCTTCTTCCAAAGGTCATAGACCCTCTTTTTGTTCTTAAGGTCCAACCAAAGGTCCCTATTTAGACAAGCTGGTCTCCTACCCTGCTTACTGGTTTTTCGGCACACGGGGACAGCCTGCTCCTGTGCCTTTAAAACTTCTTTCTTGAAGTATGTCCAGCCTTCCTGGACTCCTTTATCCTTCAAGGCAGCCTCCCAAGGGACTTTGTCAATCAGTCTTCTGAGCAGGTCAAAGTTTGCCCTCCAGAAATCTAAGGCTGCAGTTTTACTAACCCCTCTCCTTGTTTCTCCAAGGATCAAAAACTCAATCAACTCATGATCACTGTGCCCTAAACGGCCTCCAACTTTTACTTTCCCCACAAGATCTTCCCTGTTCACAAGAAGCAGGTCCAGGAGGGCACCCTCCCTGGTTGGCTCACTTATCAGCTGTGTGAGGAAGTTATCCTCCACACATTCCAGGAACCTCTTGGAATGTTCCCTCTCTGCTGTGTTGTATTCCCAGCAGATGTCTGGGAGGTTAAAGTCCTCCACAAGAACAATAGCAAGTGACTGGGAGATTCCTTCTGCCTGCTTACAGAAAGCTTCATCCACCTCACTGCTTTAGTTGGGATGTCTATAGGAGACCCCCACAGGAGACTCCCACAGCCATATCAGCTTTATTGGCCCTTAAACTAAACCAAACACTCTCAACTTCATCATGACTATGCTTGATTTCCAAGCTCTTATAAAATTCTCTTACATACAGGGCCACTCCACCCCCTCTCCTTCCTTTTCTATCCCTCCTGAAGAGCTTGTAGCCATTGATTGTGGCACTCCAGGCGTGTGATGCATCCCACCACGTTTCTGTGATA
The DNA here is from genome assembly GCF_020740795.1 of Apus apus. NCBI lineage: Eukaryota > Metazoa > Chordata > Aves > Apodiformes > Apodidae > Apus > Apus apus. The sequence goes on from NC_067283.1 coordinate 101,103,052, forward strand.
GCTACTATGTCATAGTTTTCCTGGTGTATCATGACTTCACGCTCCCCCTATTTGGTGCTCATACTGCATGCATTGGTATAGATGCACTTCAGATGAGCTAATGATTCCAACACCTTTTTTCCACATCCTCACTTTTCAACCTTGACCCTGTCAGTGTTCTTTCTATGCTGCTCTGCTATTTTGTAAAACACTGGGGTGTTAGCCCCATGTAAGAAAGGTACCAACTTTAAGGCAAGAGACTTTAGCAGTTTAATCTTTTTATAGGCTAGCTGTTGTTTCTCTGCTTATTCTGCCAGTACTTTTAATCCCCAAGTAACTAGTGCAGAGTTTCTCTCCCCTGTCTTGTCTGAGATAGAGGCTCAGCCACAGCACTGCAGGTCTCTACCTGGCTTTCCTCCATGCAGTTCTCTTTGATTTTCACCTTCATTTTCCCACACCAGAGCAAAGAGAGATATTAGAGCTCCACTGCAGTTTCCACTGTACAAAGAGCCAGACTGGTGGATGAATACTGAGAAAGATTTACTTTGTTTTTGTGATTTCTTTCACAATACAGCAGATTTCAGATTTGTGAGTATCTAGTTAAATATTTTTCAACAATTCTAATTTATCATTCACACTTCTGCTGATGACCAATTTGAATCAGAATTCTTCTATTGACTTGTGTAAAGGGCTTAGCTGTATAGGTATCATGAAGTGTAGGAAGCCATGGTTGCTGATACCCATACAAACAGTTATTGACTAGTTTCATTATCAATAATGTCTTTGTCCAGGTGAGATTTATGATTATGTGCAGCATTTTTTAGTTTTTTAAATAGCTTCTTGAGTAATGCTGATAATGTTCCAAAAGCTCTGCAGCATAAGAATGCAACCATCTGCCACCCAGGCTAGCCTATTTGATGATAATGTGTAATGCAAACATAAGAGACAGGTACTTAAGGAACTAATGATCCTGTTCTCATGTAGGACACTGTACTTTGTAGCCATCATTTTCTACTACCTTATCTTGATTAATTTTTACAAACATTCAGACATGCAAGAACCACTTAGTTCAAACTACTAACTGATTCAGAAATAATTGCACTTAAAGGCATGACAATTCTCTTCACCTTTTAACTACCCAATTTTTCCTACTAATGTACAGCCATTTTATTTGGTATCCTAATCATGTCCATCATTTTACTAGCTTCCACTAAAGGCAGAAATATCTCCAAAATGTTGTCTTTTTTAGACTATACTTCATATCAGAAAGTTTTACTGAGTTGGCATTCCTTACTACCTGTTTTTACAAACCTTGAAATAATTTTGAAAACATACTAAAAAAAAAAAGTAAAAATAACAATTTAGTAAGTCACCTCAGAAAAGATAATTGTTTGCAAGTCTTTCTAGTAAATATTATGGGATGAGTTCCCTAAAAATAGTCATTATAGAAAAATTTATACAAATTTTCACCTCTTCAGAAAAAGAAGGCATTTTGATATAATAGCAAACGATTACTGAAAAATTCATGGGAGTCGAAAGACCACAAAATACAGCCATTATTTAGAGAGCAAAGATGTGATGTATTTCACTGTCTCAGTCAGGCTTTTCTCTTACAACAATGAAATTTCATCCTTTAAATAATTATCTATACTCAGAAATGGGAAAATTCAGCAAAGAATACCTATTAGGAAATAACACAAGTCTGGAAAAGGTAAGAGTACAACTCAGGTGACAGTGCTTCACACAGCTTATTTGTGATCAATTCTTTTTACTCATTGTATTCAACAATTATTTATTTTGCCTAAATTATCTAATTATTTAAAAATAATTAATTTTAAAGATAGCATTAAAAATTAAAATTTGTATTTATAGAACCAAAAGTTACATTTTCATTCCAGACCATGGTAATAAGCTTGTATTTTCTTATATCATGGCAAAATCACTAGAAATGTCCTTGTGACTAGGATGGCTTTCCTGGAAAGAATGGAGAGTATAAGAATGTACATCAGGTGACCCAAATTTACTAAAGCATTGTTATAAAGCTAAAAATTGACTTATGTGAGTGTCCCTATGACACTCATGAGGATTAGCCACGTTTAAAATCAGTGCTTCAGTGCTTTGCTGAATAAAGCTCCAGATATAGTAAAACTGTATTGTAAGTTCAGCCATGAACACAGAGTAGAACATAATATCACTTTGATAAGTGCTCTGGGAAGAAAGAAAAAAAATAGCAACACCCCTAATGAGAAGGGAGCCATCTGCTAAGTACTTCAGAAAGTTAGTCTGAGAAGTTAGGCTGTCCCTGCCCCAGAAAAAGTAATATAAATAAGCAAGACAGAAGACTTTAGGAAAAGACTCGCTCACGCAAGCTGAAAGAACAGACACAGTTGGCAAGCACTATGTCAGCACCATATTTTGTTTTAACAAGCTTCGTTTTCTTTTTGTGTTATGGTGAATGTTATTTATTGGACTTGTAAACAGAGGAGGAGAAAGACAGGAGGAAATGAGAGGTACATAGCAATAAGAAAAAATGAGGAGGAAGGCAGGTAGCATGAAGGAAGGGACAGGATTTGGCAGATGTTCAGAGAAAGCCAGTAATCAGCACAGGAAAGTGAGCATACAGCAAAAGAACTGTGGAAATGTTAGCTGTTCCTATTTCTTCTATTTCCAGTGCATCCATTTGACAGCTTTGTTTTTTTTCTCTTCTATCCCTCAAGATTGCAAGAGTAAGGAAAGAAAACAGAAATGCATGAAAACACTTGTCTAGAAAATAGCTAATTCCCATGCATTTCTGCAACAAGGAGTGCCTGACCTCCACTTCCCAGGTCTTGTCCTGGATACAAATGTCCAGCCTACACATATGGTGGGGTCTTTCTTGATATGTTTTTTTTCCTCATAACCACATTTTATCAAAGCAAGTATAATTTGAGAATGTAAGCTTTCTGGTATGACTAGTACAATTTCCTATTTGAAGAGGATAAAAGAAGAAAGAAAATATTCAATTGAAAATGTCTAATTTAAACTCAAATATATCAATTTTTATTTTAAGAAATGTATTGGGGGGGATATAATCTCCAATGAAATATTGCATTGAAAAATAATGCTAAACTGGTTTTGCTTTTATTCTGTTACTTCCACTGTTTCTAAAGAAGACAGTGTTAAATACCCCATATGAAGGAAAGAGTCTGAAAAGAGCAGATACCTATTTGTTCCCTCGTATTTGTGTAAAGTCAACAGAAGGAATTTATTCAACCATAATTGGATCCAAACTTATTTAAACTTAAGTTATGGATCTAATCTTTATGCTTCTGGGGCAACCATAAGTTTTCCAAGAAAAATGTTGTCGCATAATCTTTTCACTTGAGTGCTGAATCACTGATTGCTGAGTGGACTCAGTTTCCTTCAGATAAAAGTCTGGAATGCTCTTGGTCTAATATAATTCATTTTCAAGAGCTGCAGACAAAGCTTGGTTTTTTTGAATACAGTGGAACGCAAGCAAAATGGTTATTTTCCTAATCAGCAGTATCCTGTGTATAAATCTCCTATAAGCAGTCTCCTACAATAGATTCAGTACTCAAGAAACTGCCTCTATATCACTTCAAAATCACTTTCATAACTGTCCCCTGCCTTTCCAACACTAATTCACATATTTCAATAAAATATGCTTTTTACAGTTTAATTTTATCTTAATTACACTTGTACAGGCCCAACCATTTTTTTAATGCCTCCAGTGGCAATCCTTCACCACCTACAGATATTAAGTGCCTTCAGTACCAAAAAAGAGTGAGCAAATGGCACAGCTACTTGCCATTAACAAGGCCTGTGATTCTTTCATGACCAATGACTTCTCTCTGTAGCAGTGTGGTACTCTGTTGCGATAGACACCACAGCAGATAAATATGGCTCTTCTTCCCTCTAATAATCTGCATTCACACCTCTTCAAATTACTTTTGAACTCTAAATCAGCTTCTATATTCATCAGTCTGTTATAATCTTCTGTTAGTTGATCCATGTTCAAGTTCTCCGTATCTTTTTTTAAGCTTGCTTTCTTGTTCTAAAAAAAGAAAAAAACAGCAAAATATGCAGTTGCTCTGAAAACAAGCACAGCTGGATCTGAAGAGGACTGTTTGCTTCTTACCTGCCAACATAGAATTCCTAATTGGATATCTTGCTGTGAAAAAAGACCATTTGGGAAAAAAAACAATAACAGTGCACTTCAGTTTTCCCATGACTGCAAATCTTATAATGATGCCCTAGAATTAAGCTTCCATTATAAAACCATCTGAAGAGAAAGGTATTTCAAATTAGATGGTGCTTAGGAACATGGTTTAGTCGTGGATTTGGCCGTGTTAGGTTAACAGCTGGACTCAATGATCTTAATGGTCTTTTCCAACCAAAATTTTTCTTGTGATTCTATGAACTAAGAAAAGTTAAAACCATAAAAACACCACTGGCACAGAAATATTTTCCTATATTTCTTGGGACTCAGTAAAATATAAAACTATGTATTACATTTCTTGCAATGTAGTAGGAAGAAATAAGGCATTTTTCGAATGCCTTCAGTTTAAGAAAATAAACTTTGCAAAGCACTAAAGGCAGCTAATGGCTGCTGTGGGAAGGTACTAACAGGGAGAAAACTAGGCAATGGCACAAGTTACTTTTTCCTAACTCTTTTTTGAGTGTTTAAATCTAAGCTTGGTCTAGTCAGAATGTAAATCCACATCTGTGATCTGTTTTGCAAGCACGATGCTAAATTAAAAATGTTTTAGAAACAGAAAGTACAAGTAATGCCCAAATGTGTTTTCCCAGAAATTGTCAAGAATCTATTCACTCCACTCTCATGTTATGACACCTTATTTTCAGACAGTCCTTTTTTCCTTCCAAGTCATTTGGACTATATTGGATGCATTTCCTCAAAGATTTCCCAAGTGACAAACTCCTAGTTTTCTTAAACTAGGAGTTAACTCTTCAAAACTTCACGTAAAGCTTTCTTCTGGAGGTAATCCTGGTGGTAGAGGAAGGTTTTGGCATTCAGTTTCATCTAAGCACCACTAAAAGCTCTGCTTTGTGAGTCAAAAATATGAAGGTGAGAAAAACAGTCTAGCATTCTTGCTCTCATTTCTTTGTTAGTGGTACTACCAGGAACAACCTGAGCCAATTTGGGTTGCTTGCATTTTAAAGTGTTCATAAGCAGACCACTACTAGTAGTCCATGGTGTTTCCTTTTGGAAACAGGTTCCAAACCTTGAGATCTCAACAATGTTAGTTTCTCCAATGATACCAGGTCCTGGATATATTACATAAAACCAGCTGAACTGGAAAAGGCTAATGACTCTGTGTTTGAGCAGCAGGTCTTCATCTGACTGACAACGTCCTGCTGTCTGTGTTTGGGCACCAGAGGGTTAGCCTGGAGAGTTTTGGAGCTGCTAGCACAGTTGGACTCTGCGTGGGTGTTGTAATAATCGAGGCTTGAGAGACTCTTCTCACACACCAACCAAGTGTCGTTCATCTGGAGTGACAGTCAGACACTGGCCCCTGCTGTCTCTGTTTCTGCCAGCTAAAATGTCTCTTCTAAACAAGGCTGCAAGCAGTGAGCAGAGCTTTCTCCTCCATCTGCAGAGCACTCTCTGGGCTGAGAAGGGCAGGGCTGGTGGAAAAGGCTCGCTCCCATTCTCAGATTAGAAATATTTTCTTCAGTCACAGCATGAGAAAGATAGTCCTGGACAAACTGTAAAACAGCTACTGGAGAAAAAAAAACTAACAGGAGATGGATAAATGGGAGATACCATGGTGGAGGTACTGGAGATGACAGAAAATTAACTGGAAATTCTGAGGTCATTATTTTATTAGCTTATACTGATTAAATGTTTCATTAAAGCATAACGGTTTTGGTGAATCTCCATAGCAAAGGTTCTCTTATCATTTGGTACCTGAGGGGTCAGTGCTGGAACCACTATTATTCAATATTTTCATCAGCGACCTGGATGAGGGAACAGAGTGTACCCTCAGCAAGTTTGATGATGACACCAGACTGGGAGGAGTGGCTGACACACCAGAAGGCTGTGCTGCCATTCAGCAAGACCTGGACAGGCTGGAGAGTTCGGTGGGGAGAAATTTGATGAAATACGAGGGCAAGTGTAGAGTCTTGCATCTGGGGAAGAACAACCCCATGTACCAGTACAGGTTGGGGACTGACCTGTTGGAAAGCAGCACAGGGGAAAGGGACCTGGGGGTCCTGTTTGGCAGAATGATAACCATGAGCCAGCAATGTGCCCTTGCAGCCAAGAAGGCCCTTGGCATCCTGGGGTATCTTACGAGGGGTGTGGTTAGTAAGTTAAGAGAAGTACTTTTCCCCTTTACTCTGCCCTGGTGAGGCCACATCTGGAATCTTGTGTCCAGTTCTGGGACCTTCAATTCAAGAAGGACAGGGAACTGCTTAAAGGAGTCCAGTGCAGAGCCATAAAGATGATGAAGAGAGTGGAACATCTCCCTTATGAGGAGAGGCTGAGGGAGCTGGGTCTCTTTAGCTTGGAGAAGAAGGAACTGAGGGGTGACCTCATTAATGTTTACAAATATGTAAAGGGCAAGAGTTAGGAGGATTAAGACGCTCTCTTCTCAGTGATGTCCAATGATAGGACAAGGGAAAATGGGTGCAAACTGGAGCATAGGAGGTTCCATGTAAACTTCAGGAAAATCTTTTTCACTGTGAGGGTGACAGAGCACTGGAACAGGCTACCCAGAGAGGTTGTGGAGTCTTGTTCTCTGGAGACATTCAAAACCCACCGGGATGCATTCCTGTGTGTCCTACATTAAGCCAGGATGAAGCCAATTTTCTTTTTACTGATTTTTTTCCTTCAGTAAGCCTCTTTCAACTAGCAGCAAGTTTTCCAGCTAGTGGACTGGTAACGCTGGAATGTTGATGTTACTGCTGAGATGCCAAGGGCCTTTGCTCTACTTGTACAATCAGTGGCCCCAGATGCTTAGGGAGCAGAAGAGTCCTATCTGCAGTGCTCCCATAGGGAGGAACGGACTAGACGGACCACAAAATGGACCTAAGTATTCCATTCCATATATCTACGTAAGCTCACTGTAAGGTCAGAGATCACAGAAATCAAGCCCTCTTTTCCTTCTTCTTCCCTTCTGTTCCATTCATGGCCGGTGTCTGGGGAGGACTCCATCCATCCATCCATCCATCCATCCATCCATCCATCCATCCATCCATCCATCTCCTTTGATCCCCAGGCCTGTGCATTCCTGACCTTCATAACTTTCCCCTCAGCTCCTGTCTGCTCTGCTGCTCTCTCTGGCAGCTCCAGGACATTTCAGAACTGTTCACATCTCAGGAGATGCCCTGGGAGTTGCGGAGTGCGGGGGGAGGCAATAGAGTTTTGCACGTTCCTGCACACACTTTTATATAATTGTACATATTTTCTTTTATCGTTAGGAATTAATTAAAGCTGTCTAGTTTAGTTTTCAATCCAGAAAGTCTCTCTCCTTCTATTCTCTCTCTCCTTTCCTTACTTGGGTGGGAGGGTATTGAGAGCATTATTATCCCTGGCTCAATTGCCGATCCTGAGTCAAACTGACTGCATAACCTACTCTAGGGGATTTTGCTCTGGCAGGGGGGTTGGACTAGATCATCTTTCGAAGTCCTTTCCAACCCCTAACATTCTGTGATTCTGTGATTCTGATCTTTCCACTGTTCTTCTCCAGCAAACATTTTGAACTTTGAAGGAAACAAGTTGTTTCACAGTTTGGGTATGAGAGATAGATTGAAATAAACACTGTTTATTTCCAAAAGGATAGGTCAGGTTGGATGAGGCTTTGAGCAATGGTTCTATGGTTTTATGATTCTACAAATTTCAGTTTCACCTGGTGGTGGCAAATGGCATACCAGGGGTTGTACTGTGTCTGCAGACAGAAGAAGGTTAGGATCTAATTTTAAAGTAATTCTGTCCACGCACCCCCATCTACATCAGAGCTCTTTGCCTGAATAGCTGAGTCTGTTAACACAGTTCTGAGTCGTTTTATTTTCCAGCTACAGTATCCCAAGAGAAGATCAGGGAGAAAAATATTATCCTTCAGAGGACGCTGATGTGCTTCTATGGCTTAGCAAGGAGAATTTCTTCCCTATTCTCATGCACAATGCAGCATTGGGGAAATGGAGATCTCTCCCGTTTCCCACCTGCCCCAGTGACCCTGCACCCCACAGGGATGTTCAGCTAAGGTGTCTTGCTCAGAAAGGCAAGTCTTGTGTGTGGTGTAAGAGGATCCCAAATAACCTTACTCTCATAGGGTGTGTAATTGACTTCCCTGAGCCAGTGCACTGCTTAAAGTGAGTAGAATGTTCTTCAAAACGTGTTCTGTGCCTTATTCTAGATATATATAAAAATTATGATAATTACGTAGTTCTCCAGCTGAATGTGAAGCTAAAGCACCAGTAATGAATAAAGATTTCTAGATTATACTCATTTAGCCTTTGTCCATAATAAAGCTCTGGATAGCAGGTCAATCTAAAGCAGGTCTATAGGGACACAGTGAAATAAGTGCTTTCACTACACCATAAAAGTCTCAGGAAAAAGCAGAGAAATAAAGTAAATCTACTGTGGATATTAGTGCCATTAGAACATTATCCAAGGAAATTAGACACATTACTGTGGAAAAGCGTGAGACCAGGAGAAAACCCCCACAAAATTAACAGTTGACATTATAACCACTGTGACAAAGTTTATAGCCTCTTATTTTCTGAGTTCAGAAAAAACAGCAGCAGCCATAAAACACCTAGAGTTTAGATCACTATGTGTTAAATTGTGTTTATGTACTTGTAAAACAGTGCTACATTGATTGCTACTGGTCTTTAAAATGTCTAGTGTCTAAGAAGCTCCCCGGAGTTACTTACTATGTGTGAAAAAAACCCCTTACATTCAAATCTGTGAATACTTGTTCTGTACCTGAGAAGTGCCTCTTTTTTAAAAAAGAGCTCTTTTGAAGTAACTTAATTAGAGGAAGACAGGGATTCTTCTTTATATATCACATTCATTTGCAAATTTGGGTATAAAAATGTTGATTTTTTTCATTTTTTTACTGGTTCTTATGCTACAGACCAGAAAAACAAATTAGAGGAAGCTGGAAGCAACTTGAAATGACAGTCTTATCCCTTCTCCTCCACTCTGGCAGTTCAGCAGTTACTTGTTCTGCCTCCTTTTCTTCGAGAAAGGTTAAATTGTACGGCTATTTGCTAACATTAATTTTAAAAATAGTAGCCTCAATTGCAACAGATAAAAATCAACTCTCATTGATTGCACCCTGAAAGTGTAATTTTCACGCAGAATGCTGACTTAATTGAAACAAACTTGTATTAAATATATTAAGAAATATATCACAAAATATACTAATACAGTACATTAATATTTAAAATTATTACAGTTTCTACCCATTCAATTTCATACTACTTGTGTCAGTAGTACTTAAAAAGAAAAACTTTCCAGAGTACATTGAAGACACATGTTTACAAAGTCCATGTTAAAGTGCTGTCAGTTTTCATTTCGTCACTGTAGCATAAAAACATTGTTTATCTAAAAGTAATTGTATTACAAATACTTCTTTTAATACAAATTTTTAATTTTATCACAAATGAAGTTAGATTATTTCCTTATTGTGTGCGTTTACAAACATGGTATTGTTCTCAAACTTACTTTGGAGATAACCTAAAAAAATAATTTCTCTCTTATCTGTCTGTATCTAGTGCCGATATTATGACATTGCTTTCACAATGTTGAAGTGAAGGTCATATTAGCCTTAGGTCATAAACTCCTATTTCTCTGGATTTTATAGCCATGATTTTTACTGTGCTTCAAACTGAAAGATGCTCCTAAAACTCAAAGTTAAATTGTTTCATAGAAGTCTGAAAATATATCCAGTATTCATCTTTTCTATTCTGGGTGCAAAAAACATAAGGGGTGTTTAGACGTAACTTTGTGTGTGTGTGTGTATAAATGCATTTAAATATATAAATACTGACAGGTATATAATTAAGTTTAAACTCGCTTTATACATGCATATACACACAGCCCACCATATATAAATACATACCCAAGTGTGTAAAAAATATATGTATTTATGTGCTTCTGTTGATATAATTCCAAAATATTTGATTCAATTTCTCCTCTCTGCTTGTCTCATTTTGTGCTGTTAATGATACCAAAGCAGTATTCTTAGCAAAGGAGTAATCTCTAGCCACAATCAGCTCTGAGACTTAGAGCTGCTCTGCCTTTCTGAAGGAGCAGGGAGAGGAGTCAAACAGTGAGAAATGACAGAGTGTGATAATGCTATTAATGGGAGCCATCTCCTGGAAATTGTACCCACAAATCCTTACATTGTGCTAAAGATTTAAGGAGATGGGCCTGACTGCTGTTATTGCCCCCCATTTTGCAGCACCCAGCCATGAGGAAAATCAGTAAGACACAGCAAGGACCATAAATTTTCAGCTGTATTCAGATGTCTTTTTAAGCAGAATGCTGAATGCAACCTTAGTAATAGTTTCCCTAAGAGGTGAGCCATTATTCCTCAATCTCTTGTTTAGTACTTTTTTCCACTGAACAGGATGTAGAAATCTGCTTGCCTGACAGAAATCAACTGTCTGCAGATTCAGTACGTGAAGCCAGATCAATTGCTGCATAACAAATAGTTCAATTGTTTAAAGTTTACAGTATTTTGTATTTAAAAAAAAAAAAGTAATCAACATTTCTCCAATATTTCTCAACAAAATTATTAACTGTATATGTTTTTGTGTTACACGTAGTCTGGATTGTGAGACCAGTTGAGTGTCTTTTCTAATCATTAATTTACCATGATAGCCTATACTTGAATCTCCTTAGAGAGTTAAGTTAGCTTTATGACTGAACATAGCTCTGTTTATCAAAAAATTAGGATATGTATAATCCTTCAGGTTTTTTTCCCAGTGTGTTTTTCTTTAACTGGAGCTGTTGTAGAATATTATCTTATTTTTAAAAAACTTCTAGGACAGGAAGAGCATATGGACAATTTTCTCACTTACATTACTTGTAACACACTTTAATCTTGTTCATTTCTCTATCCTTGACACCCTTTCAATGCACAGCTTCTTACTATTCACTTTAAGAGATGGAGAATAATTATTGGACAATTTGAAAAGTGCACTACTTCTGAATTGTACTGAATATAATTTGATCTTGCTTACACTTACAGCTAAACTACTCAGCACCATTTTTATTCACCTGTTTCTGGCCCACAAGATCAGGAATTCGTTGTTTTGCAAGTACAGGCACAAGCTCAGGGAACCACAGATTTCCCAACAGAAAAAAACTTTAACACCTATTCATACAGAAATCCAAATCTTAGTTCAGGGTGTGTCATGAACAGCTAGACTAGAAATGGTACAGTTCCTCAGGATTCTTGCTATGTACCACAGAGTAAAGTGTAAAGTTATTAAAGCTATTTTTCCCAACGTAGGAGATGTAAATTATTTGGTTGTATTTGTATGGTGAATATTGTGAGCATCAATATTGTAATCTGCTCCTTTCAAAACCAAGCAATAGTGAAGGAACACTGATCAGCTCTTCAGCTAACAAAAATTATTGACTTAGTGCAGTTACAGCAGCTGCTCCAACCTTTGTTAAAATCGAAGGCAATCAACTGAAACTCCTCTGAAATATTTCTTTTTCTTCAACTAAAGTTAAACCTGAAAGAATATTTTGAAGTGATTGAATATGAACCCAAACCAAATCCAAAATCTTCATTTGCACTGCAACTAAAACCAGAATTCTTTTGCAAATGCATTGTTTGTGGCATACATGCTATTTTCTTTGGGTGTTAGAATATCTTACTGCAAATGAATCCTTCTACTACAGTGTTTCTTAACATTGTTTATGTCAGGTTTATCCACTTTATTAACCTTTTGTCTGGAGCTATACGTGTGCATTTAAGACAAATATAGCTAATAATAATTATAGTCACCTTTGCTCACTGGTTAACAGGCTTGGCCAAAACAAACTCCATCCAACCTTTTTGTACTTGTAGGCTGCAAAGGTTACTACTTATTCATGTTCATAATTAAGAATTTTGAAATTAAATGCAATGTTCTTCTTTAGATATAATTAAAATCATGTTTCACAGAATAGTGCCTGAATTTTCTTATCTCATTCTGTGCCAATTAACTTGGCCCAATTTGCTTGCTAAAGTGGCTAGGCCAATTTAATTAGCCTGACTTCACTCTCTGATTCTGTATCTGAGTACTACAGAGTTGATGTTTAGCTCCATGGAGTGACCATAATGAATCAGTATATATTTGGAGAGTAATTGCTTTAGTAATAAGAAAGGACAAAACAACAGTCCGTATCATTGTGTCACTTTTTAATCAGACTTTCATGTGTGAGGTCAGTTGCATAAAAGAGCCCGCAGTCTTATCGCATTGTTAGGTTCCACTAAGGTTTTGTGTGTGTGTGAGACCACAGAAGTCATAGCTAATAAAGCTAAACTGATATTTTAAAAACAGCCTGCAAAACATTAATAAAAATGCTTAGAAATTTGAGTAAATAAAATCAACCATAATTTTTTAGCATTACAACCTATTCCAAGAGAGGAGAAAAACCACCCACAGAATTCCTTGAATGGGAATGATTAGCACTTACTTAGTTTCACCTTCTAAGTGCAATATAAATATTTAATTTTGCCTGATACTCTTCTTACATGAATTACTGTTATTACTGATGTTTATTTAATTTTTCTAAAAAGCAAAATTGAGGAAGACAGTTGGAGAAGCTATAAGAGACATTTGTGCCACAAATTAGCCTGGCACAAGTAAGGTCAACTATTTGGAGATCAGAGAGGTGCAATTCCCAGCTCTTCCTTATCATATGGGGTACACTAACCCCTTCTGGACTCCACTGACATACACCAGTGGGTGTAAACCAGAGAAAGGTAAGGACGTTAGAGTATCATTCTGCTCAAATCAGAAATACAGGGAGAGGATTATTTTCTCAGCATAAAGGCTAATGTGCTGCCCAGCCACATTATATTCAAATTGAGTCTCAGGATATGGGAGGGCAGTGCTTGATAGCTCTTCTTCTACCATGCAATCAAGAAAAAGTGAAGCAAAATGTATTTTGAAAGGATATATCAATATAACAGAAGAATTTTCATACCAAAAGTGATAGAGCTCAGAGTTTCCTAGTTCCCAGCTGCCTACTCTGCTCAGTCACTTGAAATCACTGAACTCTAATCTCTAGGGAGGAAATTCAATCTGTACACATGCTTGGATTTGGAAAACCTTTATTTAAACTAAGGAGTAGCTAATGACACAAATGAACTTCACAGGGATCCTTTCCAGAGAGATCCTCATTGTGGAGCAGTGGTGGTGTTCCTAAGCAGTCATGCACACCTGTGCAGATACAGCCTTTATTTGCTGAACATGAGATAAGTGACATTTTCTGAGTGGTCTGTGAATTCAAAGGTAAAGAGGAAAATACTAAGTCAGTATGAATTTTTATTAGTGGAAACGAGAGGGGTGGACTAAGATTACAGAGTGGGCCAAATTTCCACAGCCCCATCCTGATCAGATAACACAGCTGCTTGATGCCAGTGCAAACCAGGAGTGCATCATTCAATCCAATTTATATTGCTGCTCATGTAACTGGGAGCAGTAGGAGAGTAGGAATCCTCTCAAGCACTATAGGTCTTCTCAGTGAGTCTGGACATAAGTAAGAGGAGTCAGTGGATATTGGCAGTGCAGTAAAAACATCAGCTCTACTTCCTTTAGAGTGACTTCCTTTTAGGCACAAAGCAATGCCATTTATATATACCTTCCTTTATTTATGGTGCAAATTAAAGCTGAGGTGTGGCACTTAATCTTCCATTCAGCCATCAGAGAGGCAAAGTAACCTTATACACTTTTTTGTCTTTTAGTCAAATTCATCTTCAGAAAACTATTTTCCAACTATTTGCCTGACACGACTATACAGATAGCAGTCAGGAAGCCACAGAGATGTGAACTCAGGTCCCTTCAAGATGCATTTCAGTAACAAGACCAAAACTCCAGAGCTGGATTCAGGGTGCCTGCAGTCATAAGAGATGGAGAAGAGATGGAAATTATATAAAAAAAACACACATAAGCAGGCCGACTTCCAAAACTGAGCTGAACAAGGACTTGGAATTTATTAGCTGTGGAAGGGAATCAGAAAAGTATAATAATTCTCTTCTGTATTACTCTGTTTATGGCTCTTTTAACAATGAGTAAGCACAACATCATGACACACACACAGCAATAAATAGGGTGAAACACCCTTTTCTCTCAGTGCAACTAGAATTGCTGCAGGATACGATTGTCCTTAAAAAATGGCCAAAAGCCTGTCTTTCATGAAAGAATAGCAGTGACCTTGAATGTATGAACCAGCATGACTCAGTGGCAATCTAGGCATACAAACCTGGGTTATACAGGAGTCATGGAACCAAAAACTTCTAATAGTTAATTTATTTATCTTTCAGTTAACACAGATTCACAGAATCACAGAGTTGTTCTGATTGGAAAAGACCTTTACGATCATCGAGTCCAACTGTAACCTAACTCCACCAACCATTAATCTAACTACCAAGTCCAATACTTAGACCATGCTCCTAAGCATAACATCTACATGTCTTTAAATCACCTTCAGGGATGGTGATTCAACTACCTCCTTGGACTGTCTATTTCAGCGCTTAATGACCCTTTCAGTGAAGAAGTTTCTTCTATTATCTAGTCTAAACCTCCTCTAGTGCAACTTGAGTCCATTTCCTCTTGTCCTATCACTTGTTACCAGGGAAAAGAGACCAAATCCTACCTCACTGTAACCTCCTTTCAGGTAGTTGTAGAGAGCTATAAGGTCTCCTCTCAGCCTTCTTTGCTCTAAGCAGCCAGGGCTGCAGTGACCGTGTACTAGTGGAGTTCACAGTCCTGAGGGATGCTAGTCAGACGAGGGCCGTAGTCAAGATCCAGAATTTTAGGAAAGCAAACTTCCAGCTCTTCAAGGAGTTAGTCAATAGGACCCCCTGGGAAACTGTCCTCAGGGTCAAGGGAGACGAACAGAGATGGCAGATCTTTAAGGACTCTTTCCATAGAGCACAAGAGCTCTATATAAGATATAAGAAATCAAGCAAGGAAGGGAAGAGACCAGCATGGCTGAGTTGAGACCTGCTGGCCAAACTAAAAGGCAAGATGGAACTACACAGGCAGTTCAAGCAGGGACAGGTGTCTTGGGAAGAGTATGGGGTGATAGGGAGCAGCCCTGCAGAAGGGGACTTGAGGGTACTGGTGGATCAAAAGTTGGACATGAGATAACAATGGGCACTCACAGCCCACAGGGTCAATTGCATCCTGGGCTGCATCAAAATAAACATGGCCAGGGGATCAAGAGAAGTGATTCTTCCCCTTTACTCTGCTCTGGTGAGACCTTACCTGGAATTCTGTGTCCAGCTCTGCAGGCCTCAACACAAGGACATGGAGCTGTTGGAGCAGGTGCAGTGGAGGGCCACAAAAATTATCAGAGATCTGGAGCACCTCTCCTATGAAGAGAGGCTTAGAGAATTGGGGATGTTCAGCATGGAGAGCAGAAGGCTCCAGGGAGACCTTATAGTGACCTTCCAGTACTTGAAGGGAGCCTACAAGAAAGCTGGGGACGGACTTTTTACAAGGGCTTAGTGATAGGTTGAAGTGAATAGTCTTAACCAACAGCAGGGTAGATGATTTAGATTAGACGTTAAGGAAAAGTTCATTACTATCAGGATGGGGAAACACTGAAACAGTTTGCCAAGAAAGGTGGTGGAGGTCCCATCCCTGGAGACATTCAAGGTCAGGCTTGATGGGGCTCAGAGCAATCTGATCTGGCTAAAGAGGTCCCTGCTCACAGAAGGGGGGTTGGACTAGATGTCCTTTAAAAGTCCCTGCTAACCCAATGCATTCTATGATTCTGTAGCATCAGTCAGTAAAACATATTGGGACTCCAGATCAATCCATCTTTTGCAATCACAGCAATCATTTACCATTAGTGTTTTGCATCTTATTTCTCCTAGGCTAGTCTATGGACTATATACTTTAATACATATGGTTCAATAATTAAGTGACAAAGCCTAAATATTTGTCATCATAGCTGCTGACTGTTACAGTCAGATGGCTAGAAAATAAAATCTGGGTTTTTTATTATATTCACATTTTTACATGTAAATAATTCATCCTGGTCTATGTCACTGTTTTCGAGGATAAAAAACATGTTTCTTTTTTATTTAGACCTAATGCACACAGAGAGAAATCTCCTGAGTCAATACAATCTGGATTTACAGTAGAGCTAGTAAATGCATACTTGATATTATGGATATTAAGTTCATGAATCATTCATACATATTTTTAATTTTTTAAATTTTTATTATCCCTGGTTAGCAGTAAACCAGGAAGACACAGTTTGTTCTATTTTCTTTTTAAAAATAATTAATGCAAGTGTTTTGATCACCAGACATGAACAATTCAGTTGAAATTACGAAGGAGTATCAAACTTACTAATCAACTTAAACTCTCTGTCTTTGCTCATGTCCAAAATATATATATGCATTGTTCATAGCTGTGCATGACAAACTCTTGTTCATCTGCAAACAAAGGTATACTTTTACAATCATATATTTTAAAAGGGACTGCCACATCTATGGTTGACTTAACATTTGCAAGGGGAAGGCACAAAGCTACAGCTCAGGCAAAGATGAAGAGTTTGAGGAATGGAAAGAAGCAGGACAGATCTTGTCTTTATGAGCAAGCAATCCTTGCAGTGTTTTTCAAACTTAAAGATTAACAAAATTATTTTACAAAGAGCACATAGATAACTGAGACCAAGAGCAATCAAAAATAATCTGCTCAGTCACGCAAAACTAAAAAATATTATTTTCCAATGCTAATTTTCTTAATATGAAACTGCCTAAAGATAATTTCTTATTTCAGACTGGAACAGAATTAAAGAATTAACTTATACTCCTCCACACATAACTGCGTTCAGAGTAAATTAATCCAACAAAATCTTCCATGGTTAGTTCAACAAAATATCCAGAGCTTCTCATGAGGCTCAGTGTGCTCTCAGTTCTCCACATTTCAGCTAAAGTTTTTCAGAAAGGCTTTTAAAGGGTTGATCTAAAATACAGCTACTTTTTTTCCTATAGCTGTTTTGCCGTGCATTTTAGTTTAAGTGCTCTGTAGTGCTTTGGACCATTACTATAGAAAAGAGTAGTATTTTCAACAAAGGTCTTGCATAACTGGACAGACGGCAAGGCTGATGGATCAAAGGTAGAACAAAAGAGCTGAATGAAATGGAAAATTTATATCCCAGATTGAGCACTATAGCCACTTAAAAAGGAAATTTTTCATTAACATTTTTAAAGCCAGGAACAACAGGAGAACTACTGTTATGAGCATATCAAACTGGATTTTGCCTAAAATATTAAAATACTTAATCCATAATCTTTTGGCATTTTCCTCAGGAGGTGCTTTGTATAAACTTAGAAGGATTCAGTCTTCACTAATCTCCTATCACATTAGCAATTCTTGCCTTCAAAAATGTCCATTTTTATGCATAAGCACTTCAGTGAATTTATTTGGATTTCTCCCGGAGTCTGACAGAGTAGAGTAGATTCGGGAATTTGTTAAAGATTCGCCTTTCTCATCCTTTACTTCCTGTTGTAGAGAGGGGTGCAGAGGGGGGAGAGGGGCTTGGGAAAGGGGAAGAAATCCTATTCAGACCATATTAGAGCATGTTGCATTCAAAAGACATTTTAAAATCTAGTTTACCCCAAAGTGCCAGATCAGTTTTCTCAAAGTCTTTCAGTAGAATCAGGATATTCATGATAATTATGGTGTTTCAATAGACGAAACAGTGTTTGAAGGTTAAAATGCTATTTTGACAAAGAGATCTAAAATATCACTAATGTTATTCAAAGCTGCACTTTTGTTTCCCACACACACACACTTTCCTGTTATCAGGTTGTTCACAAAGCAGTAGTGACCTGTCTAGGTCACCATGGAGGGTGGCTCTCCCTTCTGTAGTTATTTGGTTTTTTTCAAAGTATAAGGCTTTAAGAAAAATTATATTGATAATTAAATTCATGAAAAACTGTAAAAAAATCAATTTTATAGATTTTGTATTTCAGATTATGAATTTCCTTAGCTCTCACTTTATCCACCACCAGGAAAGCACCCAGGTGGTGAAACGCTTCTGTCCTGGGATTGGTTTCCTATCACACATATGCAGAAAGGCATAATGTAAAAACTAATATACACCTGGTTCAAAGTGGGCATGCCCTTTACTTTTACATTTTTGGCCACAACAGTATGTGTTTAAGATTCTTTAGCACCCTAGTCATCGATATTCTTATAACGAATTCTCAGTGGAGCACTGAGAAATTTCAAGTAGCTGAACAGAAGACGGAGTTTCCAAGGAGCATTATCTATGTCTAGTAACTTGCTAGTGACTGGGGATGCAAAGCATGTACTGATGATTTGGAATGAGGTATGAGAAGTTTGCTCACCAATTATCTTTGTGGATACAACCTAGAAGTACAACAGCCTCACATTAGACAGTAAGACTGGTTGGCAGCTAATTTCCTTATTCTGTCCAGGGAGTCAGATCTGACCTTTTGGAAGGGCATTCTAATCTGTGCTGTCTGATAATGTCTGGCTTTGGAGTTCAGAAAGTTAGTGTGAACTAATAATTGATGCATATTAAAAGTTAACTGCTGTTTCATAAGGAGAAATACCTCTTTTCAGCCCCTAATCTAAACTGGTTTAAGATACCATGCAAACTTTCAATTTAAGTACACCAGAAAATTTTGTTCTGTGCAGGCGCGCACAGGGACAGGTTCTGCACTCTCATTATACTTCCAGGTGTCTCTGTCACTGAGTCTCAATGAAAGTTATTAGCTGAAAAGTACTTAAATTATTTCTTTCCAGTAAAACTTCCATGGAAAATATAAAATATATGTTAAATCAAGATGTAACTGGAATAGGACTGTCTTATACACTGAGTTCCTTAGAGAACATTTTAATTATTGTTTTAATATCATTAACACTGCTCATGGATTGGCGCAAAGCTTTCCAGATATGAAGTGTTTTCTAGCATAAACTGTTTAAAAAAGGCCTAAAATCTATATACTGTAGCAGTGACCAAGGGAAAAAGCAGTAAGATACCATTGACATAGCCATGGTGGGGTTTTTATACATTTTGCTTAAATAACTTCATTACACCTACAAAACATACACCAGTTAGCTAATGATCCCAAGCACTAATTTTCAGATTTCAGTTATGACCTGAATTTATCACTTCTATCTTTGGTTTACTTGTGAAAGTCATGTCACAGCATAGTACATACAGTTTACCATATTTCAGAGAAAAGCTGCCTAAATACTCAGAGCTTATCTATCATTTTGCAGAGGCACTTAGATTTCTTACTGCAAGGTTCATTCCTAGATATGAACAAGATAACTTTCTGACATATCTTAAATTCTAACATTTTGTACATGAAGAACATTCCTTATTCATTCCAAAGTTTTGTTTATTGTTGCACCACTAAAAGATAAATCAGACATTGTTGCACAGCTTTTCAGGATCTTTGACACATTAAAATTATACTGATTTTTGTTTCTCTAGAAATATGGCATGCATCTAGCAAACTGGAACCCTGCAGAATGTCAGCTTTACAGGAATGGCAGTGGTTTCCATGCTGTTTATGTGGGAGCAGAAGATGGGCTGTTCTCCACACCTACAAACAAATAAATGTATTTAAGTTACCAGAGAAAGTGTTTTGTTAACCAAATTTTTGCATTAGATTTTGCAATCCATTAACATTAAGAAATTAGTAGCAAAATTGTCAGGATCTACTCAACTAGTTTCTGCCTGTTACTCTCATCAGACCTCAATAAACTAAAGTGCATTTGGAATTGAACTGAATTATCTAAGCAGTTTGCAGAAGTATTCTCATTTTCCTTCTCTTCAGGACTGTTATTCCTTCTTCATAACTCTCAAACCTTTCTGCAAGCCATAACTGAAATATTGCACCCACATCTACAAGGGCAGCTAAATTGCTACAGTCAGTGCTGTGTAAGTGGACAGCTTCACAGAAGTTCCCATGGAGGGTTGCATCTTTCAACAGAGCATAATTTCATTATTATATTTGTTAGTTTTAGAATCTCTCTGAAATTTATTAAGTACAAAAATTATATTTTTGAAAGCATTTTCCATTAGGAATGTTATGTTCAAAGCCTAGGGACATATTCTGACAGTAATTGGGGCTGAAATATGCATATTTAATTTTGCTGAGTGTTGAAATTGCACGTTTGAGACAGAGGAAACAACTTTCTGAGTGCCTTGAGAGTAACTGGTTTTTTTAAAGTATCTGGTTTGAGCATCGCAAACATAACCTGTCAAGTTCCATTCGGCTAACAAATGTTGGGTCACTGAGCTGGAAGCAATGTTCTGTGGTGTTTATACTTCAGTTTTTCTTCATGATTGCATCAATGAACAATAGTTTTAGTGATGTGGATTTTATAGCATGAAAAGATCTCCAGTCAGGGAAAACATAAACCAAGTGCAAGGCACTGAATGCTATGACTAAGGACACCTACATTAAGGAAGGATGAATCTCCATTTCATCATCCGGTGCTACAGGGATCACCATCCTTCTTCAGCAATTATCCCTTCAAGAGAGTGACCATGTGGTGCTGAACTGTAACCTGACTTCTGTATTTAGAACCGAGTCTATTAAATGTCATGAAAAGCTCATATCCTAGGAGAAATGAACTAGAAATAACCTGAAGCAACAAAGAGCTTCTTAACAGCAATCTGCTGAGAAGGTCACAAATTTCAACATTTAGAGACTCTTCCTCTGTGATGCTGATCAGGGCAGCACAGCTGCTCTGACTACTGTGGAGAACAGAGACCAAAAAATTACTCTCTTGACTTCTCTCCAGCTATCAAAGTCCTAGAAAACAAATAGCTTTTGGGTAGCATTTTTGGGTTTTTTTT
Source organism: Apus apus (assembly GCF_020740795.1). Taxonomy (NCBI): domain Eukaryota; kingdom Metazoa; phylum Chordata; class Aves; order Apodiformes; family Apodidae; genus Apus; species Apus apus. The sequence goes on from NC_067283.1 coordinate 101,124,092, forward strand.
TCCCATAAAAAAAAATAACAAACAAAACAAAACCTAACTAATTTAAAAATGTCATTAAACTATTTTTACAGTAGAAAAAAACACTGCTTTATCTTGTTGGAATATTTTCATTTTATCCTATCTCCCTTTTCCTGTCTTATTTAGTACACAAGCAACACAAGATGGCTACATTTGTAAAATTCTTTGCATGTGAGAATTGTGAACTATGGAGATTCACTGTCCTTTTCTGAGGAACATGTTTCAGAAAATAATTAAATTTAGACCTGTAAAGGTATTGCTCATGTGTTTAAAAGAGCAATGGCAAGTGCAAATTTCAGCCATATTGTAATACAATATTGTAATTGTAATATCTAATTTAATGTCTGTATTGTAAAGTGTCATGGTTTGGTCTTAAGTTTTGTGATGGTGCTTGTATTAAAACCTGGTTATTGTTTGTTAAGAAGCACATGTGACATTGTGATTATATGAAAAAAGAGATAAATGGTCATGAACATTTTTAATAACTCTTTTAATAACATTTTGGTTGTCTAACAATTTTAAAATATTTTAAGAAGGCATGGCTACAGCTCACTACCATGCCTAGAAGAATAATTTAGATTGTAGTGGATTGTTCTAACATTGTTTGCACTTAAAGAATTTTAATAGAATTCCTGGATTAAAACTGTAATTCACCCACAGTTCAAGCACATGCTTGTGCTTGTGCTTATGCATATATTTGACACAAAAACTCCATTGGAATTGAAAACGCATTTTTTACAAATACACAGCAGTCACGGAAACTGCACCCTCCACAAATGTTCTTATCTGTTACCTAATTTGCTAAAATACATTAAGAAAGTGAATATGCATTCATAATGAGCACAAGTAAAATAATATACAAAAATCAGTAAGATTGTATAGCTTGTTGATCAGTGGTGGACTAGAGTTACTGGAACTATTCTATAGCCAATACTGAATTCTGAAATAATCACAGCACACCAGCAACAAGCTATTGTAAAAATGTATTTTCAGCATTCATTCATGTTTTGGGGTACCTAAAGCTAGTTCATACTGCCTGCGTGTTTGTCTTAGATCCTTGATGGTCTGATCTCAAGACAAAGACTAACAGTGCTGGGTCCTAAAGGCTAAATATATTTACCCTCTCCAGACAAAATAAATTAGAGGGAAAATCTTGAATTTTTAAAGGTCAATCATCACAACACTTCTGGATTAAGAAAAAAAACAAAGCACAAGGAAAACCAAACAAATAAAACACCAAAACAACAAAAAACAACAACAACAAGAATACCACCACCCTCACAGGACTTTTAGAATCAGACTATTTAGACTGATTCACTTGGTGGTTAATTTATATACTCTATATTATCAGGCCAACACTAAATAATGACATCAGCTTTCAGATGAGTCAGACATCACTGCAACGCTGTCATGCCCTGTTGGGGTTTTTTGGCATACTATGACTTTATCTCAACACACCATAAATGAAATAGACTGACACTTCCAGCATATGTTCAGGAAGGGGAGCACAGAAGCTTAAAAATTACTTTTTTTCTCTACTGCTGCAGTTGTGTCTTTTGCATGTGACTACACAATCACAGAAAGGAGACTAGAAAAGGGATGGGATTAGTGAAGGTCTTATGACACAGTATGAAAATTTTTAATAATTCAAGAATATTCTTGAAAAGAATAATAGACTGATCACTCTGTATATCTCAAGCAGCTTGTCAGTGATGCATTTCAAATGTGTTCCTTACAGTGAATTTCCAGAATTTATACAAACTTTTAATCCACTTTGAGACATGGATATTTCTTTCAAATGTTAAGTTAGACATTGCACTCAGAGGTTATTGCAGAGAGATAATAATGGGTCGATAGCAAGACTGAACAAGAGCATACAGAGCCACAACTGACAAAAAAAAAATGCATAGACTGAGTAGATTAATTAAATACCAAAACTGTTACCCTGTAAAAAACACATTTTTCTGATTTCAAGTCCACTTTATATAATAAGTTACACCACAAATTCTTTGGGTCCAAGTTATTTGTCTGAGTTTGATTAGAAGTGAGGCGCAAGACCATCACTGAAAGCAAAAAGTTGGAAAGAATGAAACTTAAGAAGCAAGTCGCCTCATCCCATACCTGGCTGCCCACTGGAGAGCCAAAAGCTAGTGAGACCCCAGATGGCAATAGAAATGGAGTAGCCAAAGGAATTTTTCAAAAAACAAAATACATCCAGCAGTTCCTCTGGTTTTAGTTGATCTGTAGAATAGTCTTCTAAGATAAACATGCCTTGTTTTCGTTCTTCAACAGAGAAGAGGTAGTATCACTTCTGTTCCTACAGAACAGAATCATCATGGTACCAGAGGTGCTGTGGATGCACCCTGGTATCCTCAGGAGTTAAGAGTTCTTGGTTTCTATGCATTGAAACAACAGTCATGTAGCAGGTGCAAACTGCACGATTAATGATATATTTGCTCTACTTTTTTTTATTTTTTTTTAAATTGAGTTAACAACTTGTCATGAATTTTTGTAAGCAAGATGCTGGTTTAATTGATTACTTTCTAAAAGAAACTGTTTTTCCCCAAAATTGACAACTTGCAAAAAACCATAAATGAATAATGTGGTGTAAATGAACAACAGGCACTCAATGACCCATGAATACAGCAAGGAATTCAAGTAAGTGTTGCAAGTAAATCCAGGTTAACTGATGGGATAAAGCCCATGCATTTCAGAGGTCTCTGGGTCCTGTCAAGCTCTGAGGTCAGATATGGAAGAGGGAGAGAAAGTCAGTAATGTATTTTGAGAAAGGCTGTGCTTTTTCTGTTCATTCATTGTAACAAACAGGAGGAGAGGAGAGGAGAGGAGAGGAGAGGAGAGGAGAGGAGAGGAGAGGAGAGGAGAGGGGAGGAGCGGAGAGGAGAGGAGAAGGGAGGGGAGGGGAGGGGAGGGGAGGGGATGAGAGGAGAGGAGGGGAGAGGAGAGGAGAGGAGAGGAGAGGAGAGGAGAGGAGAGGAGAGGAGAGGAGAGGAGAGGAGAGGAGAGGAGAGAGGAGGGGAGGGGAGGAGAGGGCAGAGGAGGGGATGAAAGGAAAGGAATTGGGATTTGAATGAATTAAATAGATCCAAATGTTATGAATCTGTGTGTTTTCTTTAGATTATGATTTAATTTTTATATATAAGGCATAAACCACAATTAAATGAGAAAACCAAGCAGAATTTCATAATGAATGTGCATTTTCTGAAGGCACATATAGAAATAGAGAAGTCAAGAAAAAAATCAGAGAAAGAAAAAGAAAAAAAAATCTATCATAAAATGATATTTTATCCTGTATTTTGGTACTCAGTGTCAGGCAACTATATAGAGCTGCATAGTATGGAAAGATCAAGTATAGTTGCATAGAGGGTGTAAGCTACTGTATGTTAAAATTACTCTAAAAGCAGATACTGAATCCAGCCCCTCAGATGATTTTTAAAGATGACTTATCATGCCTGGATTTCATTAGAGTTCAGGCATTAGTTATGCACCATTTCCTTAGCCCTGTCAATGATAAGACATCTCCAAGGACAGAGATGCAAAACTCTGGATAGCTGGGAATCTTTAAAATGGGAAAACAAACATCTATGGAGAGTAAAATTCAGCAACACACAAAGGTCCTGAGGTTTTCTGAACAGGTAATGAACATCAAGAGGAGGCAGCTCCTCGTTAATCTGCTTTATTCTTGTTTTATGCTGTACTTTTCATCCTAGTACCCAAATGCCAAGTCCAAGGACAGTGGTGGTATCACCATCCCTGAAGGTTTTTTAAGAGTCGTATAGACATAGTACTTAGGTGTATGGTTTAGTTAAGAATTGGCAGTGTTAGGTTGATGGTTGGACTCTGTGATCTTTAGGGTCTTTTTCAATCAAGGTATTTTTGTGATTCTGTGACATCTAGAAAGTTATGTAACTCCCTTGGATTAATGCCAGAGTCAGTGGTAATATGCAGCATAATATTTACATGGAAAGTATTTGTTTCAGATCTGAAAGCACATGGCACAGGAGCAAAAATAGGTGAAACAGTAACATACTTTATATTTCAGGTTAATATCCTGGTCACACAGACAAAATACAACCTGTGGATATTAGGTGGGAATGATGTCTGAAAAAATATATCTTTAATGTCTATAATGAAGATTGCTTCAACCAACCTCAATAATCATGTTAATAACTGACAACCTAATTAAAATAGGAAACCTCTTTGCTTCAGGGGGAGAGGTGGATGGTTTAGTGGGGGTTATAAATTATTAAGTGTGTCTAAATCACCACTCTCAATTAATATGAAATTTCTGACTATGTTGTAGGGCAGAGTTATTTAGTTCAGGCTGTAAAGAACTAGATATAGACAGTTCAGCTTCATTAAAATGTGTAATTAAAGGTAGCCCTTCCATATTCACTGTTCCATCTTCCATGGGGCATGTTGTTAGTTCTGGGATTTTTTTGTTTGGAAGCTGATTTACAAAACATGTCTCTTGTTTTACCCAATACTAGGAGGTACTTTCTTAGAAAAGGATTAAAGAAAGTTTGGGGAGGGAAGGGTTGCTGCCTTTTTTTTTTTTTTTGCCTTTTTTTAAAATTTTATTTAAATGTTGAGTGTTGATCAATAGTTTGCAGCATTCTCCTAACAAAATTACTTGTGGTAACTTTTCATGCAATTGTCATGTGCCTTCTCTTTTCACTTAGCAATGCACGTCGGATTGTAGTCCAACTGTGAACCTACAAGAACTTCAGAGTGACAAAATGATGGAAGATTGCACTTCAGTAAAATCCTTTTATGCTCCCTAATGAGTGGGGTTTTGACCATAGTGAATATTATTTTAACTTGGCATTTTAAAAAGTAATAGATAAGGAAGTTGTGACTGAGAAAAGAAAGTTTGGTTTTCCTTATATACAGATAGAAGATTTTTAGAATTTGGGGAAAATTTAAAAAGGAAAATAAAGTATGTAAACTGGGAACAAATCTGAAGTAAGACTTCATGGCTTCATCTGAAAAGCCAAAGAACATAAATTATTATAGGCTGGATTTTCAAAGATGCTCTTATTCATTCTGTTGATGTAAAAGAAACCTATCCAAATATCCTTTCTTTAAGTTTCCTCTGTTAGCTTTAGTTTAATCAATACACTGTAGATATTATATATGCTGAAATGGAAGATTCAGCCTGTTTTAAGGTGTACAGGAAGACAGTGCTTACTTTTGCCTTTCAGTTAATTACTTTTGTATGGGACCTAAATATTTTGTGTTACTGCACAAAAAACTTCCAAAGAGAAACTGTCATTAATAATAATTGTCCATCAGGCAGCCATTGCAGTGTACATTCACATGCAAAGTGTCACAGATAATCAAATATTACTCTTTCTCTGAGATAGAGAGTTGTGACAAATAAAGGAAAGTCATGAGGAATGGGAAATAGAGGTGACCTTAAACCTGCTCAGCAGAAATTTCCTAGCATAAAAGCAAAGGGCGCATGATACAAGGCAAGAGTTAGTTTTCTCTGTTCTGGCAAGGCAAGTCTCTCCAGTTTAATAGATCCTGGACTTAGAGCAGGCTATGATGACTCAGGTCATAGTGATGATATTTTAGTAGAAGTATTTTTGAAGACATGCAAGTCAAGGGTACAGCCTATAAGAAGTCTTGAACAAAAAATCAGTGGCCAAATGGAAGACAGAAAATAGCCTTATGGGAGATCTGGTCTTCAAAATCCAGATCATTTAGTGCAAGACAATATAAAACTGATTTTTAGCGACCAGGTGCAAACACAACAGTTTTCGTATTACACAGAGGTTAACTGGGAAATCTGCAACTTCTGTCAGAGTTGTACACTAAGCTTGTTACCTCTGTGTCATATTCTCCTGTAGTTTCTATGCCAAGGATAACTCAGGCAGAGCCAGCTCTAATCAGTTTCTGTAATAAATTTAAAAAAAGACCTCCCAGAAAACTATCTTTCAGGCCACAGCTCCGCACACTCAACCCCCATCACATTTGTCCACACATCAGTCACAGTTCTCAATATGGATTATCTATCTGCTGAGGCATGCCAGCCCAACAAAGGACAACGTGTGGAGCCCGTGAATATCCATCCACCAAAGCATGGCACGGAGCCTTTGGCTGATTATCCACCAGAAAGCAGCATGGAACCTATGGAGGTGGTTTCATCTTAAGAAGGCTCAACAATGGCACTGGGGTCCACCTGCCACAAGGATGACCTGGCAGCACCCCAGGACCCCCAGGACCCCCAGGGTCCTCTGTGTGAGGTCACACCAGCAGCACTGCAGGAGCACCCAGCTGGCTCAGTACCAGCGGTCCGGCCTCAGTAACTTCATGACTGGACAATGAGAAACAACAAAACAATACAAATGCTTTTGTACTCTCTTTTTTGGCACTTTAGGAACTGCATCTTCACTTCTGTCTCCTCTTTTGGTCTCTGCCTTTGAGAAGGAGGCTCTTTCAATTTCCACGCCCACCTTTGTGATTTTGTGGTGCTTTACATTATAGGGTTTTTTAGGCTGTAACATCAATAATTTGATAGTAGGGTTTTTTAATTATTTTTTTTTTTTTAATGGAGTAAAATTATCATAATGAAAGTAATTGAACCCTAAGCAATCACTTGTTTCCAAGGGTAAGAAGGAAGACCGTAGTAGTTGAGATCTGGTAATGTGAGCATGCCCCCATGACTGAGACCCTGGTAATATGAACATGCCATTTCATAGTCATGGAATCATAGAATCATAGAATGGTTACAACTGGAAGGGACCTTAAAGATCATCAGGTCCCAACCTCCCTGCTGTGATTAGGGACACCTCACACTAGACCAGGCTGCACAAAGCCTCATCCAGTCTGGCCTTAAACACCTCCAGGGAGGGGACACCAACAACCTCCCTGGGCAACCTATTCCAGCACCTTACTATCCTCATGATGAAGAATTTCCTCCTGATGTCTAACCTAAATCTTCCCTCTTTCAGTTTAAAACCATTAGCCCTTTTCCTATCACTATGCACTCCAGTGAATAGCCCCTCCCCAGGTTTCCTGTAGCCCCTTCAGGCACTGGAAGGCTGCTATAAGGTCTCCCCACTGCCTTCTCTTCTTCAGGCTGGATAGCCTCAAGTCTTTCAGTCTGTCTGAAAGCTGGTGCTGAAGCACCTCTGCTAGTCTCTGATACCCTCCAGTCTCTGATATTGTCTCCACTCCTCCATCCATTTAATTTACACCTTTGAGTACTCTCTTCCAGTACACACACTGAAATAATAGAAAAATATGCAAAATATAATGAAATATAATATAATACAATATAATGTAATGTAATATAGCATAATATTTATTATGCATTGTATAGTATATTACATATTATGTATTATATTTCGTAATTTTATATATTAATATATATAGCAGACTAAAAATAAAATACATACATATATGTAATCACAAGGAGAGTAATTAACATACCAGAGGGTGAAAGTTCACTGAAAACAAAAGCAGCTCGTTATCCTTATCCTTTTTTTCACGTGCTCAGCTTGGTTTTGAATATTATGGGTTTTAAATAATAACGAGTTCAAGTTTGTTTAGAGTAATTAGTGAGAAGATGAAAAAAAAGAAACTAGTTAAAGCTCAGGATTGTTCTCTTTCTTCTATACAGATTTAGATAGTGTTTATCTGTGCTCTGTCTAAGAATCTTCCAATAAGCAATGTCACATCTGTCATATGTTGGTTCCTCTCTTATCTCCACCCCAGGGGAGAACTGCTTGCTACAATACTATAGTGTGTCTTGCTGCAACGTATTTTCTGGGATTTTAGTTGTGAATATATAAGTTCCTCTCTCAGAAAGGGCAATATCATGAGAGAAAGGCATTTGGTAGGGGCCAGAAAATAGTGAGGTATATGAGAGCACCTTGTAAAAGAATTATGTGCATATTTGGCACAGACAGTTGAGAAGATTGAGCTCCATCACAGCAAGATCCCATTGGAGCATAGAGGTCTGTTGCATCAGGAAGGAGAAGCTGTCTGTCATTATTTCTGTCAAAGAGCTTTGGGAAAAACAGCCTGGGAAAAAAAATATATAAAAAATTGAAGATGAGCATTGGGATTCTATATTTGTTTCAGAGTCTTACCTGAAGTGCTAAGGGAAATATGATAGCAATACTGAAAATGTAGTGAGAACCAAAGGACTCAAATAAGAAAGAGAAAATTAAGAAGCTACAGGAAAAGTTATTATTGAAGAAATGTACAGTACTGTTTGGTGATAACCTTGCAGTGTGTGTGCTTTCTGTTACTGAGTGTAACAATGAGAACAGAAGAGGCAGGAGATAAATGGCAGAACAGACAAATAATACAGCACATCATGAGCTCATACACTAAATATATAAGCAATTATTTAAGCTTAAAACCCAGTTACTTCTGCCTAGTTACTAAACAGTAACTAGGCTGAACTATCTTCATGTGTCCACCCTGGACCAGACTATGCATCTCCTCTGCAGCTTTCATAACAAAACTACTGCATACCTGTGGAGGAATGTGTTGCAACCATTGAAGCCAACAGTTCATCAATGTTGTGACCTCTTACTAGCAAGTCACCGTATTTTTCTTGCGAGTGAAAAGGATGGCTACAGATCTAGTTTCCCTCCAGTTCTGTTTTAAGAGCCTAGTGGCACAGAAGACCTTGGCAAGCCTTTCCAATTGGTAAACTTTGCCACTGTACGGAAAAGAGTGCTGGGTCTGTTTGGTTTTGGTTTGTTTTCCACAAAGGCCACTCCCTCTCCCTTTTTTCTCCTTTGGTCACTGCCAGAATGTGATTAATAGAAAATCTGCTTTGAATACACCATGCTTTGTTTAACATCTAGAAATGGGTGCCCCTGTGTACAGTTCAAAATAACAAAGAGGAACACTGTGAACTTCAATTATTAGGTAAATATAAACTGATAGAAAGTTTTAAAGGCCATATTAAACATTTGCCTTTTATTACCTTGGTTTAAGTACCAAATTAGTCTCTGGGTTTGATAGAAGTTGACCAGTGTAATAGAGATCAGAATCCATAGACATCAGAAGTGCTCTTGATTGGTAGACTGAGTAATTTTTTCATTTTTTGTAGTTACCACAAATGAGTATTACGGTTGATGTTCCATAATCACATTTTAATACATGTAATATGGTATAGCACATTTATGTAAGAAAATAATCTTAACATTTAGCTGCTGTCTTTTCCTGATCTCTCTCTCTGTGTCACATACACACATACACATGTACACGCAGGCACTTTCACACTCTACTGTATTCTCATTTAACTAATGCTTATAGCTTTCTCAGTCTGGTGACAGTACCAACCATTTATGCTTCTAATGCAGGAACAGGCATAAATAAAACGTGTTATCAGTGTTTGAAGTAATTTTAGAAATTAAAATGCATTTTTATACTGTGAAGCATAAAGAATACTACCATAAACAGTAACATGTTTATAATTCATCCTAATTAAAACAAAACAAAACCCAAACAAAAACCACAGCAAACAGTATGCTTCTAAATTTAATTAGAATGCACCTTCTATAGGAGATTCCTTGGAATCCAAGTAATTTGCATGTTTACAGATGATGCATTGTGTTAAAGACAGGGTTGGTGCCAAAAAAATTACCTAAGAAGTATTAAAGACACTTTACATTGCAATGAAGGATTGATAGATCCTGCATTCTTAGAGCCCCACTCTGTAAACTTAAAAAGCAGATGGTTTCAATATCATAACATTTTGCACAAATAAGCTCAAATGGCTACTACATTGTCATTTTTCAAAAATATATTTAACATAATATCTATGAGAATTCCCTAATTTTCTTAGATGGATTTATATTTAGGTGCTAAAACACTATGAATGAAGAATGAATACATTTGGTTTATATCAAGAATATGAATATGCAGGAAGACAGAATGGTGGATTTCTTTGTTTCTGTATAGTTCAATTTTTTTTCCTCCAACAAAACATGAAGCACAGTAACTTGACAGAGCTTTTAACTTTTGTAGCTGAACATTAAATGCTTTTTGGGCACAACACCTGAGTTGTGAAACAAGATGACAAAGATCTGTTAACCTGCCCCTCAGAGCAGTGCCCACAGGTGAGTTTAACAGAATATGCAACAAAACATGGGCAGATTATTGCTAGCTCACTGTGACACCTGTGTCTTTTAACTCCATCTTGGATCTGAGAGAGATAACTCTTCCTTTGGAAATATTGATGTTCTGGGAGGTCTTTTAATTACAGAAATCTTAGAAGTGTGAAAAACATAACAGTATTTATTTATTTATTTATTTAATGATAAGTTGTCCTGGTTTGAATCTCCAATGTACTATGATAGCAATAGGAAGAACACGAGCATAGTACTCACAGTTTTGCTCAGAGCAGAGCAAGAATTTTATCAGTCTGTAAACTGCACGCTGGCTTGGAAGACTCCTGAAAATTACTTAACATTTCTACAGATTTATTGTAAGATTTCACATGAGCCATTTTGCATCCACTAAGGGAAAAGCTTTTCAAAAGTCTAGTGTAGGGAGACTGTTTCCCAGCAATTCACAAAATTAATTTTGTTTTGAGCCTTTGAAAATGGAACAGCTGATTGCCTATGGTCAGCTGAAGATTGACTCCATCCCTGGAGAGTCTAAATACACCTCTTGATTTTTCACATGAAGGACTGTATCATTGACGCTCCTGCATGTCTCTGTGACTCTAATTTTGAAAGGACATTTAATGTTGCTCTATAAGAACTTCCATCCTCTACAGAGGAGAGTTTCTTTTGAGTTTAAGTAACTTTTATTTGATGATTTCTAGCAAAGATAAATTTGGACCTTGTCAAAGGTATGCAAAATTAATTATAGTGTTCCATTTTTTTAAATGGCCTTCTGAAGTGAGTTATTGTGTTGCCAGTACTGGAAAAAAAAATAATCACATTTTTATGTCTATATTCCTCCCAGTGTCAGAGCTTTTCTTTGATGCTTTGGGGTATTCAGCTGTGTGTTAATGAGTCCTGATTTGTTTCGATAGCCCACACAGCTTTTATTTTAGCAAGTTCCCAGACACTTCTCATAATCACTTCTTTATCGATCTGGTTGGAGACTTGACTATTAAGCAAACATTGGGAAGAAAGCCACTTCTTAGAGGCGCTAACCTTTGTGCGTTACTGCTAATGTTGTCAATCCACCATTATTTCCCCCTCCTGTCTAAATCTGTCTCTTAAAATTGCTGTCACCTAGACCTGGAGTAGGCATTATCTTACATGACTGTGATGCCAGCCACAAATTTTGTGACAATGCTGAATCTACATTCTTTTAGACATATCTAACCTTGTAGTAAGGACCTTATTAGTGCCTTGTGAATGCACTAATTGGTTTTCAATAAACCTTAGAATATTTCAGAAGACTTCAACAAATGCTGCTTAAGATCGTACTACATTCTAGCATCAGCTGAAGTTAGCAGTGGTAACAGTACAGTGCTCTAATATATTTTGTCAAAACGTTTCTTAAATTTTTAAATGTTATTTAAAGCTCAGATCAAATAGAGAGCTTATGAGAATTACAATAAAAGACCTGAAGTTCCCTTTCCCCAAGCTTTTTATAGCTTCATTTAATGGTATGAATTTCAAATGTACTGGTGCCCAGCCCTCCACAGCTAAATCCCACATCATTGGGTTATAACACAGACAGTCCACTTCTGATTTGCCGTAATTATAACTCAAAAAATATAGCGTTATTTTCTAAACAGACTGGGATAGACAGAGAGTAGCCTATTAAAATATCTTTCTCCATAATATGTTTTGCTGTCCAGAACATTCTGTTAACCCCACTTTATTAATCACATCTCAGTGGAAATTTTCAGCTCAATTTATAAACTGGACTTGAGTTTCAAGGTGCCTGCATCTCCTTTGGAAAACCTGGCTGTAAATGCAGAGCAGTTGACCTTGAGGTTGTCACATTCTGTCACATCACATTAAACCTATAACAGGCAGAACTCACAGTGTAGGACATGTTCATGTGAAAGTTTCTGGACGCCTTTGAGTGTTCTAGGACGTAGCTGTAGAAGATGTGAGCATCAGTAAGGGCTGACAGGGAAATTTCAGAGTACTCACTGAAGCTCAAACTTCATAGAATCATAGAATGCCAGGTTGGAAGAGACCTCAGGGATCATCTGGTCCAACCTTTCTAGGTAATACTATAGTTTATATGAGATTGCTCAGCACCCTGTCAAGCTGAGACTTAAAACTGTTCAATGTGAGGGAATCAACCACTTCCGTTGAGAAACTTAATTTTGTCTAGGAATAGTGAATTAGATAATGGATCAGATTCTTAGCTCCAACCATTTAAATTAATATCTTGCACAATTCCCTGTGGCAGATCAGCAATTTACCTCCACGTGAGCTCATTGTGCAAATTCTGTCTAAAAGATAGTGTATAAGAGTTTGAGTTGTCCTGGTAACAATAAAAAATTTAAAAAAATTCCAAACATCTTGTTAATATATATAAAGCAAACAGGTATTCAATAGTGTTTGTTTCAGCAAAGGATGTGGTCATGTCATCTTACAGCTTATCTAAACAAACCTTTTTCTGCATTCTTCCCTTCATGTATAATACAAACAGTATTTTCAGTTTGTGAAAGCTGCAGTTTCCTGACACACATAAAGGCAGTACACAATGAGTTGAGTCCAATGTCTTCTTTTTGTAAATTAATTGGTTATTATAGACTCTCAGAGCTCTGTTAGAGCAGCAGATCTGGAGGCAATATTCTTGACCCTGGTTTTACCATTTATGAACAGTTTAACTTCAGCTGACTTTATCTTATACCAATAATAAAGCAATAGAAACTTTTTTATTATTATTTTATATTTATATAAATACATTTTTAACTGCTTGCAAATTTATGTTGAGCTAGGAATATTAAGATAATTCCATAATATTAAAATATTTAAATTTAATATTTAAAATATTATGGTATACAGTGGTAAGAACTACTTATAAAGCGGCTATGATTTCTAAAAAAAAAAAGACAGTTTTGAAGATCTTTGTATTTGTATACAGGATCTTTGTATTTGTATACAGTGCTTAGTCTATAATATTACTTACAAAGTACACAACAGGCAGAGAAAGCTTTTTTCAGCGCTATTTTGGTATGACCTAAACCTAATAATATCTCCCATCCTAGCCTTATTGTTGTTCTCACAATAGTTGACATTGGAGTAATGCTGTAGCTCCCTGCTGTGGGGCATTCAAAACTTCATGTAGACTTATTTTGTTACAACTTATCCTCATTATATGCTCTGAGTTGATTTGTGCATTGAGCTTTGGCTGCACACGTTTACATCTTACAGTACTGTGTTCCAGGATGAGCCATTAAATCTCAACCATCAAACCCTAAGACGTCTAACTGACAGGCATATAACAACCATGAATATGGCCACCTTTATTTATTATGCTGTCATTCAAATACAGAGAGAAGGGTGGGGTTTCATCTGATGTCATTCCCAAATTCCTTAATGTATTTCAGCATATAAGTAAGATAATTGTTAAAATTGTAGCAATTCCTTTACTAATAATGGAAATGAGTTTTAGCTGTCGGATAAACAGAGATTTATTTTATACCTGGTCCTCAGCTGGGAGAAAATTGCAGTAAATTATGGTAAATTATAGCTTGTGAGGATCTGCTCCCTCTCATATGTGTAAAGACTGGGACATTTTCTGGAATTTCTCTCAGATACAAACACTTGTCTGGGGTAAAAAACACCACAGCCAAACAAAAAAACATTCCCATGAATGTTTGTTTCTGAGATTATGTGAAGATGAGGGTATGCAAATAACTTTGTTCTTCCAAAACAAAAGTCTTGAAGTTATTTACATAAAATAGAATAAATTAAAGTAAGCTTACAGCTCATTAAAATTTCATCATACCTTTTACAATAACTGAGAGAAAAACTTTCAAATGATTCCCAAAGTAGATTATTTTTCTGTGATATTTAAATGAATGGGTAGTGCATTTTGGCCATGAGCAACATCAAAGTGTGCTATTCATGTCCTGGGATTAATGCTCTTGTATTGCTGAAGTTAATCATCATCCAATAATATGAAGAAAGTTGAGTTAGTTTTTACAGAGGAACAGGGAAAATCCCTGAGATTGCTCTTCACGTCTGAAGTAAAAGAAAATATCTCTGAGAAACAGAAGAAATCTTCTTAATTTTATGTCTCATGGGAAAATCTGTGCACATAACCCAAGGCAATTTTATTGCACCCTTGGTGAAGGATGAAGAATTAAAAATGCTCTAAGTCACATTCATTAGATTTCTTCACTACAAAGTTTCAATGTAATATTGCTAATAGAACAGGAAATCTACAATTAGTAATGAGAAAGTGAGTCTCTAGCAGCTTTGGTTTCCCAGGACATTTGAATTATTCATTAAAAATTATTACAGAGCAGCTCAGAAAATTATTAAGAAAATAATTAAAAAAATATATATAATCCTCCAAACCCTAAAATCTCCAACACCCCTGACAAAAAACCTTTTGTTATTTCTTCATAAGAGCCTGGTGATAGTGAGCATCCACCAACCAGTAAGATGATTTTCCATTCAGAGCTAATTCATTGATTTGATAAAAGGAATCTCCTTTCCTGTTTTGTACATAAATTAAATGTCATGGTGTTGCAGAATTAAAAGGAAGTATATTAGACTGCATGAATTATTCACAGGGTACTGTGGTGATAGGGAAAGGCAGCAGACACAATGATCAGAAATGCTATTAATTTCTTTTCAGACTAACATGCAGAAAGCTGTACATAACGGTAAATAAAAATGCAAAGGCTATAGTAAATCATACTGAAAGTCTGATTGCAATGTTATTCACAATACAGGCTTACCCTTCTTGCCTTTGTCTCACCACCATAAACTGGACACTATTATTGCACCCTGACAAAGTTTAACCCCCAAGAAACAATTTGTTTTCAAGACATCACAAAGTTTCCACATGGGCATAGTGTTTGGGGCTATTGTCCATTTCCAGCTCCCAAACTCTTCATTAAAACCTTGTCAGCATTTGATTACAGTGGTGGAGGCATTCCCCAGCTCAGAACAGATTCAGCAGGACTCTACCCAGCTCCCAGAAAGTGCTTTCTCAGGCCACCCGCCTTGAGCTCAGCTGGGCTCACTCAGTCCTGGTCTCCTGCCCTCAGCTGTTGCCTGGGTATCCTCTCTAACCAGAGAGCCCTGTCTAACTTGGCAGTCCTACCTTATTGCACACTTCCACACCAATTTGATCATGCCTCAGTGGGGAGGACCAGTGGCTTACAGGACCCGAACCAGCCCTCATAGGGGGGCTATCTCTCATGCCCAAGGTTGTTTTACAGTAGGTCTTTTTCCTTCTTTTGATCTCATCAAACTGGAGAGAGTATTTCTGAGTACTCCCAGCAACTCCAGAGAAGTCTGTATTGAGCTTTTCTGGTATGCAGTTTGAGCATACAAATCTTTTATAAAATCACAGATCTCTGCTCACCAAAAAACTATGATAGAGACCTTTTGACCTCATAATTTCAAATGGTAAATTCTAAATTATAGACACATTTGCTACTCCTTTATTTACTGTTCTCTTTGTCATATGCCTTAGAACTCCACTGCTGAGTTCTGTGCTGCATAGAAACAGACTAAAAAGTGGTCTCAAATAAAAATTACTTATATTTTAAGATTTCTGTGTCTCTTATCTTGCTGACTACTCATTGATTTGGGCCTTAAATAGCAAATGCTTGGTAAAAATGGATCCTAAGAGAAAATACGGTGGCTATTCTTGAAATGTTTATAAGACACACAAAATATTACATCAGATGAGAGAGCTTAAGGAGACGATGGGTTAATAACATTCACACTGATTAACAATTATTTAGAGATACCAGCTTCTAGATTTTGTTTTCTAGATTCGTTTCTGTTGCATGCAAAAACATATGCTTCCAGTACATCTCCATTGTTGCACTGCTGCATATTATTATTTTCAAAAGAAATAGGAGCAATAACATGAGTTCATAGACTAGAGGGGGAAAACAGTTTAAATTAGGCCATCAATACTTGTATACACACGATAATTAATGGTGAGTTAAGGATTCAATCAAGTAAGACCAGTGGGGCAAAAATATCTGATGCCATCCACAACACAAGGGAAAGCCAGAGACAGCAGAAAGGTAAGAGAATAAAACCATAACATTAGATAAAGTAAATAACATGTGAGTAAAAATCAGGAATCCAAAGGAATCCAGGCCAGTGTAGAGCTTGGTCTTGCAGAGTTAGAGACAACTAGACCTAAGTCAGGTGTTTTATTTGCTTACATTGCTGACAGATTACCTAATTTCAGGGAAAATGTTTCGGGCTTATGATTATTTGATGCATGTTGGATTTGCATACTCAAGCAAGATGTTTTTTATGACATCATTTGCATTTTGAGGGTATTCTGGAAAGTCTCCTAAAGGATTGGCATAGCTGACAGAAAGGCAGAATATTTATGCTGTGAAGAATTGCAACATTAAAATAGAAGGTTGGATTTTCCAAATCAAAATGAAAAATATGATGTTGCAGGTTTTTTCCACCCACTCTATTCTCCCCAGCATTCTTTTCTTTTGGAGGCCTGAATAAGCAAGGTGCTGAAGTCATTCTGTTGCGACAGCTTACAAGGGGCCCAAGAGTGGCTCCAGTGAGAAGCTGAGAAGCTCCCCCTGCTCCAAACCCAGCCAAGGAGCCATTAGAGGGACAATAGATGCACCTGAGCGATTAACATACGAAAGAACTGAAATAACACCTGAGCAGAGGAGCACTTAGGAGAGAAGAGCTGTGCTGGAGGAAAAGATCTGTGCTGGGGAAGGAGAGTGGTGCTGGTGGTTGGTGAGGAAGAAGGGGAAGAAGGTGCCCAAGCAGAAGTTTCCCTGCAACCCATGGCGAGATGACAGCTGTCCCCTGCACTCATGCAGGAACATGGTGGAACATTCCCTGAGGGTGCCAGGAGGGGTGAACTTGGCCAGTGGACTTGGATGTTGTGGCCAGTGGACTCTGATTTGCTGCCAGTGGAAGACCTCGGCGCCAGGGGAGTTGGCTGTTCCCGAAGCAGCCCGTGACTCTGTGGGAAGCCCAGGCTGGAGCAGCTCCGGACCTCATGGGAAGGAGTCATGGAGGAGAGGTTCGTGGAGGGCTCTCTCCCATGCGAGGGACCCTGTGGGGAAGCAGGGAAGGACTGTAATGAATCCTTCTTCCTGAGGAAGATGGCATGGCAAGAACCACCAGCCTGTGAACTCACTGGATGCGTTCCTGTGTGATGTACTTTAGGTGATACTGCTCTGGCAGGGGGGTTGGACTAGATGATCTTTTGAGGTCCCTTCCAACCCCTAGGATTCTGTGATTCTGTGATTCTGTGATTCTGTAACTCTAAACCCCATCCCCTGTCCCCCTGTGCCGCTGGGGGGAAAGAGGGAGAGAAACCGGGAACAAAGTGATTTGGGCCAAAGTGAAGGGAGGGGTGGGGTAACATATGCAGGCCCTGCTCTGTGTGTTGTCTGTGTTCTGTGTGTGTTTGATTAGTGTGAAATTAAACTATTGTTTTTTCCCCAAGTTGAGTCTGTTTTGCCCGGGACCTTAATCAGTGAAGAACTCTCCTTGTCCTTTGTCTTGACCATGAGCTTTGTCCTCCTGATTCCAGAGTATGTGTGGGGGGAGGAAGGAGTTGAGTGAGCAGCCATGGGGCTCTTCTTTGTTGTCCTGTTGGGCCCAAACCACGACAGTCACTTAGGCCAATCTGAAAATATTTCCTTACTGAAATTTACACACTAATTAACCTGTATATTTTCCACAGAGAAAACCATGACATTCTGCCCCAGCAAAAGCAGCAGAGCTATTTCTGTGAGACGGACTTTGTTTTGCAGGACCAGAATTTGAGCCAAGAGCAGCATTTTTTGCATGTGGTGAAATGGATTTTGTCTTTTAAGGCACTTCCCAATGCAGGAAGAGGTCATTAGGGTTTTTTTAAATTAGATAAAATTGAGCTGTGGGTCTCAAGCTTCCAGGCTGTAGCACTTAAGGTCTAGGTTTTAAAATTCTATCTAACTTTTCTTAAATACTGTTGGGAAGAAGTCTGGATGCAAATAAGGTCATAGGAATAGTAAGTGGACAGCAACTGGCTGTCTCAGAAGCTGTCTGGATGACAAAAAAACTTGACAAGGAAAACTTGTTTTCAATTTCTCTAAACTTATTCTGAGATGAGGAAATGTAAATACTATCAGTTAGAGAAAGAGCATAATAACATTACTATAATTTAAATGTCAAGTTTGTCAGTAAAAAGGGAAAGCAAATGAGATGTAATCAGAAGAGTTTAGACAAAGACTGTTACAACCTCATCAGACCCAGCCCAGATGATGTGCCAGTTAAGCCTTGCACCTTTACTGTTGGCTATCATACTCTGAATCTGTAATGCATCTCTGCACTTGCATTTGAAATAAATGTTTCAGGGTTTTTCTTCAACCCTTAGAATATAATGAAATTACCTGAATGAGGGAACAGAGTGTACCCTCACCAAGTTTGATGATGACACTAAACTGGGAGGAGTGGCTGACACACCAGAAGGCTGTGCTGCCATTCAGTGAGAACTGGACAGGCTGGAGAGCTGGGCAGGGAGAAACTTGATGAAATTCAGCAAGGGCAAGTGTAGAGTTTTGCATTTGGGGAAGAGAAACCCCATGTACCAGTACAGGTTGGGGGCTGACCTGCTGGAGAGCAGTGTAGGTGAAAGGGACCTGGAGGTCCTGGTAGACAGGAGGATGACCATGAGCCAGCAATGTGCCCTTGTGGCTAAGGTGGCCAATGGCATCCTGGGGTGTATTGGAAAGGGTGTGGTGAGTCGGTCAAGAGAGGTTCTCCTCCCCCTCTATTCTGCCTTGGTGAGGCCACATCTGGAATATTGTGTCCAGTTCTGGGCTCCCCAGTTCAAGAAGAACAGGGAACTGCTTGAAAGAGTCCAGTGCAGAGCCACAATGATGATGAAGGGAGTGGAACATCTCCCTTATGAGGAAAGGCTGAGGGAGCTGGGTCTCTTTAGCTTGGAGAAGAGGAGACTGAGGGGTGACCTCATCAAAGTTTACAAATATGTAAAGGGTGAGTGTCAGGAGGATGGAGCCAGGCATTTTTCAATGATGACCATTGATAGGACAAGGGGCAATGGGTACAAACTGGAGCATAGGAGGTTCCATGTGAATATCAGGAAGAACTTCTTTACTGTGAGAGTGACAGAGCACTGGAACAGGCTGCCCAGAAAGGTTGTGGAGTCTCCTTCGCTGGAGACATTCAAAACCCGCCTGGACAAGTTCCTGTGTGATGTACTCTAGGTGACCCTGCTCTGGCAGGGGATTGGACTAGATGATCTTTCGAGGTCCCTTCCAACCCCTAAGATTCTGTGATTCTGTGAAAATGAGATTTCTGTGATCAGGGGAGTGTTTGACCAGTTTCCACAAGAATTTTTATTATTTTTCCTTCTTGCCACCTGCACTAAACATCTATTTAAACTATTGTAGCCTGACATTTTTCCCTTCTTTTCTGCAGGAAGATAACAATGTAGATTTAAAACGTAGTGTTTCATTACATGACTTCAAAGAAAAATAAATTATGAAACATGTAACAGCAGAATAAGCCACTGGTAAATTATTAAGTTCTGGATAGTAGTTTTTTCTTATTCTTTATAAAGTATTAAGTGTCTAGTCATAGGCATGTTGCTGGGAGGTGGGGCTGTCTGTGATTTACTCTTTTGTTCTTTGTTTTATAATGGTGCTTAATGTGCTAAGAACTTGTGTGACTGAGATTTTAGGGTCTGTCAGCCGTGCAGCTGCTGCTCTTCTGCATCTGTATCTTGCCACAGCCTTCCTGTGTAATAATGACTTTCTGAAAACTATAAATAAGTGATGAAGAAGGCAAGGGTCAGCATCTATGCCCTTTTGAACCCAAGTTACAGCACTTAACAGGGCTCCTGATATACTGTGGATTTCTGTACTTCCAACGATTGTAAAGCACTCTGTAGCCAGGGTCTGGCGTCCGGAAGATCTCGTGCTGTACGGAAAGACAGGGCCCTCCCCCCCCCCTCGGGACAGCCAATAGTGTATAGACTGTGATGTAAGCAAAACGGATGTGACGTTACTCAAGCTATATAATGCCGTGCCGCATGGCAATAAACGCCATTTTGCCATCCACCACATTGGTGTCTGTGTGCATATGGACCGAGCGACCAGGGGTTGGTCGCCATGCCGTTCCTGAACCAGGTCGCCTTGCCTTTCCGAAGGCAACAAGTGGTGCCGAAACCCGGGAATCGAGGGATCTCGCCCCGAATCGGGAAATCGCCTGGAATCTGGGAACGGCGGCCGGAGCGGTAAAACCAGCCTGGCGGACGCCCCGGACCAACAAGGAGGAGGACGCTCCGGGACCAACGAGGATTGAGGCACTCGTGAAGGTCGAAATGGAAACCCTTGTGAAGGTCGTATTACAAATACATAAGCAGTGGGGGATTGATTGTAAGCCCAAAGATTTTACTCTTGCTGTTGCGAGACTTTTGCAAACCGGGGTCATTGACCAGCCGGTGGATATTCTCCACCCTGAGGTGTGGGACAAATGTACTAAGGCTTTAGCCAAGGAGACAATGTCTTCGGGTAGTGGAAAAAACCTGAAATCGTGGGGGAGGGTCGTGCAGACCCTGGAGAAAGCCCTACAAGAACAGGAGACCTGGAGGGAGGCAAAGAATTGTTTAAAGGTCACCCCGAAACTGGGAGTCGGGGCGGCCACACAGACCTTGCACCCCCCGGGCGGTGATGATTCCGCCGAGCCCGGGGATCCGGAGGGAGGCGAGACAAAAACATTGGAATCTCCGCCCGCTCTGACCCCTCCGCGCAGCCCCAGCCCCGATCGGCGGGGGGGCGGCGCGGCCCCACGGCCCCCGGAGCCACCACGGTCTCTGGACCCCCCACGGTCCCCGGAGCCCGACCCGCTCACGGAGAGGCTTAGACGAGCCGTATCCTTTTGGCGCGGGCTGGCCGAAGAGGCCAGGGGCGCCACGGAGATACCGGGGTCTGAGGAGCTCTGGGCGGAACCGCCGCCATGTGCGCCCCAAGATGGCGCCGAGCGCAAGAGGAGGGAGCGGGGCGAAGGCGCACGTGGCGGGGGCGGGGAGGAGGCGCCGGCATCGATGGGCGTGCACGAGCGGCAGGGGGAGGGGGCCGTGAGCAAAGGGCGGAGCCAATCAGAGCCACCCGCCTTATAGGGCAAACAGCCCGCCCCGCAGGGGGCGGGGTGAGCCAGGAGGGAGGGAACCGCCCACTCGCAGAGGAGGGGGGCGGGGCCGGAGTCCGCCCGCCCGTGACAGAAGGGGGCGGGGCCGGAGCCCGACAAAAGGGCACTGGCAACCGGAAGCGGCCGGTCAGTCGAGCTCTGACTTCGGGTCAGACAAGGACTGGAGTGAGGAGTTCGCAACGGATTCAACTTCAGAGGAAGAGGAAATGGGAATAAATACAGTCAAAAGCAAATATATTCCCATCCAAAATAAAAATAAAATCCGAAATAAAAAGGGACCGTGTGGGAAAAACATCCCTTTCACCGACTGGAAAGGAATAAAAAATTACGTGTGCTGATTTGGTCCCACCAACCACACTAGCATTCCCGGTCCGGCTAACGGAGGGGGGACAGAGGGTCTTTTCACCAATAAACCTTAAGGACATACATACAATTATTAAGGCAATTGCGGACAAAGGACTCAATTCCGCTATGGTCACCAGCCTCATAGATGGCCTTTTTGGGGGAGATGATCTGCTCCCATTTGATATAAATCAAGCCTGTAGAATGATCTTTGACGGAGCAGGGATGTTTGTGTTTAAACAAGAATGGGAGGACCACTGTACAAGGCAACTAGCCCAGGTGACCGGGGCAGACCACCCACTCTACGGCTCCACACCGCAGCGGCTGATGGGTAAAGACCCAACAATGATCACCCCCCAGGCGCAGGCCCAGGGCCTGCGGGTCCATGAAATTATGGCAACCACTCGCGCAGCCAGAGAAGCCATTCACGCAACTTCCAGAACTGTTGTCAAGCCATCGCCGTGGTCCTCGATTAAGCAAAAGGAAAGTGAGAGTTTTGCACAATTTGTGGATCGCCTCCAGGCAGCAGTTGACTCCTCAACCCTGCCCGCGGAAGCAAAAGGCCCAGTTGTCGCAGACTGTTTACGTCAGCAGTGTAACTCAGTAACCAAAGAAATCCTACGTTCACTGCCAGTGAGGTCGAGTATCGCGGACATGATTAGGCACGTCGCAAGGGAAGAGCATCTAACCCCAATTCAGACGGCTGTTAATACCATGATGGCTAATGTGATGGCATGTTTTAAATGTGGTCAGGCGGGGCATATGGTAGCAAACTGCCCTCGGTTGGGGGACCCACCAACAACGCTCCCCCCGCACCAAAATCGACCCAGAGGACTCTGTTGGGTTTGTGGAAAGAAGGGACATTTCGCCAGGGAGTGCAGATCTAGAAACCAGGGAAACGGGAGGGGGAGAGGGCACCAGGGCCGTGCACAGCCCTCTCCCACATGGGACATGAGGCGGCCCAACCATACCAACCGCGGATGGGGTGGAATGCATCCGAACCTGCAGCACCCTCGAGAAGCAACCAACTTTATGGCTCAACCAACAATCCAGCCAAACCTGCCCCTACCTCAGGAACAGCAAGGACCACCCTCTGGGGGCGAGACCCCAGGGTGGCCCTGGCAGTGAAATGTGATAACCCGCCAGTGGTTTGGGGGATCTGTTCCCTCTGCAATACCTTAAATGATATCAGCATTAGTGTTCCCTTTTTGATTGACACCGGAGCAGATGTTACAGTCATTCCCGAAACAAACTGGCCCCAGCACTGGAAATTGGAGAATGCCCCCATGGTGGGCGGAGTCGGAGGACTAACCCAGGCTCGAAAGAGCGCTCAATTAGTAGCGATCACGCTTCACACGGAAAAAGGACCAGAGAAAACCATCACCCTCTTCCCATATGTCATGCCTGGAGTCCCACCCCTGTTGGGAAGGGACGCTCTAGCCCTTTTGAAAGCCAGGGTGACAAATTTACCATGAGGGCCACTGCCACACACCCACTTCCACCAATCAGACAGATGTGGAAATCGTCCGACCCAGTGTGGGTCGAGCAGTGGCCCCTACCAAAGCCTCGAATGGACGCTCTTCTTGAACTAGTTGACCGAGAACTACAACGAGGTCACATAGAGCCTTCCACCAGCCCATGGAACACCCCAGTTTTCGTAATCCCCAAACGGTCTGGTGAAGGGTTTCGTCTCCTTCATGACCTGCGAGAAGTAAACAAGAGGATCCAACCAATGGGTCCTGTCCAAACGTTATTACCTATGAACTCCATGATACCAGAAGGACAACCTTGTGCCGTCCTTGATATTAAGGACTGTTTCTTTTCAATACCCCTGCATGAAGAGGACAAGGAGCGGTTTGCTTTTTCTGTCATGTTCCCAAACAGCCAACGCCCTAACCTGCGCTTCCAGTGGAAAGTGCTGCCTCAGGGAATGATCAACTCACCTACCATCTGCCAGATTGCAGTGGATCGGGCGCTGGCACCAGTTCGGCGCAGTGACCCGACAGCGACTATCATTCAGTACATGGACAATATCTTGATCGCCACGCCGTCAGGAAGTCAGGTGGACCACCTGGTATCAGCAGTTTCGGAAACTTTAAAAACAAACGGGTTCAAAATTGCGAGCGCAAAAGTCAAAAGAGGACCATGTGTAACCTTTCTGGGAGTGGGGATCACCAGTTCTTATATAACACCCCCCCAAATTAAAATCCGTCGGGACATCAGAACACTCCACGACATGCAACAATTAGTGGGGTCCTTGCAATGGCTCCGCAATATTGTCCTGATACCCCCCGAAATCATGGCCCCCCTGCATGATCTTCTAAAAGGAAAGAACCCATGGGAACAAAAAACTCTGACAACAGAAGCAATGAACTCCCTCGATTTCATCGAGCAACAGGTATCATCAAGCACGCTCGCCAGGTGGAACCCAGGTGTTCCACTCGACCTGTACGTACATTTCACAAAGGGAGGGGGAGTAGGGACACTGGCCCAGGGGCCACCTGAAAAAGCCCAGCCAATACAATGGATAGTCCTAGGAAAGCCATCACGTGCATTCTCTCCAGGAGTCGAGTGCCTTGGCAATCTCATCATGAAAGGTAGAAAGCTCGCCCTAAGACACCTAGGCATTGAACCTGCCAGGATATTCCTACCCTTCCGCAAACAGCTCCCAATACAATCAGTGACCATGTCAGAGTATTTAGCTATAGCCCTTGTCGGATTTGGTGGAGAAGTTCAGTACGCTGCAAAGCCCCCCTGGACTCAAATGCTGGAAATCGTCAACATTGACATCCCACAGAAGATCATGGACCGGCCCCAACAGGGACCAACAGTCTTCACAGATGCATCCTCAACAACCTCAACCGCGGCGGCAGTGTGGCAATCAGGAGAAGAATGGCACTGCATCAAAATGACCGATTGTGCGCTTTCAGTTCAGCAGCTAGAAGCAATGGCCATAGTGCTGGCATGTGGACTGTTTCCAACGGAACACCTTAACATAGTGACCGATTCGATGTTCGTGGCCAAGCTTTGCTTAGCCATGTCAGGACCCGGCGTGTCAACATCAGCAGTAGCCCTAACGCTGGAAGAAGCACTCTCTTCTCGAGAGGGCACCATATCGGTCATCCACGTCAACAGCCATAACCCGGTCAAAGGGTTTTTCCAAACTGGCAATGACGAAGCAGACGCTGCTGCAAAAGGAGTGTGGGCGCTAAGGGATGCCCGGCAGTTACATGAGTCTCTTCACATCGGGGCCAAAGCGCTAGCGAAGAAATGCGGGATTTCTGTCACCGATGCGAAACACGTAGTTGCTACATGTCCTCACTGTCAGAAAGCACCACTGTGGTCCAGTGGAGTCAACCTCAGAGGTCTCAAGGCCTCTGAAGTGTGGCAGACAGACTTTACACTCTGTCAGTTGCTGAAACCTCGAGCGTGGCTAGCAGTAACTGTGGACACCTATAGCGGAATGATCGTAGCCACACAACACCCCAAAACCGACTCCAAAGCGACCATCCAGCATTGGATAACGGTCATGGCATGGCTTGGTATCCCTAGTCAGATCAAAACAGACAATGGCCCAAATTTTGTTTCCAAATCAGTCCAGGCATTTGCTCTGAAATGGGGTATCACCCTAATACATGGCATTCCATACAATAGCACAGGACAAGCCATAGTCGAAAGAGCAAATCAAACCCTGAAAACTAAATTAGAGGTGCTGGCAAAGGGTTTTGTCAATGTCATCCCCTCAGGAGACCAAGCACGCCTGCTAGCGACCGCTCTTTTAACACTGAATCAATTTCCTAGAGGGGAGGAGATGAATAGCCCTACACAAAAACATTGGGCCACTCGAGCGCTAGAAGGCGGCCTGTTGGTTATAATTAGAAATGAGCTAGGGGAATGGGAACAAGGGTGGAGGCTAGTCCTTACAGGGCGAGGGTAATACTGCTGCAGTCAAAAAAGATGGGAAAGTCAAGTGGTGTCCGCTTAAGTCTATTAAGCCTGACCTAAACTAATGAAAACTGTAAGTTTTTATCCACAGAACCGGATCACCAGACGTCCTCATAACCTGCACGCCCCGGCAACAAGAGAGGACGGCAAGTCAACAAGCATGCTGTCTACATCCGAGAGTCCCGTGCTGGCGGACTCCAAACAACAACGATATAGCCCCCATGGGAGGAGGCTACAATGTTCAACCATTCACCATGGCTGAACACCTTGATATCTACCTTGATGGGACCGATCACAATGATCATGATAGCATTAATCTTTGGACCCTGCATACTGAACAGACTCGTGTCATTTGTCAGGAGCCGGTTAGATACAGTTAACATCATGTTGGTAGAGCATCAACAATTGCTCTAGGAATATTTTTATACCCTGTTACCCCCAAACTACCTCCAGTTCAACATGCCTTGTATTTTTCTATTCAAGTTTACAGTATATATTTTTGAGATCGTTGTACGTTTAAAATTTTTAAGATTGTTATAAAGTTTAAGATAGGAATAGGATGTTTTATATCTAGGATTTTTATATCTGTAGTTTTTTAGAACTGTTATATTTAGCCAATTTAATTATGCATAGGGAGGGGGGAAATGTAGCCAGGGTCTGGCATCCGGAAGATCTCGTGCTGTACGGAAAGACAGGGCCCTCCCCCCCCCTCGGGACAGCCAATAGTGTATAGACTGTGATGTAAGCAAAACGGATGTGACGTTACTCAAGCTATATAATGCCATACCGCATGGCAATAAACGCCATTTTGCCATCCACCACATTGGTGTCTGTGTGCATATGGACCGAGCGACCAGGGGTTGGTCGCCGTGCCGTTCCTGAACCAGGTCGCCTTGCCTTTCCGAAGGCAACAGCACTCTTCAGATTATGTCACACATTCACACTCCACCCCACCCTCCCTTCCTCCTTCTCTCTTCCCCCACTGCTTGGCTTATGATCTAATGCTACATAATTCAGTGTGAAAAGGCATAGCATGTAAAAAAACAAACCCCAAGGGACCATTTTCTTCAGATCTGATTGTTATCAATTTGAGCAAAGAAACCAGTTCCAAATGTATTGTAAACGCTGAATTGCTGACAAAGAATCCTAATCTATCATGCCAAAGCTATTTTATTTTCACATGTGGTGAATAATAAGAATGTAAATTGGCCCTTGGTGGTGAGGGTTTTTTTATTTCACATGGAAGCGTCAGTACCACTCTAATCCTGCTTAATTGGGACCAATTTATCATGCACAGAATAAAAAATACTGTAAATATCTATTTACCAGTTCATATACTTCTTGTCCAGGCACTGAACAGATAAGCTGCCATTATGAAATAAAAAAGCTGTATGCATACAAATGACACTATATTAAGTATCATCTAGTCATATTATACCAAATAAAAATGTATAGAAATTAAGATTTTAAAGATCTCATTTCAGGTCATGAGTAATTCATGAATCTTGTTTTTTATTTGTTTGGTTTGGGTTTTTTTGTTTGGTCGTTTTTTAATGAATTGTCTCAGAACCATATAGTAGAGCTAAGGCTGTGACTCTGCTATATCTTTAAAAATGTCAGGCTTTAAATTAATTATTGTCTTACTGAGGAAATATTTATTGATCACTCTCATTAGTTACTTTCCATAAATTGCCTATTTATGCATATATTATATATATATACATATATATATAATGCCTATTTCTATTTATTTGTGCATGGTTAATTTGCCAAATAGTAACACATAGTCCATTATGATTGAAAATAATGAAGGAGCTAGGAAACTTTTGATAAAAGCTTATAATGAAGAAAAATGAAAAACAAAAAACAGTTTAGATGAAGCAGTAAGACAATAATTTATTAAATTATTATTACAATTAAGTTAATTAAATATTGTTAGGTTTTAATCCTTTTTTCCTCAGAATTAGTCACACAAAGTTTTTCCAGATTACTAAAATCTTTGCAGAACTTGAAGAAAACTGTCCAAAAAGATCTGTCTTTAACAAGGTATTACCAAATTGTTTATATAAAATTTTTAGCTTGTTCAAGCTCTTTTTTGACTTTTCAGCCATCTCATATATTTCCCTTCCTATTATCAGTAGAGGCCTGTGAAACATTTCTTTGGAAGTTAGTAGGCGGGCCATATTTAGAGAAATGCATCAAGCATTGTGATTAGAGGTCATTGCAGTGATTTACAGAGGTTATCACATATGAAGGAAACATCCCAAAAGCCAGATGTATTCTAGGTGCTTGCAGTAACTTTTAAAGTTGTTTTTTCTTGGCACAGTTCTTACGTTGGCAGCATCTTAAACAGTGGTACCAATATTTAATTTCAAAATGCCAGTGACGTTCTGGTGTCATGTGCTTCACGCAGGGATGAGACATCAGTTCTACCAGAAAAATACTTGTTAAAAAAAGATTGTGTCTGTGGCAGGAAGTTTATTGCTAAAGGATTTCTCTGCAAGCCCATCTAGGACAGTCTGCAGCTAGGACTGAATAGTGCTTAAATCCAGAGTTGTCAGAGGAGGGCATAAAGATTCTCACTGCTTCCATATTTTCTACTTATAAGCACAGACATATGGCAAATTACTTGAGAGCACACTGGTGCTTGGCCAGCCACTAGGCTGTGGTGTCCTAGGTGACCAGGCCAGTAAGAAGGCAACAGGGGATGAGGAACATTAGTGAGGGAGTATTTTGTGTACCACTGTCCCATCTAGTTGCTCTGGTTGGTGTCACCTGAATGCTAAATGCAGTTAAGCTGCTGCTGCAGCAACAGGCAAGCCAACATCCCAGGAGAAATCTGGCCAAAGGAAGGCAACTTTTAGGAGAGAGCTCAGTTTAGGAGACAAGAACAACATCTTGAATGTTTCTTTCTTAATTGGGATGCTCTTCAAGTGTAATCTCACTCCCAGAAGGCTTACCCTAGATGAGCCAGAAGCATCACTTCCCTTGCACAAACCTGTGAGAGGGCAGCATTCACCATGCAACACAGTATCCCACATGCTATATCTGTACTACTACTACAAATGTATTCTGAGCTGGTCTCTGCAGATGAGTACAGTTGCTGTGGCAAACTCACGTGCATGTCTATAAATTCTTTTATTATTTTGGTCTTTGGACTATGTAAACACCACAGGGGGGCAGGAGAATTATAGTTGCCCTGAGCTATAGCTGGTGCCAAGACTTTGCTGTCACTCAGTGACAGAGGGAATGGAGCCCCTGTGCTCAGGAGCATTCTTCAGCTCTGCTGAGGTGACTATGGTAGATGTAACATATTTAGTCTGCAGTGCCCTTCCAGAAAGGTCGTGCTGAGTATATGTTTCAGGAATGGGCAGTAAGATATTTTAAGCAAACTTCTTTGCTTATGCAGCTGTGTGAAGCATATGCATATTCTGAATAGGTGTCTTCCTTTAAATACCACTTACTTTACACTAAATGACTTCAGTGAATGTTCTTTCTAGTGAAAGACTGCAGTAAAGCAAAGAATTAGCAAGACAAATAGACTTTCTTCTAATTAGTTTTCTATGCTACATTCTTCTATTCCAGTAACAGAGTGCTACAGTATGTAACAAGAATGAAAAAATATATTTTCTATGTTCCTTTCTGCTGAGAGAAACATGTATTAGTAGTTTTCTTTGTTGATTTATATTTAAACCAGCTGTTGGATTTTACTTAGTTGCATTTTATTTTACTTATTGAAATATTTATTATGTACATTTATTAATCAATTTTATGCACTTAATTTTTATTGGCACAACCTCAGACTTGGGCTTTGAATCATTCTGAAACTCACTACCATAACTGGGAATCTACATGGCTTCAGTGAAATCTGTGATGGGCTGGCAAGTTATCTTTCTGATCTCCACCACCTATTTTCCCATTTGCAACACCTATTTAAAAATATGGTGTCTCTATCAGCAACTTTGTTGTTTGGGTTCTGTTTGGTTAGTTCCTTTTGGTTTTTTATTTACTTTAAAGCATTTTTGAGAAAGTATTCTCATTTGATTACTGAAGACAGCTGAGAAATCAGTTTATCTGGTGCTGGAAAAATCTTTGACTGATTTACTGATGCAGGCACTACCTAATAGTGTGAGCAAAGCAAGCATGAACTGGCCAGGCACTTTTATGCCATCTCTCTATTATAGCATTCAACACATTTCACAAGGTTATTAAGAAGATAAAATTGAAACTACTGCAAACTCACTTACAGGGTATTTAAAAAGTAATATATATAGTCAATATACATATCTACAAACATATCAAAAATATTTTAAATTTCCTAGACTTAATTGACCCAGCTTCAATGGTTCAAATATCTTCTTCAGAAACAACTAATGCTTTTTTAATTTGTTTTAATGCTCTGTGACACTCACTAAAATAAATATCCAATCACTTTAACAGTCTCTTAACTGTGAGTGGCTACTGCAAGAGCTATTATTTCATAATCTCTAATTCCCAGCTCTCAAATACCTTGTAGATACTGAGTTGAGAGAGAAGTGAACTGCCCTGAATGGTACTGTAGACAAACCTAAGAACTGGTAGCTCTAGGCACCTTTCATCAAAGAGAGACTGACATTGGAACAATTTAGTCCTACATTCAATCTAACCTATTTAAACACTTGCCTTGAAGTCTGTGGGGTTTTAGGCACACTTGTAGTGCAGTATTGCTAATGAGGTACTTACTGCTCTTTTACCTGAGGCTTTGTTCTCTAAAAGATATGCCTCTACTGTTTCCCTTGCAGAGTAACAAAAGAATTGCTTTTGGCAACAATTAAGAGGTTTGAATACCATTTACATCTCTTTATATTTCAGGTCAGTGAGACTCTAGCACAAGACAGTTTAAATTTAAATACTCCTATGATTCAGGCTTTTAAAGGCATCTTAACTTCAACCAGAAAATAGATGACACCTGAAGTCAGATCTAACGTCTGGTCTCCTAATGAAATTCTGTGTCTAATCTTCTATTAGTTTAGACTCAAAACTCTTCTATGTGGAGACTTTATCCTTCCATGTGTCTTTTGTGTGGCTTTGACAACATGTGAGCTATATGATAGGAGGAAGCCAATACCTATGAATAAAACTGGACCACAGGCTGTGTAGGTGCCTTGCAGCCTGGATAACTCCTTCACTCCCCTCTCCATTCATTCACAGGACAGATACCTGTCTAAAACAACATTATGAGATCCTCTAACCCATGAAAACTTACAAGCTTCAAGGACAGAGCTTCAAATTCAGCCTCAGAATAAGTAGGAAACAGGACCCAAGCACGTACACAAACTGCTATTGCAGGATCTGTCACTTAGTTGTTCTAATTTCTCATTGTGTAAGCTGTTATGATGAGCTAGGAGCAGATAATGCAACCCCTTTCCAATTATTTATATTATATAGGCAGAGCACTATTCAGTAGTCAAGACTCAAACTCTGCTGCCATTTTTTTGAAGGCATTCACTGAGTTCGTCAGCCCCTGAAATAGGGTGACCATGTGGAATAAGTACATACCAAAATGGCTGTTGAATCAGATCCTGGTTACAAGGCAAAAGCTGATCATACAGCCTAGTTCTGGCATGCTTTCCAAACACATACTCAGAACTAGCCTTTAGGTATGTGAGGATTCCCCAGAGAGGACTAAGGAACAGGCTACTCCCCTCTGTCACTGCCACACCGGAGTCTAGAGATTAATGCTTATGCAAATAGTGAGGAAGAAGAGGACACAACAGCACATTTCAAGTTTGCCACAGTGCTTCTGCTAACTGCAGTTGCTCTGCACTAACTAAGGTACAACTACACATGTTGACACCTGGGAGTATTGCACTGTTTTCTTGCTCCTAAGATTATTGTGCATAACAGGAATGGAAAGCAGTAAAAAACATCCAGTAATTTCAGAAATATTAGAACAGCAATTAAAAATAATTCTGTGAATATCTTTATTCTGCAAGTGCAATCTGCCATACTATTCAGGCTACTCCATGTAATTCCAGAAATAAAGAGCCATTCAGACACAGGAAGCAGAAAAAGGATGGAAGGTAAAATCAGCAGCCAAAAAATGTTCTGATACATCTAGAAGCTGCTGTTTGGCAGGGTTTGGTTTTGGTTGGTTGGTTTTTAGTTATTGTGTCATTATTTTCCTGAGAAAAATCTAGGATTCACAGCTGATGTGGGAGGCAGCAGAAGTATTCAACAATCCTCTGGTGTGCTTCAATGTTGTAACCTCAAATGATACATAAAGCTTGCAATAAACTAATTTATTTTCAAACAATTATTTTAGTCTAGTTTGGTTTAGTCATATTTTTATATAGTCAGATTTATATATAAATACCGTTTTATTACTGTATTTATGGACACAATATAAAATGGTTTAATCATTTAACTGGTGGAGATGAATAGCACATACCTATACATGCCATAAATAATAACAACATATAGTTTTATAGAGGTTTGTTTAGTTCTATAATTACTATATATACGTGCCACAATTTTATGTAGTAATAAATAGTTATATGCATATAGCTAATGGCAAAATCTTTCCATTCCTGTTGAAGTATAAACCACTCTTTCATACATACTGAAAGAAAGGCAGTCAAATTCACTTTGAAGCTCATTTATACACAGGCCTTGAGAGAAGCCCTCAAAGACAGAATGGTTAAACCTAGAAGTCTGCCAGTTCTTTATTTTCTTTATCACTAGCATTGTTACCTTCACAGTGAAGATACAAAAGGAGGAAATGTACTATAAATAAGATGTGAAGTTGAAGATAAGACATACAGTCACTTCTCTAATACATACTCCAGCCTGACCTTGAATAACTCAAGATCCGTCTCTCCAAATATTACATAGACATACTATAACTCTATCCAGCAAAGGGATTAAGAAGCTGATATTGCTAAGGACATGGTTATAAATCTCTTCTTGCTGACTATTCACATGCAGAAAAATTTCCAGTGTTCTCTACATCCATCAGGATGCATGATAATACAGCTGGATCATAACACTTAGAGCTAACAGCTTTTGTGAGTTAAAATGGAACAGAGCATTCACGTTCATAGCCCTGACCCAGCTCATTGCTCACACAAGATATTGGTCTTCTTAATAAGAAACAGAGTATGTGCCTGGAAACCATTATTTAGGAGAAATTCAGATTCCCTTTTTGTAAATAACGAACTGGATTATTGGTAAAGGCAGCTTCTGGATGAAGTATGTCTTCCATCAGGTGGAAGACTGGGAAGGTGTTTGGCAGAGCAAAATAGGAGGTCCTAATGCAAGGCTGAGCATAGAAAGCACTGGCTGGGAAGCTGAGGAAGTATAAAGGAAGGGAAATCAAGAGGGAGGCATGTAAAATGCACAAGCAGAAAGAAAGGAGGAAGAAAGAAGCACTAACAAAGCTGCAGGCGTGGAGCAGTTGAGCAAAGCTGAAAGGCGAGAGGAAGTGTTTTGCTGGAGAGGATGAGGAAAACTCTGTAGGAGTTAGCCTAGGGCTTAACTGAGGAGAGAAGGTTTCAGCAAGACACCTAAATATGTATGTGTCTGTGTGTGTGTCAGGGTAGGTGAGTAGCCACAAAGACAAAAACATCAAGGATTTAAGCATGGATGTTAAGTGAGCTGAAGAACTAGGGAGGAAGATTAGACTATTTCTAGGCTTTGCTTAGGGGAAATTAATTCAAACTGGTAGAAAAACTTTGCAGACAGGGTGTTCAAGCATTTCAGGCATGAAGATATGAAATTATTACAACAACCAGATACTATATGTTTTCACTTAACACTGCAGACCTGATCATTGAAGAAATGGGCCTAAGGTTTACAGCTGTAATTCTGTTTCAAGTTAAATTTGTGAATCATTTTTTCATTTCTGAATGGACCATTTAAAATACCATTTTTCTTTTCAGAGCAAAATTTTACACTTTCAGCCTCTACTCTGAATAAGGAAAATATTTTCTATTGAACGTTTATTTTCCCCTTTAAAGTCTAACTTCAACTCAAAACACATCTGTTTCACAGACAAATCAAAGATGCAGCAGCAGCTTGTGTTCAGATGAAAACACACGTATACATTTTTTTTTAGCCCAGACTTGAGGATCTTTAGGGTTTTAAGGCCTCAGTACTTAAAATAACTTCAAGACTGTGATATCTACAGGCAAACCTTATGGTGTTTTGGTTCTCTGTGCTTTTTTCTGTTCTTTTTGATTTTTACCTAGCTTTTCAGCTCAGCAGTAGGCATACTTATTTCAGAAAGTTTCCTCCAGCTAAGTCCGATTTTTAAAGGAGACAAATACTTTGGGAAAGTAGTCAGTGATGGTTAAACTTGAGTGGTCAGTAGTAGCCAGGCAACTCTGGCATGCATTAAGAGTTGCCTAAAGCCTGATGATAAGACCAAAGCTGAGGAATGCCTATGTGGAGGTTTCAAGAGACTAAAATTGGACAGGTTTATGACTTTTAACGTTAAGGGTGTCCAGGTCAAGAAATGTAGTTAAAGATACTTATTTCTAGACCCAAAAGGGAAGTTTTGCAACTCTAGTGGGGAAAGAAATGAGTCAGCATGTGGAAAAGAAGAAAAATAAGTTATAGTTCATACCTCAGGAAATTCAGGATTCAAGAATGGTGTTGAAGGACAATGGAAGAGCTGAACTGCAAAAAAGCATGAGTGCCATTGCCCTCACAAGCACTGCAGCTCACACATAGTTGTGTGTTGTTGGAAAGCTGGAAGAAATCAAGTTGTGTCTCTTCAGATGAATTTCTCAATAATGCTAAGATTTCTTTCCAGAGGAAAGTTGAGGTTATCATAATTTAGGATTACGTCTTGCAGTCTTGAGTACTGTTTACTTACTTGACCCTAAACTGGAAAACCAAAATTACACTGTTTTTACTACCCCTGCAACTCCTTAGCACAAACAAACTCCTTAGCAAAACACAGACAAAGACCACTATGATATTAAATGCACTGAAGCATAAACTGGATACAGTAAAAACTTTTGCCACTATGCTATAGGTCATCAGACTGCTATTAGCTGAGGATATAAGGATTAACTTTGCATATAAGAGATCTCTGCAGAGTAGTCACTGTTAGAGGAGTGTTGAAATCCTGAGAGTGGGAACACTGTTTTAATGCATTTTTAATTAGTTTGTCATCTCTTTGCTTTTAATGATTATTCTGACAAACACAGGCACAAAGAGCCAGTCACAACTCAGTGAATGTTAACCAAACAGCAGAAAGCATTCCACAGTACGAGGGAACCAGTTCTGTATTAACACAGTTAAACATCTAGAGCTCATCTGTACATTTTTCTTTCAGACTGGAATTTAAGCAGTGAGTAAGACTTGCACTGGTTTTCTTCACACAGGTGTATTCCACCACATAATGATTTATGTACACTAGCTCTAGTGCTGGCCTGGTCTAAATGACACTATTTATCTCACTTAATCAGGAAACCCACCTGTCCTAAATGCTCAGTTAAAACAGCTGGAGATTTTGAATACTCAGTACCTGATAAAGAACAGCTGTCAAAGAAGCTGAAGAGCATTTTTGCAGCAGTCAGCCAGTATTCTGTACTTACTATCCAATTCAAGAAAATGTCGGAGCATTCAGAGATTTCTCAAAGAGAAGAAGCAGCATGGTTTGCTAATAAATGCATGAGAATGTTTATTTAACGGCCACAAGTGGCAAATGATGCACATTTCTCTAGCTCATTTCATCCACAAATGTTTCAGAACCATTGATCTACCTAGGCTTTTAGGAACAAATTGACAGTATCTGGAATCCTATTAAATTGGTGGTAACCCACTTTGACTCTGCTTATGTCTGATTTCTTCTGGAGACGATTCAAAGTCTGAGAGCAACTTTTACATACAAGCTTAGTAGTTCAGTCTCCCTTCTGCCTCCTGAAATTTCCCTGGTAACAAATATTTTCATTTCTGTCTGGTTTAAAAAAATCTATTCTGTGTTCTTGGAAGTAGAAATAGTACATGAATTCATCCTTAGTGAAGTGTTTGCTCTGTGCATTTCAATTTAATAATTCAGTCAATTGGAACTCTCACTTTTGAAAATGTAAATAAGATCAGTCTCTGGCACCTGAAACTCCTTGAGCCTTTCAGTGTTTTAAGGGAGTTACTTTGGTTCAAGAAACTTGGTTGAAATTCATGTTGCAATATGTGATTTCACAGCCCAAGATTTTCAGTGAAAAGTAAAAGCATAATCCCCTCTTCATTTTTTTTGCCATCACTTGTTCCCACACTTTTTTTGCCCCCACTTCACCCGCAGATTTCTGTTATATTAAATCATAAATATCTCTTACAGGGCTGTGCAGAGAAAAATGACCTAATTCAACTACCCCCTATGTATTTTAATAAAAGAGCTAGAGCATTTAACTTTTGAGCATTTGTTAAGAAAAAAAAAATTTGGGGGTAGAAGGCTTGTGAACAAACTTAACTAGAAATAATTACTTCTTTTAGAAATTAGATCTAAAAAAATCCAATATTTCATCCAATATTTCAAGCATTATTCAACTGAGATACTTTAAAATTGCAAGATGGCTCCAGAATGACAGTAGCTTATTTTCATCCTGAAAACTGTGTATTTTTATATTTTCTTTTTATAGCAATATGTTTCTCTCCTCCCCTTCGCCAAACCACAATCTTTCAAGCAAAAAAAAAGTGTTTTTTGATGATCAATATGTTAGTCAAAATTTACTAAAGATTATACAATTTGAAATTAATTTATCAAGTATCTAAAATTGCAATAATGAAACAAAGTAGTCAGAGCAAAGCTCAAAAAGAAATCTACTTTTCATCTGAATAGCTTAGGGTTTGCTTAAACTATGGGAGATAGACTTTCAGTTTCCCCTCTGCTTGGGAGAATTTGAACCATAATCTTCCATCTCCATCAAGAAAGCCTAAATATATCCAATCCTACAGAGACATAATAAAATTTTCACCACTTCTTCTTACTTATGTCCAAAAGTGGGAACTCACCTAAAGTTGATAAGCTGTACCCTAATGGAAGATTTGTTGCTGCTGAAGCCTATATTACCTATTCACTGCTCATCACAGGTAGTGAGCTGAAATATGTACTTCACCAAGAAATATTTTTCTGCCTAAGAAAGCACTTCTTTTCCTAGTCCACTAAGTTTATTCTTTTCACATGCTTTGCATGTCCCTTAGCTAGGCAACCTAATTGTCATATTCGGTAATGAAATTAATTTACTTGAGCAGCAGATTTATTCTCTGGGGTTTAAGATGAGGAAAAACAAAATAAAATGCAACACTGCAGTATGTCAGTATCCACTTACTGGACAGTACTTATGAGAAATGCACATAGTACTCCCAAGGTATTAAAGTTCATAATGTCTCTGAAAATTAAGGTTAAATTAATATTGGTCTGGAGTTTTTTCTTGTTCCCTCTTAATGGCTTAAGGTCCAAAGTTCTATGGCTCAGGTAGTGTGGTCTCACCCAAGTTACTTGTAAGTCAGTTTGTCATTAGGCAGTCTTATAAGGCGAAAAATACTTCTGCAACCTTTCTCTATCTAAGAGTGCTTACATAGTGTTACTTAGCCAGATGAAATTCTCATCACAACTTACAGTCACCCATCCCAATGATAAAGGTGGCAGTGTTTAAGCCCCTGGTCCAAATACCCATTTCCAATTCACTCTCTCTGTCACGTCTTTCTGAGGTACCCAGGAGAGTTCTATACCTATAGTGCAGACAACAGTTCTCTCTCCTCTCTAAATTTTTGAAATAATGCTTGTTAAGATGTTTAATTGTCTCTGTAGCATCCTGGGTTCTTCTGGGAAATAGTACTGCTATGCTGGACATTTTATTACTCAGTTCTGATCCTGGATTAAACAAGTTAGTGGCATAGAAAGCAACGGATCTATCTTTTATCTTTTTTTTGTTGTTCA
This sequence comes from Apus apus, assembly GCF_020740795.1. NCBI lineage: Eukaryota > Metazoa > Chordata > Aves > Apodiformes > Apodidae > Apus > Apus apus. The sequence goes on from NC_067283.1 coordinate 101,161,643, forward strand.
GCAAAACCAAAGAGTGATTCGTTCATATAAAAATGTCACCAAATAACATGCACTCTCTGTATCCTCTTCTCTTAACCTTTTTTCCAAATATGCTTCACTATATTGGACCAAAATAATCCATTCACTAATCAGTCCACGTCACCTTTGGTGACTTTATCTGAATATTGCTTTCCCTCTGTATAAGTTCTCTTTTTGCTATATTGCTGACTTGGTGGGTACAAAATGCAGACCCATAAGCCCAGAAAGTGAACTTAGCAAAATTAATCAGGATGTTTTCTGAAAAGTGGTGTATTCCAGCTGACCAAAGTCTGCATGGACTTTGTATAACCCTTCCAGCTTCCAGACTGAAGCTATACATGAGCTCCCTCTGTGGGAATGGTTTCCCCAGTATAAGTCTGCCTTTCAGTAGGTTTTTGCTTGTTCTACAAGCATCTGGGAAATATGCTAGGGGAATGGATTAATACTAGATACAGTGGGGAAGTTACCAGCACACACAACTGAAAAAGTCTTAACCAAGCTCTACGGTGTATTTTATACTGAAGAAACACTTGAATTGAATTAACGTATAGTGAAAGCAGCCTTGGGAACTGGAGTTCTGTAACTTCATCAAGTACTCTGTGCCTGTCCCACAAATTCTGACACTGCCTCCATCTAACAATAGTCACATGATTAAAAGGTGTATTTTTCACTGGAAGTAAAAGTGGGCTTTAATTTGGGGAAATGACATGGTAGTCTGCGTTTATTTTATATTTTGTCACCAAATCACATACTTTCAGCCTGCCAAAATTCTCCATCTATAGAATAAGAAAAACAATTCCTTTCGTCTGTTCCCTTCCACTTACCTACCCCTCCAGTTTAGACCATGAAGTCCCTGGTCTGTGTGAGTACATGAAATTGAACATAACAGGTGGTAATAATGGTCTTTGCTCAAAAGATTGCATCAAGTGTTGGCTTTGTATGGCTGCTTTGTAAAACATATATAGCATAGAATAGTTTATCACATTGCATGTTTTCACACTGTATTTTCAGCCTTCTTATCCAGGCAAAATGCACTAGGGCTAGCAATGGCTATGAATGTCTAAGTTGGGTTTTTCCTTTTCAGCAGTATAGTTTACAGTGTTCTCTAATAATCTGGGCTGACTGTCAAGAAAATACAGAGGCAGAGCAATAACATGAGCCATGTCACAGTGCTCAATAATGTAATTACCTATTCAGCTGTCTTCCAAGCTTATTTCCTCTACTTTTATCCTCATCCTACACCTTTTCTACCTAAAATTCAAAAGATCTTGCATTTTGCCTAGCCCCACTCTATTGTTTTGTTGGTTTTTCGTTTTTTTTTTTTGTGTGGTTTTTTTTATGAATAGAGCAGCACAAAATAACTGCAATAAAGTCTGCTGCTGTGTCTCTGTTTCTATTTCTTTCTCCTATGAGAATTTTAAGTTGGAATTTAGAAACCTAGTATGAAAAACAAACAAACAAACAAAAAAATTCTATCGACTGAGCCAACTGAAAGTAGTAGGTATTACTGTGAGTATGGAAATATCTTCTTTAACAAAATTTCTCTTAATGGTCAAGATTTTACACACTGTTTAGGCCACACTGTTGTGTTTGCAGCCTTTGTTTATGAAGCAGTTTTTCAGGGTCCAGCAGTTTCAAAATCCAGCAGTACATTTTATCACTTGAACAAATCTGAACATATTTTCTCGAAATTGAAATATTTGTTCCTTGTGTTAAACATCATATTGATTACAAGACAGCACATTTCATGAAAAAGACTTTTAATAATTTGATCTTTTCAGGCTCAAATGGCCCTACTCTTTGTTTCCTTAACCATGCTCTGCTGAATCTCATGCCAATCCCCTCTCTCCATCTCAGTTTAATTTAAAACATTTAGATGCCTCGAGTTGTTGGTTTTTTGTTTTGTTTTGTTTTGTTTTCTCCAAGGCCAAACATCTGAATTAAAAGGACCTTTGAGAACTTAAGCCACTATGAAAACTAACTTTATTACTGTACATACTGAATACTGCTACAATGACAGTATGAGCTCTCTTTTAGCTGCATTAGTCTATTCTGCTTTGTAGCTGAGCACCATCTGTAAGCCCCAGACAGGCTACAGTCCTTCCACAGGCATGAGATACTGGGCTGAGATGAATCTGTCAATTAAAAAAAATTCATAAAAACACAAACAAAACCAAAACAAAAATAAAATTTTAAAAAACCCCTAAAATACACTAAATACTTTTACACTCTCAGAACAATGTTTCAGCTTCCATAAAGTGTTTTTTACTATGCAGACATTTTGAGATATACTGCTGTAACTGCTGCTCTACCTTTCAAGATATCACCTCATACATATGTGGCATTCATCTCAAAGCAGGAGAGCAGGTAGGGGTATTGCTTTGTTTTTTTGCATTGTTGTTGTTATTTTGTTTGCATAATTTGGAGTCCCCTACCTCCTACAATATGCAGTTTTATTTTCTGGTAAACTCTGCAGCTGCATGTAGGTACTGCCAGATTGCAAAATACAAATTAGTTTAGCTTAGTCCCTACAAAAGAAAACAAGGCAAAGGAAAAAAATTAGAAAAAATAGGACTGTGTTTTTATATCAGTTTGCCAGATGTGATGTCTTAAATAACAGCTAAAACAGAGGCTCTCATTGTTCTTCCAGATTTAGCAGTCTACTGTTGGTCTGTTTTTTTTCCCTTGATTGTCTTCTTTTTGAGTAATTCTTTAAAGATTTCAGCCCTTGAAAAGTTATCCCACCACTTCTTTGTGTGATACAGTAGGTAGATGAGAGAGATAGATCAAGGTGGTAGCAGAGCAGGGTGAGGCTGGAGGGGAAGAGAGGTCTATCAATTATGGCAGTTCTGTATACATACAATGTAGATTAAAAAAATAAAACTGTTGAGAAATAAAACCCTGATGTTAAAATATAGATAAATAAATTTTCAAAGAAACTAACTTGGACTTTACAATCAAACCTAGAAAAGCTTTTTTTTACTCATGAATCTTAGATGCTATGAAGTTATAAGGGGATTCAGAAGAAGGGTTAAAAATAAAGATAATATTTCTGTTGATTCATATTCCTTCTTTACTCCCATGAATAAAGTGGCAAGGTTTTGCAATGCCTGATCAGAGAGGAGAAGACACCTGATCGAAAACTAAGTATATAACTAGAGCTCAATGACTTTGCATCTGAAAACGAAGTTTGATGAAAGCTAGAAATTATCAAAAGTGAATACTTCTGCCTTCACCCCATACCCTTCTGAAAAAAAAGACTTTCTGTCAGTAGCAAAACAGAAAGAAAGCGAGAATTGTCTGCAGGACTCAAGGTAACTCCACACAGAAAGAGTGTTTGAGCTTTGGAAAATATCATCAGATGAGCAATTTCAGCTTCCACTTCGAAAGTTTTAGATGATCGAGATTGTGGAGACAATCAGCCTCTCTCCCACTTTCTCCAGTCAAAGGTTTTGCATGTTATATAAAGTATTATAACTGCATCAGGGAAAAAAAAAAAAAAAAAAAAATTAACATCACAGTCTAATGATTAAGCATGCTGGAGAACAACATAAAAATCTCTCTACCAAAGAATATATATTATTTACCTAAAATGGAATGGCTCCAACAGAAAACAGTGGAAGTGTCTCATAATTTACTAAACAATATCCCAGTCATCCAGGAACTTACATCCTTGGAACAAATGAACCAAAATTAATTTAAGGACACTTAAAGTAACACTCACAAGTAGAATATTTCTCATGTGCCACCTGAGAGCTGTAAAATTGCCTCATATGCTTTGGGTGTGCATTTGATATTTTTCTAGTTTATCACTTTGAATAATATATAACTGCAGAATGGAAAATGGAGATTTACTTATGAGAACCATATGAAATCCACTGTGGCACTGACCAAATTCTACTCTTACTCAAGTCTGACTTCCTGATATCTATCCAGGGAAAGAGTAAGACACTAATTTGACTTCTTTTTTGTTTGACTATTTCTTTTATCATACTAATTTCCTCTTACTAACTTTTGTGTTTGTTCAGTGCCCTCTGAAATTCCATGAACAAATTTGCTTATGCAAGTAGAATGAAATCACTTACATAATTTTCATTAAAAATACAATCCAGTCCTTTTTTTGTCCAGCAAGAATTGCCTTTCTACCTACTTAGCAAAGACAAAATTTTTTGTGAAACATAACCTGATCAAAAAGTGAAAGATATTCTTTAGTCAAAGAAAATGCTGTTCAGTTTTAAATTCTTTCTAAAGTAAATTTCACCTGAGCTTGGTTATTTAAAAATTACTCAGTTGATCGTTCAAATACGTCCTTATTACTCAATTGACTTGAATAGTTTTCTGCAGATATAACTAAGAATCAGATTTGGCCTGAGGCATATAGATTAGTAAAGGTCATTATTTTCAATTAAATATTATATTTCATTTATTCCTTTAAGATATTTTGAAAGTTAAACATCTAAAAAGGATTGAATATTACATATCTAATTCTGTTGATAGGAAAGACTCTTTAAATGTCAGCATTCAGATGTGTGTGAGACTCCTTTCTCATTGCTGTGCTCATGAGTTTTTTATTGTGGTGGACCATCTGCCAGTTGAAAATCCCACTTCTGTTTGCAGCAGCACTGCAAAGTCTAGCACTGTTCATGAAATAAAAAAACTTGATTTAAGGAGCACACTGAAAGCTTAATGCAACACTTCAACATTACTTAATCACAGAATCATAGAATCACAGAATCTTAGGGGTTGGAAGGGACCTCGAAAGATCATCTAGTCCAATCCCCTGCCAGAGCAGGGTCACCTAGAGTACATCACACAGGAACTTGTCCAGGCAGGTTTTGAATGTCTCCAGTGAAAGAGACTCCACAGCCTCTCTGGGCAGCCTGTTCCAGCGCTCTGTCACTCTCACAGTAAAGAAGTTCTTCCTGATATTCACATGGAACCTCCTATGCTCTGGTTTGCATCCATTGCTCCTTGTCCTATCACTGGTCATCACTGAGAAGAGCAATCAAGAACTACAAGGCATTTATATATTCTATATATAAGTAAATATATTAATTAATAATAAATAATATTTTTATATTTTAGATTTTTTTGTATTTTTATCAAGAAATAGATATGATTGTCTATGAATGAATTGTCATATAAAGTGTATCTGTTAAGCTGTTATCTACCTTGTGCCTCTCACAAATGGTGGAGGTGAGAGCAAAGTTATTATGAAGTACCTTGCAGTATTAATATTTTCACTTCTTTCTGAGATATTAAACCCCTCCAGCCTAAAGTGTCATTTTCTTGCCCTGTGGTATCCTCCCTGGTATGCCACCAAAGTAATGGCTTCATAGGCTCAAACATATCTCAAACTTTAGAAATCTGAAGGAAATTTCTAATCAGCCCATGAGTTATGGTTCTCACTTGAATGTGTTGTCTCTCTCTTCAGAGGATAAGGCCACAAAGTTTTATTTAACGAGCACTCTTTTCACACCTCTTACACACATTACTTGATATAAGATGACCTGAATTAAAATAAATAGATAGATAGATAGATAGATAGATAGATAGATAGATAGATAGATAGATAGATAGATCTTGCTTGGGTTTCCAAACAAAATAATTTTATTTTGTACTAATTTGAAAAAAAGGAATGCTTCCTGAATGACAGTATCATTCTAATGTCTCAGTGCCTTCAAACATTAAATTGTAACAGCTGTTATAATTCTGTTGCCCAAGTCATTTGTATATTTCATATACTTTACATTAAATTATGTTACCTTTTAAACGATAATTATTTTCAGTTTATTTCTCTAGACCACACACAAAATGTAGTCTTAGTGGGGGAAAATGGCATTGCGTTAATGCAAATGTTAATTTTGAGGATGGTGGACAACACTTTAAAGATGGACTAGTCATGACTCATCTTAGTGGTGGCCTGTTGTAAAGGGCTCATTTTGCTTTGTGTAAAATAATTATACATTATTATTACCACAGATAAAGTACTTATCTTTTTTTTTTTACATTGCATTTATAAGGGAATTTTCCACTATATGAACTTCTACCTTTATTTGATTTTTTGAAACAAGTCATTACAGAAGTACAATGCAATACCAAATTAGACATCTTTCAAATCAAACACCATTGTATAGTGTCACATTTCATTTTGTACTTTGAAATTATAACTTGATTAACATAATTATACTAAAGCTTGTCCTATTGTTTAGCTAATGCATTTAACACGGAAGTAGATCAGGAACAAAGGGTAACATTTGTATGACAGCTGTATTTTGCATCCCATGGATAAGATTTGCATAACTGTAGGAGTTACAGAAGTTATGCAGCAGATCAAAATGAAATACATTTAATCTTAAAATACAAAGCTCTACATAAACAATTAATATTGGAAATGGAATTTTGACATTTATTATTTAAAGGCTTCTGTTTGAAGCATTCCTGAACTCCTTCTCTACCGTGTGTTTACAAAATAACTTTGTATAACTGTACTTAGAAGTTTCTTCATGATGGATAGGGACCTGCTAGAGGATTTTTCACCACAGTAATTGCAAATTATGGAAAGCTCTTTGAAGGATATAATATAGACTTTCAAGGTGGCAGTTTAAAATCTCCTGACCTTTTAATGACTGTTCAATTGGCTCATTTTGAATCAATATTAAGGTCTGCCTCTTTTAATCCTTTCAGAGGAATCTCAGAGGATGCAAAGATCAGATGAGCTCCCACAATTTTCATTACCCTGCCCCACCAACACACTGCAAAGTGACTACCACATCACTGTCAAAGAAAGCAGCATTGCAGTAACATATTGCTAAGTTGTGTGTGTTTGTCCAACCCATTTCAGAGGTAATTCATAAGTTTTGAGTGGCTCAGGGGAATTTGTAACAGGATGTAAAACCACTGTATGTATATGTATATGTATATGTATATGTATATGTATATGTACATGTATATGTATATGTATATGTGTATGTGTATGTGTATGTGTATGTGTATGTGTATGTGTATGTGTATGTGTATGTGTATGTGTATGTATTCTATGTGGCACTAAAGAAACATTTTATCAGTTATGAAGTGACTTTGAGTCTATTTCATAAGGTGTAGAATACAAAGATCCATCAGAATTGATAATACAAAAGGTAGAAAATATAACGAAATCAAGTTACAGCAATTTAGCAGATTATCAGTAGAGCTGTGAAATAGGTACACTAACTCAGTGTAATTAATGTATCACTTGCAACCACACAAGCAAACACTTTCAGCTCGCTCTGTGAGCTTCATGTACAATGCAGCAAAGAAAAAATAAAAATGAGTTTTGTTTCCATGGTGCAGTATCACCTCTAGCCTAACTACCCATTTTGGGCACAGCAAAATCCCCAATAAAATCCAAAAGAGGAGAGAAAATATGCAAGGGAATTTGAAAAGTACTAAAGAAAAACAAGATTTATTATGATACCTCAAAGCATTTCCCCACTTTGAGCTACTCATACATGTTATTTTTTGCTGAGTAATTGTTTGCCTTTAATTAAACTCAGCTGAATGATACATGAAATGCTAGAGGAAATGTGAGATTACCCATCATTACACTCTCCTATAGCTCTCCTCTTGTCTATCTCAAGAAAAATAGGCTCAAAGTAAATAGGGCAAATAGAAGCACTTACAGCTATCCAGTAACATGTCTGTGCACCAGTTAGATGGCTAAGTTAGAAGGTGCTCCTCAGACATTTATTTTGTCACATACATAATCAGTGGACACAGCTTTTAATTACAATACTGCATGTTAGCTGGGTCACACGACTGTTTCCTTTATTTACAAAGTAGGCTCTATTTTTTCTTACCAGCTCAGCAGATACATATTCGATGAACATACTTATTAAGTTTTTCCATATTCTGCCAATACAAAATTTTTAACTGGAACTGATATTCAAGGCATTGCTTCAGAAATTCATATCACTGGTAGTGCACATGCCACCTGAACAAGGATCAAATGGAAAACAGGCCTAACAAATATACTTCTGACTCTGGAAACTCATGCACAGTTAAGTAGTTGCATCAGTATTCATGCTGGTACTCAGCTGTATTTTTCTTTCTTCGGATCACAACTGAGAAGTTCATTATGTATTTTATTATGTAAATACTCCTTCTTAGAATAGAATAGTTGGAGGCAACCTACAATGGTCATCTATTCCAAATATGTATTCTTCATATAACCTTTCAGAAGAATTTTTGCTTCTTATTCCCAGGTTCCACTTTGTATGCCTGAATCATACTGGAGAATGTTACACTTTAAGTTTGAAAGAAAGGGTTAAGATATATCTACTATCTGTATTTGTGGAAAAGTGACAAATATTTTAGTATCTTCAGTTTGTATCTTTATCATCAAAGTAAAGTTTGAAATAAATTGATCAGTATTGTCACATTAAAAAGTAATGTGTTCCCTCTCTAACACATCCCCCCAAAAGCTTGAAACAGATGTCCTGATTCTTTATTTTGAATCAGAACTTCTCACTTCTATCAACCACGTCAGCATAGAAAGTTCCAACACAGGTTTTGCGTGGGAAGCTCTTGAATTTAGACATGTAACTACAATTCATGAAGCCAGTATTTTCATTTACTTAACAAAAGACACAGCCAAGAATCCATCAATACTATATGTATGACAGGCAGCTTTGAGCCATCCCATGCTTAGATATTTGCTTTGGCATTTCCTAACAAAAATAATTCCTATGAAAACTCCTTGACATATAAGAGGCCAAAGCTCAGAATTGTTTGTCAGGCCAACAAAACATTATGCCACAAGCATCATCCTAATCCCTGACAAAAGTAAAATACACCTTCTGGTCCTAACATACTCCCACAAGCAAAAATCATTTGTTTATACACAAATGATTTTGCTGGTATACAGCAGCTCCAGGGCAGCAGCTGAGATTCAGTTCTACCATTTGGCTTAAACCAAATCCTGAATGACTAAACTAAAGAGAATTACTACAGTTACATCTATGTTCCTTTTCTGGGGAGAATACCTGATTAGAGATATGACAGTTTTTTCAAACTCTAAACAGGCTTGAGTAAATTAGTGACACATTTGGAGACCAAATGCATATAAAAACTTGTGGCTATACAGATAAAGAAGGTTGTCTTGTCTCATTTGAAACTTGTAGGGTTTCAAGGAACTTGTCCCTTCATTTTTATTCAAAAACAGTAGTACTGTTGGAGTGGAAGAAATAGTGAAATTGTAAGAGGCCTTGTAGGTTACTATCTGCCCTCATGCATTTGTACCACTATAATTTTTAGAGTTCTCACTTTAAGGTATTCTCCCAAATGCACAGTGAGCTCTTTGGCCCCACCACTGCCCCGTGGTTGCTGGGTTGGACAGTCAGTGAAAATGTCTTTAATGCACATCTGAAGAGTAAGAACAAGTTGAAAGTAGTACAGAATCAAACTGGAGAACTAAATCTGTTCCAAATCCTTTGGGGGATTTCAAGAAGAGTTCATTCTACTTGGAGAAGAGCTGGCTACTTCTATATGCTGGCAAGTACCCACTTCCTCCAGGGCAGAGGGGTGGATATTCATCCTTGTAATCAGTTCTCACTAGCTTCTGCACAAGCAGTAAAATACATGCAGCAGATTTCAGGAAAGACTACAGCAGTCACGTGAACACAGTTTCGACCAAAAATGGGGATGTACTTGCAAAAAGTTTTGGGAAATGTTGTGGTTCAATACTGAGAGTGGTATAGAACAGCAGGAGAGAAAAAGTGCTGAGCAGGAACATGAAAAATATTTTTTTAGTTACTAAGAAGAGTGTAAAAAATAATTAAATTATATAATAAAGGAGGAAAGAGGTAGAAATCAGAGAAAATGGAATATAAAAGCATACAAAACAGATGAGATAGAATGAGCAGCTCTTTCTCTTCTCTTACTCCTACAGCTGTCAAACCCTTTTTTTTGCATTTCTTCCTAACACATTCAAAAATCACTGCTTATGATCCTGTCTCCCCTCAGGACAAGAGACTAACTTTTGTCCATGAAAATCTGATTGCTCTCTAAACCTTTTTCTTTCATTATTGAACAAATAATGTCTTGAACTATTAAATGTCTGTAAAACCTTTCCAGAGTCTCTCTCTTGGGCATCTTCTTGTGCGCATAAAAATTCATTTAACAGACTGTCATACCTAAGGCTATGGTATGCTTTTGGTTTTGGCTGTTGCCATTGCACCTGACACAGTGAAGACCTAATTTGGACCTTGATCCATTTATGGTTCAGAAGACTTACATCAGAGCAGTATTTCTGCTATAGTAAAACTTTCCTTCCTGCTTAAACCCGACCACTCTAAGATCACTGAATGGAAAAAATTAAAATAATTCATTGAAATTTCCTGTCTTACTGGGGACCACTGGAGACAAAAGTTTCCTTCTAAAAAATATGGCAATTCATAAAATCAAATTTCTAAAAGTTTTGCACATTGAAATTATTTTTCTAATCCCTTCCAGCCTACTGTCAGACCCCTAATATTTGTATTAGCTAATCTAACTTAGTCATTAGCTCTTTGGGGAGGCAACATTTTTGGTAAAACATTATTGACCTCTTACAGCTTGAATCTACTGTCTTGCTCCTGTTCAGGTTGTGAGCCAAAGAAGTCAAATGTACATGTGAAGAGGGGTCTGCAATGTAAGGGCCCGAGAGAAGGAAGTGGAGGCCAGTGGACAGAGGACAATGTAGGGTTTGTATACAGGGAAAGGTTTAGGAGAATAAGGATAAAAGCCATTGAATTTTGTTACACTTTTATCTACTATATTAGAGAATCTTTGTACAATGTTGTTTGCCAGGAGATACTTCCAGTGTGTGAGACAGTAGCTCACCCACACACAAGCATGAACTCGATTCCCCTTAAATGTATCCCTTTTATTTCTTTGATAAGCAGATTAAAACCCTCAAGGGAGGTTGTTTCCAAATCGTTTCATCATTTTCCTGGATTTTCTACACACTTTCCCCAATTTCAACTGCCACCAAGAGCAGTGCATGCCAGATACTAAGGTGATATTGTCCCCTAATTTTACCCAAGATTTCCTTCTTCACATTTCTAACTCTCTCTTTGGGGAACTCATATTTAGCTTCTTATCCACTGTGAATGTTCAAATTAATTTCAAAGTTGTTCTTTGTCAGGTTAAAATTTCTCAGCTTGTCAGCACAGTCTGCAAGTCTTTGCCTTTAGCTGCATTAAAGTACCACACAGAAAGATCAAGATTGCCCTCATATTTTGGGAGTGTGCTAGAGGATACTGAAGCATATATTACATCCTTAACAACACCTTCATAATTTTTATCTTTCATTTGTTCTCACTTTTGCCTTCAAGATCTTTCCCCTCTTCATCTATAGAAAATAATTGGAAAAATGTTCCCTGAATTTGAAAAAAAAAAAGCAACCAGGAAACCAGAATAACATCCATTTACTTCATCGCCACAACAAGACCTCTTTCAGTTATTCTTTTTTATGGAAAAATCTCATTGTGATACTTCCATTTAATAGGTACAAAACTGCAGTGTGTCATACGTGTTACAATCACATGCCTGGAAAATCAGCATAGAGTCAATGTCAGGTAGCAGTCTTAATATGGGCCCACAGATCTTCCACCACAATATTTAGTCCTTAAATCCTACTCAGGAACCCTTTTCTACCTTCTCTGAAGACCTATTTTGCTGTCATTCCTCCAAGCAATAATCAAATAACGGAATTATTTTTTAATTATGCAGAATGCGAAAGCAGTACTTGATTCTATTGTGCATTTGAATCTGCTTTACTTTTTTAGGCTCAAAATTCTGTTGTGTGCAGAAGGGGACAAAATATATACAGAAGTTAAAATCTTACTGCTAGCTCAATCAATATTTTAACAGATGAAACAGCACAGCTTTTTTTAAGTAGTACAGAAAAGTCTAATAATACCATTTAAATTGCTTTACAAAAATGAAACAAAACAACAAACAACAACAAACCCCACCAAACAAAAAAAAATCCCAACTTGCCTAGCATTTGCCTTTTTTGTGGTGTAATGCTCACCCTTCCTATGTCCCTTCCTTTACATCCTGAGGCTGAGAGTTTCAGTCTTGCTAGAGAAAGAGATGGGGTGCAGAGGGGGGATAGCAACAAACACACAGAGATTTCCACTGGGCTACTTTTGTTTTTTTCTCACAGGCTGCCCTCTCAGGATCACTCATCTAAATCCAGAGCATGGCACAGCTGCCTCCTGCAGTCTCAGCTCTCCACCAGGGCTGCCTGTTGTTACCCGCTGACTCCCTGCCTTGGCCAGTTCAATGTCACATCAGGGATCCCAGGGCAAGGGTAAAGAAAGAGACCCCATAGGCACTGCTCATCTCGGCAACTCCCAAACCAGGCTGAATGCAGCTGCAGCCACAGTGAGCCTGGATGAGCCCTGAGATCCCCAAGCTACCAAGGCAGAAAAAGGTCTGTAGCTTTTCACTAGTCATGGCAAAAACTGTATTTTACTAGGCTACAGTTGCATGTTGTCTTCTGAGAGCAGAGATTGTGTCTTTTGTGTTGAGATTATGCCTAACTCATTTTAAATATTAACAAAATCTGGATAAAACTTAATATATGGAAAACATACATGTTCTCCTAAGAAATGCCTACAATGCTGAGAGAGGAGGAAAGGGAAAGAAATACTAATTAATTTGACATCAAAAGAAATGAACATGTAGCACTCACCAAAGATAATTTTGAGAGTGGTCTCCATGGGAAGGGTTATAGACTAATATGTCCCTTATTTCTGACTTACATTATCATAAAGAAGAAAACATTTTCTTCTTGCTCCCCTCTTCTTAAGTGACATTAAGCTTACAGCCACCAGTTCTAGTAATGTGATGTAACAATAAATCAGATGCAACATAAAATGTTGTGTAAAAGTGGTCTGGCTACACAACTTACGTAGGATTGCTATTTGCTGGTAAAACTTTCATTTAGCCTTCAACTATTTTACCCAATTCTATGTCATGATATGTCTTTGAAATTTTAGCCAAATTTTTCCCATTGGTATGCCTGCTTAACTCTCATGAGGAGATAGAGGCCTTGTAAAAGCTGAAATTAAAAAACAATGTAACATTATCTATTGACATCTAATTCATATTTATTTACTTACTACTATATTTTCTATTCAGAGTACAACTTCCATTGTGTAATAGGCCTCAGTACATAGCCAGTTTTTTCCCATGGAAATAAAATATTTATGTAAGTCTGTAGGCATTTATGCAGAAGCTCAGTGTTTACTTAATTTCAGTTTGAAAACATCAAAGTCTTTGATCATTGACTATGTGAACAATGAAACGTCTTTACAAGAAAGTATAAACTCGAGTTTTAGCAAAATCATTAACTTAAATGCCCATGTTACCGTGCACTTCAAAAGAGAAATGTTATAGGCACCTGTTCTGTATGTTAGACAGTAGTATTGCAGAAATGTAACTAAGAGAAGACCCAGTAAGCTTCAGTTAAATGACGCAACTTAAACTTGTGGAGCGAAACATTGGCAATCAAAAATCATACAAACATAGTAAACCAAACAGCTTTAGATTTACCTGATTAGGTGATAAACCCTTCTGCTATCTAGACTTCCAGAATATTCTTTTTTCTTTTTTTTTTAAGTTAAACTTTCTATAATGTAATACTTCTTGATATATATATATTTATCTTATAAATACATATTTTAGAAAATCTGGTCACTCCCATTTGAATTGCAGGAAGGCGCATGTGTCCCCAGATCCATGAACTATTCCAGCTGTATTAGTTGATCCAGTAAAAGATGCTATCTTTTCCTCTGTAGTTTGTCTTGCTTATGTCCTTAAAGCGCCTCTGCTATAATAGAACTATCATTAAATTACGACGTTTACTTTTGTTGTTCCTGTTGGTGTCCTTACTTTTTTTTCATTTAAAGGAAAAGGTAAAGAACTTCTGATCCTGAACTGAGAACTCCAGAGAGCCAATGCAACATACTAATTAGGAAAATATTTTGAGCTGGGACAGGGGGAATACAAAACACAGAAGCATATTCAAATGTTTCCCCTCATGCTCAGGTAACTTAGGTTATTGACTGTGATTAACTTCAACTGATGCAACTTTATCCCCAGCAATTCATTCTGTGGTGGCTTAGCCCACCCCATGTATAGACAAAATAGGAGAAAAGGGTGCTTTCCAAATAAGGTCTCTATGGCTTTGTCTTTGGTTTAGCTGAGCACTGGGAGACTTAATGCTGGTCCTCACTCCCAGGAACACTAGTAGATTTATCCAATGTATATTTACTATATATACCAAAAAATCTAGAAAGCACAGGTACATTCCTCATGTCAGATGATTTTTTTAATTATTTTCCTGTTATAGTTTCTCCTCTGAATGGCTTCTAATAGCATCAACTAGAGCAGGAAACAGCTAACTAATAACTAATAGGAATGTACTAGCCACAAAATTATATCTGAGCTGTTTTCTGATAACTTTTCATGTAGCTAGAAAAAAAACTTAATTTTTGGCTTTTGCAATTATTCTGTTCACAAAATAAAATTCTGAATTTGATATTTTGCAGTTCCTGGAATGTAAGATTTCACCTTGAAGATCTTAAAATAGCTCACATAGAGGAATCTACTTTTTTTCCTTATGCCTGTTACTACACCTGAAATTGTCCAAGACAACTCTGCTAACACTCTTAGACATCGCATGAAAGCTGGAAGAAATTACTTTTCCTGTATGGGGTCACATATTCCTAAGACACAGGATCTCTGACTTTCAGACATGGGAGTACCATTTAAAGCAGAGACCAGCTAATGCACGTCCTTCACTGTGACTTCTGTTTACATGTGCTGCCTCCACTTCTACTTGTGATGATGTGACATCTTTCTGGCAACTGCAGCAAGGGAAACAAATATAAAAGTATTTGTGTATTTTTAGTTGTCTAGAATGCAATGATTGTGCTGTCACTTTTACTCCTCATTTTGTCTCCCACGCCCATCTGTTCTATTCCTCTGCTGCATCCTCTACACGCTCCTTTGCCACCTGATTCTCTTACCACCTCTTCCCTTCAATGAACTGAGAAGAAGAAAGAGAGAGTGCCATCTGACCTATGAATTCTCCAGAGACCACTATCAAATGGTCCATAGGCCGCAACCTAAGGGCTATACCACTTTTATCTCATTCTTCAGGTTATTTCATAGCTTACTGATTTGAGCTTACAGTTTTATGCACAGATTTAATTTACCTCCATAGAGATATCCTTGCTTTGCAGATCTGCAGAACTTACGCTGGAAATCTGTTGAATTATGTGCACTTCATGCATTCATCCGTTAACAGCTGCAGAGGAGAAAGGCTCATGCCTCAGTTTGACAGGAGATTCCTGACCAGAGGAAAGAAATATTGCTAATGTGTTACGGATTTTTTTTTTCTTCTTCTGTGTTGTTCATGCATTTTAATTGCAGTCCCAAACCAAGGCTATTAAGCCAGTTTTTCTGAGAATATCTGACTTTCAGATATCCTTACTTCTTAGATATTAGCCTATTCCATATTCCAAAAACTCGTATTAGTTTAAAGGTGAATATGATCACCTTGAGTATCCAAAACAACCTGTGTTATAAATGAGTGCTCAAATGAAGAGTGGATTTCTGATCCTTCTGTCCCTTTGTGAGCATGCCAAGACTGCAACCATTGTTACGTGAAACTTGTTTTTCTTTATTGTTGAAGTCACTTTGAGTCTTTAATTACTATTATTATTGTTGTTGTTATTCTTGAACAATTTCTAGTACCATGGATATAGGCATAAACTGTTTTTTATATCTTCGTGTTTTGTTTTTTCTGGCAGTTAAATGAATAATCTTTCTAATGAGATTAAATCCATTTCGAATTATGGTACAATTTTTTTTAAAACAGTATTAAAAAAAAAAACTAAATCACAGAATTTTAAAATTTATTGCCTAACACCTTTGTTGGTAAAATGTAAAACACGATTTAGCTCTAGCTAAATAAATTCATACATCTTTTCAGTCTATGTTCTCATAGCTGTAGGGATTTCAATGCCACCATCAGATTTCAGTGCTATGCATTGAGAATCAGAACATAACATTTTGTTTTCATTTTCATCAAAGGAGATGCACACAGGAGGGATGTGGTCATTTCATCAGGTGTCTTGTGAACAAAGTACTATTTATTCTGCTTGCAGCTTAATACATACTCTTTTTACCTGCCATCTTTAGGTGACAAAAACAAATGTGATGCTTTCCTTCAGTTTTGAGCTATGTTGGAGCGTACTTGGAGGATAATTGGAGATCTGATGTGACAATCACTCATACACTGTGAAAAGAGCATGTACTTACACACTTCTCAAGCAAAATTTTCTTTAGTAATTTCTAATTATTAGATGTAATGGTCTGAGTACTGAAATGACAGCACTCAATATTTCAGGCAAGAAGACAGGAGAGGAAGGTGGAAGAATAACCTTATTAATGCAGAAACAGCAACAGCAGATAGAATGGACTCGTTTCTCTTTCTGCTGAGATGCCAGAGGTGAAAAACATAAGTAAGAAACACTCCTCAAACAGCTTTGCCCATTTAGGTCTGTGTACGCATGTGTGTATGCATATACTTATGCAAGTTGTTGTAGCAAAAACCTAATACCAAATAACTATAACAATTTATTTTCTGTATTCTCTGTGTTTCTGATAGAAGCACCTCAGAATATTGTTGTGTGGTTAGTTTGGAAGACTGGTTTACTCTTGCATGCTCAGTTACCTGTGCAATGTAGCATAGGATAACCTTTCCCTCTTGAGCCTAATGTTACTGTTTTGATATATATAAGGGAAAAATATATCTTATTAATCCTGCAGAAATACTTGCAACAGAAGTACTTTCATGATAGGCGAGTAGATTCAACAGCTTCTTCAAAATAGCACCACTAATTTGGTTTCTATTGCAGAAAGGTCTTTCTTGAATCTAGAGAACTCTGTTTTGAAGAATGAGCTAGCATATAATAGTTCACTGGGTTTTGATTTCACTTGATTTTCTTTCTTTCTTTTTTTTTCAAAGAAAATCATCACATTCATCTTACTACTGTTATTCATCCATTGTACTACATGTTTACCACTTCCACTTTTACTAAAATAGAAGTACTACTTGTCCTTAAAATAAAAAAAACACTCAAACAAAATATAAAATAAAATTATAAAATGGATTCAGTGTTAATATGATACACTGAAAGGACAATAGGAACAATAAAAGAGTTACAGCGCTTTAGCTGAAATTATGAGTTTCTCCTTTTACCCTTGTGTCTCTTTGCACATAACACATTTTTAAGAACTCCAATTTTTCAGTTATAGCTCCTAGGAAATTCGTTCAACAGGTCACAGTGTTCAAGGATACACTTAACTGGAATAAATATATCAAAGAAAAAGCAATACACTTTAAAAAGATGTATTATTTGTGGTATTTAACAGGAAAATTTTGTGCCTTTAAAAAGATGTTCCAAGTTCTACCTGTAACTGTTTATGTGAGTGTACTTTCAAGTGAGACAACAGGCTGAAAGTCCAAAGGACCTGAGCTTATTGAAGGAGCCTCTTTACCAAGGAGAGAACAGGACTAGATTCAGAGCAGAGCAAACCATTTCATAGATTTCCATAAGACCTTGCCCAAATCATTAGTGAAGTGTACAGCAGAATGATTCTACCCACTTCAGTAAATGCAGAAGTTGCATTGAAATTTCTTTGAAAATTTATTTATGTAGTTTTAAGGGAATGTGTTTACTTGTTTGCTTTGACAATGAGCTGAAGCTGTGAAAAAGAGAAAATTGTGTGGCATATTTTTTCCTGCAGTTCTGGTCCATATTTTAGAAAGAGATAAGAATTTATGTCTGTTTGCTTCAGTGTATTTAATGTTTTAGCCTAGCTTTGGTTTGGCTGGCCCTGGGCAATGAGAAATAGGATCTGATTTTGACAGAATAAGATTAGTGTGTTTTTTGTTGTGCTCTGTGTGCTTGCATATTTAAAATTGAAGCCTAAGTGATTGACATTGGGAAGGGAGTATAAGATACAGTTACAAAAGAAAATATTTAAACCAGAAATTATTAGCACAAGGCAGTTTTTAAAATATACTTTGGAAACCAGAAGAAAAATATCTAATTTCTTTGGCTATCGTTATTTTTTATTTTTCCTAGTAAATTGACAACACAAAGTATTTGCTTATTTAGTAGTGGTGGTTTCTAAAATTTTTTTACCAACTTTCTGAAACAGTTTTATATAGAGAGTTGTTAACTAAACTAATAATAAAATGTAAAGTAGGATTGAATAGCCTTTAACGGACCTTCAGGCTACCAAATTTATAGAGAGCTGTATGTTACTCTGCTTGTTTTAAAATCTCTTAATCCTATTGATTTTGGTCTGGATGACTCAACCATATGACTGGATTGATTTTATGAAGTAATTTACATATGAATTCAGTGTCCCCTTTGTTATAGTGAAGGTTACCAGAGGATTCTTGTAATTAAGGAATGCACTTTTCCAAGGCCCTAGAGTTAGCAGTTTATTGTTCTACTAAAAGCAGTTTTCATTAGTATTTATAGCCTCACAGAGGGGACAAAGACAGTTTTACATCTAGTAATTCCCCCTAAAGTTGATTTGGGAAGTCAGGATTATGAGGCATGCCAAGGGAGAATCCTCAAATATGTTTTAAATGGTCTTTTGCATCAAATCTGAAAGCACAAGTGTTATAGAAGAGGTTCCTGTAAATTAATTAGGCTACTGGGGGGAACAGGACATCAATTATATAGAGACAATTGCTTTCTGCTAGCAATATATATATAAATGTACATTTTTTTGATATAAGGTCGACTATTATATGTGTGTGTGAGTACATATACAATCTCACTGCAAAAGTAAATTCTACGGGGAATGTTTCAGGGACATATAAAGGCCAAGTAAAGATGAGTTTTGAATAAATCTGAACCTGCTTCAGTTATGCTATCAGCATAATGCCAGAGGTCACTTATCTGTAGGGACTGGAACTATGTACAGAACAGAAAGCTCATCTGGTGTAGAAAGTTCCTCCTTACCCTTCCCAGGACAATACAAGTATGTCTGACCTATAAGGAGCCCTCATTTTATCTAAAGCATATATACCAGAGGAAACTTTGCTTACTGTACCTGCTCACTTCAGAAACCTAGTAGATGATGTATCAACACAACTTAAACTCCAGGTTAAGATACCATTTTTAGGATTGCACCTGAAGTTGAAAGACTTTCTTCCTAAAGGAACAGGGATATGGGGAAAGAATGATGACTGTAGCATGTGACACTGACACAGCTGTGTAATATATGCATCTAGAATCCCAAGTGTCAGCTCTTGCTTTTTCTTCAAGTGCTCCATCTGCTCAGGTGTTATCTCAGCTCTTCCATATGTTAATCGCTGAGGTGCATCTATTGTCCCTCTAAAGGCTCCTCGGCTGGTTTTGGAGCAGGGGGAGCTTCTCAGCTTCTTACTGGAGCCATGTCTGGAGCCCTTCCACTGCTACCAAAAAACCCACCAAACCAAATCAGCACATTGACTCATGATCACAGGAGTGAGATAACTGAAGAGGTAAACAGTCAGACTTTCTCTTTGCGTCTGGACTTGAAGGATAATATCCACATGAGGCAGACCAAAGCCATTTCTTAGTGATCTCTGTCTTCCAGGCATGACAATTACCGAAGCCTCCAGGTCATAGGGGTGGCATTCGGACAAAGCAATGCTGCAGCAGTCCTTCAGTTAAACTAACACTGGGTTTATCTCTGGAGATTGAGAGATGGCTTGTTCATTTTTTTTTTTTTTTTTGCCTTTTTCCCCACTTCGTGCTGTGCATTCTAAGCAGAACTATGGCTAGAAAAGTTACCCTTTAGTTTCTCACTTAGAATTTCACACTCAGAGATTTCTATGACAAGTTTGTACTTTGACATGAAAGTGTCAAGATCACACAATATACTAGAAATATCTAGTAAGTGTATTTGGTAAAAAATGTTTGCTGTAAACGTACAAAAAGGGGTGGGTGGGGGGGAAGGAATGGAAATCTTCTGTGCATTTTAGGAACTTATTTTCCCTGCTGTTTTCTCAGGCATGCACTTCAAAATTCACACTGACACTGAATGTAGCCAAACTGCCAATGTATATGTGTAACATTACACAGCTCAAACACGATGCTTTTGGGTAACTTGAAGCTCTAATTATACACTGACCTAAATTTTTCAAAAGTTATTTTAGATGTTTCTCTTGGGGTAGACAATTTGAGGGTGCTTAAAAAGACCATATTTCTATAGGTACAAAATGCCTTTTGTATGTAATTATCTGGACTTTTCTAAGAAAAGAAAAATAAGGAGGAGTAAGGGCTTACTCAGGCCTGGCATTCTGAATTTTTCACTGACTGGAAGTCATCCCTAATTTCTTATAAATATCATATAGGGCAAAGTGCTAGAGGAAGTCTCCTGCCAAAGGCAGTAATTGGGCTGAACTGCTAAAGGCAAAAAAGCATCAAGGATTGCAAGGTGCTGAGAGTGACCTAAACCAGGAAGGATATATTGTTTTCTAATATTTCCAACTAAAGGAATTTTATAGATCTAGGCAGGGCTAAGGTATCCAACAAAACCCAAAACAATACTGATTAAGTAGTTTATAAAACCTCTAAACTCAAACCCAGATTCCCTCATTCGGAGTTTTCTTCCCCTGTGGAAATTGCAGTAATACATATTGCTTCCCACATTTAGTGCATGTTAAATTTTAGTAAAAGATGTGTTTTCCATAATATGTATTTTAGTTTGTTGAATTGCATGAGCACAATTTGAACTATAGCTTAAAACTGAACAAAAAAAGCCCCTTTGGCCCAAAGAGACCTTAACAGAACCTGAAAAAAAAGGAAAGCTACTCAGAGAGAGAGTAGTTCTTAGAAAAACAGAAATTCAGGCAGTAAGCCTAAATGTTTACCCTTTTTTTCTTATTTCTCTATTAAAAAAATAATAATTAAAAAAAAGGAGGGGAGGTATTTTACCAGTCATTTTGCATTGGCCTATTCAGTAGGTAAGTTAGATGGTGAACGTTAGACAGTAATTATTAGTTCAAATGCATAGCTTCACTGTGTTATTTGAACTAGCTATAAGGTAATCCCTTTTGATTACAGATATTTCTATAATCTGTTACGTGTGTAATTAATTAATCACCATTCAATTCACTTCCTCTTGTAATACATCAGATGCTATCATGTGATACCCTGTAGTGCCATTTTCTATTAACCAGATTTGGTGTTGGGAGCTTAAATTTATCCTTTAAGGATCCCACCATTCAAAGTTACCTCTAAAGAACTATAAAGAACTCTAAAGAACTATCCTGAGTTATGCTATGGATAATTCAATCTGCTCTGCTTCATGTTTGTGATATTAATTACTGCATATGAAAGATTTTTTAATTAATTTTGCTTATAGCAGTTTTGCTGTCAGCAATTATTTTAGTACAGATTTGATCCTCATCCAGCTTACACGTATTCACAGCAATAACCATAGCCAGGCCAAACTGTTTCAGTCAGCTCAAAGTTGCTCACCAATGTTACATTTACTGACAGAAATGTTTGAGATCTGAGATTCAGCAAACATTATGATTAATAAAAACACACCATTGAGACTCTATATTGATTTCTCATTTTGTCCTTCATGTTTTCAGGGTGATTTTTTCTTTTTAACACAAATTCTCCATATTACCTTATTGCAAGATTAATATTAATCTCGTATTTCAGGTATCTCTGTCTCCATCACAAACACAGAGCTGGAGGTTTGTGTGTGTGTGTATCTCCCTTACACAGCTTGGGTTTTCCATAGCATTTTAAGAAACTTTAGTACTGAGGAACTTGCTTTTAGAGACAATGTAGGCCTCTGAAGCAATAGGAAGAAGTCAGACTTGTTGCCAAGATTTCATCCAATATTTCTCTAAGCTCTAAAGCCATGAAATTACTTTCTACTCAACATCAGGATAGAAGGTCATCATACTGTCCTGAAGCAACCAGAGAAAGAGAGAGAATCCTGTATCTCTCCCATTAGTCTGGAGACTCACTGAGCACAGCCTTCCCAAAACATGAATGTTTGCATATTAACCAGTATTTTGTCGCAGTAGCACTGCAGCCTCCTTTCTCTCTTCTCTGTTCATCTGTACTTTAGTAACAGAACAGGCCTTCAGTCCCTCCTTTCTTACTCCGCCTTTTCCCAGGCAAACAGCAGGTGAAAACAATTTGTCGTTGTGCTCTGTATCCATGCTTTCATGTTCATCTGGTCCTAATACACCCCCTGGGTCAATCAGTCCTACTAATTGCTACCCCATCAGGCCCGACATGTCTTTAAAATATGACATATTCATCTCTCTTTTATGTGTAATCTGTGGATCTCAAGATATGGTTTTATATCAATTGCTATTTAACACAATCAATAGCCACACTTAGTGTTTCTGGTCCATAGAATAGCATCTTTCCATTCATTCTTAAGTCTGTCTTTCTGCATAGAAAGTGGTTGTGAGTTGCTATTTTGTGTTTATCTCTTGGTCATATAGAAATAAACTTTTGGATTACTTATTTTACAAGTTCTCCATGGACTTAGATCATAGAATAGTTCTTAGAATAGCTTGGGTTGGAAGGAACCTTAAAGATGATCTAGTTCCAATGCCCCCTCATGCTTATTTAAAGACCTGAGACTAGTATATGGGTAATTCTTAATGAAAGTCTTGAAAAATGCTTTTTCCTACTAGAAAAGAAGATTTGGTCAAATGAACCATAGGAGATGATTTTACCCAGAGGATTCTTCCTAAGTGCCTATGTTATAGTCACTATTGAAAAAGGATAAGCAGATATTTCCCTAATATTCAATAACAAACAGAGGTTGTCTCTATATCCTGATAATTATTCTCTTTAGTAATACTAGAGCATTAGGAACAGAGGAAATATACATTACATTCTGGAAAATTATGTATTTGCAAACTGAACTCTGAAGCTGTAAAAGTGAAAGAAAAGGGATTTTTCTAAAGTTGCTTTCTACAGAACTAGTTTTGGTTCTACGTGCTTTAGGTATATATAACAAGGAAACTTATTTCACAAGTATATACACCAGAATGAACTCTGTCCTCTGGTATTACGCAGTGTCATCAGGGTCTCAAACTATACTTCTTGCTAATATAATACTTACTCTTCTGTGTAATATGTTCAATCAAATGTCAGTTTCTTTAATTGTATGTATGCACCATAGTAAATATCATTAAACTACATACACAGCAGGAAATACCCTACAATGTAGTTGCATTGCTTATTAGATTCAAAATAATTTATTTCTTTTTAGAGAAAATATGCTGCTCTGGTAAATGCTGAAACATGTTTGTTTGAAAGCACGTGCTTACAACCTTTGAAGTCAGAGCAATGGCTGCTTTGGTACTGCCTTCTAAATGAGCAGTGAAGTATAGAATTTTGCTAAAAATCCTGATCTACTCAAACAGAAATCTTGTTGAACTAATTATCTTTTACTAAATTTTAATTAAACCTCCATAAGTACTGCATATGCCTAGATACAATTCAGAAGACAGGATTTGTTTGGTTTTTGTTGGTTTTTTTTGCTTTTCTGAAGATTGATGTCTTGGAAAACAATTTCCTACAAATTGCGTATCATTTATCAACATTATATAGTCCTATCCCAGCAACTGCATGCTTGTATTTCTTTACTTATATATTTATTACACGCAGCTATATGATGGTGTTATTGGAACAATTTAGTATGTCTGCTTCCTGGCAGGGACTATTTTTAAGGATTCAGAGATATTTTCATATAATTACTTTAGACAAACAAAAATACTGGGAAAATATTAAACTTAATTCTTCTTCTATGGACTACTTTATTTTTACTGATAAACTATCTCAAAGCAAATCCATTGTTACAGACATGCAGTCAGCTATAAATTTCCAAGGCATATGCAAAACTTCAAGAAAATGTGTTTCTAATAGTTTGCTTATCAATCCTCCCATTCATGGCTATGCATAATTCACAAGGACAATAAAGCATACTGAATGTGTGTATACCAAAGAGATAGAAAAAAATGCCCAAGTACTGTATTGATCCTTAAGGAACAGTGATGTCTTGAATCTTCTGCTACTGTAAATATTAGGATTTAGATTTACAGCATGGCTACTTTAAACAACTGTGACAATGTAAAAAAAAAGCAGTATAAGTAAAAAAATATTTTATAAATCTTTACATTCTTGAGGAGGCTGAAATGGTTTAAATATAAATGATAATTACCCTGACAGTTTTACAGAGCTACAAATCCACACATCAGTTTTCATACTTCAGCATCATTTAGATTTTACTTGGCAAGTATTAAGTATTGCACTGGGATACTCTGTGGAGCTGTGTTGAATGGTAAGAAGTCATAGTGCTAGAAGCAAAATCAACAGATGTACAGCTAGTATAGCAAGAATTTGATCTTCTGTCATCTACTGTTAATTCCCAGGGTGTTCTTCCTTTCCATCTGCCTGTTAAGTTTAGCATAGATTTACTCCAGAGTTCAATTTGATTTTAAATGGTGGTGGTTTTTTTTATGGTTCAAGTGGTACACTGTACTTCAATAATCAGAACCCAGTAATAAATACAGAATATGGAAGAGTGCCATTTCCTGCTCTTTGTTTGAGTGAAAAAGGACATGGTGATGCAGTATGTAGGCATTCATCTGTTTTCCACATAATTCTTTAACATTTCAGGAACCTAAGAAATCAGGTCCTACTATGATCTACAGTTCACAGCTGGTGCCGAGATTTTTTGGCCAAGAAACATGATTTGAATATAGAAAAAAAATATTAAAATAGTAACTATAAAATGTTATTTATTGCTGTATTAATCATTTGTCTTAAGCCAAGGAAGTATGTGCACTGCAGCAATCTCAGCCACAGAGAAAAAAAAAAAATACTACATGAGAGAGCTTCTTTTAGGTTGGTGCACATGTTGAAGCTGTCCACTGGCCATGAACAGGGTAAATATTACAGGCCCACTCAGGCTCAGAAAGCAGAGAACAGTTATTGTACCTCTCCATTCCCAACACCAGTGCTGACAATGTATGCTTCATTCTTAAGTAATATTAACTATTGGTCTTCCAGCCTTCTGTTGCCCCTGTGATAACAAACATCATGGTCTCTGCATGCTTTCTTCCAGAGGAATCCAGCTGGAGTTGACTGAAGCCTAGGAAGTGGAATCAGCCATTTGAAGAAGAGGAACTGGAAAGAAAAAAAGTTGCCTGTCTGCAACTTCAGTGATAGGCACATTTGTTTATTATTTATTTGTTATTGACTATGACTCTTGTCTCTGTTAGTAGATCTTTGTGACAAGTGCCAGCCCACAGCCAGAGCTCATGGGGATGTTTTTCTGGGTTAGGAATCAAAATTAGCTTCTCTTCCTATTAACAAAGCACCATCATATACAGTTTGAAGCACACTCTTTATCAAGGACCAAAATCCTTTAGTAAAGACCTGCGCAGGTATGTGAGGGGACACAGTCCCTCAAAAACTGCTGTAAATCTGATAACAAAATGACTGTAGACTCTTCTCTTAGATATCATTCTTCATCCTTTATAGGAGGAATAAAGATAATTACATAGGTCGCTAGCTAAATACATCACGAAAATATTATTAAAAAGTAATGCAACTAAGTTAACAGAATTCACCTAACAGAAGAAAAGTTCACCCTCTCAAAGAAAACAAGTATTTTATTTATATCTTTATTTTCATAAGTCCTGGCAGTCCAAATAGGTTCAATAGTTAAATAACCTGTGTCTTATGTCTCAGTAACATCTTTAACCTTTTATTATTAAGCTAGAGTCTGGGATTTATGATATCTTTCTGAATCTTTCCTCTAGGATCACTCTTAACACACTCTGTAGGCTGGACATAAAGCAAGTCTTACTTATTTTTATGTCTGCTATTTCTGTCCTTATAAAAACCTCTAAACCTAAAATTTTTGTCTTCACCTGACAAAGAAAACTGAAATAAATATTTAACGTATTTAATTTAGTAAAAACATCTGACATTTTTAACAAACCTTTCACCTCTGTGAACTGTTGGAAGATGGAACAAGAAGACCTGAACAAGTTGTTGTGGACAAGAGAGTCTAACACTACTGAAATATGAGGTCTGCAACCAATGCTTCATGCTTTTAACTGGTGCACAGTGTGAGAGACACATCACCTTCATCTACCACCATCAAGCTAGACAGATGCATAAATCTAGTAAACCAATGCTAAGTTATAGAAGTAATATTGTACACCCAAGAACATCTGCTGTGTTCCATTTTGCCAAGGAAAGTCCCTCCCACAACTCTATTCTTGGTAGAGGCCAGCTCTGCATTACCTCTTTAAAAAAAGCTTAATTTACCCTGAATTAGACCTGGTGTATACTGCACATTCATGCCATCTTACAGTACTTTTAAAATTCACAGAAAAAATTTGTTAATCACAAATTTTTTTAACAATTAATTGACGTTATAGACATTCCTGCCGTGGAGAAAAGTCCCCGAACACTAAATGCTTTTAAAGTGCTTTGAAGTTTAGGTTATTTTCCAAAGCAGTGAACTGTTTCTCAGCTGCTCAGAGCCAGAGACCTTAGTGTTTACACCATCATGCAGGTCCTGATGGCAAAACAGCAGCTGGCAAGATGGCATCCAATTTATATTGCTCTTCCCCCCCAAAAGCATTCATAATTCCTAGTTCTGCTGCTTTTTCAATCCTTGCTCCTTTTTTTGTTTGGTTTGCTCTGTGTTCTGTGATCAGAATGTCCTTCTATTGTCCTGTTGTTGGGAAAAAAAAAAAAAAAAAAAAAGTAGTACCTTCACAGATGGAGTATTTAATTTTCATTAATTGTAATTATTTTTGTAAATTTTAGCATAAAGATGTCTTCATTGGGTCAACCTAATGGTATTAGGCTTATACCATACCTGGTGTATGGGTATAAACACATACAGAAGAGATTAAGAAAGTGAGTATTTACACACTGCCACCCATGTTTTTTTATATATAGTCCTAGCTTCCAGTAAAACTGAAATTTAGGGACTTTTAGAGCAACAGATTGTGTGAAAAACTTTCTTGTTCAGTGCCCCTACATACACTTATCTTTCAAAATCTCTCTGACCTCCTTTTGCACCCATCTTCTGGTAATGAGTTCTGGGGTTTAATTATACACAGTGTAGAATAGCACTTTTTTCTGTTTAATACCAGCTGGCTGATGTTGTCATTTTCTACTCTTGCATTCTTTTCTTGAGAGAAGAAAAAGAATGAGAAGTGATCATTCAGTCTTCCATATTATCCATATTAATGAGTTTATATATATGAATGTGTATAATAATAAACGTTAACCATGCCTTCCCATTTTTTACAAACAAACAAATCTTAATCTAATCAATCTCTACTTTTGTAGAAGCAGCATAATTCATGGGATTAAGAGGTTTTACTGTTTTGTTGTAATTATACTGGTTACTTTATGATCTCACTGATTTTACTCAGTTACAGTTTTATGTTCTGGGTGAGCAGTAGAGAAGGAGGGTAAAATTAGAATGCATGAAGTCAGAAAAAGAAATGTAGTTTTGGTTAGTTCAGTGACATAACTGGTTTTGTTGCTGGATTTTGTTCTTTCTTTATTTTTTTTGGTATCTCCCCATCTTGCCAAAAAAGAGACGGTTTTCTTGTTCAAAGTAAAACCTTTCAGAGTTCAGCCAGTTACTTCTCCTGTCGTTAACCCATGTTCCACTTTATCTTCATCAGAGGCTTTCCATATGTCTATACATCACTCCTTCCCTATTCTTTCATGCAGAATTTTTTTAACCAAAACATCTAACACTAAATCTGAGCATAGGTATACTGACTTGGGGGTCTCCTTCAGTATCAATACTATTCTATTCCCATAAGAGAATACTCCTTTTTCAGCAATCAAGGAGCCTTTCATAGGAACTATTGCATCTTTGATCCATTACTTTATGACTTTGCATATGTGGCCCACAGTATATTAGGTTTTATTGTCAGCACATCACGTTAGAACACATATCTAATACGTTGCTCACTGACTCTCTTACAATGTTACTACTCTTTGGATTTTTCCCTCACATTGATTCATACTGATCTAGCTTTAGTGTATTAGTATGCCTTTTTCTGAATTGTTGTTTGTTTTGTTATTTCCTGCCCGTGTTTCTCCCTTGGGCCTTTGCATTATGCTTCTGTCCTTACTAGTATTTGCCACTCTTCCTAATTTAGTATCATCCGTGAATTTCATTAACATGCTGTTTATTCTTTCCTCCAGATTGCTAATGAAGATGTTAAATAGGAACAATCGTGAAACTGCACCCTTCATTACCCTACTAGATATTTTCCCCCTAGTCACTATCATAATCTTTTGTTTATAGTCTTTCAGCCAGTTTTAACCCACATGCTCCCATAAAAACAATTTCAATTCATTTTCCACTTACGACTGCAAAAACCACTGCAGTGAACATTTCAAGAACATATGGATACAACCTTGATCCTCTGAAAGTCATGAGAATTGCTGAAAAAAACCACAGGTAACCAGGAATTTTCTGGGTGTCAACATTAGATGTCAAGGGAGAGAAGATTTTAAGAATCAAAAGGAGGGCGGTGTTTGGGACCATGTGTATTGCTCCTGCTCTGCTCTTCTCACTGTCGTATGTGTTACCATATGTACAGTCAGATTCAAAGCCATTATTAAATGATTTTCTAAATTGTATGTCAAAAGCTACATCTTCAATGCAGCAGATTTCTTGCATATTCACATATGGATAAATAATAGAATCATAGAATCTTTTTGGTTGGAAAAGACCTTTAAAATCATCAAGTCCAACTGTTAACCTAGCACTGCTAAGTCTACCACTAAACAGTGTCCCTAAACACTTCCAGGAATGCTGCCTCTGCCACTTCCCTAGGCAGCATATTTCAGGGCCTTACAACCCTTTGAGTAAAGAAATTCTTCCTAATACTCAATCTAAGCCTCCCCTGGATCAACTTAAGATCACTTCCTGTTCTACCACTTTTTACTTGTGAAAAGAGGCAGACCTGCACCTCACTACAACCTCCTTTCAGGCAGTTGTAGAGAGCGATGAAGTCTCTTTTCAGCCTCCTTTTCTCCAGGTTAAAAAACCCAAGTTGCCTCCCTATAAGATTTGTTCTCCAGACTCTTCACCAGCTTTTTTGCCCTATTTTGGACTCACTCCAGCACCTCAGTGTCCTGCTTGTAGTGGAGAGCCCAAAACTGAACATAGTATTACAGGTACAGCCTCACCAGTGCGAAGTACAGGGGAACAATCACTTCCCTAGTCCTGCTGGCCACACTATTTGTGATACAACCCATGATGCTGTTGGCCTTGGCCACCTTGGCACATTGCTGGCTCATATTCAGACGGCAGTTGATCAGCACCCTGTCCTGTTTTGAGCCAGGATTAAGGTAATTTTCTTTTTACTGATTTTATTTCTTCAGTGAACTCTTTTAAGCAGCACACTTGCTGAAAGTGTTTCAGCTAGTAGACTGATAATGCCCAAATGTTTATAGTTACTGCTGAGAGACCAAGGCCACTTTGCACTGCTTGTTTTATCTGCTGCCTTGGACACTAAAGGAGCAGAAGATTCATATCTACAAGCCACCCATAGAGAGGAGCAGACTAGACAGATGGCAAAATTGGCCAAAGAGATATTTCATCCATATATATATGTGGCTCTCAGTATAAATGCAGGAATCACGGAAGTCAAGCCCTTCGTCTTCCCTTCTCTTCCATCCATGGACAGCATCTGGGGAGGACTCCATCCATCCACCACCTTTTATCCCTAGGCTCATGCATTCCTGACCACCATAATTCTCCCCTCAGTTCCTGTCTGCTCTGCCGCTCTCTCTGGCAGAGCTCCAAGACATTTCAGAACTTCTCACAGATCAGGGGGTGGGAGGAGGTAATAGGGGTTTTGCAAATTCCTGCACATATTTATATATATTTGTACATATTTTCTTTTCTCTTTACTATTTAATTAAAGCTGTTTAGTTTTCAATCTGGAAGCTTCTCTCCTTATTCCCTCTCTCTTTTCCCTACCTGGGTGGGAGGGGATCAAGAACATGGTTGTCATTGGTTTAACTGCTGATCCTGAGTTAAACCGTGACACACCCCCAGGTCCTTTTCCTCTAGGCAGCTCTCCAGCCACTCTTCCCCACACTGGTAGCGTTGCCTTGGGTTGTTGTGGCCCAAGTGCAGGACCCGGCACTTGGCCTTGTTGAACCTCATAAAACTGGGCTTGAACCATCGATTCAGCCTGTCCAGATTCTGCTGTAGAGCCTTCCTACCCCTCAGACATATCCACACTCCCTCCCAACTTAGTGTCATCTGCAAACATACTGAGGGTGAACTCAGTCCCCTCATCCAGATCATTGATAAAGATATTAAACAGAACTGAGCCCTGGGGAACATCACTTGTGACCAGTTGCCAACTGGATTTAACTCCATTTCCACAATTCTTTGGGCCTGAGTATCCAGCCAGTTTATTACTCAGTGAAGCATATAACTGTCTGAGCCTTGAGCAGTCAGTTTCTCCAGGACAATGCTGTGGGCACTGTGTCAAAGGCTTTAGTAAAGTCTAGATAGACAACATCCACAGCCTTTCCTTCATCCACTAAATGGGTCACCATGTTATTTATTCATTATCACAGCTAGATAGATATAAAATTGTTAAAAAAAATATTTAGCTTTTTTAATGCATGGAAGCATAGTAGGTATTAAAAAAATCCTTTTTTTTTTTTTGTTAGCTAATATTTTGCCACTCAGAATCATGTAAGTTGGGTGAGACAAATAGGTGTACAGTAGTTTGAAGCTTTGTGAGAAGATTTTCACACAGAAAAACGGTTCTTTGTTTTCACAGAGATGATACTTCACATCTCAGATTAAAATAAATGCAATCGTGCTCCTCAGTCAAATTGTTACCTTGTTTACATTGAAGAAGCTTTGCTGATTTCAAGCTCAATGTAACAGAAATATTTAGGTTACTGTAAAATGCTAGGATGCACAGGATCCTTTATGAGAACAGAGCACCTCAAATTTATAATACATTCATGCTGGAGTTTAAAAGGAATGGGTTTTTTTACTAGTTTCTTGGCTTTGTATGATTGCTTCTGTACAATTAAGTAGTCCACCTATTCAAATAAAAGAAAAAAAGACCCATTTAGAAATTAACTTTGGCACTTGAAAAGGCCATATATTAGAGGACTAATTGGTACAACTTTTACACTTTACAATTGTTTTTTTTTTCCCCCATGTTGATTCATTGTTCTTCTGGATACAACAGAATCACACTCTGTTCATTCTGTTACAGCCTTTTTATGATTGCAGCTGTTCAGTTCACTTAGACATAGACAATACTTCTTGTAAGCTTATGAAGAATGAATGATTGTTTCCTCAGGAATTTTGAGTAGTACTCAATACAGCTAACGTACATCTCCCCTACTTGCATATACCATTTTACAGTCACGGTAGTGGTAGATGAACCCTAGAGACAAAACTGGGTTTCAGAATATTTTGGTCACCTGGTGGATCCTAGTTTAATTTCTAACTTGGCCATTTACATCCTTGAGCAACTTATGGAATCAAAGATCCCAATGGAGGATTGCCTTCCCAAAGTGGTCCAGTTCCTATTGCTTTCAGTGCTACAGAACTTCCTGCTTAGCTCTGAGCACATCAAGGTTGCAATTCAAACTCCACAGACATCAGGAAATCCTAGATTTGGAGCAGGGGCTCTGTTTCTGATGCATGAAATAAAGATGAAAGTGCTTTCCTTCCTTACTTCACCTACTTAGACCATACTCATTAGTGCAAGGACTGCACCCGACACTGCATTATTTGAGTGACTGTTCTACACTGTCACATATCTTGCCATTACCACGAAAAAAGTAAATGAGAATACTGAATAACTTTGGTGATCTTTCTCATCAGGTTATCACATCTGAGTGGTAGAATACCTGGAACAATGTCAAAAACAGAAGACCATCAATGAATAAGTATTATTATTACTATATGCTACTGTTGAATTTTTTACCAGAGCAGTTTACAAAGGCAACACATTTCCCGCAGATAGTTCCAAAATAATTTCATTTTTCCTCTGATTGGATGCACAGACTTCCTTTCATTCAAAAAGGCTTAGGCTATCCAAAAGAAAACACAGTTCTCCTCCTATTGCAGCTCACAGTGACATCAGATTCTGTTCTTCACTGCAGAGATCACAAGAGAAGCAGCTACATGTACTCTATGGCATAGCAAGGAATGGTTTGGCTTGTGTTCACTGTGCATCTTTTTCCATGCCAGCTGTTTAAAGCCAGTGCTAGAGGGAGAACATGTTGCAATCTGCCAGCAGGTACCATTTCCACAGTTGCTTATGGTTGTTTGAGTCTTGGAGTCCAAATGCCCCTGGGACTTGCCACAGATGTAAGTCCCTTCTGCACCACCTATTTCAATGTACTGGTGACTAAAAAGATTACAGTCTAGCTCTGAGTGCAGAAGGTAATGAGGACATACATATAGAGGAAATAAAACTCCAAGTTCATGCAAGTATGTGTTCCCAAAATTAATAGTTTCGATAATATTCTAAATTGTTTACTTAATTTTTTTAAACACAGAACTTCATTGAAGTCTTAGGAGGGGAACATTGCACTAACCTGGCAAAACTCTATCTTAATGAAAAGACGTAAGCCTCAGTTCTAGACTATTAAGTATGTGTCCATACATAGATAAAAATGGCTATCTATGCACACATATATTAATACCTCTGCATAAATTTGTGGGAGGATAGGTGTGTGTAAAATATGCAATTTACATCTTTGCTAGTATGGGATTCTCCCTATCACACTCCATCTCACAATGCAGTCATGTGCTATAATGTAATGCTCTGAAATAATCAGCCTTGGATGCACTACTCCCAGCCATAAATGCCAGGCAGATGGCAGTGGTAAATTAGGCAGTATTATTGGTAATAAAAGTTAGGAGCCTCAGATTTTCTGAATGGCATATTCATATAAAGACTTTAATGACAGAACCAACATCCAATTTCATCTTCCCTCCGTTTTCTGTCTTGTTCTGTCTTTTGTAAGAGAATGCTGTGGTTGTCTTGTTTTTAAATACCACCGTCAAATCTCTATGCTCTTACTTGTTACCACCAGCTCTCTCACCAATTGCTATCAATACCTATGCCTTGTGTAAGGAAAGTATGTGAAGTTCGACACTTTAAAACACATCATAATACAAAAGCATTTGCAAAATAATGCAGGCAGCAATGCTTCTTGTTCCTATTACTTCCACTGCAAATAATGTCATCTGCTTATCACGATGCCCCAGTGCATGCTATCTTACATGTACAGAACTCGTGATGTGTTGTTGTCTATGTAGTAAACAGCTTGAAAACTACGTTCTGGAATAATGTAATGAAGAGTACCCTCTTGATTTTTCCCAATTAACTTCTCAGTAACCATTTATAACGGAAAGCTACAGTTAAAAAGCAGCCAATAGTGACTTGACCTTTTAAATTAAAATTCCTATCTTTTAGTTATTGTGGAAGACAGGTTCCAAAAAATAAAATATGAGCAGTAACCAGTAATAAACCCAGAAGTTTCTAAAAAGAACAGGAAATATATGAGAAAAAGGTTAATAAGTTTGAGCAGTATGAATGCCAGGTTACAATTCTGCAAAAGCATCACACGTTTACATGTTGCTTTTGTCTTTACTGTTCTTTAAAATTCGCACAAACTGTGATTTAAAATTCACAGCAGAAGCTGTTAATTATGCAATACTTACAAAAGTTCCATTCGATTTGAGATTCCAATCCTAATGTCTTTGTAACATGTAATATGCAAAACACTTTAAGATTGTTGTGTGTTTTCTGGCCACACAGTCTATAAATATGTCATGTCTACAGACGTCTGCACCTGTACTTCCATCAGTTGATTTCTGGGATTCAACAGCAGATCTTCAATTTCTCTCTGAAATTGCTGTTGCAAAAAGAAAGGGAAAGTGATAGATCTACAAAGACCACTTTCAGGAGACAGGATCTTCCTGCTGTTTGAATGAAGAAATGGTTGGTATTAAGTTTTTTCCATTCTTTAGAATGAAAAATACCCCACATTGTAATGGAAAAAAAAAAAAAACAACTAAGCAACTTTCCTACCAATCTACTGTACTTGTTTACCAACAATTACCTTTCCACATTTACAGACTCACTGTGGAGCTAACACCAGTCATTTCTCACCAACCTATGAAGACAAATGTGCTTTATCTGACCAGGCAAGATTAAAGGTGTACAAGGAACTTAGATTAAATACTGAACTTCAGACGTGTATTTCTGCTTTCTCTGGGAAAGCTCCAATTTGATTCCACTCGAGATGAGGCAATGGTCAATGGTTCCAGGTGAACATTAATCACAGGTTTCAGAATGAATCAAACATTTCTCACATGGTGTATTTCAAATTTAGAATGTCAGAAAACAGCCTGGAAGACTTCCTAGGGGCAACAGTCAGCCTGAACTGTATATCTTTTTAATTTAGAATTTAAAACATTTGTTTTTTATGCGTTTTGCAGTTTCCATGTGATGAAAAAATATTAATTGCTTCTTCAATAAAAAAGAAGACTTCTTTCCTGTAGAGTTTCTGAGCCACATTGACTTTTTGCTTCTGATATGTTTTAAACAGTGCTTTGGCTTTTTCATTCCCTAACTAGGCAGCAGACAGTGATTTTTATATTAAACTGTATTATGAGATTTTTGTCTAGCAGTAAATGCAATGAATCATTGCCCCATATTCCTTTCACACCAAAATAAAATATTTTTGAATATGTAATTTATCTGTCTCTTGAAGTTAACTGGAACTAAAATTGAGCTTAATGAGCTCATACTTCAGAATGCAGCAAAATCATTTTTTGATATGTGAAACACACTGAAGTACCCAAATACTTTTGTTTTCAAAAATGGGCAGGTTGTAGATCTGGCCCAGCTATTCAGACCAGAGCTTTACTAAAAATCATGAGAACACCAAATGCAAGTTAGATTTCTGTTTGCCAAGGAAATTCTGTTTTGTTCCAGCTTC
Organism: Apus apus; assembly: GCF_020740795.1. Taxonomy (NCBI): domain Eukaryota; kingdom Metazoa; phylum Chordata; class Aves; order Apodiformes; family Apodidae; genus Apus; species Apus apus. Next base: position 101,196,823 of record NC_067283.1, read on the forward strand.
TAAAATATAGTGGAGAGCAATGCCATGCCTGTGACTCCTAGATCCTGTTACATTATAAAGAAACTACAGGGATGCAAGCAGCTCACTCTGATCGTTTTTAGGCAAATTAAAACATGTGCCTGCTACCTGAGCTGAACAGAATACTGTTGTCACTGTTTGACTCAGGTCTGACAACAATGCTCTCGATCCCCTCCCCCTCCCACCCGGGTAGGAAGCAGAAAGAGAAAAAGAGAGACACTTGGCTGGATTGAAAACTAAACTACACAGCTTTAATTAAACACTAATGATATAAGAAAATATATACAATTATATACAGGTATGTGCAAAAGCCTCTCGCCTCCCCCTGCAACTCCCACCACACTCCCCTGAGCTGGAACAGTTCTGAGAAATCCCGGAGCTGCTGCTGGAGAAAGCAGAGAGTGATGAGGGTCAGGAGAGCTCGAGCCTAAGGGTCAATGGTGATGGGTGGACGGAGTCCTCCCTGGACGCTGGCCATGGACGGACGAGAAGGGAAGAAGAAGCAGGAAGGAAGTTGTCTTCTGTGGTCTCTGACCTTCCTCTGAGCTTACGTAGATATATGGAATGGAATATCTCTGGCCAATTTTGCTGTCTGTCTAACTCAGCCTCCTACGGGTGGGGTCATAGATCTCCCCATAGTGTCTGAGCTGGCAGAGTGGAGGTGTGACCTTGAAGCCCCAGGAGTTAGAAAAACATTCCAATGTCTTATCTGCCTAGCTAGAACAGAATGTTGCTAGTTAAAAAAAGCTTACTGAAGGAAAAGAAAATCAGTAAAAAGGAAAATTGGCTTCATCCTGGCTCAAACCAGGACAACTGTGGACAACAACAGAGGCAACAAACTTGTCAACCTTTTGCACCTGCAGCTTTCCAGAGGAATGACATCATTCAGTTACTCAAGGTGTGTCTACAGAGACAGGTTAAGGTATGTGCCTGCACTACTCATGCTTGTAGCTGGCTGGAGAGAGCCCGACTCAGTCGAGAAGCCACAGAGGTGCAGGACACAATTCAATATGACAAAGTAACCTCAGCAGAGGTTATTTACTAGGTCACAGCTCTGAGCAAGATGCTACCAGCCACAGCTTCCAGGCCAGTGCTGGCTTGATTGCAGGTAGCTCTGAGCAGGGGCAGGCTGGACACCCAATTGTCCACAGCCATCCATGAAGACACGCATGTCACGCAGTGAAGGCACAGACATCTCATTGATGTAACAAAATATTGTAATTGTGGGTTCAATGTCTCTTGCTTTGAACATAGAGTACCTTGACTTTGCTTTAGTAGTTGCACAGCAGCTAGAAGCTGGAGTGGTTAAGCACAATAGTATGCCACTGGCATGTCATACATACTAAATGGAAAATGCACAAACACAAGCACTCCCACTTCAGTTACACGTTGTGAACATAACTAAGGCAATGTATACAAATGCAGACTCTAGATTTAGTTATCCTAAATACATAATAAGGGACTGTAACAACCTGTCAAAAGAGGTGAGGATCTACAAAGAATTAATAAAGCTTTTCAGGAATCTAAATACATATTTAGGTAACTGACTTTGAGTGCACTAAGTCATTATTTTAATATAGCTTTTACTGCAAGCAGTAAAAACTATGCTGAGGCACTGAAAAGAAAGATATTCTTTCATTTCCAACCAGCTGGAAGCTGGGTGCAGTAACTGGGAGAACTTGCAGGAGCCATGCCCCCATCTCCTTCTGCACAGACTCTGTGAGTCACCTCCACATAGTCTTCACAGCACCAGAATCATTCATATGAGTCATCTGAAGAATATTAAAGACATGAACTCTTTTAAAGGCTTACAGTCCTGACACCTCCTGCTGCTTGACTAAAGCTGATCAAACATCAATATAATTTTGAAACTGGGAACATGTAAGCTGCTTATAAGAACACAGCAAAGAGTATTAGCGAAGACTATCACAGCAAAGGTCATTAATAAAAACTACAGTATGAAAAGAAGAGGCATCTGTTCCACTTCAGAAACACATATCTTATTTAAGATACAATATAGAGCTTAAAAAAAAAAAAAAAGTCTGTATGGACCATAACAGTAATATTTCTTTGTTTTTAAATGGCAATATTGAGAAGATTCACTGAGAGAAAATTGTAAAATTCTGCTTGTGTAATGAAAACATTACAATGAATCAGAGCACCATGAAGAGAAAAAATACCCGAGAGTAAATTATTGCTATCAGCCCTATACCTTGAGTAATCGAATTTGCAATGCCCTACTCAAAAACCAAAGGTCACTTTAGAAAAAAAAAAAAAAAAGAAGCATTTTTCTAAGACATATTGGTGGCAGAATTTTGGGGATGGACAAATTCTCAGAAGGAAAGAACTAATACTTTGCACAGGAGTCAGAAAAATGACAATGTTTTAAAGTTACAGAAGGTGTCCTCTGTTTATGTTCTGTTGTACTTTAACCATCCCTTTACTGAGGAAGCAATGGAAGACAATTAGCAATGCTGTTTCTGTGGTACTTCATATCAAGCAGAGGGTTAATGAGTTTCATAGTTTTTTTTTTAAATAATATTAATATTAACCAAATCTTATTGCAACTTCTGAATTTAAATAAATTTGAGATGTTTATTTGAATAAATTCCCCCAGCCTCTAGCATCTTGTCAACTAAATATTAACTGGAGGATTATCAAAACTTTCAATACATTCAAAGTTAGAATATGTTAGGAACATTATATCCACAATAGTTAAGCTGTACATCTGCAGAGCAGTCAGTGCTCTAACATGTCTCACAAAACTGAATTCACAGAAGTCTACAAATTAGCAAAATTTTTCATCAAATTGTGAAGAACTTGGGTTGTTAAGAATAGTATCCTGAAATAGCAACTGAATCATCGCTACTGCTGACTGATTATAGAAGAAGATGTTTTATATTTGGTCTAGCTAGCTATGCTATAGCATGCTACCAAAGGTGGGTGTGAATAATGAAGTCAAACAGACTGAATACAGTAAATGAATTATTACATATTGTTCACTAAGAATAAGATTTTCAAAATTAACTTACCATTGATTTAACTCTTGTTTCAGTGGTGGAAAGCTAGAAGACTTTTTCTGGTTTGAGTGGGAACAGAATTAAGCCAATACTGAGTGTTTTCAACCATCTATTATTCTCCCAGGTGCCCTAAAACTATCCAACCAATTTTCAGCATTTACTATCTAAATGGACATGCTTGGGCTTCTCAGAACAAGTCAGAAATGCCTCACACTAACACATAGTCAAACGGATGAACTTTTGCAGGCACCCTGACACAGAAAACATCTAATTTCTCCATTGGATAGCTCTTTCTCTCACTGCTCATTTGGGCATCATGGTAGTGTCTGCCATGGAAGTGATCCAACCTTTGTTAAACGATAAGGGTTACATTAAGTCTTCTTTCCCTTGCTCAGCAGAAGTCAAAAGATTCTTATGTCCATAGCAATATTTATTCATGCTGCTAAGTAGTAATTTGGCTGGTAGGTTGGAAAATGTCAGCATCCTAATTAAAAATAAATGAAACCTAGAAGAATATGCAATGTCAAAAAGAAGAAAACATTGCCTTAATCATGATTAAAAAGTTTTATGTTCATGGTCAATAGTATCAAACAGGGCAGGCTCATCCAATAAAATTCATAGATTACTCCTTGCTATGTAACAGGAACAGTTTTAGTGCTATAGTTGAAACTGCACTTACAATAGACACTCCCAAAGGAAAAATCAAAATTTATGAAGTTTTCAGTGAGATATTTGGTCTCTTGAAGGCCTCATGGGCTTCTGTTGATTTTAGTGGATTTGAGACATTATATCAGCTGGGAGTCTCCCCTGGTCATTTGCTTCATCCTCTCTGCTTGCTGAATTTCCTATTTCAACTTGTTGTTCAACACAAACCCAGTGAAACAGGTTCTGTCATACTAATATATTTGTTTAGTACATACTTCACAACTTCCTGTACAGAAAGTCACACAGGCAACAATGCCAGTTAGGATTTGTATCATGTTCTCCTATGGTCAACCCCAAGAATGTTTCGTAAACAAGCTGGATCTAAATGACTAAGGCTGCAGATAAACAATGGATTAATATCTACCTAAAAAACTAAAACAAAAAAACTACATGCATGTGGCAGAGTACAGGCACTCTGCTTTTCATGACAAGCATTCTCTGTATCACAGCCAACTGGATTTATCAAGAAAAGTACATTGAAATATTTTTAATGGCAAAACCAGCATGAATCTGCATGGCAGATACTAAATCTTAATGGAAAACATGAAGCCTTTAGGCAAGAGCAGTTAGTGAAATAGTTCCCTTGGATGGTCGTGTTGTGCAGGCTTTTAGAGTACCAGTAAGACACAGAGATGGGTATTTCCATAAACCCACTTTTGCCTAGGGAGGACACTAGCTTTCCACAGGCTATGCGTGAAGTCAGCAGAGAAGAGAGAGATGCTCTCAAAATAAAAATTCAGATCCAAAGCCCAGTTCAACCACCCTGAATTGCTCTCCTGGGGTATTTTTTCTCTTCACAATGACAATAGAGCTTTTAGAGGAATATTACCCTTAGGTAAAGCGAGAATACTCAATTGGACAAGAAACAAACAATGGCTAATACCCATTGATTCAGATAATGAACTTGGAGCCTGGTTTCCCCCATCTTACACCTTTGTTAATTCCATTAAACAACTTGAGCAGCAAACAAGAGGAGGATCTTAGGTCTGCAGTAGATTTAGACTTTTCCATTCTGAAACTTGTTTTATATTCCTTCAACTGCAGGGATATTTTTACATGTAATTTGGAAATCAGAATCTAAAATGAGCATTTACTCCTTTGAGTAACTGAAAATTAATGAAATAAAACCGTAGAATAATATTCTTTAAAAGAGTATCACTTTATGATAGCCACCCAAAATGCTTACAGAACTTCTTAGTTTTTCTAATTCAAGGAATGCATCCTAATTTTCTGCAAGTAGCAACCCAATGCAACACAAGCCTAAAATGTTGCAGGAATTCCTCCTGTATTTAAGACACTAGGTAGATTTGTCCATAGCAATTCAGCATGAAAAATATTTTTCCCCACCAAGAAACCAGACTCTGATAAATCAGAGTGCCTGAAATAAACTTTTAGATACTCTTTGCAGACAGTAGCAAGGAGTATATATTTTGAAAAGTAGGGAGTCTGTAGCTGTAAAAGAGCCTCCCAAGCCAGAATTGCCATCCTGTAACAGTCAGCCATTTCTTAATAAACTGTTCTTTGCGCTAAATAGGACAGCTTGAATTTCCTATGTACAAGGTATACTTTGCATCTTGATATGCATGGATTCATGCAAATAACTCCCATTAACACTAATGGCAATTAAATGCATCAGTCCTTGTGTATTACTGTTAAAATACACTTTCTCACTTGTACCTATGATTAGCATTAACATGGGGCTAGTTGGAGTTTCAAAATGGTCTTCAGCAGTAAATTGTTAGTAATTTTAAGTGCCAGTAATCATTATTCATCTTCTCTAAAATACAGTTGTTAGGAGATAGGGAGTATTCGTTCCTCATCAAGAGTCATAAGGCAAAGCTAGTCCTGAACACAGTCTCTGCTCCAGCTCTTTAAAACTTGGGCTACTGTAATGCTGATGACCCACTTCATTAAAACTCATTTAGCATCATCAGGAGCCTTCTTGAGCTGGCTAAGCACACCTCATAGGTATGGAAAAGATGGTGTGGCAAGTTTAGGTGCCCCAAAACTGGTAATACTAAGAAAGAATTGCCAATTATGTTAGTTTGCACAAAACAACCCCTGCCAGGAGATTTGATAACTTTTTTTTTTTTTTTCACTCCAGAGAAACTGAGGAGTCATTTTAAAACTAAGATTAAATTAACCATGATAATTTGCAACAGGAAGGGAGAGACCTTGGATAGGGAAGGTAGAGCCACAGTCACAGAGACTGTTCACTGCCTGCGTCTGTCCCGCAAGCATTGTTGCCTCTGACTCGGACAGGCAGAGCCTGTTCCCATGGGACAGATGCTGGGAGCAGCCTATGCTCCATTAATGGGAGTGAGACATGGGCAGACACACACCAAGGAGTGCGAGGGAACCTTGTAGAGGCTTTTTCACCAGCACAAGTGGGTTGAGGGTCAGAGGAGCAGCGCTGGTGGAAGTAGGACTGGAATGTGTGCATGTGTCTCTGTGGGCTTAAAGCTTTGGGGGATAAGTTAGAGAAGGGTGTTTAGATATTTTGAGTGCTTGTTAATGTGGTAAAAGTAACCAAAAATTGCAATTTATCTGCAATATTGTTTATATTGATCCTGAATGCATAGTTCACTCTTCTCCAGTTAATCACATGCTGTCAATAAATGAATGAACTATTTCAAACCTGATTTGATTTAAGCTACATGAGTTGAGCAGGGCTTTTCCTGTAGCAATAAGTAGTGGATAGATAGATCAAAAGTCAGGCATAGACCCAGTTTTACACTCAGGTCCCATGATCCATGCTAAGCAAAAATTGATTTCAACCTTAGCAAGCAGTAATGCAGAGATATAGTTATATGCAATACAACCACAGTTTTTTTTCAGTTGGGTGCCTTGAACCAGTTCTTCATGTAACTTAGTCCAAAGGGTATGAAAAACAGAATAGGTGGAGCACAGCCAATCCTTTAATTTGTTGTGTCATATCTTCCTGTTACTGCCAAGTCTGAACAATGCAGGGAAAGAGCTTGGAAATTGCTCTCCCACCCTATGCTTCTGTATTAATAAAAATGTTAATATATATCATTTGTCCTATAAGTGTGAGAGGTAAAGATATAGCAATTTTTCTTAAGTTGCCTATGTTTCTCCGTCCCTCAAGATGTCAAATTTCCATCACTTTGGATGCCTGTGCTGAAAGAACTGACTGGAGCGTTTCAGTGAGAGCAGCAAATACTCCCCCTATATACAATTTCACATTGGCAGTGGTGGGATTCTATTTACCATGGCTCATGGGCAGCACAGGATCTCTGCAACCACCAGCAGCACTAGGCTTTCCTTCCCAAAGTGGACAGGGAGAACATGGTTTCCCCTTCCACAGCAGTTTCTACTGTTTTCTCACCACCAAACTCCCAGCAGAAATCAGCAGTAAACTCAGGGATACAAACTCTAGGTCCTCTGTGTAAAATGTTGCCTTTGATGGACGCAGGAAAACATTGTAAAAAACTGATAATGCTCAAGAATTACCAGTGTAATTGTCATCAAGAAAATATGATTACTAAGCCATCTAATAGAGTATCAGAAAGACCCATTTTACTCTTTCCACCTCTTTCATTCTTCCACACTTCACTTAGTGACACTGAAGGATGCTCAGCATACTGGTTCTGCAACTGTGCTTTGTGAGGCTTGCTTTTCCTGCAAATTTTCTGTTGCACTGTAAAATTCTCCTGTTTCCTTACAAATTTAGGTATGTGTATCACCTGCTTCTGTGATTTTACAAAGCATGACTTCGTTTTCCAAAAAGGAAGCAGAGATTAAAAGCGGTTTTTTCTTTCAGTAAAATGTATTAGAAGCTACAAAGCAAAAACATCATTTTTATTATTTTTTTAGATGTAGCCCAGAGTCAGGTTTTTCTCTTTACAAAGTAGAAAATTGAATAATTCTATCTGAGTTCCCTTTCTTTCTTTCTCTCATCCTCTTAACTTTCTACAACAGAGAAATTATTAAAAATACATGGTGTCTATAAAAGGGGAAAAAAAAAAAACCACACCCAAAGCCCAAATAAAACAAAACCTTCTGTAAAGCTAAGAGAAAGGCTTAATAAAAACATTGCTCATACTTTTCTCCTTTCTTCCTCTCTTTTTTTTTTTTTCCTTCAAGACAGGGAACCATGTCCAGTAACAGAATCTGGAAACAGAATGCAAGTCCCATCCAAGAGGCAGAAAATGCAGTGATGTTAGTCTGACGTTTATGATGCCTCCCAGTTAGTGACTGGTGGCAGTGGCAACTCTACAGCAACAAGAAACATTCAAGAAATTATGTGCTAGTGAAGGGCTGCTGCAGAATGTGATATATAAATGCCCTTTTTATTTAAAAAAGAAAATAAATACAAATCAGAGGCTCCATTACCATTACTTGTTTTTAAAGCTAAAATTATGTATAATTAAGCTGGAAAACTAAAAACTGAGGGATTGCCACTGGGGAGTCTTTCCTCTTCTGCTTTTTCTTCTTTATTTATCTGTGTGGCAATACTTTCTACCACTTTACATTTTCTGTAAGCTGTGATTCTTAGAAAATGTGTACATAATCACATCTTAAAAAGAACCCAAAACATACTGGTGTCTCAAATGCAAGTGCCAGAGGGGTGAAATTCTCTGTTGTTTAAATTCCCATAACTTAATTGATTTTCACAGAGTTACATCACTTTCCCCCCTGCTAAGAATCTGGCCTCAGTTTTAGTAATGTATGAGCAGAGTAAAAATTATCTATGCTCTCTGTGAAAGAAAAAAAAAGTTTTAAAGGGGTTATCTGTCTTGGCAGCCTCACTGACAGTCACCCTAACCTTAGATGAAAAGAAGGAACTACATTTTCCTGCTTGTTGTATGCTGAAAATGGAGAGAGAGAGAGGAGGAGAGGAATGTGCTTTCTGTATCACTATGTTCAGTGTACAGTCTGCCACTATGGTTTCCACAGTCCTAGATTCAGCTCTGTTTTGTGCTGCAGAAAGATGAAGCATGATGAGTAAATATCAAAGCTAAAATTTAGCTGTTAAGTCAGATGCTGCAGTGCCTAAATCTTAATCACCTGCTTCTCTTCCATATAGGGTTCAGCCCTCCAATCTGGCACCTACTGTCCCAGAGCAGCAGCCGGGCAGAGGCAGGACTCCCACTACCAGCTGCCAAAGCACCCACACATGCAGCAAGCCTCTTCCTGGTCCTCCATTCTGGCCTCCAGAACGATGACTCTTTGCACTTTTGATCACAGCACTCAGTTCTTTCTGTATCATATTTTCTTCAAGAACTTGGCCAACTTATTCTTTTTATCTTCAAATGTAAGTAGAAGAAGGAAAATACAACCCCTCCTCCCACAATGGAAAGTGACATGGAAGAAAAATGAAGTGGGTTGATTTGCATGCCCTGAAACTGATAAACTTGCTTATTTATTTATTTATTTGTATTTTTTAACCAGAAGCCTTAGATTTTTTTTCTTTTATTTTTTTTTTTGTAGCCATTTTTCAAGACAGTGTCTTAATCAGCCAACCAGGCAACAAAGCAGAGTTGATAACCAATAGTTCTTCAACCAAGGATGTGCTACAGTGCAAAAAGAAGACCTAGTGAGTCTTTGGTCTGGAAAATACAGACAAAAGAAAGAGGAGAAAGCGGGTATGATCACAGCATGGAGTGTGCTTTTTATCCACTGAGTATCTGCAAAACAGTTGTGTAAAATTTGTGCCACCTGCAGACATTACAACATATTTTTGACCATTCATTGCAGTTATCTGCCCTGGTAGCTAAATTCCACACATTTCTGCACACATCTTTTAAATGAGCTTTAATCAGTTTAAAGTGGCAAGATTGAAGAGCTTTTTGATCAATCCAGTATTTTTGTTGTAAAGATGGCATTAGACTCCTTCCTTCAAAGCCTTCATTTGATAAGTTACAGATACCGCAAAGAAATCAGCAATTAAAACCAAAACTGATACTTTCAATATGCAAAGGGGGAAAACCTAAATACCAGGTGAACTGAACAGTTTTCTTGAAAAATGAAAACTAAAAGGCTACCGGCCTCCTTGCTTTGTGATTTGATGCTGTGTGTCTTCTTTAAAACAAACAAAAAAAGCACCACCACCAAACAAACAAATAAACCAACAAACCCTTGTATGTTATCCTCTGAATAAACCTGAGTACTAGCCTTAAATCCACTTTATTTTTCTGAGAGAAAAAATGATTATATGAATAAATCCAGTTGTGAGCTTAATAAGCTTTGGCAGAAAAGGGACTGGAGGAAGGTGAGCAATGGAGCAAGCCAATAAAAATACCCAAATTAACCTTCCACCTCCTCAGTAACATCTAAAGCTGATAAAGGAAAGTTTGTGAGCTAATTTCACAAGGATATGGCTCTCTGTTATTGTAAGTACAAAGTGGGAAATTTCAAAGTAGTAGAAAATACATTATGTAAAGAAGAGAACCCTTTAGGCATTTCATGGAAACTCTAAATTGTTTGACCTCTCTTTTTAGCTGTAGCTTGTAGCTCAGTTTTTCTGGGATTTAGACAAAGGCATCAGATATCCTGGGGTGACTTGCCATGGGACTCATCTTGACCATCCCAATTGTCACTTTAAGGGGATGTTGTTATGAGAAGACTTGACCTAACCATGTTAATACCCACATTCCTGGAACACTGCGGCACTATCTCCAAAAACAGCACAAGGTGGAAGACAGGAGAGAAATCAAAATCCTTGCAATTAAAAACTATATGGCAATGAAATCAGGAAAATGCAGTCTTGCTGTGTTTCTCAGAGAAGAACTAATGCCCAGAAACGGCTCTTTGGGCTGATGCTATTCTAATAAAAATGCATTTTTACACTTATTGGATAACGCTATCTATTGTTTCTGGTTGAATTCATAGTAAAGAACAATTACCTAAGGAAAATTACTTGGTGATGCTGCCTATCTGCAATTAGACATGCTCACATTTGGAAATAGACACTATCATTTACCAACAGCGGTTCTGAGGGTAGTTTGCATTAAAATGTTTCTCACATCTACTGCATGCAATCTTTGTCAAATGAGGCCAGGCAGAAAAATATACATGAAGTTATCGAAATTAAAAAAATAACAAATGGTGTATTCTGTCTGCTTGCTAGCTGCTTTATATTCACTGGCACTTGTTTTCATCTTATACAAAAAATCTCCTTCAAATCTGTACCTACAAGTACATGAAAGTGAGAACACAAACTATCTTAAAATATTTTAACAAATGGTATAAAGAATAATATAGGATTGTATTTGGAGAAATACTAAAAAATAGTAGAATATATTTGACATGTAATTTATATTTTGGTCTGGAAGCTGCACTGCAGATGAAGTGGCATTGTTTTTTCTGGCAACACATCCAGAATTTTCCTTTCTGACACATATTCAGAAAAATACAGATTAGGCCATTTGTGTTGTGACTCAGTATTTTAGGTTTTCCATACTGAATTAAGTCTTTAATCCTTTCAATGTCCCAGTGGCTTGCAGAGTCAGTAAGAGGGTCTTCTTTGGTTAAATCAATCTGAATTCTCTGCACGGATCAGAAATGTATAGTCCTCCAGAAATCTAAGTGCATGCCCTCTAACAGAATTACACTGAAAAACGGTCTTCAGAGCTTCGGGTTTTTTGTTTGTTGGGTTGTTATTTTTTCATTTACACAGAGACAGCTGAATAGCTTTACTCACAAATTGGACATTAATCATATATGTGAATAGCATATATGTCCATAGACGTTGCTAAAAAGCAGGCAGTTTGATCCCGTATCCTGCAAACTTCAATGCGGACATCCTAAGGGGAATTCTGGAGCTTCGCTGCAGAAACAATCACAGCAGCATCTTTCTAGTGAAACTAATGTATGAGCAGAGAGGAATATGAAAGGCTATGTGACACCTGATGTAGTCAGAACAACTCTTACTGGGATGCCTTTGTACCCGATGATATTTGACATTGTTTTACAGATTATATCTTCTTAGACAGATATATTTCACATTTTGAAGATGAAAAGGGGGCTATAAAAAAATTCAGTTACTCAACATAAGAGATCTGGGCTGAGGCTGAGGGTGGCTTTGGACCACACAACTGTCTTTTTTAACAAACCTGTGCACTTAGATTAGGTTACTATCTAGAACAGTTGTATCCTGAAGCATAGAATATCAAGGGTTTAAAAACTCAATACAAGCTATAGATTCTTTAGGACCAGTGACTACAATTCAATTTCTTCTTATGGAGACACTTGCAGGTATAACAAGCTGGGCTTTCCAGGACTCTGTTGCAGACAGAATAGGCATCAGGGTCATGACCTCACGATGTTTCTTGCCCCAAGCAATGGTGATTTTGTCTATGTCTAATATATATCCAGGCCACTGGTATGAACAAATGAGGATTTTCCACTCTATAGATTTCCAAAATCGCTTACTGCTTATACTTGCTCTCTTTACTATCTGCATACTCATCTGTTTGGACCTGTTTGAAGGAGATGAATATTTACTGTCTCTTCTGTTTCTGTGTGAATGAAAAAAAGTCAGCATGTAAGAGAATTTGAGAGATAAAATCAGATTTGAAACTAGAAAAGCTGTACAACATACTTTTTATAAAATACTAATATATTTGCTTGCTGTTTTTATGGAATCCATTAAGTCTGCCTTTCCTTTTTATGTAATCAAAATGATTGTCAGAATTCAAATATGCAGCCTTGGCCGCCTTTTGCTGATCTTCCTCCCTTAGCTCTCCTAGTTGATGAGGTGAGATGGAATTTATCAGGATGAACATGTTGTTTTGACTTGTGGACCTGTTTGGCCTCTCCTATCTTCCTGTTCATTGTGGCCAAATCCTTGCCTGCTTTAGGATTTAACTTAGCCAATATAATTAAGACTTTATGCTGTTTAATTTCCTTTCCCATACAATGTTCACACTAAGTCAGTGGGACTCATTTACCATGACTTAGATGTCTGGAGGCATTTTAAATCTAAAAGTATGTGCGCAGCTTCTCTCTACTAACAGCTAACCAGCATCTCACCCGTGAATGCCTCTTACACTTTTGGCATCTAAATCTGTAAGTTCCTGTACAACCAGAATACCCTATCACACACAAACAGTGTGCAGATCCCTGACTACATAGATATCTTACCCATGACCACTTCTCAGAAGTGTTAACTTAGCCTCCTTTTCACTCAGTTCTGGTTGCACCCAGTTCACTATGAGTTGATGCAGCAATTTACCATGAAATTTCCAGAATTATTCATGTGGGTTTGATTATCAGGCCCATACACTCAACCCAGCCTCGAGGCTAACAATAATAATGAGCAGGTAATGAGTAAGAGCAGGGTTTTCCCCTGCTGAAGTAGGTCTGGTCAAAGGGTTAGGAAAAGATCCAGCCATGATGGAGAGCATCCAGTGTGTTCACCTGGAGATATTTCACTTCAGCTTACCTACTGGGAGATTTGAAGATGAAGACCAGGCGGGGAAAGACACTACCCTCAGGTAGGTTGAAAAGCATGCCATTGTAATTGCTTGAGGTGCCTGGGCAGAGAGGGCGCAGCCCAGAAGTTTCTTCTGCCTCTTGTTGGATCCAAAGTTTTGCATGTTCTCCTCCTGACGGAAGGATCAGAAGGAGCCATGGAACCATCAGAGGGGAGCAAGGGGATGAAGTAAGCATTTCTAGGGATTACTGCTTTAGTTATTCTGAGCTGGCAAGGACCAAAGGCAGCACGTCTCTAGCCTTCTAGTCAGAAAAGGCCCACATTAGGTCTGCCATAGTTACGGTCTTACCTGACAGTTCAGGAGCACTAGGAGACATTGTGCAGTAGAAATGAGAGGGTACATAACTTTAGATGGTACAGAAATGAGATTATAGGAGTTTTTTGGCTTTGTTTTTCTTGGAGGATACATGTCAGCCTGCTAGGTAGGCCAGATCCAAGACTCTTTCAATAATAGGCAGGAGCTTTGGGAGGATGAATGAGATAAAGATGACATCCTCTTCCCACAGTTCATACACCTATGTCAGTGCTGACTTCTATCCTCTTCCAATGTGTCTGCAATGTCAGCAGGTACTTCTGTGATAATGTGTTCAATTTCCAGTGGCTGTGCCTTTGAACTTCTTGCCTTCTTCTGTGTTGAGGTGATTATTGTTGCTATAGCTACAATAGACTATACACTGCTAAACCTTTGAAGGATGTAGCCACATAAAGCCGTAGTGTTGCTGTCACATCCTCAATGCATCCAGAAATGCAGGAGTGTTCCTACAGGGTTTCACCAGCCTGATTCCTTTCCCAGGGAGGAGTAACATTTGCAAAGAGAGGTTACTGGAGAAGGGGGAGATCTGGGTGGGTGCTTTTCTAAAGATCCTTAGGCCTTCCCCCTCTTCCTTTCCCACTTAATGTATGCCAAGTATGCATCAGGAGAACGCACAGAATTCTTCATCAGCTGGGGGGTAATCCTTCTGAATTTCCCAGAAACTTACACTATGTTCTCTGCTTTTACTAAGCAGTCTGCTTGCACTGTGATCAGTGCTGAGCTTAGGGACTCTTTTTCCTGCCTTCTGTTGCAGCCTTGCACCTACCTTTAAGGAGGCTTCTTGACTGACAGTGACAACAAAACCTACTTGGAAAACTTGATTTGTCAGTGGGTTGAACAGTTTCCCATAATGCTATTCATCTGATGTGTGATATGGGCATGCAATGAAGAAACAGGGATGGCTGTAAATGAATCAGCACTTAGTCTTTGTCCCAGAAAGAAACAAACAGCTCTCAATATACTGAGTAAAAAACAATTCCCCATCTTATCATCTCTGTCTCTGTCACTCAGCTCATTTGATCCAAACCGGAGCCTCTCCAGGGGTTCTTCCACATGCTTGCAAATGTACTGTTTTTTTTTTATTAAAAGTTATCATTCTCTATTACCAAAAGCATGTAGTAAAATAACAAAAACCTCATACAAATTTGTGAAGCTCAGAAATGGACACAATGTAAGACATCGTCAGACCAATATTTTTAAGCTTTCAAACCATTCCTGCAAGTATGTTCTTGTGCCAAGTCGCTTGCTGGATCGAGGAGACTCAAAATGATCCCAGTAGTGAAATTAAGATACAAATGGGGTCAGATGTCACGTACACAGCAAATCTTATAGAAGTTACGCAATAAAAGTCATTGAAGAGGATAGGACAGAGAGGAAGACAGACAGGAGGGGAGAAAGCAGAAATACGGATAATTGCAAGAGATAGGACAGTTACCACCACAGATCCAGCGGCATCCTGAAGGTCTGGTTGCTGCAGTCAGTGGGGAAGATGCCTCCTGTGTCAGTTGTACCACAGCCCTTTCAGAGTCACTGTCCCTGTCGGTCCTCCACCTCTTCTGGGGACAGGGGTGAAGATTCTTGAACCTAATTTCCGTTGTCCCCTCCTTTGTGATTCAGGTGGTTTTGTGCTTCTTCTTCCTGACTGAGGCAATTTTGTGCTTTGTGTTCATTACTCAGGTGTTTTTTGTGCTTATTTGGCTTAGCACAGTCTTCATGCTAATGACAAGTGTCATTAACTTTGCGGTTTCTTTCCTTTATACAAGCCAAAGCAACAAGCTTGCATATAAAGTCTGATCAAGCCTTGCAGTTTCCTTCCTTTACACAAACTAAAGCAATGTTTAAGAGAACAATGAGACACAGAGCAACAGCTCAGTCTTTTACAGCTTCCACTCTTCTTACTTCAACCATCTCTCTCCCCTGGAGCAAGACAGCTCTTCCCTCTGTTGCACCAATTTCACAAGCTGTAAACAACAGGAATTACATTCCTTCCCATTTCAGTAACGAACTTAAAGAACCACAAAAGGAACAATTTGTATTAATAAAGGCTGTTACTATCACATAAAATTATTAAAATAAATTGTTTCTTTTTTTTTTTTTTTTTTGTTCCATTCCTGTCAGAACACCAAATATTTGACATCCCACACAATACTGGAAAATATATTTTTTATTTTTCCATACCATTACTGTAACATAACACCAGGTTAGGTAAGTGTATACAACGAGACTGTACTGTACCTGAGATCAATGCAGCTTGTTTCTGAACTCCACAGCCATTCTCTCTCAGTACACACACAGACTGATAAACAGACAATACTGCCTCTCAGTTACATGCCATTAGCTACGCTTTTCCTCAAATTGTCAGAAAGTAAGTGGTATACCTAACACTATCTCAAAAACAACGTTTTGTCACTCTGCTGGGCTAGGGACAGTTGCCTGGCATCTGTATTAGTTACAAATGCTATTAGTAGCTTGTTTAGCTTGGTTATTATTCTTCACGCAAGTCAGCAGTAGTTTTGCAAGTATGTGTAAAAGCAACAACAACACAAATTTTGAATTTGAAACATACCACCCTCAAAAAATAAAAATAAATATACTAAGGTAACAGAACTGACCTTAAAGTGTTATAGTAAGACATCAAAACTCAGAATTGTGCTTTCAAAAACCCAGTAAATATTATTTTCAGATGTTGATCTTTTAAAACTGCTTTGACATTTTTCCCACAAATAAAAGTGTGACTGTAATAACCAAGTTCCAGACACTGTGATCTTTTTTTTCAGGCTAGTGCAATCTTCTCAAAGCATCTAAGGCACAGTCATTAGTTTCACAATAAGATAACTGAAAAGAAATTCAGCTTACCTCCATAAAATAAGAAAAAAAGAGTTAAAAGATAAAAAAAATGTAACAGCAAGTCATTCAAAGGACACATATACAAGGCTGTATATATTGGTAGCTTAGTAGAAACTCGGTTTCCCTTCTTTCCCTGCTCTCCCTTTGATCTCCAGCTAAACATCAGAACCCAGCTTTTAAAAAGACTTGAAGTGCCTTTCATTTTCTCTCGGCTGCCTGAGGAGCAACAACTCCTGTGTCTTACATGAAAGATTTTTTTTCTCCCTAAAAATAACTTTAGTTTCAAATGCCCCCTGCAAAGAGGTTGAAATAACATTCTCAACTATGTGAAGACAAAAGAAGGTAATTGCTTGGGTAAGCCATTACCTACAGCAGGGAAAAAGGCAGAGAAGCCATTAAAGATCTAGCTGGAGCAGCAGTGGAATATTTTCTGCTTGTCACTTCAGTAAGAATGGAGCACAGTTCATATGTGCCAACCTTTGGGCCCCTCACACATGCATCAATAACACTAGCCATGCTGGCTAAGATGTTATTAGCTATAATCTAGGAATTCTTATCCTTGAGGTGTTCTGTGGTTTGGTTTTTTTTCCTCCTTCCTTCTTGTAAATGCTGAGAGCATTGGGACTTTTTGCTCATTTGAACTATTAATTTTCTTTGCTCCTCAGCTAATGTTGCTCAGGGTCAAGTACATAGCATAAGCTTTTGCTTTCAATATGCTTAATTTAAGTTAACTGGCAAGGTCTGGAGACTGTAATACATTTGCACTGCTCACAGATGCACTTTTCTTTGCTCCTTCTTCTTTGTGTCATGACACAAGACAGAGGAACACCTTCAGTTGTTGAACAAACCTCCAAGATCATATTCAGATAAATTAACCAGCCAAAGTTCAGCTCCTCAGGTGCAACAGAGCTACTTTGTGGATTTCAGGATTGTAAAAGCATGAGAGATTTCACCACTAAAGTTGGCCCAGGTAAACCAAGAGAACACTGTCTCTTCAATTACTTGTATTTGCCACTATATCAATATGGCTAATTGTACAGTGACAAAAGAATATTCACCAAAAAAATGCTTATGTCCAGCCATGACAGAGCTTTCAATTGCAATTTGAAATGTTTTGTTGTAACTTCCTTCAAAAGGTCTCTTCACTCAGAAATCAACAGCCTTGGATGCCAAAGCTTGAGGAGTCTTGAGGTAGTTAGGGACAAGCCCAAGAGGAACATACCAGGGCCTGTAGGAGGATGGGCTAAGGAGGATTTAGTCCCACCGATGTGCTCTACTTGCTTCCTGAAATGCCTGTACACCAATGCACGCAGCATGGGGAATAAACAGGAAGAGTTAGAGGTCTGTGTGCGGTCTAAGGGTTATGATCTGGTAGCAATAACAGAGACATGGTGGGACAGCTCACACGACTGGAATGTGGCCATGGATGGCTATGTGCTTTTTAGGAAGGATCGGTCGGTGAAGCGAGGTGGTGGAGTTGCTCTTTATGTGAGAGAGCAACTAGAATGTATTGAGTTTTGTACAGGGGTGATGAGGGGCGAGTTGAAATTCTGTGGGTAAGAATTAAAGGACAGGGTAGTATGGGTGACACAGTTGTGGGGGTCTACTACAGACCTCCTGATCAAGACGAGGAAGTTGATGAGGCTTTCTACAGGCAGTTGAAAGCAGCCTCACAACTGCAGTCCTTGGTCCTCATGGGAGATTTTAACTATCCCGATATCTGCTGGAAGACTTATACAGCCAGCCTTTCACAGTCTAGGAGGTTCCTCCAATGCATTGATGACAACTTCTTAATGCAAATGGTGGATGAGCCGACTAGAAGAGGAGCGCTGCTGGATCTTGTGCTCACCAACAAGGAGGGCCTTATTGAAGCAGTGGTGGTCAATGGCAACCTTGGCTGCAGTGACCATGAGATGGTGGAGTTCAGGATCCTGTGTGGGAGGAACAGAAATTCCAGCAGGACCAGAACCCTGGACTTCTACAGAGCAAACTTCGGCCTCCTCAACCAATTGTTAAGGGAAGTCCCATGGGACAGAGTGCTAGAAGGTAAAGGGGCTCAAGATAGCTGGACAATATTCAAGGACCACTTCTTGCAAGCACAGCATCAGTGTGTCCCAATGGGTAGAAAATCTAGTAAGGGAGCTAGGAGACCAGCGTGGTTAAAAAAAGAACTGCTGGGGAAACTCAAGTGGAAGAGGAAAATCTATAGATCATGGAAGGAGGGGCTGGTCACTTGGGAGGAATATAGGAATGTTGTCAGGGAATGTAGGGAGGCAACTAGGAAAGCTAAGGCCTCCTTGGAACTTAACCTTGCAAGTCGGGTTAAGGACAGTAGAAAGGGCTTTTTCAAATACATAGCCAACAAAGCTAATACCAGAGGCAATATAGGCCCACTGCTGAATGAGGTGGGTGCCCTGGTGACAGAGGATATGAAGAAGGCAGAGGTGCTGAATGCCTTCTTTGCCTCTGTCTTTACTCCTGCAGGCTTTTCCCATGAGCCCCAGATTCATATAACCCCAGAAGTAGTCAAGATAGGTGAGGACATAGTAGATGAGGATTGGGTTAGGGATCAGTTGCATAATCTGGACATCCATAAATCGATGGGTCCGGATGAAATGCATCCAAGGGTGCTGAGGGAGCTGGCGGAGGTCATTGCTAGGCCACTCTCCATCATCTTCGGTAAGTCATGGGTAACTGGAGAGGTGCCTGAGGACTGGAGGATAGCAAATGTCACTCCAGTCTACAAGAAGGGCAAGAAGGAGGACCCGGGTAACTATAGACCGGTCAGCCTCACCTCCATCCCTGGAAAGGTGATGGAACAACTTGTCCTTGGCACTATCTCTAGACATATCAAGGAGATGGGGGTCATCAAGAGCAGTCAACATGGTTTTACCAAGGGTAAGTCATGTTTGACTAACCTCATAGCCTTCTATGAGGAAATTACTAGGTGGATAGATGATGGTAGAGCGGTAGATGTGGTCTATCTTGATTTCAGTAAAGCATTTGACACCGTCTCCCACAGCATCCTTGTAGATAAGTTGATCAAGTATGGGTTTGATGATCAGGCAGTGAGGTGGATCAAGAACTGGTTGAAAGGAAGAAGTCAGAGAGTTGTAGTCAATGGGGCAGAATCTAGTTGGAGGCCTGTGACTAGTGGAGTCCCTCAGGGGTCGGTACTTGGACCGGTGTTGTTCAATATCTTCATCAACGACCTGGATGAGGGCACAGAATGTACCCTCAGCAAGTTTGCTGATGACACCAAGCTGGGAGGAGTGGCTGACACACCAGAAGGCTGTGCTGCCATTCAGAGAGACTTAGACAGGCTGGAGACTTGGGCGGGGAAAAACCTGATGAAGTTTAACAAGGGCAAGTGTAGAGTTTTGCATTTGGGGAAGAAAAACGCCATGCACCAGTACAGGTTGGGGGCTGACCTGCTGGAGAGCAGTGTAGGTGAAAGGGACCTGGGGGTCATGGTAGACAGGAGGATGACCATGAGTCAGCAGTGTGCCCTTGTGGCTAAGAAGGCCAATGGCATCCTGGGGTGTATTAGAAAGGGTGTGGTTAGTAGGTCAAGAGAGGTTCTCCTCCCCCTCTATTCTGCATTGGTGAGGCCACATCTGGAATATTGTGTCCAGTTCTGGGCCCCTCAGTTCAAGAAGGACAGGGAAGTGCTTGAAAGAGTCCAGCGCAGAGCCACAAGGATGATTAAGGGAGTGGAACATCTCCCTTATGAGGAAAGGCTGAGGGAGCTGGGTCTCTTTAGTTTGGAGAAAAGGAGACTGAGGGGGGACCTCATCAATGTTTACAAATATGTAAAGGGTGAGTGTCAAGGCGATGGAGTTAAGCTTTTTTCAGTGAAGACCAGTGATAGGACAAGGAGTAATGGATACAAGTTGGAGCATAGGAGGTTTAAGATGAATATCAGGAAAAAATTTTTTACTGTAAGAGTGACAGAGCACTGGAACAGGCTGCCCAGAGAGGTTGTGGAGTCTCCTTCGCTGGAGACATTCAAAACCCGCCTGGACGCCTTCCTGTGTGATGTACTCTAGGTGACCCTGCTCTGGCGGGGGGGTTGGACTAGATGATCTTTCGAGGTCCCTTCCAACCCCTAGGATTCTATGATTCTATGATTCTATGATTCTAGTGAAATTTCTTGTTTGCTAGCAAACAATAAGACAGAACTCATGAATAATTACATGATGCAATTTTAAAATATTTAAAAATGAGAGAGATCCAGATTTTGTCACGATTGATGGCACAAATATGAGGATACACACAATGTTTTGACATTTCTAGCTTGAGCCCCATTACATATCCCTTGTGCTTTCTCACAGAGGTGCATTTTGGCATGAAATGTTTTCTTCCCAGCCAGGAGCCAGATGGACCACTCCATGAGCCTTCACACTGCAAATAAAGTTTGGCCCTGAAAAGACTTATGATTGTTAGAGGGACACTGTTGCAGTGACAGATAATAAAACAAAGATACATGTTGGTTTTAAGCTGTGTTTTTATTAGAGGTTTAGGCTGTCCTTCTACTTCCATAAGAAAAGTATTTTACATAAACAGGTAATATATCTTAAATAATATCTAGTACTAGATTCTTTGTCTGGGGACTTGCTAAACCATTGCCTGTGTAGCAACATTGCAAAAAGCAGGCTCAAGGATGAGAGAAAGCTCACTTGAAAACTCATACTACCTGTCTCTGGCTTGACCTTGGCCTTCTTCTGGCATGAGCCTGTAACATTTGCACTGTTAAAGGAAGCCCAAGCTCGAGCACAAGAAACATCTTGCAGTGGGAAGAATATTAATTCCTTCAGGCTCTGGATTTAGTGCTAAGAGACCTACCTGGCACTATTTTGATTGTTAGCAGTAGACAGAGTGCTGATCTAAGGCTGAAGAGCAGAAAAGGCTGGAACCACTCAGGAGGTGGGAGGATTAGAAGGATCCCAAGCAATCCTTAGGTAGCACCACTTTGAAGCCAGTGGTGATCCCTGCATCTACAGAGACTCACCCACAGAACTGAAGACCTTAACTTTCTTCCCTCTACTGAAAATTAAATGGCTGCTACCCAATTTTAGAAGACTGTTGCCTGAGCCTAATAAGGAAGCAGTCACAAATGCAAAGTATTTTCATTTTCATTTAAAATGTTTTTGTTTCATCTGCAATAGAAACATAGAGAGGTAAAGTGACAAAACTAGTACATGGAATGTAACTCAGCAATAGCCTACTAATAGCCAATAGCTTTGATCTTCAGAAAAACTCTTTTATATTATTATCATTAATTCTAGCATTTACGATGAGGAATTTTAAAGTATATTAGGTATGCAGGTGCCACAAAATGACAAATATAATTCTAATGTCTTCTCAAACATAGAAAGGCAATCTTTAAAAATAAATAAATTCCACTCACATTTGTTACAACCACCTCACTATATTTGTCTAAACTGAGAGAGGGGAGATTTAGGTTAGAAATTAGGAAGAAATTCTTCACTATAAGGGTGGTGAAGAACTGGAATGGGTTGCCCAGGGAGGCTGTTGATGCCCCATCCCCAGACGTTTATGGCCAGGTTGGACAAGGTTTTGTGCAACCTAGTCCAGTGGTAGGGTTCCCTGCTCATGGCAGGGGGCTTGGAACTTGATGATCTTTAATGTCCCTTCCAACCTTGATGATTCTATGATTCTATGAACTTTCTTCTTATATGCCATGCATATAAGAAGCATAAAAGCATTCTTTATCATACAGAAACCATTTCAAGCATAATATTAATGTCTTCTTTCATTACATACAATAAGTTTATGATTGATTTTATGTACCCTGGGCATATATTGTTGGTACTGGTGGCTTTAACAATAATTTTAACAACATCAGAAAAATCTTTAGACTATTTAATTTAAAAAAAAAACAACAAACCAACAAAAAAAAAAAACAAACAAAAAACCTTTTAATTGCTTTAGCTTCCCCTTTCTTTTAAAAACAATTATTTATATGAGCCATAAATAAACCTAAAAAAATATTTTAATGAGTCTCTCACTGCTTTTCAGTAAAGAAATAATTTGTAGCATGGAGCCCTACTGCTAATTCTAGGCCTATGTGAATGCAACTTAACATCACTGAAGTCAACTGTGTGATCCCATCAGGAGTGGATATGGTCCTTCTAGATCCAGGCTAGCACTCTTCCAGAAAGATGGTGTCCTGGTTTGAGCCAGGATGAAGCCAATTTTCCTTTCACTGATTTTTTTTTCCATCAGTAAGCTCTCTTTTAATGAGTCGCAGAACCTTCCAACTAAGGCTGATAACAGCTGGAATGTTTTTCTAACTGCTGGGTCTTCAAGGTCACATTTTTACTCTGCCAGCTCAGACAGTACAGGGAGATCCGTGACCACGTCATCCCCCCTCCCCGTAGGAGGCTGAGTTAGACAGACAACAAAATTGCCCAGAGATATTCCATCCCATGTATCTACATAAGCTCAGAGGAAGGTCAGAGACCACAGAAGACAACTTCCTTCCTGTTTCTTCTTCCCTTCTCTTCCGTCCATGGCCAGCGTCTGGGGAGAACTCCATCCACCCATCACTGTTGACCCTTAGGCTTGAGCTCTCCTGACCCTCATTACTCTGTGCTTTCCCCAGCAGCAGATCCAGGATTTTTTGGGACTGTTCACAGCCAAGGGAAATGCTGTGGAAATTGCTGGGGATGGAGGGAGGCAAGAGGCTTTTGCACATATCTCAACACATTTGTATATAAGTGTATATATTTTCTTTTCTCATTAGTGTTTAATTAAAGCTGTGTAGTTTAGGTTTCAATCCAGCAAATCTCTCTTTTCTTCTCTCTCTCCTTCCCTACCTGGGTGGGAGGGGGAGGGGATCAAGAGCATTGTTGTCGAACCTGAGTCAAATGGTGACAGATGGGTAGCTTGTGCATATTGGCTCCCTATTAAGCTGATAACTCTGTTGTCAGTATCTTATTTGCCCAGGCTCTCCATGAGGGAATTTTGTGAGACAGGATACTTAAGAGAAGGGGAGGGAATCTACTAAGCTCAGGCTTACTGAGAAGTAAGACAACAACTGTTGTCCCAGCCTGCAGACTGCAGTGGCCAAAGCCCTTGCTGTGCTTGATCCTGCCAGTTTACAACTCTCTCAAAGCTATGCCAGCTTTAGTAGCTTAATTGGGGTTTTCAACAGAGATGCTACTGTCCCTGCAGGCTCCCAGCATTTCAAACTTTTGATATTAGGCAGCTGACCAACCATGAGGGCTCTGGAGAGTCAAACGGATCAGTGGAAGGGCCAAATTATGGTCTACTCTGGAAAAGTAGGCAGCTTCTTTGCTACTGTTGCCTTCTTTGTCCCCATGCCATCCTCAGGCCATTATGATACAAATAACAAGTGAGGAGAGAATTTCAAGTCACTGGTAACAATATCATGTCAAACTTGAATATGTGAAGAATAAACACTTCTATTAAGAATTTTACTTTCTGTATGTAATATCACAGGAGGTTTTGTGTCATAGCATCTCATGGATTCTGAAGAAATAATTGCTTGAGGGCTTACTTCAGTGTTTGCCATTGGTACATGAAAGAAATACCATTCAGTTTTGCAGAGAAGAGGCAGCAGTTTCTTCTGAAGAATCATCTTATATGTGTGCAGACCAGCTGGCACTAAGTCTATTTTTACTGGTTTCAGACTAGTTTCTGAGGTGTAACAGGGAAGCAGAGATCATTGCAGGAGAAGAAAATGTATTATAGAAATGCAGTCTGGTGGAGACTTCGAGTGCCAAAGTGACTGAGACTGTGAAGTAACCTGTCTTGGGCAAAAATAAACAGATATACATTGGAGGAATGAGGAAAAGAAAACAAACACAAAATATGAAATATCGCTGGAAGAAAGCTGAAGAAAATACTCTGAGCTAGAAAATACTGAGAGCAGGATTGCATTTGTTTCTCACTCGGACTGAGCCTAATTTTCTCTATCATTTTGAAGAGGGAGGGAACGAATCACAGAATCACAGAATCTTAGGGGTTGGAAGGGACCTTGAAAGATCATCTAGTCCAAACCCCCTACTAGAGCAGGATCCCCTAAAGCAGGTTATACGGGAATACATCCAGGCAGGTTTTGAATGTCTCCAGAGAAGGAGACTCCACAACCTCTCTGGGCAGCCTGTTCCAGTGCTCTGTCACTCTCACAGTTCTCATCAGTTCTCTGATGTTTACGTGGAACCTCCTGTGTTCCAGTTTGCACCCGTTGCCCCTTGTCCTATCACTGAACATCACTGAGAAGAGCCTGGCTCTGTCCTCCTGATAGTCGCCCTTAACATACTTGTAAACATTGATGAGGTCGCCCCTCGGTCTCCTCCAAGCTAAAGAGGCCCAGCTCCCTCAGCCTGTCCTCATAAGGGAGATGTTCCACTCCCTTCATCATCTTTGTGGCTCTGTGCTGGACTCTTTCAAGCAGTTCCCTGTCCTTCTTGAACTGAGAGACCCAGAACTGGACACAATATTCCAGATGCGGCCTCACCAAGGCAGAATAGAGGGGGAGGAGAACCTCTCTTGACCTACTAACCACACCCTTTCTAATACACCCCAGGGTATAGAAGCATGAAAGCAGTCCTGAAAAGACTAAGGCTCTTACCTGTTAAGATTAATAATTAATCCTGACAGACAACAATACTTTTCACATAGCATATATTTTAAGGCCAGGCTATAAATTCTGTCTAACTGTTGAATGTTTAAAATTCCACCTCTGCTGGGAGGATTTCCACAGAGGGCTATGGGCAACGCTTCTGCTGAGTACGTTGATGGGTTGAAAACTGGACAGACACTTTCTGCAATGTTTCTGCTGGGCCTTTTTCCCAACATGTAATCGTATATGGGGAATGCAGCTGGGATAATACTGCTCTGGGTAGCTGCTCTTGTTATTGTTTTATGGTTTATCAACAGGACTACAGCCATAATCAAGCATGTAATAACCTGTCTAGTGATCACAGGGGTTTTGATACTGATCTGTATGGTGGCACTGTATGTGTACAGTACAAATCCTTATGTGAACAGAAAGGTCTAGGTTGGTAATGGCAGTAGCAGGTTCAGTCTTACCTCTCCATCTTCCCTCAGTCTGAATCTCTCAGCTTTTGATCTAAATAGCATTGTTTCACTAGGGATGCTTTTCCTGAATGTTTATAATGTACTGTGGATGTGTAGAGTGATCACAATCTGCTTCCCCACAGGCAAGGTTGCTGTCATCACTGCTGCTGCTGCAAAGACTAAGGGCACTCCCACTTGATCCAAATGAGCAAAAGTTAAATCCTGTGACTAGGAGAAAAGCAAAGAAACAGCCATCCAAAACCACAAGAACATGTTCAACAGTAGAGGACACCTTTTTAAAAGCAATGTTAAAAGACCTAATAGAAGGAGCAGACACCTGAAGGCTGACAGTGGACTATCGTGGGCTGAACGAGGTAACACCACTGCTCAGTGCTGCTGGGCCAAACATGCTAGAACTTCAGTATGAAGGTCTAAAACAGCCAGGTGGTATGCCACTATTGACATTGCTCATGCCTTTTTCTCTATTCCTCTAGCACCAGAGCGCAGGCCACAGTTTGCTTTCACCTGGAGGGGAGTCCATCACACCTGGAATCGAATGCCCCAGGGGTGGAAAAACAGATCCGGAAGACCTGCAGTACATCAATTACATCATTGTGTGCGGTGACACACCAGAAGATGTCTTTGAGAAGGTAAAAAGGTAATCCAAATTCTTCTGGATGCTGGTTTTGCTGTAAAAAGAAGCAAGGGACCTGCATGAGAGGTTATTTGAAACCTGCATTGTGAGCTGTATGACTTCTAGTTATGATGAATCGCCTCTGTGGATTTTTGTGGTTTTTTAAACATACTGTTTCTGTCACTTTCAAACTATTACTAATATTTATTAATTGCATCTGTGCTTGTAGCCCACAGTAAACATTAGGTAATTTGTGTGCTTAACACACTTTCATTAAAGCTGTGAAAATCTAATTATCTTGTGTATGGCTTTTACTAAAATAAGTACAGACAGTTAACACCATGGCACAGTCAACATGCAATACCTAGTTAAAATGGGAACAGCATGACATTGTGTTTCACTCCTTCTAGATAAATAACTTGGAATAAGTTTCCATAAACTCCACTGAAGATCTCTCTAAGGAAGAAAAAAAATGTCAAAAAATATCAAAACTGGTGTATTTCCACTTAGAAAAACATGAAGATGGAAAAACAGTATATAGAGTGTTTTAAAAATACAATACTTTGCAGATAATCAACACTAGAAACTAGCACATCTAGGAACTTCCAATTTTAAGCCCCAGGTTGGATTTGAGACAAATTATTGTGTTCACTACACAGCCACTATACCTAGGTGAACACTGATATCCAGTGTGTGATTGTCCTATTTAAAACTGTCAGTTAGAAAGACAGATGATTAGCCTACCCTGTTTATATTTCACCATTAAAGACACAAAAGGAACATGCGTTAATCACTGACCTGATACAAAGTCTGGCATTGCATCCTGAAAGAGAAAATCATTCTTTTAATTGGAACTAATGGCTTGTGGCCATGATAACTCATGGTGAGGCACAATATTAATGTCACTTTGTCTGGTGACAGAATAACTTATGCCTACTTACTCACAGTCTGCCACAGTGTCAGTTGATGCAAATTGACACTGCCTTCAGGCCAGATGCACGAAAAAAGGTTTTGTTGCCTTTCATCCCTAAAAAGAGAGATTCAAGTTTTTTACCCAATGTCAACTGAAAGTGACAAATCCAAATACAAGCCAGGACTACCCTTGTGAGCAGTTAATCAGAAGCCAGTAATTACCTCCATTGAGCTTATTCCTCTTCCATATTCTCTACCCAGTGTGTTCATGTTAGTATCAATAATAAGTAGACAGACATTTCACCCAAGAAAATGTACATCAAAGAGCAAAAAGGGAGGAAGAGAATTTTACTCCTGACAGTGAGTTAAGTGAAATAGGTGGTTTGGGTAATAAAATAACAGCAACATATCAAAAGGGAGAAAATACTGATTTTACTTGGAGATACGTAAAGATTATCTTCTGAAAAAATCAGAAGTTGTTTGCTTTATGGATTATTTTTTTGATGTTCCTGGAATGTGCAGATTTCTAAAAGAGAGGTTCTTTTAACCTTTTACAGCTTATCATGGTTTATTATGCTAAGAACTTGTATCTGAACTGACATCTCAAATGGATTTATTTTTTTTTTTTTTTTTTTCTCCCTTTTGAGATAGAAGAGGGTTGTGGATGTTGTAAGCATTTATTTTCCAGTCTTGATCAGTGCAGTTCAGGATGTGAGAAATAATGTCTCTGCACCCTAGCAAAAAAATTCATTATTAGTGATGCTTGGTTTGACTTAAAGCCCTTCAGAGCCATCACTTTAAATTCCTCCTAAATCAATTCAGGCTTTGAGATCAAAGCACCCAAAAAATAACAGCACAGAACCACTAAGGACTTTGGACTGGTGGATTGATTAGCCTTTTCCCAAGAGCTTCTTCAACTCCTGCAAGTTACTATTTATTTATTTTTTTAACAAGTCTGAGAGTCACATCATAGGCCTAAGTTTAACCAATCAATTTTAAATTCACTGTTCTGTAGGACTTTTTTGTAGTTAGGTGCAACTCTCAGCAACTAAATTGCACATTTAGTGTATTCATCTTAAACATAAAGTTTTTCTTCAGTTCTTCAGTTTCGTACCTAAACAATTGCCAAATGCTGAGTTATGCAAAGAATGCAAGACTTCTGAGCTGTATCATAGTATAAATATTTGACCAGTAGTGAGCCATAAAAGGTCAATTTCCAAAGTAGTACATAATAAACTTAATCAACTTTTATTGATATCGTAATATAAAAAGGGTATTTCACATCATAACTTCAAACTCATCACCTCCTGTCAACATCATACTTTAAACAGGGACTTTCAGATCTCAGCATAAATCCCAGCAACGTCTAACTTTTTTCAACCTTTTCTATAGACATTTTGAAGTAAATGATCTGTCTCATCATAATTTGCCATATCATAATCTTCTGCATGTGCTCTGATCAGTGTAAAATTGATCATTACAACTGTTTTTGCTTCACATTTTTCTTCTTTATTTAAAAACAGAATGGCAGTATTTCTCACGTGTCTTGCAAGCAACATTTCTGTGTACTCCATTTAGGATGCTTCCCAACTGAAACCCATTTTTCTCTTCCTGTCCTGTGGCGTCAAATGTGCTTATACATTGTTGTATTAGAAACACATGTGAACAATTATTCCAATAGGAATTTAAATCTTGAAAATGAAAAGTCCACCTCAGATTTATCTTCCAATAGCGAGCCATAAGGTGCAAAACCCAGTCATTAGCTTAAAGGATACATTCAGTTCATTGAAGCTTGGGTTCTTATTTCAAGATTATCCTTTTCTGGAACCCTTTACGTTTTGAGGATTCCCAAGTAGCACCTTTTCATAGTTGCTGTCCAGCCCGTTATTATTAGCACTTCCTGTTCCCAAGTGTCTTACAAAGAATCTGCTTTTGAAACTGGATCTCCTTGATCTTACCCTGCTAGTGCCTTGAATGGACCGGAGTAGTGGAAGAAGTAACTCAGTATATGTTTCACACAATAATCTGAAAAATGCCTCTGTAGACTGCCTGCAGGAAAAATTACAACAGATCTTGTAAATATTTCTCTAGTGTATAACTCCCTGCTTAGGCCAGTTTTCACTTTGGATTGAATTGTGGTCCAAGAGAGGGCATTATTGCTAAACAAAAAATAAACCTTCAATTATGATGCTTTGTGAAATAGTGTAGGCATAGGGAAAGTTATTGACTATCGTGAAATGAATGCAGGAGCAGTCTGTGTTATATTCATTCACCTTCCCAGAGATCATTGTTGGATGACAGCTTTGCTAACAGGGCATTTCTAGGCAGAGGCATGGTCTGCCCTAATAGAGCCATTATGAAAATAAATTGTTCTCTTTATCCCCTCTCAACTGAAATAAGGTCTTATGAAGCTGCATTTTGAGATAGTCTGCAATGGTACATACAGTTTCCTTCTTGATTTCTTTAAAAGACAAATAATTCTGAGAAGTTCCATTTAAAAAGTAATAAAGATCGTACTAGGCTTAAATCTAGGGTATGCTAAGCTAACTGTTGTAAAGAAAAAAGATGAGAGAAGTAACTTTTTCTGTCCTCTTTTATAATTAAATAAATTAGGGTGAAGTCTGATTTTTATGAAAGCTTGAAAGTCGCACTATGTTCCTTACAAGTTTTACTCATTCTTAGAAAGAAAAAGGCAACATGTTTCTAAGAATTGTGAAAGTCCAATTAATTTTAATTTTGTTAACTTTAAAAAAAATCAGAATTTGAGAGATTGTTCCTATGGAGAAGTTTAATTCACAAGCACATGTCCTTTTTCTCTACTTTATAGGCTACAATTCACATATGTGCACATTTTTTGCGTGTGCTGTCTAGCAACAATACCTGTACCTCTGGGGTTCCAAAAGACAACCTTTAAAATTATAAAAGCTTTTAAGAAAAGCCTTTCATAGTGATAAATATTGAAATGCTTGTAGCCCTCAACTACTCAATTATTTCTTAGTTGTCTGCCATTCAGCCATGGCCCTTGTATCTGTAGGAATATTGTCTATGCATCTTGCAGCTGCTTTTCAACCTCAAACTGCGAGAGCTGGACAACCTTATTCATTAACACATTAAAAATGTATATTCCCTGCTGTAGAGAAAGAGCAACTGATGTGGGGTCTGTCTAAAAATGCAATGCTTTGTAAGATGTATATAAGTACTCAAACCTTCTAAACATTGCTGAATGTTGGGGAAATAACAACTTAAATACAGGAAACCAGTCCTAATGGAAAAGGTGATTGATCTAGCCAAAAGCCAGGAAGGATTCTCAAGAAGAAATACAAAACCTATTGATACAAAACATTATTTAATTCAATATTAAATATTGCTTAATATATCATTTAATTCTGTAGTGAATGGAGGAGGGATTTAACTTTTGGGAACAAATATAAGATGTTGTCATGATGATTGCAAGGTTGCCAATGAATTTGGGAAAAATGTACTGTCACAAATGTGACTAGCCATTTAGAGAAGACTTTACAGATGGAAATTCACACTTGGTTCAATTCAGTCACTGTCTAAGCATCTTGACAAGGTACGAAAAGAAAGACAGTGGTATGCTCTTTTGAGAGTACTATATAGCAAAATGGCCATACAGCTAGATTTCCAGTTGAAAAGCTTGGAAACAGGAAATCTAGGTGAGTCAGCAGCCAACCTGATGATGCCCAAACTTGCCAATTACTTATAAAAAAACCCTAAACACAAAAACGCAGCTTTAGGATGCTGAGGAAACAAGTGATGTCTCCAATAAGATGGTCTTGTAAAGCAAATGACTTTTTTATCTTAAAATTTTAATTCCATTAATATATTTTGATAATCTGTAGGGTAGATATTAACAAATGTTACGATTGTTATCTTGGACCTCTAAGCTGCCCTGATGATTTGTCATGCTAATCAAGACTGTCCATATGTTAAGTAGTTCTTATCCTTCCCATCCACTAAGTTATATACAAATAAATTGTACTGCAGAAACATAAACCAGACAGGACAAGTGACTAATTCCTATATAACAGTATAACATTTTTAAAACCAATGAGATTGTAATGAGGATAGTAAAATTCTAATTGGTCCTACATATGGAAGATCGTTCCTATTCCCTTTAACTGTTTTCCTTCTAGTTTTACCAATTCTGTTTTTTTTAGAAGAAGAGAAAAGCATATGAAGACCAGAAAACCTTGCAGTTATCAGGATATAGTATCTTAGACCTTCGTTCAGTATCAGCTCATAGTAGCAGAGCAATGTGTTTTTTTTTTCCTCTTTCTTTCCTAGTTCTGAACATTTTGGTTTGTTGAGGTTTAATGCTACTGAACATTAAACCACCTCTTCATTTTTACAACTGTAGTCAGCTCAGAGTCTGCCCCCTTCTTCACTGGAATCAGATTCTTTAATTCAATTAATTGAACCATATGGTAAGACTTGCAAGATGCTGTGACTCTACTTCTATGAAAGAGATGTAGCCTCTTCATCTTGGAGGCTGGGACATACAGTAATATCCAAATAGGGATTACTCTCCCAGCAGTGCAGATCAGGTAAAATTCCTTTCCAGAAACAAGACTAAGAGAAATAGGAAGTGAACAATATGGATTGACTTCTAAGCGTTCCCATCACTTTACAGTGAAAGTGGTCCATCATCAGGATATGTAGCCTGCAGCAGCACTCTTCTCTCTTGTATAACAGTGCACTAGTGTCCTGTTTGTCACTTGCAACATCGTGATTATGCAACCAAAACATTAATTAAAACAGATGGAAAAGAAATCACAAATATCCCAAAACAAGAATATGAAGTAGAAAAAAAATTTAACTGAAAGCATTTTGGTGCTGCACGTAAGGGGCCAGAGCAAGTAGTCCAATATTATAGAAAATGCAAATCAGCCAGAATTTTAGAATTATCGTATTAATATAACTTTTTGAACCACACCAAAGTACACAGCTTGGAGAAATATAACTGATTTATTTTTTAGTTTTAGACATACTTTAACGCTTACTGTGTTTTCAGACTATGAGAAAGAAAAGTGAGAGAGAATGCCCAACACTGATGCCCATTTAGAACTTCCTCAATAGTTTGAAAAAAAAAAAAATCTTCTGAGCTATAAAAACAGGCTTTAAGGTAATAAAAAGACTAGCTATGGAAATGCAGGATGCCATAGAATTTTCTCTGCATAGTAAACTACATATTCTTGAAGCAAGTGTTTTGGTATAAGATTTGTGACATTGCAGAAAAAAATAAAGCAAATTACTAATCTGACTGTTCTCAGCTAAACTTAATTAAAAGTTAAACACTTCTTTTATCAATGTCTTATTTCTTTTACCCATCTTTTAAAGAAATGTTATTCTTGGGCTTAGAGAAAAATAATAAAATTTCATGTAATGTTAAAGACTTTACAATCATCAAAGATTATGGTTTGTTTGCCTAAAGGGAAAACTGAATGAATTGTAGGTAATACAAAACAATATTTCTAATTTCTTTTCTCCCTTCTCCATGACATTTCTTTAACTGTCATCAGATGTAGTTTTTCCCTATGGAACTGAAATTCAGAACACGAGATCTTTTAACCCTGAGTTTTCTCTGGAAAGGTCCTCTTTTACAGCAACAGTCTTTACATTTGATGCTTTCTTCAAGACTTTTAGTTTTATTAGCAGCTTGGGAAAGAGAAATAAATAAATAAATAACCTTTTTTCTGGTGCTTGCAAAATTTCACCTTCAACTATGCCAAGATTATCAATATCCATCTGTCTGAGTAGACTTTTTTTTTTTTAATGGCCTTCAGTTACACTCTTGTTTGCTCAAACTAAAATATACATTTCACTTGAAATTAATAAAAGAAAATAATGAATAAAGTAAGAAAGGAAATCAAATAGGCATGTCATGAAATGCAAACATACCACCAGTTCAAATACTGCTATTCTAATATTTCATGACAATGTACCCTTACTTTTCTACTATGAGAAAATGAAGCTGATGACAATATGACTTTTTTGAATTTTAAACATAAATCTTATTTTTCTTTCCTATAATTTAAAGGAAAGAATACAGAGCGTTACCTTGTCACTGAACTACACAAGCCCTCTTGCCAGGAACAGACGAGTGTTGAAGGATTCAACATCAGCATGTAAAAATGCAAGCCATTGTAAATAGTAGGCTGCTTTTACATCTCTCATGCTTTCTAAATCTTGTCACTTTCTTTTTCTCATTACACAATAAACCCCTCTAAATTCACTGATCCAGTTCTGAGGCACTTCAGGCCCCATGCATGCTTCTTTACAAGATCCTAGAGGAAAGAGATTATGGGGGAAACCTGTGCAAAAAGTAAATAGAACTAAAATAATAGATTTCCCAGAAGCTGGCACCAGAAAAACATGCTCAGAAAACAGGTAGGATGTACAAAATTGCTTTCTCTTATGCTGAGACACCAAGGCTTTCTATAGATACCTATACTGGCTCGAAAAAGAGTTGATATCATGGTTCTGTAGGCCAAAACTTGTGAGACAAGAATGGGGCCACACAGGAGGTTAGCATTTGTGGCCAGTGAACGCATGTTTTTTCTGAGAAATGTAAGAAAGCAGAAGAGGAACACACATGAGCTGTATCCAAGGAGAAAGGAAGGTCAAGTGGATCAAAAAATCATTTAACTATTGTTTTTCTGTCTTTTCCTTTGTCAAGCAGTACAACACAAGCTCCTGTTTATCTCTGAAGGTCCACTCAGGCTTTGGGTATTTGACTTGCTCTCTCAAAAAAACCCAAACAAACAAAAAACATTATATAACAAGGTTGAGAGATTTAGGAAGTCAGGAATTGAATTCTTGTTTTCTGAAGCTGTCAGTTTCCCTGAAGAATATTAAGGAAAAATCAGTATTGCCTCAACAAACCAATTAAGACTCTGCAGTGGGTTGACTAAGTCTTTAACATATGCAGCCTTTTTAATAAACTGTGCATTCATCAAATGCTGGCAGAAAAATGTCAGCCATAGTAACACCTGCTAGAGCTCTCACTTCTAGGAACAGCTAAAAATGGAGGAGTCTGAGAAACAGCAATAGTGATGAAAAGGCTTTGAGTGAAAACTTCTAAAGTACTGCAACATTTTAATGCAACTGTAAGTAGAAAATAACATTTTTTCTCACTCACCAAAGTAACACCTCTTTGTCAATGGAAGAGTTGATAAATCAGTTAAAATAAAATGTAAATTCAGTTTTCCATCTGGCCACTGTAACAACCAATAATGCAAGCCAAATAATGTGTTGCCATTAAGGAAGTCATTTTACTAAATAAAACTGTACACTCTACTTTTTTATTTTCTTCATAGCTTAGCTTAAAATTCAAGATAATGACTAACCTTATAGAACAAAGCTGAAGACAGGTACATTTTTAAACAAACTCATTCCACTTTTGTTTTGGACTCTCTGTGAAAGTCATATGGTACTATTCTTCTCAGTATAGCCAATGATGAAGAGATTAAATCAAGTAAATTTAAATGTGTCTTTTTAGATAAAGCCATGATTCCTTCATTTAGCTAACACCATTGTTATCCAATTTTAAAATAATTCCTGGGCTAAATGAGACTCAGAGAAGTCATGGAGAAAATCCTCCTGAGGACTGTTACACGTCAATTGAAGCATGTGATTAGGAGAAGCCAACATGGACTTACCAGGGCCAAATCACATTTGACAAACCTGATCACCTTCTACGACAAAGTAATCTGCTCGGCTGATGCAGAGCGAGTGGTGGACGTGTCTACATGGACTTCTCCAAGGCTTTTGATACGGTCTCTCACAGCCTCCTCCTGAAGAAACTGACTTGCTAAGGCCTTGACAAGTGGTCTGTGTGATGGGTGGGGAACTGGCTGGCAGACTGTACCCAGAGGATAAATAGTTCCTTCTCAAACTCACAACCGATCACAAGTGGGGTCCTCCAGGGAATGATATTGGGCCCAGTGCTGTTTAACATCTTCATAAGTCACCTGGATGTTGGAATCAGGAGCACTCTGATAAAGTTTGCTGATGACACCAAGACGAGTGGAGAGGTTGACACTCCAGAGAGCCACCCTCCAGAGTGACCTGGACAGACTAGAGGAGTGGGTTAGCAGGACCCTTATGAAGTTCAACGGGTAGAAGTGTAAGGCCTTGCACCTGTGAACACGTAACCCAGGAGTGCAGTTCAGATTGGGATCCACCTGGCTGCCAATCCCAAGCAGCCCTATGGAAAGAGATCTGGGGGCCTTGGTGGATAACAGGCTCAACATGAGTGCAGAGTATGCTGCAGCAGCAAAGAAAGCCAACCGGATGCCGGGCTGCATCAACAAGGGCATCACCAGCTGAGATAAAGAAGTCATCATCCCACTCTACTCAGAGCTTGTCAGACCACACTTGGAGTATTGTGTTCAGTTTTGGTCCCCACTCTACAAAAAGGATGTGGACAGGCTCAAGAGGGTCCAGAGAAGGGCCACAAGGATGATCAGAGGACTGGAGAACCTGCCATATGAGGAGAGACTGAGAAAACTGGGTTTCTTCAGCCTTAAGAAAAGAAGGCTTAGGGGAGACTTCATAACCATGTTCCAGTATTTAAAGGGTCTCTACAAAGAAGATGGTGATTCCCTGCTTACAAGGGGTCACATGGAAAATACAAGAGGTAATGGGCACAAGTTGATCCTGGGGAGATTCTGATTGGACACGAGGTAAATTTTTCACCATGAGGAAAATCAAACATCGGAATAGTCTCCCAGGGGAAGTGGTAGATTCCCCCACACAGGACAGTTTCAAGTCTCAGCTTGACAAGGTGCTGAGCCATCTCATATAACTGATAGTATTACCTAGAAAGGTTGGACCGGATAATCCTTGAGGTCTCTTCCAACCTGGCATTCCATGATTCTATGATTCTAAATGGATTTATGCAAACTTAAAATCATCTCGCACTACCTTTTTTTCTGGGTTTTCTTTGCCAAGTATCTAGTGGTTTTTATATTTGATAAATTCCACATCTACCTGTATATTTGTCACTCTTACATCAGCAGCCAGTGAAATTTTCTTTGTCCACACTTTGATGGACTAGGCCATCTACTTCGTCATCTAACCCTTACAGCAAAGTGACAGATGATTCTGCAGCTTAGCACCTGGAGAAATTTTCATTACTTCTACAAAATTAGATAACATTTCCATTAACAATGCTTAAATCAGTGTTTCAAAACTTACAGTTCTAAAACTTCCCTTAGGGTTCCTATTTGTGTATTTTTCAAGACACACATTTTAGATGAATAAATGTAATGTGAACAAGAGCTCACCTTTTACAGAAAGCAGTTCTTATGTCTAAACAAGACATCTGTTAATGATGCAACGACAAAAATTTCCACATTGTACATTATAACTAAGATATTTGTTTCATACTCAGATGAAGTGATTTCTGAGCATAAAACTGCCCCATGAAAAACAAACCTACACATGTAAAATGTCTCATTGCTAAAAAGTGCAGAAATTCTTTTTGCAGTTTCACTTAATATAAATTACTCCTTAAAAGACATAGCTAAAAAATAAATTTAATTCAAAATACAATGTGGCATATCTTACTGAGGAGTGAAGCCAAGAAAAGCAAACTGAAATGAGATATCTGAATCTCCCTTACAGGACTTCAAGATTTCTTTGAAGCGTGGGGATTGTTGTAGGGAAAGAGAGAGGGACTGGAGGATCTGATTCAGGAATGTAACACTCCCAAAATAGACAGGAGTTGAAACACAACTTAGCCTTGTATATGCTTTCCTACTACTTTTCCCAATATTGTTCTGTACCACTCCTCAATAAGGATCATCTGTACACCAACACCACTAGTGAACAGGACAGTAACACACAGTATTTCATTGGATTATATGCTGTCCTGGTTTGAGCCAGGATGAAGCCAGTTTTCTTTTTACTGTTTTTTTTTTTCCTTTAGTGAACTCTTTTAAGCAGCAAGTTTTCCAGCTAGTGGACTGATTATTATAAATAAATTACAGAATGACTGTTACTGTGAGTCTCACTCTTACGGAAGAAGGTGTGAAGGTGAAGAAAAGAGACAGGATGGACACAACTAAGTATCAGACACCTAGTTATTCCCTCTTCCAAAAAATAGATTAATTGTAATATGCTACATTATTTTCTGTCTTCAAATGTCTGACTTATTTTAATTTCATATGGATGTAATGAGTTCTCATATACTTAATAAGTTTTTACATTACTTGACTGCAGGCAATTTATAAATCCATTACCCTCAGAGTAACAAAGTCCACCTTGCTTTATTTTTTTTTTAATTAGAGAACAGAACATATTGTTGCAGAACAAATAAGATGGTAGACATCTTCAGTGCTTTAACAAATTTTGTTCCAGGCTATCATGCCTAATACTGTAATCCTATTTCTATAACTTGTTTATGAAGTTAGCTGGAGGCAACGTGACGGTTGCTAAACTTTCAGTGTGGGTATAGGAAGAAAGGTTAACTGACACAGTTATGCCAGTCTGCTTCAGTCAAAGTGCAGTTGTGGAAACCATGCAATTATTGCTACAAATACCAAGTAATTAGGTTGATTCTGCTCAGTTCCCAGGTAACACGAATCGGAATCACAAATGCAAAAATCACAGCTTGAATTGACTGCCAGTACTGATAGCAGAAGCAGCAGACAGATGAAAACTGCCTACATAGGATAAGAAAGCAAGACTAAAATCTCCCACTATTCACAGAAGCAGCTTCTTGACAAAAAATATCACACTCCTTTTCCTTGATCAAGTCCTGATTGACACAGGGATGAGGACAGAAACCCAACATGATTTTTGTACCAGTGCAAACTTAATATAGGTAAACCGTGAATTTCAGAAATATATTCCAAATATGGAACTTCCCTAGTAAGCCATGACATTGACATTTTCCTAAAAGTGAGCATAATACAAAACACCAAAAGGCCCTTTATTTCCAGACTTCCTGTACTGGAATACCAACTAACACACAGTAACTTTTGAGACCAAAAATATGAAGTGCTAGTGTGTAACACTGAAACATGCAGGCTCAGAATAAAATTTGCATAACATTTCATTGCAGAGTGGGTCCCTCCCAGGTGGGCCCTCCCCTTCAGTCTTCCTCCTTGTTCATCATATCTTAGCATTATGAGATTATTTGTACATTTCCTCTGCGCTTCTCTCCTACTCCAGAGACTGTCCATTTTCTCCCAGGAAAAATCCATCTTTTCACCTCTGAGGGCCGCAACTGTCCCCCTGCTCTTTGTTGAAGTCTTTCAGTTTATTTGTATTATAGTGTCCAGCCTGCCCTCTTTCTCATTCTCTTTAAAGGGCAAAATAAAGCTGCCAGAATGCCATTTTCTGCTTGAACATGTTCAGTTCTTTTTGAGAAGGGACTGATTTACTTTGGGAGAAATCTACTTGGCCCAAACTGCAACATACAGAATGAGGCAAAGAGGCAAACTTTTCAGAGCTCTGTCCTCTAGCACGACATACAGTACCCACACCTCATGCTGCATATTGGTGTTGTGATAGCAGTTTTATTTACCATTTAATCCTTGCAATTGAAATAAATGCCCTTTTCTTGTATCATTTTCTTCTCTAGCTAAGAACAAGCTTCTTCTGTCACATTGAAACATAAGAAGTATTTTGCTTTCAAACCTGAGCAGAGGCTCAATTCATTTCACTAATTAGAGCAGTGTACATTGTCCTTTGAGCAGGTTGCAACAGGAGTACATTGTAAATTGTAGATACATAAGCAACTGAGAGTGTTTCAAGGTTGGCAAGTACTCTCACAGAGAAATGACTCGCTAACCACCATGTGACTTTACCACTGGCAAAAGCTCCAAGCATGCTATATTATGAGTCTGACACCACTTTAATAATCGCAGAATCACAGAATGTTAGGGTTTGGAAACTTACTCGAAAGATCATCTAGTCCAACCCCCCTACTAGAGCAGGATCCCCTAAAGCAGGTTATACGGGAATACATCCAGGCAGGTTTTGAATGTCTCCAGAGAAGGAGACTCCACAACCTCTCTGGGCAGCCTGTTCCAGTGCTCTGTCACTCTCACAGTAAAGAAGTTTTTTCTGATGTTTACGTGGAACCTCCTGTGTTCCAGTTTGCACCCATTGCCCCTTGTCCTATCACTGAACATCACTGAGAAGAGCCTGGCTCTGTCCTCCTGATAGTCGCCCTTAACATACTTGTAAACATTGATGAGGTCGCCCCTCGGTCTCCTCCAAGCTAAAGAGGCCCAGCTCCCTCAGCCTGTCCTCATAAGGGAGATGTTCCACTCCCTTCATCATCTTTGTGGCTCTGTGCTGGACTCTTTCAAGCAGTTCCCTGTCCTTCTTGAACTGAGAGACCCAGAACTGGACACAATATTCCAGATGTGGCCTCACCAAGGCAGAAGAGAGGGGGAGGAGAACCTCTCTTGACCTACTAACCACACCCTTTCTAATACACCTCAGGATGCCATTTGCCTTCTTGGCCACAAAGGTCATCCATCTGTCCACCAGGATCCCCAGATCCCTTTCACCTGTGCTGCTCTCCATGTATTACACAACCATGTCTTTGGTCTGGTAGGATCAGTTGTGGGGAGGGGAGCTAGTTTATTAAAAACAAGTTGGTTTAAAGAATGAGTTTTTAAAAATGCATGCTAAGGCTATCTATACCTTGTTAAAGGTCATATCATTTGCCTTTTCATTATGGTATGCCTGAGTACTATTCTCATGCTTGATAACTTATCAATAACTTTTCAGCTTCCCAACTGAAGGCTTAAAATCCTTGCTGCTGAAGTTTCTACGGTTTCCTTTCTCCTCCAAAACAAGATGTAGTATTAGAATCCTACACCAGTTGTCTTCTAGAATTGCTTAGGCATTCCCATATTAAGAACCCAGTCTTTTGGGCTGCCTTTGTGAAAGAGCTTACCTATGAGTAAGTCTACTGTAAAAAGAAGTGTTTTTAAACTTCATGTGAAGCTGACTCAGATTCCATCATTGTTGTGACAGAACTGTATTAAAGTCAGTGCTGTGTCACTTCTACCTGCAGTGCTTTCACTCTGAAGTTGACAAGTTCTGTATCTACAAGCTGCATTTATACACTGTATATGTCAGATACAGTGCACTTCAGCTTCTTCTACAAGCAAAGCTGTAGGAAAGAGCAATGGTGATGCTTATTTAAAAAGAAACAAAGAGCAAGCAAGAGAAAGAAAAAGAACAGAAAAGTATAAGATTCAAACATACTTTGTACCATTGTAAATTATTGAGACAAATCTGCATTGCACTTATCTATCACTAGCCTATTGTTGTATTACATGATTAAATGTACAAGCTGGATATGGTAAAATAGGAAGATGGGATTCTTTTGAAAGTTGAATCCGATACACTCTCTCAAACCCTCAAACTCTGAAGATTTTGTCAATGCAAGGCAGGTCTCTTCTTAGTCCGATAATGCCATTCCATAAAAATACTACAAAATATTATCTGACACTTCATTAGTTTGCTTCACTAGCTTTCCTGGAAGTTACTTAGCAACAGAACTCCCTAAACACACACATGCATGTCATTAAATAAAAAGAAATGGCTTTCAGCACTAAGAAGGTCATCAAAATAATAATTAAAGTAAAATACATTACTATGTTGAGCTAATTTGTAATTAAAAAACAGATTTATGGAAGATGTAGCTATTAATCTCAGACATTTATTTTATAACTCTCTTCCCATTTTCAATGGTCTCAAACAAGATTTGCAAACAAAGAAACATTAAAGAGTAAACTAAGTATGAGTAAAATAGCAACATGGAGATATATGGAAATGAGCATTGTTTAATTCAAAGAGATAACAAAAAAACCATATGCTGTCTTCAAACAGGCACTGCAAGTTAATAAGGAACATTTATGATTCCACACTTGAGAGAGGTCAGTCTCAAAAGGAGCTTTCATAGGTTTTGTTTTACTAAGCACTAAAACATCTGGATGAATAAGAAAACAGCTCTACTTAGAAACAAGACCTAGATAAATAAATATAAAATGGATTATGGATTTGGGAAGTTGTCTTGGTTTTACTACCTCCACTTATCCAATTGTGCCTCTGAATCCATTAGCCAATTTGTGCAATTTCAAGTCTCCAATTGAGGAAGAAAGAAAATAGTTTTGCTTTCTTCACCATGTTTTACACTCCACCCACTGAAAGAAGTCCCTTTTCTTAAAAGTGGTAACCATACATGATGTATAAAAAAAAATAAATAAATTTTGAAGATGCACTCAGGAAACACAAGTACTATTTTGTTTCTTTTCCATTTTACCTGATAGGATGCACAAGCTAAGCCAGATCCCACCAGAAGAGAGTCAGTGACACGTTCCTGTTCACTCTGGTGACAGCTGTAGTCCAGTAAATATGATTTTCTGCCGTCCCTAGTAGAAGGCCACAGGCTTTGCATTTACTGGCTAGTGCAAGTTCTCAGATTTCATCCTGGCTGGTACAGCCTGAGCTGGATTTAGCTTGTTGCAACAGTTGTCTGGTGATGTCTCCCCAAGTGTGTTTCCTTAACCTCTCTGAGTACCCTATATAGCAACAGTCCCACAGGCCTAGGCAGTCAGTGCATGACAAACAACAGCTCTTTCAGTCAAGAATATTCAGAAATCAATGGAAAGGAAGCTGTTGTGAGGAAGCTTGTAGAAACAAATCTGAGATAGACAGAGAAGGAACTCCAGTCATAAACATTATCCTACTTCATTCAAAATTCTCAGGTTGCAGATGACTTTTATCATTACTACCCCTGTGGCAGTTGAGAAAGGCTCAGCTCTTGACCTGACGATTCAGAAGAATGTTGGAAATGTGAACATCACAGCAAAGTGTGGGATATAAATTGTGTGTGTAGCAAATTTAAGGGTATTATTAATTACATTTTTCTGTATTTTTTTTTATTATTGACAGTGAAAACATTATTGTAACAAAAAAAAAATAAAATATTTGTTCCACCAGAACAAGATTTTTATTTAGATCATTAATATTCCTTGCATTTCTACATGGCATCAGTTTGGTTTTGTGTAAAACATCATGTAAAATTGCAGCTCGGTTTTATGCAAAAGGACTTAGAAATCTTCAGATAATCTTCCAAATAAAAACCTCCAATTTTATTGCAATTATTTCATTGTACATTGCTCAAATCTCTATATTTTTTTCTCTGTCAGAGAACTTTCCAGCTATAGACACTGTTGTACTTGGTAAGGATTTGCTAATGCAAGAACTATACATAGCCTAGTTCAGGAAATCTGAAAAGGTTTGGATTTGACACCTGTAGTAATTGTTACCCTTCTTTCAACTTCCAAATCACACTGTGGCTCCAGTTAGCTGGTTTGCTAAGACAGCGTGACTAAACTGGTATAATTGCCTCTCTGGTGACGTATCTGCATTAAAAAAAATATTCTGGAAGAGTGATTTTCAATTTTCTAAGAAAACTCCTTGTTAAATACACTCTCTTAGTTTTACTTCATTTGTATCAACTGCTTGACAACTTGGTGTGACTTAGTAATGGAAGCTCTTGATAGCTAAAGATTGCTGTGACGTACCTCTGCAGCTTTGTTGAGATCTTCAGCAGTATAGAGAACATTAAAAATAGCCAAGCTGTTTATATCTAAAGAATTGCTCTGCAGCAGTAGGATTTGTACAGTACAAGCATTTTCTTTTTTCTGAAGCAAGAAATAATTAAATTAATGTAGAAGCCACATTAACTTAGATTTGCATTTACAGTCAGCTAATGCTGTAGTAAGATCAATAGGATCGGACTGCTTTGAATTTTTGCAACTTCCATGATATAGTCCAAGTTCTTTATTACCAGCACTACAGTCTCTAGACTGTAGAAGCAATCTGATGTCTGTATTGAATACTTGTTCATTTTCTTTATGCTTTTGAAAGCATTATATTAGATATTAATCTGTATTTTTTACTTCAGAGAAAGACACTCACTATTCAAATTATTTGAAGAAGCTCCAAACTAAAGAATTAAAATACTTTTGTGAATCTACAACAATTGGATTTGTTAGAGGAGAATCTTTGTGCTACCTGGTAACTGATGACTTATTGGAGGTCAACCCCAGTAATTTGGTAATGCCACCTACAGCTAATAACTAAAATTTGTCAATGACAAGGCCTTAAAAAGAAGAGGAATTAAAAAATTAAAATATCCAAAATAGTTTGGTGGAGTAATGAATATATCTGAATTGAGAAAGTCACCCCTGCTTTTTTTCTTCAAATAAAGCCTAGTGTGAACCACTTCAAGATGCAGCCTAAAATATAAGATTAGAAGCATATTTCTATTGTCACTATTCCATAGAATGGTCTAGAGTGGGTAGAGAAGAAAGCACTTGCATATTTAAGAATGGCATGAAAATGTTTACATTAATGTTAAGGGTGCCTGAGCCTTCACCAGATCTGCATTAACATCTTTGCACCTGGAGATCTGCTTCAAGAATGGACTTTCTGTGCCAGTCCCAAGTAATAATGCATGACACCTGGCATCTGCCATGAAACATTAGACCCTGCTAGAACTTAAGCTTCTAGGGAA
The DNA here is from genome assembly GCF_020740795.1 of Apus apus. NCBI lineage: Eukaryota > Metazoa > Chordata > Aves > Apodiformes > Apodidae > Apus > Apus apus. The sequence continues at coordinate 101,240,383 of NC_067283.1, forward strand.
TGAAGTGAAAAAAAGCATAAAATAGCTTTGCATTAGGCCAGCTTGCATGTATAGGACTTTATTAGCTCCATTAAAAAAAAGATAAATCAGCTTCCTTAACTTGGAAGCCTAACAACCATACTTATAATGCTCTGAACTAGCAAGACTAGCTGTGCAAAGCATCTGATCCATATCGACACAATTAATCAGCAGCCCAAGTAAACTACCCCAAAATTAAAGAATTACTGTAACACTAGTTTAATTGTAATATGACTACATTGTTGTGTTATTATGACTTATTATTTTCATTAATATTTTATACAAACTAATTTAATTATGATACTTGTAATTGCCCCTTTTTTCAAAAATAGTGAATTTTTAAGAGATCTTGTCCAAACTAAATTATTCAAAAAGCAGTACTTCTCTATCAACTGACCATGTTTTGAGAAACAATATTTATACTCTTTATTTTATTATTTTCTAAAAGGGATAAATATATTATTTAGAATTTTGTATTACTTCTGTTATTACTATAATCTCTCTAAGATAACCCTGTAGAGTTCTGTTTCAGTCTAGGTGAAGTCTGCACTTTATCCATAAGTATTTCAAAATATCCACAGTGTGATACATGTTACAGTTTTTACAGTTTCTCCAACTTTATTTCCATTATGAGGAGGACAAGCAGGGAAAATTATAAAACATTTACTTTAAAAAGAGCTTTGTATTCCAGTATTTGTAGAAAAATGTGAACTGCTAGTTTCTTTTCTTAAATGCAGAGAAAATGTACTAAAGTTTGTGTATTTTGTGCAGCCTCTACTGCATTGCATTTAGTACACAGTGTTCTGTGTACCAAGAATAAAAGGGTTCATTTTTAGAGCCTGTTAAAATTGCAGTTGTAGTCTATAAAGGAACTAGTAAAAATAGCATCACAGAAATAAATTTTGAATGTGTCTAGTAAATCTGAGCTGGAAATCAAAGTTTGAAGAAAGCAGAAAGAGAAGAAACTGTTGAATTGACAGGAATATTTGTCTTCAAAAATTAATTTACATTCTCAGCAAAGTATTGAATGTTGTTTAGATTTTTTATTTTTATTTTCATGGACGGTTATCAACTCCTTCAACTGACAGTCACCACCTGCCATTCAGATTGTATCTTTGCTTCTAAGGAGTCTTGAATCTTCAGACCAGTCACATGAACACACACTGCCTGGCACAAAATGTGCCTACCACTGCACTATCATCATCAGTTGCTTCTACTTCAGACTATGCTACCAATACCCCAGTCTCCATTTATAGCCATGATACATGCCAGGGGGATATAAAAGACAGCATAACTTAGTAAAATCATTAAAGAGAAAAGTAAATGCTGTTTATATAGCTAGATATTTATATGTTGTTCCTAAAGTCAGCCAAATTATTTTTATCTCATGAAACTTTTTTTTTTTTTTTTCTTAACACACACATTAACTTCCATTTGGTCCTGGCTTTGGCTTTGTTTAATCTCAGTTATGCCTTCTCTAAGTTCAACTTGAAGACTGGGAGGTTATGAGCTGTTGAAAGGCTTCCAGTTTTAAGCAGATGTCAGATTACTAAGAAACTTTTTACATATGAATAAGTAATGTTGATTCTGTATGCATGTGCCCTTTTTTAAGACTGGGAACTTGATATTTTAGTACTTGCAGCAAGTCTTGATCAAGTTTTTGTAAAATAGCTGAACATAAGAAGTTCACCAAATTACAAGTGTCCTTTGAGCAGAAATAAATAATGGAGGGTCTGTAATTACAAACAGATTTTCAGCTTTGCTAACTCAAACCTAAACAGAAGCATCTCAAAGGAGAATTTTTAATTTCTTAGAGGAAAATAAGGACTCACCTGAAAACTGAGTGTTAAGTGTTTCCTCTTGCAAATATTACCCTCAAGTGTTTCTCCTACATCCTGGTCACAATTCCTAAGAATGTATTCTCCTAAATACACTAAACTTCTTGGATTCAGCTTCATATTCAAATACATGTCCCTTTGTTCTCATGACTGGGAATGAGAAACTCTTATACTCTGGATACTGTGCATTGAAGGCCTTAGAAAGTAGGCAAATGACACCTAAAAACCAACTTCAAGAGGTGCTGAGGTGACATTTCTATATAGAACTTTGGGTTGTTTCTTCTTTATTTTTTAATCCATCCTTCTACATCAAAGTGCTTGGAACGATGAAAAACTCACATCAATGACTTTTAACTAAAGACTGTTTGCAAATATGAAAATAGCTGTTCAGCTGGTGCCACGGTTTTCTGTGGGAAACATACCTGATAAACCCTGTTTGAACACACTGAACATGAACACATGGGCTGTGGGTAGCAAATCTACAATGGCAGCAGTAATGACAAACTATTAGATTTCACATAGAAAATAACAGAAGTAAAGTTAACGGCAGGAACAGGAGGGGGATTGCTTTCAAATAGCAGGTGAGCAGGAAGCTGAGGACAACACCTGGGTTGGTCATTAGTTAGCACCCCACCAGGTCTGAATGCAGCAGCGAGATTCAGGTGCAGCTGTTGGGGTCCAGTGACAGACCCAGGCACAGCAATCAGTGAAACAGGTCCAGGGTTCAAGGAAAGTTGGAGTCACTCACCTCCCCCCCCGCCCCCACTGAATCAGGGACTCCAGTCAGTACCAAAAGAAGATGAGGGCCAGAGGCAGGCTGAAGGCAAAGATACAATGTGGGAGAAAGGGCCAGAGACAGAGCTAGGCACCAGCCTATCTGCAATATCTTTCAGACCAGCTTTGGGTACTGTAGTATGAGCTTAAGAGAGCCTCCTTAAGCCTTTGGATCAGGGTCAAGAGGGACACCAAGTTGAACTGTCCAGGCCTGCTAGTGCCCTCAGGGCCCTGCTAGTTGCTAAAGCCAAATTGCTATGACCATTTGGTTTGAGGAAGAAAAGCCTAGTCTATCAGAATGCTATCCAGCTGCATGTTACACATCACAGAATTTGACAGAAATGTAAAGTCATAATAATTTCTTTGGTTTAGGTAAACTTAAAGGTAGAGATGATGATGGAAGACTGGAAAGGCTGAGAGACCTGGGGCTGTTCAATCTGGAAAACAGAAGGCTTAGGGGGCTCTTATTGCTTAATTAACTTTCTGAAGGGAGGGTGGAAGGAGGACAGAGCCATGTTCTTTTTAATGGTGGCCAGTGACCAGCAAAATTTATCTAGCTTCTTGTATAAATAAAAGCTCACAAGCCATCCCAAATGTTTCTGGTAATACCTTTCTGGATGATAGTTTTTTTACCTACCATTAGGTTAAGATGGGTGTTGGCACATGATACATGAGGAAAAGGTAGGGATGGCTAAAATCTTCTTTGGATAACAGAAGATGCTCCTAAACACCAGGAGTTGTTGTTGACCTTTGTGCTTCCCAAATACTGTCTGCTTTTTCTAAAAATGTAACTGAAGTTTACATCCTCACCTGAAAACTTCTAGTTGCTTCTTTCAGCCTTTATTATCATAACATGAAAAGCAAGTACTATTAATTTCTAAAGAATATTGTAAGAAAAGTGTAATTTTATATATACACACACATATGGTGATGTAAGACAATAATAATATTGGGAAAGAGAGCTCATAGAAGCAATCTGTTATAGCACTTGATACTACCTGATGAAATTTTCTGTGGCAGACTAAGCCAAATAGCTGTGGATATGAACACTGTCTGAACTGAAAACTGCTTGAAACAGTGCTGACTAATTAACTGTTGACTGAGTTAGGAGGGCAGAAGATGACAAAGAACTTGGGGGGAAAAAAAAAAAGCTGGAAATCAGGGCAAAGTTCCTGCATTGGTTTTAGGCTATGAAGGTATTAAAATTCAAGATGGTGAATGCAAATATAAAGTAAGTGGGTGTGGGGGAGAAGAACTAACCTAGGTTTTAAGGAGAGGAACTAGATGATCTGAAAGTTATCATTCAACTTCCAGTGCTGTTATTACTGCATTTTCACTTGCATTTTGGACTAAACTCACATTTAATGTACACTTAGTATTAAGGTACTAAGAAAAATTTAAGAAATGTAACTGCTAAATGGACAGTCTGAAGCAAAAGGAAAGACAAGGATAGCCAAGTTTTACCTTTTTCTTGCACACAGGGCATGTTAAGGAATGTAGCAAGGTGGCTAGGGGCAGAGTGTATGGTTAACCCCTGTCCTACTTTGCTAACTGAGTATAAGACAGCCTTCACTGTCATTTGCCTGTGAAAACAAACATAGCTTCAGTGACAAATCAACTTCTTCTGTCTCCACAGAATGTGCTTCTCAGTGTCATTCATAATCTGCTGCAGTTAAATAGATCGTATGCAAAAAGTCTGTGTTGTGGGTGTGATTTGTTTTGGTTTGTTTTTCATTATCCTTTAGTTCTGATCACAGGAATACAAATTTCAGATTATTCTTTGTCTTTGGTGCTTTCTCTCCATGCCACTCCCTTTTGGGATAGTACTTTAAAATCACCTCATATCACCTTGTATTTCTGTATGATTGTTACTAGCTCATTGTATTTCTCAACCAAACCCCTTCTTATGTTCATCATGCATTAAACATCATAAAAAATCAGGTGTCAAATTCAAGAAGCTATTACAGCAGCACTTACACCTGAACTTCTTATGTGTGATACATACCAAGTGCGGGAAGAACAGACTTGCTGCATAGTAATTCCTAGATGGTTCTTTTTAAAAAGTCTTGTTCATGTGGCCCAGATTCACTCATGATAAAATAGATGTCTAAGAATGCATTAGTAGTGGTGGGATATTGCATTTAAAGTACCATTGTCCTCAATCACTTTAAAAAAATGTTTAGGCATTTTACCCAACAGGCGTGATTAACGATGGCATCAGAAGAGGTTTCTGGGTTTTTTGCTCACTGTTTGCTGACTTCTTCTTGGACTTCCACCTAAAATGTATTTCAAACAAGAGATGGACCCAGTTGCACACCTTAGGGAAAAGCTTTATGGTGGGTGTCCCAGTCTTTCTGTGATTGTTGGCTTGCTTTTTCTTGATAGAAGCGTAGAATTCGTTTGAACTGGTATGGTGAAAAGGAGCTTTATGGTTAACTCAGTTGTGAAGTGGGTATTTGGCCTTTTACTGGCAAATAAATGAAAATGCTCCTTGAATGAGGGTAGAACCCCAGTCAAACAGCAATCTTTATTGTAAAGATTTTCATAGTTTTAGACTTTACCATTTCTCATCCTTTGACAGGATAGGTAGACTAGAAATTAATAAAGGCTCTTGAGATCTCTCAGAATTTTAATTTTAAATGAGATGTTTTTTCTTCCTACCCTTTTTTGCTGTTTAGTAAGAGGAGAGATTCATTACTGTGGGGCTAATAAAGATTTTTCTCATACACAGCTACTTCTGTGTAAGATCAGAGATTATGGCCTTCAAATCCAAACATTTGGCCACATCTCCTGAAATTCAACCTACTTCCTTCATTTGTGGCAATCCTTTCATGTTGACACACAAGGCATATTATCTATTTTCCTCTGCATGAATGACAACATTGTGCAGGTCCTAGAATAATGGAACGGTTTGGGTTGGAAAGGACCCTAAAGATCACTAGTTTCAAACCTCAGGCATGGGCAGAGGAATACCTTTCATGGTTAATATATGGGTTTGTAATTTAATGGCATGAAAGAAATGGCATGCTGGAAAGAGTAACAGAGGGCTACGGGGGTGATTGAAGGACTGGAACATCTGTCATATGAAGAAAGGCTAAGAGACCTGGGGCTGTTTAGTCTTGAGAAAAGACGACTAGGAGGGCACCTTATAAATGTCTATAAATATCTGAAGGGTGGATGTCAAGAATGGGCAGCCTCTTTTCAGTGGTGCCCTGTGATAGGACAAGGGGAAACAGCACCAAACTAAAACACAGGAAGTTATACCTCAACATGAGGAAAAACGTCTTTACTGTGAGGGTGATGGAGCACTGGAACATGCTTCCCAGGGAGGTTGTGGAGTCTCCTTCTCTGGAGACTTCCAAGATCTGTCTAGATACATTCCTTAGTGATATGCTGTCACCGTTTGACTCAGGTCCGACAACAATGCTCTCGATCCCCTCCCCCCCCCCCCCCCCCCCCAGTTAGGGAAGGAGAGAGAGAAAAGGAGAGAGACTTGGCTGGATTGAAAACTAAACTACACAGCTTTAATTAAAACACTAATGAATCACACAAGAAAATATATACAATTATATACAGATATATTCAGATATGGGCAAAAGCCTCTCGCCTCCCCCCACCCCCAGCAACTCCCACAGCACTCCCCTGACCTGGAAAGAGTCCCGAGGAATCCCGGAGCCGCTGCTGGAGAAAGCGGAGAGTTATGAGGGTCAGGAGAGCTCGAGCCTAAGGGTCGGCGGTGATGGATGAGCAGAGTCCTCCCCGGACGCTGGCCATGGATGGAAGAGAGCAGGCGAGAAGAAGCAGGAAGTTGTCTTCTAAGATCTCTGTCCTTCCTCTGAGCTTACGTAGATATATGGAATGGAATATCTTTGGCCAATTTTGCTGTCTGTCTAACTCAGCCTCCCATGGGGGGGTCAGAGATCTCCCCATAGTGTCTGAGCCGGCAGAGTGAAGATGTAACCTTGAAACCTCAGTAGTTAGAAAAACATTCCACTGTCTTATCAGCCTAGCAGAACACACAGTTGCTAGTTACAAGAAAGCTTACTGAAGGAAAAAAAATCAGTGAAAAGAAAAATTGGCTTAATCCTGGCTCAAACCAGGACATATGCCCTACATGTTCCTGCTGCAGCAGGGGGGTTGGACTTAATGATCTTCAGAGGTCCCTTCCAACCCCTATGATTCTATGGTTTTATGATTCTATGATTCTGTGAAATAATAGGTTGTTTAGACTATGGAGATGGTGAGCAAGGAGTGGGTTGAGAGTGATGTTTCATAAAAGACCCTTCCACCATGTAACAAGCAAAAACCTTGTGGTGGTGAGCAGGGTAGCAGACAGGAAAAGAGAGATACTGTGTTAAATACTTTGATTATTATAAATTATAGAAAGTGGAATTTGTAATTTCAAGCGAGGACAGAGTTACAAATTATCTGACCAACATAAAGATGATGCACTGGACATAACCACTATAGCATTATGCATATGGTATAAAAAGATTCTGGAGACAAACTATTAAAGCAAATGGTTAAGCCTAAGACCTCCTTAGTAACATACTCTGCAATATTTGCAGATCCAAGCCAGAAGTCAATACATGGTTGAAAAAAAATATATAGGAAAGGGAAGACTTGCTTAGAGTTTAATAACCTGGACAAAGAAAAAAGGGTTTTTTATTTTGGAGAGTATCTTGACATGACAAGTGTCTTAGGGCTCTGACAGAAGGCAGATAGTCATTGGTGCACTAAAAGAAGGTAGAAGGTATAACAAATGCCAGGGTAAACTCAAGCCAATGTACAAACAGTATCATTATCAAAACCTGAAGTCAAATGAAGTTAAGATCCATCTCAACCACGAACAGTGAATCAATATAAAATGAAATGTCTTGAATAAATCTGGAAGACTGGGGAGATGGTTTAAAGACCCTATCTTCAAAAGTGAGATAATATTTATGCAACCTATAACAGGCTTTCGCAGGACCAGAAAAAGATTCAGGGGCATTGAACAGCAGAATGAAAGAGCTATTACAAATATATGTATTTCCTTAAAATAGAGAAAAGAGAAAGCCAAAATGGTAGAGGAAAACAGGAATAATTTTAAACAGCTGCAATTTCAGAAAAAAAAAAAAGTTTAGAGTACAAGTTCTTAAGGGATTAAAAATACTAAGAAAAACTTTTTCAAGCACATCAGATGCAGAAAATCTGCCAAGAAACCAAGACTGATAGATGGTCAAAGTGTTAAAGGTGATTCTAGGGAAAATAAGGCCATATTAGGAAAACTAATTTTATTTTTTTTTTTTCAGTGTTCTCTATGGAAGTAGTCAAGGAGATTCCTATAGCAGGCCTTTTCCACACAGAGTGCAAGTTGGAAAAGTTGTCAAATTGAGGAGCCTTTGAAAACTTTTCAGAAGAAAATTAAATAAAGTTTTTACTAACAGATTGCCTAGATTAGCTGATACTAATCTAGTGTTTCTAAGGGAATAGATATAAGAAAGCTAAAATGCTAATTGTGTTGTATAACCAATGGCATTACTAAGGGAATGAGGGGAACTGGAGAAACTACAGACCAACAAGGCTAGCTTCTGTATTGGGAAATATGCTACTAGCTGTAATAAAGGGAACTGGATATTTGAACAGACAGCTGATACTACAGAAGCAATAAGGTGGCTTTGAAGGCAGTATGGACTAGCAGATCAATGCAAGTTCTTTGAATGAGTTTATAAAAACACATGAAAAGGTTATGGAGTTTAGATTGTACACTTTAATATTACATTTAGATATTGACATTTTATAATTAAATCCTTCATAGAGGGTCTTGGAGATCTGAGCTGATACGCGAAGAAAGGAAAGATTTTATTGTTCACTAAAAATGGACTAACAAGTAGGAAACAAAGAGTAGGAAAGATGGTAAGTTGGCATGATTCAGAGAAGTTATTGTTGGCATCCTTCAGGGATCTCTATGCATACAATGTAAGTGACTGTGTACTGATTTATTTTTTTTTACATTCAGTTTAGTTTAAATTAAACTGACTACAATGAGTTTCAGGAGTACCATGTGATATTGAGTTATTGGCAATAACAAGCTGGAATTCAGTGTTGGTAAACACAAAGTTACACATGTAAAGAAAAACAGCACAAAATAAAACACCTGTAAATAATTAGCTTAATTAAATATTATTGCTAAGATTTTTAGGTGTCATTTTCAATAGTTCTGTCTAAATGGCAGCTCTGTGTCCAGCAGTGGTCTGAGGCAAATGGAATGTAGATGTTTTTGGTGGATAAATGGAGATGTAAATAAAAGCAACCAAAAAACTTTGAATGCAAAGTAAATTTTTTATTTGCTTCTTCCTTCTGTCACTGCCACATCCTCTGCTCCAACCCAAAGAAGATGGTAGAAATGGTAACAACAGAAAGGAGAACAATGAGGCAAAGCTATGGACAGATAGCTCTTTTTAAATTAGTATTTGGGATTCTTTGCTTTAGAAAAGAGTGAGTGAAGATGGGAATTATATAACAGAGGTCATAGTAAGTCATGCACAATATGGAGAAACTGGAAGATAATTGTTTCTTACTTAATGTACTGCACAAACTAGAAGCATTAAATTAAATTCTTAGACAGAAATTTCAAAACAAAACCAAGATCAAGAAAATATCTCCAGTGGATATTGAGATTGTAAAATTATTGTCACAAGATGTTACAACTACCTGAAATACAAGTAGATTCAAAAGGCAAATAGAGTGATTTATAGAAGGGTTTAACAAGGATTGTTGATACTACAGACATGGACGAAAGTCTAGCATGGAAATGCCTGAAGCTGGAAATTTCTCATTGCTGGAATAATGTACCTACCTGTCCTTTATTCTTATGCTATTCCTACAGCATCCACAATGACGAGTGTCAGAGATCAGATACAGTGCTAAATGGATACATAACATGATTGTAATTTCTTTTTGTCTTGATGTAAATTGGTTTAGTCATAACACAACTATTGAACGATCATAATAAAATTCTATTAGGCTCATTTTCTAAGTAGACTTACAGAACAGTGTCAGCCTGCATTGTATAACAGGTCAATACTCATCCCTTTTAAACTTCACACATTTCTAATTGCAGTCCTGCTTTCTTTCCATTGAACATAGTTTAAATTCTTTTAAATAGTTAGAGTGGAATCAGCTTTCTATATAAGCTATTTAAATTCTGAGGACCTTGAAAAAACTCACACTTAGTTCATATTTTTAGGCTGCCAGTGACGTCAGTTTTCCCAGATTTTCCTGAATTTGTCTTGTAACCAATGTGTACCATATATTTTTCTTATTCTTTGACTCTGGTTGGCAATATTTGTTCCAGTAGTTATGACAGAGATCAGGACAGTGACAAACAGGACAATGGAAACCTGTACATAAATGGACTACAGTTTGAAAGGGTCCTTCAAGTATGAAATAGTATTTGATAGAGAATAAGAAATATTTATTGCAGGGGACATCTCCATTCATACTGAAGTAGGAACTGTCACGTCATGAAATAAAGACTATAAATATTGATTTTTTGGCATATTTTCAGTATGGAAAATAAGTACCAGGACAGTTTCCCATATGATTTCTCCATATGTGTTGCCAGTAGGCAAGGTGATAGTATTTGACTGCTGGTTTGCATCTGCACCATAAAGTTGTCACATTGTCAGCTAATGAATGACAGCCGTTCAAGTCTTAGACTATGCTTTTTTGTATTATGATACAATTGTACTTGAGTATAGGGAGTTTGTATGTTGATGGCAAGTATGCAAACGTATTCAGTATATGTATATGTTTGTTTCTCTGCTATGGACAAAGTGATTTAAGTTTTATATTTAAATCAACATTGTATAGAGGACAAGCCTTGAGGCAGCAGCAAAGGACTTGAGTCAGTAACCTGAATGTTGGCCACCATTTGACACAAACTTGGTAGGGATGGCTCCTGTGTTAATTAATACATCCAAGTTAGGGAGCACTGAAGCCTGAATATAAACATCATTAAGTATACAGAGGTGTAAAAAGGAAAAAAAAAAAAAGTCCTCTCTCCCCTTCTCATATAAATGGCTACTTAAGGTTGCTCAAGGACTCAGAAAAACATTAAGCAGCCTTTAGTCTGGTTGGTTACAGAAAAAGAAGTGCACAGGAGTCATCAATAATTCATGACAAAGCTATGCAGTTTATGTAGCGCTAGACATTAAATAAATCTCAGAGTAATCCAATCAGATCTATATAGGTAAGCATCCTAAACAATCCTTTCTTGGAATGTTGCTACAGTCTTTGAGCTAGAGTGTTCATCCATACAAATGTGATACTCATCATGAAGAAAAAAAAAAAAAAAAGCAGAAGAGGTATAGAGGTTGAACAAAAAAAAAAACAAAACTAAAAGAACCTTGTTCTTCCAAAGGAGGCAGGAGTCCACATTCAAAAGAGGCAGAGCAAAACCTCATTTCTGTAGAAGCCAAAGTTGAAGATCCAGTGCAGCCAGTAGGACCACTTGGAGTGTTTCAGAACATTCTTTTTTACTAGACTTAGAGCTAAGATGCATAGAGTCCTGGCAACATCCCAAGATGTGCACATGTAATATGCATTATCTTAAGCAAGAATAGTGTGGATATCTGATACATCAGTACAGGTCTGTATGCTTGGGATTAAAAAGAAAAGCTTAGGTTACAATCCTGAGCCTGAAAGTTTTTATTTGCTTTCCTATTCATGTACTGATCAAATCTATGCCAGCCAACACAGGAAATTTCATGAGCTTCTTTGCAAACAAAATGTATTTTGCTTTATTCCATGTAACCCCCAGCTGCAACATAAAATTTGTGATATGCAGTCTGGAAAGAGCACTTAGTAAAGGCAACCATGGGCTCCTCAATGTAGACACTTCTCTCTTTCCCACACAAAAGAATTCTCAGATAATGATTAGAGGAGAGATAATTATATAATTGCTATGTGATATAGTAAGTGTTTATTCCATCTAAATCTTTTTAAAATAAATTTAATAATTTACAACCAGTAAATAGGCATTTCTCTGAAGTTTGTGTAAGTAGTCAGGAGGCAATTTGAAAAAGCTCTTTGATGACACACATTGTTATGTACAATACTTGTCATTTTTCTTTTCACGTGATAAATTATGCAGACAGTTTCTCACTGCAGTCATGTGATTGCTTAATGTGTCAGTGAAACAGAAGTTGTATTTTTTGACTGGATCCCTAAAAATAAGATCAGCCAAAGATGTTCAATACATTCAATATGTGTTACTCATCCTTAGATTTGAAAAGAGGAAAAAACACAAAGAGAAGGAAAGTATACTAATAGATACAGTCATGAAGCAAATATACAAAAGAATTCTGGAACTATGATGTTTGTTTTTCAGAGAAGTTATGAGTCTGAGGAAATTGTCCTTTGTATATGACAGACAACATAGAGCTTATGATGCAGTTTTAAGATGTTCAAAGCTAACAATCATATGTGTTCCCTTTCTAGACAAAGAAGGAAATGAAAAATTACTTTCTCTCTAAAAGATCCACTATCAGTTTTTAAGCAGTCACAAACTGGTAGATGATTGATTAAAGGTAGCTGTTCAACTGTGTTGACTCCAACTGCTTCAATGGAAAAATGAGACATAATCCACTTATTTGCATATGTGATAAGTTAGGTTAACAAGTTCTTGCACATGAAATGAGTTATGATAAGGAAAGAGATATATGTTTGCAAATCTCACAAACATGTTTATATCTGGAGAGCTAAAACATGAGAGATGATGGTTAAACTTCCCTGAAAGCCTGGCCATTTGGAGAAGTTGGGTAGAATACATAGATACGATCTATTTTTATGTGTATATGTATATTCTGTGTCTTTCTTTATATATGTATGCCCATATGTTTTGATATCCTAATCTCTTTTAAGCAGTTTTTGAGTGTTCTTTCCTAAAGTGGCAGTGAAGTTTGTTGAATGTTGTAATGCTTCCTTTATTTTTACAAAGATGTAATATCTATTTTTTTTCAACAGCCTGAATACTTCACCAGTCCCTTCTAACACTGGCACTTGGAAACTATATCAGTTCTATAAACTTTTCTCTTGTGGCACATTTGCCTCTTCATATCCATGTTATACTTCTCACCTGCACTGAGAAAATCTTGATGCAGTAGCAATACATAAATCATACATTGTAACAAAAGGACCTTTGGGTACTGTAGTCTATACAGGTTCTTGAAATGAAGCAAACTGAATGAGCATTTTTAGAATTGTGTAGCTCTTCTGTATCACAGAAAAATGGTTTGGAGAACACTCAGAACTGTTCTGCCCAAATAATCATATCTTTGTTTTACCTTACTGTGTTGATACATGACACAATTAAATGTTGCTTTTATTTTTAAGAAGTATTTAGAAATGCTAATGGCAAATTATATAGCAGTTTGAAGGTATATCATTTTATGGTACATCAGGTGCATTAACAATATTTTGAGGTTTTATGGGCTATTAATGATGCAAAGTTTGAATTAGGTTTTGATAAGGAATTTGCTTTTTCCAATCTTTTACAATGCCCAAGGTTTAAGATATAGTCAATCATTTGCAATTTACAAAGCACAGTTTTCCAAACGTCTACTTTTGGAAAAGAGAGAAAATAAGAAAAAAACATACGAGTATTGGGGAAAGATGGGTGGTAAGCAGTAAATAAAACAAAGAAACAAAAAATGCTTCCATTTTGCTTTAGTTTAATTTTAGTTCACCTTGAGTTAAATTTTTAGAAATACAATTTTAAAGCAAAAATACTTTCCTGCTGGCAGGCTGTATTTTTCCCTGCATGTTTTTTCACTGCTTTCCTCTTCAGGGCATGTAGCATTTGGACTCAGTAGTCCAGCTCTTTAGAAATGACACAAACTATAGAAAAATGATGTTTTGTGTCAGTTGGAAAAAAAAAGTTTGTAGGAAAGCCAAGACAACATATTGTCTTGAAGTACAGCACATGGAATTAGATGGGTACTGTGCACTGTGTATGCAATTTAGGTTTCTTTATGTGTTTCTGTACAAGTGGAAGAAGGATCACATTACCCGTGAAGCAGCTACTATGCAGCTCATATATCTACCAAAGTAAAACTACTGAATGCAGAAAATTGAATATATAAATACACATTGGAAATACAGCCTTAAGCACAAAAAGCATCATCAGGCCATAAGTCATACTTTACATTCATGTCCTAGCCAATTCAAACAGGGCCTTATCAAGCCCTGTCAGGCAAAAGTCTCACTACCTATAACTCAACAAGAGTTTTGCCAATTTAAGATGCCTAGGCTTTGGTCAGTAGTGAATAGTTTTCTTGGCAAATTAGAAATGTATATGCCTGCTGTTTAGGAGACAATTTGTAAAGCCAGTTCATTACTTGCAACTGTTTTGTTATTTGGTTGTTTTTTGTTTTTTTTTCCCATGTTCTTCTTCTATGGAATATATTACCTGATAATTACCACATCTTTTGCTGCCACTTACTGTGCATGAAGCATAAAAGAAACAACAACCCTGAAAACAGGACAGGCAAAGATAAAGAAACCTGTGTTTTTATCATATAGTTGCATGAAGAAAAAGGAAAACAAAAACTGAAGGATTTCTTCAATTCTAGAAAGATCATCTCAGCATACCTATTACAATCTAAACTAGGAATGTCAGAGAGGTAAAAGTTTAGACAGTGATTTATTCTTGCCCTTGACACATGAGGTACAGTACTATATTGTGAAATACAAAAAATGACAAGGTTTTGAGGGCTGAATTGAACAACACTGTGTTTAGAAGGAACTGGACTGAACAGAATTTTTCCAAGCTCTGGATTTGATGGACAGCCTTTTCAAAAACAGAATTGGATTTTGCTGACCTGTTTTGTGGGCATTTTTTGAATATGCTTTATATCTGACATTTCTTATTAATAACACAAGTGCAACATATTTAGTGTACTGGTAGCTGTTGGAGAGTTTCTTAAAGTATCTGCTTGTTTCAGATTCTTATCTGTTAAACTAAAACTTGAAATACATGTTGAAAGGGCCTGTTACACCCAGGTTTTACATATATTTTGCATTTGCTCAGTCCTAATTACCTTTGTCCCTATTTACTGAGGGCCTGTAAGCAAGACCAAAACAAATATACAACCTGCTTGACATCTTCTCCCACCATATCTAATGGCGTTCCAGAAAAAAGGAAGTTGATTAGTGTATAATCTTTCAAAATGTAAGTTATGTAACGAGTATTTAACCTAGATAATATATGCAATGGAACAGATACTTGAAGGCAGCTTATGAGTTCCTTATTTTACATAAACTGGCACTGTGAATCTGTCTTGTAGAAACTTGAAATTCTGTGACTGTCCTTGTGCAATATTTCCAATTTGTACTACTGAAAATTCAGGCTGATTTGCTGATGGGCCAAAAAGCCAAGGAACTGTATGTCTGCTTAGGATCAATGATTTATGGACAATATGCTAGCTCTTTTTCTGTCCACCAGCCTAATCTCACAGCAGCTTACAAGCTGCAGTACCACTAAGACTGTTGTTATTACTCTTTTTTTTAAGCCCAGCAGTTGCACTTGCTCTTGATTCCTTGTAACTGTCATTAGTGACACTAACTATGATGTATAGTTTCCTTTGTACCGGAGACAGAATTCTGTGGCACTGTTCATCTATCTGATTCCCTTGTAGCTTTTCACCTACTGCTGTAACCTATTTTTCAGAAAAAATACCTCTTGAAAGTAAGCATGAGTATAAAATATTGTATTGTGTGTGTGTGCTTGCGTGTATGCCCAGCTTTCTCTTTATACAACTTTGCTCTGTGCCTTGAGGCTTTTTTCTTTATATATAGCGTATCACTGCTCTCTTCCTTCACACCCCATTCTGTAAGCTAGCCTTATTCAGACACTTTTCTACAACACTCCATTATAACACTGAATACTGAAAAATATTGCCAGATTGTAAAGTTTTCAAAAATCCTTTTTTGTACAGATATTCTATTATCTCATTATGAATCTTTGTGGATTCTCTATTCTTTCCTGTTTGGACTGTTGGTAAATGTAAGTTAAAACATTTCTCTTGTAGATCTTTCTAGCTCTGTCATTGCATTATTTTTACTGTGACAGTTTAGGATGAGTAGAGATTTTCAGGGTCTTACTTCTGTTTTTTTATGAACTGGAAACATTCATATGAAACATTATGAGAGGCAAGAAAGGAGAAGAATAAAGTCAATCTAAGCAAGACAGGAATAATACCATCTATATTTGAATGTTTATGTAATTCTCTGCCACTAGTCACAGCAAATTTACAGAAAATTTGTCATATTAAGTTGTTGAACAGAAACACAAAGTGATCATCACACTTGAAAAGTCTCCAGGGAACAGGAGCAGGGCCTGTTCCTTCCACTCTGCCTCATTCTGGAGTGTAGGAAGGAGTCGGTGATGGAAAGGATCTGTCCATTCCCTTCTCCCAGGTAATTTGCAGACCTTGGTAGGAGAACCACTAGTTGCTCAGTAGGACAGGGCAGATCTGGAAAGCCCTGCATTTGTATGTAAAATTCTGTCATGAATATCTGTGCAAATGATTAGCTACTATTTCTTTCTCGGTCTCAATTTTAGTTTCCATTTGCTCCTTAAGTTTTTCAAATTCATGGCAGTTAGCCTTGCCTAACAGCCCAGCTCCACTCAGCTGCTCACTCACTCCCTTTCCTCAGCAGGACTAACAGAGAAAAAAAAAACCAAAAAAAAGAGGGGGGAATCAAAGAACAGGCAAGCTCAAGATAAAGTAAAGGGGAGCGCTTACCAGTTACTACTCAGAGCAAAACAGACTTATCTTAGAGAAAATTAACATTAGCTTATTTTCAATTAAAGCAGATGCAGATAGTTCGGAAAAAAAAGACAAACATTAAAACAACAAGGGTCAAGGGCACTCTTCCATCCCCATATCCTTCCCCTGCCCCCAGCAGCACAGGAAGGATGGGAGATGGAGGGGGTAGAAGACACTGAGGTTAGTACATAATTGTTGCTGCTCTCCCTGCCGCTCCTTCCTTCTTACACTTTTCCTTTGCTCCAGCATGGCCTCTCCACAGGCTGCAGTTCTTTCAGGAAATATCCATCTTGTCCAGCATGGTCCTGTCCTCGGGCTGCAGTGTGGATGTCTGCTGTGGCACCTGGAGCACTTGCCCCTCCTCCTTCATTTCTGACCTTCAAGTCTGTGTTTCTCACTGGTTTTCTCCTTTCTCCTCTGCCTGTGTGACATTGTTTGCCCTTTCATTAGTACATATTCACAGGGGGTCAGCTGGAGCTGGCTAGACCCAGCTGTGTCCAGTTCAGGGCAGCCTCAGCCTCACCTCACAGAGGCCCCTGCAGCCCTCACTGCCAGTGCCTGGGAACCTGCAACTTATACGATAATTTTTACTCCTCTGCTCTCCTAATATATTTTTTTAATACATTTAATCAGATTTTTTAAATCTGTTTTGATATGCAAGCACATAGCATGAATAAAAAATTAGAACACCTAAAAATATAATTGAAATTAAAAAACAGAAGCACTCAGTTTTCTTTAGGCAATCAGGAATTCATGTCTGTACCATAGGTGCCAGGCTGTAGATCCCAACCCCATGTCAGCCCCTAGTCCCCAGGTGGGCACCAGCTGCTTTTCACCTTAGCTGAGGTTTTGTTGCTTGGGGAAGGAAATAGACCTGGGGCACACTCCAGTCAGGACCCCTCGGGTGACATGGGACAGAGGTTTCACCGTGCACCATTACATGCTCCCTATCCTGTCTAGAGGCAGAATATGTTGGTTTTACAAGCAGGCAGTAACCACCTAAGTATCTTAGGCTTTCCAGTGTTGAGGGGGAATGTATTTTGGCATTTCAGATTCTACTTCCATTTCCCAAAGAGATTTTTTAGACTCTTGATTCATAGCATTTTTTAACTTTTCACCTATTTATCTAGTACAACTGAGAGTTATTGCACTAATGGGACAACTTACGAAGCTAATAGAATGGTGAGATAACATAATGGGGACAGAGGAAAAGAAAGCAGTACATGACATGTAATGTCACCCTGTTCAAAGTGTGGACAGAAACTCACTGCTCCTTGGTGTCCAGGAACTCTGTTCAATAGACTTCCCTGCCCTTCACAGAACAATTTCATGGAATCAAATGGTTTGGGTTGGAAGGGACCTTAAAGATCATCTAGTTCCAACTCAAGATATCACCTCTCCCTCTATGCTCTCCTCCTTGGTCTCCATGTGCCCTGCTCAAAGTAAGGAAGAAAGCAGTATTATCCCTCCATCAGAACAGTTTCCCCTGAAGTGTGTCCTCGTCTTGATGTATTTCGTTGTACCTATTGACTCTTAGCTGTACTAATACATTCATCCTGCCCAGAAATTATTCCTTCATAGGATGCAATCTGGCAAAAAACATCAAGACACATCTACCATTGAAAAAGTGCCCTTACCTAGGTTACAAAAGGAACAGACTTTCAGCCTCCCAATAGCTTTTAATTTGAAAATTATTTTTTGAGACAATGTGGACAATTTCATGTGTTTTCTCAACTCTATATAATAACAATGACACTTTTTTTTCCAGTAACTTCTCTTTTAGAACACTGTTCCATTCTTATTTTATATCACAGTATCTTGAACACTTTTTTTCTGTAAATATCTGTGAGACACAGTTGTGTTTCAGTCAACCTTGCAGCTTTCTCATTTAAATCATGACAACGTCTGTTAGTTTCTAGTGGAACTGACTCTGATACTCTCAGTTTTCTTTGTAACTTTAAAACCCAATTTTCTCTTGCTCGCTTCAAATGTTTTTACCTCAAACAATTCAAACTTTTGGTTGTTGCTCTAGTTTTAACCCACATTCTGAATAGTTTTCACATAGCATAGAGTAGTACGCTACAGTAAGGGACTCACTCTCGTGCTTTGTATATAGCTCGTGCTAAGCTGTATTCTGTTCTCATATGGAAATATTTTCTTAGCTTCTCTGCAAAATACCACAGAAACATTAATATGTAGGTATTATGATGGGATTTTTTTCAACTTATCACCCTCAAAAAAAATAGTTTCAGAGCATTTATAAAGACAGCATGATTCACAGAGAATGGCTTTTAAAGTCCATGAAATTCTTTAAATAGCTTAAAGACCTCCTGCTGTTCCTGTTTTATTTGTGAACTGTAAGATACACTTTGTTCACTTCAACTAGCTTTTTGTTGTTTCAGTCAGCAGACCCATGGGGTATAAAGCTAATGCCAGTCTTTTCTGCCTGATATACTTTACATGAAGATGTTGCTTTAAATTGTCTACATGTAGCTTATTATCACCCAAGATTTTTAACCAGTGTTGGAAGTATATATGAAAAAAGTAATGAAACCAGCAGGAATCATAGGCAGAAAAAACACCCTTTTTGTATATTCATGAAAATAAAAAGCTTTTTTTGTTAGTGAAATTGAAGTGTGTATTGTTCATTGTAGCTATTCAAATTTCTTTCTTCTATCACTTTTTTTTTTTAATATATATATATAATCCTCTCTGTGCAGTACATTTGACTTTTAAATCTGCTTTTCATCTGATTTTTTTTCTTACCTTAAACTTACCTTAACCATATTACCATCTCTAGCTGGTCTAAAGGGACAAGGAAATGTAGTTACATCTATGCCACCTGGGAATCTTCCCAGGTATTGCTTAATGTTGTTGTACAACTGTGAAAATGCAAGAATTTCTATCTTTTCTCCTATTTTCAAAGGTAGCATCCCTATCAACATGCACTTAGAATGCTTTTTAATATTCTGCACACTATTTTCAATATATTTCATAGTCTTCATACTCTGCCTTTTAAAAGTCCAATATTTTTCTGCTTCTATCTCTATGAATATTCCCCTTAGTGCTTAAAATTTTATGCTGTTGCTCTATAATCACAAGAATAAAATCTCTACAACTTTTATCTCATTTATCACATATATTTATTTTCTTGGGTCTACATCCAAAGACATGTCTGGCCTTCTTCATTGCTCAGCAGATTTAAAAGGAAATACCTTCATTTTACCTCCAGAAATAACCTTCCATAGTTGTTTCTTGATTTTTATTCTAGTCTATGCCATGGTGATTGAAGTCTTCATGATTAATGCTGTGCCTTTTTAAGAGAATCCATTTTGCATACAAACATTTTCTGACCTGTCTCTCTTCACACTCGTTTGGATGTTTTTATCCATTTCTTTATAACACAGTTTGTACCTTCTCTGTCATAGCCTTCCATTCAGACCACTCCTGTTCTGGTAGGTCATTCTGCATGCAGAGGATAAGTTCTCTGATCTTAAAGATATCTTTTCTTTTCCTGCATATATGCTTCTGTTTCTATGGTGTTTTCATAACTTCTTATTTAGAGTACTGAACCAGCTCTCTGTTAACCTACAGTAATTAAGTTATTTTTGTCTAAACACATACGGTTGCAGCTCTGCAGTTTTCTTTCTTTATATAACCCCAAAGAACTCATGTAAAACAAACCCTTTCTTGATTCATTTTTATGAAGAAAGTCTTATTGTCACTTTTATTCCATTATTTTCTGAAGCCTGCATTCTGTTACCTTCATTGTGACATACTAGAGTAATTTCCACTCCTTTTATTTTAACTCTGAGCCATGAAGCCATTATATCAAGGATGTGCATGTATAGGTTGGTATGATTGCAGCTGCAAGGGGCTCACCAGTTCAAACTTCTTATAGAGTGAAGGACCACCAGAACATTAGTATGAGCCTTGACTAGTGAGGATGCATTCAGTGACTAGCAGACAATGCAAAAAATACCATCTGTATAGAAAAAAATGTTAAAGCCTCTGTTGTGGGAAAGGTGGGTGTTAAATCTTCTTTTTATAGAACAATAATCTAGAATGAATAGTAGTTTCACACAAATAGCAATTAAACCCCTTAAAACAAAGTTTATTTTAAATAAAAGGCTTGGGAATTTGTTCTTTTTTTCTTCTGCAGCCGACAATTTTTTTCTCTCTGTACCTTTAGCTTTCTCCTATTTCATATAAAAAGAAAAAAGGAAAAAAAAAAAAAGGTAAGTTATGCTTTTTTTGTTCTACTCATTGTGTCATCAGCCACAGAAGATTTTTACAATTTTTAGTAGGAGTCAGGAATAGAAATGACCTGTCTTATGCCGAAGATGAAAATGTTGTGACATCATGCAACCATTACAGGCATGGGAAGACGACAAGAAGGATAATATGGAGAGGCGGAGGGATGAAGTTCAAAACTCATGTGTAACCTTCTGAGGCTGTTATTTTTAATTGACTAAGCTCTTTGAGTAATCAAAATCTCAGAATTTTATCACTAAGCTCTGCCTTTAATTGGCAATTACCCCATGAGTACCATTTCCCTTTTTTTATTAACTCTTGAAAATACTGGTGAAAACATAATTAAAGTCTGTAGAATTTTTCCCATTTTGTCTGAATAACTCTACAACTACAAACTTTCTCTGCTTTGTGCTTTCAATAAATTTGCATGCTTTTTCCTTAGGGGCCTCTGTCCTCAGCCCTTAAGTAATAAATAATAAAACACATTCCTATTGCCCATGCCCTTTCATCAGAACATGCTGTCTATTAAGATGAACCATTCTTCTCTCATAAGATCCCACCTGCAGTACTGTGTCCAATTCTGGGGCCCTCAACACAAGAGGGACCTAGACCAGTTGGAACAAGTCCAGAAAAGGGCCACAAAAATCATCAGAGGGCTGAAGCACCTCCCCTATGAAGACAGCCTGAGAGAGTTGGGGTTGTTCAGTCTGGAGAAGACACCAGGGAGACCTCATAGTGGCCTTCCAGTACCTGAAGCGGCCTACAGGAAAGCTGGGGAGGAACTGTTTACAAGGGCAGGTAGTGAAAGGATGAGGGCAACTGCCTTAAACTACAGCAGGGTAGATTTTGATTGGACATTAGGAACAAGTTTTTCACTATGAGGGTGGTGAAACACTGGAACAGGTTACCCAGAGAGGTGGCAGAGGCCCCATCCCTGGAGGTCAGACTTGATGGGGCTCTGAGCAACTGGATCTAGTTAAAAAGATCCCTGCGTACTGCAGGGGATCTGGACTAGATGACCTTTAAAGGTCCCTTCCAACCCCACATATTCTATGATTCTATGATTCCTGTACCGCTGAATGGCCATATTCACCAGTCCATGAATTTGCAATTTAGCGTGATTACTGCCGTCCTGGGAGATGTACCACTTAAAATGTACACCAGGGCCTTTGTCATTTAACTGTGCCATATCATTATACTGTGTAATGAAACATTACCACATAATGCATGTAAATAGCAAAGTGTCAGCTCCCTGCCAAAATATAAAGAGAATACAAAACGTAACTTCTATAACAATCCCAGGTAAAACAGCATAGTAATCTTCTGGAGAACTGAAAACGTTGGCTTAGTGAAATTCTTCCTCCTCTTTTTCAGTTAAATATAAATGACAGGAGTAGACTCTTCATTATATAATACTTCCCAAACTTTGCTCTTTACTAGGTTTCTAATTCGTTATTTCTTTTTTTTAATGTGGCCCTTACATATCTGTAACAGCTGCAAAATACACATTTCTGTACATATCCATTTTCTTCCTGGCTCCTTATCTGCAGTTGTCCTCTTTCTGTCTTCCTTTGCTACAATCTTGACAACAAATATTTGTAATTTGCTTTCTTTTCCACTGGCTTGCTTTTAGCACCCAGAATGAGCTAGGCTAAAGGAGGAAATCTGCCCCCAGATGTATGTATGCACACAGCTGCCATTCATTTCCAGGCTCAAAATTCCAAAGCTCAAGAAATCTTTCACATTCATTTATCCCCACTTGTTTAGGTGTGTTTCTCTCTCGTAGATTCTCCCATATTGCACATGGAAGTGCTCCCCAGTGTTGTAAATGAACTGATGCTAAGCAGTTTTAAAAGCACTACATACATACGCACACGTACAAAGAAATTACAATAATGAAGAGGGAAAATAAAGGTCTATCATGTAATCTGTTGAACAAACATTTAAAAGCAAACAGAGAAAGCCAGACCATATGGGAAATATGCTGAAAGGAAGCAGAGAGAAATGCGAACATGCTTGAAATTACATGAAACACATTCAAAAGAAGAGTATACCCACTTTTTGAGATAGAGTAGAAAGTGAAGCACCCTGTAACAAGTAGCAATTCCAGAAGAAATAAAACAAGGATACAAAATACTGATTAAAGCT
The DNA here is from genome assembly GCF_020740795.1 of Apus apus. Taxonomy (NCBI): domain Eukaryota; kingdom Metazoa; phylum Chordata; class Aves; order Apodiformes; family Apodidae; genus Apus; species Apus apus. Next base: position 101,263,232 of record NC_067283.1, read on the forward strand.
TGAAATGTGAAGAGAGAAAAGATGGGCTTATTTCGTATTAGCAAGATTTCTGGGGAAAAAATACAAAGGTGCAGCACTGTCCTTTTGACTGAAAATAACATTTTCTCCTTTTTTCATCCATTTTTTCTTTAGTTTCTTACTTAATTTTTCAAGTACAGGAGAATGGATGTCATAATATATGTTCTAACATTGGCTGAAATTTCAAAAAACATTTTCTTCCATGTTGTTTATTCCTTTTGTGGTTGCCAAGAAAATCCACATGGCTTCCGCTAAAACTGAAAGTCGCTTCTTAAATTGTACATTCAGATGCTCACACCATGGTTGTCACAAAATGTATGTACTATTCTCTACATCAGGGGATCCTCTTTCCACACCACCCTAATGTGGAAGCCTAGGCTGGGGCTATTAGCAAAGCAGAGCTTTTACTTCCCTATCATGAGGAGATCATCCAGGGGGGTAAAAAGAAAGTAAACCTGAAGCCTGCAACCCAGCTTGTAAAAGCCTACATTAGCTTACTGGTTTTAGAAATGATGTGTCACATAGAATTCTCTGATCCAGGCAGGTACTAGCAATTTGAAATACACTTTTTGTTCTTTGGCCTCCCAGCCATACAATTTTTCACAGGCAAAACTAAAACAAAAAAACAATAAAACAGATCGTGTATAAAAAACTTCAACTAATACTGTAGGTCCAACTTCAAATCTCGGTTGTAAAATATTGCTTTATTGTAATATTGTAAAATAATGTAAAATAATGTAAAATAATGTTTTCCGCACAGTATAATCATAGTAGAAAAGGGGGGGGGGAGTGAGGGAAAATACCCACATCTGAGTAAAATCAAGCTGTTAATTTCAAGAATATTTCTACAAGCACTTGTTGATCCAAAGACTCCAAATTCACTAGCTATAACATTTGTTGTCAATAATCTGCTCAGCTCTTATCATAATGACAATATAGCTTTTATGGGTTGAACAAAATGTCTAACATGATGGACTGTCTCAAGAGCATTTTCAGCAAATTATTAATCCTAGTTTAGAATCTTCTATATCTGTCCATTTTCTTCTTCTCAGCCTTGATGTTTTATCTGCTTGTAGTCAAACATTAAAACTGTCCAATAATATAATCTGTCCAATAATCTGTCCAACAAATTACCTCTTTCTATCTGCAGACCATTTTGAAGAATTGGAGAAATAATTACACTTTGTTTAATATAAGATCTAGCTGGAAACTATTCAGCTATTTAATATACTGGTTTTGGGGTTTTTTTTCGAAACATACTTCTATTCCCTGGAAGGATTTAGTAGGCAGGCTTGTGAAATTAGGGACATAATCAATCACTTAACTATTATTTAGGCTGATCACAAACTGTACATCCCCCAGCACTGTATTTCAGAGCATAGGAAATTGCAATTAATAGTAACCCTCATACTGCAAGAGACAGTTAACCAGTCACTGTTCAATCTGGGGAATTCACATAAATCAAATGGAAGTAAGAACACATATCAGAACTAAAACTGGGCTAGTTGTATTTTCACAGACTTTTATATGTTTATCATCTACTTTTGAGGATTTAGCTGGTCAAGCGTTTCACTGCAAGCAATTTAAAAGTTGAACTTTTTTATTTGAATTACCTGTGAATAATTGTAAATTTAGTATCACATTTAAATGTTGCCTCTGAAGTTTTCAGACACAGGCACTTCAGCACATGCGTTGCTCTCAATTTTAGCTGTTTGTTGTGGTCAGGACTCCTGTTATTCCAGCATGCAGCAGGTCACCTGCATAATGCAGATCTCTTCCCTTCATAAGCAGCAGAGCCTGAAGAATAGGGATGCTGGTGATTCTGTCAGGAAAGAGGTTTAACAGACTGGGAGCTGCTGGGAGAGAACTTGCCAGAAGGATTGCAGGAACTGGCACTCTCAGTTCTTCCAAGCTGGATAAGCAAATGCTGCACTTCTAATCCTTGACAGATCTAGCATTTTTCAAGGGAGTAACATGAAACTCATTATTGTAGCAACAAGCACAAGTTCCTCTCACTGCTGTCTGCCCTAAGTACTCTGCTTGGGCTTAAGGACCAGCCATTTTGTGCACTTAGTTCAGCAGCTGGCTGTTGCAGTTCAGTGGAGTGAAGAAATAAAGGCCACAAACACAGCACTATACTGCTGGGCCAACCAGCAGGTGCTCAGTGTGTCCTTGGTAAGTTTTAAATTCACTAGGAGATCACAAAAGAGAGATCCCTTGAGGATCCCAGGTAGAGCAGTTTCTACTGGGGACTCATCTATGGTATGGCATCAACTTTATTTTCAGGTAATCACACATTAGTATGAACTAATAGACCCCATTGTTTTGGGGCTGCAAAGATGCAGGAGTGCAGATCTCCACAAATAAACAGGCTTTCTTTCAGAAGGGGTCTAAATGAGGGAGAAATAATAATAGCAATAATAACAGACTGCAGTTTAAAAGCCAATGCTGTTTGGCAGGATAAAAGGAGTGGGATTCAGGGAGTGGAACTGGAGAAAGGAGCAGCCCCGTGGAGTCCCTGTCCCACTGGGAGACCCTCCGAAGCACCTAAGGAATAGGTAGGGTTATGACAGACAGCAACAGAGCATGAAGTGACTTGTTGGCAAGTCCACTGCAGGGGCAGAGCACTGTGTCTGCAGGCAGGCTGGCATCCCACAATGATCAGGATAGAAAACCAGCTGACAGTTCCCCAGTTTTCAATTAAAGAATACTCTACCATCTTCCTGAGAATATTATTTCACTTAATTTATTGCTCTGTGAGGACTACCTCAGTCTGACAGAACAGTAGTCTCAATATTACTCACGACTGTTCTTCGACAAGCAGAAGGAAAAACTCTGAAGCAGTTAGTGCACACCTTTGTCTTCAGCAATTTTGACTGTTTGGGGTTTTTTTTCTCTTATATTTCCTTACCCACAGGTGATTTCATATAGAGTAAAGGCAATTTCAGTTGCTTCAGAATTACAAATTACTTCCTTTCATATACCAAATATTCACTTTTTTTCCCCATTCCTGCAAAGAGAATTTTTTCAACAGACCAGTCCACAGCTCCTAGTAGAGGAAAATTCTTGTCCATCTAAGTGGAAAAATAAATTCAAGCAATTTCAAAGATTCTGTAATTGAGACTAAAAATCCTGTTTAACTGATCATTGCAGTCAGTCAATGAATATTCACTGAATACAAAAATGGGTCATGGACTTATTTGGCTTGATTAATGTGTACATATATGCATATTGCCATTAAAAATATTTACAGTGTATACCCAGATTTCTACATTTATGGGTCTGGACCAGAACTGGTTTATTTACACCACAAAGAACATAATGCCCTTGCATGGACACACACTGCATGGATGACTCAGTTTTAAAAGTTGTGGCAAATGAAGCTTCAAAACCACATTGTCAAAAACCATTATCTTGCAATACAGTGCTGGCAAATGTAAACTAAAGCAAAGTCTGATAATCTGCCACTTCCCTTCAAACTGTCATTGTAGTGAGTTTTGAAATATAATCAATAGTATTGACTTCAAGGTGATTTTCATAGGTGTGAGAGCCGATAAAATAAAAGTTGGAGGAAAAAATCCTTTGTCATTTCCAGGTTGGTTTTATTATGAACCTGTTCATACTTCCAAGCTTCCATCTAATAACCAGTTTCTAACACAGACCACTGTTTGCTAGCTAGGCAAAAAAAAAAATTAGTTAATAATAAATTTTCTATTCTTCCACAGCACAAAACCTGGTATTAAACCTCTTCTTTGTCTGATATTTGCAATAAAGGTCTGAATAAGTGTTTTCATTCCTCGAAGAAAGATAGGTTGAATTAGGTTCAGGACAAAGAAAGAGTAAAACAGTAGTTTTGCTTTATCTAAGCCAAGTCTAACTGTTCTAATGCCTGTACTCTATTTTTCACTCAGGGATAGACTGTCACAGCCCTTTTTAATCTTTCCTGCTGGGTATAGCAGCCTTTATGAAACCTGAAGGAAGAAAATACACTGCAGGGAGGAAGAGCTTCACAGATGCACTGCAAAGTCCACCCTCATGCTCAGGGCTAAAATGCCAGCTATTGATCTGCTGCCTCTGAAACATTTTTTCTCGCAATTATCCCATCCACTTCTGATTAAAAAAATCCAGGCTACAATGCATAAAACACATTAAAAAAAAAAAGTGATGCAACTGCAGCTTTAAGAACAATGTGAAAAGTGGCTTCTGCATGTCTGAGTTAAAAACCTGGGTAATGGGATGAGCTACACTTTCAACTTTGCTTGATGCTGCTCAGGGATGCCTGGATGGGTGTGAAAGGATGATTAAAGCACATCAGCATGGAGGATGAGAAAGCAGAAAATACAGGTAAGCTGCAGCTGCTCCCTGCTATGCTTCAGGGGACAATGCCACTGAATTCATGCCTTGCAGGGCAAATTATAAATTAATAATTCCTTCTTCAGTGAGCTAGTAAAACTATTTGATATTTCCTACTTTATCACTCTCTAAGTAAAAGTATACTGGCTGATAAAAGCAAAATTCACTGCTTTGGTCTAGTTTCTAAACACTGAGGAAGAGATCTCAGAGTGGTAGAAGCATTAGTTCGTAGATGATGCAAATCTTTGCAGTGTATATCCAGATTTCTATGTTTATGGCTCTGGAGTGAAACCAGCATACTTAAACCACAAAGAACAACATAGTGTTCTTGCATGGAACAGGTATTTCATCAGTGACTGCAGTCTTAAAAGCTGTCTTAAAGTTGTCTTAAAAGACTTAAAATTCTCAAAAGCCTCAGCCATATGCCCTGCTACACACCTTGTGCTGTCCAGTAAAGCAGCTCTGACCCCCAAAAAACCCCTACAAACACCAAATAAAAAAACTGGTCTAGTGGTAGGTGTCCCTGCCCATGCAAGAGGGTTGGAACTAGATGATCTTTAAGGTTCCTTTCAACCCAAACCATTCTATGATTCTAAGTTCTATTATATAATTTGTTCTTCTGCTTCTCCAGAAAAAAAAAAAATAAAAAATTAATCGTCCTAAACACTATTCATGTAAGAAAAACATGACAAGGGAAACTGAGTCACCAAAATGTTCTGCCTAGAGCAGTCCCCCACTAGTTTACATCAACTGTTGCAGTTGTTTACAAAAAAAAAAAAAAAAAAAAAAAAAAAATTGCTTTGAAACATAATTTTGAAAACAGTTCTGTTCACTGTCATGTATTTTGGTTTGCCTAGAACTTGTTTTATTTTTAATTCAGTAGATCCTGACTATGTATCCCCACCTGTAGTTCTTATCAGTGATTACAAATATTACAATTAGCTGCTGTGGATATGATTATGTTGTCACAAACAGGATTACAGCTCATGGGAGGAAAACTCAAGAGCAGATGAATGCAAAAAAAAAAAAAAAAATTAAAATCTGGGTCTCATGCTAAGATTCTTAATAGCAAAATAGCCGCAAAGAGGGAAACCAGAAAAGTATTACTTCTTGCCTTTAATGCAATTTTCCCCCAAAGGTTATTAAAACCCATTGATTGTGAAATGTCTGTTTTCAGGCAAAGATTAAACTGATTAAAATGCACAGGGTATTTGGGATTAAACCTTTATCCCATGACAAAGTTCCTCTCAATGGAAATATAAATGACTGAATTCTGAAATTCTAAGAAACTTATTTATTCTGAAAAGGAAAACTGTTTCATTTTTTCACCACCAATGCAAGAAATACAGGACTGGTACTGCTCTAACTCACAGCTCTGGGCCTGAAACAATGCAAAAACTACTCTTCCCTAAAAAAATCGTTTCCATATTTTTCTAGATTCAAACCTAAATTTGTAGGGCTAAGAGCGTTATATGTTGGTGCAAATGGCTGCATCCTGTCATGCACTTATGTAGCAGCTACAGCCCATCCTTGGCATTATGACCCCACACTGACAGTTCTGAAGAGAATAATCAATTATTCTGTCAAAGCTACATTGACTCCTAAAAATTATTCTGATATAACTTGAGGTAAAAATAATTCTGACTATAGGAAATACATTTTCTGAAAATAGAAATTTTCAGGATGACCTGAAATTCTGGTAAAACATTAGCAGAATTGCAGGAAAATAACATTTTCTGTTGTTTAATGCCTCCCATAAAGGCAAAGCTGACTTGGTTTCTTGCAGACACTTAACAGTAAAATGGCTGGTTCAATAAAACATTCTGCATTCTGAGATTTGAAGATGATAATTTGTGAGGCACATCTTGATAATAGTTTTCATTATTTTCAAGGTCCCACGTGTAACATAAACTCTGGCCCTCAGATCAGATATGGCATTTTTATCATATCAAGATGGACAATAGGTATTTCTAGTCTCTTGAGCTATTAAACTTCTGCCAAATGCTATATAAAAGAACCGTGCTTGCCAGGACAGCAGGTACAGACATTTATTTTAGTAGGGAAAATAAATTGCTTATGGTCACTTTTATCCAACACTGATTATCTTCAAATTACAGGGTTATATTCAAACTAAATACAGAAATTTTCTTGAAAAGGTCAAAGTCTCCTTATGTATTTGAGCCTAGTGGCATTTAATATTTCTTAATAAATAGGCAACAGCTTTGAATATATTGTAGTAGTGTAAAGCAGTACACACATTGGAGGGATTCTCAGCTACATTTTGTTATTACTTTTATTGTGCTTTAACCCTCTTCTACTCAGTCTTTTTGATTATTTAGACTTGCAGTGTCTGCCACCTCATATCTTTCAGCCCCTGGGTTAGCATGCCTCTAACACAACACTCATTTTTCCTGATACTGTTGAAATTTTGTCTTCTAATATGCAATTTGCATGCATATGCTGTTTACACATACAGTTAATAGAAATAGTCACATACAATACACGCCACGATTTATTTGTTTAGTCATACCTGCACTCTTCTGCCAGTTGTGATTGGATGACTCTAGGAGCATTTTTTACTGCCTGCTAAAGTTCAGCTTAAAATGAATTAATGAATGCCTCATTGCAACCTCTATCTTTTGCTGCAATATTGCCTATTCTGTCTATAATATATTTGTACCTCCTCCCACTGTTCCAGATTGAAAAACTGGCTTTTCAGCCTCAATTCCATACTCACGGCTTGCATTTTCCCATAATGCTTAAAAAAAAAAAAAAGAAAAAGGAAAAAAAAAATTTTAAAAAAGAGAAAACCTTTTCATTGATTTAATGTACTGTAGAACGCAGGAATCTTCAAATATTTCAAGCAGTTTTACAGTCGGTCTGTATTACATGAGTTAAGTGCAAGCTATTAAACACATCAAGAGCTTTAGAGCTAGCTATTGTTAGACAGAAGACTACCTTCTGAACCTCTGCCTTTTGCTGACATCCATTGCTAGCAAAGGCAGAGTGAAGTGCTGTTTCAAACTCTTCTATTTCCAGAGAGTTCAGCTTTTAACTACCCATTCTTCCACTGCATGCATTCTTTGTTGCTCCTTTTCCTCTGGTAGCATGTAATATCTATTGATCATTAAGTGCCTCAGTGCTGTTTAGCACCGTAACTGCTTCTTGCTGCCTGTGTTCAAACCAGCCTGGCAAGCCTGGATCATCCAGGATCAGCCTACGGGGTGACTTCTTCCCACCTGCACATAAGAACACAAGCAGAGCCATCTTCAGTCTAACCAGGTCCTTTTAGCCATGTCCATCCCTCACAGAGAACAAAGTGCCTGACGAGTATCAGAACAGACTTACTGAGTATATATATCCCTACCCTGAAATACCCTCCTAGTCTCCAAATGTTTTTGCAGCTCAAGTAATTCCTGAGCCAGCTATGGCTTCTGTATCTTTAGAAATCCCCATAGGACTTCTTTTTCACAACCTTCACCTGCTTTCTCTGGGATCTGTGTAAATTGAAACAATTGCAACATCTTCTGACAAGTAGTACCACAACCAAACTACACAGTGCAGACTGCTCAACTCACCTAGCTTCTATTAACACCTTCCTCTCCTCACCTTCTATAAAGGAAGAGCAGAAGGCAATCAGTCCCTGTCCCTACCAGCCCAAATCTGCTTATTCCTATGCCTGCTCATCTTTTTTTTTTTTTCTTTTTTCAAACAGGGTTATTCAATTCTCACATGGCTGTTAGTCTTTGATCCTTCCCTTTTCTCAGACTATAGTCAACTATATGCTCTCTTAAATGGAGAGGACCAGAACTGCACATTTACTGCTGCATGACCAGTGGCTGTCCTGGTGGGTGACTCCTTGAATTTTTGCCATTTCCACTGAACAAGGCTTCCAAGGCACCCCAATCCAACTCTGTCAGAGCTGGTCAGTTCATCCAGGCACAGTCCCAAGCACAACAAAATGTGCACTCAGTGTCAGATTTAGATTATCAGCTCATTCCTGCTGCCTAAAATCTGTAGAAGAAACCTCAGGAAGTGATAAGATATTCAAAGCACACAGATTTTAAATTTGGAGTGTTAAAAGTGTTGCTCTCCTACTTGCAAGTGAAGTATTCTTCAGCTTTTAGTGAGAGAAGCCTTCCAGCCCCGATAAAGGAAAAGCCCTGAGAAACAGCAATAGCAGCAGCAGAAGAGACCTCCCTCAGTAATATGTACTTGCTCTGACTTCAGGTTTGAGCAGGATTCCTCTTAGTGTAATAATATGCTGATTTCACCCAAAAATACAGTGCCTTTGCAGTGTCTGTGCCAATCTTCCATTGATTCCCTTTCCTTTTGCTCTGCCTCTTTTTCTTTGTGTTCTCACTTGGTTTTTTTCCCTGCAGCTCAGGGAACTTCTGTTGCTTTTTTAAAGGCTATTAATTCCTGCAAGACTTAATTGCTTTTGGTTTTGTGGGAAACCTTTCCCAAGAAGTGAGACTGATAGCACTAGAGTCCATGGTGGACTCAATAATCTCTCTACTGTACTATTTAGAATAACTTTTTGTATGCTCTATTAATCTCTTTTTTAGAAAGCCACTGTAAAAAAGATTATTGTTTGCTTGTGTTTTAATAAAACTGTAACACTGTCAGTCATTTAAAGATAAATAGCCAATATTTAGTGTAATGTTCAGCAGCAGCATTAAGCTCTGACAAACCATCTGAAGATATTGTCAATCAGTTTTGGAGAATAGAAAATTACTGTAATTATTGGCCCTTGTGTTTGAAAAGATTTATTTTCCTTAGCAAGGTGGCTATTTGATGTTAAAATGGTGTTAACTTTCTTAATAATCATTTAACATTTTTCTTGGAACAAACAAACAAAACCAAACCAGACAACTCTACCATTTCACTATTTACAAATAATTCATAAATCAGTCTCATACTTGCAGAACTATGAGACTCTGACAGGAAGCCATGCTTTTGTAAACCACTTGCACTTCTTTTAGGCTCTGTTGATGTATCCCTTTTCTTATTTGCAGATTGCCTTAGACAAAGCATATTAATTGTGTTATATCCTTTGAAATTAAATTTGTTGTCTCCCTGATCTCTTTTCTTTTATGGCTTGAACTTGCATATCTGAAACTAGAAATGCATGCTATAGTACCTTTCAAAGAGATTTCAAAATACATGATAAATAATAACTCATAAGCTAACTCCAAATACTTGAAGAAAGCAAAATATGGCATAGTGGACCACACAAAAAAAGATCTTAAAAAAGGAACTTGAGACTTCTGTATTTAGCTTCAGGAAAGTTGTAAACCAACAGTACATCAAAAAACTTATATTTTTCCCTGATGAAGGATCCTTATGAGACACTGGATGATTAAGCGTCTTGGCTTGGAGCCTTTATTCCAGAAGTCAGTGCTTGCTAGAGATGTATCAGGTGTCAAGCCCAGTGTTAAACAAAGACAGTGATAACTGCACAGCATCCAACAAAGCCACTAGCAGAGATTTGGGTTTCCTTGGAGTTTGACAGTCAAACACTCAACCTGCCTACCAGAGTATGTAAAATCTAGAGAGATCAGAGGATGAGATGGTATTGCTGGAGGCTACAGCGGGTTGTATTTTTGTCATGTCTTTGAAGGGCTTTTCAAAATGCAGGGTTTTTCAAAAAGCATCGACCTGCAGTTTGTGTCTATTGAATCCAAAACCTGCCAGGATTGCAGCTTTCAATTATCAAATTCTTGATTACTTTTTTTAATTAAAAAACCAGCAGACAACATCAGGGCCTATTATCCTTGCCATTTCTCTATAATTTGGGAAATTTCTCATAACTTTGGATTCCAATTCAAGGAGAAAAAGCATTTTATAAAGAAGGCTACTAAGAGCCCACTGGCAGAGCCATAATCAAACATTCAGCAACAGAGGTCATGGACTCTTTCTAATACCAGGACCCATGTACGATCTTTCTTTTCTGTTACTAATTAATGTCATTAATATCCTCTTTCCCTTCTGCAACAGTGGTAGTAGACTTCAAGACTGAGACACACTCTCTTCCACCTGACCTTTTCCCTTTTCATATGAACCTGCCATGTAAGAGAAGAAAAACACATTGACATATAAAGAGCTTAATGGGTCAACTCTCCTTAAGACTACCTTTAAAACAAACAAACAACAAGCAAAGTAAAAAGATTCATTGTCCTTATTTGATACCTTCTGTCTTCTGGGTGATCACCATCCCATAGGAGATGGGGAAAATAAACACTGCATGAAACTGGCCCTGCAGTTTACTCTTTTCTGAACATTTTCTGACTTGCTCCACAGTACCTTTTGGTCAGTTCTTAAAATAAACTTGAAGAAACACTATAGTGACTTTGATTTAATATATATATATATAGATTAGAATAAGGGGACCAAAATTCCTTTTCCTGTGTCTGAAACACACTGCTTTCGTACAATTATTTGGAAGAAGTTACAGACAGCTATCAAAATTCCTGTGGTATTAAAAGTCAGAATATCCACAAAATAACAGCCTGAGATTATAATGATATATTAAGAGACCATATGAAACAGCTCTCATTTACATGCAGAGCTTCTTGCACTTCCTACGTGTGATTGAAGCTAAGTTTTGATACAGTTTGTCTCCTGTCATTCCTTGTTGAAATCATCACAGACTCAGTACTACTGTCTCTTAAGGCCAATAAATACTTTAGATATGTCATGATAAGCATCAAAAAATTGAGGTGGTTGCCGAAAAGATTTAATTTCTTTAATGTTCCAACTTGCTGAGTAATTTTAACAAAATTAAGTTTTCACTGAAAACTTCTAACACTTTTAACTAAACCTAACTGGAAAGTGGTCTTCATTGTTTCTTTTATTTTATTTACCCACCTCTTTATAAAGAGTACTGAGGTGCTCAAACAAAAAGTAAGAGAAGATGCAGAGTAATCATATGTTGCAGGTGGATGCCTAGAAGGAACAGTAGTGATGCTTTATCCCAGAGAAGGCACTCAGAGAGACAGAAATGAACATTTACTATTTTGATGAAATATTGTGGAAATTATTAGAAAAGCTAATTATCCACTTGTTTAAAAAGTGTCACTCTTAAATTAATAATACAGATCATAAACGAATGAGAAGATCACTTTTCATTTGATGTTATCTATGTCATACCTTAACTGTGAGTTGTGGCTTTTCAGGTTTGTTTTTTTTTTTTTTGTGAAGCAGATGAGACTTGCCCCTCAATCTTTCCATGACTGCATTCACACTTAGATAGATCATATTTATATATTGTGGATATTTTATATGTAGGCCACCTGCATATTTTTCTTCCTCCTGAGACTAATAGGTGAACAGCTTCTCCAAGTAAGCATGGGAGGAGGTAGGGCTGCTCACTGGAGTTTAAATCTCTGCTTGCATTACTAGATTGCTACATTTTTAGTGTTTTGGGATTTTTCCATTTTACCAACAGTAATTTATAGCAGCTCAGTGCATAATCTCTGTCTTTCCTAGATACTATTTTAAAGTGTCCTTTTGCTTCTTTTCCTCTATTCTTTTTGCCCATGGTAGCATGAAAATATTTGAAGATGATGAAGTGGAATGTTTGATCTTTTGTAGTGTTTCTGCCTGGATACAGTGCATTATCTTGTGTGTCACTAGATAATACCTGGGAAAAAAATACCTTGAAAATATAAAAATAATCATATATGAAAGGATTGAATTCTGTCTCATCACTTCTGAAAAAATGAAACAGCTGCTGCCAGCTCAAGAAAACTTTGAAAAATGTTCTTTTTAGAAACTACAGTAATATACCATATTTTTTTGTATATTTCACTTCCCTTGTTCCTTCCTTCTGAAGACATTTACATGAGAAAAGGATCTTCCATTCCAGTAGTTTGCTGTACAGATTTGGTTCTGGCTACTTGGACAAGACATCTGGTAGAGTTTGTTGTCTTTTCAACAATTGCAAAGCTTCTAAATAGACAAAAAGGTAGGTGAGGAGGAAGTTTATGTCACGTTCCTGCAAGTTAGTGAAGTGCAGAGGCCACTGCAGTTCCCAAATGTAGAATTACACTTATGAACTAGACCTGGTTATCTGGACTCTTCATGGTTTGATGGAGGCAAGCTCCTCCTAAGTACCTGTGAGGCTCACTTCTGTAAAGCATGTACTATGAGCCCCCAGGCTAATGCAGCAAAGCATTTACTTTCCTAGTTAATTCCCAGCATGTTGATTAGCTCTTATAGATCTGGGCCAAACACACTTCGTCTCATGCAATACGGAACACTGACTGCAACAATAGAACAAAGTGAACCTCTCACTGTAAAGCACTGAAATCTCTTATATGAATGGAAAGTTTTACCCTAATTTCATTTGTTTGTGCCTCTCTGTACTTTCTGGTTGATAACCAAAGGGACCGAGAAACGTTAAGAAAGGCTGCTCCCTTGTGGTTTTTCTAGCTAGGCTAGAATGAGGACTTGCCGTAAAATCTGATATTATTCAAGTTTTTAGTTCAAATCCTTAACCCCAGAAAAAGCATTTATGGTAAATGCATTAGAGAAGTCAGTAGTACTCACCACTCTCTCAGGTGTTCAAATACTTCAGCAACTCTCCAAAGATTAAAACCTTCATCAAGCGATTAAGTCAGTTATCTAAATTGTACTGCATCTGCTCAAGCAAAATTGAACCTTTGAACCTTGATATATTTGCCATGTCCAAGGGCAACCTCCCCTGTGATTCATGGGATGATTGGAAAGCAAATTCCAGACTCTGGTCTCACAGTCCAGGCCATAGGAAGGGTGAATTCACACAATTGCCGTATCGCTGGCAGACCACTCTCCAAGGACTCACCAGGGCTCCACAGGCACAAGCTCTAGCATCAAGCTTTTTACGTGACTGGGCAGAGAGTCATGTTGGGAAGTGCAACAAAAATGAAGGCAAAAAAATTCATAGAAATGCTTCCAAAGGTTGAGAGTTGAAGCCCTCAGTCTGAAACAAGGACCAACAAAACCAGGAAAGCAATTCATTGAATGACAGGATGGCAGGGTGGAAGGGACCTCAAGGATTATCTGATCCAGCCATTCTATTTAGGAAAATAGTTTAGATGACATGACCCAGCACCTTGTCAAGCTGAGTTGTCAAGTTTTCTGGTGTTGGGGAATCCACAGCTTCCCTGGCAAGATTATTCCAAAGTCCAAATATCCTCAAAGTGGAACATTTTCTTCTGATGTTCAGTTGGGACCTCCCCAGGAATAACTTGCATCCATTACCCCTATCTCTTCTATGTGACTCCCTATACAAAGGGAGTCTCCATCTTTCTGATAGCCACCGTCTAAGTACTGGAACACAGCAATAAGGTCTCCCTTCAGCCTTCTTCTCTCTGTCAGCCTTTTCTCGTATGGCAGACTGCCCAGTCTTTTGATTATCTTTGTAGACCTTCTCTGGACTGTCTCACATCTTTTTTTTATAGCCAGGATCAGAACTGAACACTGTTCCAGGTGTGACCTGACAAGCTTAGAGTAGAGTGGAATTATGACTTCTTTATCTCTGCTTGTGATGTTATTGATGCACCCCAGCATCCTGTTGGCTTTCTTTGCTGCAGCAGCACACTGTTCACTCATATTGAGTTTGTTGTCTACCAGGACCCCCAGGTCCCTTTACACAGAGGTAGTCTCTAGCCAGGTTGATCCCAGTCTGTGTGTCACTCCTGGGTCATGCTTTCCCAGGTGCAAGACCATATACTTGTCCACATTAAACTTCATAAGGTTCTTGTTAGTCCACTCTTCCAGGCTTTCCAGGTCTTCATGGAGGTTGGCTCTTTCTTCTGGAGTGTCTACTTCCCCACTCAAATTGGTGTCATCTGCAAACTTCATCAAGGTTCATTTGATCCCAACACTGTGATCACTTATGAAAATAGTAGACAGCATTGGGTCCAATATCGATCCGTGGGAGACCCCGCTTGTAACTGGTTGACAGTTTGAAAAAGAGCTATTTACCACTACCCTCTAGGTGCAGCCTGTCAATCAGCTTCCCACCGATTGCACAGTCCACTTGACCAGATGGTAACGTATCAGTTTCTCTAAAAGGAGGCTATGGGCCACCATATTAAAAGCCTTGCCCTGCATTAACCATGCAGGTTACTTTGTCGTAGAAAGCATAAGGTTTGTCAAGCATGATTTGCCACTTGTGAATCCATGAGGACTTTTCCCAATCATATGCTTCATGTGAGTTGTGACAGTCCCCAGGAGGATTCATTCTATAACTATCCCAGGGATTGAAGTAAGGCTGATGGGTCTATAATTACCTTGGTCCTCCTTTGAACCCTTCTTGTAGATGGGGGTGACATAATCTTCTTCCTAGGACTGGGACTTCTCTTGATCTTGATGACTTCCCAAAGATTATGGAGAGTGGCCTCACAACAACATGAGCCAATTCTCTCAACACCTTCGGGTGGATGGCATCTGGGCCCTTTAATTTTTAAGGGTCAAGTTCCTGTAATAATTTGTGTACCGACTCTTCCTTCACTGATGATGCATCAACCTAGATCTGTGATCCTGCAACCTGGGGACCAACAGTGCTAGTAAAGACAGAGGTGAAGAAAGTGTTGAGAACCTCTGCCTTTTCAACATTGTTGGTGAGTGGTTCAGCTCTCCTGTATAACAGTGGGCAAATATTCTCCTTCTAATTCTGCTTATTTTTTATGTATTTGAAGAAGACTTTCTTGTACTTTTTGACATCTGTGGCCAGCTTCAGCTCAAGCTGAGCTTTAGCTTTTTTAGCTGCATCTCTGCATGCCCTGGTAATGCCCTTGTAATGTCCTTGCAATTCTCAACAGATGTTATTCCACTTTTCCATTTCTGCTACGCTTCTCTTTTGGTTTTGAGCAGACCCAGAAGCTTACAGTTAAGCCAAGGGGATCTCTTGCTCTGTGTACTTCCCTTGCCTTTAAAGGGGATAAACTGAATGCTCTGAAATCACCAATAATTTTTGTTAATGTCCTAGGCCCACAGAAATTAATGTAGAAAATTATGCTTTCCACTCATAATGCCAAATCAATCATGTTTATCCATTCCAACCAACAAACGAAGTTCTGTAGACTGTTGAATGTGGGTAAAAACTAATAAGCATACCTGAATTAAACAAACAGTTGGCAACTGCAGGCTCGGGGATTTTGTAATACCATATGGAGTCTTTCAGATGTAAATTACCAGCTGAAATTCAGCCTGGGTCAGTAGTAACCCAAATTGTTGCCTTCTAATAATTGTTCAGTGGCCTATATGAAATTAGGTGATTGACATGTCTACTAATTACAAACACAATTGCTGCTAATAGAGCCTCTCAGGGAGACTGGAAACTGCATAGGCATGGAGAATGAACTGCCAATTCATCCTCAAGGTGAACTTTTCATGTCAGAAAGAGGCACCTGGGGGAGCTGTGTAGTACTACTTTTCATGCTCAGACTGTTCTGATTAATTATTATCATTTATTATTTGTACAGTCCTCTATGGCAGTATCACCTTTAGGCTGAAATCTTAGATCATCCACTTTACCAGGAATGACAAACACACAGTTCCAGCATCAAATCATTTGCACTTAAAAGTCCATCTATAAACTGCTGTGGAAAGCTTGCCAGATCCCTTAGTACGAAGTAAGATGGGGTGACTAGAAGATACAAGGAATGCATTTAAGGACTGCCTGAACTTTAAAACAAGGTCATATCAAGGAATTAATTTTCCACTGTGGCAGCCTGCTACTTTTCCTGAGCTCTAGTATGGATGTAAGTGTAAGATGCTCTGCAGTACATCTGCTACTTTTAGATGTTACTTTCAAGTATGGCAAAGACTATTTTTGTGAAGAAATCTCAGATTTTTGATCTCATGTTATTCTTGTAGGAAGAAAAACAGGGAAAGGGGTTTTCAATGTATATGATCACACATATATGTTTAGAAACCTTTTGCATGTCTGTTGATTAAAAACCCTATGTTTAATTTGGATTGCATCAGGAATTTCTACATAGTAAATGCTGTTGTGTCTTCATACAGATTCAAAATACTGCATCAGTTCTTTCTTTTTTTCTTTCGTTTCCTTCATATTTTAAAACAACCTTTAGACACTGCTTAGGAATTACTTTCCTTCCATACTCTTTTTAAATAAATTATTGTGAAAAATAATATTGCCCATTTTTGGCATCACTCTTATATGATCATGTCCCTTACAAATGTGACAAAATATTTACAAAGATCGTTTAATCTAATGGCTTGTGCAGGGCCAGAAGCAGCTGTCATGGCACAGATGTAACCTTCCTTATCGCACAAGAGAGTGTGCTCATTGATTCACAACATTCCGCAGCTCTAGCTCCCTTAGTTTTTCAGTCAGATCCACCCCAGGGAGCATAGTCTGTATTGGCATAAAACAAAGCAAGAAAAGAGAAAGAGTGGCTGGGATTTGTTTGTATGTTCCTCAGAACTATCACTATGATTAGATGCCATTGAAACAAAAATTATCCTCAGTCCTGACAGAGCAGCAGGCATTTCTGCAGCATTATACCTACCAGCATCTTAAAAATACCTTACCCAACTGGAAACTTGTAAATGGGTGGAAGATGAGTGCCCACACTGGAGTTGTCATGGTGTGAAAGCCACTTGAGCCACTCTTCCTGAGCACTGATGGCATTAACTAAAAGGAGTCAGGACTTGAGCTTTGCCTCTTAGTGGAAAGACATTGCTTAAGCAATGGTGAAATATTGCTGGTTAAAGGAGGCGTGATGCCTGCCAAAGCACTCATGTCAATACTTCTTCATAGTAAAACATACACCCCAAACCAATTTCTGGCCATTTATCCCAGACAGGGTTGTTACTAACACCTACAAGTTTGAAATTCCTTCAAATGCATGTAGATTCTTTATTGAACGCTGCCTTATTTAATAACACAAGTATTTCTACCAAATATTCCTTCTTTTTTTGTTCATATATTTTTCTGACCACTAAGCTTTCCTTCTGTCATGTAGCTTGGAAAACAGACTAGAAACTGTGCAGCATGGCTTTCCTATCCTGTTAGTTTACTGTCTCAGTTTCTGCTGGCCAGGCTGTCTTCTCTGACAAATTGACTATAGACTTCTATGCAGAATTATATTAATTAGTATTTCATTTGTCAAGGCCCCCTGCGGGCTCATATATTTATATGGAATATAATCACAGTTTAGGTTAAAATTTAAACAAACACCCCATATACTATGATAAAATGATCCTATCATTTATGATTCTGCAACAGAATTGTTAGGAAAAAAAAATCATAATTAGTGACAAAAAGGTATGTTCCTCTGGAGGTATGCTAATCATCCCATATTTCTGCTGAAATTAGCACATGGCAAAATCTAAGTGTTGCCTTTCACACCAAAAAATGTCATCTTACATTTATCAAAAACAAACCCAGAAAATATTCAATACTTCAGCTAAAATATGGGGGACTGGGAAGGGAGAGGCACCAAGTCTGGAACCATCAGTAAAAGTTAAGTATTTTTCATTATTACCATTTCCATTAAACAATATTTAGGGATTTAAAAAATGTTTACAGACAATGCATTTTTCAATACATAAAATCTGCCTTACAGGATCTAAATGCTCTTTATCACATTATTCCAAACACCTCTTGCACATCTTGTAATACAAAACTCTTCATGAAGGCATCTGTTGTACAGATTCTACTGGGTTATATGCGTGTCCCCATTCAGAAAGGTGCAGAAGTGTGTCTTCATCCTGTTTACATTTAGTCATATAGTTACGGTGGTTGACCAAGTATTGACTTTCACCCAAGTCCTGACTTCTTGTGTCATATTCTTACTCTGTATCAGATTTCCCCAAGAAGTAGACATATTTTTGAGAAAAACAGGCAACACAGAAACAGAAAGATCTAGTTCAGTAGATCCACTTCTTGTTTCCCTCAACCCTTTAAAAATATTCCTGAACACTAGTTTTGTAGAAGGCCTGTAATATTCTGTTTAGCTTCCTGTGCTCAGGCTTTGAATGCACTGAACTGTACTTTAAGAGCATGTATGAGGGGCACTATTCTATAGCAGTACTGAGAAATGTTGTGCCCTCAATAAAACAATGTCAATAATGAAAGTCTTCAAAATGGCACAAAAAACCCACAACAATCCAAATCCCCTAACTTATTTTTTCTTTTCATTTACTTTTCTTCTAGATACAGTGCTTATTAGGTTTCCCACTGACAAGAAAAAAATATAACATAAAACTGGAATTTTCAGGTTTGATTTTATTACACTCTCAGATTTTAGGGCTTCTGCCATATAAAAAGCTGAGATTTTCTATTTATTTCATAAAAGAAATACATTTGCTTTAAGATGTGGTCTCGTATTTTACATTTGCTGGCTCATAAGCCACCTCAAATTCTTGAAGATGAAAACATAAATTGGAGTACTAACCAAGGTCATTCCTCTGGCAGCCTTTCTAAATCCAAATCATGTGGCAAAATTATTATAGTAAGAAGTAAGAAACTTTTTTTTTTTAATGAAATGTTTCGTCATTCTTGTTTCATTTGTTTTTCTTTGCTTGAGTAAGAGAAATAGGCAGAGTGGCTGTAGGGGCAAAAAAATACTTGAGAAAAACTGAATGTGAAGATAAAAAAAATCAAAGATAATATGCTTTGAGGGTTTTTTGGATTTTAGACTCTATTCTTTGCTCTGCTGCAATTTCATAAAAGTACATTTTGAGGGTGGACCCAGCAACATTGTGTATGCAAGTTTTTTACTGTCCCAACTGGCTATCCTGTACCTATTTGCAGGAATATTCCAGTCACTCTCCTTCATACAAGTGTTACCAGATTAGCCCTAGTCTGATGTCAGGCAAAATGTGCAAGCTTGCCTTCACAGGTGACCAAGGTATGAGGCATTTCTAGAGATACTTTTAGTTGCAGCAGGAACCATTTCTGGCAAATCTGAGAGTTTCAAAAGTATGTCAGCCCTTTCATCTATACATAACTCTGCCAAAACATCTCGGAAGAAAACCTTCATTAGGATGAACAGGTGGCAACAACATTAACCTCAAGCACAGTGGTGGTAACAGTTCCCTACTTGGTCTTTAGGACCATGACTAAATCAGAAAGATCCTGATCCTCACAGAGTTGAGGGTGCTTAACTTCCACTTAAATAGTTCAGTTGGAGTTAAGTGTTGTGTATACCTTTGCACAGCTGGGTCTTTCTTTTTCACATCTCAAGGTCTGACTACATCATAGGTTAGCCCTGAGACCACTCTAATCAAATTCAGGAATAAAAGCATAAAAGAAACCTGGACCCTGCCTCCACACCAGATAACCCTATGATGGGTAACAGAATAAATTTCTGGTTCTGCAACTCAAAGTACCTCTTCTAGGACCAACCAAATAGCCCTACGTGTTGTTTCCCATGGAGGTACAATGAAATCAATGCTACCTTATGGATCTTGCAGTGCAGTCTGTGGTTGTGTGTCTGCTCTTTCCTATCCATAATATAGGACCAGATTATTTATCTGTTCCACAAGGACATTGTGAGGATAGGATATACCAACAACACTGAAACACTGGATAGCTGTGATGTAAAGACTGAACCAGGAACCTTCATGAATTTAAAATTATTATAAAATGAAAGTATTGGACAAGCTCTGCAAAACAAGGTTGTGAAGCTGAACTGGGAGAGCACTGGTTGGGAAAAGAGTGCCAGGATAAGCTTACAAAAAGAAGAAAAATGTCTTCAGAGAAAATCCTGTTAGTAAATGATAATTTTGTTAGACTTCTTCCTTTTGCAGTCTGCTTTCTATGCTACAGGTTCAACAAGGAGCATGCAAAAGATGAAATTTTCCTTAAACTCACATGGAAGAATGAAAAAAGCCAGTGAAGTAATCACCAGTATCTTCTGGGTTTTACCTTTCATAAAGTTATTCAGTCATAAAATACAAAAGCTAAAATTTTATTAGTATACTTCAAAAAGTATTTTTGTCTTCTGTTACTAGGGCTTTTTCCTGCCTCTTTTTTTTTTTTTTATGAATATGCAGAGGCATTGGTTTTAAAGATAGATATTCTACATCAATTCAGCAGTGCCAAACACCATGCAATTGACAGTATTTAAGGAAGCACACTGCAGGGCAAAACTCAGGTCTTGACATACTGCATGGAACAAAGATAATGTAATAATAAGAAGGGTCTTTCATCCAAGGATCACAAAGCACTGGTACAAGGATGTAAGTTGGTAATAAAATTTCTGATTTGCAGAAGGAATTTGGCCTAGATAATTCACACATAGCATGAGCTTTTTGTTGCCAGTTGCCAGAGTCACCTACCTACTTCTCTGAAGTAGACTTAAGCATTGCCTGGAGCTAGAAAGTCCATCCTAATAAAAACCAGCAGGTTTCTGGCTTTGTTTGAGAAAGGAGTCTGAAAGCCTTTAGACTCTGGGCCAGGGCCAGCACAAGGATACCCCAGGGTTTAAGCTGGGTGTTTTGTCAGCTGTATGGCAAGCCATTTGGGAGCCACTGGTCAACAAAGCTGCCCACAGATCATGGAAAATCCCAGACACCCAGGCCTGACCTCACCGTCAGGGAGGTCAGTCCCAGAGTGTCAGCTAATTCCTACCCCACAGCAATAGATTTATACTTTGGTGCAACAGACCACGCAGGGCTCCCTAGGAATCCTGCCTTTAATTTCTTGAAAGATAACTTTGCACATACCTGCATGTTCATAAAATCAATGTGCAGGGAAGACAAGGATAAGTCACAATATAAACCTGAAAATACTGGTTGTGCCTGCTGACTTCTCCCAGAGATTTACTGATCCTTTCGATCTTTTATCAAATAATCAGCCAAGCACTTTAAAAAGTGTTTGATTATCAAGGGTCCTTAGTTTGGAGGCAATTAAACACTGCTGTATCTGATAAAATAATGACATTTGGTGAGAAAAGGTAGATAATTCTGCCCCAGCAGAGGGCTGTAACAATTACCTTGTGAAGAGACAAGATTATTTCAGGAAAGAGTTGTCTGAAGTTTCTGGGAGATACATAAAAGAGAGGCTTATGCAAAAAAGTTTTTATCTGCACTAGCAACATTTTCCAAGGGGAAAATGATTGTGGAAAAATCACCTTGACTTTCTGAGTGCAATTTATACCTTGCAAAGTCTGTGAACCACTTAAGCAAAATTAAGCTTCAAAATTCCTGGTATTAAGCTAAATGCTTATAAATTCTATATAAAATTATGTAAAACCCCTGGGAGCCACTGTATCTGTACCCTTAATATTTCCTGTGTACTGCTAACATCCCGGGCTGGGATTTCCTAGGCTGCCTAAAAGAATAATGCACTACACTATTTTGAAAATCCGAGCAACAAGTGACTGTACTAAGATTACTTATTTATACTACTGGTAAATAAGTAATATTTTGAAATAGTTCAGTTCTGTTCCAATATGAATTATTTCTACAGTCTTGTGGCAAACTAAAGAAAATTGAAAAAATAAAAAACAGCAGTGCAACAGCATCTGTCTAAGGACTCCTGTTTGTGAGCAGCTGTCTCGCTGTAATGAAGAGAATAGTGCCTAGGATCTTTGATGACACAGGTTTAAGTGACTTGTACTTCCACCTCTGCCATCAAAGATACAAAGAGACATCAAGTCCCAGTTGAACTGGACAAGAGAAAAAAACAGCTTCTCAATAACCCCTGTGACAAAAGAGAAAGAAAGATTGGGGTTTGAAACCTCTCTCACTGTTCCCTTATAATATAGGAAATCATTGCAGATAAACACATTGTTTGCTCTTTTCATTGCATTATATGTCCAGACAAGGAAATGGCAATATTTCTTCCCTGAAAAAGCTATGCTTCAGACTTACTCCTATCTGTCAGGACCTTGTCTCTTCTTGATTAAAAGGAACCAGTACTGACAGTTCACAGCTGCTACTTTTTACATGGAGGCATCCTGTCTGCTTTCTTTTCCTCACTCTTCTGATAGAGAGGCAAACTAATTCTCTAGTAAACAATAATAATTTCTTCAGTAAAAGGAAGGGAATTAATTACCAGGTCTACCTATTCACAGCTTGTGACAATTCAGGGAGATTATCTCAGGTTTAGAGTACATCACATCACAGACTAAAACCTTTCTTTTGCAGGTATGGTGTGTGGTGGGACAGGACACGAGGAACTGGACTTATTTTTGCTCATATAGCTTATGTTAACTCTTCAAGAGTTTATTTAATGCTATGCCACAGCAATGTTGTCACAAAACTCACCTGCAAAACACATAAACAGAACAATCTCTGTTGTGAGCTGTCAAGGTTTAAGGCTGGGCTGGCTATTAAACAGATGATAGATACTCTTTTATTATCCCTTTCCGTTCCCAGAATGGGGAGAGAGAAAATGGAGATACTTATGGGTTGGAAGAAATTAAAACACCTTTAATGAAGCAACAGCAATGTAACAACAAAGGTATAATAGGAAAAATAATTACATATACAAATATATACAAAACACTCCCCCTCAGTAATGTTCACGTCACCACTGCTGCAGGGTAGGCCCTGGGAAAGTCCTGGACTGGACTCAGCAGCTAACAGGACTATTCAGGAACACACAGATAAGGATCAAATACAGAACTGACGGAGTTCTCCCTGGATGCCAGCCACAAACAAACAGAGCTTAAACCTTATGATGCCTCTGATTTATATTGATGTCGCAGTCTGACTCGTTTCTCCCCTTTGGAGAAATTTAACAGCACCAAGGGTCTGCATGCAGCATTCACCTCTCTCAGAGGAGCAGCCAACTGCAGTACTGACTTTCAGAGTGGGAAAGCAGCCAACCCTCACCACGCCCACAATAAATGCGGTTGATACCAAATTTAAGATTTACAAATTGAACGGTTTATTTAAGGGATTTAACAGACTTTAGGGAAAAGAGGTTCAGTAAGGGCAAAGAACAGTAAGGAATAACAAAAGAAACTTGGGGTAACATTCCAACAGTTGTTTCCCACCCAGCAATAGTGGGGGGATTTAGGACGATTGAGGAGGAGGAGATGGAGGACGGGCCAGACGCTGCCTTTTCCCCTCAGCGGGGTCACGAGATGTGTGTGTGTGTAAGGGTGAAGTAAGAGGGGGAGAAGGAATCCACGGGGTGGGTCTTTACCCTGCTCCTGAGATGGTCAGCTGTTTCAATGGTACTCTCAGCCACCCTGTCTCACCAGCGCTATAGCAAGACTACATGCAGTGAGGTTAGGGTGGGCATAACTGACTGTGGTCCGCAGGGGTTTGTCCCTGACACCGGTGCCTTCTTTCTTCTCCCTCCTTTATGGGTGTGCTCTCGCCGTGACAGCAGCACACAATCCCTGTCGCAGTCTGTGGGCAGCGCTCCAGCGGTCCAAAAGACACATGAAGAGGAGAAGCAGCAGCAGCAGCGGTCACAAGCCGAGACGCAGCTCCTCAGCAGCCAGCAAGCGCTCAAAGGCAAAGGCAAAAAGTGGGGTCAGCCTGTCCGGGGCTGCTTTTATAGCTTGCTACATTGTAGTTCAAGGTTTCCAAGTGGTGCCTCGCTGTCTCCTCCAAGATACTGTCCAATGAAGAGTCCAAGCCTTCCTGCAGTCTCTGGGCGGAACAGCAACAATGCTGCGGTTCTGCGCCACAGGGTTCCTGCCTTAGAGTCTGCTGCTTCAGCACAGCAGTGAAGTTGTTGTGCAGTCCATAGAGAGAGGAAAGGCAGGGAGCGTGAGGAGCAGCCATTTTGAGCAGGTTAGATGACTGCTCCATGAGGCAGTCAGTTGCTCCAGAGAGGGGAAGGGTACTAACCCTCACAATTGAGTATGACACTTATGGGATGGAACACTTAGTTTAGTCAGGTTTGTGTCACCTGTCCAGGCCACTCCTCCTCACATGGAGGGTCACAGTTGTGAACCCTTTTTCTCCCTTTGATTCTGGCACATAATAAGTATACAAGAACCAAGCAGTGGCCTTGATTTCTGTATTAAGTATAAACAGTAGCCTTTCTGCATACCCACTAATACTGATAGCTCTGCAATAACTATAAACATTGAGCATTATCATTCCTAGAAGTAGACACTGTCTGAAAAACATACTGTTAATTTCAGAAGGAGCAGTCACTTAGAATAGTCTTAACTGAAAAGTAAAAATTGCTAAAAAGAAAATCGGTTCTGTCTTAGCTCAAACCAGGACACGGGCTTTACCTCAGTAACCTACATTCCTTTATTTAATCATCCTACAATATAATCTTTGCTCAGATAACTTCATTTCCTAAATAATCACAGAGTTTAGGATCAGACATCACCTTTCAGTCCCCAAAACGCCCATTGTAATGAGTTTGGCTTTATGCTGTTGCCTGAGAAGAGAGATCTTCAGAAGAAAGGCACAACATGAGCAGCTGGCAGCAATTTCCTGCCTCGTCCTGTCGGAAGTGATGAAAAAGCAACCAGATTGTCCAGTTAATAAATTATGTACAGCACTAGCTGATATTTGAAATGATACATTGAACACACTTTCTGTAACTCGCACATTGCAAAATTCATCAGCCTGTAAATTATCTTTTTTTTTTCCCGTCTGAGAAAACAAGCCTATTTTAAATAAAGAAATCCCTTTGAAGTACACCTTGAGTTGTTGAAATGTGCTTGTTCAGCAAAATAATCCCTGCAGTAAAATACAGTTTCTACATTTCTGAATTTTTTAGTGTGACATAGCTTCAGAGCTTCAAAAATAAATACCCGACACAAACTGCTAGCAATCAGCTTTCTGTCACACACACAGTCACCCATACAGCTCCTTTCATACTTCATATATTCTAGTTCATCTCCCCTCCCATGCAGGGGAGCCAATTGGAACTAGATCCAAACCAAACCATTCTATGACGAATATGTCTAACTATTCATGCAATCACAATATTTTAAAGAGGCATTTAAAGAGACATTTAGATTAAAAATAAGTAATATTATCCTAACAGCCACCTTTATTTAAAGGAAGCAGGGTTTGGTAAGAAAAAACTTGGCAAAAGGAGAAGTTTTTTAAGACATTGCTCAGAAGTCAAAGTGCAGTTCACAAGCTGACTTTGCAGGGCATGTCAGGAAGACTGTTGTAGGGTGCTCCATCTCTCAATATGCCTGCCTTGGTTCCCTTTTATGATTCAACTGCTTTTTGTCTCTCATTTTGCAGGCCCTGGCCTGCAGGGAAAGTTCCCATGAAAAGGGAAAAGGCCTAGCAAACTCTGTGCTGGTAACAACCTTGAAAGGCATAAACAGAGGGCCAAGCTGATGTTCATAACACCAGCTGCTCTCCAGTGTTGAAGAACACGGAGCTCACCCTAGCCACAGCCAGGCCTGAAACGGAGATAAAGTAATAATGAGTAGATAAACAACAGTTTGCTGGGTGAGAACAAGACCTTCTTGGGTTTTTCTACTGTTTTCCTTTTATCCTCCAATGAGAGATGTCGGAGGTATGGCTAATTGTTCAATGAGAGCAGTCAATACACTTTATTCTATAAACGCCTGGTACCATTTTTGATGTAAAAACTCTCCTTACAGTTTCCCCAGGAGGTTGCTGGACCTTCTCCTCTAGCAGGGGTGCCTGCCAGAGAGACTGATACTCAGGAGTTGTGGTCTGACCAGGGACACTCAGCTGTGGCCTGACAAGGGTAAGAAATTCACTGTCTTTATTAGCAAAATTAACATTAAGTATTCTTCATTATTAAGTTTAAGATTGTAAGATCCTTTAAAGATGATGGCTGATGTTTTAGGCCTAGTATGGTATTTGATAATAAGTAAGTTGCCAGCATTTTAATGGTTAACCTTTGTTGTCTGATTTAATTATAAGTAGTAAATTCACTGCTAATATACCCTTTGCATTCTAGCTGCACTTCTGTTCTGATCTCCCTATTTCCCTACACTTTTACTGTACATGATCATGCCTCTCATCCAGGATAATTAAAACCCACAACGTTGTATGCAATAAATCTTGATTATTGCATATACACATTGTCAGTCATCCAACCTGTCCAGGACAAAGACCAAGTGCTCATACATTGGCTACATGACAGATTTTCCAGGTTTTAGTATTTGTAAACGGTATGTCCTACGCATATATGTATGCAGTCTTTTGAAATGTTACAAACCCCATAGTTTTAGATGCAAATGGTCAGTTTAGACATGATGAGATTGATTTAAGAAGCAAGAATGAGCTGGCTTTTCTCATACATAGCACATACACAGTGGCTAATGGATGGTTATGTGAAGATATTAATCAAGTTATCAAAGGGCTCTCTTGAATGGGACTCTATAGAGTAATTTATCCAGATAAAATAGCCTTCTTCCTAGGATTTTATGAGTCTGAGCAAGCAAAAAAGCTTTGGCTGAAGTTAAAGGTATGTCAAAAATACAGTCCTGTAAGTGTGGCTTCAATACACCCATGTGTAATCAATAGTGACAGAGTAAATACAGTGTCACAGCATCACATTTAGTAGCATAGATATTAAAATGGCTGTCAATAGCTGTAACCTCTGTAAATCTTTAAGTCTTGACATTAAGCAACAGTGCCTGCAAGAAACAATCTGCATTTGTCTTCAGGAAAATCAAGTTTGGGTTAGATACACCACATTTTAGATTATTAAAAACTTATATGGAATTTACATACAACATTGATCTGATATCCTTGTATTATCTATTGTACAATCTCTTTTAAACAGGTTGTTGTCTAGTATTTCCCACTTTGTATTTTCCTTCCTAAACTCAGCTTCTGAGTACTTCTGTTTCTGTCCTATACAGATCAGCAAAAAGCAGGCTCACAAATTTTTCTTTATCATTATACAGACAAGTTGATTCACTTGCATTGTATGGTGGACACATCAGATCATGCTGTGTATCATGTAACCTGCCTGTCTGTACAGGGGAAGAAGATCCTTAATAGGTGACTGTACAACAGTTGCATACATAGACAATTCAGAACTATTTCAACAAAGCTAGCTAATCATGTACAGAAAACTACTGATATGATTTAAGGAGCTGCATTTTTTACCATTTTTCCAAACTTTTTGCTTCCCTGCAAAGTGGCTACATACATGGACATTATAGTGTCTGATGATGATTTACCACCTCTCACATATGCTTCTGTTAGTGCACTTGCCTCTGTGAAAACATCAAGAGGGAGCAGATATTTGGGAATGTACACTCATTGTCCATTCAGCACTCCTTAAAAAAAAAAAAAAAAAAAAAAAAAAGCAGCAAATATGAAAAAGTGTATTTCATCTGGTTTTGAAGTATCTTTACAGGTTTTTAGATGCGTTTCTCTGCCTCTGTGCGTAGCTTGTTCTCTAACTTGTTCTTCTTGCTTCCCCTTCATTCAGTTCCTGTTTTTCAGCCTTGCCTGCTGTCTACTGGTAGTCACTAGATGTTCAGCTTTTGCTCATCTCTTGTCAGCTGCTCAGTCAGACAGCACTGTTCAGCTTTGTTTCTCTGCAGCGGGAGGGTTATTTTAGGCCTTCAAATAAACTCTTTCTCACCTTCAAAGTGGCTACCCTTTCTGGCACCTAAAGAAGGGATATTTCATTTCCACTACAATAAAGTTATAAAATTGAGGAGAAAAAGTGTATGAATAACAGTTTGAAAACGAAGTGATGTAACATGGAATTAGCTATTGATGTGATGTGTGTTGCTTCCTATTTCTACTTGATGCTAAGAAAGCTGTTCCTACATGAAGCATGACTATAATAATGGAAAAGATTGAACTTCGTCAGCTAGATGCAGAACACAGAAGATTGTTTTCATGTGTTCTACAAAGCACACTAGAACAGAAAAACAATTGGCCCAGTTATGTCAGCTACTCTCTTAACTGCACTTTTGCAGGGCAAGATAAAAAGTCTTTGCCCCAAACAAGAAAAATTGAGCATAAATATACCCCGGCTTTTAAGTGCTGCTTATTTACCAACCTCATACAAAAACTGTGAGGGCTGGTGAGTCTTGATTTCTTATAAACTTTTATTACCATCAGAGTCAGTCTGGACATCTGTACAAGATTACAAAAAGAAAACTTAATTATTATTTTTTTCTCCTTGTGCAGCTATAGTAGTTACTCAGAAAGCTGGGAACAGAATTTTAGGAAATGCTACAATACTGGGGCAAATTTTACTCTCAATTAATTCTGCCTTTGGAGGAGATGGAAATGCTTTATCTCTTTTTGTTACTTCCTTCACTTTCTCATTAGCTACATTTTACCAATACACTCTTGCTTGTATTTGCTGATGCTTCTACACAAAGACTGAAGTTCTTTAACAGTACAACTAGTTCAGATAGTAAATTATTAAGGCAGGTAGGAGTTTCAGTAGGTTTTGTCACTTTCCTGCAAGGTGAAATTCCTGAGAAAAAAATGAATATGTAAAATAAGTAATCTTAGCAAATGTGAGATTGGAATAGCTAGATAATTTTTAATCTTAAAGGAATGATAAATAAATAACTATATGACCTTACCAGTTTTCAAATGCAGACTTTATTGTCCTTGTCCTACAGACTTGTGTATTGGTCTCCAGAGAACCCAAGATGGTATTCACTCTTAAATTAAAGGCTTGTTCTGAGCAAAAAGGAGCCACAACCTGTAAGCAGAGCCAAGAATATGTTGCTAGTCTAATTAAAGTTTTAACAGCCTAATCAAATGCAATATACAGTTACTATTGCAGTTACAATTAAACTAAAAGTCACAGTCCAAATTACCTAGTTATTGCGGGAAAAATTCCTTAATCATACTGCTACAGGTATTACACAGAGACATACCTTTCCTAGTGTGTTATGGTTACCTTCCAGTGCCCTGCTGGCTTGAAAACTCAAGAGCCTTCTGGGGTCTGAGATTACAGATGCAGACTTCTGCTTCAAGTCTTTGCAAAACCTGAGCCTGTGGCTGGGAGCAAGGATATCAAACCATTCTGTTGGCCCTGGAGAAATTATCGTAACTCAGTTCCTTTATGGTGCCCAGTCATGTTTCAAACTAATTACAAATAGCAAACAAAGATTACTTTTGCGATTTCTTATTCTTATTTTCACTTTATCTATTTAAACATTGAAGTTGAAAGGAACTGCATTTCATGTACCAGTAGTATTTGTGGAGAGGTTTGTCAGTGACAGTAAATAGCCTGCCAAAAATGGCTTGTGACATGGTGATGGGGTGTAGGAGGGGGCTGTTTTCCATGAACTAGAAGTTTCCCAAGGTGAAGATTTTCTATTAAAACTCTGAAAGCTGTGTTTTCCCGACATGACTTTCTTGAATACTTTTGGCCTCTTGACGATGTAACATTATCCTGGGATTCATTCCTGTCTTAACAGCTTTGGTGGAAGTCATTTATCTATATTTGTTGCATACCCATATGACCTACATTTTTCAAGTAGAGAATTCCAAGAGATCATGCAGATAATCTGAAGGGAGACAGACTTTTAAAATCTATTAATTTGTAGCTATAGATAATGAATGAATGATCTTTTTTTAATAGTCCTGAATCAAAGTTTTTAATCAGTTTCAAAGGCTCAAACACTGAAGATGCTTCCTGGGACAAAATCTGGTTTTCAGGTCTCCCTGTGTGGACAAGCCTGCAAGGCTCACATCACAAAACAGTAATTCCTCCTTCCTTCTGTATGGCAAGATGCCTTGGTCTGCAGCCGCTTATATTATTTTTAAGTGAAGAGTGTAATCAGACTACTCCTCTGATGTTTCTTTGGTGATGCCCTCTGATCCCAATGCCTACCACATATTGCTAATGGAGGCATTATTGTGGTCTTGCGACATGCTAGCCTAACCAATAACCAAGATGTGCAAAAAAAAAGGAGTTCTCTGGCAAGTCTATGCAGCCTCCTGTGTGAGGAAACATCTAATAGTAAGAAACAGTACCCACACCGCCCTCTTCAAAACATTGGCCTGGGGCATGTGAGAAAAAATTATTCCATTTTCTAGCACAGCCATGTCTCACCTTTATGGGCGTAAACCAAAGAGGAATAGAAAATAAATAGCACATCATTTTGCATTTTTATAATAAGTTTGAAACTAAACACTAGGAAACCTTGTCAGCTCCTGCTAAGCTGATTCCAATTAAAGCTTCTGGCAGAGTTCCAGCTGTTTTACTACCTCAAATAGCACTGAACATAACAAGGTTTATGAAGCATTCAAAAGTCAAATACCCTATTAACATAAACATGTAGTGAAATCAACTCTTTTACAATTTTCAGCTTTCTTTCTTTCATTTAAGTTGAACTAATCTAAGATGATGTCTGTTTTCTTTGTTGTGTCTCCCTTTTTTCTGCTTGCTGGAATGCAAAACAAGATTTAGTATTTGAACAGTGCATGATTTGCCCTAAGAACCTTCTCCCTTTGGCAATTTTATTACAACACTTTCTAGCCCACTCTATTTCAATAGCGACATTCTGAAGGTTGTTTTCTTACACTGCTTTTAACTCCAAAATAACAAGGGGGTTTGCTTAATTCCGTTCTGGACTATTCAGGAAGCTTTCTGCAAACCTGGATGCTAATGCAAACACTTTAAGGAGAACTGAGTGATTCAATTCATTTATAATTAACAGGCAATAAATAAGAATAAAAGTAGAGTAATGCTCAAAACGATTTCCTGATACAGTTTTGTCATTTAGTATTAAGTCATTCCTATTTAAACTGAATGAAAATCAAGCATATACTCTCCTGCATCTTCAGTATGGTGAATTTCTGCTATGTTCAAAAATATTTAGTGTTTTTGCTAGGATGCTGATTAAAGCTGTGGACAAAGGATAGTCAATATATTGGACATTAACCACGCTGAAATCTTTATAAATAATGTATTTTTTAACAATTGTCGGCATTTGAAAATAGGAGAGTATAATCACAACCTTGTATGCAACAGATCAAGTAAAAGCATCTATAATTATATTGGCATCAAAGATTCTTTTAATAAGCAGAAATAGAAATATGTAAGTCTGCTATTGGCCACTATCTTACATTTTGTGAATATGGTTAGTTAAGATAAAGTTTTTCATGTTATTTTTAAAGACTTATGTTAATTTTGTTTTACAGCATCTGATAAGTCAGCTCTATATTCTCAACATAAAAATTCAATTCTGTCTGTATATCATATTGCTGTTACTCTAGATCTGCACGATTCCCAGTCATGTCATACCTATTGCTTAGTACCTCTTAATATTCTTTAGTATGCTGACACACAAGTACTAAATTCCTTTCTGTTGTTTGACCTTGAACTAAATATTTAATTAAATTATTTTTACTAAAAAATATATTTCATGTTTTAGCTTTGTAAGAGCTTTTTGATCTTACCACTCAGAATTCATTATCATCTTCGATACAGATAAGTGGGTTTTAAAAGTCTTAATCTTACAATTTTACATGTTTTAATCTCTTTTTAAGGTCTAATATTAGTATAAAACATGTTGGGGTAAAGCTTTGTGTATTGTTCTGAGAAAAAAAAATTGTCATTCAAAGTAAATATTGTAACAGACTATTTCAATATTCAAAAAGCTGTGAGACCCTGACTTTTTTCTAACTACTGTAGTACTGAGATGATAAGTTCACTGTGCCAGAGTTTCCCTGCTGCCTTCTCATTTTTTCTTTTTCCTTGACAGCAGCCTTCAAGGTGATTTTTTTGTTAAGGTGATCTTTAATGCAAAGCACTCTAGTTAGTTTGCATTCAGGATTTAAGAAAAGCTAGTCAAATCCTATTGGGAAGCTCTACAGTGGAACTCCCATGCCATTCTATATAGGTTACTACAAATCTACCCACATTTCCTTTTTGAGACTACCATAGAGTAGAACACACAAAGAGCTTAATCATTAAAACATATCCTGTTACTTAAGAGCCTTGAGTGTAGAAAGCATATCTCATTTAGGAATGGTAATGTTTTAGATAAAGTATTAAGTAAATGTGAAAACAAACACATTGTCTAAAATTTGGATTTAAATATCTCATCCTTAAAATGTTCCCCATCCTTTCCAAAAGGGCAAGTTACTCTTGCATTTGCATCCTCATTTTGACCATATTGCAAATTTTTTCTTAATTGGGTCTAAACTCACCAGTGTACCATTTTAGATTTGTTCCATGCCTCATGCACACTGCATTTATCACAGATTTTCTTTCACATCTGCTCACTTGTTCAGACTACTAACCTAATGCTTGTCACATATCCAGATATCAGAATGGATGTGAGGGGAGGGGGAAGGAAAAAATCAAACATGAAGTCCGAAGGGAGCAGCAGGACCTTTGGTAATTCTGAGTTCTGTATATGTAGGCTGATTAATCATGACTAGCTCTGAGTTAAATGTCGGTTGTTTACAGACAAACACAGAGAGAAAAATTCTATCAACTTTTTTTTTTTTTTAAATGATCAAGATACATTACTGTTTGAATACACACTTTCTTGAAAGATTCAGCTTTTGGGTAGTTTTGTTGGGTTTATTTCTTAGTGAGACTACTAATCATGTAAGGCATGTCATTTTAAGATTAATAGTCACAGAATGCAAGAGATGCAACATTCAGAGCATGAAGAATCATTAACTAGCAATGATGTCTGAGGGATGTTCTTGCGTTTCAAATGCTTCATTGCTTCATTGAGTAGTGAACACAGCAACTCACTCTGAGGCAGATGTTATGCCTGCACACACTGCAAATGCAAACAATTATCTCCAAAGCGTGCAGAGAAAAGTCAGAAAAACCATGTAATATTCTGGAAGAACAAAACCAAACTAACAAAAAAAAAAAAAAAAAACAGCACAAAATATGAAGACTGATAAACTGATTTAGAAATGGAAACTTTATGTCAAAAGTGTTACAAACATGAACACCTGTAATTTTTATGGTCCATAACAATGTGCACTGAAAACAAGGCAAGGTATTTAAAGTCAGATTCAGTATTTCAAGCAAGAAAATATCTTCTGGTTTGAATCATTTGAAGAGAAAAATCTTTCTGCTGAATCTATAAGCTAATTTTTTAATTACTGATGATAGTGAGAATATTCTTTCATGTGACTCCATTGCTCCATAATTATCTGTTCATCACCCCTGGAAATGTCCTGAGCTAGCTGAGACAGGTATAGTCAAAGGTGGAATACTGAAGTATATAGATTAGTGAGTTAGACTGGTATGCAAGTTCATAAACTAGAGATGTCAAAATGGTCACTCCACAAGTATGTCAGAACCATAAATTCTCAGATTTTTCATGCAATGAATCTTAAAAGCTAAGAAGGGGAAGTAGGATAGAAGGGGAAAACTCAATGATATTCTGGGAGGTTAGGAGGAGGAAAATGAGGCAGGAGTTTGGCTTTCTGCTGTCTGCCCAATATCTAAAACTATGGAGTCCTGATCTGTTTGATCAGCATGCTAAGTCTTGTAGTACTAGAATGTCTTTAACTGCAATTGACAATAACACAAAGAGATCAGGAATTACATGGAAAGCTAGTGTGTTTGCTGCAGTGCCTCTTACCTGTGTAACCATTTTCATCCAAGCTAGTATGCATATCTACTTCAAATTTTGTTCCTGTGGTGCTCAAAGACATCTTATGTAGGCCAGTCAGAAAGAAAAAAATTGGTTCTAATGTTAAGCTGTGCAATTAAGATATGCCCAAGCTATTCTAGTTACATATGTAACGGTTTAGAGCTAATAATAAGGCATCTTAGATATTTGCACCATCATAAATGTAATGTTGAATCTTAAAGGGAGTACACAAGAATCTTTTCACATGACATGAAACTGTGGTGACTTCAGGGGGTAACACAGTATCTTTTATTAACTTATACTGAGAATCAGAAAAGGGAAGAAAATAAGCCAATGGAAATGCTCGGGGGAAACTATAGTAATATTATTCTCTCATCCTTTCCTGGAGAAGTTGTGCTTTGATTCTGAAGCAGACTGAATTTACCCTCAAATCCCTGGTTTGCCTCCACTGCCTATCCCTGGTACCCTACAAATGCCATCCACTTTGCTCTGACTACAGACACAGCAGTTAGTTTCTAGGGAAGGAGATGGGAATGGAGGAGAAAAGGACAACTCATAAATTGGAAAAGATAGCTCTGAAACAAGTCAGAGACACAGAAGCCTTGCTCTGTTATTGAGGGAAAAGCCAATCTGGAAACAATATTAAAGGTGAAGATGTTCTGACCTCAGAACTCTGCTTTCCTCTCTAGATGTTGAATGTGCCTCTAATGATTTTTCTAATATTGATATTATGTCAGGCACGTTAAAGTGAGGAATTTCACAGGTTGGTAAAATCTTCAGTGCTGTCAATGGGCACAACTGTGTAGTGGGTTAGAAATATCTTCTCAAAGTACCTTCAGTCCCACAGGAATATATCACATAATTTAAAAATTCAGACTTTGCATCTTTCCTGATTCTGACTATCAAGCACACTTCCTGTAGCAGGTCCAAGCTCTCTGTGAGTATCATGATGGCATGGAAAAAAGCTCTCACAATAAATGAATCTAGCATTTGTTTTAAGCCATTTTTTTCTTTCACTTTGAGTTTGTTTTGAGAGATAAAGCAGTTCGTGGTAGTGTCTTATGATAAAAAGGGCCTTCAGACTTCTAGCAACTCCACAGCTCTGTCACAGCCTAGATTCTTTCTAATGTTACATAATGCTGGCTTATAACTCCTTTGTAATTCTAGATATACCTCCAGTACATTCCTTTCCTAAGTTTAAAAAGTGTGAATAGTCCATGGTTACTTACTCTAGCCCAGACCAGATGCCAAGTATTCACTCAGGAAAATCTTCCCAGTCTGCTGGTTTCATTGCTGTTATATGCTGTCAGGACAGAGGCTAGGCTTAACCTCAGAAGTTGTTGTTTACCTTAACAAATGAATTTTGAGTAAGGTATCTTAGATCAAGGCTCCCCAGAAGATTGCAATACTGGTTCTCAAAAACCTGTGCAGATGCTCAGTTATATTGTTTTCCTCTGAAAATCCTGCATCATTGAATTTCAACATTCACCTCTGCTGGAAATGTTCAGAACCCTAGTTGAAATTATCTCCACTTCTCTGCTGTTAAATGATTTTACTGCTAAACAGGTCACACTAAAGTAAAAGGAAACATACTTGCTTACTTATAAAATCCTAGGTGGACAACACAGTTGAAAAATTCATAAAAACATAAAAAACAGAAAAGAAAGAAAGTCACATTTACTCCAACATACAACTCTGTCTTCCCTTCTTCTCAGCCAACTGGTAAGCTACAGATGCTTACCCGAGCTAAACAGTCAAAACCCTTTACTGTATATTCTCAGTCTGCCTTCCCTGAAAAGAAAAAAAGAAAAAAGAAGAAGAAAGGAATAATTAAAAAAAAGCATAACCGTTTTGATACATGTCCCATTTTGGGAGTCTCTTAGAGACTCTATCATATTCCCCAACACCCACCTAACAAATATTATTGATCCAGACCTTAGTCAGGAAGCGCTTTTTATTTTCCATCTCTCTTTTTATTAAAAAAGTTGATGTTGTTTTGCCAGAGTATTATCTCCTTCACTTGACTTGGCAAATCATTGGTCTACTGACTGATAAAATATCTTTTTAGATCTGGGGCCTACTTGCCAATTTAAGTATAGAATTTCTTGACACAACAAATGATATTTTTTGTGCTCACGCATTGCAGAATTGTATTCATATTTATGAGACGTTCCATTTTTTAAATCTTATGTGTACAGGTTAAAGTAATTAACAAAGAGAGATTGACAGACAAGCAGTAAAATACTGTGTCTGGGTTACCATTTCAGAGCTAAGATACACCTCAGAACGGATCCTGATATGAATTCTGTAAGTATCATTAATGCTATTAAATATTCTGGGTGATCCTGCTTGTGCTATGTGCTTGGGTTGTGGGGTTTTTTCCCCTTGGAAACACTTGCAAAATCCTCACTGTCATTACAATATAACAGATTTACAATCCTCAAAATCTGTTATAAAATAAAGCTATTATTTAGAATTAGGTTAATGCTTGCTGACAAACACCTGCAACACAATTGTTGTTGTTTAGCATTATGTAAATCATGACTGCAGGACAGTCCATTGAGGTCTGTAGAAGCTCAGGCTTGCATTCATCATGCAGAATTGCTCTTCTGTGTAGCTTAAAGCATGGTGGTGCTCAACATGAGGTAAAGGTAAGGTCTGACACCATATTACATGCCATGAAAACCAAAGCTCAGACAAATCAGTACAGCAATATCTTCTTATCAGGTAGCACAGCTACACTGTGAATTTCTTTGCAGCAGCATCATTCATGCTCTGGTAGACTTAAGTCATATTTTGCAATGCTTTGATGTCAAAATGTTGCACTTGACCTTGGTGGTAGTGTCACAGTTGCATTTACCATTACGAAACAGCAGTGTGAAGGACATGTGTGGCACACAGAGGTTCCACATCATCCTGGCTATTTCTTGTCAGTACTTACTCATGTATTATACCACATATAACAGCTTTGGCTGGCTTCTAGAATAAAAATATTGACAGTGATTCTAGGTCACTCATAACTGGTTAAAGAGATATATCTGAACTTCTGTGTCACCATTTCTAGAAGCCGCAGCAGCAGAACTGGGCAATCTTACTTTTCAACTCTGAAGAACTCAGAGAATAATACCATGACTCTGACAGCAGCACCCTTAGCATGAGCACCATCTTCTACTCTTCTCTGCACACCTCTGCAAGAACAGCACATACTGCTTACAAGTGGCACTTGAGGAAAACATCCTACCAAAGTAATGCCTAGAAGGCGTGTGCTCTCAAGCACATGTTGTAATTCTTGGGGTGTCCTACACAGGCACGGGAGTTGGGCTCAATGATCCTGCTGGGTCCCTTCCAACTCAGCGTATTCTATGATTTTATGTAACTGTCCATTTTCATTCTTTCTCAAGAGGGTTTAGGTGTTTTTTGCATGTTTTTGAGGGTTGGGGCCAGAGGGGGAGGTGTATCTGTACATAAGTAAGCTTGAAGGAGAGAAAGACATATGCACACATACAAAAAATCTTTAGGTCTTTAGGTCTCTGCAAATCCAGAGGAGTAGCAGAACACTTCCAAAGATTATCTTCTAATAATCCCAGAGACAAAGCTGTCTGGTCTGAGCTTCTGTGTAAGCAAGGTATTTAGAAACCATTTCAAAACGAATTAAAAAATTCAAACAAACTTTTTTTTTAAGTATTTTTTCCATTCAGTTGAAATAGTAGCTCCATTGATTTCAGATTTATTTTGGTAAAGAGACAGAAAAGTCAGGTTACTGAGTTTAATTTGTTCACTTTTCTGTGAAAAAAGGGGGAAAAAATATTCTACCATAAAATCAGTTACCTGCAAAAGTAATTACATAATTATTGTTCTATTTCATACTGTTTTTCATGTAAGTTTCAAATACTAAATCTTACAAAAATATCTTTAGGTGGGATTAACAATACATGTGTGATTTTATAATTTGAATGTCTGGATCAGGTAAGCACTCATCTAAACATTTCTATACTTTCTTTTGTAAAACTGTAACAAATAATATCTAGCCCAGAACATACATAGCT
The DNA here is from genome assembly GCF_020740795.1 of Apus apus. Taxonomy (NCBI): domain Eukaryota; kingdom Metazoa; phylum Chordata; class Aves; order Apodiformes; family Apodidae; genus Apus; species Apus apus. The sequence goes on from NC_067283.1 coordinate 101,301,105, forward strand.
GAGGATAATATTGGTAACAAAGAATATTCTATTGACTAAAATCCTCCAGGTGAAATTTCAAAAATCATATCAGTAGAAAAGAGACTCATACTTGTTGACATCTATTTTCTTTTTAAAATTTTTTGGGATAACTGAGTATACAAAGGGCAATAGTAGTAAATAAGGTGAAATAAATGAGTTGTTAAGCTTCTATCTTTTCATTAAGATGACAGCAAGAAACAGTTAAAATCTTCAGTGTTAATTTAGGACACTGTCTTTAATTGTAGGAGTTTGTCTCCCCAGAAAAAAAGGAGACTTAAGTTTCATCCTAACATCATGGCATGTATTAATATATTCCTTCTAGTTGATTGTACATGAACAATAGTAATAGCAGCATCTCAGCATGTGCTAACAACCAGGAATGTCAAAGTCACTTGGTGTAAAGCAGAACTTCAGCCTCAGCATGGCCACTGCTGAGGCCTCAATATATAGAGTGGTGTCTTCTGTTTGAGAGGTTGATGTTTGCCTTCCATACTGGAGAATGAGGAGTTGTAAATGTCCTTCTTTAAGTTAGGACATCTCTGTGCACCTGAATGGAATTGCTGGAAACAGGTTTGACAGAAATACTAGAAATCTCTCTGCATTTTGTGTATTGTCTGCTCTTCAAATATGTGCTTCTGTGTTTGTACTAAGTTGTTTGTTTGAATACAAATTGATTAGTAAATCAGAGACAATTGTAGTCTTGCATCTAACATGTAAATGTCAATTTTCATACATATTGTATCATGAGAATGAATTCCTTGGATAATTTTGTTACGATACAGTTTGCCCATGTGTATAAATTTTACCTTAAAACATTAAGAATTCATTCAAATGCAAGACAGAACCTTAAGGTCTCAGTAGAAATAATTTATTAAGAGTTCACCTTCACAGAATTGTAAGATGTGCTTTTTCAGACAGCACTAAAACCACAGCTGTCACATAAATAAATGCTTCAGGAAAATTCGAAGGCCAGCAGTGCTATCAGTCAAAAGACTTACAAGTCTCAAGTAGCCCATGTAAAGGTCAATTAGTATAGGAAAAAGGATTAATAAAGAATATCTGAAGCGTAAGAAACTTAGGAACTAAGCTGGGGGAAAAGTATGCTCATTGTCTCGTCCATAGCTCAGTTAAAAAGTAAGCTTATTTGTAAAACAGAACAGGTTGAATAATACCTGAATACCACCTGAGTGAAACACCCCTACCATCTGAAAGAGAACATAATTCTGTTTCCCTGGTGTTTCTCTTCATTTGTAGGCTGTCTGAATTGAAAAGGCAGATGTTTTATTCTGGGAATTGACTGCAAGGGTGATTGCTTTCAGGTGAAACACTTAATAAATTAAAATTTAGGGAGCAAGGTAACCTTACTTAGGGAGAAGAGATGAAATAAGTAAATGTGAAGGAAAAAAAAAAAAGGAAAAAAAAAAGTGCCTGGTGGTTTGTGTTACATTTCAGTGCCTAATTAGATAATTAGAAGGTGGGGACTAAAGGGCCTAATATTGATTAGTTTTCTGAAAACATCTTCTCTGAGAACAAGGACATAAATAGGAACTGAAAGCATTTTGGTGTGAAATCTATAATGATCACTTTTAAGAGCTTGACTGTTACTTTAGATAACAAAACAATGTTGTCTCTGAATTTGCAGTTTAAAGATTAGCGCAAATACAGAATATTATTTAGATACCCACTCTCAGGGTCACGTTGGAGGCCTATAACCAGCAGTCAGGGGGTCAATACTCAGTCTGGTCTTGTTCATCAATGACCTGGATGAAGGGATAGTGTATCCTCAGCAAGTTCGCTTGTGATACCAAACTGAGAGGAGTGGATGACACTCCAGAAGGCTGTGCTGCCATCCAGGGTGACCTGGACAGGTTGGAGAGCTGGGCAGAGAGGAACCTAATGAGGTTCAACAAATGTAAGTGTAGGGTCCTGCACCTGGGGAGGAAGAACCCTATGCACCAATTTAGGTTAGGGGAATGCATTTCCTAGGAGAAGGATGTAGGAGTCGTGGTAGATAGTAAATTATCCATGAGCCAGCAATGTGCCCTTGTCGCCAAGAAGGCCAATGGAATCCTGGGTTGCATCAGTAGGTCGAGAGAGGTCATTCTACCCCTCTACTCTGCCCTGGTGAGGTCACATTTAGAATACTGTGTCCAGTTCTGGGCTCCCCAGTTCAAGAGAGACAGGGAACTACTAGAGAGAGTCCAGCAGAGGGCAACAAAAATGACTGGGGGACTGGAGCGTCTCCCTTATGAGGAAAGGCTGATAGAGCTGGAACTCTTTAGCCTGGAGAAGAGAAGACCGAGGGGAGACGTTATTAATGCCTATAAGTATCTAAAGGGTGGGTGCAAGGAGGATGGAGCCAGACTCTTTTCAGTAGTTCCCAGTGACAGGATGAGGGGCAATGGGCACAAGATGGAACATAGGAAGTTCAATTTAAATATAAGGGAAAACTTCTTTATGGTGAGGGTGACAGAGCACTGGAACAGGCTGCCCAGGGAGATTGTGGAGTCTCCGTCTCTAGTGATATTCAAGATCTGCCTGGATGCAGTCCTGAGTAATGTGTGCTGGGTGATCCTGCTTTAGCAGGATCTAGATGATCTCTAGAAGTCCCTTCCAACTCTGAAAATTCTGTCATTCCATGAAAATGAAAAGTTTCTGAGGATGATCCTTGGTGGAACAGCAGCAGTCAGCAGAAGTTATTTTTTTCTAAAACAAAAGCAATATCTACAATTCATGATATTAAGAACTGGTCCTCACGTGCTTCATTGAGTCAAGTGTTGCATATTGAACTAAAATAAGAAGCAGATGCATCTTTTCAAAGTCTTGGCTGTTCAGATAAGCTTTACACTCATGTTCATTTCTGGGGCTGTTTTTTTTGAGCAAGGGGAGGTTTTCAATGCAGAGATTTTTGTGAACATTAATTCACAGGTGCCTCTATAGGCGTTTTAGACACTATAAACATTTAGAAGCTAAGTAAATCCTCATTAGAGAAGACAAATATTTACTTACCATGCTCAAGAACAAATTCACCGAGAATAACTGGTGCTTCATATGCATAAGGTGAGGATGCTGTGATTCTTCTGCAGTTTCTTCTAAACTAGAAGAAATTTTAGAAGAGCTGAATTGTAAATTTGAGCAATTAAAATGTCTGTATGCATTTGTTAGCCTTCAGATGATATACTATGGTACAGTCATACAGTGCTAGTTGTGCTTCAAAGGATGTTACGCTGGGTACTGTAACAAAGAATGTAACACATGAGTACTAGGATTCAGACAGGCTTTTCACCAACATGACAGCGGATAAAAGTGAAAAAAAAAAGAAAAAGAAAAAGAGCTTTTAGTAAACTCATAAGAACAAAATAAAAGCCTTCATCATACAATTTTCTCATTTTCCACCATCCTGTTTCCCAAACAGTGGAATTTACAGTTGCCTTGTCTAGATAACATTGATCATTTTACTGATTTTTTGGTTTTTCCCATGCTTGATTTCAAAAAGACCTGTTTGCCACATAAAATTATGCTTTTGCTCAGGTAGGAATGTATTTTTTATTTTTAGTTGAATAAACTGATTAGTATGCCTATGTAGTCCAGTAATAATTTAAGTTGATAATAATTAGATTTGTAAAAATACATATGTAATTGTATAGCCTTCCTTTTTGTTAAACTACCTTGGAACTACCAAATGGGACAGATTGGGATCTAAAATTGGAGTGCAACAAAAATACAGATGACAAAATTACCCATGTTTCCTTTAGTTAAAAATTAAGTCTCTTGGGCTAATTACAGGACTAGTTCCCATGGTCTTACAGGAACAGCCCAACAGATGAAGGGAAGAATAAAACAACCTGTAGCCTATGTCCCATAATCTATAATCATAGGTGAAATAAGTTTACAAAGGAAATTTGGAGGTTATCTGGTCCAATTCCCTACTCAAAACAGGAATACATTTGAAATTACATATGATTTTTAAAAAAGTTTTATTGACATTTATTTTTTAAATCACTGTTTCAAATAGACAAAATGCAATGCATTCCATTGTTTTCTTCAAAACTAGTACAGTCTTGTTCTACTACATTTCATATATTTCACTGGTCATTCCTAGAAGCTTTCCTTAATATTGGCTGGTGAAATTTTTACCTTTACCAATGTAAATTAGATTAATTTCAAGGGATGGTTTCCTGAGTATTTTTGCTCTATGTCTTGGATTATTTGCCCTCAAAAAATGAAACCTCTTAATTTCAACTGCAAAATTTAATTGTCTTTCCACTTCAGTACACTTCCAATATGAACATTATGAATGATTCGACACTTGTTGCCCATACGCCACTCTCCATTAAACAACTTATATCAAGATTCAATTAAAATGAGAACAATACTGAAACTGTTTCACTGGAGATTTAATCAGTTTTATGTGTACAAATAGGATCACACAGAAAATCTGATAATATTTATGACACTTATACAAGATGTGGATCATGTTCGTTGCATTGATTTTGATAAAAAATTACTTAGGATGCTTTGAATCTCAGATACAAATTATTTTTTTAAGTGACTAACAATAGATTGTTGATGACCTATTACTCAGCTACCATTTAAAGAATAAATTTAAATCTTTTCATGAATAATTTTTATCAGATGAAGGAAAATTAAAATAATACAATAATCATATGTAATGTATTTCTTCTTTCCTAGGAGCATGTCAAGAAAAAGATCCCATAGTTCCAGTAAATGGTGCTCTTGGAATGAGTGGATATAAGAAAACATATTAATCTGAACTCCGATAAAATTCTTTAAAAGTTTCTAACTTTCATCCCAGGACATAATTATATGCAAAATTCAACTGCTCTAATGTGATAACTTTAATTATTTCTGAGTGACATAATCCATTTAAACTACTCAAAGTGTGCTTATAAAACGTGTGAGGTTGAAGTAGCTTTATTATGGATGACAGAGTAAGAATCTGAAATGAGACTTCATGAGTGAAGGAATGGTTTGGTGTCTGGTTCAACTAGATGAAATTGGTAGCTTGCACATGTGACTCATAGAACGGCAGCCAAATCAAAGTAAAAAGACTGCAGACCTACAAAAAAAGTACATAGTTGTAGAGAATCACAGAATCGCAGAATGTTTGGAGTTGGAAGGCACCTTAAAGATCATCGAGTTCCAACTCCCCTGCATGGGCAGGGAGGGACACCTCCCACTAGAACAGGCTGCTCAGAGCCCCATCCAACCTGCCCTTGAACACCTCCAGGGATGGAGTGCCCACAACGTCTCTGGGCAGCCTGTTCCAGTGTCTCACTACCCTTACACTGAAGAATTTACTCCTAAATCTCTCTCCTTTCAGCTTAAAACCATTACTCCTTGTCGTCTCACTGCAAGCCCCTGCAAAAAGTCCTTCCCCAGCTTTCCTGTAGGGCCCTTTCAGGTACTAGAAAGCGACTATGAGGTCCCCCAGAGCCTTCTCTTCTTCAGACTGAACAACCCCAACTCATTCAGCCTATCCTCATAAGAGAGGTGCTCCAGCCCTTGGATCATTTTCATGGCCCTTCTCTGGACACTCTCCAACAGGTCCCCATCTTTCTTGTGCTGGGGGCACCAGAGCTGGACATAGTATCTACGTGAGGTCTCACCAGGGCAGAGTAAAGGGGCAGAATCACCTCTCTCGATCTGCTGGCCACAGTTCTTTTGATACAGCCCAGGATGGAGTTGGCCTTCTGGGCTGCAACTGCACATTGGTGGCTCATGTCCAGCATTTGATCCACTAGTACCCCCAGGTCTTTTTCCACAGGGCTGCTCTCAAGAGTGACCTCCCCCAGCCTGTATTCATATCTTGGGTTACCTCAGCCCAGGTGGAGGACCCTGTACTTGGCCTTGTTGAACCTCATGGGGTTCACCTGGGTCCACTTCTCTAGCTTGTCCAGGTCCCTCTGGATGGCATCCCATCCATCTGGCATATCAAGCACACCACCCAGCTTGGTGTCATCAACAAACCTGCTGAGGGTGTTCTCAATGCCACTGTCAATATCGTCAATGAAGACACTAAACAACACTGGTCCGAGCAGTTACCCGTAAGGGACACCACTTGTCACTGTTTTCCATCTGGACTTAGAGCCATTGACCACTACCCTCTGGATGCAACCATCCAGCCAATTTCTTATCCACTGAACAGCCCACCCATCAAACCCATATCTCTCCAATTTAGAGAGAAGAATCTTGTGGGGGACCATGTCAAAGGCATTGCAGAAATCCAGATAGATGACATCCACTGCTTTTCTCTGGTCAACTGATGTATTCAATTCATTGTAGGTTAGTCAGACAGGTTTGAGAAGATCCCAGAATTAATAAGGATCTCTCACAAGATACTGTAACAAGCCAAAAAAAAGGCAAATGTCATTCTTAGGTGTATCTTATCAGCCAGACAGTCCAAAAAAATGAATGAGACATAATTTTTATTTATATACAATTATATATGCTTTTAGTTAGTTTATATCAATATAATGACCACAGCTTGAGAAGTCTACCCAACACAAGCCTATGTGAAAGCTGTAGATAAACCAAAGTATTCTGGCAGAGGAGAAGCACATACGCATTTGAAGCACAAACACATGACATGGAGTTTTGAAAAACAAGGAAAAAGAAAAAAAAAAAAAAGAAAAAAATATTGATATTGTATGACTGAACATGGCTTTAGCAATATTCTAAGTAATTTACCATGGTTGTCTTAGTTTATCAAACTTGATCTTCACAATATCATTTTGCAAATTCTTATTAAAATTACATGCCACTCTCTTAACTACTTATTTAAAACCTATTTAGTGTAAGGTTTCAGTAGAGGCTACTAATGCAAGACATTGGGATCATTTTAAGCTCACAGCCTTCCAACGAGAGACTCATTTAAAGCTGGTTTTCTATATGTTAAATTGGAACATCTTGAATCCCCTAATATCCCCCAATCAATTATTTAAATTATAATTCCATCTTCTATTGCTTCTATTTATTTTTCTTACCCTATTGTTTCATTCTGTTACTAGGTGCTGTGGGACATTTCCCTCTCATTTGTTCACAAAGTGCTTAAAGTTCATTATCAACTATGCCTAATCAGTGTAAGCTAATTCTCTTTGCTTCTGTTTCTGTTATTATTGCATTTTAAATTACATAAACAAGAATTCAACATGTACAAGCTATTGCTTTAGGAAAACACATCATCTTGGGAAAAAATAAATAAATCGGGCTTTCTAAATGTATGCTGTTTCCTTGAAAGAAACAGGCTGGAGCATTTGTTAAAGACAACATATTTCTTTCAGATCTACATGGCTGATCTTAACTCCATTACCCTGCTCACCTTATGTGCACAAATCTCTTGAGCATGAAAGATAAACAGTACAGACTATCAAAGGTGAGATCTGCTTGGTAGGATCTGAAAGAAGAATGTTGCTTTAAATTGACTGTCCAAAGCTTCAAGATCTGGATGTAAAATAAAGCTCCATTTTAGGTAAATTGGAAGAACATTTCCCACATGCTGCTTAGCCAAATGAATCATTGACACATTGTTCAGTCTTCTGAACAAGTGGCAAATTCTTCAATATTATTCCTAAAGAGCGTACAGGTCTTATTCTTTCCCTACGCTGAAGTTGTGCCATCCAGAGCTAAAAGGACAAGCTGCAAAGTTCTCACTTTCTATCAGTACTTATTCTTAATTTTAGACTAAACAAATAAGACAAAGAAAGGCCAAGAAGAGCCAAGTGCTGATTGCTATTATTACCTTGTCTCACCAAATAAAAATGGTAGATTAATCATAGACAATCATCACAGCAATTTACAATCTCAAGTATAAGATTCAAAAGTCCATTAGTTGCTGTAACACCACCATTTAACTGCTTCTGAAATTTCACCATGACTTTATCACTTCTCCCCTCATGCAAAAGAAAAACCTAAACATGCACGCATGGGAGAGCCACTGTGGGCAGAAAAGACTGGCCATTCATTCATGGTGTGATATGTCTCCACAGAGCTGACTGAGGAGCCAAAGGGTAAAAATACAGACTGCAAAGAAAAGAGCCTCTGTCACTGTAAAGTGACATGTTTTGACTGAAGATATTTAAATGCAGAAATAACCAGATGATGATGCACGTGACACATCATGCTTATTGGTTAGGAATGATGAAACACATTTGTTTGCTGATAAATGGTTTTGGATTACTTTTAAAAAGGAGAAATAAAAGTGTTGTAAAATTTGCATAGGGCTAATAATACAAAGAAAGATTTTTAAAATAACAGATTTCCCTCAGAAATGCAGGTATCTGCAATTCCTGTTTTAACACTTCTTCCTTCTTTCACCCAGAAATTAAACAGAAAAATTTCCCACTTGGATATAAGAAGATAACTAAGTACAAACATCCTGGTTTCCAAAAATGCCGAGACCCTGGCAGTTCTTTTCATTAACTTTGATGGACTCTCTGGCTGTTTATTGCCTTTAAAAATCAGTCAAAAAGCAAGTAGTTCTGTATTTAGCTTTATAAGCTTAGGAGCTGTTGCTGAAGTACATGATAACAAGCTTTTTACTTTGGTGACAAAGTAAGAGAAATGGGAATTTATAGTACTGCAATAATATGGTGATTTTAAGATTCCCAAGTCTTAGTCTGTAAACTAGAAAGGCTCCTTTATTTCCCTCTCCTTTGCATTACCAGTGAAAAATAGGAAAAGACATTTTAACAGTGTCATCAGCCCTAAAATACATTAATTCGCTTTCCCAGTACTACTTACAGGTACCACTAAAATCCACTTCCAAAGCAGAGTGTGACAGTAAACTGGGACATTGCAGAAGGAATAAGATTGATGAATGCTGACCCCAGGAGAAAGTTAATGCTAATGAAAACAGTTATTAATCTTTATTAGTTACAGGGGGAAAGAGAAAGCTTTTTGGGTCTGATTTTGTCTGTCTTTTGGGGGTGGCTTTCCACCAAAAAATGAAGATCCGTATTTCCAAGGACTGTAGAGATATAAACCTTGGAAAACTAACTTTGTGTCTTCCAAAAAAAACAGAACAAGAGAGATAGTCTCATCAGATATTGTTGCCTTGTGAATACACAGGAATGAGCATATAAATTTTAAATATAGAACCCCGTGTTACTGACTTACTGCCCATACTGCTTTTTCCATCTCAAACCTTGAAGAACTGATGTGGTAGCAGATAAGAATACATTCCGCAAAATAAAATGCAAAAATGCAACAATCATATGCAAGTCTCAAAATTAACTGCCTTTTCATGTCATATTTAATTATCAAAATCTTCCAATACTACCTTTGAGAAGACTGTTATTAATAACTATATTAAAAGCATAGCTTTATGTTCTTAAAAGAATGTGTCAAAATACCTAAATCTGATATTGAATTTGTCTTGCATAAGATATTTACATTTATACAAAGTGTGAAGAATAAGCAAAGTAAAGAGCCAAAACTATCTCACTGCTACAAATTTTATTTGGTTTGTGTATAATTCAATCTAATTTACAAAGTCCCTTGTCATGGAAGCATATCAAGGCACTTTACACCCTGAAAGGAATTATACATCAGCTCAGTAAAAAGCCATCTTAAAAAGAGTCTTTAATCTTCCTTTAAAACATTTAGCAAGGGAATGAAATAAATGGCTTGTAATACAGGCAGACTCAGAAGTCTTGCATACATTTATCTTTTGAATACAAAATTCTCAATAAGGGTGAATGCAGTAGGACAATTTCAGTATCACAGTATTTGTTCAAGGCCTCTGCTGAATATCAGGAATTAGTCCCTCTTCCCTTTATGTTGATCTTACATTCATTTATTGCTACATAAGGTCACAAGACTGACAACCCAGAACAGACTAAAGCCCTTTAAAGTCTTCACCAAGTAAATCTCAAGTCTGTCAGCATCATTCTCTGCATCCTCCAAGCTCCATCAACCCTATTTCATAAGGGATATGCAAAATGGAGTGTTGGTAACCCTGTGTTCAAGATGCGTTCAGCCATTAATCCTTGCTGGGCCACCAAACAGTCTGCCAGTCATGCCACTCATTTTTGCTGAGGCTTATTAACTGGGAATGAAACAGACCACTGAGGTAAAATCTTGGCTTAAGTGAAATCCGTATTTTTTACCTGAGTGTTCCTGCTGCCCGTTTCACCAAGTGACTCCCATTACTGATATTCTACTTTCTATAATGTGTGTTCACTTGGCAGTGCAGCACAAAAATTCCCAGACCAGTTTGGAGGTGAGCACAGTCCAGCCACAATGCTTCACCTGCACCACTGCAGTCAACAGTGATCCACTGCACTTCCCTTTGAAGAAAAGTAACTGACGCTGTCCCACGCTACCATGGCTAAAACCTGCGTATAGGAACAAGCCCATCTAAGTCAATCTGAAGTAGCACTGCACCATGCTGAGTCTGCCAAGCTGATGAGCCCACAGTCTTGACTGTCATACACCCACATATCTTAGCCTTCCTCCTATTGAGAAGTAAATAGTAAAATGGGCTGTTGCAAACTGTCAGTCAAAACCACTAGAAAAACTTGGTTCCATATGGTCCATTCTCTTTTTATGGCTAGCTAAGACTTTCTTGCAAGGAACTAAAAGCAAGAGTCGTGAAAGAAATTCTATGTTAAGAGAAAAAGCTGTCATGCTGAAAAGACCTGAACTCAAGCTTCTGAGAGACTGAAGCAACTGGGCACTGGACCAGTGTCCAGGTACTTGTGCAAAGCGGTGGAGATTTATAGTAACTGAGAAGTGTCAGATGACAGGAGCATCTCTGTTCATGAGAGTAACTCTGGCTATACAACACAAGGCAGCATCAGTTTATTGCTACTACCTAGAGAAGCAGGGAAGTTGGACAGCACAGAACACTGGTATTGAAATGTTAGGTTGCACCCAGACATCATCTGTAGAGTAACCACCTCATTAGTACAGTGCTGTATACAGTCTGTGCCTCATCACTGGAGCGCCTCCACCCTTTCTAGGTTTATAGCCAGTTTTTTAACACCTGCTCATGTACCTCTGCATGGCACTGATCCCTGCAGTTTAGACATGGCAAAAAGCTGGTTTTTCTGTGGTGCTGTGACACTCTTACAAGTCACCTTTTGATGGTAAATTTCAGGGGTGCAGCAACACCTGCGGCATCTCTTTTACAGGAGGGGAAAAATCCAGAGGGGATGGACGTTTCAAATTGTGTAGCAGTGCTCAAACATTTTTCTTCTCTGCCCACACAGCCAAAACTTTATTAGACTGTTTTTAATCTCTTCCACAAATCCCCTCATTTCAGGATCAAACCATTTTAACAACATGTGAAAAAAATGATATGAACAACTGCTTCCTGACAGCACAGGAAAAAAGAAAAGTAAATATCAGTTACCTGTCTTAGGCACTGTCACCTTTCAGCAGCTCTGTTCCCATCACAACAGAGCTTAGTGAGGCACATTTAAGAATTTTATTTTAACATTTATTTCCTGAGTCAATGTCTTACATTTTTCTCCACTTGTTTTGTGTGGCTTTTTATTCTTTGTCTGTTCTTTTCAATCTGCCAATTTTTTTTTATACTTACCACTTTTGTTTTTCTTGTTTCATCTCATTCTGCATTTCCTCATATTTTGTAGGTCTTGCTGCTGTTGTCATTGTTTGTAGAGCTGCTGATGCTTGACTTTACCCTTAATTTGAGACAAACAGAGGAAACTGAATTATGTTCAATGTTGAACATATGCACACAATAAACACCCAACTTTTTAAAAGATGTCATAGAAGCATCTGCTATGCTATATTTTTATGACTGGTATAAAACTGAAATAATTGGTATTTAGTTTTTATTTTCAACTTCGGATGTCATTTCTGCCCACCCCCTCTATACCCACTTGTATATGTGGCACTACATTAAAGTTAAACCCACACCAAAAAAAGTAAATTCAAAAGCGTTTATGAACTTCTGAAGTTGAAACATTCCCTGAGTAAAAATAATCTTAACTACTGTGAAGTTTTATGCCCTCTCTTGCACTCTACACTCATTACTGACTACAGCTTAAAATCTATGCTCATTAAGGCTTTTACTACCTGTTGGTCTACATGTAAGTGAAAGGCATTTGTGTCTGACTGCATAAACTGAACTGACATATCTAATAAAACAGGCACTGAAAACTCAGTAAAAGGTTTTTTGGCACCCCAGGAAGCAAGTGGGATCATAACATAATTAAAATACATAGAAGGCAACTCTGAGTCAGCAAGGCAGCTACAGTACTTGGTAACTGTCACTTGATTACTCTTGAAAGCTGATAAAAATCAGAAATAGTGATTGTCCGCCACAGGCGTAAGATATCCTTGCTGCTTTAGAAACATAATCACTGTGTTGCAGGAGGTCTAATCAACAGCTACCTATAATGTCTGTGAAAGCTGTAAAAATGTGTTAATGAAATATTCATGCAGGTAAGTGTCATACAGGCATAAATCATCATAACATGCTCCTTTTTACGAATGAATACTTAGTTGGGCCATGCTGTTCCAACTTATTTTCTTACCAAAGCAGTGTATGTTCAGCTGCTGGTTCCTCCTAATCACTGTGAGCACCCTCTCACTAAAAACATCAGTCTTGAACCAATCACCTGAGGAAGCAAGGATCAGATGTTGGAGCCTATTGCTGGAGATGGGATGGTTTAGCAACCTGAATGCAACTCTACATTGTAGAGATAGTTCATTTTTGTTTAAAATACATTGACAGAGTTTTCATTTGGGAAAGGCAAGAGGTTGGATATGTGTGTGTCATTCTTACTCCTACTTTCATGACTCAGGAAAACATCAAAGAACGAGGATTTTGTTTAGCAAAGGCATTAGGCTGGCAGGACAACTACCTCTCAGTCTTGGAAGGTTATTTAATCTCTCCGCATCTCACTTCAGGACAATCAAGGAGACAATACTTCCTTTCTGCTTTGCTTACAGGCAGAGTAAACATTAAAATAGACTCATCAGTATGTGGCTGTAAAGTAACCACACATTGTCACAGTAGTAATAAATAGTTTAAAATAATTTTAGTGTCTAATTATGAGACCTCAGAACAGCTGGCATAACAGCAGACAAAAAATACTAAAACCATCAGGTTTTTATTACGAATCAAGAATACCACTCATCTCAAGACCATGGAAGCTTCCCAAAAGACTGCAAAAAAACTCAGAAAATTAAGTGGTTACTTGAGAAATACAGCCCATAATCATTTTAACAATGATAGAGATTATTTTTTGTAGAATAATCAAAAACTTTGCTTAGATAGCATTGCATATGAAATTTTATGCCATTTTTATGTGATTAGAACATTAAACTTTTTTATCTTTAAAGCCTAAAGTGATCACTTCTTTGATAGAAAGGATTTAACTTTCAACTCCTTTTTGAATTTCACGTGCCAATTCAGTGCTATTAAAACTTTCAGTGTATTAAATGAGGCAACATGTAAAGTATTTTTCAAGTCAAGGAATCTTTTAGACAAAATGCCCAATGATGATATCAAATATAATTTCAAATATACCTCTTGACTCACAATTTAGCCACCCACAGTTCTACTGTCATTTCAATAGCTTTACCAGAATAATAGTAAAACATTCATCTGTTACCTGAAAGAAAATCTAAGCTCCCCTTAGAGCATTTTAAAATATAAAATAACAAACTTAACTGAGAAGAACTAAAAGACAGATGCAAGAAATAAATTCAGTTGCTCCAGGCAAAATTTGCAACCTTGCTCAAAAAAACCCTCCTCAGCTACTGCCTGCTCTATAGACACCTACATGTGATAGATATTTACCATTAAAAGTTACCACACTACCTGGAGCTACCTAGAGTTGTGCCCAGGAGTGTTTCAAATCACTGCAACCATAAATCACAGGCTTCCAGTCCAAGAGGGGTCCAACTCTCTGCTTGCCATGTCAGAGCTACTACAGATGCACTGCACAGGAGCTCCAAAGTGCTAGGCTTGTCAAACATATGCAGAGCAGCTTAAGGTGAACCTAAGATCATGACTGAGACCTAACCCTACATCATGGTCACAGTCAGAGCAGATTAATTGCAGCAATGAAATCAAGCTGCTCCAGATACACGTGCAGGGTGCCAAGGCATCTCCAACACCCCTTTGACTCTGATACCCTTCAGCTGTAGCTGTTCTGGGTAACTTAGAACAAGTCTCACACTCCATATTTCAGGATTCACAGATGAAGTAACAGCGTACTCCTCTTCTACTTGGGGATCTGCTTGATGTGATGATCCTGCTCTGAAAATATTTACCACAGTTTATCAGAGTAAGCATCACATACAACAGAAAACAGGCACAGGTGGCACTTCAGCTCTTTCTCATACACTAGTGTTTAGTTTCATAGCTCAGGATAAGTAGGTAACATTTTTCTTTTTTTCAAAACCAGCTGTCTTCCCGCCTTGGTGAATTCCTAAAAAGTAGTTATACAGGTTGATTTTTGTTGACAATTCCTCACCTTTCTCTTCCGGAGGTCTCTGAGTTATTAGTGTGCCAAAGCATAACTCTGGCAGGAGAAGCTGGTCCACATGCAAAATAGATGCCAGAATGAAAGCTGTATCTTTCCCAAGGATTTGTGGGCTTGACTGTCCTCAGGCAGAGAGGATAAAGAGACTCAATTTTCTACATCCTATTTGAGTAAGGTAAATAATTGGTACATTAGCTAATAAAAGGACCTTCACTGTACTAATTAGCTCTTAAAATGAAACTTTGTGCACCTACACTATCCAATGAGAAAAAATTTATGAAGATGAAAAGTGAGTTCCAAATTGTGAATCCCAAGAGGTGTAAATCAGAAGATCCCTGCTGGCTTGCCAATAGTCTTAGTTTATATTCTGAAAGCCCATCTTTCTCATGAGACATGGATTAACAAGCAAAGCTGCAGCATCCAAGGTAGTGAAAACTCTGTGCACTGCAGCAAACACTGATAAAGTCAGATGCTCATGCACTTATCTATGTTCAAAAGTGGCCACAATGTCCTGTCTCTAGCATTCAATCCTGATTTGCATGTATGTTTGGTCCCAGTTTGGCCAAGTTAAAAAAAGCTCTTTGACCACATAAATCTAGTTTTATATTGCTGGTCTTTGAAAAAAATTAATCTAGAGTCAGATTTCTCAGTGCTCTCCAGAAAGAATCTCAGCATTAGTCCACTGGTAATACACTAATCTAAATAAAACAATGACCTCATATATGCTTTCAGCAGAGCACCATGTAAACATCTACTAACAAATGTGAATTAAAAAAATATTTTAAAATCTCTTTACTAGATGTGTGAGAACCAGTTATTTGATTTTATAATGATGAAATTATAAAAATGTTTTCAAATAATAAATGAAGTAACAGGGCATAAAACACTGAGAGAGGTGTAAAAGCATTTAATTACGTTGTACAATATAATATACAATCATAAAGCAGTCAGGACCAAGGGATAACATGGAGATTCAGTATTTTATCACCTTCAAAACCTTTCTGTTTACAGCATCAGCACAGTTGCCTGAAGTTTGTACGTAGCCAATTTTCTGTCATGATAGCCAAGGACTGTGGAAGCAATCTCTGTACAGAGCACATGAAATGAAGATTCAGAACAAAACTGTTTATGCTCTTAGTTCTGAAAAAATACGTGAGTAATCATCATAATTTTCTGGGCAGTCTAGGAATTTAGGACATCTGATGCACAGCACATATGTGACATGTACTGTCACAAGTCATTATGAGATGAATTAATATGTTTTACATATTTGAGATCAGGCGTGTGGAAAGTGCGGAAATTGTATTCTTCTGGTATGTCTTCTGTAGATTTAAACTTGCTGCCAGTAAAGTCCCAAATAGATTTTTTCCTTTAACCAAAATAAAATATTTAAAACATATAAGTATACATATTGAAGCAGACAACAGCAACAAAAAACCACACCAAGTGTTTTGTGTTTATTTCATTTGTTCTAAAATGCATTCTGGATGTTTTCATAAATTATTTTTTTTTAGAAAATAAATAGGCATTCAGGACTCATAGATGAGTCAGTCCATGAGCTGTAGATAATTTGGAGGAATTAAATATTTTGGAGGGGAACATCTTGTTATCCTCTGAGCTGTTTAAATACCGAAGTCTTTTCTCTCAAACTGAAAGGGTCCTGTGAGCATCCATTTGCCCTGTAAGAGGCATTCAGTGGAAGAGATTAAAGGAAGGGAAAGATCTAGATATACTTAGGGGGTCACAGATTTCTGTCTGATTAACTACTTAAAAACAAACCTTCTAGCAAGAGAAGTATGAGGAACACCAAAGGAAATTGCAATACATTTTTGTTTACCACCGACATCACACATACTCTTAATTATCTGTATTAATTTGTTCCTTAAAAGTGAAATTGGCCTCTCCCAATTCAGAATTACCAGGTTTCACTGAAAAATATTGCTGCCATCTCCTTTTCTACATTGTCCCTGGTCAATACCAAATAAGGTTTTACTTTATGTAAAAATAATAGTGAAATATATTTATAATGTGGTGATTTCTAGAGTAGTGTAACAACACAACATTGTTGCTGTAAACTTTGTCCTTCCTTTCCAGATTAGTTCTAAAATTAGTTTATGCCATCTCCAAACCATCTTTCTGCTTGCTTCATCTCAGTTTGCAGCGCAGATGGAAACAACACAGCCGGATGCTGCAGCCTCTGTGGAGTCACCACGCCAACTCCTCAGGCACCAAGAAAAGGATAAGACAGCACCAGGGATTTAGGCTACGTGAACATGCATAAACCTGTGTTTATCTCCCCACTTCTTTGGGACATTCATTTCTCAAAGGGGAATCTTTTTCCATCCTCAGCCTTCTGGACCAGGTTTTATTCTGGAAGTCTAGCTGGCTTGCAGTTAGGTTTGATCTTGTTTTTGAAATAGATATGGAAAAACACATACATGGGAAATACATGTGGGAAGATGAACTCTTCTGCTCTTTCTCCTTGTGTCTTATACATACATCATCCACCACTTGGCTAGTGTAGACAGGTGTGCCTGTGAGTAGGAAAGGAAAAGTTCTGGTTTTATTGGTCTTAAGTCACCGGTTGCTATCTGATTTAGTAGAACAGCATTAGCCTTTTCATGCCCTCAGTCAAAGAGTAAGCACAATAATGATGACTGATTCAAGAGGGAAACTGGCTGAAAAACAGCAATCATTTTTGCCTTTGGCTGGACAGGGGAGCAGTAAACACACTGGAATTTCCTCCCCAAAAATGTTACCTAAGGCATAGTAAATTTTTAACTGATGTGTGCTTTTTCAGTGGAGGTCAGTTTAATGAAAACTCTGAGAGTCATTACTGTATACTCTCTGGTTGTTGAAAGGGCTTCCAAAGCATTTTTTCCTTCTCTTTTTCTTCTCATGACTCGCTACTTGTCTTATTTTCTCTGCTAATGTTTTTGGCAAGTTATGTGAAATTAAACTAGAGTGACAGGTTGAAAATGGCAGAAAATTGATTGGGTTTAACTTATCCTGGGATACCTTTTTGTCAAAAAAAAAAAAGGAAGTCTCCATTGTTTCTACTTGAATTGTCTTTGTTGTACCATTTGATGAACACCCTGGTAATAAATGTTCCCTCAGCTGAGACAAAGGAATGCCATGTGCTAAACCAACAATTTCCCATGCAATAATATTTGTCAGAATTTCTGACATCACTTCAGGTGTTAGTCTGGAGATGGCTGCTACCAAATAACGTCACCCATGTGTCCAGTACAGTAAATCTTCTTTCTCTGGTTTGTTTCCTCGATCATTTTTATCATCTACTGGATATTAACATCCATTGAATTCAGTTGTTACCTATTGCTCTATACAAGTTAATTACTTTATTTCTTAAGTCAGACTTCAGTTGTTTATGTGTTACCCAGCAGTTTGGCATCAGAGAAAGTATTTGTCCCCTGAAATACAAAGGCAGAGTTGGATTTTAACACTCTGCAACCATGGTTACATCCACTGTACTTTCCCGAATTTCACATAACTGAGTAACTAGCTTAGCTCTGCTGCAGCAAGAAGGGCTGTTCATTCACTTGATTCTTCCACATGGTAGTCCCTTCTATTATCTGTTTGTTCAAAACAGCTCAAAGAGTGAAACAGATCATGAACTGTTCTGTGGTTATTTGAGCTGTATTTTCTTTAATTAATATTAAATTAAATGAAAGTTCATTCCTAAGTGTGTATCTGTGCTTGGGGCTGATTTAAGTTTAATTTCTGAGATCTTTTTGTATTATATTTGGAATATAAACATGATTTCTTTTTTGCTCTGCATTTACTGGTTCATATAACCTAAGAATTTACATTTTGAACAGGAATTGTCATCATAATTCAGCAAGGAAAATAGAAAAAGAAACCGAGGGAACCAGTTAACCGCCCAGCCAGAAATAGTAGTTGCAAATCTTCCATTTGCTTTTAAGGCTCGTAAAGCAGCCACAGGCCAGAGGGAGAAATGGAAGATTATAGGCACAGATGGTCTGAGGTTGAAAGAGGTAAAGATAACTGAGGAAACTCCGTGAAGAAACTGAAACAATATCATTTATGTCCTGGCTTTGTTTGGCTCTGGGCAGTTAAGAGCATCTGACTCTGAAAACCCAGGCTTGTTTAGGAATTGTATGTGTTGAGACAAGATTTACCTTTACAGTATTTTATACTTGGAGGTGTTTAGAGCTGAACAAGGTCTGGGACAGACCCAGATTAAAAGAATTGCAGGTTCATTCTACAATTTTGTAATTGCAACTTATCATTATTTTCAACTGCATTACCACAACTACAGTTCAAGGCTTTCCTACTTTTTATTAACTGCTTTTTATTAAAGAGTAGAAAGGCGGATTTGCCACTAGTTTTCAGCACCCTAGGATTTCTGCTGGGAGGTGAACAATGTCTGCAGGCGGTTTTTTTTCCTCCTCAGTCTTGCAGTCTCCTTGGGTTTCTTTTCAAATGTTCTTTATTGTAGCCCCAGCTTTCCCTTCAGGGGCCCCAGCTAAAGCCAGAGCGTGGCACAGTTACCTCCCCAAGCCCCAGCTGCCCTCAAGGGCTGCTGTTTGTCACCTGCTGACCCCCTGCCTTGGTCAGGGTGGTACCACATCAGGGACCACAGGGCCTAGCTAAAAGCAGAGAGGCCACAAGCACCATCCCTCTTGGCAAGCACTAAAGCAGGCTGAACACAGCTGTGGGCATGGCAACACTGGATAAGCCCTGAGACCCTACTGGAGCAGTATGAATCCTGGGACCTGATACAACTCCTGACAGAATCTTATTATATAAATAGTTTTATGTTGATGCTCACCTCTCGGTACTGCACTTATGTTCATTACAGGGTAATACCACATAGTTTTTGTGAGTATTGACTGCCTAAACATGTGGAGCCCTGGTGAGTGTCTAATTTATACTGTAGTTCACATAATACTTTATCACCGCAACGATGAGTTCAGAATTTCTCTATGACCTTGATAAGAAGGAAAATCTGAACAAAAAAAATATAAAATTCAGTGTTTATTTAGAGTGCAACACATAAAATGGTAGAAGAAACCTAGTCTTGGAATGCTACTTTTAGCATTTACTACTACCAACAAATATCAATTAGTATGCTACCTGAATTTTACTGTGAGCAGTAAAACAAAAGTGATCTATTCCACTGACGTGCCTTTTAAAAAAAAAAAAAAAAAAAGTGATGTCTCCATTTACATATCAAAATTTTATAAAACTGTTTCTGCTAATGAGATCTTGAGTGTTGTTGCTTTCAGATACTTTATCTGTCACAGAAAGAGTGATGCAACACTTAGTCATGTAAAACAACTTGGGGACTAACCAGAAATCAAGTCACTAAAATAATGAGAACATCTGTTCAACATCTGTTGTTTAACCTAATTTACTAGACCTGAGTACAGGAAAAGACAGTGTTCTCCTTACTAGCCCATTGACAAATAAAGCAATGAGAAATTTATTGGAATTATTAGCAGCTCCATTTCAGCTTAATGTGCATAAGCTATCACTTAAGACTGACAGGATTTTTTTTAATATTTAAAATTTGATAATAAAAATGATTGCTTTTCAGCTACTTCTAACACCACTTTGAACATAAGAAGCAAGCAAGATAATGTTCAGCATGTTTGAAGTGAACAATATGTAACGAAACTCTTATTTAACTTTCTTACCACTGTAGCTGTTTGAGTTCAGTATGAAATACTGTCTTTTTTTTTTCCTTACATAGTTCTGTGGAAAAGAATGCAACATAACAGAAGCCAGATCTCTGCTAAAGAAGCTGTTTCATCTCACTTATAGGTGTAAAGAAATTTCTAAAAATCTTAAATAGTATTCTTTTTTAATCCACTTTATCGACCTTAGTTTCAACTTGTTGAAGTATAAGCATCGTATTATTTCCTTTAACATATTAAAATAGATTATATGGAATATGAGATTAAATAATATTTGTGCTGCAGTAGTGTAAATATTTATAAGCTTTACATGAAACATAGTCAGCATTTATAGCTGAGGTAGCTATTGATTAGTAAAATCTTGAGCTAAAAAGGTTACATTAGTCTTGCATTAAAATACTTTGAAATGGACCTTGTATCACATTTTATCACCTTTTTTTTTCTCTAATGGGAGTGTTTTGCAAAGCATTTAAATTTATAAGCTAACCCTTGAGGGTTTTTAATCACTTTCTTTTCTGTTATGGAAATAATTCATAACTGAATCACATTTACTGGAATAGAACCTACTCCTCCTACTAGAAATGTACACTTTTAATTTAAGGTCTCGTGGGGATCCATATTCAAAGGAAGCCTCACACTCTGCTGAGGTTTTTGTTCACTTGAGTTGAAGCATCTTTCACTGTGGAGAAGGAACGGACAGAAGAGGAGGTTTAGGCATCAGGAATATACACAGTGAGTAATCCTTTAAGTCTGTACCTACTTTTCCCTAATAATAGTTCCCACAGACTTCCTCAAGAAAGAGAGCAACCATCTGAGGGCAAATTAGACCTCACATAAATGAGAACAACTGATTTCACTTAAGCATGTGATTTAAGGATCCTAATGAAAAGTATAGGAACTAACAGGTTTAAGCTCAAGAATACGTGGGAAAAGCAAATAACTTCCTAATATCTCATCCATTTGATGGGAAGAATTCAATGGGCTTCACGAAGTCCAAGTTCAGTGTACAACAGAGTACAAGCTGGGTATGAAACAGAGTTTAAGATTGCATTTTATTGTACAGGTGAGCCCAGATGCATAATCATGTTATCACATGGCCACTGATTTCCACATACCATTTGTGTCTATCATTTTTTCCTATTTCATTCTAAACTAAGTCAAATTATCAAGAATTGCCATAGGTTGAGAGCATTCAAATTGAGAAGTGTTACAGTTCAGCTGATAAACTTGCTATGCTGTAGTAATTTTTTTGTGTTTCCCATTGCTTCACATGTTAGTGTTCTTGACATACCAATACAAAAAATAAGCCAGATCAGTTTAGGTGGATATTTTGCAAGGAAGTGAAGCATTAGCTCCCATCCGTTTCCCTTTCTCTGTGTTATTCCTCTCTGGTATCGTGACCCAACATGTCAGGCTCAGAGGAGCAGGAGGAACTGCTGTGCTGTACTGGCATGCAAATGCTGTCAGCACTGGGATGTCAGAGGAGAGGGAGCCCCAGGCTTTCTCCTTGGCTTGTGTCTGGACTAAGGAGGCACTATATGACTTCTAAAGGGACACGTACACCCCTGTGATATAACCTGACACAGGATGGAGAAAGGCATCAGGGCTTCCATTCACTCCGGTGCTGCACCTATCTCTTGATTTCCTCTGCAACTCTGAGATAAAAATATCTGAATTAATTTTGAACAGAGAAAAGAAAGCATGGAAACTGGCCTTCCAGTTCTGGAAGCTGTGGTAAAAGTACTGATTGACTTATATGCAATTGAGGTGCCACCTTTCTAGTCACTTGTTAATCACAGAAACAAGATTGTGCAATACTTGCTGCATGTTGTGCCTGGCTCCAGGTTGTGCACCCATGCACTTCACTGAAAACTTGCAAAAAATAGGAGACAAAGTGATGCAGGGTGGAGGAAAAGTTCGAGACCATCATCTACAAAAAAAGAATCCTGTCCTGCTTTTACAAAAGCAGCAAGAGTTTATTTCGAAGTCTTCTTTTAATACAAATTCTTGTCATGGCCACAGTGAACTTCTACATTTCAGATTATTTTTGGTTTCTCTGAGGCAGATGGAGTTTGCCTTTCACATGATGTCCTAAGGGTGAAGGTTCAGTAAGGATGAACTATGCAATCTGCTTCACTATAACACATGACATACTGTTGATCAAAGAAGAACGTGTTAGGGACCAGATGTTGCAAGTAATAATAACATGTCCCAAGCCTTGTTTTCACCTAATGCATAACATGATGGAGCTAAAAGTACTTGTAAGATGTGATCAATAGGGAAAACATAAGGGAATACCACAGAAGAAATGTCTCAGTTAATTTTTTTTTTTGTCATTATTAATTCTCCTCTTCCCTATTTTTATATTCTGCTGTAATTTCCCTCTTGCGTTTAATTTTCTTCATCACATTCTTACCCCTATGGAATATTTCGCTTAAAATTGGATTGATACATGCTTTTAATTTATTCTTTTCACTTAAAATGCAGGGGTCCATTCTTCCCCCAAAGGGCACAACACTACCGAGGATTATTTCAAATCCTAAAGGAAAGAAGCATGTTCCAATTAGACAAAGTCTTTCCCTTTGTCCCAGCAAGGTTTTTTAATTCTATGTATTCTGAGACACTTTAAATGTAGAATAGCTATTTAAGCAGTTACGCTACTGTGTTTTGAATCTGTTGAGGGAAACTTGGGTTAAAGAAATGGAACAAGAAAACTGATAATTTTTTCATTTCCAAATTCAGCAAGGGTTTCTTATGTGATGTGATATCACTTCATCTTTGTGTTACACTTCACCATCTAAGAAATGACTTAGTATAGATGACCAGCAGAGCATGATTCAACAATGTCATGTTTTTTCAAAACAAAAGACCCTCAATATACTAAAGGACATTTAGTTTGCAAGTTGTCTAAAATAATTCTTCAACTTCCTTTCTTTTCCCCCTGTATCCTTAGTTGAAATGCAGTCCGGAGGATTAGAATAATCTTAAATTAAATATATAAATAAACAAAAAACATTTTTAAAATGTTTTAAAGAGTCATCATCTATGAGGAAAGCTGCTAGGATTTTTTAGACTGAAGAAAAGGCTAATGGGTGAGTATGTTTTCAGACACAGTTATTTAAGAAGAGGGTACATTAATCTTTACAAATTTACTAATCTTTACATTAATTTACTAATGTCAATGCTGAATAGAGTAAGAAGTAATGGATCTGAATTTCAGCAAGAAAAGTGGGAAATAATCATTAGGATAAAAATCTCTAATAAAAAGTACACCAAAGCCTGGGATATTATGGAGCTTTTAAGTTCAATTTAGGCAAACATCTGTCATAGATATTAGCACTTCGGGGGACAGGTTTATGCAGAAGCTGATCTCTTGAGTTCTCTAATTGCCAGACATATTTTCTAATATTTTTTTTTTTTCCGGAATCCTTTGCTATCCTGTCTTACCTGCAAGAGGAAAAAGTGACTCTTCTGAATGAGCATCATGCCTGTCAGAACAGAACAGGTGGATCCATGTATGTATCACTGTATATGCCACTGAAATGCAACTAATTTATGCATTACATCCTTTTATAGGAAGTTTATTGCCAATTCCTATCTCTAATACTTGCTATCATTGAAAAAAATATTTTAAAAGACCATCTGTTAACTACTCAGTTCATCAAAATGTTGCATTTTTCTCGAATACAATGTGAGCTTTCTTTATTTTCCAATTCAAACAACAGTGTCATCTTGTATTTTATTATCTTCATCCTTCCAACACTGCCTTCCAACTATCTCAGTAAGGGACTCAGGGTCGTTGAGAGTTCTTTTTTCATTGTTTCCATTATTTTTCTTGTTTAAAAGAGAACGGCATTTGTGAAGGACCAGCCCCTCACTACGTATAATGTCTCTCATCTAAAACTGTTCTGCACATGAGAGAAAGACAAAATGGCTGACATTAACTAACTCTGAGGCAGTGCTCAAGGACACTCAAGGACAAACACAGGGAGGCTGCTGCACAGAGACTGTGGCAGGAAAAGACTTTGTAAAAATGTAGCACTGGTGGCAGAGCACAGCGGGATTGGGTATTAAAACTTCAAGGACAACAGCGATTGGGTAAAATGATTTGGGAGCTGGTGTCAGAGTTCATGCTGGGAGCTGGAAGGAGTCATGATCATAGGGAAGAAAGAAGAAAAAAGAAGAAAGCTCTTAAGGGCGATAACGGTGAGTGGCCCTGCCACCGGTACTGTGCCCAAACTCCAAAAAGAGCTGTCACAAACGGTAGCTCAGCTAGCAGCCAAAGGTGCCAGAGAATGAAGAAAGCAGCCTGCTGCAGCATCGCTGCCTCCTGCTGTTCCTGCCACCATCATGCTGCACCTTCGCTGTTCCGGCCATCATTGTGCCGCACCTACGCTGTTCCTGCCGCCGCTGCCACAACTCACCTCACCCCCCTCCCCAAGCTCCAGGAGGCCGTGAGCATACCTGTATAACTGAAACCTTCCATCTTTAACATGTTCTTCCCCAGGTGTTTAATTGGCCTTTACACCCATTTTCATCATCCCACAAGGGAAAGGCATTGGACTTTTAATCATTCTGTTAGTATCTCTGGTGTATCTACGGTATTTGTTTTCTATTTGATATTTTGGTAAACGTTAAAACCTGCCTCTGTGTGTGCATGTGGTTACACGTGCATATCCAGGAAGGAGCTTATCCATTGGATACATGCCCCGGTGGAAGCAAGCCAGTCTCAAGCCGAGGACAGACCCACCGAAATAATTAAAATGCTATCCTGAATATTAATTGGTGTCAGAAAATCATAGAAACAAACAGGGCGATTGTGCCCTCAGATAAGGTAGCTTCGACCTAAACTGGGTTTGGACCGTGACATCATTTTTGCCTGTAGGATGGAATTTAGTTTGACTTTCTCATTCTCATGAAGTCTGTTTGCAAACTTCACTTGCTACTGAACAAGTACTGACAATCCTCCTCTCCAACACCAGACCACAGCTGTTTTCATAACTACTGTCCTCTATGACATCTGGGCTGCAGGACACACTTGTCCCTAGGCTGGAACATGTTACCATTTTCAAAAACATTTCAGTTCTAAAAAGGACAATTACAGATGCCGTAGGAAGAAACCTTTCCACTTATTTAGTGGAAAATTTTACAGGCATGTACAGATTCAGAGCTAAAGCTGGATTCTCTGCTGCTTGCTTGCAATTGTCCTGGAAACCGGAACAGAGGAAAAACCCTAACAGTTAACTATTTCACTGTGCTAAGCAGTTGAAATACCTGCTTTACACTATATGTTAACAGTACACAGGGAAAAGGGAAAGGAATTCTCAGTGCAATAGTGTCTTTTGCCCACGTAGCTATGGGGACTCCTGGCTTTATGGAGCTGAGTCATTCATTATAGAGCACTTGCTGAACCCACTCACAGTAGGAGCCACTGCTTGCAAACTGCTTTGGAGAATCTAGGCACTCAGATAATATGTTAATGAGTGTGGTATAAATAGATAAATAGATTTGGCTGCTGAACATCTTTGTAATTTGTGAAAAGTAATGATGTTCTGAAGCACACTCAGTTAATGAAAATAAATAGTGTGTGCTTAACATATCATTAAAGAAGGTAATTCATATTGGCATCAGCTTTTATTTAAAAGCATATTTGTTTAGGGAAAATATGAAAGATATGCCATAGAGACCTTATCTGAACTCAGTGGACAAAGGCTTTAGTAGGGCTTAACCCCTTTATCTTGATTTATATAAATTTATATAAATATATATATTATATATCTTGATTTATATATTTATCTTGATTTATATAAAGCTAACTTGAGCTTCCCAGTACAGCCTTGATAAAAGTAGAATATTTAGACCTCAGAGAAATAATACTGTAATTCACCATCTACTTGCCTTCCTTTTAGTTCAAGTAGGCAGTTGTGTATTTTTTACAGTTTAGTGACACAACAATATGGTGCCTGCTATTCTGACTGAACTGGTCTGAGTAACAGCCCTTAGTGTTTGAGTTTATTTTCTTTTCCAATGCTTCTGTTGTGGTCTGTAATAGGAGGGAGTGTGTCCTTTTCTTCTGCACAGCTGAATCCCCTCAGTTTGGACATCTCATAAAGAAGCATAAAAAGGATTCATTTTCATCTGTGAGTTACACAGACTAAATTCACTCTTTAAGGAGTTTATTAATACTGATTCACCTCCTCAGTAATGTAAGGGCAGTCAGTATGATCCACATTGCATAAAAAATGAGACAGAAACAGTAAGATGGTAACTTGCTCAGTGACATTAGCACAAATCAATCTGGTTTACCAGTTGAGACCTCAGTAGTTTATTGTGCTACTGTTCCTTAGCCAGCTATTATGAATACACAATGCAAAGTAGATTTTTTTTTTTGCTGCACAGTTCCCACTGGAGTCTATGCCACTTCAGTACCTCAACCCACTTGGGGCCAGAAAGTTTTTCATTATTCTCAACATGAAACTTCCCCTCTGCAAGTTAAGCCTGTTATTTGCTAGCCTATTCATTAGGTTCTGTTTCAGTTCAGCATCACAGCTAGTTAGAAATTTTCCATTAAAACCCAATTTTGCCCACAAGATGAGAAAATTGATCATCATCATTTTTCAAATAAATTCTAGCTATCAGCTTGTTCTGAGACCATTTTCTAAAGTCTGTGAAAGTGTTTAATAGCTAACTGACATTAAACAATATGCAAAAAAAATATCTTAATGATCTGGTATTGCATTTAATTGAAGATTTTAATAAAAACTTAATTAAGGTTCCTACATTTGTACTTAGGGGTTATCCTGAACTCAGTACCATTCAAATCCCATTAGTGCTAATGGCCTAATGCCAAACATGGAGAATATAAAACACATAAAATTTACTTTTAATAAGTCATTCATCCTACATTAAATGTAGTACTATTATTAAAAACACATTCAAGAGGATTAACCACTATTATTAAAATGAATGTTTTTAATAATCAGTTTATATTTATTTAGTTTATAGTACTGTCTAGTTATTACACAATTATGGCTTTTTAATGTCCCTGTAAATCTTCAGCAAATGAAATGTCTGTCTGAAAACATTAATTTTAAAAGTTACCCAAATACATATTTTACTGTCATTGGCTCAATTTCTTTCTTTCTTAAAAAAAAAAAAAAAAAAAAAAAAAAAAAAAAAAAAAAGAGGAAAAGTTTTATTGAAAGACCATTTAGGCAAGAGAACTTTAATTTAGAGAAGCAAGACAGTGAATACACGCCAAATGATTAGAAGAAGGTTGCATCTTAAAACAGGGTCAATTTTTTTAATGCAAAAATATTTGAATGAATAGTCTGTCCTCTTCACATAAGATTTCAACAAAGAAAAAAATATCAACAGACAGTTATCAAACCGAGGGGAAAGGCAATAGTACATTGGGCAGAATGCAGGCAAGAAACATGTCAGGCAGCAGAGTTTTGGACAAGAAAAACTGAGTCCTCAAAAATAATACTGAAATATTGAATTTGGAATGTTTTGTCTATTTAAGATGTTTAAAACATCTCCAAACATAAAAAGAGGATTATTGGAGGAGATTGGCTTACCATAGACAAACTGTAGATCATTTCTTCTCTATTTGTCACACTTTTGCTCCAAAGCCTTTTTGGGGTGTCTCCTATTTGCCTCTCTACTTTAATTTCCTCATATAGTCTTACACAAAAGATTTTCATGTCTTTCCCCTTGATACACAGCATTGGACATACTTCTTAGGAAGTAAAACAACTTCTCTGGTAGAAATCGAGATTATCCTTAAAATGGACAACTGAAGAAAAAACATTGGCTAAAGAACCATAAACCACTGTCCCGATATTTTATCCTGAACAATGGAAGTTAATATACGCAGGGAACCTGTAGTAGATACAGGCCCAAACTAAATGTTAGAAGGCTACACTCCACCATGTGATTTGTAAGTGCAGACAGGACTAGCCAAAGCTAATGGAAAAGCCTATATATTGTTCTATAACTGTACTTGTAAAGCCACAACTGCTAAGTGACATAAGGTCTTTGAGAATAGACTTGGTGTATACAAGGAGGCAAGTATTCAAAAAGTTAATGTGGTATACAGACTCTGACCTTAAGTCTACTGAAGCAAATGTGCATCTCTTCATTGACATGAGAAGGCCGAGTCATAAATAATGCCATATGCCTGGTTTGTATTCATGCCTTTAATGAGAAGGTTGCTTTGAGATAATTAAAAATCTTCCTTTTTACTTGTTTTATTTTATGTGAAATTTCAGGCACACTCCTCAAGAGTCTGTTAAAAAATGCTCATTTACAATCCAAGAATTATACTTGTATCTCAAATCATTAAAAGAGATTTCAATTTCAGTTTGAAAGGTGTGTATTATTTCAATTCAGTATTTTTTTTACATAATAAATGCTCAGAGATTGTTCTATTCTTCTCTTAGGGAATCCATACCACTCCTTTCAGTAATGCTGCTTCTTTTTTTAATGGTACCACCTTCATCTCTGTGATGGTCAGACCTTCATGGAGCTCTTCATAAAATTAACCATAAAAAAAATCACTTGGCATCAGACTTTGACTTTATTTTAAATTGTTCTGTGAAAGTATTCAACACAGCTGAGCACTAAATC
This sequence comes from Apus apus, assembly GCF_020740795.1. Taxonomy (NCBI): domain Eukaryota; kingdom Metazoa; phylum Chordata; class Aves; order Apodiformes; family Apodidae; genus Apus; species Apus apus. The sequence goes on from NC_067283.1 coordinate 101,329,924, forward strand.
AGTTCATTGAAGGCCTTATGTATACAGTGAGTTCCTAGTGATATTTTATGTGTGAATCAGCAGATTCTGAACAATTTAAAAATTGTTCCTTTCATGGAATTGCAGTTCAAATGCATCTCTTTGTTCTACAATGCCTGGTCATGAGCTACTCTATTTGGTTTTAAGAGAATGTGTGCTTTTGTCTCTGAGTGCTGTTGATATGCTGTGAGTCAGAAGAGATGGAAATCCCTTGACAGATGACACAAGGATCAAAAAAGATGACAGAAATAAAAATGTTGAATGCCTTTTAGTGATAGTCTACATTAAAAAATTCACTTGAAAATAGTTAACTACCGGTAAAGGATAAAATAACAAGAATCCAGAAAGAAAAGGTTAGGGAATACTAAGTTAAATGTTTTCCAATCAATGATGTCTGATAAAATTCACCTCTAGATACTTGAAAAATTTGCCTGAGGCAATCTCAGAACTATTACTGTCATCTTTAAGAAGTGGCACTAGGAAGCCGAGAGCTGTCAAACAAGTGCCAGTCTTTAAGAGGGAGAAAAAGCATCACATCAAGGCCCCATGAGGTCCAGTGCCTTCATTGGGCCAGGGGTCATGGGGCTCCCCATGGGTCCATCAGGGTGGGGTCTGGCAGCCAGGGCCCATCCCACCACCCCACCCAGGAGCAGTGCAGGGGGAGGGGCACAGGGGCAGCCCCAGGCATCAGGCACCTCCCTGGGGATGTTCTGGGCAGGGACATGAGCCTGCAGGTGGGTCTTACTTGTCAGATCTCATTGCTGGGCAGGGCAGAGTTGTGGGGAGCTAGAGACCAGCCCCTCAGTTGTGTCACTGGGACAAGGGCTGGCAGCCCTAGGGGGCTGAGATGGGGCCCTGGGCCATGAGCAGAGTGGGGGGAGCCCCAGGATTGGCCAGCGACGTGCAGGGCAGATGGTGACCCAGGAACTCAACACATTAAATGTTGTATGCTTATTTTGAATAGTACCCTAGATACCATTTTGTAAACCACTGACTTAAGAAATCCAAGCAAAACCATATTGAACTATTGGAACATGTGCACCACAATAGCTGGATGCAGATATTGAGAATGTAAGCTCAAGAGCTGTTTCATGGGGACAGACCTAATGTTTTCATAACCAGTAGGACCATTGGACTAGGGGATGTGGTCCAGCACCCCTTGCTCCAACAGAGTCAGCAAGAGCAGGTTGCTTATGTTTGAAATATCTCCACAATTGGGGACTCCACAACCTCTCTGGGCAAACAGTGCTGGTGTTTGACCACCCTCACAGCCAAAAAAAGCTTTTTTATTGTGCTAATTGAGTTTCCTCAGTTTAAATTAGTGCCCATTGCCTCTTGGGCACAGTCAGTTTTCACTACTGAGAAGCGTCTGGCACCTTCTTCATTCCCATCAATAAGATATTTATAGTAATTGATAAAGTACCCCCTGGACCTTCTCCAGGCTCAACAGTGGCAGATCTCTCAGCCTCTCCTAATAGGAGAAATGTGCCAGTTTCTTAATGATCTTAGTGCCCCTATGCTGGACTTGTACCCAGGAGCCCAGAACAGGGCACAGTACTCCAGATGTGGCCTCGTCAGTGCTGAGGTCCAGTCCTGTTCCACATCTTCATCCGCGACCTGGATGAGGGGACAGAGTGTATCCTCAGCAAGTTTGCTGATGTTACAAAACTGGGAGGATTGACTGATTGATTCACAAGAAGGCTGTGCAATAATTCAGCAAGATTTGAGCAGACTAGAGAGCTGAGCAAAAAGGAACCTAATGAGGTTCAACAAGAATAAGTGTAGAGTCCTGCACCTGGGTAGGAATAACAACAAGTACCAGTACAGATTAGGAGATGCCCTGCTAGAAAGCAGCTCCATGGAGAAGGACCTTGGAGTCCTGGTGGACAAGTTATCCATGGGAAAGTAATGTGCCCCTGTGGCCAAGAAGGCCAATGATATCCTGGGATGCATTAAGAAGAGTGTGTCCAGCAGGTCAAGGAAGGTTCTCTTCCCTCTCTACTCTACCCTAGTGAGATCCCACCTAGAGTATTTGTCCAGTTCTGGGATCCTCACTTCAAGAGAGACAGGGATTAACTTGAGAGAGTTCAACAGAGAGCTAGGAGGATGATTAAGGGACTGGAACACCTGTCTTACGAGGAAGGGCTGAGAGATGTGGAGCTGTTTAGAGAGAAGACTGAGGAGGGGTCTTATTAAGATATGTAAATATCTGAAGGGTGGGTGTCAAGAAGGAGGGGCCAATCTCTTTTCATTCATGCCCTGTGATAGGACAAGGAGCAATGGATGCAAACTAGAGCACAGGAAGTTCCACCTCAACATGAGGAAAAACTACTTTACTGTAAGGCTTATGGAGCACTGGAACAGGCTGCCCAGAGAGTTTGTGGAGTCTCCTCCTCTGGAGACTTTCGAGACCCGTCTGGATGTGTTTCTGTCCTGCCCTACATCTGTGGTGTTCCTTCTCTGGCATGGGAGTTGGACTCAATGATTTCCAGAGGTCCCTTCCAACCCTTGACATTCTGTGATTCTGCAATTCCGTGAGTAGAGAGGAAGGATCATGTCCCTCAACCTGCTAGCAATGCTCTTCCTAATGCAGTCTAGGATATCATAGGCCTTCTTTGCTGAGAGGGTGCATTGCTCATGTTCAACTTGGTGTCCAGCAGGACCCCAAGATCCTTTTCTGAAGAGCTGCTTTCCAATTAGCCCCTAGCATATACTGTTGCTTGAGATTGTTCTTCCCTTATTGAACTGCATGCAATTCCTGTGACCCCAATTCTTTACCCTATCCAGGTCCCTCTGGATAACAGCATAACCCTCAGGTGTATCAGCTACTCCTCCCAATTTTGTATCATCTGAAAATATGCAGAGGTTGCACTTTGTTCCATTGTTCAGGTAATCAACAAAGATGCTAAAAAGGATTTCCTCCTTAACTGTGGTAGAGGTCACTGTGGTACCCCATCAGCAAGCAGCCTTCAGCTGGACTGTGTACCACTGATCACAACTCACTGGGCCACAGTTATTCAGGCAGTTTTCAATCCACTTATCTAACCCATCCTTTGTCAGTCTGTCTATGATGAAGCGTGACACTGTCAAAAAGTGTTATATTGTAAAGTCAATGTAAACAACATACAAGCCGTATCTACCAACTTAGTGACCTCAGTGTAGGAGACTATCACATTGGTTCAGCATGGACACAGTGATCTTTTCATATCGTGACAATTCTGTGATTCTGTGATCTCCCCATGTAAATTCATTGTGACTATTCCCAAGCACCCTCCTGCCCTTCATGTTCAAAAATGATTTCTAGAAGGACCTCCATCACTTTCCAAGAGGTGCATGTGAGGCTGACTTGCCTGTAACTCCCCCATTCCTTCTTCTTACCTTTCCTGAAGAAGGGTACCCATCTGTTACCCATCTGCTCCCTTCCAGTCTTCAAGAATATCTTCCCAGTTGCCATTACCTTTCAAACAGTGGCCCCTCAGTGGCATCAGACAGCTCTCTCAGCACTCAGGAGTGTGATGATAAATTTATGTACATTCAGTTTGACAAGGTTTTTTTAAAGGGTCCCTAACATAGTTCTCCTCCACTGAGGGTAAGTCTTACTTGCTCCAGACTTTCTGTCTTGTCTCAGGGGCCTGGGATTTGCTAAATAAGCCCTAATGTTTTACCCCAGCTAACAATTGTGCATTCTGATAATTTGCCCTCCTGCTGCAGATTCACAGGTTCCCCAAGAAGTCATGAGTTTGGCAAGAACTTCTGAGCAACTGTTTGTAGAATTTCTAGAATTCTGTAATTAATACTCGACATGGAGGGGAGGATGAAGGGGGAAATTAAGCATTGTAAATAAAGTGCATGTCACCCTGATATATTGTAAAAACACTAAGTTCTCAGAAAAGGCAAGTAAAAATAGTTTTCTTCATGGAAGAAAATTGGCATCCTTGGTCTTCCAAAGACTGATTATCTGACACTCCAGTCATATGTGCTCTGATCCATGAAGAACTGGACTGAAGATGATCTATTGCAAATTTAGAAGAGATAGAATAATGAAATGAAAGAGGGAGAACATGATAAAAACAAAATTATGAGTTCCCTTATTGCATACATCATAACATTTCATAATTTTATTTTATTTTCTTTCTTCTAAGGGCTGACATGTTCCCTCTGCTCAAAAGAGTCTCATTCTTCTATGGATATTGTTGGGTTTTTATGGGAGAAAGGGTGAGATAAATACTGAAAACCGGAAGATACAAGATAGTAAACATTTTTTATTTGCTTGTGGTAGACATAGAAGAAGGTTGTTGAAAAATGCAGCATGTGAATACAAGTATTTTGTTGGGTTTTGGCACAAATATTTTGACTGCTGACTGTTGGAAGATGCTGTTCTGCTGCCATTCATATGGGTCTGCCAATCCTAAGGGCTTTGCTGGTTGGCTGGAACAAGGCTATAGTGGTTTGTCTCCCACATGCTGGCTTTTTCTCTTAAGGACTTTTTATGAATTCTCTTTTATAGTTGGCCCTGACATTGTATGTAAAAGTCGAATGAACTTCCATCCCAGTCTGTACAGAATGTGGGCAGATCTGACAGCTGTATACAGTTTATGTGGATTTAAAAAAAACCTAAACATGAAGAAAAATTGAAATATTATGAGCATAAACACAGGTTTTGTCAGGTACTGACTAGAAGAACTAGTGATGGTTGAGAATTGTAATTTAAAACCAGCCACAGGAAAAGAATACTTTTGTATTAAAGTGTGGAGAAAAATCCTGCATAAAATTAAGGAAGTTTTACCTTCATACATGCCAAGAAACTAATTAAAAAATAAATTGCAGGCCAGCAGTAGAATCACTATGACAAGAAAATTAATATGGGAAAATAAGATTACTGTTCAGTATCCTACGTCAGAGGCCAAGACCTGGGACAAATATTAGTTCTAACAAAAGAACAATCTATTTTCCTCTTCATAACTCTGTTATTGGTGTTTAATAAACCTCCTATATAGAACTCAATTAAAAGAAACCAGTTGGGTTTTATAGAAAATAAATTAGATTCTATGCCATTTCATATTATATTAAAAAAAAAAAAAGCAAATATGAATTGGCATCTATAGACAGATAAAATATATGTGTTAAAAATTACTTGGTAATTTTTGTAGTGCAGTCCATATGCATGTACAAAATGGCAGAATTCTTCTGACCTGCTCAGACAAAAAAAATGTGTAGTTGTATGAATAAATATTTTCTGTGTAAAGTTAACTCATTAATTCCAACTTTATAGAAGTAGATAGGTTCTGTGCTCTGAGTTTCAGATTTCCAGCACAGCATCATCCAATACTCACGCATTTTGAAGTTTGTGTTGTGGTGATAATTCACCTCACTAAGAAAGCCAGAAATTTCAAGGGTTTTATTAAGCATTGAAATTAATTCCTACCCAGAACACCATGTTAATTCCTACCCAGAACACCATGTGAATATTGGCTGCCAAAGTGTGACTCTTTCAGGAGCTGTGCCAGCAATGACCAACAGATTTGATAAGAATCTTCTGATGGAACAAAGTATTTTGGAGGTTCCTAATGTTTTCTTAGTATCTGCATTTATCTACTTGTCCCAAAAGGAGAAGTAAGAAAGTGTAAGTAAAAAGGTTGTACCCAAAAGTTTTCAGTTTTTAGTCCCAAGAATTGAGCGAGGAACAACTGACCTTTTCTACTCTATGGATGTGTAGAAATTTCCATATCTTTTTTATGCCTAACCTTCTTGCCACATAAAGCCCACACTTGTTTTTAATAAGATGGGGTTAATTTGAGTGAAATTTCGTCAACTCACACTACATCTCCCACATGAAATATTTTGGGTGTCCTATAGGGATACATTCCATAACAGAAGGGGTATATACAGAGAAGCTGAAATTTTGGAAACATGTTTCAGCAGTGACTCTGACCTTCAAGTAGCTGGGAAAGGCACACTGCTGTGATGTGAAAAAATGATTTCAAGTTTCTGCTATATGTGCTTCCAGAGGGGAGCTAGAGCCTGTGTTTCTCACAGCCCATGGAAATATCTTACCCACCAAGCTTTAAGCTATTCTGGATGTAGTTTGCTCTCAAAATGCTGCTAAATGATTTTTTTAACGATACGCCCTTTTTCTAATTAAAGATGGTCATTGCAGGGATGCTTTATAAAGAGAACTTCATGTGAAGAAGACTTCTAGCCCCCTGCTCAGCTGCTGTCTTTCTGACTTCATTAATATTATGATTCTGCTGGGTAGAGGGTAGATTATTCTGTCCACCTGTCAGAAAGTATAAACTATCCATCTGCTTTCTTTAGTACTGTTTATATGGGGCAAGGCAGGGGCAGGACCTTGTCTCTTTAAACAGCAAATATGTAAACTGCAAGAAATACAGACATTTGTTCATCATTCATCTCCCTACCCCTACCCTGCCCTCCCTTGTTGCTGAACACCTGGCAATCCCAATTGCCAGTGCAGTAGTGTGGAGTCACAGCAGTAGCCTCCATGCAGACCTTCAAAGTGCTGTGCCAAGACAAATGGCTGCCAGCATTGCTGTCCACTTGTTGGTTCTGTGTGTATGCTGCCAGAGAGTTTAAAAAGTGAGCTACCTTCCCTGCCATCTGATACCATGGCAACCACTCCTCTGCTTTTTATCACTAAGCATCTGTTAGTGATTTCATTGTAAACCTATGTTTTCAAGAGTTTAGGGCTTGGCATAAACCGTTGTTTCTCCTTTAATTTCTTGCACTCGGTTGTATAAGAAAAATAAAAAATCTGGCTCATTCTCTCTTCTGCTGCTTAAAAAAAAATAAATAGCAAAGTCCTCCAAAATCCCATGCAAAACAACATAAAAGCAATTAAAATTATTAGAGGTTGCCATGGAATTCTGTGTGATGCTTCAGCTCCAGCTCATACCTCTCTGAGATCTGAAGAAAGGAAAATCATGTACATGGGTGATTTAGTGAAGGTACACAGCAGCTCAGCTGCTTACCTCACTCCTTTTATCTGATGCTGCAGCAGTGGATAGACATTGCACTTCTGAGATGTAGAAAGCTGTGCACACTGGCTAGTGAGAAAGGTAATCAAGGTAACAGGTGACAGACTAAAAAGTAAGTGGGAAATCAATGAAGGAGAAGATATCACATGCTAGGTACAAAGGTAGCAAGGTGGAGAGCTGAATCAGAGGGAAGAGATGAAAGTGGTTACCAGCATGCAGGAGGAAAAGATATTGTCAGTAGTGACAGATAATGGTACTAAAAGAGGATCATAGAGTATGTTACTAGATTTCATTTTTTATTACAATAATCTGAAGTTTTCTGTAGGAACACAAGCTAGAAGCAAGGAATGACATTCTGGATTAGATTAAAGGAAACTGGGATTAGTGAAGTAGTTTTTACTCTTGCTGAAATGAGATTAGTTTTATTCTTTTCTTCACATTCCAGTCTCTAGAAAGAATGAGAGTTTGACGATAACAGATTTTAGAAAGGAGACTATGAAGGCTGACATGTCCTCCTAGGTAAATCAATGAGATTTTCACTCAAAATAGGAAAAAGTAGGAAAAAGATAAGCACTTTTGAAAATCAAATCAGTCCAATGAGCGGAAGCATTTTATGTCTGAGATTATATGAAATATCTTCTCCAGTAGCTTCTAGCCATCAATATCTCTCTTCATTTCTATCACAAGGAATAAATGAACTTCAGCTTTATTTGTCTGTGAATGAATCCTTGGTTCAGAAAACACAGCATGTCCAAACAATTGAGGTATTCTGACCCTCTCTTTATTCTCCTTTTAGGACTTATCCCAAGAGAATACTTGTACAGAGCTAGCACTCAAGATACACGTCCCGCATCTTCCAGGGTTATCTGCCCTCTTTCTCCAGACATTAACTCAGTTCAGCACTGTTAATCAGGAGTCTTCAAGTGCAGAGTAGCAAGCATCAAGAGAACAGTATATACTCATGATAAAACAGCTTTCTGGTAAAATGAGCAAGGCAGGTAAGTCTCTCATCATGTCCTACAGGCACATCAAGACCAAAACAGCAGAGATGGTCATAGGGTTCATTTTTTGACAATGCCACCAAAGATGGTTCAGCAAGACAAATACCTGACATTATAGTTCAGCAAGACAAATAAAAATATATGAATACCTGAAGAGAGATGCAAACAAGGCAGAGTCAGGCTCTTCTCAGTGGTGTCCAGTGACAGGAAAGATACAATGGGCATACACTGAAACACAGGGGGTTGCCTCTGCACATGAGGAAACACTTTTTCATTGTGCAAGTGACCAAGCACTGGCACAGCTTGTCCAGAGAGGTTGTGGAGATACTAAAAAACCATCTGGACATGGTCCTGGGCAACCAGATCTGGTTGGGCCTGCTTGAGCAGGGGTTTGGACAAAATAACCTCCAAAGGTCCCTTCCAGCCTCAACTGTTCTGTAGTTCTGTGATTCTGTGACAAAATAATGAGTTAGTTTGGGCTAGCTTTGAAGAGTAGCCTAAAGTTCCTATGACAAGATGTTCAGTAGTGCTAAACAGAGACAAACTGGCAAAATCCCTGAATCCAGTTGCATAATAACTCTAAAGTACTAGAAGCCAGACTAAACTGTCAATAAAGGCAGTATCTCAGTTTTCAGCCACTTGTTCCAATCTCTGCATCTTCTCTCCCTTGGATCAACATAAGGCATTCATGCAGCTGTGAAGTCAGAAATGGTTTGAAAGTATTTTTAGAAATATTATTCTTTTGACAGCAACAGTTTCCAACCCAAAATAGGATTCCAGGGAATTTTAGGACAGAATTCTGCATAGAAAAAAAGGTCCTTCTACTTTTAGTGCGAAGTAATTTCTAAGTCACTCCTCAATTACCTTCAAGAGTTCTGATCAGCTTACAAATCAGTACCTGCCAGCAGCTCTCCATTGTAACTGTTAATTCATGCTTTCACATCTGTTACATTAGCATGCCAAAAGAACTTACAACCTCCTTGAAATTTCCTTCAGCAGAGTTTGAGCATAATTGAATATTAAGAGATCAAAATTTAATTTTTCTATTTTCTTAACCAAATCTATTCAAGTATGCCCTATGCAATAGCTCCCTTAGAGTATTAGGTGCAGAATAAGGTCAGAACTTTTATAACCAACCATTTCTGAATGACATATAAACAAAGAAAGGTTGGAACCTTTTCTTTCCTTTAAAACATGAAAAGCCCAAAATGTTTCTAAGCAGTTTAACATCCACTGGGCCATGCTGCCACCTGTCAGTCTGGTAACGCTTTCTTAGATGTATAAGGATAGCTGAACAATAGTTGAGTTGAAAATATCCTTCGTTTAACTATTTTTCATTCTAATTAGAAACAAGTAGTCTAAACTTTGTCAAAGAGTAAAAAAAGCAACCCTCAGAATAAGTGCCTGAATAGGCAGTAAAGCTGCCTGTGCTGCCTAGGTGCACATTTTTAAGAGCTTTCATTATATGAGGATCAAATCCTTTCCTTTAATATACTCATTTAAAACCAATTTCCATAAATAAGGGCTCATTTCTCAAAGAGCTTGCTCATTCAAAGAAAATTAGATTTCACTTGGAAATGCACAGAGCTCCAAATTTCTCATTGTGTTCTCAGGCTGTGCAAAACATACTTATTTCCAAATGTCTCCTATATTGGTTCGCAACCATTTTCCTCCCAGTCTCAGAAGAGCCAACAAAGCTGCTACACAGCAGAGCCTCTCTGAGCATGTCAGTAGGTGCATCCACTTCCTGTGTCAAAGCAAGACCTTGGCAAGCACTTACTCCTGCCTTGCTTTGATTTCCAAAGGAAGGGTACACATATGCTGTCTAGAGGGATGTTGTGAAATTTACCAGTCCAGTTCCTCATGATAGAGCAAACTGGATTTCCTGATGTTCATAGCTCACCTTCTTAAGGTTTCCTGATTGCTGTCCCAGCTGCTCAGGTATACTCAGGGCCACCAATGAAAGCTTTGTCCAGTGTTGTTGCATCGAAGGAAAGTATCAAGTAAAATGTTTGCAAGGATTTCGTATTTATTTATCCTTGTTCCATTTCAATTTTTTTTTAAGTCCTTAAAGCTCATCTTCTGCTAACAGGTTCTGTTGTTGATTCATCCAAAACAGTCTCTTCTGGGCTTAAAAATGGCTGTTGCAGATAGGGTGATTCAGAGTCATTCACTGAGTGTGACAGGGGGTTGAACTGACATCTTTCCATCTGACCAAAATGTTAATGCAGCTTGAAACTCTGTGAAAAAGGCCTGGAAAAGTCACGGATTTCCCAGAAGTGTATCTCTAGTGTATTCTCAGTGACAGGTGATACTGTATTCAGCAAGGAGCCCCATAACCAAGCCAATTTTATAGGCAGTGTTTTGAGCACCACTTAAGGATGTAGTTTTCTGATACATCTGAGAAGCTTTAGTTGCTTTGGATGGTTTTTTCAAGGGTGGGCATCAGCTTCAGACTTATTTCTGGTTGTTTTGATTGCTTTCAATCTGAAACAGTTCAGCTACTCATGTGGATAATACACAAGATAAATATTGCATTTTGATATTTTTTTTTTAAATAAATATTGCAACCATTTATGTTGAAGAACTCCAGGACTTCTCTGCTTTGAAAGGCTTCATATTTGACAGTGAATCCACTGCATAAAAATTCAACCATATTTTGACAGGTTTCAAGCCTCCATATTACTATTTCTTTACATACAGTACATAATGGCCAAATTTTGCCAGCTGAATTATCCGAAGTTCTCAAGTGTGGCACATCCTCTGTCCTTCCCTAGGTTCCTACATGCCACCTTTATAATGACTCCACCATCTCTGTAATGATTACACACGGTGACTGTTGCAGTGGTCTGTGGGAACTGATGAGATGCATCCACAGGTCCTGAGGGAACTGGCAGATGAAGTTGGTAAGCCACTATCCAACATATTTGAAAAGTTGTGGCAGTCTGGTGAAGTTCCCACTGACTGGAAAAGGAGAAACATAACCTCCATTTTTAGAAAGGGAATAAAAAGAAGACCCAGGGAACTACAGGCCACGTAGTCTCACCTCTGAGTCCAGCAAGATCATCGGTCAGGGAAGGGAAATTAATGTTGTCTGCCTGGACTTCTGCAAAGCATTTGACACTGTCCCTTACGACATTCCTGTCTCTAAACTGGAAAGATATAGACTCAACGGATGGACCACTCAGCGGATGAGGAATTGGCTGGATGGTCACACTCAAAGAGTCAACAGCTTGATGTTCAAGTGGAAAACAGTGGTGAGTGTCGTTTCTCAGGGGTCGGTATCGAGACCAGCGCTGTTTAACATCATTGTCAGTGACTTGGAGAGTGGGATTGAGTGCACCCTCATCAAATTTGCCAGTAACACCAACTTGTGTGATGTGGTTGACAGACTGGGGGGAAGGGATGCCAACCAGAGGGACGTTGAGAGGCTTAAGAGGTGGGCCTGTGCAAACTGCATCATGTTCAACAAGACTAAGTGCAAGGTCCTGCACCTGGGTTGGGACAATTCCAAGAATTTATAAAGACTGGGTGGAGAATGGATTGAGAACTATCCTGAGGAGAAGGGCTTGAGGGTGTAGGTTTATGAGAAGGTCAACAGGTGCTGGCAATGTGTGCTTGCAGCCCAGAAAGCCAACTGTGTCCTGGGCTGCATCAATAGGAACACGGCCAGCAGGTCAAGGGAGGTGATTCTCCCCCTCTACTCTGCTCTTGTGAGACCCCATGTGCAGTACTGTCTTCAGTTCTGGGTCCCCCAGCATAAGAGAGACATGGAGCTCTTGGAGCAAGGCCAGAAGGTTGGAACTGAATGATCTTTAAGGTCCCTTCCAATTCAAATCACTTTATGAGTCATTCTATACCATCTCTGTAATGTCTATAAATGCATATTGGTGTTATCAGTGCTCAGACTTTTCCTTATACAATTTTCTTGGGTTTTTTGAAAACCAAATTTTATCAAACTCTGAAACCACAAATAGACAAACTTTTTGTGTGTGTGTGTTGGCATAACTTCTCCCTGCTAACATGTCTAGTTTTTCAAATATGTTGGGAAATTCCAACAAAATTATCTTCAAATGTTTATTTCCAATTTATGTTTTGACATAGTTTAAGCTGCAAGATATGTACCATATCATCTGGGTAGGATAGCTGATTGATTGGGCTATGGAATCTGGTTTTTTGTTTGTTTATAATTAATATACAACATTGTTCAGGCTTGTGAAATTAGGTGACAAAAGTTCATAGGTTCAGACTTGTTTCTCATGGAGCATGAAATTCATATTAACAGTGATTTATTAACTCTACCATCTATGTGATTTAGTTTTTATACTATGATTGAAATACACTAATATGAAACCAGGAAACAAAATTATTTTGGTGGTTTATATCGGCTATGTAATCAACTACAATTGCAGTTACAATTCTTCTAATTTTTTTCTGGTTTATAAGATGTTTAATATAATCTAAATATCCAATTATGACATGAAAATTACTTTTCTTTCTCTCTCACATGACATATTTACAATATGTTATACACTTAAATCTGGTTTAAAATATTTTATTTGCAGTGACTTTCACTAAATGCAATTCTTTTCATGTTTTTTTCTTAACTAATTTGCTTTCTTCTGTTTACTAACTGAATAATTGTCAGAGTATAATTAACACAGATGTCGTATGTGCCTAGTTTTCAGGTTCAGGTTAAATTTATACTACTGCATATGGAAATGTCTAATTAGATTGCCATCTGAAATGGTGAAGGAGTTACTATATTTTGAGTAAAACCTTTACTCACAGACATATATTATTCAGTGGTACTATAATGGTTTCATTAGTTGGCAGTTTCTAAAACGAGACTTTCATATGAAGTGCTTACACGCATCAGTGTTTACTGAGTTGTAAATATTTGTAAATTAGACAAATTCTCAAATATTTTGAGTTTCTAAATTTTTATACTGGACCACCTGATGCCATGATCCTAAATTCCCCATGTCTCTGAGGTTCTGAAATCCAGATTTATTTTTTAGTCCAGTGATTTATTTTTCAGTGATTTATTTTCCAGTGAGTACTCTCTGTTTCAGCAATGCTTGCAGACCTTGAAGAACTGGAACTTAGGATTCAAAAACATTGGCAACAAAATGGAGTTGTTTGTTAACAATTTTCTGTGAGAGCTTTATGTGGTTGTGTACTACTGTAAATGATAAAACGTGTACCGAGTGTGACTTTCATACTTCATTTCCAACCAGTTATGAAGAATTAGGTATGGTTCTAACTATAACATTTAGTTTATTGTGACATTTTACATTTAATGCCAACAAAGTACATCATGTGGAATAGGGAATATGAGATGTTTGTAACGGTCAGTTAGATAGTTAACTGTTACTATACAAAAAGTGTCATTGTACACATCTTCTGCAAGCAATGACATTAAGCAATGAGAATGAAAGTCATGCTGATAAGTTTTGGCACAGGGAATTAATAAAAGAGAATGTATTTATCCTAGTTGAAAATAAAAAGTTAGTAGGTCACTGCAATTACTTCACTGCTGTTGCTTAATATAGGTTGATAATGCACCCCTTCGCTCTTCATGTGTTTTTCATTATTGAGTAATTTCAATAAATGTTTAAAGTGCTGATTATGTTCTGTAATCCAAATTACAGAACGTGAGCTAAAGACACATTCACAGATCTAGCTTACCAAGCAATGTTTTAATTCTGAATTGCCACTTCAAATGTATAAGCAGTGTTATTAACTATGTTGTTCACATTAATTCTGATTTATAATCTGATTTAATAACTGAATTACAGAAATGGGTTAAGTTTCTTATACTTTTTATTGCAAAAAAACCCACCATATGTTGTTGAGAAAAACTCACATTACAATTACACTGATATTACAATTGAGTCTTCAAGCTCTGGTGTCTTTCCTTGCCAATGTTTCCCTCTGGAATAAAAAAATATCAGGTACTTTTATTCAAGTAAAGTGCACACTGAAATAATAGCATTTTTTAAATGAAGATTCCAAACCAAATAATCTGTTTCTCTATATGCATTTCTTCTTTAAGCAAATAGCTAGTCTCACATATTTAAGAAAAATAAAATCTCTATACATGACTAGGGAATTAGTGGAGCAGCTAATTACTCCCAAACAAATGTTTGACAAGACAGAACTCCTCAGCACTGCTTCGGTACTCAAAATCATCCTTTTAAAGCCCACATTAAATTCACTAGATTGTGAAGTTTATCATTACTCTCAAACTGTGTAACAGGAACATTTCCTTTACTATTCATGATGAGTGGTTTTTAAATGTAACTATCTCTCAGAAAGTTAGATTCTCTTTTAAAACAGACATACAAACCAAGGCAATTCATTGAACAAATGGGCATCTGTTCTGCTAAAACAGCCTCTCCCAATATGTTTGTTTTTTCCCCTTTCACTATGTTCCACAGTAGTTCTGGATGCTTCTTTTGCAATGCTTTGATTACTGTTACTTGTTTCAAGTAGTAATGCTTCTTTACTTGCAGATAATGAGTCTCCTAAAAGCAGACTTAACCCTGGGTTTGTTTTTTTCCTTTATTTAAAGGACAAAATACTGCAAGAAAGGCTTGTACCTGGTTTATGGCCCTTTAAATCAATTACACCATCGGGATTTCTCTTTTAAGATTTTCTGTCCAGAGCCCCCAGTCTGTCTCAGGACATCATAGTGAGACACGTAAATGTTATTTAAAAGCATTGTACTAATTTTCTCTGTGTATACCGTGATGTGCCAGAAAAGCTGGGAACTTTAATCCCAACTTTCTTTTGCTAAATCTTTAAATCTATAGAGAGCAAATCTGAAAAAGCGTTTGTGATTTAACTGTTCTTCTCAGCACAGATTGTTAGGGAACAAAACATCCCAGTATTATTCTTCTACCTTTTTCAGTAGCTCACACTATATGTGGATCTCTCTACATACCACATTACAATATTATCCTGTGGTGAGGTACTTTTATTGCTAAGAAATGAAGCATAGAGTCATAGAATCATAGAATCATAGAATCCTAGGGGTTGGAAGGGACTTCGAAAGATCATCTAGTCCAGCCCCCCTGCCAGAGCAGGGTCACCTAGAGTACATCACACAGGAATGCGTCCAGGTGGGTTTTGAATGTCTCCAGTGAAGAAGACTCCACAACCTCTCTGGGCAGCCTGTTCCAGTGCTCTGTCACTCTAACAGTAAAAAAAAAAATTCTGATATTCACCTTAAACCTCCTATGCTCCAATTTGTATCCATTACTCCTTGTCCTATCACTGGTCCGAAGTACCTAGAGATATGTATCATGCCTGAAGTTTCACAAGCCCATTACTGTCCATAAACACCACCAATATGGAACTGATTTGTGTTCTGAATGCCTTTGAAAGAGTACCTATAGGAGATACTGTACATCTGTTAAGGTTTTTGCAAAGAAATGCAAGATTTTGGCTTGAGATTCCTCAAAACTAAGGCACCCGAAGATTTTCATTCGGTCTTGGAAATGTTGCCTGATACCCTGCCTGTCTGCTAAACACCTATATTTCTGCCTCTGTGCCCCCAGTTCCATCTAGTTTTATTGACTTCTTCCCATTGATCCCGGTGCTAAAATTCCCTCATTTTGTAATGATCTGTCATAGTGCATCAACATAGATGGGAAAGAATCTTCTATCATGCCTTGATACCAGTTAATTAGACAGGACTGTGGAGTGTAGAATAAATGTTTAGAACTGAAGATATCTAAATGATCTCATCAGTGAAAAGTTGAATCCTTTGATTGATAGTTTCTAATTTACACTGTAGCAGATGGAAGGTGCTGAAGGTCATGATTACTATATATAAGGCCAACTTGTCTGTACAGTTTCAACTCCATGTAGATAACTGCCTCATTTGTACAGAAGGCTTGTAGTGAAAACCTTTTATTCTTTTAAATCACTATTTCATGTTGGTAAATCACATCTCTGTGATGAAAGAAAACCAGATTTCGGGTTATTCTCCATTTCATTCTTCATATTGAAACTGAAGCTCTCTAATTAGACTGAATAATTTTATTGCGATCAAAGAACCGAAAGAGTTTTGTTACTCACTTGGTTGTGAAAGATCTGAACTGAAACCAGCCTAACAACAATAAAAATAGAATACAACTCCAATTTTAACTAAAAGATGAGAAACATCTTCAAGGCAAGAAAAAATCAGGTCAATTAACTTTTAAAATAGAACAAGCTAAAATTTTGAGAAATGTACAACTCACTCAAGTGACAGGAGCAAAAGTTTGTTAAAAATAAGTGAAATTACTTCCTGCTGCACAGTGGCCCTTTAGGACAAACTGTGGGTGTATGTTTTCACAAGATCAGCTATTCAAAACAACGGCGATTGCATGATCCTTCAGAAAAATAAATTGCAAAGTAAAATACCTCATGTTCAGCAAGGGATAAACTGTTTTGTGTATTGTGGGATAAAATCATGGAAATTAATACATATTACATGGCACTTAACAAGCTGAAAATCCACACATTGTCTTCTTGCCCTAATTTGTTTGTGTAGCTATATCCCACCATTCATGAGACAGACTCCTGAATAAAAATATTTCAAAAACAAAAACTGGAACCAACCACGAGCAAAAAATCCCTTTCATTTGAAAATTCAAGACTGAATTACTTGGGCAATTTTTTGTTCTGTTACTGACTTGAAAGTGACATTAAGTTGGTACTGGGAGCATCAAGCTGATGCTATAGCTGAGCTATAGAATTTTGTGCTGTCATCTTTCCAGTCTAGTTTGGGCTGTGAAGGTGGCTGAAAATTTTTCCATCTGATGAATTTTTTTTTTTTTTTTTTTTAAATTAACCTAGTACATTTTCTAGCAAATAGCTGTCTACATCATGGTCTGTATCCCCTTACAGAGCTTGAAATTAAATTGTCTTCTAAAACCTCCTGTCCTTTTATGACCCCCTCTGAAGTTCTAATTACCTCCTTTAAGCTAACTACTCTCTTGAAGTCTAGAAAACTCTAGAGCTATGCTACTGATAGGGCCAAAATAATTAATTCTAGGGCATTTTCAAGAAGGAAAGTGCAATCAGTTGAAAGGGAGATTCAGAGCAAATGCAAATGTAAACACACAGAGAATGGTGCAGCTGAACTCTCACCAAGGAACATTCAAAAACAAAACAGTAACTGCAGGGACTGCTTCATGCTTATCTGATCTAACACACACACACTTACAAAAACTGAGGCTTGATTCTCTGAAAAATTCTTCTATTTCCTGTGCACTGATATTGGGTGAGGCAGGGTTAAACAAGCTCATTTCTTCAACAATCTATTACTTTGCATTGCTTTGTTAAAATTTTGCATTAGTGCCATAGATTTGCAGGTGTCACTGATCTGCAGTAAGTCAGAGAATGTGGCACAGGGCTGAATGACTCTCTCTCACACCTGTAATGTGGGGAGGAGAGAGTTGAGAGTGTAGGTTTAAGAAACAAGGCTGACTACATAAACATATACACATCATTAAGAGACTGCAGCAAAAGACAGGAAGACACATACTATATCTAGTGACTGTTAAGTATGATACATCTGACCTGTGTTTTTACGTAGTACCAAATCACCTATGAGATGTTATTATGTCTTATTCATTCTGAGCTACCTATGAATTATGACCTTTTCTTTTCCTCCGTTGTTTCGTGCATTCTCTGTGTCCTCTGCAAGTGTCATTTGAGCAGCCTGCAGTTTTCTTCTTGGCTTCTTCCCAGATGACTACCAGCATTGCAGAAATGGCCTCCCTGCTTCTTCCCTGCTTGAGCCCTGCATACTGATTCAGGATACTTAAAGATATGATCCTGAGTGGGCCACCATGACTCATCCAGGCTTCTGTGTAGAATAACAATGTGTCTGCATTAAAGATTCATTTCTTACATCATAGTTAGTTGCTGTTACATCATCATTAGCAGTGTCAGCAATGTTCTGCTACAAAATGATTCCATTTGTCTTCATTCTCCAGTACACTACCAAATGAGCTAACTAATAATGGTACAGTGCCCATGTAAAATTTATTGCCACTTTCATGTAAGAAGAAGCTTAAATTTTATTTTCCACATTAGTGGATTTTTCACTTCTGTGTGACTAGCCGACCTATATGATATTTTCAGTATAACTTGTCCCAAAGTTAGAATTTAACATCTGTTTTAGGGTACACATGGTAACATTTTAAGAAAAGAAACCTAACTAGTTTGTGCAATTTTTGTATCCATGTGTGCATGTATTTTCTAAAGATTAGTGGAAATTACTAATAATGTGTAGTCATATCAGGAGCAAATACTGGATTTAAGTTTGTAATTGTGATAGTGGCCTAAAAAGAATGCAGATTTGATGATAAAAAATGCTGGCATCTGCTCTTTAATATCAGAACTTTGCTCAAATACTTTACTTGTTAAAAAAATAAATAAATAAATAAATAAAACACTAAAAAAAGTTTTGCTTTAACTGAACCCAGACTGGAAGACCGGGGGTGGCAGAACTTTTGTACATATCTATGCTAATAAAATATGTGACATATTTGTGGTGTCTGTATGTTTCCTAGCATCCCACATCTAGATGTTGTAAAAGTAGTAAGACCTCTTGTATTCAGTGCCATATACAGTTTTCTTAACTGTTTCTAAGCCTTTCCTCATGGAAAATTGGCTGCCTGTGTGAGAAGCCCAAAACATGGAATGGTTGATATTCAGGGCCCTCAGGCAGTAAATTCTAGAGCTAAATAGATAATTATAGGAACACACTTTGTCAGGTGCTTTTGATTAAAATGAACCATGAAATGAACCACATAATACACAGCTTTAACACATTCAGATATAGGCTTTGTGGAAAAAAAAAAGTGAGCCATCAGATTTTTTATTTGTTACGGAGAGGTTTCTGTATAACCAAAATCTACTTACTCAGAATATTGTCTTCTGCAGTGTAATGCAGGGAACAGAACTCCACCAGAGTGCTCTTTGCATTGCTTTTGTGCTACTTGAAGTGCAAGGGACCATGTATTCAGGAGTTTTGGTTCTCTGTCCTGCAGGTCAAGTTCAAGTATCCTGGATCCTGGCACGGAAGCTGAGGCTTATAAATGTCAAGATTGCTGTGCAGAATGAAGAGTGTGTTGGATTTAGGACATCACAGATGCATAGAAATGTTGGGAGTTCCCGGCTTCCAGCTGCACTATAACAAGCCACCCCTCAGTTAAGTGAAATCCCTTTTAAATTAGTATTATTTGGGTCATGGAATTTGTTATTGTTTTTCTATTTAAAGCCTAACTCTGAAAGAGTACCAGGCACTATTGAACAAGCTGTTTCTTATTTTAGCATATCTTATTTTAGCTGGGGCCCAAGGGGCATTAGAGAGTTAAAAAATAAACAATAGCACAGGGAAAGAGAAAAAGGATGTAATAATAGAAAAGGGAGAAAGGGTAGAGATTTGAGCAGAGACAGAGGGGCAATGAAGCAGTGAGATGTGGGAAGGCTGTTCCAGATGGCAGAAGCAGCAGTTGGGAAGGCTTTGGCACCAACAGTGGCAAGATTGCAGGCAGGGACAGTGAAGAACCAGGCACTCTGCAGGGAAAGGAGGAGAGAGAAATACAAGGTCAGGGAGGCAGTCTGGCTCAACTGCATGGAAAATCATAAAATCCAGGCTGCTGTTCATCTGTCACTAAACCTTGTGCAGCTGATTTACACTTCTGCAGAACTGCGCAAAATGGTGACTGAAAAGTAGCAATCTTCTCTTTGATGGCAGGCATCTTGCACTTGTCAGTGAAGATGAGCAGGGCAGTAGTTGCTTGAGCCTCAGGGACGCAGTTAGAGCAGTTCCTTGAGGAGACATCTGCTCCTTTTGTTTGTGGACAGAATGGGATGAAAACTCTAGCTTTAAGTAATGATGCTTATTGAGATTTTTTTAGATAGTAATTGCCTTTTCAAGGAATCAGCTTTGAAGTTTGCTGTCATATAGATAGCTTCCATAAGAGCACCATTGTGTTACACAGGTGTTGGGATCAAACCCACTGTTAGGGTCATTTCCTTTTGGATGCTGTAAAAATACCATGTTTTGGTGATAAAAGACAGCTTTTAAATTGTTTTTCTATAGCTCAGACAATTGTAAAAGGCTTTTCAAATGTGCATATAAGAAGTTTCCTTATGTGAATTAAACAACGGGTGTATTGTGCACTAAGTATGAAAAAAATGTCTTTGAAATGTCTGCGGAGGATTTTATGATGATAGTTCCTGTTGTCTGTGACATAAAGTCGCATAGATTAATCTAGACACTCTGACTGCTTCGCTTATGGCTTTTGCCAGAATACTGCCAGAGACCTTTGAATGGAATCTGGGGTCAGGCACTGCTGGGATCTTGATTCCTCCACTGGTGACCTGAGCAGATGTGAATCCAGATCTGGGTGCCTAGCACATACAAACAGACCCATTATGTGCTGTCCTCTTCCAGCTGAAAAACAAAAGCACTGTCTAAGCTGTTCAAATGCCAAGACCATAAATGTGGTGAGGTTCTGTCCTGTGCCATAAGCTGTCAGGCAGATGTCGGGCAGGGATATGTGCTGAGCAGATGGATCATTCCTCTTCTGGCAAGACAGGCTTGGGACTGAGAGCTAGCCTCAAAGTGCTAAAGCTTCACAGTGTTTAACATCAGAATGTAGTCATTGACATACTATGTTGGACCAATACGCTCATAGATTGTACTGTCCTGCTTTATCTGACAGTGCCTAATGGAAGCTCAAAGAAGGCACTTTTCAGTAGGCAACTGGGAAATAAGTCACCAAGAGTAAAAAATTCTTCCTAATGTCCTTTTTTGGTGTCTCTGTACTCCTCATTATTTGGGAGAACTGGATCCTACAACACTTCATATGCTGCAAGGTTTTTCCTTGTTTTAAACAAGAGTTGGAGCAAGTGATTCATCTTGTCCCCTAGATTTTCAGATACTCAATTCCACATCTGTCTAAACAGATTGCATAAAATGCTTAAGAACACAGATGAGTGAGGGAAGGGAAGGTTGAAGATGTTGATTGTGTACTTAATTATATTGAACTACTGAGAAACTATTTTGCATAAGGTATTTTTTTGCATGTGGTGTTTTTCATGTACCGTTAGAGAGGATCTAAGTCAACCCAGATTCTGGGGATTGGTTATCCCTTAATCAGGCATTAATTCCACATTGTATTATTCTTATAGTTCATCAACAGCAGTGATAAGAGGCATCCAAAAGCCTCAATCTGATTTGTGTGTGCCTATGTATCCCATATGAATACACAAACATGTTATTAGTGATGTACTTAGAAGGGGGGGAAGCTACTGTTTCGTGTTTGATAGTTTTGGCTTAAACTACAGTTTAGTAGGTGTATTCAAACTTAAATAAAAAGTGTGTAGAATAGGAAGAGTTTATGAAATATCAAGTACAAATTGTCACTTGAAGGTGACTGGATGTAGTTCAGTTGCCAAACCCTAATAATGGATTTGGTTATTCACATGCAAGAGAACCGGCATTTCTCATTGCTGTGACTGGCCTTAATAGTCTTACCATTCTTCATACGAAAACTGTAGGATAAATTGTGTCAATTTTTTCCTCAACTCTCAGAGAATCAATTAAGCTCAATGGAGGACCATCCAGCACAAGACATGGCCAGTAATGACTACTGTGCACCATGCATTTCATACTTCCATTTAATTCCCTTTGCCACTTTAATTTGATTAATTTCACTCAGTCTTATTAATCTTCAGATAAAATCTTGACGTGGCCAAGCATACAGCTTCAGAACATGCAGTGGATTTGTTCTAAGTGTCTCTTTGTGAGCAGTTTTTGTCTCTCCCCTCAATGGAAGTGTATTTGTACAGATCATGTTTAGATGTCTGAATTTATAATTATTAATGTTGCATCTACAGCATTGGCATGTGGGGAAAAAAAATAATTTAAAAAAGCATTTATACTTCTTTAAAATATATTGCCGAGTCCAATCCCTCTTTTCCTCTGATTTTGAAGTCGACTTCGTCATTATCTGCTGTCTGCAGACAGCGTTCAGTGCCTTTTCGGCCTGAGAGGGTTTTGCGAGATGTTGCTATCTAACAGCGCTCTCTACTGATGAAAAGTAGAGAGGGGGGGAGGGAAATAATTGTGTTTAGTCTACATGCTTTTACTTTATTTCAGAAACTGCTGAATTGAACTAAAATAAGTTGTTTTAAATGTCCTGGTGAACTAACAATTTCAAGCTGATATGTGTAGTTTTAATTTTTTTTCTTATTTAGCTTCATAGTACTTTGTTCTGATCTAGTGGAAGATCACTACATCTAGTGAAAAATGGTTGGACTAGATGTTCTATAAAGGTCTCTTCTAATCCAAACCATTCTGTAATTCTGTGAAAAGGAAGAAAGGGATGGAAACAGTGGAACTTTCTATATAAATGCATAACACCACAGCCCCTAGAGTCTATTCATAAAGGAGATTCAAGGGACTCTAGGTTACACTCATTTGAAGACATTGCACTGAAAGTGTTGCTGCAACAACAAGCCGAAACCAATAACCCTTACTGTGAGTGCTGGGACCACCTTTCACAATGCTCCACAGCACACTGGAGACCCCTCTGTTTCTATTCTGAACTCTTCCTTTTCCTGCTTCCCTGTTGTGGGACTTCTTTCCTGGGAATGCTATTTCTACTGCTTTCTGCTGCTTTTATCTCAGACAGATTTGTGTGTCTGTCCATTGCGTACTAAACCTGATCAGTCATCTACTAAGAGCCTTTAAGCCATGTTCTGTGAGGTTATATGTAAATCAATTGGCAACATGAAGCCACGGTAGTAACAACAATAACATTCAGTCACATTTCTTCAGTTGCAGGAATTTTTAATGTCTGATTCTGAAACAAGACAACAATAATCTCATCGTCTTTATTTATTTATGTAGTTTTAAATCAATATAGAAAAAAAAAGTCATAATCCCTTTCCTTGGGTGAACAACAACCACAACAACACTGAGAATTCTCCTCCCTTCTCTTTCCACTTCTGGCAATTAATTTAGTCTCTAACTCACACAAATTATTTGGTCTGTTCAGAATTCATGTGACATTTTGCATGAAAAACAGTATGAAATGCTGTTTTCTCCTATGATATAAATTATTCAACTTTGTGATTTATCAGACAGCTTTTTCTTGTAAATAAGAAGTCACCTCTCATTTACTCTACAGATCACATAGCCTAAACAATAAAAAATGGGTGGAATGCAACAGAAAAAAACAGAGACCCAAGTATCTGTAGTTTGTGTTAGGATTATTAAATGAAAATACTATGACTCCAAACCTGCTTAACTTTGAAGTTGTTTATGCATGAACTACGTTATCCAGTGTGCAATCAAAATGCAGGTAGTACAGAACTAGATGTCTTGGTCTGAAGTGTAGCTGAGGGAGTTATACTAGTTACTAGGAAATACTTATTGTCTAAGTGTTATAAAAGGGCTTAGGAGACTATGGTGATTTTCTCTAATTATATAAAGTACATTGAGGCACAGTAATGACAGGAAAGCAATTCACTTATTAGTTCTTGGCTTCTTAATTTGTTTGTTTACTTTTGGAAGAAGTTTTAGAAGATCTTATTATTTTACTTTTGAAGGACATTCTATTTAAAACCAAGTGGTAAACTTGCTAAGAAAATTGCACATGTGACTGGGGATCTGTACTAGAAGGATTGTCATGTTTGAATGCCCAATTCTGTCTCAGACAGTACCTCAGTCACACATTGCTTTCCCTGTTCCTCCACTCTTTCTTACATTTCTATTGTCCGTTACTGTCTGAGGCATGTTAGCTTAAAGACATATAGTCAGGTTAGTCTTTTGCATTGCTTGAAACTTGAACCAAATGCTGTCTTATGGCATGCCTGGAAAATTATTTTTTTTCTGAAGGTGCCAATTTCTGACAGCCATTTTGGTATTTCTCTTCATAATCAAGTTATAGCAATTTTTCCTGCTAGCCTTGAGTTTCTGCCCCAGCAATGCATGTGATAGTGAACCAAAGAGGCCCCTATTTTCTGGCCTAAATGGCAAATGACACTTTTGTCTAGGCAGCTCAACTCTCTTTCCCTAAAAAATAGTTTGGCCTTGCTCATATCACGAATGATCTCTGACCTTGAGTTTCCCCAGAACAATTTCTGCATTGCCAGGAAAGGTGCTAATTGCCATGAGTCAAAATTATGCCAGGGGACGCACTTTTTCCACAGCTTTCACTGAATGGCTTGATAACGTATGTAGATAACATGAAGATAAAATATGGCATTTAAAGTTCTTACTGCACTGTTTGGTTTTTTTTAACATGGGTTTTACATGGAATTTGCACAGGCAAACTTCATAGAGGGCAGCAGGTTCAATACGAGTTCCCAAATCTGACTGAACTTGCAAAATGCATGTATGAGAGAGAGCTAGATTCGCAACAGGTAAAAGAAAGTGCAGTCAGGCTTTTCATTCCAATACTAACTGTCTCTACTGATAGAGTTCTGCAATACCATACACAGAAATAATTTTAAAGTAATTCTTTCCCATTGCTTGTAACTCTGCTAAATTTTAATTCCTTTAGGCAGATATTTTCCATGCCATGTGTTTGCCTGAGGACACATTTTTAATTGATCTTGAAAGTAGATTAAAGCAGATTTTTGGCTTAAACAACTTGGCTATTTCTCAGAATGAATCACAAGCAAAATATGTTTAAGTCACATTAAAAAAATTAAAGAGAGAAAAGTGCCAGCACCTCCATATATAGGCTGAGAACTTGGACAGCCTAACTATGGAATCCTTTCATAGAGCATATTGTTCGGCAAAGTATTATCTGAAAAGCTACTACAAACTCAGCAGTGTGGCAGTTACATTTTATCAAGATTTTGTTTACCTCAAATTAGTTCCATCCTACAGCCCTCAGGGATTAACCTGACTAATTATTTCCTCGGAGCCCTTCAGTTTCCTGCCTGAGGACAAGAAGAACTGATCAGAGCTTCTCTGATACATGAATCTCTACCGCTTCCAAGAGGAATACAGATGCAAGAAGGAATAAACAGGTTGCTGTCTCCCTTGTTCTCTAAACCCAAGCCTTAGTGAAAAGCACCTGAATAAGATCATGGGTCTGTCATAAGGGTAATAGATAAGGGAAAGGAACATTAAAAAGGCAGAAGCAAAGGGAAAAAAAAAAGCAGAGATACAAAATTGGACAATGACTAAATTATAAAAAGGAGTGACAATGGTAAAGAGGATATTGAGCACTTGGGATGAAGTGATAAAAGTAGAATAATCAGGAGAAAAGTACACACTGAATTTGGTTTTGTACATAAGGTAAGATGCAGAACAACCTATTTTGTAGTCATTTTCCAGAATGCTGCTTGGAATGTTCTGTACTTTTGGATCAAGACTATGCAGGCAGAAAGTAGAGAAGTAACCACCTATAATTACCAAAAGGCATATGCTGTGGACAGTGTCTCAGCAAAGTCTCAGGATGTGCTGAAGAAAGCAGCCCATGCACTGAAGGCAATGAAGTAACCCACTTGCAATTTTACCTGCTTATTATCTCACCTATACATCCCTTGCTGAAATAGGGTCTTATACATTAAAAAGTGTACAATCCTGTGAAAAGATTTCATTTGCCTGTCTTTCCAATTCAAATAAACCCATTCGTGACACCTTAATTCTACATTTTTTAAATTCCATAAGGCTTATTCCTTAATGAAGTTTTAAATATAGAAGTACTGTTGTGGGATTTAAAGACTCAGAATTCAGACAGGAGGATGCAAAGTTGTTACTTGTTTTCAATTACATGACTTGTTAAGTCTTGTTGAGGTACCACTGAAATACAATAAATGTTTGTAGAACACACTGTGATACTTAACAATGGTCAGGCAGCATGGCAGTTTCAGTTGAGTTCCTAGATCTTATAAAGTATTTTACCTCACTAAATCCATCCCTGCTCTTAGCCTTTTGAATGGCTATGGAAATGAACTGTTCAAAGGCAGATAAGGGCCAGCAAAGCTTGAATGTTATCACAGGTGAATGAATCAATATGACTGTGGTTTCACATTCTGGGTTATATGGACAAAAAAGGTTTAGAGTATCACTTCATTTATTTTCTTAGTGCATCATGTTCTCAAAAGTAGAGATGCACATAGCAGCTGGTTGTGTTAGTTCCAGCTGGTGGTACTGTGGGCGGGCAAAGGAGAAACAAAATTGCAGCACCAGATCAGTGAACACAACTGCATGCCAAGGTGCCGAGGCAGGAATATAAAACTGATTGTCACTGCAATTCAGTGTCTGGGCTTTTCTACTCCACATGTTCCTCCTCTGAGTGACAGAAGGAAATGTTTAACACAGTGTTTGGTTTATCTTGAAAAAAAACGAGAAGGAGAAGTCTGAGAAAGTAAACAGATGCTGGAGTGATTTTGGAAACGTGGGGGTAATCGAACAGGTTTGTGGAATTATTAGCAATAAATGTTCTTAAAAATTAAGTAGAAAATCACCCACACAAAAGGCTTCAGTGCAACTATAAAAGAAGAATGAGGAAGATTATTTGTTGATTATCTTATTTTACCTATTCAGCTTTCAGCAGCTTGACAGTGTTAGCTCAGCAGAACAAAGAAATTACTCTCTTGGGTATCAGAGGCATTTATGTTCCTCCTATTAGTGAAATGCATGTGGAATGAGTCACAATGTCCTGCTTGACCAAGTTTTTTTTTAAAGAAAATAAATGGAGATTATTTCTTTCCTAGCTTAGAAACCACTACATTTTAAATTAAAATATATAGATATTTTATTTTTGTACCATAAGAAATGTTTTGAGAAATCTTAGAAAGTACCCAGATGTAGATTATAAGGATTTCCTCAGGGTTAATTGTCTTGCCTAAGTTAAAAATTGACAAATAGTCATATGCCTGTACCTCACATTTAAAGCTTTTAAATTACAATCATAGCTCTTAAGCCAAACAATTCAATAGGCATGTTTTGTAATCTCTTTAATCTTTTTCCAACATGACCTATCGTTTCTATCTCCTAATCCCACATTAGTATTTTAATACACTTTGTATGTTAGTGTAAAGTCAGCATATGTTAGTGTAAAGTCAGCAGCAAGGCCCAATCCAGGGTTTTATAGGATTTTTTTGCCTCTATATTCCCATGCTATTATTTCCTATTTGAAAAATAATCCCTATTTTAAAAATGCTAGACACATTCTTCCATCATATTTTAATTCAGAATTATCTAATGCAATGGGAATTATTGACCTGGAACCCCAACCTGTTATTCTGAGGTGACTTCTGGTGAAGACTTCCTCACTGTTGAAATCTGTAGAGATTCATAGAAAAGAACAGACATTGCAAGACACAGAATGCATTAAACAAGTGAGTATGTTTCCCAAGCCCATCAGGGAGACCATGAGACCAAATCATAAAACAGGGTGGTACTAAAGCCACATAATGTACACCAGGAGTCAACACAGGTCAGTGGACAACACAAAGTGCAAAGAGCACTACTGTGCTGTCAAGCCTTTCTTCCCCTTCTTTATGTCCACTCTAACTACAAAAACAGTAGTTGAGCAGAGACTTGATTTTATGCAGCCATATTGCAGCAAGTAGAATAAAAGTCCTTGTTGTGCCCTTCTAATACCCATGAAGAACTCATTTCATTAAGTCTACCAGACATTATTTGGTGTAAAATGAATGGGTTATTTAGGACTGAACAGAAAAATATTCATAAAGTATATTTGGCAGAATAAACCTGTTGTAGTTGCAAAATTTTACAGTTATTTTTTATAATTTTTAAGAAAAAGTCCCATATTACGAAATTAAATACATATGAAAAGTAGTACTTATTAGAAATTCTAAAAATCACAAGATAAATAAGCATTTTGTGCCATAATGTTTTTTCTTTCCTATTGTATTTTTTCTTAAGTAGTCATGCTTTTCAGTGAAACACAAAAAGGAGCCTCTTTGACATTAAAAAGAAGAGTGAATATTTTTGGCTACCTAGCATGACAAACTTCAATAAGATAAGGCAGATATTCTAAGAGCAGATACTAAGTATCTCAGAAAATCAATCTTTTAAGACATTAAGCATCATCTCACAACTTCAATGTCTCTTCAAAACCTAGAAATGGGGATGAATTCTGTGTGTTTATTCACATCCAAAGATGAATGGGTGTCTGGAGAAAGATAAATGAGGCTGTAAATTATTTCAGAATTTTTTGTTAATCTGAATTATAATTGTGTGCTTGAAGCAAAAAAGATCTACATGCAGTGAATTCTTGATTTCCAAGTAAATAAAACTCATAGAACCATAGAATATTCTGTGCTGGCAGGGACACATGAAAATCATCGAGTCCAAATCCTGACTCCACACAGGGTAACCTAAAAGTTAAACCATATATCTAAGGGCACCATTCAAACACTTACTGAATAATGACAGGCTTGGTGATCTAACCATTTATTCCAATGCTTAATCATCTTCTCAGTGAAAAACTTTTTATTTATATCCTATCTGAACTTCCATTGACATAGCTTTAAGTCCACTGATTCACTATCTTCATTGTAAAAAAATTATTCCTTATATCTGGTCTATCTACCCTATTTTAGTTTAACACCGTTACTCCTTGCCTTATCACAGCAGGCCCTGCTAAAGTTTGTCCCATCTTTCTTATAAGCCCCCTTTATGTACAGGAAGGACACAATAAGGTCTCCGTGGAACCTTCTGCTCTCCAGGTTCAACAACCCCAACTCCCTTAGCCTGTCTTCATAGGAAAGATGCTTCAGGCCTCTGATCGTTTTTGTGTCACTCCTCTAGACTTGCTCCAACACATCCATGTCTTTCCTGTGCTGAGAACTGCAGAGCTAGACACAGTACTCCAGATGAGATCTCACCTGAGTGGAGTAGAGTAGCAGAATCACCTCATAGCTGCTGGCCACATTTGTCACAGCCCAGGATACAGCTGGCTTTCTGGGCTGCAAGTGCACATTGCCTGCTCATGTCCGACATTTCAGCCACCAATACGCCCAGCACCTCCTTCTCCACTCCTCCTCATGCGGAAGTTGTAGACAGCAGTAAGGTCAGCTCTCAGTCTTCTCCTTTCTAAGCTGAATAAACCAAGTATCCTCAACCTTCCCTAGTAAGTCTTGAACTCTCATCATTTCACCATCTTTCTTGCCCTCTTTCAGACACATTCTAATATTTCTATAACCTTCTTATATTCTGGAGCCCTAAAGGGGTGAGGCTCCACCAATGCTGAGTATAGTGGGACAATCACTTCTTTTGACTGGTTAGCTATACTGTCTTTAATGCACCCCAGAAAACAGTTGGCCCTTTTGGCTGCCAGGGCACACTGTCGACTCATATTGAACTTACCATTAACCAAAAATGCCCAAATCCTTTTCTGCATAGCTGCACTCCAACACTTTTGTCCCCAAATCTGTAAGTAAATCCACTATATTACACCATCCCAGGTGCTTAATACAACATTTGTCCTTGTTAAATTTCATCTGATCAGTGATTGCCAAGTGATTGCTCTGATCTACCAAGATCTCTCTATGTATAAAACCTGTCTACCCCCTAGGGAGTCCTCCTAATTTAGTATCATTGGCAAACTTGCTTATTGTGCACTCAACTCCTGTGCCGAGGTCACTGATAAAAACAGTGAAGAACACTCTCAAGTTGAGCCCTGGGAATCACCATTAGTGACTGGCCACCATCCAGATGCTACCCATTTACTACAGCTCTGAGCTTGACCCTCCTACCAATACTTCACTCATCATAATGTGTACATCTAGGTGTATGCTGGACATTTTGTTCAGAAAGATACTGTGAGAGACAGTTTCCAAAGCTTTGCTAAATGTGCTGTCCTTAACATGAGAATGTGAGTAGTGTTTTGGATTAAAAGTCATACCATATATAATATTACTTATTATTTCATGAGAAACACCAGTCAGCAAATGAACTTTCCAATATAAAGTAGTACAGCTTCTTCTTGTTCAGTGAGGAAAAAAATAAAACCAAACAAGTAAGTTTAACTTTCCTACAAATGCTGTCTGGCATTCTTAACCTGTTTATACTCTTTATGCCTGAATACTACAGGGACATCTCGTCTGCCACAGTTTATCCAGGTAAATAATTGTCCTTTCAGATGAACTAGGAGAATTTGAAACACTGTCTAGGGGCTTGTGGGAGAGCTATTTAAGAGAGCAGAATTGTAATACAGGTGTTTTTTTTTCTAAGGCAAATATATGTCATGCAGTCAGTGGATAAG
This sequence comes from Apus apus, assembly GCF_020740795.1. Taxonomy (NCBI): domain Eukaryota; kingdom Metazoa; phylum Chordata; class Aves; order Apodiformes; family Apodidae; genus Apus; species Apus apus. Next base: position 101,360,215 of record NC_067283.1, read on the forward strand.
AGAGACTGTAAATGTATTCAGTCTTCCTATTTATGCAGCACTGAAATGTAAATATCAGGAGAAGCAGATGTGGAACCATGATTTAATTCATCCTCTATTTAAGACATCCAGGTGACTTAGAGGCATTATGCATGGTTAATGGTTTCACTGCAGTATAGGAATCCCCTCAGCAGGAGAAGGGTTATTCTTTTTTACTTCTTTATATAAAAGCTGTTCAAAGACTCCAGACAAGGAAAAGTTTAAATGTAACCAGGGAGAAATATAAGTAGAGTACTTCACAGTAAATAGAAAGAATCAGTGAAAATTCAATAAAGAAATAAAATCTCTCTTCACTGCAACACCTCACTTCATGGAGGGGTTTTGTTTCTAGTTTTAAGTCCTTGTAAGCATTATCATTATTATTGTTGTTGTTATTCTCCTTTCTATCATACTTCTCTTGTGTCTCAGCATCTGCTATTAGAAGGCAAATCTCTTTTCAGGCACACATGGTCTTTTTTCCCATGCATCACTGACTGCTACACAATGAGGCTTCTGCTTGGCTTTTGCCAAGCAATGCCCCGGAACTGGACTTGATGCTTTCTCCAAGGCTAAAGACACATAAGGTTCCTGTGAAGTTTCAGTTGTTTTTTCTTCTCTGCTGTGGGGTTCTGCAGAGAGAAGCTGCCCCTCTGGGGAATATTTTAGCAATTAATAGTAAAGCTCTTTTACACCTGTGTGCTCTTATTTTTCTTTGATGAGAATTAAGAAGACAGGGAAATTCTCTATCAGGCTTCGTCTCCCAACTTTTACTGCCATGTATTTGTGCACAGCAGCAGTCGTATGAAAACTTCACACAGAGAGAGAACGAGAGAGGAACAAACATTTTATGGAGCTGATCCGTTGTGAGAGCCTATGCCACGAGAGGAAACCCTCTTCTTCAGGTGGTGATATGATTGGTCCTAGACAATGGGACGGGAAGCCTTTCCTGTCTATAGCCTTGCATAAGTAGTGAAAATGAAATCTATGTTCAAACTTGCTCTATTAACACCTGCAATTTGAGTCATACCATGTTATGCCCTTCATTTCTCAGGGCACAGACTTTGACAAGATTACCTGTGATTCATTTAGTATGTCTTCCAGAATTAACTGTGTTAAAAAAAAAAAAAAAAAAATGTTTTCCTTAAACAATGTTGAGTGCATCGTTTATTGTTAGCAAAAAGGCATGTAATATACATGACTGGCTACCCTTAATGTTTCTGCTACTTTTCTAGACTTCTGTCTTATTTCCAGATTCTCTTATTAAATTATTATATTTGTTAAATTCTTTCTTTTCTCAGAACAATCCGTTTACTCCAGCCCTTTGAAAACTAGTATTGAATCTCCCTATTTTTATAATGCCATTCTTCTGTGATGCCAAAAGTTGAAAGCACTGTTCAATGAAAGAGCATATTGCTATATTTAATTTTCTATCTTTTCTTTGTGTGTCCTGATTTACAAATTCTACATGCCACTGAGCTGCCCACCAGCTATTTAGATTTCCTTTTTTTTTTTCTTATAGCAGATTGCACAACCAATTAAAAATTGTAAAACTAGTTCATGTTTTAAAACAATTGAAAGATTGAATTAACTTGATATTTTAAGCAGCTTCTGTGCTTCCACTTGTCCAGCAACTCTGTCTACTCTCTGAAGGACTTCCATAAAGTAACATGAAAGAGGTTATTATCTTCGTTGATAAGTTTTACTTTCAAATTCCAGTCCCTTCCTCAAAATTACACGTTCTTCAGATCCCACCTCCTCAAACAGAGCTATGAACTTTCTAAATAGTGGAACAACATAGAAATAGGGTCTTGAAGCATACAGCTTAAAATTTTGTGCAGATAAATTTGGATTTGTTTAAAACTTTCTTTATCTGAACTTATTTAGGAAGTCAGCCTTTCCATCAGTTTTAGAGCACTGTTCTACAGTTGCTAATAATTTCACCTCAGTAAAGTAGAACTGCAGGCTTAAAACATGTCTAGAAGGATACTCCCATTCCAAGTAAATTGTAAATATACTTGAGAGCTGTTACCTGCAACATTTCTGTAAATGAAAATCTGCTCTGAATCAAACCTTTGGTGCAACTGATGGCCTAGGAAATGCTTATTCTTGACCAGCAAGGTGGTCTCTCTACTACTTTAAGAAAGATTTGGGAATGAGGGGTAACCAATCTGTCAAAAGTAGCTTTTATAGGGACAATATCTTGTGCGTATTTCTGTACTTTAGTCCTTTAATTTCATCTGACCAATCTATAAAGCATTAGAGTGTAATCATTTTATTTGTTGGGAAAAAATCCAGGTGCTAGTGAAACCTTCAGCTTTCTTTAACAAAGAGAGGAGTATGCTTTGGTATCAAGTAAAGATGTAGCCTGTCACTTAGCCATGAGTATTTACATTACCAACAGTTTAGATCAATATATAAATAATAAAACAATACATAAAATAAATATATTTTATCAATAGATACTATAATAATGCAGAGACTGGAGGATAGACTTGTGCAGGCCAACAATGAGAGCAGCTAAGCTTTTATGAAAAGCACAGTGTGAATTGCTTATCACTGGGATGATCCCTGCATAGCTGATGACATAGCAAGCAGGGGGGCCAGTGACAGTCAGAAATCGAGCTTGAAATTACACCCTTCAGCACTGCCCTTTCCTGGCCCTGCTTTTGCACTTCTACTAATATTGTTCATGTTGTCAATTCAGTCAATTCAGGCTGTCTTCATGGATTCCACATGATCCAACATATGGGAAGTCTCTTCTGGCATCATCCACATGTATTGTGTTTTCCTCTCACAAGTTATATATTGAGCTTCCCAGTCTCCAAAACCTTTGTACCAAACAAGCATTGTGGGATTTGAGAGCAGCAAGTATTGACTCATTCTTTTGAGAAGGCTGGCAAAGTTCTTTTTCTTACAGAGTGGGTTGCTGACCCTTGACATCAGAGCAATGCATGAAAGTGTTGATAAACTGAATTGTTTCGTGAAACAATCAGTTCCATCATATTGCTGCAGCAGATTTGAAAGGGAGAAAAACTATTGTCTTTCAGATAGGCAGCCAGAACCATTGAAAGTAAAATACATTTGGAAACCTGAGAGGATGCTTCATCTCTTTTCAAGAGGCATGAGACTGGGTTTACATAAGAAAAAAAAATAAAAGACAGTTTGCTAAGATAGTAGACAAACCTACGGTGCCAATGCACTTTGAGTGCAATGTGCAATTCTGGTCCTCATATCACTAAAACTGGCATAGCAGAACCAAAAAAAATGCAGAGCAATATGTAAAATCAGAAGTGTGAAACTCCTCTCATATAAAGAATGATTTAAAAAATAGGTTTCTTCCTCCTAGAAAAAGGACGGATAGAGCCATATGTGTCACAAATCTGCAAAACTGTGTGTAGGAGGGGAAAAGGATAGTGATAGTCATTCGTTTTTCCAGTACAGGACACATGAACAGTAAATGAAAACAACAAGCACATACTCAAGTTCAGGGCAACATTCAAAAATAAGAGACTACTTTGCATGGGGTGGAGATCAGATGTGAAACTCTGCCACTGGGTGCTGTGGATGCAGTTTTTACAGTAGAATTTGTTTAAAATTATGGGAAAAATCCACAAAGAAACATAAAAAAATACCTTTGTCATCCTCTCAGGAAGTCATGAAGAAATGCATTACTTGTTTGAGGCTTTTCTTCTACAAGTATCCAGGCATTTGTCCCAGCCTACTGCTGCAGACAGGACTCGTACATGACAGACTTCAACCCAGTATGGTCATTCCTACTTTCTTCTGTTGAATTACATAAGTAATTTTGAGTAGCTAAATTAATTCATATCATGTGCATTTTAAGTATACAAATACACATTTGCATGTAAATTCTACATAAGTGTACAGAAAGGATAATTCTCCAATGCTGGACAGCAGTCTCCTCCACATAACTAGGGTTGTTTAGTTATATTCAGTCATATTTCATCGTTTGTTTGAAGTCAGTAGAATCAATTCTGTATAAAATGGGTGGAAGCAAAATGTAAAGTTACTAAAAAATATTGAAAGATACAACCCTTAAAAAAAAAAAGTCACATAGATCAAATATATTGTTGCTAATTTTAGTAGAGTGGCAATAGGAGAGCTTCCTAATATATATAAATGTCATTGTCATTGAATGCCTGGCAATGCTGAAAAGGTAGAAAGAGCCTGTTTTCAGTGAAGCAGGCAAATGCCAGACCTGATTTAAAGCAAACTGTTGGAAAACTGGCTGTGTGAAAAACAAACTATTACTAAACAGGATAAAAAATAATACAGCCTACACTCCACACAGCACAACTGATTAGTAGGGCTCTGATTCATAAGAATGAGGAATATAATATTTTTTCTGTATGAATATTTGTATCTGTGCTTAGCAACAGATGTGAAAAGAATGGAGATATAAAAATCTAATTTATTTAACATATTTATATATTTAGATGTTACAGACTAGTCTTTGTTTTCAATTATCTTCAGAATTAGTGATATGTACTTCTCTACTCATTTTTTGAAAAACCCTAAGGCTGCCCAAAACCAGTGTAATGTTCCTCACTTCAGTCAATGAGCTTTAACAGAAACCAATGCATTTTAACTGAATTTTTGTTTATCTCAAGCAGCACATTTTAATGAAATCAATACATTCTTGCTGAAAGCCTCATGAATCCAATGGAAATAATACATTTTTTACTGAAACCAATATACAGTTTTATAATGTCTGTATGTTTTAGTGAAAGCATGGCAATACATTTTAGCTGAAACCAATATGTTTCTCCAGGGCTGATACCAAAGAAACCTAATTTTACAGTGAAGCCAATGCATTCTTACTGAAACAAATATTCCATATTCCTGAGTCAACATTGTCAGGATAAATGAAAGCTATGTTTTATTTTAGTGAAGAAATTACATACTTTCAATATTATCTTAAAACAAGGACTTTTGAAAAGCTTACATTTTACTAAGTACATAAAATAAGAAGCAGATCATAAGAATTCCTAGATAGATCTGTCTCCTTGGGTTTACCTTTTCTGTAGTCTCACAACATATATGCATTCTATCAAATAAGTAATGATATAGATAGGAGTTTATTTTCATTCCCAATAGACTTTCCCTAAATATTTGTTTCCACTTTATATGCAAACTGACTTAAAATAAGTTGGTGTTATGGGTGATTTACACTTCAGAGCAGAGAAAAAGAACAGTAGTTAATGATTTTATTGTCAACTAGATGTGATTTATTAGGCAAGAATATTTTATAAGATTTGTTTTCAGTACATCAGTTTCAGTATTTCTCTTGACATTTTGACTGGAGATGTGCTGATCTGCATGACTTAGAAATACTTTGAGTAGTCTGGTACATGTAGCTAATGATTTGTGATCCTTCTAAATGTTTTAATCGATGCAATTAATGTAAATTAGAAGGCTCCATCTGAATTTTAACGGATCTGAAAAAATGCATAATCTGCTTAAAATTTAGATACAGTTTTTCTTTATCTTTTCAGCATAAAGAGATAAAGTAGACAGAACAAGAAAACCAGCAATACAATGACTTTCAACAAAAAATTTTCAGCATTACATGATACAGCACAGTACCACAGGGCTGTTAAAAAAAAAAGGACCAATTTTATACAATTACTGTTTTCACCACAGGCACATCAAAATATTATTTTCAGTTAAACCGAACTGCATCATTTCCTAAAAAGAATCCAATTGTGATGAAAGATTAAAGGAATTTACCATAGCTCGGTAAACTAAGAAATGAGTTGTTTGACTGCAATGTGTCACCACGTAGAAAACCAGATTCTAAATGTGGTCATTTGCAAAATGAAGACAGCAAAGGGTTTGCCCAACTCCCATTAAAAATGTATTGAAATTCTTCAGTGCTAATCAGCTTAGAGCAGTAACTGATTTCCTTGAGATAACCTTGACTGAGGAAATACTAAGGCTTTTTCCATTACAGTATCAACTTCTGACCACACTGTTCACATGCTCCTCACAGAAACACCAAAGACATTAGCAAGCAACATGAAGTTCCGCGTTCCTGTCTGTGCAGATGGGATCCTGATATTTCAGGGTCTAAGGAAAATACAGCCTATCCATAGCAAAGTTGCTTTGCCAAGCTTGCTGGTTTACGGAGCCGGGCTACTTAAAATGCTTATGAAAACAAAACGGACATGTATCTCTGAAGTTATGCCTAATCACATGTTCAAAAAACTTTCCCTACTAATGATATTTCAAAAATACAGACTGAAATGTAAATGCAATTGAAAGTCAGAGGGAAAATGCAATATTAAGGAAAATATATAGTCCAATTAAAAGTATTACCATAGAAAATGGTAGTCTATATTCCTACTGTAGCTGCTCACTGGATGGTTTTCTTCATGTACAATAGGTTGCCTCAGGGTTGATTAATCCTCTTCCAGAAAGCATAATCATTGGTTTCCAGAGAATCTAAAAGACAGAGTGTAACAAGACTATGCACTGTTCTAGTATTGGATTTTACCTCTCCTCATTATTTAGACCCCTCTAGCATTTTTCCCTTAATAGGTTCCTATAGTGCTTCACTGGATTCCTTTTTTCTGTAACATATTTTATTCTTCCAAATTACTATGGTCCACTCATCTTGACATGACTTCTACACCACCTCTATCTAATTACTGCTCTTGGTGTCATAACATTTCTTGCAGGATTATAGAATAAGTGCCATTCCTATGTTTATTTTAGAATTGCCCACAATGAGGAAGGATAGTATCAGTGGCTCAATTTCATAATTTTCTATTACATTATTAGAACATACTTGATTTTAAAAAGGGATTAACGTTTTGGACTTGAAGTTTAATCTTAGCATAAGTAACTCTTCTCCAGATACTTAAATGCAGCTGAACTAAAACTGAAACAGAAAAGAGTTTCAGTATTCCATTTGAATTTTGAGTATAAATCACAAGTCTTCGTGGTAACAGAAAAAAAAAAAAGGCAACTTTTAAACTAATGGTTAATTTTAAAGGCATTTAATAGCAACCACAGGAAACTGGGAGTCTGGTTTTCATAATTGCATTACTTGTATGTTTAATTTTAATGTTTTGTAGTGTTCACATTCGTACAAGATTCAAAGTCTTGACTGGTCAAGCACACAGGGTGTGGACACATTATGTGTACTCCATGGATGTAATACAGGGGACATGAGAAAGATGATTAAAAGGAGCCTCCTGGCCTCATTTTAACAATTTAAACAAAATCAAAAAGGTATAGAAAAAAGTTGTAAGATCCATTTAGATCTTCAGTGGCTTGCCTTTGTATTCGAGATTCAAGCATATTGTGCATAACAACAGGAAGATTAGAGGGAACTTGATCATGGTCCTGAAAAGTCAATTCAGGGAACAGATTTATGGTAGGAAGTATCTTTCAAGATGCTCAAATGTGTGAAAATGATAATAAGTGTGAAATGAGAGACAAGAGGAATATTCCAGTGAAATGTAATTAACGACTGAAACAGTTAATCTAGGAATCCAATTTTGTGTGTTTTGAAGTCTTTCATCTAACACCAAAGATAGTCCTCTAGCTTGACAAGGAGAATGGGAGTGATGAAAATATTTCTGTATTCAGATCTCAGGCTGTTTTGCACAGGAGTTCAGTTTAGCAGACATACTGGTTTCTCTTATTGCTGATAAAAATCAACACAATTCTGTAAAATATACTTGTTAAGAGTTATAATCAAACACTACTAAGCTTCAGAGAAGAAAAACTACAGAAAAATGTTTAAGTTGTGGCTGGATGTATTGAAGCAGGAGAGAAATCCAGTATCCAGCTTTTCTGGTTTTATGTTGCATTAAAATTAACATTTGACTTAGAAAATATTTTTTCTGTTTTACTTATAAAACACTAATTATTTTTTTCTTTTTTTTAAAGCATGATTGTCATTTAGGATTATGTTTCTGAAGTTAATAAAGCAAAAAAACAAATGTAAAAGATGCAGGAAATTTTCCCTACTTTATTACATGTAGGGGTACACTGACCTTGTTCAGCAGCAACTTGTAACAGCTACAACCTTAGCTCCTTAGTCATAAATCCTCTTCCAGTCTCTGCTCTTATTCACAGTGCTATTTAGTTTCCAGCCATTAGTCACAATATCTTCACCCTTTGATGCTCACAATGATTATTCTCCTGAAGACCAATTGTTTTAAGAGACAGAAATTTTAACTGCTTTCTCTCTTTTGCATTTTACTTCCACTGTTACAGTACTCCAATCCAAATGAAAAGACACTTTATTCCTACACAGTTCATGCCTAGTTCAAAGCTAAAGGAAAGACCTACCGGGAAAAGCAAGGGACCAATAAGAACAGAAAGAACAACAACAACTATCATCATAAAGCAGAAATCCCTTCACATTGTTCTCTTTTAAGTGAACCAATCCCACAGTTCTTTCCTTCATCAGTTGTCATACTTATGCCAGAACTAGAACTCTATCCCCTTTTATTTCTGCCTCCAAAAAGGCTTTCCTACCAGATGAGTAGTCAGGAACAAAACTTGCTCCAAAATCTTAGTTAAATAATTACTATATCACTAAGTATCATCACTGCCACTAGGCTGCTTTGCAGACATTAGATTCAAGGTGAAGATCATGTGATGCAAAATGTGCGGGTAACAGAAGGAAAAGAAATAGGGATATTTCAGATGCAGATGTGAAAGCTTTCTGCAAATACAGGTTATTGGCCTGGGCCTGAATGGAGGGATACATTGTATGGCATTGTAACTGAAATCATATAAAGACAGTTAAAATCACATGCTAGGAAACTCTGTTTTCAGATTACAAAATACACAAAAGAACTGTTTCTCCTTTATGAAGCATATAGATTCGATAGTCATCTGTCAGGAAAAAAAAATTGCATGGGTAAATATTAAACTTCCTTAAGCTCTGCAAACACAGAACTACCACCTGATGCACTGAGCTCTATTAAAAAGCTGAGCATTTCATGTCCCACAGAGTCCTTTCTACTGAAGTACTGGTACTGCAAAAGCTGTCTCGTCCAAATGGAAAAAACGCTTCAAATGCTCAGCATGTTGATTTTGGGATGGTTATGTGTAGGTATGTCTAAAGTTTTTCTGGTAAGACAAAACAGTGTTTGTCATTAATTAAAATCTGTATTAAGGGTTAAATGTAACTCTCCTTGAAATATTAGCAATACTTTAGAATGTTCTATATCCAGCCACAAGTGATTTACATTATCTTCCTCCTCTTGATTTCAGAAGGATACTCCATAGAAAATAATGGCACACAGCATTGTGTCCTATATGATACACTGAGAATTCTCTGACATTTTCTGTTCACTAAAAATGTCCCCAGTTGAAATGCACTTTTCAGTTATTTTGTACCTGTGTAATGTCATCTGTGTCCATCTAAGGCTCAGAAAATTTTGCTAGCTGGCAAAGCTCTGTGACAAACAAATCAATGGTTTTCATTTTGCTGTTGGCAACCTGACAGGGTAGGTGACTATCGAGTGTCAGATTCTTTTTAGGCTGGATTTATTGATCAAGTCTGTCAAGAATGTTTAAAGCCTTCCCTTGTATTTTGATGTATATAGAAAATGTCTTGCTGATCAAGACTCCACAGATGCTGAGTTATTAATTTTCACTTATTATTAGCATCCTTACTGGCATCTGTATGGTAGTCATGTCTCTTTTCCTCCTTTCAGCCAACTTCTGTCAAATATCCTTTCTCATACCTATGCACATAAAATATTCTCTCACAGGGCTGGTAATATGTTCTGAACAAGGTAATTGCACACTGTTAATGACCATCTTGTGTGGACCTTTCTAATATGTCATGAAAAACTGAGAATATTGTTCTAAGATCAAAGGAATGGACGGGCAATCCTTGATTTGCTCCTTTCCATGTTCATTCACAGGTCTTGTCCAGAATAAAATGTTATGCTTTTTCTCACTAGAGAATAGAATCTGGAATGGTTTTGACATCCCAGCCCTCTGGCATTCTCATCTTGTGTCAGATGTGTTGCCCACCCAGCTCTGCTATTCTTTAAATAGATGGTAAGCTGCAGTGTGCCAGTCAGTCCTGCATCCAACAAATCACTTGTTTATCATGAGATTTCATTAAAAGATCTGAGCTTATAGAAAAATCTGGATCTTTCATGCTTTACCTGGTTGACTTGGTGTTTCACAAAATTATCTAATTTCCAGTAACCAGCTCTGCTCCTGTAACATGTACTTAATCAATAGGACCCTGAAGAACATCATGTATCATATAACACCGTCAAACCACATGTGCTGGTGTGTGGCCTGAGGTTTGCCTGGGTCTGCACATCACTTCTTTGCAAGAACTAGGGATGGTATTTAGGCACACGGGATCTCTGCCTTCAGCATACAGTGTGCATGTCTTTATTGTTCCATAACTTACTGCTGTTTTGGCAGTCTCTGACAAAGATTAATTCAAAGCTTCTGTGACTCGATTTATTTCCAGTAGCACATACAGATCTGCTGTGAGTGGAAGGCTCATACATCCTGTCTGTGAATCAGAACAGCTGGGTCATTCCTTGTTCTCCACTGAAGTAAAATCAGATTTCAAAACTTTGAAATCCTCCAGAAAACAGAGGGCTTTTTCCTTTCTTGATGTACCTCTAGGAACACTGGCTTTTATCCAACATTTGTATTAATAAAATTTGGTTTTCTCACCCTTCACAGAAAACAAATAAATATGTACCATGACAAAGCAGATTCTGTGTTAGAGTCACATGAATCCTCACGAAGTACTGCCATTAACTTGTCTTCAAGCTTCATTTTCATGATCCCATTAGATTTTCCATTTATTTATTTATTTGTTTGTTTATTTTACATACTCTGTTATATATTATTACTGTACACACATGAAGATACTGAGGTTTTCTGGGTGACAGCTAAGCCCACCCTTACACTTGGGGCACAAGTCCTTTGGACTGCCCTGATGCACAGGATTCATTCCTGATGAAAAGCACCCATCCTGAGAATGCTCACCCCAGTCAATATCTCTCCAGTTCAAAAAGACATGTTTTAGGAAGTACCTGACAGTGGAAAATCTTGGTGCAAACCTCTTATTGTTCTTCATGTTTCCTGTTCACCACTGAAGAACTGTTTTCCTTAACAGTCATAAAAGTTCAGATTCCCAACAGTGCAGTTTTGTTGCACAGATAAAAAGACATAAATTTCTGTCTTGTTCACCTGCTAAAAGATTTATCAGTGCATGAAAAATCTGTTTTAAAAAAAGTGAAAAAACAAGAACTGCAGCTTTGCTCCTGTGACTACCAATGTTATTTTATGTGGACATAGATGTTCATACATACACATAAACATACATACATATGCCTATACATAAGTGTACATATGTCTACAGACATAGAGAGTCATACACTGAAGTAACTGTCTAAGAACCGGACATTTTTTTTAACATTGTAAGGGGACAATGTAAAAAAAATTGTGAGTATAAAACATCTCTGTGATGTTGCCTCTCAAATTCCAGATTTCTATATATGAGTTACTGGGCCTGCTTTGCTGTGCTACAACATCATGCCAAATAAGGGCATGACAAAAATGCAGGAGGAAAAAAAAACATGTAAAGGTATGGAATTTGATGACTTTTAAATGCTTAATTTTGCTGTGTTTATAAGACTGTTTAGAATACAGTAATTATATTCATTTAGTGTATAAGTTTTATTAGGTTATATAATAAAAACTTTATTTTCTTTTTCTTTTGAAAGTATAATTTATTTATCAAAACAAGCTTGATCTACAGAATTTTACTTAGGACTAAAAAAAACCCACTTAACGTTTTTACCAAAGGAACACTTTATGTGTGTGCTGTCTACTATATGATATATGTATGCATTAGACTCTATTTTTATTTCATTTTTCTGTCAGGTCTGTTTTCAGATTAGCTCTGAATTTGCTTTATACTTTTTATTTTTCTATTTTTGCTTTCTCACTAAATTTATTCCTACTGCTCCTTGTCTGTACATTTTATTTTTTAGCCTGTCTTTATTGAAATGAGAGTCAAGTGATAAACTCTGAGCTGTAATTTTGAAACTATTATGCTGAAAGGAGCTTGAAATTGGATAGAATTAGCTTATACGTTCAGCATTACAAGGGGACAAATGCTGGTAATTCCTGAGCTCTTCCAATTTCCATTTAGTTTAGAGCAAATTTCACATATTCAATATGTACCCAGTAGCTATAGTTGCTTGGGAACCTCTTTGAAAGAGATTTTTCTGCTCTGTGAGTAAAGACATTGCTATCCAGACCTGAAAAAGAATTACTGTAGTGATTGCAAGTGTACAAATGAAGAAATGGGCTGCATTAGCCTATGATTGATGAGTAGATAGAAACTGGACTGTAAGTCTAGAATTACCATTTTTATTATATAGCCTAAAATAATTTATGCATTAAAAGTATGCTTGTATAGACCTCTTGATGTACAGGTCTATACCAGCCATGTGCTGTATTGTGTAAGGAAGAACGTGCAGCCTTAAAGCCAAATAAAGCAAGGAGCTATTATGTTCACACATGATTCGACTAGTGCTTAGAGTCTGAGAGTTTGCCTAGGTCACAGGCAAAATAATTTACCAGTTTAAAAGTTCAGGAGATCTATCCATTAGAGAATTCATATCACAAGCATATATGTAAAAAGCTGATCAAACTCATGCCAAAGGAGAGCTGTAGCTTACGTTCTGGCATTTCAGGCTGCTGGAAAGTTCAGCCCCACTGAGGGCTACTTGGTCTCCTGTACACAGTGTTCTCATTACCTACAGTACTGTCCAGATTAATTATTTCATAGTTCATGTGTTACACTTAGTTTAGACACAATTTTAGTTTCACAGTGTGGCAACTACTAACAAAAGCCAACCTTTTCATGGTAAGCAAGATTTTATAAATGAGGATATTCCTTTGAAATTATGCCTCATCTTGAGCTGTTAAATTCCTATTCAGACCCCTAAATAACTGAACAGGTGTTCAGAATTAACACACCACAAGTCAACCTCATAATGCTTGTTAGAAGTCTAAGAAATGTGAAAACAGGATATTTTACTTTATGCCTAAACAGGGAAACAGCTTTCCATCTTTTTCAAGAGAGATTGCAAATGTCTTTCTTATACCCTCATTAATCCTTACAGTTCTTCATTTCTTGTTCCCAGAGTTAGTCTCTCTTCTACTTCTGTGTTCTCTTCCTTTACTGTTCATTCTGCAGCTGGATATTACTCGCATATATAACTTATGCTATAATGACCAGATTTACTCTACTACTGTAAATTTCCTTATTAAAATAGAGAGATTTTATGCATTTATGCACCTTTTCACATGACTATTCACAGGGTCTTTACAGTGCTCCAAGTTCAATGAGCCTGCTCTTCCAGTATTTTGAATAGGACCAACAAATAGACAGTGATTACTCAACTTCAGAAAGAATTCTTTTAAAATATTTCTCTAACTATTTTAACTTCATTTTATAATTTCTTTGTGGCATTAGAACGTTTTCTTCCAGAGCTGCACAGATATAGACCAAGGGTGACATCAAGTGGTCATTTTGACTGTATTAGAGAATAATCACAGTAACAATATAATCAGAAATTTCTTCACAGTTTTTTCTCTGGTGATAAAATAATTTCTCAGAATATTATTCCTATCTACTTTTGTTTACTGAGTAAGGGATAAAATTGGCAGAGGGGTTTTCTTTTTATTTTCTGCTTTATTTATAGTGCCTTTTATTTTCAGTTCTGCATCACCCATTGTAAAATGGTCAGTACCATCCAGCTTGAAGTATGACTGCATATATCTCCAAAAATCACAGTGTATGGTTTCCTGAGGTGGTCACTGCTATGCCAAGTGTCATAACTGGAGACTATAGTAGATGAACTAAAATCTCATATTCAGCAAGGTATTTCACTTCTGATATGTGAAAGCTTTTCCCTCATTCAGGCTCTGAATTAAAAGAGAACTCTGGAGGATATGTGGTCTTTTTAGTCATAATTATTATATAATTTTAAAACAGTAAGAAATCAAAATAGACTAATATAGCTTTTATATGATACTTGCACTTCAAGCTCTCCATACTGGCACTTCCAGTGATTAAGTTAAGCTTTTTCCTTATAGAGCAGATGTTATTTTGTGTCCCTCTGCATCCTCTCATTAGGTACAAAATTTTTCCTGTTAAAATGACAAAAAAAAAAAAATCGCAGTGGTCCCTATCCAACTTTTGGGAATTCATACTGCACTTCATAATTAGGCCTAAAAACAGCTATAGCACAAAGTATCTCCATTTGTAATCATCTTTTGAGAAAGAATATAGCACAAACAGTTACAGCAAAGGGTAATTATTAAAAAGGGCAATTAATTAAAAATGAACTTCAAAGGTTTTGGTTTGGTTTTTTTTGTTTTGTCTTGTTTTTAACTCAGACCAGACTGTTAGGAAGATTCCACTTCTAAGATGTAAGTCTGATTGTGAAAATACACCTAGAAATGACCCTTTATGTTATGTGAACAACAATCATAGCTATTCCGCTTGTAGCCTGAGTCACGAATTTGTCACCTGCTTGCAAAAGAGAGTTACAGCCCAGTTTTTTCCAGTGTCCAAGCACAAAAAAAAAAAAAAATCTTCTGTAAAGGTAAAATTGCCTTTTGTGAAATCACAAGAACTGTGATTCTCAAAAGCAGTAGTCATTTATGTTTACAAATACCACAGTATTCGATCCAGCCACAAGGAGCTCTCACAGCCTTCACTGATGATTGCAACACTGGTTAATGTATTTGGTCTGGAGACATGGCCATACTCAGTGACTATTCTGTGTCCGGTGGCATGCAATGTAATCAGTTGATCAGTACAGTAGTACCTATATTCTCTTTTTTTGCTTTCTTTGTGTTGAAGTATTAGTAACATAGCAACTTGAGATAAAAATGGATGTTGCGTAAAGCTGATTAACAAAGAGAATAAAGTTCCTCTTTTCATAATGTCCCTGCAGGAAAGAGAAGAAGAGCTCTGAAGAGCTACACAAAAGTGATAAGACAACATAAAATTATCTGTGGAAGCTTTAGAAGATTTTTACTAGCTCTTGAATAATGCTATGGAAACAACTGGTCAAATTTATCTCATGAAGATTAGAAGCCCACAATGCCCTGAGATATAATGCTACCTCCTATTGCTTTAACTGTTAGGAATCTGGCTTTTATTCTATACTGAATAATCCTTATCCCCATTTTCAGCTTCCCTCTATAGAACTCCATTACACATTTTTCTGCTGTATTAAATAGCCATCTGCCAGCCAAAATCTGTTCCCATATATCTACCTGGGCACAGTGGACAAGTTGGTTTTATCCTTCTCATGAGCAGGTATTAGAGGCTGATCCTTATCAGCTTTTGTTCACAGGGTCAGTTTTTCATACCTGAGGTCATTTTTCTCAAGCACTCCCAAGTGATCTTTTATCAAAATTAACTATCTGTTCCCTAAGTATGTGCATACTCTTTTCCCTGAGAAAAATATTTTCTAAACCTTTCTAGCAAGAAAACTTAATGAGAGACAATAGAGCAATTGCAACCAGAATCAGTTATTACAGAATGTCTTTCATTAAGAGAAGACATAGCATAGACTTGCAGCCTAGTGGAACTGAATTGAAAAGCAAAAGTATTCATTATGTTCTGTAAAACTTGCTTAACATTCAGCAAAGGACAGTTTCTTTTGTTTTAAAATGGTGGAATATTTGGCTAATTTCAGTGCAGGTGGTTAAAAGAGGTAATGGAGGGTCAGAATTTTGACACTGTGACTTCAAAAATCTTCTCTAGTTTCCAAATGTATCTCCCTTTCATGTGATATAACAAACAGGATTTTGGAGATTATGCCAGATCCCTTTTAACCACCTGACTGTAACATAGGAGATTGTCTAAAGACAGTAACTTTTAATAATGAACCAAGAGCAAAACTGAGATTATTGGTTCAAACAAGAATCCTCTCGTTTGAACCCAGCCCCACAAATACTGATTATTAGCTAAGACATAAGACTGATTAAAGTTTCTGAACTGGGCTCCAAATAACGAGTTCTTGGGTTGGATTGTTTGTTGCACAGATTTCTTTTTATTTCTTTCCACAAGGGGGCAACAGTGAGCTATAAATATGTAATTTTCTTTCATTCAAGAGTGTTGACCGGAGTAAAATGATTTTTCGTTTCCAAGAATCAGATGTCACGCTTCTATCATTCAAAATTACTTTCTGAAAATTAAAAAAAAAAAAACAACTAACAACAAACCCCACAACCACCTCTGTAATAAAATCTTCCACCGAGAAAGAAGCACTACATATAAAGGAAATTTTTCAGCATTTTTCAACCTGAGATGCTGAGAATCAGTTATAACAATGACTAAAGAGCTTTATTTATGTCTCTACCAACAGAGGACTTGTGTCATCCTTTATTCTGTGCTGGATGTTAGGTTTCAGTTGTTTTATTATCTCCATTAATTATTCCTAATATTTATATTCTTATTTGTCCTATGCAAGATTTTAATTTATTCTATTTATTCTATGTATTTTCCATATCAGTTTGAATAGCCATATTTTCATCTTTCTTTTTCTTGTCTCAGTGTAAGTATTTACCACATTTTTAATGGATCTTATCCATGTCTTGAACTTGAGAGGGAGCATGTGTGTATGTCTTCCCATGAAAAAGAATGAGAAGATGCTGTGAAATTTGAAAGGATAATGTTCTCCTGAATTTTATTTTTTTCTATCATTGGCAGAGATTGGAAACCTATTTCTGTATTTTAGATCTGTTGCAATGTTTTTACAATGAACTGGTTGCTCTTGGAGTCCAGAGAAACAACTTAAATCAAAGGGCAATTCTTCATTTTAAGTTACTTCCAGGAACTGATTAGATGGATTTCAAGCCCTTGAATAATGCTAACCTAATGCTGCATAATTCATTTTCTTGCTTTCATGCTTACTGTTGTATTAAATGCCATTGTAACTGAGGCTATCCATACTTTTGATCTATATTCTTTGAAAACAAGTAAGTCCTGGAATTTGAAATGAAAATTATAATAACTTGCAATTAGCCACACTCATTCAACCCTGAGAATTCTGTACCTTGAAAAAAACACACAATAAGTGTTATAAAAACTAACTCTCTGGACATTAATAAATTTATGTGAAAGTATATGGGAAAAATAATAAAAAGGGGGAAAATGAATGCACTACTCTATAAACTTAGGGAAAGAGAGTTTAAGAACAATGAGTATGCAATTATTGAGATATTAATTTAGTCTGTGGCTTTTTCTCAAAGTTTCATCTACTTTAAACAAAACCTTAGTCTTATACTCTGGTTACCGAGCACATATCTGAAAATCCGTCTAAATCATGGTGGAATGGAACTTATTTTATAAACCACAACAGAAACACCTGCTCAAAGCTGGCCCACATTGTCCTCCTATTTTCCCTGGTGTATCCCATTAAGCACTTTATTTCTGTGCATTAGAAACCCAAAGGTTTTATTGCTTTATTTCATTTTTATCACAGAAAGAGAAACTTTCTGTCCAAAAAAGGACAACTTTGGCCACAGGCAACAATATTTCCAGGTTTTTTACTGTGTCAGGATGACTTTTTGATTATAGTTAAGAGCAATAAAGCAAAAAACAGAGCTGTAGTCTATGGTTCCTATCCACACGAGATGAGCATTTTGATACCCTGTGCACATCAATCCAGAAACATTTTAATAATTGAATATTATAAAGGAGTTTTTGAAATAGGTGTGCAACAAGATTTTCTGTATGCTTTATCCCTCTGGAATGTGCCTGAATACCATAAGAATATGAGATATCCTTAACCACAATAAAGACCTAAGTATCTATTGAAGTACTTGCTATGAAAAAAAGTGTAACTGTGAAGTGAAGTACTGTTTATTCACCCGACAAATGACCAGCAGATCATTCTTTAATTTTGTGTAGATAAGTGCCTTGGTTTCAGCTGGCTTAGAGTTAATTTTCTCCATAGTATGGTACCATGTTTTGGATTTGTGCTGGGAACAGTGTTGACAATACAAAGATGTGTTCATTCTTGCTGCGCAGTGCTTACACAGAGCCAAGGCCTGTTCAGCTTCTCACACCACCCCAGCAGTGAGCAGGCTGGGGGTGCACAACAAGCTGGGAGCTGACATAGCTGGGACAGTTGACCCCAACTGACCAAAGGAATGTGCCATACTATATGACATCATGCTCAGCATATAAAACTGGGGGAAGAAGAAGAAAGGGGGAGGACATATGGATTGTTGGTGTTTGTCTTCCCAAGTAACTATTACTTGTGATGAAGCTCTGCTCTCTTAGAGATGGCTGAACACCTTCCTGACAATGGGAAGAAGTGAATGAATTCCTTGGTTTGTTTTGCTTGTTTGTGTGGCTTTTTCTTTACTTATTAAACTGTCTTTATCTCAACCTACAAGTTTTCTCACTTTCACTCTTCCAATTCTCTCCCCCATCCCATCAGGGGAGAGTGAGCAAGCTGCTGCATGGGGCTTAGTTGCCAGCTGGGGTCAAACCACAACAATAACAAAACAACTTAATACTCTGAAGGGATTATGTCACTGTTTAAGAGTACTAAACATTTCCTTGCAGGGTTCTTTTTTAAACTGATTTGCATATAACGTCTTGCATGTGTCTTGGTAAAATGTGTTGCACATGGAAGTACCTGTATTAACAGGAGTGATTTATGCCAAAGAATGGACACAAAGGACTTTATTCAGTATCTGAAATGTACCTCAGTTCTACACTCTCTGGACACATTGTAGTTGTCCAAAGAACTAACCCTAGACCAAACCATAAAATATGAAATCAGACACTGAAATGCAAGGTGAAAAGTCTGAATGGGCTTTCTTATTACTTCCAAAAGTTGTACTTGAACAATCCCTAAACATAGGACAACATTTATAAGCAAGCAAGACACCTACCTTGTCCAACATGACTTCTTTAAGATTTCAGAGCTTCCCAGGCCTAGTTTACCTAACCCTTCTTCTGACCCTTTTTGGTTTTCCTGAAGACTTTTGTTAATTGTACCCTGGGCTGCATCAAAAAAAGTGTGGCCAGCAGGTCAAGGGAGGGATTCTACCCCTCTGCTCTTGTGATACCCCATCTGAAACACTGTGTGGAGTTCTGGGTCTGCAACTTAAGAAAGATATGGAGCTGTTGGATCGAGTCCAGAAAAGGGCCACAAAGATGATGAGAGGGCTGGAGGACCTCTCCTATGAAGACAGGCTGAGAGAGTTGGGGTTGTTCAGCCTGGAGAAGAGAAGGCTCCATAGAGAACTCATAGTGGCCTGCCAGTACCTGAAGGGGCTACAGGGAAGCTGTGGAGGGACTTTTAAAAGGCCTGTATTGATAGGAGAAGGGGAAACAGTTTTAAGCTGCAAGAGGGTAGTTTTATATTAGATATTAGGAAAAAATTATTTCCCGTGAAGATGGGAAGAGGCACCTGGCAGAGGTTGCCCAGTGAAGCTGTGGATAATCCCTCCCTGGAAGTGTTCACAAGGCCAAGTTGGATGGGGCTTTGAGCAACCTGGTCTATTGGGAAGTATCCCTGCCCATGGCAGGGGGACTGGAACTAGATGCTCTTTAAGGTTCCTTCCAAACTAAGCCATCCCATGCTTCTATGACTCTTTCAAGTATTAATCAGAAAACAAAGTAGCCACAAACCTATGGGGGAGGAGATGAGTTTAAAAAAGGAGGCATTTTGGAAATATTGAGAGACCTGCAATAGAAGAGACCTTAGGACAAGATGTTTGAGGAGATTGGAGCTCTGTAATGGGAGGTCTTGTTGACCTCTGGAAGGACTGAAGCACTAGAACAGGGCAGCAGGAGAAGTGAGCAACTGAGGGCTCAACAAGGAAGAAAAGAGGAAAGACTTTGAAGTGTGGAGTCACAGAAAGAGGGGTTCTGAAACCTGGGCCTTTAATAGGTCCTTCAAATGCCATCCAGATGTCTTGTTAACACTACAAGTTGTTCCTGTTCACTTGAAAGTTGTCATGAGAATATATCCATGAGTCATTCATTTTAAAGAGTGTGAGAGGAGAGAGATGAGCACAGGGTGCCTGACATTTGACATCAGAGGACAGAGACTTTTAAATTACTTACGAGCTGACAGAGTACAGAAAATCAATAGAATGAAGAGAAGCATGTTGCAAAGTTGAAACATATTTCAATCTAGACAGAGAGAGAAAATATTTGAAGTAGCATAGTGTCATGTAAGCAAGCCAGCCTTAGAGGAGGCTGCTTCTTACTCCGTTTTCGGATGCTGCTTTCACGACATGAAAGAAACAAGCAAGAGCATGGTTATGGCACTCAGAATAATCTGATTGGAATAATTTGTACATTTTCAACATGAACTTTTGGGTGTACAGCCTGTTGGACTGTTTGGTGATCTCCTGGATGAAACTCAGAGATGACAATGTTATATCTGATAAGAAATCTAATACAAATGTAGGTCAGGAATGGCTGATAAGAGAAAGCCCAAAAATTTCTGCATATAGGTACAGATGACTAGAAAATGTAAAGAAGAGATCAATGGGAATTTAGAGGGGGAAACTAAATCAAAAGCGTCTTTGTAAATCATTACATAAACCAACAAAGTAACATGGGAGTTATAAACATCTCTGAATGACAGAAGCAAAAAAAAAAAAAAAGAGGGGAGAATGTTCATATATTGGGTGTTGGCAGGAATTGTGATAAAATTGAAGTGATTTAGGAAGAGGAAAATTAAAGTTAAATTAAGAAAAAGTAATATTTTATCTTTTTTCCCCCACAAAACAAGAACTATTGCCTACTCTTTTAGAAAATTTGTGCAAAAAACTGCTATTTGCAAGAGATAATGGATGCATTCACCTGTAATGATACAGCTCCCATTTGATTCCAGTGACATTGAAACTGCTCTAACTTCAGGGAAAGTATTTTCTATATTGTCAGTATCTTTGCACTTCCCTTAGTTTACTCTTCATCTGTGTATGCAATCAAATTTAACAGAGAAATGTCACCTGAATTAGAAAAGAGCTGATCTCAGATTCTGGCACAGCCTATGCATTTTAATAAAAAATAGCAACAAAAAATGACAACTAAAGTTTTACAAGGACAATGAAGGACACTTGCAAGGTCATGTGTGTTATCCGCAACTTCTGGCTGTTGAAAAGTTGTGACACGACAGATATTTGTCAAAACTTTGGAATGAAAAAATCTGAGTTCTGTCATATCTGTGCATAATTTCTACAAGAGGACTAGATCATGCATTTACAGAACTGAAGAAAGAGTATGTCCCTTGGAGGACTTCAGAAAGAAGAATTACATATTTCAGGTATGAGAAAGGCCCCTACAATAGAAACAACTATTGAGTTACACAGGAAATTTGCATATAATTTGTTAAACTACATCAACAATATTATATGACAGTATCTTAATAATATAATTAATATAAAGTGTTTAGGGGATATTGCAAATAACTGCATGTTTTCATAGCTGAGAAACAGACAACAGACATCAGATAAGGAGTGTTAAGAGGAAACCTAAAAGGCCAGAGATTGTGAAAGGCTTTTTCCACCTAGCAAAAAGACCATACAAGAAACAATCACTTCCTGTAAATATAACAGAAGGTGAAGAGCTATTTATGCTCAAGATAATGCTATTACAGGAGCAAGATGGAATGAACTGGCCATTATACCCTTGTATTTATACAGGGCTTCCATTTTTTTAACTAAGGCTCAGGAGCAGAATGCATAATGAGGACAAAACCACCTAACCAGTTCTAAGACAATGCTGCTGAGATCACCAAAAAAAATTCGAGGTTGCTTTCAATAGCAAAGAAATCAATCTGCATGCCCCAGGTGACCAAGATCAGCCTGACATCCTCTTGTCTTATATTCTGCAGCTGTCAGCTGTGAAGTGTACTTGAGAAACCTATCTTCTACTGTTAAGTAAAATTCTAAATTGCTTGGATTAACAGAATATAGATGGTGGTTATTAGCATACTATTTAGAAGTGAGAGGGATCATGAGACTTAGATAAACACTGTGTCATGAGCTGATCATTTACAAATATAACATCTAGTTCAAAATGCCTGTTATTTTCCATATAAGCTTAATAAAATATGCTGTCTTTTACGTTCTCCATTTTGCAACACATTTTCTCTTCTTTCTCTGGCTATACATGGTAAATATACATCTAAATAAGCCAATGAAGATTTAAAATATTTAAATATCAGCATATATGAAATATGAACTTTCTATATTGTTCACTTTAATCATATTTTTAACTGATGAACAAACACAATGACAGTAAAATTATTATCATTCTTAAAAAGCAATCAGGCAGTTACAATCCCCCTTTTTGAAAACTTTGACAAGGTTTTGTCTATTATTGTTGAATGCTCCTGAAATCAAATAAACAGCCAGTTAGTATCAGAGCAACAGATTTTATGTTCATAGATCCAGCCTAGGAACCCACCAGGAAAAGTATCCAGACATAAAAGAGAGTTAACATCCCTCCTAGACACTGAAATCAGCCAGCATAGATTGGCCACATGAGCACCCATACATTGCTTGAGAAAAAAAAATTGGGTTTATAGCCTGCCAGTGCCAGGGATGTCTTCAGATAATAGTTGGCATGGGCCATGAGAGCAGGACCGTGGAGAACTCAGAAAGGTTTCTGGGTGTTGTAATTTACTTTTATAAATGCAGATGTGAGAGGTCAGAGCACAGTGTTTCAGAAACATAATTTGGACAAGTGCAAGTGGACTATAATGAGAGAGGAAAAAGGCTAGCCCTTCCTAATTTCAAGCTCTAAAATAAGTACAGAGTACTGACCACCAAAGCAAAAGACTGTTTTTAAATATATTTTCCTTGTTGTACCCGAGAAAACTAAACAAACAAACAAAAAATCCTAAACAGTGAAAAATACAGATTTGGAAGAATGTGAGCAATACTACAAGTCCTATCAAACAAATGTCTCAGAATATGTGGTTTTGGAGGTATATATTAGTGTCATACATGGAAAAGGCATAAGTCAAATGATGCAGACTGATTATTTTAAGTGCAGCTTTATTTTTTTTAGTATGGAGAACTAATCAAATTTTAAAGTCTGTTGGGAAATACCAAATTACCTAAATACCAATATAGGAAATTAGCATGGGCTAGAGACCTTCCTGGGTTAAATCTATGCAATTCTTTTGGCTTTGGAGACTAGACTCATCTAAGTAAATTTAATTGTCTTTTCTCTTCTACTAACTGCACTCATCTCAAAGAAAACAGAACATCAAATAGAAGTGACAACACTAATGCTGAGAAAAATAAGAAGTGATAAATTTTAGTATCTTTGAGGTGTTCACAGGGCAAGCTTTTTTTATTATTCTATATCTGCTATTAAAAGCAGATAATCATACTTTCAGCCCTTTCTGAACCATTTGTATTGCTGTCTTTATTTTTGTTGTGCACACCTTTAAATTGCCTCCTTCCACAAGCATAGGGATGTTATTCAGAGAGAATTAATTTACCTATATGTTAAAAAGGTAAATATATATACACACAGATTCCAGTGTTTTACAAGATGAAGCTATTTGCCCCAAAAGTGAAATCCATTCTTTATTTTTTTTCTTTAGTTTGTTACCTAGCAGTTTTATTTCATTACTTTTCTTTACTGTACTGCTAAAAGTAGGAAGAGCTTATTACATGACAAAAGCAATCATTACAAGACAAGAACTAAAGCCCAAAAGGTCAAAATCTTGTAAAGTAGCCTTTTTGTAGCAGTTGCCTGAAAGCGTGAAGGAAATCATCCACTGTCAGTTAAATTCTGTTACTTTACAGCCTCCGCTGAGAAGAGTGCTCATCCACAGTTATAACCACTAGAATCAGAAGTAACTGATGTGATAGTAAAATAAATCCAGATGACCTGAACAGTGACATCAGATAAAAAGGTTTATCCATCCAGGGCAGTTCTAGAAATAGCTTTTAAATGTCACATAATTATCACTATTTCCTTTCTATCCGTAACAAGCATCCAGCATAGAGGTAGAAAAAACAAGTACACAATTTTTAAGACATCAGTCTTCAGTATAGAACTTGTTTCATTGCTGAGGAAAGACACATCTGCCAGATGACAAAAGCCAGATAGTGATTGTAGTATTACCTGCCACTGAATATCATATCCAATAAAGAATTTAGGAATTCCCCTGAAATTCTCTGGTATTTCAATTTTCACACAATATGGAACATAACACTTCTTTTTTCCTCCCCTCTCATCTTCCTCTGTGCCTTGTCATAAGATAAATTTCCTTCTAGCAGGTTGTGTTTGTCTTGTAAGATTTTATTCTTTTGGAATTGTACTAACCTCTTCATTTCACCTGTTTGTGTTTAAAGCAAGGTCAAGGGATTTGGTAGGTTTGTATATTATATACTTCCTTATTTTCAGAAAAAAAAATTTGTCAGCTGTCTTTTTATAGCAACTAAGAAAATACAGCTTATTTTTCTTTCATTTCTTATAGGTCATAGACTCAAAATAAGCCCAGGACTATTTCTCATCTCTAGACAGCTGGCCCTAAACTTATCAGCACTTCACAGGGGTGTATTGTCAAAGTTGAAATGCTTTAGATTTGAATCCATTCTATTTAACCATGTCTTCTTTTTTCTTTCCTTAGAAGGCAACAATGTTTATCGAGCACACAATCTGGCTTGTAACCAGTACAACCTTCCCTGAGAAGGGTGCTGGGGCTGTGAGAAAAGAAAACTTATAAGCAATCATGAGTCTAAAGATAGAATTTTAGCTTCTTCTAGTCCACTTTAACATTGCTCAAAGTTCTTAGCATGTTCTTTCAAGGGTTTTTTCCATGTCATTTTAGTGCCTGGTAGACACTGTGCACAAGCTTTAGCTGAGGTCACAACAGCGAGGAACCAGCACTATCCATGCTGCTGTTAATGTGGAACCAACAAGGGAGAATCCCCTGCATTCCTTGCACAAAGTACCTTGTGTTGGTTGAAACAGGTCTAATTTCTCCATGCTGTGTAGGTTTGTGGGGCTTCTGAAAGAGCTGTTGACTACTCAAATAGCTCTGCTTTAAATTTTTTGCACTTAAGTATGTTTCCCAAAAAAACAGACAATTCCATGACTACTAGGGTTGTACACTGAATTCACTTTGCTTGTCTGACTGAGATGTTGTACATATGTATTGGCCATTTATGACCGTTCTGGATGCCCAGGAGGCCCATAAACCTGAATCAATGTCTAAAGCAGAAATACAGAAGACGGTTCTTAGAATCAGTGGTCAGCCTCACAAAATTGTGGGGCTGCCTATTTCACTTTAGCTGGGACTCAGGATATAGTTACATGGTAACTAAAAGAAAGGAGTCACTGTAAGTCATTCACACTTTCAATCTAGAGTTTGTGTTTATACAGGGATGCATATAAACAAAACAGAATTATTTAGGAGGATGCTGGCCCTCTAATTCATGGCCCAATGCTATTCCTGAAAACCTGTCCAGGGATTTCCAGTGATTAAGGATGTAAAGGACATCCCACTAAATGCATTTATCTCGCTTCTGTCTTTCAAATCAGTTTCATACTGTGGACCCCATCGAGCTCTGTCCAAACCTTATGAACACCACCCACATGAAAGCTGGAGGAAAGGAACATCGTGTTGCTTTTGAAATTCTGCTGCAGCTTCAGAAAATGTAGGAATACCAGAAAGACATCAGCTGAGTTTATGTTCTGATAAATGTTCTCATAGCCTGAATTTTTTTCTTCAGATTTTTAGTTGGTCTTTTCTATTATCATTTTTACCTTCTGTTTTCTTCTGCTGAAGCCTGAAGTTTCTGAGCTTTTGTCTTCATCTAACATGTCATCGACCCCTTCTTGTAGGGAATTTTGAATTATTTTAATAATCTCTAGATTTGTGGGAGCCAGTCACCATCTCTATAATGTGCACCTCACTTATTTTTCTTCCTTCACAGAAATGGCTCACAGAAGCTGTCAAAATTATTGTTGCACACTACATATTGAAAATAATCTCTCCACAGTTGAACCTCTTTTTTAAATCTGGTTTATTTCAGATACAGAGGTGGATGTCCAGAAGCAGACAACATGAATCTGTGTGTATGAGAGATCACCTGCATGAATGGCAATCCAAACCAACAGACTCTCTCCAGGGGATTAAACAATACATGGAGATCAGATTCATGAGAAACTAAGGATGTGATTTGAGGGATGCTGGCTTTTTCAGCCACAGTATATGAAATAGCTGGTTAACACAGCCTCAGAAAAGAAAAGAAAAATATACTGGTTTTCTCTGACACAAAGAGAAACTCTTGTAAGAGTTAATTAAAACTCTTGTAAGAGTTAATTAAAACTGTGTAAAACTTACTTGTTCATTAATGTACCCACCCTTCTGCCCATTTCTGAGAACATGAGAATATATCTGGAGTTCTGAGAAGATGAATTTACTATTTCTGTTGTATGTCCAAACTGTTATATCTCAGAAAGAATGCGAGCTTCCAGAGTTCTCTGTTGATAAATCACAACATAATTTGGCAGTCAATAGATGCATTTTGAGTTACCCTTCCCACAGAAATGTGGACCTAATATCACTCATTATTCTAACCACCAAAGAGACAGTTTAAAATTAAGCACTCAAAATTATGCAAGACCAAAGCAGAAACAGGGAGATTTAATTGTTGAACCTTTAGCTAAATCAGACTTTGTTGGAAATTACTGATTATAATATTTTCACAAATAATTAAATTGTAGAGCTTTATTCACAGTGATGCAAGACCTCTGCTGGTAAACATAGCAGACAGGCACAGAAGTGTGCACAAATGGATGCACAAAACAGGACTTGAAATGTATGAAGGCAGCAAGGGTCCACTACCAGTTAGGAGCATCTAATGCTGAAAACCAGGGATTGTTTAGGAATTATATGTGCTTCAGAGCATATTTGCAGTATTTTATCTTTGGTAATGTTTTGAGCAGACAAAGCCTAGGAAAGACTGAGATTAAAGAATTGCATATTCCATCTACAAGTTTGTAATTGCAACTCATCATTATTTTCAACCATATTACCACAACTACAGTTCAAGCTTGAAGTGCTGAATATCTATTTTCAGGTATTTCTATTTCATATTAACAAAGGATAATTGCACATCATAATATTACCATAGAATCATAGGCTGGTTTGGGTTGGAAGAAACCTTAAAGATCATCTAGTTCCAACTTCTCTGCATGGGCAGGGACACCTCCTACTAGACCAGGTTGCTCAAAGCCCCAGCCAACCTGGCCTTGAACACTGTCAGGGAGGGGGCATCCACAGCTTCCCTGGGCAACCTGTTCTAGTGTCTCAGTACCCTCATAGTGCTGTATTTCTTTCTAATGTCTAAGCTAAATCCCCTCTATCCCAGTTTAAAACCATACCCTTTGTCCTGTCACTACATACCCCACTAAAAGTTCCTCCCCAGCTTTCTAGTAGGTTCCCTTAGTAAGCAGAGACTAGCAAGGACAAATTATACCTGACCAACTGGAGAAGAGCAGCAGATGCCATTTGCTTTGTATTTAGCATGGCTTTTAACACTGCCTTGTATACATCTTGGGACACTACAGTCTCAATGAGTGAACAACCAGATGGGTATAAAACTGGACAGATAATTGGCTTCAGAGAGTAGAGGTCTATCGGTAGTGTTCAGTAACTTGTGGAGTACCACATGGTTCTGCAATGGGACCTTTCCTGTTTAACATATTTATTAATGACCTGGAGAAGGTAATGGGGCTAGCAAGGGGCCAGAGGAAGCAGTCAATATGTTTAGTGGCAAAGCTGCCATTCTGAGAGATCTAGACAGACTGTAGGAAGGGGACAACAGGGACCGTGTAAATTGAACAAGGACAAATGTTAAGTCCTGCCCTTAGGATGAAGGAGTTTCTGGAATTACATAGGCTGGGATCAGACAAGTTAGGGAAGGACAAATCTACATAAAGGCCCTGGTGGGCAGCAAGCTACACCTGAACGAGCTCTGTGCCTTCATGGCAAGAGTGGCCAGCAGCAGCATCATCTGCATGAACAGGAGCATTACCTGCAGTTCACATGAAGGGACTATCCCACTCTGCTCAGCGATCATTAGACATCAAGTTTTATACTATGTGCAGTTTAGCCTGGAAAAAGGCATCAACAAACTGGAGTATGTTCAGCAAATGACTACAAATATTGTAGAGAGGCTGGAGTACTTGCCTTATCAGAAAAGAATTTGGCTTCTTCAGCCTGGAGAAGGGATGGCTTCCAAGGAACTCAACAGCAGCCCCCCAGATCCTTTGAGGAGGCAATTGATAGAGCCAAGCTTTTCATGGTAGTACATGGTAGGAGAATTAGTCTAACTTGAAAGAAGTGAGGTTCAGACTGGACACAATGAAAAAAATTTCACTATGAGGACCATCTGTGGATGTTTTCAGAACCTAAGTAAAAAAAGCCCTGTGCTTTGGGCTGGAGACCTTCAGAGGACCCTTCCAACCTTAATTTTCCTATGATCTTACTATCCTGTGAAGAATGTACCCTATTTGGATGCAAATACTTTGCACATACCTCATTCATGTTACTGCATTCTACATGAAGTTTTGTTTTGTTTCTGTTTTCAGATTTTTTGATGACTGGTTAATGGTTTTGTGTGTTGTCTCCTATACTGTAACACCATTGTGCTGTATTACAGAGCTGTCAAATAGAGTAGAGACAGAAAAACTACTCTACTGCACCTTCTCTTCAGGATGGCTCCCCTGCCTGCCTGCATTTTGTACCTCTTTGCAATGATCACTTTAGTCCAGTCCCCTTAGTCCTTCAGCTGCCTCTTCCTGTCATTCTACCACATGTATAACCTAGTAAAAAAGGAAATTTTGCTTCATCTTTGGACAGTAGCTCTGGGGAGTAGGCAATGCATCAGTATTTATGCCTTTCTTCTAAGGAATTTTTTGCTTCACTTTTTAATATGCATCCTAATTAGGCATAATCCTAATTATTCTGCTCACTTGGAAGCCATTCTGGCTTCATGCTTTATTCTCTTTGAAGAAGTTTTTGGCCTCTCAGTGATTCAGCCTTTATATGTTATGTCAGGCTAGCAGAAAAAAATTAAAATCCACTGACTCTTTTCTCCTCAGACTTTTCAACCTCAAATTGTTTGATTACAAGGAATACTAGATAGAAATCAAGGCTGTTTGAAATAGCAATAAACCAGGGAGTATTTCCCAATAGAAAATAGCAATAAAAAGTGGGGAGCAACTCAGCGTTATCATTGTCTAAAAGAAAATGCATGTTTGGAAGAAAGTTTGTCTCATTAAATAAACACAAAAATACAGATACTTTCTGAAATATTAAATGTTTGGTTTAGTTTGCTGGTCGACTGCACACCTCAGCTATGTCTACAAGATGCAGCAATAACTATAGAGAAGTATTAATCCAACTAGAACTAGAGAGAGAACATAAAGAAGGTCAATATTTGGTAACTGAGTTCAGTGCTCAAAACAAATTGCTGTCGTGAGGCAGCTACTAGTGCAAGAGTTCTGCAGAAATGCTGCTGAGCTTTTTCACTGAAAATTAATATTTTAGCATAGGATGTCAAAAACAGTGACTTCAAAATGTTTATAGGAAGCAGAGCAGTGCCTGGGGAGGAGGCACAGCAGGAGTGCAGCAGGCTGTTTCTCAGCGCCCTGTCTCTCACCAGCTCTGCTGTAAATCACACAGGAAGCTCTACAAAGGAAGTCTACTGGGTTAGGCTCCAGACATATTTTGTAACAGAGTGCTAAACTCTTTTTTACTTACCAATCTGAAGACAGAGAGTGCATACAATTATTATCTATAAAAGAGGGTCTGGCTCAGTTCCCATCAAAAAAAAGGACTTACATAAGTTTCTGCTGTACCAAGAGGATTTGCTGCTGCTATTTTTTCCCAGAAATAAGTTTGGTTTATAAGATCAACAGCTAGAATACAGCTGGTGAATCTTGCTTGTGACATAGGAGTTCGTTATAAGAGGCTGAGTTGACAACTACTACTACTTTTACCTCCCTGGACCTCCCTTGGTGCAATAGAAAACAAGTTTTCTACAGGTTTTTTTATTATTTTATTATTATTATTATTTTGCATTTTCCTAAGAAGCCAGAAGCTCAGTGCTCATTATGGTCAGCCTGTCCTGAAGCAAAACCCACATACAACTTTTTGGCATTG
This sequence comes from Apus apus, assembly GCF_020740795.1. Classification (NCBI taxonomy): domain Eukaryota; kingdom Metazoa; phylum Chordata; class Aves; order Apodiformes; family Apodidae; genus Apus; species Apus apus. The sequence continues at coordinate 101,390,472 of NC_067283.1, forward strand.
TCTTTTTCTCACTGTTATTACACAGAGCACTGTACTTCCTCAGAGAGGCAGAATGGGACATGTGAGTGAAGGGAAAAAAGGGCTATGATGCTGCTACCTTCTCAGATATTTTGTTTTCCAGTTCTCAACCCCTGTCTGTCTTCTTGTTTTCATGAGCATATCCAGTACCATTTTCATGTTTCTTGCACTAGGGAATTTCTTTAGAAACTGATGTATATTTCCCCCTACTCGAAATGCCCTTAGTGGCAATTTCTGCCTCCACCAGGTTTTCCTGAGATAGTTCTGCGCAACTTACACTGAATACAAATTCTTTGCTGTTTGCAGAAGTCTGAGCAGGAGAGATTTGTAAATACCACAGATCAAGATGTCCAGAGATAATATTCTGTTTTCCTAGATATAATAGAAGGCACTTCAATTGCACAGGTAATAAAATTTCTAGGGAAGGGAGATAGGACAGTTTAATGGTGATACAACAACCCCAGAAAGATAGTTAAAGATTATTCAGTGGAGGAAAAAGTTCCCCTATGTGAAAGCTCTGATTTTTCTAGCCATGAACTAGAATTTGTAACTGAATTGCTTCTCAGATTTATTTCAATCAGGCAAGAAAGCAAGCAGCAAAACTGTTCTTGTTGACATTTTAAACTACGCTTGCAGGAGGAGGCCTTTGTTTCTGTCTTCTCAACAGCACCATGACCATCAGCCTCCCTGTACAGCACTGAGCTCCTGAAGTACCTGATAGATTTTCTGCAATGTGTAATTGTTACTCTCAATTAGGCCCAGGGCTACTTAAACTGAGGGCACGCTCAAGATCTTATAGCAAAATATCCACTAATTTACTCTCACACGAAGCATAACAGAAATTCTTCTGTACAGCTAAAAATTAGCACTATTTTAAGTACTGCAGTTACCACTGTTTTGACTCCTTCAAGGTCCTGTTTTGTTGGGTTTTTTTTCTCTACAGTCTCATTATCCAAAAAATAAAGTCCAGTTGCAGCAGTATAGAAAGCTACAGCAAGATGGAGCAGCAAGAAGAGAAGTGTGGTTTTGTATGGCTGACTGCTAGACTTTCCATTTTGGTAGTTTTCAGCTGCTTAAATAATATTTCCCTTAGGCATTCTGAAGACCCAAAATCACATTTTATAATGTGCTTACCCATCAGATAATAAGGTGTTTTTTTTAAAAACAAGTGTCATTGAACTCCTTTCTACCTCCCATCCTTAACAGTACGGTGTGTATGCTTATGTCACATACAGATTACTCAAATTAGTGATAAATGACAAAAATGGCAAAAGAACACTCAAATTTCAGGAGTGCCCATTTGTAGAGTTTCCATATTATAGCACACTCGAGGGTGTTTTGTCTTCTAGCTGTGATTATATGAAGGTTGTATTTGATAAATACATTCACTAACACATGATATTACTGCAAAATTAGAAACAATTAATGAATAATAATTGTGTCTCCTTTCAATTACAGTATTTTTTACTTATTATTGAGCCTTTGTACTAAGGTTTGTAACAGTATTAAACATAAAAATATTTCTCTTTCCAAGGTTTATTTTATGTGATATTATCAGAGATACTATATTACAATCCAATAAAAAGGATAGAATAGAAAGAGCATTGCAGATTCTAAAGTAGAAGCAGTCCTTTAGTGTCTATTTTTCTAATTAAATTTGAGTTTATATTTCCAATTAATCAAATTATATTCCTGGGAACACTCATGCCTCCACCAAGGGACCAGGTGCTATGAACAATGAACTTGAATTACATTTAGAATGGAATAATTTGTTCACTGCTACTGTCAATGAAATGAATGTCTGTGCAGGTTAAATTAGTTAAAGTGATTGTAGTCACACTATTAAGGCAGCTTTCTGATACACTGGCAAAGGAGTATCTCATTAAAAAGAATTGGTATTGTTAAGGACTTCCACACTAGTAACTCTGACTGAGAACCAGGGTAGAAGGAGAAGAAATTAACCCAAAACAATCACAACACAAATTATTTAAGGTCAAAATACTTTTCCTGTACTCAGAAAAGCTGTCTACTGTGTAACACACTTTTTGTTTTTTCAGATAATTCTTTTTCTTGACCCTGGTCCAGTCTTTGGGTGTAATATATGCCACCCGACCCTTTTCAGATCCCAACTGCACAAGTCCCTGGCTATGTCTGCACCATGAGATGATGTGTGATTTTGCTGGGTTAATTGGGCTGGCTCATACTGTAGTGGCAACCCAGCTTCAGCACAGCCTGCTGATCTGCCTTTTGAGATGCTAGCTTCAGCTCAAGTGGTAGACACAGACATCTCAGCTCAAAGGTTTTCCAGAATACCTGGATTGCACTGAGCTTAAGTATATTTATATACACTGTGATCCCTCTTTTGATGCACCTGTAGGTGCACCTTCCCTCTTCATATCACACTGGGGAAGAGAGGATTTAAAGGTTGAATGACATCTTGCAATTATTAAACTTGCTGCTTTGAGAAGGTCTCCAGGAAGCTGTTTTGTAAGGATGCCACATTTCCTTCTGCTTTTGGTGGATACTTATTAGGCATTTTAACGGAAACTGATTGAAACTTGTGAGTTTCAATCACAGCACCAAAGAGTTATATTTTACTTGAAATTGTATCTAGGCTGAGTTATCAGCTGTTTTGGCTTTGCTACAATTGCATGCGGGACTTTATTAAGGCCCAGGCTATTCACTCTCATGTCCAATCATCTATGCCAGTGAAGGTGGGTTCAAAGTTCTCTTTCAGTGCCTGAGCTCAAACAAACAAGCACTACAGCAAACCAGCTTCTATGTAGAGGTGCTGGCTCCAGCTGGCTTACAGCAAATGTTCTTCAGTAAAACAGGTGTCTTTTCAACCAAGTAGCCCTGCCAATGAACAATTCTAGATGTATACAGTATTTCAGAGAGCTGGAATTAAATTAACTAGTGTTGTTTAGCAAGTCTTGGAAGCATGCTCTGCAGCCACAGGGACCTCTGGTCTCATCTTCAGAAGTAATGCCAGCAGTGCTGGCATTTGCCAGCAGCAAAAACCTGCTGTTTTTCTCACAATAGACAAAGCTTTTCTTGTTTGTTTTTTTGTTTGTTTTGTTTTTGTTTTTGTTTTAATCATACTACCTACTACTAGTACTACTACACTGCAAAAACTCTGATTCACCTCCAGTATGAAAATCAGCTACTAGTAACAAGAGAGAGGCAAAATGAAGGCCAGATACTTTTCCACCTCAGGGAAGGTTTGCTAAGAAAATATCAGTTTTTGATGTGAGTAGAAACGTAATGAAAATTTCAAGGAAAAATTCTGACCTTGTGAAGTCAAAGAGAAATAGACAAATGTTGTGCCATTACCTCATTTTTCTCAAAAAAATTTAATTATAAGCACAATAAATTAAATATTCAAAGATTGTTAGAAGATGGGGAGTTGTATTATTGCTTTTCAGAACAGATTTGAATATTGCTATTAGACAGAAAATTATTTAAGACTTAGAAAAATTATTTGTCCCTGTCCTACTATGTAACCATTAAAATAATAAATATTCAAAGGAAAAAGAGCTCCTATTTAAGTTATATTTAGATAACCCTGGAGTTAAAAAAATAAAGAAAAACTAGGAAAGAAATAGAAACTCCCTATCTTTTGATTTAGATTGAGTAGTAAGTTTGTTATTGCCATTTCTGGAAAATTTTTTTTGAGACTCTTCCTCTCCAACCTAATTTGTGATGATAAAATCATCAAAAGTAAGAATCCACAGGGAGATCTTGCTCAGGCAGATCTTTTCACACATAAGGTTCACATTAAAGGTCAACAAACTTGCATAAAAGTTATACCTAAAATTAGTATATTAACATTTTAATTATCCATCCTTTTAATTTAAAAAAAAAAAAAAAAGTGTTCAGTTTCCTTGATATCAACTCTAACCACATAAAGAAAATATTGTTTTCACAGATGTCATATTAGTTTTCTATATGTTTTATTTATCACATTTTGCCTCATTCCCTCCTTTATTCTGTAACAAGTAATATACAGAAAATGCCCTTGAGATTTTTTTCCAAAAAGAAAAATCTCGAGCTGCAATGCACCATTCAAACATGCTCTGCTGGGGACTGACATGCCTTTGATGGTGTGACAGTTGACAGAAATGTATTCAAGGAGACAGGATATTTGCCAAAGATAAATTTCATTTTTCTACAGGTAACGGGCTGCATTCCACCATTGTCTGATATTTTCCACTGAGAATGCATTGAAAACAGTCCCTCTTTTTTAATTTACTCTTTAGCTTGAATAGGAGTAGAGGTTCTATTTATTTTTTTCTTTCATTTTATATAATTTTTTAAAGGAGTAAGTCTTGTGACCGTGTCTTCTGTGATTATTTCTACCTTAAACTTTTGTCTGTGAATCTGAGATTTTTCACGTCTTCTGCAGAGGCTCACTATCTTTTGGACGATTCCTGAATTATTTGATTACTTCTTCCCTTGTCTTTCCATTGCTTAGTTAAAGGGGTCATCATTTTTAATCTGAGGAATTTTCTCTTTCTCGGTGTAGTGCCTACCCATATATTTATTTCACACATCAATTTGGCTGGCATCAGCTAACTGACCCTTTGATGCTGAAATTTCATTTATTAACTAGATTTCCATCAAGTTGTTCTGCACTTTCATATTCATTTTACCATAATATTATTTAAAATAAAATTATAATAGCCCAGAATTAGTCCAGAAAACTCATCTTTTTAGTCATTCCCCATGGTTACTAAATATTTTCTTGCTTATGAAGCTCATTCTTGAATGCATTTACATGAACAGTGCTGTGCTATTATGGAGCTATTTCCAAATATAACGGCTTAGAAACCAGAAGAAATTTTGTTACCTTAGAACAGACCCCTGGAGGGGGTCCATTTCACAGAATCACAGAATCACAGAATTGCTTATCCTGGAAAAGACCTTGGAGATCGTCAGTTCCAACCTATGACCTAACACCACATCGGCTAGACCATGGCACTAAGTACTACATCCAGTCTTTCCTTAAACACTTCCAGGGATGGTGACTCCACCACTTCCCTGAGCAGTTCACTGCAATGAGTGCAGTGAAGGGCCAAAAAGTTGAGTAAGATCTTGAAGCATCCCTCGTATGAGGAGAAGCTGAGAGAGTGGAGGTGCTTAGCTTGCAGAGAGAGATCTCAGGGGGTATCTTATCAATGTATATAAATAGCAATCAGGAGTGGGAGGGGAGAGCAAGGAAGTTAGGGAAAAAAAAAGCCGTGCTTCACTCAGTGCCTGGTGAGGCTGGCAGCTCCAGAATCCTTAAGGCTTGACTTTTTTATTAACACTTGCCATTTTCAAGGAAATTCGATAAGTACAATTAAGCTTCAGAGATTTAGGCATCACTCACAGTACAGGACTAGATATACCACTTTTCTGTGAAGATACTTCTATCTGATCTAAGTAGAAATGTACAGGATCTCACTAATTTTGAAAAGTTGCTAGGGAGTCAGTTCTAACTCCTTCACAAATAGCTGATTTCCAGCTCATTTATCAGTGTAATTTAAACTAGCTAGTTCTGAATACAGTGGGGGATGGATCATCCCCTTGTGTAAGCAAAACTTTGTACCCAGGAGAAAAATATTAAAGTGAGAGTTTATCTTACAGCTGTGAACACTACAGAATACTACTGTTCTGCATTTAAATGTTCAAAAGGTAAAAAAATCTGTTAATGGACCAGACAATTATAGAAGATAATGAGAGACAAAAGGCAGAAAATTACCAAAGAAAATACATGAAAGAACAGCAGACAAAAATATAGTTATTATTTTTTTTAAAGGTAGGGGAAAAAGTACCCAAATGGGAGATTCAGACTATTCAGATATTAAAAAAATGATAATAATTGATTATAGAAAATGCCACCAGTACACCAAAGTCCTGAAACACACAGGAACAAATGAAGTGATTAAATAATACCACAAAATAAGAGAACCGCAAATTAGAAAGGAAATTTGAAGAAGAAACAAAAGAGATGAGTAAGATTTCATTTCAGGGAGCAAAGGAGAGAGCAGTCTGGAATTTTCTCTGTGTTGGCATCTGCAATAGGGATCATTTGTTTGAAAATCTACTGTAGGATATAGGTAGGAAGGAGGACCTGGAAAGTGTCCAGGACAAAAAATCTCACATCATTAAACAATTAGGAATATTGGCATATGAATTTAAAAGTTATTGAGATATGCAAGCTCTCATAAGTGACATTTGTAATTTTTTAACTCCTCTGAAACTACTGAAATCCCACTGAACTAGAAAATCTTAGTTTAAGCTGCTTAATCATCTTCTGCCATGTAGACCCCATTCTTACACACAACCCTTCTCCTATTTGTCCATAATATTTTGCTTGTGCCATACCAGACAGATGTACAGACATGTACCACATCCCAGAGTGCATCAAATAAATCATGACGAGCCAGTCAAGAAAGGTGATTATCCTGCTGTATCCAGAATTTGTAGGACCTCACCTGAAGTACTGTCTGCAGTTCTGGGCCCCACAATTGAAGAAGGATGTGAAGGTCCTTGAATGTCCAGAAAAAGGCAATAAAACTGAGGAAAGGAGTGGATGGAACGTCCTATGAGGAGTGTCTGAAGACTTTGGGTTTGTCAGGTTTGGAGAAAATGAGGCTGAGAGGTGACCTCATCACTTCCTACAGCTTCCTGAGGAGGGGAAGCAGAGAGGGAGGTGCTGATCCCAGTGACAGGATGGGAATGGTTAAAATCTGCATCCATCAGGGGAGGTTTAGACTGGACATCAGGAAGCATTTCTATACTGAAAGGGTGGTCATACACTGGAATAGGCTTCATAAAGTGGTGGTTGATGCCCCAAGCATGTCAGTGTTGAAGAGGATTTTGGGCGAGGCCTTTAATACCATTATTTGCCTTTTGGTTAACACTGAATTGTTCAGGCACCTGGTTTAGATGCTTTTTGTAGGCCCCCTTCCAGTCATATCCTATTCTATTCTATGTAGTGAAACAACTACATTAAAACTGATCCAGGTTTTGTTGTTTTGTTATTGTTTGTTGTTGTTTGTTTGTTTTTAAAAGGGCAGTTCTAGTGCATCAGCTGTGCCAGAACAAACAAAGAAGCCAGGTGAGAATGGTGGACACCTGTGATGGACCGTGGTGTCAATCACAGCCACATAATAGGCAGATAGGATACAATCTTCTTTTAGTGTTGGATTACAATGTCCCTTAAACTGCCTTAAATCAGCCTTGCAAGTTGCAGCTGACACTGCAAAAGTCATATGGACTTAATTTATCATTATGTAACCACAACCTCTCTGAAAAGGTCTTTCAGTTCACTTTTAATTGGGGCAGCAGGGGGTGACCACTCATCCTGCAAAAGTTCAATTCTTGTCTTACTTTCTGCTATCTAACCCAGCTACATTCTTTACACCGGTTGAGAACTCATCAGCTCACTAAATCTGTAGAAATGGTTTTGAATAATGAGTCTGGCTTTTCTGTGCTCCCTGAGTGAGAGATCTAGTCCAATAGAAGAGCTGGGAGTAGGACCACTTCTTCCAGTGGCTATCAGCTGGCTTTGACGTTTTCTAGATGTGTATCCCATCTTTGTCCCACTTTTTAGACTTTATTCTTGTTATCCAAACAACTACCATTGGTGTTAAGAGTTGTGAAGACCACATTAAATTCTTGCTTTTTACATTATGTAATTCCCACTGCAAGTGAATACTTCCAGGCCAATGCCTTCACAGAATGCCAGTAGATGTATGGAGCATCATTTTTATCAAAGAGACTGATAACAGTGAGTCTGTACAGGACCTGCACTACCCTGAGAATGACAGATTCAGTTTTTCAGGATCTAGAGCAGTCTATTAAAAAATTACGACCATGACCATGTATCCAACAGCATCTGTTGCAATGGTGGTGAGCTGGTAGCATGTATCTCTGCTTCCTGGGGACCCGTAGCTCCCAGGTCAGATGCCTTAAAACTTTTCAGCCCCATTAATTTCATTATTCTACCACTGTTACAAGTAAAACAAACCAAATATTCTAAAGTCATCTACCTCCCCCACCACAGAGTACAAAGTTCCTTTTCAGTCCTGGAGAAGAGTTTACTCCAAAACAATTTTTCTGAAAAGTGTTCTTGTTTTGGAACAGTGTGTTTTAGTGATGTACTATTTCCCTGAAAATATTCTAACAAGTTTTTGTGTGCTAATTGCAGTTAAAATTCTCAGCCACCTGTTATGTTTTTTACATGTTTGGAATATTTATGTGAGGAATTAATCTTTCTCTCCTTTAGTGGTTTGGAACCCAGCAGAACTCCTACATCTTCTCTGAAACACCACCACACAGGGTTCACCTGTAAGGCTTCTCAGGCTGCCATGCTTTGCAGCCCTGGAGCAACATCTGGCCCTTTTCACTTAAATTATTTAAACTGGGGGAGGGTGATTCTCTTAGTCTTGCAAATCCAGGTGCTGAAGAAACTAACCTAAAACAGCTACTCAGAAAAAAATGCTGCTCTTTTTTTCTGAATGTCAAAGAAAAGAGGAACAACGATGATAATGGAAGTATCATTGCTGCTATCAAACCTAGTATACAACAAACTGGAGAGGTCAATTCCTGTGATTCAAACCAGTTATTTTCTGACCTCAGGCAGCATTACCAAATGAAGTGTAACATCCAGTCACGTTCCTTCGTGTTTTCAATCTTTTCTATACAATTGTGACAACACAGTATTTCCTCGGTCTCTTGCAGGATCTTTGAGTTGTTTTATTTTCACTTTTCCTCAATGACAGGTGACAATTAGAAGTAAGAGTGAGGAGAGTAGCTAGTATGCAATGCTGCTATGTCTCTGGCAGACAGGGAAAAGAGAACGGTGTTTGAAAGTAGGAGTGGAGACAGGAATACATGCTTCCCCAGTGACATTTCCATGTACATTATCAAATCTTCCCCAGTGTAAGCACACATGAGGTAAAATCTCATCCAGATCCATAATGAAGTGAGTCTTATTTTTAGCATGCCAATTTGCACAGGCTGAACAAGATGAAAGATAAAGAGCCACAGTCATGAAGGGTATGATTTAAACAAAAGCTTCCTGCCTTTGGAGGATTTTCCCCATTAGGCTGTAGAAAACTGATAAAGTAGGAATTATTCTTAAATATAATTGCATACTGGGGGAGAGGGGGAATGGAAATGTACAGAAAGCCCTGCTTCTCTGGGCACATTAGAGATAAATAGCTGGTAAAAGAATCTTTATTCAGATACATCACTACAGGGAATCCTAAGTCCAAGAGGGTGAGCATCTGTGCCGCTTCTGCAAACACCTGCATTTACAGCTGAGAAAACACTGCATTATTTAGGTCTTATTTGTCATATCATCAAATGCCTCAGGCCCTTTCCTCCCTGCATCTTTCTCATTGCCTTTACTAAATCAAGAAGCTTAATTGCTCCTTCTGTTAAGGCTGAGAGATCATTTGTTACTTCCACTCATTTTCTAAACATCATTCTTTGTAGATGAAAAATTATGCCTCTGTCCAATATCTATTTTAAGCATAAGCTGTTTTCTTCAATTATTTTCCCATTTTTTTTCTCTTACATAGTACTTGTTGCAAGCTCTGACCAAAACCATTCTCATTATGCTATTCCAAGTAAGCAATTCAGAAATTACAGCACGCAGGGACACCCAATGCCTGATTTATTTGTCATAGGGGACAACCCCATTCATAGGGGCACAATCTGGCCTTCTGACAAAACTGAAACAGGTGTTTCATGGAACTTTCAGAAAACTAACAAAATCTTTCTGGGTATGAAAAGTCAGCAACCACTGCAAATCCAGTCATGTGACACTGTGGTGTTTCAATTATTTCCTTAGCAGGTAATTTGTACGAAATATATTGACTCTAAACAAAGATGCAATCCAAAATCAGATTTTGCAGAGAGACATCATAATGAAGGCAATTCCTAAAGACTTTTTTTCAGCAATGACATTATATCTAGGTGTTTTCATGTATACATAATATACAAGAATTTTAATAAGTAAAACTAAGGGTTTTTTTATTGATGTGAAAATCTTATCGTAAATACTCAAGCACTCAATGTCAAGCAAAACTCCTCAGCAAGAATAAGAGAGATACCCCATAATTTTAACTCATTGGATATTTGCATACAGTTATTATTGTATCTTTTATTTTTAATTAAGCATTAATCCTTGAACATATGTAATACCTGTTTGCTTGTTAGTACACCATGCTAACTAACATTACTTTTAGCACAATGTCTTAAAACTTGTAGGGTATCATAAATTGACATGAGGGGAGACTGACATGCCCTTTCCTGGCAGTGCATAAAGATTTGGAATAGCAGGAAGATAAGCTAGGATTTCAACATTAACACCACACTTTCAGTCACTTAGTCATGCGTGATTTTTCTGCTGGCTTTTAGAAGCTCTTGCCTCCCTCTAGAGTCTTTATTCTTGCATTTAAAAAATTCACTCAAAAATTTGTTTTCCTTATAAAGTGCACATTGAACATTTAGAGAAAGTGTTTGTTCCAAGTAGACTGAAAATGTAGACCTCTGTCTGTCAAATAGATTACAAATCATCTCTGTTCTGAGGACAGCTCCTTAAGGCAGGAGCTGTGCAGACTTCACCAAAGATTAACAGGGACAGACTAGTTAGAACTGGGCAGGAGACACAGAACCCGAAGAATGACCATAGCAGGGCCACACTAACTCAAAATATCCCTTTAGAAGCTTTTATTAAGAGAATTTTTACATTGTACTGCAATCAAATTTCAAGTTTCTTTCACTTTCAAAGAATAAAGAATATCTCTCTTCCTCTGGAGCTGAATTACATTTTTAAATTGGAATCCAGGCCTCCAGGTAGGACAATTACAAGTATCCTACTCATTCAATCATACTTTAATGAAAGCCATGATTATTTAATGTTATTTAATAGTTTGTATTTAATACCAATCTTTGTTGTTTCTGAAAATTATCTCTCTTCATAGTGTAAAAGCCAGCATACTTATTATCCACACAACATTATACAATATAGTATACTAAGTTGGTGACTGTGTACAGTCTTTATTTTTCTTCTTGCTGGAGGACAGGAGATTTCTGTTGACAGCACTTACATAGATACTTCACTGAAATCAAAACATCAAGAGTGGTTCTCAAAGAATAGTTTTCCACCGCTATTGTGCGTGTAGATTTTTCTAAGCACCAGGACGGTAGGTGACTATGACTTGCCACTATTTTGATTGTACCTCAGTAGGACTTGTGAATGAGGCAGAAACACCGCACTGTATCTTCCAAAAGAAAAAATAAAATAAAATTATCATTTCTAAAATGCAGTGTAGATCTAGCATGCTAAGTTTTCTTTATTCCCTCTCCTAAAATGGTATTTTTAATAACCTTCTTTTTCTAAACATTTTTATATGTGGATTTCTCAGTTCAGTTTTTTTCACTGAAAGCTCTCAGGAACAGAGACAATTCATATCTGTTCTCTACAGGATCCCAAGCACACTCTTCATACATAATGGCCTGTACCATGCTGGCTGTCTGCCTGTCCTAAAATTGGAAGTAATTGATATTTCCTCTTGCACTTTGATTATTCTGCTCTGCAAACTTTCATTTGCACACGTTAAAGGCAAGATTGAACTCAAAAACCTAGATCTGAGACAGTGTAATTATCTGAGTCCAATGGATTTTTACACAACTGGATCTCAAGCACAAATGTGAAAACCTTATGTTTTTAGAAAATTAATTTATAACTGGATATCATAGTTAAAAAATATGTATTTCCTAGGTTTAGATTCAATGAGTCTCTCTGTTGCTGCCATACTGAGTGAGACATACCTACTTTTTATAACTATTAGTAAAAGACACTTATAATACCATTTGAAAATTGTCTAGTTGATCATTCTTTCAATGAAATCAGCTTATACAGTTGCAGAGAAAGAGAGAATGGCAGTAATATATGAAGGAGACAATGCATCTGAAAATCAAGACTTAGACATTTAATAAAGATGTGGGTGAACTAGATGGAAAGGGCACTCAAAAAGGATTGTAGCAACAACAACATGGAGAGCAACAGCTGGTTAGTCCAGACTGAGATTCAGCACCTTTCACTATGAAAACATGCATGGGGGAAAAATGGAAAATGCTTCACCTTGACACCAGTATGGTCTTTGCCAAGACACCTCCTGTAGCAATTATATTTCTCATTTACTAAAAATGGAAAACACAGCCTGGCTTCTCTGAAGAAGTAAGGGTTTGTGCACATAAAAGTGCAGCCACCTGACAGCCTGTGGCAGAAGACAGTGCTTGCAATGGACAGAATGAATAGTGACAGAGAACGTAGACAAAAGGACAACATAACAACAAGAAATTCAATCTAATATCAAAACATACTTCCTGCTCAAGATTCAGAAAACCTTGAGAAATAGATTACTTTCACAAGGTTTTAACACTTGAAAATGTTCAGATTCTCATTTGCCATTTGCCATTTTTGTAGGAGAGACACTTACAGACTGAGAACAATGAAAGAGCTCCACATCCCATTAGCAATCATTGAAAGTTTTCCTGCGTGTCCTGAGCATACAGAGTTTAAATCAATGCTGATATTTCCTGACAGACCATAGCACAGCCAGTTCTCATATCCTTCCACCAAACAACACAACACTGGCAGGCACTCCACATATGTACTTGTTGTCAAAAGGGATGTGCTGTTTCTCCTATATTTAATTAGTTTATTTTGTTAAATTCATCTTGAGGCTACATTTCAGGTTTTTAAAGGCAGAAGGCCACTATTTTTCTTCATTTCTGAATTGTAATTTAACTATTTTACTGTCAAGGGATAAATCATGTTCCTGTAGTTGGAATTAAAAATTGAGTTCAAATTCTTATTATTTCATGTAGGGAACTTAAGGAACTTAAATTTTGTTACAAAGATCAAAACTAGCAGTTATTGCTAAGCGAGCTATTGTAATGCATTGCAATCATGTGTTGACAAGGTTAAGCATCAATCATTTTTTCTTTGTTCATGGATAACAGCATTGAGATTTGAGAGTTCCTTCACTGCCTCTCTGTCTACTGCAATTAGAGAAGAGACATATCAGACACTAGAGCCAGGCTGCTTTACTAGTGCTTTCAATTCACCTCTATGATATTAAGGCTAGATTGAGACTGCAAATTGAGGAGCTTGCTGAAAATCTACATTGTGCTCAGAGGTCCTACATATTTTCCAGTCACCTTGCTGACTGCTAGCCTAACTAGCTTCCAGGGTCATGTCACGCAGATTTTACTCAGAAAGAATCAAGATAGACCATCAGCTTATTACTTGATTTATAAGAAACATATCTGTTTGCGCAAAACCCTTCCAAAGGTCAAAAGCTCTTCTGAACCACCTGAGGATAAATGATGTGGATCAGAGATGGCCCAGGGTGAAAACAGGGTCTAGACCCAGGCATTCTTCAGATTGTAGAGGTGTGCCTTTATATGTCTTTCAGTTCACCTTTGTAGCCCTGTTTGTACCTTCTTTTCTTCTCACGAAGCACATGCACTGCTGTCTTTCCAAGCAATTTACTTTGTCCTTCTATTTTGCACAAACACTTATTCATCTCTGTATGATGCCAGTCTTTTGACCTTTTTCTACTTTCAGCCAGGCAGTACTGAGCTTTCCTATCTAGATGTCATTCTCTAGCATGGCGACTACTAACAGTCAGGTGCCCAACCTGCACCAGCCAAGTCACAGACAAGAAAGGCAGGGACTGGGAGAATTAAGAACCACCCACAGGATCTCTAATTAAAACCTTTCTCATACTGAGTAAACTGAAGTATGGAGAGCTGCTCTTGCCACACCGCTACAAAGATGCCAAAAAAAGGTGCATTTTGCAAAACAACAAGCTATGTCCACGCAGCAGCTAATTGGAATTTAGGAAAAGACTGTCAGCTTGTGAAGACTAAAGCATAAAAAAGAATGTAACAGAGACAACACCAAGAAATTTGGAGTGCAGAGATGAGCAGCTGGGGTGGAAAGTGCCCTTTTGGTGCAGAATTTTTTAGTTTAATCTTAAAGTATTTTTTAATCTATAGATCTATGGACTTTTTCTAGACTAGTTGGAATACATAAAATGGTAATTGCTGGGTAGCAGGTTTCAGCAGTTTTCCATTCTCAACTTCATGAAGGAACATGACATTCGTGAACAACGTAGTTTTCCTTTTACTTAAGCTTTTCTGCTGTCATACTTGGGAAAATGTCCAAGGCCAAATTACCCAGTAGCACAGATTAGCTGTTGCGTCAATGACAGACTGGGTTTAACTGCTTGTAGATACAAATATATCCAAGAGAATAACCGTACATTATTCAGTCGGATATAGTTGCCCATGGTTGTTTCTCCTCCTCTTCATTGTTATTGTCAGGGAGCATGTAAGAATCAAGGATTTTACCTAACACACAAAGAGAACAGTATTTTTATAGTGCTGTGATACACACATAGTTCCTGAAACTAGGGAGCAAAGAAATTGCTCTGATCCTGCTCTTGAGGTACAGCCTAAGGGATCTAAAAGTAGAAGACTGAGAGAAGATACACAGTGAGAAGTAAGCTGCTATCGAAAAAAGGTTTAGCTCCAAGTCATGCTTCTGCAATGGAGTACTGAGTTGGAAGGGAGGAATCTAAGGCCTGGGAGGCTCCTACACTCTCTCTGAATGGGGAAGTAATGTTGACACAGCACCAGTTCATGCATTAACCTGTAAAAATATGTTCCTTGTTGATGAAGGTATCATGAGAGTCTTTTCTAAATAAAAGTAAGGGATTCTTTAGCTAGGTTTGACAGCTATGAAAAGCTTAACATATAAAAGCACTGAATCCCTTTTCTGCATCTCAGGGGCTTCTGGTACAGCAGGAATGTTTTTGAATACAAATGTGCAATCAATTACCAATTATAAAAATAATTCAATTAGTTTGTTCTTGAACATTGAATATTTGCTTTGCATAAATATTCCTTATTATGCACTTGAAGAATGGGGAAAAGGTAATTGTGGAGATCACAGGAGGGAGGATTTTTTCTCACTTTCAAAAGCTAAAGAAATGCCAAAATACTTCGGGGTAGTTTTGTTGGGGTTTTTTTAGGAAAAGTTGAAAGATAACAGAAGAACAATGTTATAATTACAAATTTTTGCAAGATGCAGTACAGACACACTTTTCAATGACTGCCTATTCTATTTTCATATCAGAAGAGGTCCCCTGGATTGAATTTAGGTTTAGGCTTAAGTTGAAATTGTAATCTAAGTTATTGCTTGCTTCTTAGTGGACCTGCAGAACTGGGAACAGAGCTGGTGTCCACATTCAAGTGATGAATTTAATGTTTTTCATCCAGGTGTGTTCTTTCTTAGATGAAAACCACAGCATTATGAAAAGCTACTTTGAATATTCCTTTTTTTATGATGTATGGTTTTGCACACATGTTAAAAATCTTTTTTTCTTATAGTTTACCTGTAATATTCCTGCTCTCAACACAGCTTCTTGTGTCTTAAAACCCAGTTCTTTTAACACAACTAATTGAATAGCTTTCTATCAACATTACCTATTGTTTTCATCTACTCTTTTTTAAAAAAAATTGTTTCAATACAACTTGCCTTAATCTGCATTTTGAAATCTGCTATGTGTATTTGGAGTACCCTGGGACTAGTTCATTGAAATAAGGGAGTGAAACTAGCCACTCACATAATTTAGACCAGACCACCAATAGTATTTAACTGTCCACCTTCATGCCTACTTCAAGGGGGAAGTAGAGGCTGCTCACTGCATTTACCAGTGTTACTGAGCCAGCAGCCACTGAGAAGTTAATAGTGCTTGCACAAAATAGGATCAAAATCACTCAACAACTTAAAAAAAAAAAATAAAATAAATTAACATCTGACATCTTCAGTGGGAGAAAAGAGATAGGCTGTTTATCCCAACTTGAAATGCCTCTGTGTAATTTTTCTCTAAATGAAGGCTCAAGTATTCTACCACCTTTATTTTCAGGAAGATTTCTATGGTTAAACAATTTGGGTTTTGGCCTCCAGAGAGACTGGCTAAGCTCTAAACACACTAAATTCTTTTAAGACTTAATTAAGTTAGCATTAAGAACTCCACAAAATAGTGTGGTAAGTTAATTTCTTTAAAACATTCATAACAAGGAGCTGATACTATTTAACTTTGTGACTTAACAGTTATAAATGCAGCCTATGGACCAAACTTTCAAAACGAGCTCTAAAATTATCAGCAGTAAATCTTAATGTCTGTCTGGGTGTGATTCCCTTCCAGCAGGAGAATACACAAATGAGGAGAGCACGAAGTCTAATTCTGCGCTACACCATGTAGCTCAAATTATTCATTTTGGGGCATATCAATGCAGTTTTAGACCTATGAGGTGGAGGAGTGACAGAGAAGCACACTCTGCTGTTAAAAGCAAGCTTTATCTGCAAGGAGCAGATTCCCTTTCCTTGTACCTTGACATCCTTGCATGCAAATTAGGATGGTCATTTCTAATAGTCTACACAGCCTGCAAAACTGCAAGGCATTCAGGATTCAGAACTGTAATGGTATAATGTTTTGTTACGAGGTAAAAGGCAGCAAGATCAAAACTTGCAAACAGAAGCTACATTGAATAAATTGTACTTCATAAGAATGAACTCGCGTGTTGCTTGACAGGTGAGTATGAAAGTTAATCTGCCTCATAGATCTGCCTGGTAGTGGGACTACTCAGAAAAAAATCACATGATGAATGCCATGTTGCTGAATTCTCCATATCCTGCAGAATTAGGTGAGAGAAGACCAGATATGTAGATGGAGGCATCATTTGCATTATTCTATAGGTGAATTAATAAATGTAGAGGGATGGATCTACTGACTAAGGGGTTAAGTTAGTGGCTAACACAATGGCAGTTCAAGTGGATGGACTGATAAAAACAGCCATGAAAGTGATAACAGAGTGATCCAGGAAAAGAATAACAAAAGAAAAAGAAAGTGAGATGTCCAAAACCAAAATCAGTTCTTCTAATATTCAGCCATTTATACCAGAGAAAAACAGACTGGCAGGATTTCTGTGCAGTATAAAATTTAAATAAAAAATAGCATTGTTTAGATCACAGAGGAGACATACAAGGAAGCAATGATAAAGTTATACAGAAGTGGTGGAACCATAAAGATAAGTCAGAGCTTTCTTCATTTAATAGAGGAAAATGGAAAAACATTAAAGAACATAGTTGGATGAGTTATTGTGCACTGTGCAGTTTAGTCAAACATGACAAAATTAGACATGAAAAGGCAAAATAAAATTGTGAAATTGTATAGACATCATGGGTTTGATTCAATTTCCCATTGGAAGTAATTAAAAAATCTCTGATTTAAAAAGTTATTGGATAAGTTTTATAACTACCTCCCTTCACCTCTTCTTAATTCTTCTTCTATGTCAGAAAACAAGAAAAAAATGCTGCTGTCAAATCTAGTGACAAACTCTCTGGGGAGCAAGATTTCACATAACTGGACATTTGGAGAAGACTTCTGTGCCTTAGGTTGAGATTTTTAGTACTGGTCCCTGTCATGGACAAGAAGAAAACAGATCAGTCTGATTTAAAAGACAAGTCCTATTTTCCTAAAAGTACACCCTTTATTTTAAGTAGCAAAGGAAAAAAATAGGACTTAAGCCTAAGACAAAGCCTTTCACCTACATTCTCACTTCAAAATGCTTCAGTTTAGAGTATTCCATTTGTCGCCTCTCAAAAATTCCTATCAGAATACAAAATGTCAGTCACTAAACAGGTCTAGATTATGGGGACTAAGGAGTACACAGTGCTTGCCTTACATTGAAGAAGATGATAGCAGTAGTGCATCTTTTCACCCTACAGATTGACATGACTTCCATCTCCAAAGAGCTGACCAGACTTTAAAAGATTATGTTCCACTGAACGCAGCTGCAGAATTTCTTTTTATGTCCATGTAGCAGAGTTGGATTCAGTTCTCACTGAAAGGAATATTATAAAGGAGGGAAAGGAAAACCTTCCATGTCAGAGAAAGGGTTAGAACTGTGAAAAACCTATCTCTCCAGAACTCCTTTCCTACTTCTGTCATCAGAACATTCCTTTTGTTGCTGCTGAACAAGACCTCCAGATTCTGTATTAAAACTGAGTTGTTTTGAGACATTTCTGTGTTAAGCTAAATGTTGAGGCTGTTGTTGTATCACACTGCTTCCACTTCCTTTTACCTGTTTTTAGGGGTGGATTTCAAAACTAAAAGCTGAAAAGGTTTAAGTTTGTCCAAAATGCAATTGATGCAATTAGTAGCTACTGAAGAAAATAATACAATACAGACAACGTTCCCTGCTAAAATACAATAATGCATAAAAGATTAATGGTAGCCTTTCTTTTCTCACAGTCTCTACAATGTGGGGAGAGGACACATGCTTGTGGAAGTAGCCTTGGGACTAATAGCTTCAAAACAAAGCCTCTTTAGTTTCATCAAAGATGTATACTGAGTATAATTGTTATTATTAACATACACTTCACCTTTTTACATTTATAATTTTATTTATTTTCAGCAGAACCGAGTTCCATTCCACACTGCAACGTAAAACACCCTACACAATGAGACATTCAATTCCTATTTGTTTTCTTTTGTGATTGCAATTAACACAGGCAAAGGATTTTAAATGGGAGTGCTTTTAACAGAAGTAGTTGTTTCTTGAAACATCCTCTGAGAAGTTAGTAATGTGCAATTATACATGGTGAAAAATGTAATTTATTTTTAATAAATATGAAAGGTGTAAGATTCATCTTATCAAAAAGAAGATTAATATTGTCAACAAAATTGCACCTTGCTGTATGCTGCTACCTTGAGGCTGATATTTTACATTCAAAAAATCTACACTGCTGCTCAGATGACAAGAACTGAAGAACCAAGAATGCTGTAATTATGGTGGTTGAAACTGAGAGGGAGCCTGAAACCTGACAAATTTGAAAGACTTGGGAACATTCATGGACTCTGGACCTTTACCAGAAGCAGACTTGGAAATACACATTGCTATAGAAAGAACTTAAACAGTAGTGTCAGTGCAGTAACTGCCTTTTTATTGCTTCTATAAAATAGAAGTAATAAAATTATGAAGTACTAAGTTACTTCTATAGGCATAAGCAAGGGGGGGCAAGAAATCTTTTCAGATAGTGCAACTGACTCACTGATGTCTTATTACAGTCCCTGGCACACTTTGAATCGTGCAAATTTGCACTCTCCCAAATCATTCCCAGGCATGGTTCATGAGACAGCAGAGGTCACAAACAGTTGTCAGTTAACCAATCTGATTTGCTGGGTTCAGAATCTTAACTAATAGCTTTACTTAATTACCAGTCATTCTATGCCAGTTTGTATTCAATCCAGAGGGCAGTTGTACACCAGTTTAATTTGCTAGCGTAGGCACAGACTGATGACTTCAAGACTTCAAGAATCATCTTGGTTGACACCAGGTGGTAAGTCCAAAAATGGGAATTGGAGCTGCAATATATTTTAGGGTTCAAATCAATCAGCATTGAAATATTATACCCTTCTTTCCTACCTGATGTGGAGGCACAGGGGGTGGAGGGATGGGGGCTGTGGTCAGTTGCTGGAGCCAGCCTGTGTCTCTCCTGGGGCAGCCCCAGCCTCCTCTCACAGAGGACACCCTGTGCTAATGACAACTCTGCTCACTCTGGCCTCATCTGCTGCTCCTCCTCATACAGGATTAGAGGTCCACAGACACAGCTTGAACAAGAATAAGTAATCATATAAAACCACCACAGTTATCAAAAGACAGAGCACTCGCAGAATTTTCCATACCTTTTAATTTTTTTTTTAATATTACTTTTCTTAGATAAACTAAAGAGTTCTGGAAATGCAGCTCACACCTAGTTTTTGCAGTTATCTGATGGTTACAAGGAAGACTGCCAACATACACCACCTTTTTGGGGGTGAATGATTCAGTTCTTGTCACCCCAGATGCTTCTCAGGGCAAGAGAGACTCCTTGCCACCACCTTTTCCTCAGACTTTCCAGTGGCCACATTATATGAAACAGGTCTGCAATACCAGAACAATCCATTCATGCACAATGTTTTATTTAAAAGGCTAATTTTCCCATTGGTTTCCCATAGTACAGCAAATCCTTCCCAAGATACTGAATTATTCTTTATAATACTATTAGTCAAAGGAATCTCCTGTGCCACCTGCCACTGTTTGAGCAAACACTGCATGCACATTACTGTGTCCTACTGTGCCGTTTCAGGGTTTCCGACCAGCCTGGGAGAACTGCAAGCTACCAGTAGAAAATACAAAGTTTGAGTCAGTCAGAAAGGTTACTTTCAAGCCTTGCAAAATCTCAGTGTGCAATGCTGCTCATTTAGAACTTTCTTAAAGAGAGCAAAGAGGATAGCTTGCTGTGTTGTCAATGTTAAATGGTAAAGCAGAATGCATGTTTCCTTTAAATGCAATGAAAAAACATTGCATTTCAGACTTCTTTATTAAAATACTCCAATACCATACAGATGTAAAAATTTAAGCCCAAATAAAACCTAAGATTTTTTTTTTTTTAATGAAACTTAAGCTGATACTAAAAATAAGGCTATAGGGAAAAAATATATGAGTTAACATTTGACAAAAGTTGTTGGAAAAATGTGAAAATTGTTCAGATTATCTGTACATACACATGAATATTCAATTAAAAAGGCATTATTAAGAAAGAAAAAAAAAGAAATTAGAAGGCTCTTCTATTTCATTGTTTTATGTTGATTCATGAAACAGAAAAATAGGAACAAGAGAAGCTTGGAAAGTTCTTTTTTTCTACCAAAACATCCATTTTTTAAAAGATGGCTTGAGTTAACAGGATGTAGCACACACTGATCATCAGACTTGACCTGGCAAGTGGAACTTTGACATTACTAATAAAGGCCCGTATATTTTGTAGTGACTTGATGCTTCAGGGTGTCAGGACCTGCTCCAGCTGGTCTTGGCCTGAGAACACTCAGCTTGTTTAGCTGCAATAGCAATTTTCTATCAGTCAATTAACTCTTAGCTAAATTTGTATTATTTTAAGTTTAATCAACAGCAGTAAGAAGCAGTGACTGTAACTGTGACTCTGCAACACGACATGATGGGGAAGAGTGCAGAGACTCATCAAGGCGGGAGGTCCCAGGCTGCAACACAAATCACAGTGGACACACCACAGTCACTGCAGGAGGGCAGCCTTGTGAATCAGTTACAACTGGTTTCAGAGACAACAAGGACACTAGAAGACTAGAAAACAGATTAACTGGGAACCTATGAAAAGAGAGAACATGTGAGGTGCCATCTTTGGGGAAGAAAAAACAAACAAGAAAACTACCCACAGCACAATCAAACAAGCAGACTAGAGACTGAGGACAAAGAAAATTAACATCATGCTTTACCTGTGAAGACACCGGAGCACTGTCAGCTCTTCGTAGTGTTCCTCCTGATCTTCCTTGGGAAGTCTGAAACATCTGCTTTGGGACACCATCAGAGCAACACTGGAAGGTCAAACATGCCTTCAGCTAAAGAGAAGGTGGAGATGCTAGGAAGTTACAGAGTCACATAGAGGTTAAGGTTGGAAGGGACCCCTGAAGACCATCTAGTCCAACCCCAGATAGAGCAGGATCACCTACAGCTGATCCCACAGGAACATGTCCAGACAGGTATGGAATGTCTCCAGAGAAAGAGTATCCACAACCTCTCTGGGCAGCCTGTTCCAGTGCTCCCTTACCCTTAGAAGTGGTCAGAAGCATCACTTCCAGCAACATGGAGTCTGCAGACTGAAGAAATTACGTCATTCAAGAAACTAAATGGAAGGGGGTAAAAAAGCAGGAATCTCTAATGAGAGATGAGGTAAACATTCATAGAGAAATTGCATCTACAAATGTCCCATGCAGCGGCCAAGGAAGAGCTGGGGGAACACAGGCAAATCTGACATGATGCAGTGTAAGAGCCAGAACTTGTGATGAGTGTCATGTTTTCCTTCAACATATTTTTATCTTGAAGGGGAAAAAAAAACCATTTTACACTATATGAGACCTTTCTGGGTTAATTTGGACTATGAGTGTTAGTATCGTTGCAACTGGAACTAATGATAACTCTCTGTACTATTTTGATTACACTGTTAACTGTAGACTAACAATAATGTCTCAGCTCCATAAACAATATTTGTTCCCTTTTGTCCATACCAAGAGTTTGAGTGAGTAAAAAGTATATATACTTTATATGAAGTATAACTTCACCTGTTCTGGCAGGGTTACTGTTGTAGAGCATGTATAGCTGTGAGTGACATTAGGAAAATTTCTTCGATTTTAGGGTTTTAGGCATGAACCTGTAATGAGACTACAGAAAACTGATTTAGACTTGGGGGGGGGAGATGGTATTTACGTAAATTTATAAGTAGGGGCTGAGCAATTATGAATGAAAGAAGGAAAAAAAAATCTATGATGAATCGCGGTGCACTAGGAATCAGAGTGTTTTGATGACATAATATGTTGTTTTCTCCTATATAGATTTGACTTTGCTGTTGGTTTGTCCCACAGCTTACAGAAAGAGCAGTTGTACTTGAAGGGTTAAGATTTCTTATCAGCTAATAACAGCTTAGATGTTTTTGCAAGAGTTGTATTCCCCGGATTATCTCTTGAACTGAAATTTTGCAAAAAATATAGAACATAAGTTATTTGCTGTTTTTATTTCTGTAGTAACTGTATCTCCTAACAGTCTTTTACAAGAACGCAAAAAGTTTCCATTTTCATAATACTGAAAACTGGTTCAACAATATTAGATTGTTCTTCAGTTTAGAACACAATACTGTGCTCTGCAATGGAAGTGGAGTGAACAATTTTCAGATGCCTTGGGATGTGTCACTAAATAAGAAATGCTGGCTCTTTTCTCCAAATCAGGTGGCTTAAATTCAAGAAAAATGCAGGAATGGTTGATGCTGGTGAAATCCAAAGGCCCATATTTTCAAATGAGAGCTATGTAATGCCAAAATATTTGAACAATAAACCATAAAACAATAACAGGAAGCTTAAAAAACTGTTTCTAGGAAGTCAACATGCTGGGTTACCTCTCTGAAGTGCCCTGTGAATGTCACTAAACACTTTTTCACTGTGTGGGTGACTGAGCACTGGCACACGCTGCCCTGAGAGGTTGTGGAGTCTCCATCCTTGGAGATATTCCATGTATAATTCCATGGAGATATTCCATTCCGTCTGGACATGGTCCTGTGCAACTGGCTGTAGTTGACCCTGCAGGGTCAGTTGGAGCAGATAACTTCCAGAGGTCTGTTCCAGCCTTGAACACTCTGTGATTCTGTTCCACTGTCCTCCACACCTGAGGCATTATTACCCCATTAGCGAACAGCTGCACCTTTACCTCCCATGACTGTATCAAACAAAACAGGAAATATATATATATATATATAAATAAAGTAATTAAGTTAAA
This sequence comes from Apus apus, assembly GCF_020740795.1. Taxonomy (NCBI): domain Eukaryota; kingdom Metazoa; phylum Chordata; class Aves; order Apodiformes; family Apodidae; genus Apus; species Apus apus. The sequence goes on from NC_067283.1 coordinate 101,413,968, forward strand.
ATCAGATTGTGGTACCACAGAATACAGCTTTAGGAAAGATAATATTCTCAGTTCTACCATTGAACTTAGTAATACAAAGTTCCAATTACCTGGACATAATTCTTATATGCATAGGTAGATAGTTAGATTTACTTTAGCTTATGGTGATTGTTATTTCAAAAGTCAAGAGGGAGTCAAAATGACATCAGCAAAAACTTCTAGCGATTTGGGAGTATTTTGGATGTTTTGTTGACTGTTTTTTTTTAGGAAGTAAAAGGGCTTTCATTATTATTCCCATCATGTTTTAATTATTTAGTGTGTATACAGTTGAGCCTATGTTGGCAAATGAAGTTTGCAAATTTATATTCAGAGCTACTACGGAGATGAAAATGGGATTTTATTTTTTTAATATTTATAAAGTACGAACTGCACCACAGAGAAGACCTAGTACTTGATGAAACATAATTGAGGTTAGGTTAGATTAGATTTAAACCCCATCTTATCTGCCACAATACTTTTGCATTGTCTATTTTGAAGATATTACTGTTGTTATTTGCACTGTGGGTACTAGAAAAACAGGTCTGAGTGATAGTTGTATCACCTGAAAAACACTGAGGAGATTCAAGGGGGGTGAATTAAACAAGCCTTAGCATTCTACCAGAAGGGACCAGCCAGGCACTTTCTGTGAGGGTAAGCAAAGGTCTACTCTCACATAAGCAAGAACCACAACAATCTCCAGGCCACCTCTCCTCTGCAGGCTCATCCTTTGCAGTTGTCCTGCTCTGAGACATTACATCTACCACCATACTGCACAGCAGAACAACCCAAAATTTCCTTGTTCTGATTTCCATTCTCTCTCTAACATTGTCTCCTCACTCTCTCTCTTTGTTATCTATACCTATAATACATCTCATTTCAGTGCTTATGTGTCTATATATGGTGATTTTGTAACACAGACAGCTTCTGTATTCATTCAGAGCCAAATCCTCATTGACAGTAACCACTGAGCAGCCCTAAAACAAAAGACTTACTACAATGTTCTTTACTGTTCTGTAATTTTTTGTCATCTTCCTTGATGCTGTATCTCTGCTTCCACTGAAATAAGATGTAAAACTGGTGTTTACTTCAGATAAAATACATTTATTCAGAAAATATAAATTGAACAGGATTTGCCATATAAATTAGCCCAGAGCAATAAAAACAATGTAGTTGTGAGATTCTCCATCTTATCCTTAATCCTTTAATTTACAGCTAATTCTTTGTCTTCCAGCTCAAGCAAATAAGAGGCGGGAAGCAGATGATAGAATCAGTAATGCTACAGAGTGTTAGTTGCAGCAAAGGAGATGAGCAGTCTTAATCTTCATGGTCATCTGCAGCACTAATTCTGTTCTTGGTATTACCAAGCTAGTGTCATGGAAAATTTGCTTCACTTCCACATGTCACCACTTATGCACTAAGTGCAGTATACAGGTATACCCAGGAGCAAACAAAAGGCAAAAAATATTTGGCTAAACGTTTAGAGATAAACACAGTGCTGGAATGGTGAATTCATTGAGGAAGGGCTAAGCTTGATCATGCTAAGTCAAATGCGGATTCATTCAATGCTGGTGATCAGCAGCAGAACCTCTGGGACAGCAGTGGGACAAGGCAATGAAAAAACTAATAAACAACAGAGAGAAAACTCTATCTCTTAGATATAGACTTTGGCATAACAGTAAAAATGAGTTTGCTTCCCCTATCTGTTTCTGTTCTATTATTTAGATTTAGATTTAGATTTAGATTTAGATTTAGATTTAGATTTAGATTTAGATTTAGTAGCTGCTACAACATTTCTATAGTTGTTTGGTTTTTTTTTAATGGAATGTGATTTTCTCAGGAACTTCTGGCTCCCTGTTGCATCTCTTCATTAAATCAGAATATGCACGAAGTAAAACATGTAAGATAATAAAACTGGCAATGTATTTCTATAAAATGTGTCATATAATCTAAATAGCAAGAAGCTGTTTGGAAAAAATCACTCAAGTGACTTTGGGATGCTGTAAGTACTTGGCTTGGCTGGTACTCCAAACACACTTCATAGAATCATAGAATCATAGAACAGTTTGAGTTGTAAGAGACCTTAAAGATCATCTAGTTCCAAGTGCCCTGCATGGGTAGGGAGACCTCCCACTAGATCAGGTTGCTCAGAGCTTCATCCAGCCTGGTCTTGAACATTTTCAGGGATGGGGCTTCCGCAACCTCCCTGGGCAACCTGTTCCAGTGTCTCACCACCCTCACACTAAAGAATTTCCTCCTAGTGTCTAACCTGAATCTCCCCTCTTCCAGTTTTGATCCATTTCCCCTTGTCCTTTCTCTACAAACCCTTGTAAAAAGTCCCTCCCTAGCTTTCCTATAAGCCCTCTCCAGGCACTGGAAGACCAATATAAGGTCCCCCTGCAGCCTTCTCTTCTCCAGCCTGAACAGGCCCAAGTCTGTCTTGTAATAGTCCTTAAAAAAAACTGTGCATCTGAACAGTCTTGTTACATGTCAGATAGATCACATGATCTTTTTGTGAACAGATAAACTTTTAATTTTATTCTGTTATTAATCACAGTAAGAAAAAAAAAAAATGGGAAGTATCATTTAGTCCTGATGCAGTAACATCCCAAGGACACTGTTTCCTGAAGCAAAATCCAGTGAGACTCAACTATTTTGTTTTACAGAAAAAGACATCTCATCACAATTTCAGTAGGTCTTATTTAATTCTGTGAACAGCTTCAAAACTACATTCTGTGAGGTAGACAATTTTAGCAGCACATTTCCATAACTTTGATTTAAATGAAGTGACAAAAAACCCTTCCAGGCTGATGTCTTCAGTGCTGTGATGTTCTAGGAATGTGCTTGCCAAAAAAAAAAATATTAAAAAATAAAATAAAAAACCCAGAGTGTTTCCATTTAGTTTCAGTGCAGGGAACTTGGTTAGATTCAAGAGAAAATGGGATTTGAGACTATCTATAGGATGATGTTTGAGAGGACATACAGGGTTGCAAAGACTTGTTAAGCCCATGTTTGCCCAGAGCAGAAGTGTCCAACACCTTCACCAGTGCTACAAAAACACACTGGAGATGCCACAATGGGCACCACACAATACTGCCATCATCATAGTGGTGACACCAGGAGGCCCTGCTGCTTGCAAAGGCACAATCTGGTCACTCTGTAAAGTTTTGTTCTCCCGTATTCTGACATGTCTCTATTCCACTAAGATCAAGCAACTGATCGCTATTCCTTATAAACACCAACCTTATTTTTTTCAGCAACTGTCTACAATTGCTATTGCTGTACATGCGCAGCATACATTAAAATGAAAGCAGTTTATCAGAAAACCTGAGGCATCTTTGCAAAATACTGCTTCACTGTGCTTAACCCCTCTTTCATTTAATCTCACTGGAAGGATAAAAAGCCCAGCACTATATTCTGGTTTCATCTCCTACCAGTACAATATTTCTAGCTACATTTTTGAAAAATGTTCACAGAGATGATAAATAGAATTTTCTGCTAGTCTTAGCTAAAGAGCCAAAATTTATCCCCTGGAAGGTGCTGATTTACATTTCTGTCACAGCTAAAGCACAGAATAGAATTGGCTCTGTAGGGGATTTTTTCATTTGTTTTGTTGGGATTTTTAATAGTAGGTACAGAATTCCTCTTCTATGTGGGAAATCAGTCCAGAAGCAATTTTAGCAGGAATTTTGCAGAGTGCTAATGTGATGTAGATTGCTCAGTTTAAATCACAGAATCTTTGTATTAAACACGTGTTCATTTTGTGTTCTTGAAGGAAACAAAGTGTTCAATTAACATGTTTTTTATTCAATATTAATAAAAGCAGTCTGTAACTATGTCTTTTAAACAGTAAGAAAATGTTGCCATTGCTGTACTACACACTGTGAAAAATTATCAATACCCTAATCCACTTTCTGATGGAATATGGCACTGTTCGTTTAAATAACACCAATCTAAACTACAAAGTTTTGCTGTTATAGCTACGTTAATGTAAATCAGGGCGGAATCACATGTAGAAAAAACCTCTACCCAACAGGTTGTCATTTTGGTAGGTAATTTCATTATATTGTTGAAAGAACTCATTTAACAGTGTGCTGGTTTTGGCTGGGATATAGTTAATTTTCTTCATAGTAGCTAGTATGAGTCTGTGTTTTGGATTTGTTCTGAAAACAGTGCTGATAACACAGAGATGTGTTAGTATTTGCTGAGCAGTGCTGGTGATACACTGATGTTTTCTTTATTGCTGAGCAGTGCTTATGCAGAGCCACGGCCTGTTCTGCTTCTCACACCACCCCACCAGGTAGCAGGCTGGGGCTGCATAAGAAGTTGGGAGGGGACACAGCTGGGCAGCTTAATCATGTTGGTGCAGGATTCAGCTGGTAAACATGGGTCCTTGCTGTCATCTGAGACTCCATCAGGTACACCCAAGATCTAATGGATGGACTGGTGGATATGGCATAAGCAATAGGCTTCCTTTTAGTGGGGACTTGAAGGGACCTTACACCAGCACCTAGAACAGCATTAGGCATCTTTGTTTAGACAAATGGTTCCACTTCTCCCCTTCCCCAGACTGAGATTTAGAATTACTCTTGCCAAATTTGAATTATCTTGTATTTTAAGGGCTAGTCTTAAAAGAGATACCAGTGGAATTAATAGTTTATAGTTAAAATACATGCTACTTGTTCATTTCTAATGATTGCTCAGTAAGAATATCTTCAAAAAAATGAGGCACAACAGCTACTCTCTAAAAAAATGATTTTTCTTCTCTTGCAGCTACCTCTGCCTGGTAGGAAACTATTGAAAACCTAAAGTTGTCTTTCAAATTTAAAGCAGGTTAACAGGTCTCAAAGAAAAATTCTTCCAGTCAATTGACAGCTTCTACCTCCTCAGGCTGGGAACAGCTGGAGCATGACAACCAGCTAGACCTTGTAATAAAAGCAGTGATATCTGAGCTCAGGCTTATTCCTAAAGGAAGGGAAAGAGCACCTAGGGACTTGGACTAGAGTATAACCTACTGTCTTTTCAGTTTTTGCACCTTATGGGTTGTGTGGATAATATTGTCATTCGAAATAAAAAGCAAAACCAGTGTATTTTAAATCAAGTCAGAATAACTTTTTCAGTTTGTCACTTCGGGTCAGGCAGGTGATACCATTGCATTAATTCCCAGATACATTTTTTCCATAAATTTGTGGAATTAATAATAAATTTAGAAATTTAGAAATTATTGTAAGGTTTTCAAGGACAAGACCCAAGCTTACTACTGTCTGCAGTTCTGGGCCCAACAATTTAAGAAGAATGTGATGGTCCTTGAATGTGTCCAGAGAAGGGCAACAAAGCTGAGGAAAGGGATGGATGGAAGGTCCTATGAGGAGCAGCTGAGGACTTCAGGTTTGTCAGGTTTGGAGAAAAGGAGGCTGAGAGGTAACATCATCGCTTCCTACAGCTTCCTGAGGAGGAGAAGCAGAGAGGGAGGTGCTGATCTCTTTCCCTGGGATTCAGTGACAGGATGGGAATGGTTCAAAGCTGCATCCATCAGGGGAGGTTTAGACTGGACATTAGGAAGCATTTCTATACTGAGAGGGTGGTCAAATGCTGGAATAGGCTTCCTGAAGTGGTGGTTGATGCCCGAAGCCTGTCAGTGTTTAAGAGGCATTTGGACAACGCTTTTAACAACATGCTTTAACTTTTGGTCAGACAGTTGGACTAGAGGATCATTGTAGGTCCCTTCCAACTGAACTATTCTATTTGTTGTACAGATTCAGCTGCCTTACCCAGGTCTTAGTGCAGTGATAGTTACTACTTACAGCAAGGAGCTTCAGCAGCTGGTGGAGCAGGAGTTAGCAGTTCAGCTAACCAGCAGCAAAGTTCAAGGGAAATGGCAGGGATTCACTGACAGCACAAAGCTAGACCTTTGTCAGTTCGGACACCAGAGACCCTCAACCATATATGAACAATGATTTGGCAACCAGTTAGATTTATTTATATTCCGTGCTGGATTTTCTCTAAGCCTCTCCTGTCAGCATTCGCATTCCACTTTCTGCAAGTAAACCATACACATCCAGAGAACATCATATATACAAGCGGTTTGATGCTCTCCTATAGTTCTGAATTATTAATTAGTTTACCTTGAGTTGTAGTTTTTAAATAGATAATGGACATTTTGTGATGCCAAAGGCACAAGAACCTTAGTAAATATGGTAATAATTATATTACACTGTATAAGTAGTCAAAAAAAAGGGCAAAATAACCCCCAATGCCTTAAGTGAAGCATACAAGACAGGACATAATTTAGTCTGGCATTCAGCTGACCTTCAGCAATCATTGTAATTTGAAGTAATATTTGATCATTATACTACATAACAGGCAGAATATGAAAAAATACTTCTTTTCATTTAACCCTGACATAAACTCATGACAGATACAAGTCCATTCACAAACTGAAATTAGTAGACTCAATTTAATCCTTTGTGATATCAAGTGGCAGATTAATTAAATGCCATCTGTTGCTCCTTCAAGGTTCCTTCTTACAGTGTCATGGTTCAGGCAACACTAATATTCTCAGAATCAGTCATCAGGTATTGCCTAATCCTGGAGATTTCAGAGTTCCTACTGGGTAATTTGGGCAAACCTATTTGTGAACTAACACCACTTCACAGAGGTAAAAGCCAGACATGAGACAGAAAAATAAACAAACTCCAAAATAACCTAGTTTTGATCCCTCAAAATCAGCTGCCTGTACAGGATATTAGTGATGAGGGGTGTGAGGCTGATTTTGTATGTGTGCTTTCAGGTGGACAAATAACTTCAAATGTCACTGTGATTTCAGAGGAGCAAACAACCCCTGGAAGTCCATACATCCCACCACCAACACATGCAGAGGTTCATCACAATGCAGGCAGTGTGGAATACAGTGTACTGGTCTGCATCTTTTTTCTGCACTTCTGAGGAACTCTGAGTTGGCCATCTGCTTTTGCTGTCTCCCTTATGACTTATTTGACCTGTCAGTATTTTCCTAAGACTTCATCTGGAAGCTCTCTGGAGTCACCAGGCCACACCTGGTAGTAGCCAAGCTGAGCTGGTCTTACCTGCGCAACCCTCACCTCTGTTGGCCAAAAGATGATTGCAGCCACCATCACCACTTTGGTGGGACTGACGGTACTTCAGGCTGCTCTCGCCAAGCATGAGGGGTGATATGCACCTCCATTGGGTGGACCTTGGTTGGCTGCCAGTAGTCCACCAAGCTTCCCTCTCAATTCCCCCCACAACAGAAATAAGACGAAAAGAAATAAGAGGAAAATAAGAGGAAAAGCTCATGTGTTAAGAAAAGACAGGAGCTTCACTCATTACCAACACTAGCAAAACAGACTCAACTTGGGAAAGATTAAGTTGATATACTGCCAATTAATTTTAAAAGAGTAACAGTGTAACACTGAGAAATTAAAACAAAAGTAAAATCACATTTCTCTCCACCTGCCTGTCTTCCCTGGTTCAACTTCATTTCTTCATTGCTGACTCTTCTTCCTCCTCCTCCAGCATGAATGGTGCAGGGGGATGGAGAACAAGGCTTGTGTTCATAATACTCTGCCTCCGCCCTAAAGAAGAACGAACTGCAGTTCTTGAAGAACTGTTCAAGCATGGGTCCTCTCCATGGGGAACAGTCCTTCAGGAACAGGCTGACCCAATGTAAGTTTACCACAGACCACAGTTTCACCCAGAAAACCTGCTCCTGGTTGGGTTCCTCCTCATGGGCCAGAGCTTCTGCTAGACGAAGCCTGATCCTGTGTAGGGTCTCCACAAGCTGCAGCTTCCTTCAGGGTATTCCCACCTGCTGTGGCATGGGGTCCTCCACAGGCTGCAGTGTGGATAGCTGCTCCGGTGTGGTCCTCCATGGGCTGCAGAAGCCTAACTTACTTCACCATGGTCTTCCCCATTGGCTGCAGGACAGTGTCTTCTCTGGTTCAAGGAGCTCCTCCTCCCCCCTCTCCTTCTTCTCTGGTCTGTGTGTATACAAGGCTGTTTCTCTCACATTTTTCTCACTCTTTCTCTCACAGCTATTGCACAGTGTTCTTTTTCCTTTCTTTAATATGTTATGACAGAGGTGTCACCAGCATTCCTTATGGGCTGAGCTTTGTAACTGTCTGGAACTGGCTCTGTCCAACACGTGGGAAGCTCTTGATGTCTTTTCACAAAGGCCTCCCTGAAACACAAACACACACACACCTCACTAGAAAACCTTGCCACATAAAAGACAATTGCCTGGGACCTTCACTTGGAAATCTCAACATACTTATGTTCTTGTTCCATTTTCTCATCCTCATGTCCCTATGTCCAAGGCCTACATCCATGCACACTGTCCAGGCACAAAATCATGGTGCCTCTCATCCCCAGAAGAGGATAGGGAACCGTGATGGGCCTGCTGGCACCCCAAGGCACCACACTACACATTAACTGGAAAATCTTCCTTAGAGGTGTGATCTGGAAAAGTTCACAGAGCAGAGTCCTCTGAACCTGTAGTCCTTTCTATGAATCATAGATTCACGGTTTGGGTTGGCCAAGACTTCAAAGATCATCTAGTTGAAACAACCCTGCATGGGCAGGGATACCTTCCACAAAACCAGGTTGCTCATAATATTCTCTGACCTGACCTTGAACACTTCCAGGAATAGGGCATCCACAATCTCCCTGGGCAGCCTGTTTCATTGTCTCATCACCCTCAGAGCGAAGAATTTCCTCCTAATGTCTAATGGAAGGTATGAAGGAATCCTGTTTCCTGTAATCTTTCCATGAAAACAGGGAAACCCTGGCATAGACATACCTCAAGCACATCAGCATGCAACCCTTCTTCCCTCCAGATGTTTAATATTTCAGCTGCATGTTTCATCTCTTTAAGTTTTCTCTTCCAGTCTCACCAAGCCACAGGACATCCTTGACACAGCTGTCTATTTCTAGCTGTTCATGCATGGTCTGTCTCCAGATAGAGCATCACCAAGCAGCATCCACCAGCTCCTTGGAGAGCTTCAGGAACATTTCGCCTTCAGGAATGCTTTGTCTCCCTCTAGCCCCAAACTATCCTTTGAGGCTCAATTCCTTGCTTTTTTCATTCTTTACTCCCTGTCATAATCCATTTTTCTCCCTGATTTGTTTCTTAGCCCTTTTGCTTCTGTTTGGATAAAGGATTTGGGGGAAACCAGTGAAAACAGTGCCCATTAGCATGGAGGTCTAACAAAGGTAGTGACTTAAGGCCAGTGCATGAAGGGAAACAACAGCAGAGCAACTGTTCAGCACCCTCACCATCTCCAACTATCTGCTGGTCAAGGATTTAAAATTAATACTCATACAAAGGAGAATAAAGCTGTAATGAATTGATGCAGACAGAACATTAGAAAGAAGTGGTTTACTGTCAGATCTGGAAGGATTTATCAAGTAAATGAGTTGAGCTAACTCCAAACTGTTTCAAGATGAAGACAGCTTGACTCACAGGCTTGATTGTTCAAGCTGATCAGTGAACTAACAATTAAAACATCCACTGCAGTGGGTATGATTCACAGATATGGTAGATAATTTAATGATCATGTGCCTGCTGTATTGTATTTAGGTAACTAATTATGTACTTTAGGATTACACTCATTTGCACAGGTAGACTTTTGAGTGTGGAGCAAATACATTTTCTTCAAAGGCTTCAGATTTTGAGAGCATCTGAAGATTGGGACAAACATAGTTTAGGAGAAGTGTCAAGTTCTGCATCTGCATAGGAACAATCTCAGGCACCAATACCTACTTAGAGCTGACAAGCTGGGTAGCAGCTTTGCAGAAAAGACTCTGGGGGTCTTAGTGGACACCAAGCAGAGCATGAAACAGCAATGTGCCCTTGCCACAAAGAAGACCAGTGGTATCCTGGGCTGCAATGGGAGGAGTGTTGCCAGCAGGGCAAGGGAGGTTCCCCTTCCACTCTACTGAGCTCTGGTGAGGTTATAACTGGAACGCTGTGTCCAGTTCTGGGCTTTCCAGTACAAGAGAGAAATTGACAAAGTGGAGACATTCCAATGAAGACCAGGAAGATGGGGAAGGGACAAGAGGATCTCTTCTATGGGAAAAGGCTGAGAGCTGGGCCTGCTCAGCCTGGAGAAGATAAGGTTCAGAAAGATATTATCAATTATATAAACACCCAAAGGAAGGGTGCAAAGAGGATGGAGCCAGGCTCTTTTCAGTGGTGCCCAGTGACAGGACCAGAAACAATGGGCACAGTCTGAAACACAGGAGGTTCCCTTGGAACATCAAAAAACTATTTTTTCACTGTGAGAGTGATGAGCACTGGCATATACTGCCCAGAGAGATTATGGAGTCTCCATCTTTGGAGATATTCAAAAGCCCTTTGGACACAATCCTTGGCAAGCGGGTTTAGGTGTCTCTGTTTACATCAGTGTGGTTGGAGCAGATGACCTCCAGAGGTCCCTTCCAGCATCAGCCATTCTGTGATTCTGTGACATGCTAGTTCTCCTTAGGGGTATTGAGAAATAATTTTGGTGTGTGCCCAGCTTGCCCACAAACAGAGATAAATGTCCGATGAGACATCTGACTTCTCAAAGCCCAATGAAGGACAGCTGCTGGGTTGGATGGCTTGTTTAACCACCTGGGTTTTGACGGCTTTCAGCATAAATCACTTGCTGGGATCATCATTTTGCTGACTGTGTCCCTTGAGCTCTCTGTTCTCTTCTGTGGTAGATTTTTCAATTATCATGTTTTCAGACATGGAAGTAAAATCACCTTTGTTAGGGGAATGTCATGTGTATTGTGATCTGAGAAGAAAGGGAATGATTTGATGTGTGACCTCCTGATGCACTGTCCTGCTTGATTCCTGCTACTGCATAGGAGTGAACTTGACATAAGTGATCTTCTTTGATCTTTCTTTGATCCTGGCTTCCATTATCTCTGGATAATTAAATGAATGGGTTTGCAGGATTAAAACAGCTAGAAGCAGTGTGTGGCAATAAATTACTTACCCAGAATTACAGAAATAGTATATACTTGAAGCATTTTCCCATACAAGAAAAAGGACCAGGGAAATGCTCATCAAAAACTCTCACAGGATGCTGCAAGTCTCTTCACATCAAAGTAGTTCATAGTTCATTGTTTTCCCTTACTTCTTCTTTTTTTTTTTCATTTCTCCTTTATGAAATGGAAAAGTGGGCAGTTGATATGAAAAAATAAACAAATTGTTCTCTTAGAAGCTTAATCTGCCAAATTAGAATTTCAACAGAGAATTTTCAGCTCATGAAATTTTCCATATCAGGCTGCCTTTAAATGCAACGAGGGAAATTTAAATTACATATGAGGAAATGCTCCCTCATAGTAGCAATAGTGAAAAGTAACACCTGGGGAGGTTGTGACATACCCAGAATTAAAGATTTCTAACAAGAGGTTAGAAAAATCAGCTGGGAAAATCAGTATAGGCGTGTTTCTGCTTTGTGGCTAAGGAATAGACTAGGTTAGCCCTATTTTCTGCCAGTTTCCTGTAGTTTTATGGGAGCTAACCCAACCAATTGTCAGTGTAACTCAGTAGTAATTATTCTTGACTTAATACAGCAGAGTTGACAAAGGATGTCTGTCAAAGGCCTAAGGCTGTAAGTGTTGTAAGAATAGATTTATCATCCATCACATCTTATAACACAATATAGAATTAATGCAACCTTAGGGCAAATGAGAGGACTTAAGTAAATGAAAAGTAATTTTCTAATGACATTAATTTGCAAGAGGTTTGGTATTTTTCATCTTTAGCTATAGTTCACTACCTCAAAGTGTTTTTTTCTTTGATTTAAACTATTTATATATGTATACAATGGCACTTATTAAATACTTGACTACAGGATCTGAAAGAGGGTAGAAAAAAGAGTGTTTTTCAATACACTCCCTGTGTATCTGAGCTATTCTGAACTGGTCATAATTACACCTTAAAAAAAAAAAAAAGATTCTATATGCAAAGTAATAGCCTATGATGTTGTTTAAAGGGAACGAATTTACCAGAAATTAATGAGGGGGTGGCAGGTTTCAGCAGGTAGTAGAAACAATTAGAAGCAATAGTTTTCTTTTTGCATGTTCCACTTTGGTTTAATACGTGCTCCACAGATCTAACTTGCATTCTTTTACTTCAGGAGGATCCTACTCTATATATAATTCCACATATAAAGCATTCCTCAGGGGTCAGCACTGGGACCAGCACTGCTTAACATTTTTGATGGCAGCACAAGCAGTGCCATTGAGTGCACCCTCAACAAGTTTGCTGATGACACCAAGCTGTGTGGTCAACACACTGGAGAGAATGGAGGCCATCCACAGGGACCTTGACAGGCTTGAGAGGTGGGCTCATGAAGTTCAACAAGGCCAAGTACAAGGTTCTGCACCTGGGTTTGGGCAACCCCAAGCACAAATACAGGTTGGGCAGAGAATGGATTGAGAACAGCCTTAGGGAGAAGGACTTGGGGGTGCTGGTCAATGAAAAGCTCAACATGAGCCAGCAATGTGCACTCACAGCCCAGAAATCCAAACGCAACCTGGCCTGCATCAAAAAAAGTGTGGCCAGTAAGGGCAGGGCCAATAGGGCCAGGAAGCCCTTTGTGTCTTGGCTCTTAGAGAATGTGTATGAGGGATTGTCCTGTGGAGCAAAGTGTCTTCAAGACCTGGCTTCCTGATTCATGGGAAGTTCAGGAAGATTTGGGGTAAATAAAAAAAGAAAGAAATTCCATTTTCAGGGCTGCTGTTTCTGGAGATACTGTGAGGTATCAGCAAATATGGAATTTGGCTGGAGCAGGTTTCAGGGCATGTCTGTCAGCTGCCTTGGAGCCTGACAGGCAGCTTCACAGGAATTGTGCAGGCTGCCATGGCCTTATTCAATGGCAACTTTGTTCAAAAATAGTTCCTTGAGACCTTCTCAGCAACTGCACAGATCTTTCCTGTTCCAGGATCTTCACTTCACTTCACTGTAGTTTATAGCTAAATATCTGTAATAGTTAAACATCTGTAACGATGTGGGAAATTTTTTATTCTGCCACCTATAAATTGCTTAGCATTGACAACCCATTACGTGTAACAGTGAGATTAAACACCAAGAAACCTCACATTTACAATATTTTCTTTTTAATTACATTTAGAATGTAGTCCCAAAGGCTGTTCAGAGACTACAAACAGCAATAGTCATTAAAACTTGACTGTCTTGCATTTAAATGGAAACAACCCCTTGGGTAAATAAAATTCGCCAACACCACCAAATCACATAAAAGAATAGTGCCTTCTAGTTATAAGGTGAATCCCTTGACAAAAGATACAGAAAACTACACAGCACAGAGGTAATTTGATAAAAAGGACTTAAAGCAAAAAGCAATCAGCTCTTTGTAGGAGCTAGAGGGAGAGTTAGAGATGTAAAAAAGAAACCATGCACAGAGACACGAAGATCCTGTATTCCATAACTGAGTATGACAAAAGTTCAAAAACCTCTTGGTGGGGAAAAATAGCAATATCACATTGCCCACATATTTGAATGTCTAGTGTGTGCATTGTCTTTTGTACCATCAATCTACAGATAAGGATAGTTGGATTAGAAACCATATATATGCTCTATATTTGTTTAAGCTTTAGTTTTATTTATTCCTGGAGGCTTAAGCAGCTCAAAAATTTGAAACCTTTGAAAGATCATGGTGACAAAAAAGCACATTGTACAGTAAAGGAAGATAATCTGAAAATTTCTGCTTTGTCATCATCCTCCTGGCTCCTTCCTGCGGTGTTCCCTGTTGTAGTCACAGAAAACAAAGCAACCAAACTAGCTCACAAAAGAAGTGTAGTCGCTGTGGCTCTGCCCTGGGACTTGGGAGCAGGAGAGAGCCAATAGTAAAGACAGTGCTGCCTCATACAAGCCATCTGTGCGTGAGTGGCAGTAGGTTACAGCAAAGCAATCTAAGGGTTCAGCTGCCCATGTAAACCCAGTTTCCAGCACAGTTCTGTGCAGCTTTTGCTGTTTGTGACAGCTGGGCTCCTAATGATATGTAGTCTAAAACTAGCTCTGAGGAGCTTTTCTCTTACTTACTCTTACTCTTACTTTTCTCTTACCCTTTTCAGCTTCTCCATGACTCAATTACCCATTGGCAGAAGCAACTAGAAAAAACATGTTAAGGCTTTTTACCTCAAGGGTACTGTGCAGATAAACATATTGAAGATGATGGTGTGTGTGCTCAGACATTGGACCAAGAGACCAAGCTAACATCTTCATTTTCTTTCCATTGTCTTCTTACACTACCTTCTTATCTTGATGAAGTTTTGTGCTACAGTTCTGCTCTTTTATATACTTTCATAACTGGACTTGTTTTGGTATGTGATTATCTTACAGAAACTAAACATGCAGTACCAAACAGAAAAAGTCAAGTTTCCACAAGTTTCACTGTCCCCACCTCCTACCATGACAACTACTCTCTGGCTTTGACATTAAATTAAGATCTTCAAAAAGTGGGGAAGAATGCTAGTCTCTCCCTTTTTCTTTCTTTACTGCCTACTGAGCCCAAATGCCACTTTTGAAGATTGGGAAGAGTACAAAAAGTTAAATTTACCAATGCAAACATGCTCAAATTTTTTGCTCCAAGTTTCAATGCTCATGCATAGCTGAGGATGACAAATGAACTATTTAAAAGGTTTTTTGATTATACATAGCAGATAAGCAAACATTATTTATGGAAAATGTGTTCAGTTGGAATAATAAGCAGGCAGATACAAACCAGCTTGAGAGCAAAATGCAAGTCTTTGTTGATTTTCTGTCACACTAAACTAATGAAACATTCAATAAAGGAATGCTATAGACTAATTAATAATCAAAAGAAGAAAAAAAAAATGCCTGAATAAATGTTCTTTTCCTTCAGTTTCTATTATGAGCTAAAACAAAAGCTGAATATTAATGCCTTGGAAGAGAAAAAGCAATAGACAAAGCGTTACATCACTTTCTCTGTTCTTTGCATGTCAGAAATTGTAATATTTCGGACAATTTCACACTAAACAGCGTATGAAGAGAATACAAACAACACTTTAAAAATCACAGTATGCCTAAAGCTAACATTAAATGCAAGAAGAAAAAATGTCAGTTAAAATAAATCACCGTCATCCAAGGGGAAAAGGTTAGCAACCTGCTACACCACTTAGGCTCATGTCAATGGGGCCAGAGGGAATCCACCCAAAGGTACTGAGGGAGCTGGCAGAAGTGCTCACCAAGCCACTTCACATCTTCTGTCAGCTGTCTTGGTTAACCAATATAAAGATAACTCAGCATTCTACAGGGGAAAAAAAAGAAAAAAAAAAAAAAAGTGGCCAGGTGATGTCACAAACCCACAATTGTAAGGGATACTGTCTTAGCCTGACATGAAGTCTTCACATACTTCATCACCAGCCATCTGCACAAAAGGAAAAGGAAGCAGGAAAAACAAAAGTAGAATTTCAATCTGCTTTACCAAAGGATTACACTCTTCCCCTTCATGCTTCCTGCTCAGTACCAATCACAGACATACTGCTGCTTTTGCCCTCAAACAATCCCACTGAGAGCTCTGGGGCTCAGGATTTTTCTAAGCGCAAAATAAGAAAGAAGAAAGGTATAGCAACTAAAGTAACTCCCAATCTCTGAAGCATCAGCTAAAGATTTCAATAACTTGACAAGTTACTGTCTTGAAAGTGCTGAGTGTTTTAGTGATACTTATTCCTGCCATTAACATTAACCCTTAGAATATTTTTATTTTATAATTTTGATTAGTGTAAGAGGCATGAATATCTCTATTCCTACCTAGAGCAAAAGCACAAAGGTATAAAACTTTATTTAGACTTTCAGGTTTCTTTAGAGGTTTTCTATTATTATTAAAATAAAATATCAAATATAATATTAAATTTCAAATCTAGAAACTTCTCACATTGCACTAATGATGATCCTATGCAAATTATTTGGAAGTTCATGAGCTATTTTCTTTTAATAAATGACTGCACTAACTAAAAATGACATTTTTGCTTGTCAATAGCAAACTAGAAGACCCACTCAACAGATTATCCCATTCCATGAGACAGCATTTTGCCAACCTAAATGTGATGCATGTTTTGCAGTTGTGCATTAAAATGCAGCTCCATCAGAGAGTAGATGATAGAAGAAGGAAGATATCCCAAAGAAGACTTCAGGTCAAAAGCTACCTGACTTTTAACAAGTATAATGATCTCCATCTGCACATAAATGTTTTTGTTTGTCTGAGTTTATAGTAAAATTAAGATTATGTTTACTTTTAAAGGAAAGTGTACCACTGAAAATAACTTTCATTGACAACTACATCAAGATCAACTATTTTATTGCCAGTACTCCAAAAGAAAAATTAGTAAGAAAAGAAGGTTCTGAAATTTAAAGAAATGTGAAAAAATCATGGAAAGAATGTTCTTGATAGAAACAAAATCATTAATTGAGAAGCCTGTTGTTATGCATCACAGCACTTGCTTTTTTGTTATATTTTAATTTTGATAATGGATAATATGGAAAATACTTAACAAATGCCTCTTCTAAGTTTTCTTTAGTTATAATGTCCCCCAAAATTTCCTTGAAGGGGAAATGCAGGGAAAACAAACAGTAGTTAGGAAACAAAAAAAAACAAAAAGAGAGAATCATCCTAGACAGACAGCCAGTCACACTTAAAACATATATTCCTTTTTACCATTCTCATTCACACTTTTGAAGAAATTAATGTACTTTTTACATTACTAAATTCTCCTGCCATACTATTGATTGAATATACTTAACACCTATAGAAAATGTGTCAGTCACACTGAATACCAGTAGTTGAGAAATGGTGCCCGACTGCTACAGTGTGTGTGAAAACTGTCTCTCAGGGCAAAAACAATGCCAGTTTTTCCATTTAAAACTTTTCTAATCTTTTACATTGAATAGCAGTATTACAGCTAAAACACCTGCAACAACATAACACAAAAACAGAAAATCCATGTATTTAAAAATCAGTAAATGTTAACACTGAAGTAGACTGTGCAACTACAGAAAAAATGTGTGTTGAGTACACAGTGCTGAATTATGTGCTCCTTAATTATGTTATTGTAAGCTTTAACAAAATTTCATATACAATTCCTTTTAGAAAAATTGAAGTGGGTGAAAATATATCTATTGCAAGAATTTGCATTAATACACGTGAGGCATCTGAAGTTAAAAGCCATTTAGATCAACAGTGCACTCTTGTGACAAAATTAGCTCCAGAGATGGGCTGCTCTTAATCTCAGAGGAACTTAAGAAAACCAATAAAGCAGGTGTCCGTTTTAAAGAAGTCTGAAGGAGACCATCCTTACCTTCTCCCACCTTTTTCTATTACACTTTCCAGCCTGCCCTGGTAAGGGTGTCATGCCAAACCCCCACCCCAACTCTCCACAGGCTGCTGGTTCATGACTTTTGCCTTTTCCATAAAGTATCAAGCAAGGGCACACCAACTGGGAGATCTCCAGCTCTCCTGTTCTTTTCCCCTTGCACCAATACACTAGATACAACTATTTGGTGCAATAAAATAACAGCACTACCTTTGATACTACTTCAAGTATTTTTGAGTAGTGACAAATGAAGCTTCCTTTGCATTTGGCACCGTAATCATACATTTACGCCCAACAGTGTTCAGCTGTGAGATGCTCGGAAACAAGCTAGAGGTGATGGCTGGAGACAGAAGCACACCAGTGTTTTACCTTGGGCTTCTCTATCTATCTGAAATCTATATTTAAAAAAAATAATTTCTCTGCTGTCATTTTAATATCAGCTCTTGTCATCACATTTGCTATATTTCAGTGTGCAAGATAAAATACATTAACATCTGAAAAATTTAGGTGAATCCTTTCTTGTTAAAGCTTTGTTTGACCATATGGCACTGCCTCAGGAATGAATTAATTATTAGTGTGTCTCCAGAAATGCCCTATAACTTAATTTTCTATCATACTCTGTATTTGCCAAGTCACTGAAAAAGGAGTAACACCTTTGTGCAAATATTGTGTTATTAGTAATATGATTGCAAATATTGACGTGTTCTTGATTTACCAGACAATCACAATTAGGTTGTCTTCTGCTTAAAGAAAGCCTCTCCTCTTGCTCCTGTCTTTTCTAGCCATCTGTCCCCAAAAGAATATTGTTTGCTTTCTGCTGACAGAGTAGCCTAATCGTTGCCTTCTCTCCAAAGCTCCAAGTTCATACAGTCTGCTGTCAATGGCGTGGAATGAAAATCTGACCTAATATGTCTATTTTTAAGCAAGAAAGAAATGGCAGTCTAAATCCACTGATGAAGGCAGTTGACTTTTAATTGTTTTGCTACAGGTAATGGCTTCAGAATCTGAGACTTCAGTAACTATTTCATATAGCTAATAGCTATAGTTAATGTATTTCCTGTCTACTGGATGGAAAATATGTTTATATCACGGAAATAGCATTTGTGTTTTTCTTGGCCTGCTTGAGGTCCCAATTTTAATGCACTTCTCCTAGTCAACTTACTGATCATGGCTACTCCTTGAAAGCCTGAGCTTCAAGGCCCAGAGCTCTTTACAGAGCTATTTACAGAGCTCCTTACTGCTGCAATTTCTAGATCTCTCTCTCTTCACATGTTGTGAAAATGTTGTTTTCTTCCTGATGTGATCTTCAGAATTGGAACACAGTGGGATGAAAACATACACAATACAAGTGTTAAATTTGCTCTAGTTTCGTCAGCACAGAACTGGTAAAATCATTGTAAGAAGTTTGTCAGGTGATAATGAAATAATGAAGTAATCTCTAATTACTTCTCATTTTCAGCCTTCAAACCAAAATTGTCTACTGATTTCATGGCTCAATAAATAGAAATAATTTTTATGCAGTGTGATAACAGGGATTCATTTTTTTATTTATGACATGCAATACTAGCTACTTTTTCACTGTAATTCATTATAGTAGATCTGTTTTACTCAGTAATATTTTATTCAAAAAATAATAACTTCTGGCCCATCTCCAACATGTTCTTTCTTCTTTACACACCTTCCCTTCACAAAACACAACAGAAAATCATTGCATTAGCACTAGGAAAAATCTGTCTAAAATTATAGTGTTTTGGTTTTAGGTAGGTGGTTTGTCAAGGAGCATTTCAATTTATTTCTTACCTCTGATCCCCTCTCTAAATGTTCCCAGTACCTTCCAGAATAAATCTATGACTACTAGCCTTCCTATTTCTTACCATTGTGCCTCTCCAAACATTCACCACCCATTTATACATAGCATCATCCATCTCTGCTGAGCAACAGAGGGTCTCTATAGCCGGGTCAAAAGTATAGGAAATGCAGCTCAAGCTCTTTTATTGCTGCAGCTGTGTACTTAATGTGTCTCCTGGAGGTTGAAAGTTTCATTAGGTGCAGTTAGAACAAAAGGCATGACGTTGTCCTTCACGCACCTACAGTCCCAGATCTGTTGGGCTGATAGGAATAACAGTCACATTATATCTGAGCACAGATATTTGAAATGCTAGTAGAGACTTGCAGACTGTTAGGCCAATGTCATCTGAAGAAGACTTCTCTGAGGGTATTCTGTTCTTCCACTGAAATCTTCACAATAAAAACATGATCACAGGGTAAACCTTCCTATCAATTCTTTTTAATAACCTGGTAAAACACTATAATTCAATGAAATCTATATACCCCTCTCTTGTTGATAGCAAGTACCCTCTGTCTTTCTAGACATAAATAAAACTAAAAATTGAATTTTTATATTGTACATAACCCTAAACATTGTTATTATGAACTCTAACTCTCTACTTCATTTTCAATTCAGACTTGATCCAATTGTATTTGTTGCCTAAGGCTGAGGGAAGATGTGTTTGTGCCTCCAGTGTGTTTATTTTCTCCACAAACAAAATAAAATGTAAGCACAAATTTCACATACTTTCTTATTAGTCATTTACTATACTTTATGACATTGACATTTTTGTGCATGCAATACACTGTTAGGCTGAGTATTTTACTCTTAGTCTAGAACAGAAAGTCACAGCACAAGAAGAGGTGAAGACCTTCCACAATCAGCTTCAAAGGCACTTAATGAGTCTCTTTGAGTCCAAAGCAGTGCAAAGCACCTGAATTCATAAGGAGATGGGTTGCCTGACACAATATAGAATGAGTGCTCTTGAAGCTGGTGCTTAAGATCAAGGATGACGACCAGTTATATCTGAGGAAGATTATTTAAATGATGAACTGACAGGCACAAAACAGCAAAAACCTGCTCTGCATTCCTGTGATACTGGTTGTCTTGATTGTGTCTTATTCTTCCAAGCCATGCACTCTTTTACTGTCTTTATCTTTGTGCATCATAATGGCACTCAATGCGTTCAACTTGTCTAAAGAAAAGGAAGTTAACAATCAAAGATGAAACTGGTGTGCATGTGATGGATGAGCGAGAGTGAGGAATTTTTTCCTTCTTGGAAATCTAAAAGGCACTCAAATATGATGAACAAAGCTTCCATTTGCTAAAGCTTTTTTCTTAGTCAGGTCCCCTCCCCCTGAATGTGTTGCTAAGCATTTTTCCCTGCAATTGTTATGTGCCAGGGACCCAAATTACTCTGACTTGAGCTGTCAAACTCCTAATTGCAGAGGGTTTATGCGTTCACCAGTCCTCCACACAGATGAATTAAGTCCTCAGTTCCTGACCCCAGATTCACCTTTTCTGTAGCAAACTTGAGTTTTCATTTGGTTCCCTGGAAGCAAACACATTTTCTCAGTTTATTCTGTTAAGAAAAAGAAAGTAGTTAGAGGGACAGAGTGCTAGCAAGGGCTCTCAGCCTGTTGCTTGGAGACATGCTGGATACACTACAGCACACTTGAAGTCTCACAGAGATGAGCCAGGGTCTCCCGAGGTTATAGGAGCCAACAGAGAAGCACCAGAAAAATGCCTCAAAGGAATTCCAGCCGCTCCAGTCAGTAAGACAGTTTCATGGGGGCCCAGCTTAAGTGCCTCTAAGCAAACATAGGAGGCATGGGGAATAAACAAGAGGAGTTAGACATGCATGTGCCTTCAGGGCTGTGATCTTGCTGTCATCATGGAGACATGGTGGGATGACTCCTATGACTGGAGTGTTGAAATAGGATACAGGCTCTTTAGGAAGGACAGGCAGGGGAGACAAGGAGGGAGTGTCACCCTCTACATCAATGACCAGCGGGAGTGCATGGAGGTCCACCTGGAGATGGATGAGGAGCTGGCTGAGACCTTATGGGTGAGGATTAAGGGGAGGGCAGTGACAGGTGATATTATAGCGGAGGTCTGTTACAGGCCACCCAACAAGAAAGGCCAAGTGGATGAGGTCCTTTATAAATAGATAGGAGTAGCCTCACATTCACTGCTCATCATTGAGTACTTCAATCACCTCCATATCTGTTAGAGGGACAACACAGCAGGGCATAAGCAATCCAGGAGATTCCTGCAATGAGTTAATGATTAACTTCCTTCTCCAAACGATAGAGGAGCCAACCAGGAGAGGTGCTATACTGAGCTATGCTGGAGTTTGTTCTCACCAACAAGGAGGGGCTGGTGGGGAATGTAAAGCTCAAGGGCAGCTTTAGCTGCAGTGACCATGTGGTGGTGGAGTTCAAGATCCTTAGGCCAATGAGGAGGCAGCACAGGAAGTTCACTATCCTGTTCTTCAGGAGAGGAGACTTTGGCCTGTTTAGGGACCTGCTTGGTGAAGTACCATAGGACAAAGCCCTGGAGGGACGAGGGGCCCAAGAAAGCTGCTTCATATTCAAGGATCACCTCCTCCAAGGTCAGGAACAATGCCTCCCAACAAAGAGGAAGTCAGGCAAAAACACTAGGAGGCCTGCATGGATGAACAAGGAGTTCCTGGACAAAGTCACACATAGAAGAGAAGCCTACAGAGGGTGGAAGCAAGGACAGGTAGCCTGTGAAGAGTACAGAGAAATTGTTGGAGCAGCCAGGGATCAGGTTAGGAGAGTTAAAGCCCTGGTAGAATTAAATATTACCAGGGACATCAAGTGCAACATGAAAACCTTGTATAGGTATGCTAGTGATAAAAAGAAGACTGGAGAAGCTGTGTGCCCTCTCCAGAAGGAAACAGGAGACAGGGATATGGAGAAGGCTGAGACATTCAATAACTTTTATGCCTTAGTCTTAACCAGCAAGTGCTCAAGCCACACCACTCATCACAGAAGACAAGGGCAGGAACTGGGAGAATGAAGAACCACCCATTAAAGGAGAAGATCAAGTTTGAGGCCATCTACAGAACATGAAGGTGCACTAGCCCATGGGACCTGATGAGAGGTATCCATGGGTCCTGAGGGAACTGCCAGGTGAAGTGCTAAGCCACTACTCCTCATATCTGATAAATGGTGGCAGTTTGATTAAGTTCCCATTGACTGGAAAAGAGGAAATATAACCCCCATTTTAAAAAGGAGAAAAAGAAGACAGGGTAACAACAGGCTGGTCAGTCTCACCTCTGTGCCCAGCAAGATCATGGAGCAGATCCTCCTGGAAAAAGTGCTAAAGCATATGGAAAATAAGGAGGCTTCACTAAGGGCAAATTGCCTGACAAATTTGGTGGCCTTCTATGACCTCCAGTGTTGGTGAACAAGAGGAGAGCAACTGACATCACCCATCTGGACTTGTGCAAAGCATTTGACATTGTCTGTGTGCAACATCCTTGTCTCTAAATTAGAGACACATGGATTTAGTGGATGAACAGCTTAGTGGATAAGGAATTGGCTGGATCGTCACACTCCCAAGAGTTGCGATCAACAGCTCAATATTCAAGTGGAAAACACTGACACGTGGTGTTCCTCAAGGGTCGGCATTGGGACTGGTGCTGTTTCAGATCTTTGTCAGTGACCTGGAGAGTGGGATAGAGTACACCCTCTACAAGTTTGCTGATGACACCAAGCTATGTGCTAGGCACATTGGCAGGCTTGAGAAGTGGGTCCAGGCAAAACATATGAGGTTCAACATGGTGCTGCACCTGGGTCGGGGCAATCCCAAACACAAACACAGGCAGAACAGCCCTGAGGAGAAGGACTTGAGAGTGTTTGCTGACGAAAAGCTCAACATGAGCTGGCAGTGTGTGCTTGCAGCCCTGAAAGCCAACCATGTCCTGGGCTTCTTCAAAAGAAACGTGGCCAGCAGGCGCTACTCCACTGTCATGAGGACACCCAGAGTGATGTGTCCAGTTCTCCATCCCACTCATAAGAAGCTCGGGTACCTGCTGTGGCAAGTCCAGAGGAGGGCTACAATGATCAGAGAGGCTAGAGCACTCCTCCTATAAAGACAGGCTGAAGGACTTGAGGATGTTCAGCCTGGAGAAGAATAGGCTCTTGGGAGACCTTATAGGGACCTTCCAGTACCTGAACAGGCCTACAGGAGATGGACTCTTTACAGGGCTTGTAGTGAGAGGATGAGGAGTAATGGCTTTAAATAGAAAGAGGGTAGATTTAGGTTAGAGGTTAGGAAGAAATTCTTCAGTGTGAGTGTGGTGAGACACAGGAACAGGTTGCCCAGGGAATCTTGACGCCCCTTTCCTGGAAGTGTTCAAGGACAGGTTGGAACGGGCTCTAAGCAACCTATTATAGCAGAAACTGTACCTGCCTATGGCAGGGGGGTTGGGTCTAGAAGATCTTTAAGGTCTCTTCCAACCCAAACCATTCTATTATTCTGTGATAAGAACGTGATTTCACTTTTAGATATTGCTATGTAACCACTATTTAGTCGTGGTCAAACGTGAAGTCTTTCCTTAAGACAATTAACTTACTCTATTCCCCCCTATTTGTTTCACTAATAGGAACTATCACCTCTTTATTAAATATTGTTAAAACTTAGTAGATTTTTACCTTCTTGACATGAGTTACTGTTCTCCATAATGATCCCTTAAATTTATCCAGATTGGTATAGTTGGACTTCAGTGCTGCTGAGCTCTCTCTACCTCATTAACTTTTCAGTTCAACTATCAGTTGTGTCATTAGTAGAGGTCTTAGACTGAACAACAAACATTATGTCAACTATCACGATGGGCAGTGAACATTCTATGATATCTCAACCACCTACCTGTGTATTGAAACAGTACTTGTAGTGGAGACCATTGTCTTTTTTGTGAGTAGATTTTGTGAATAGATCCTTGATTTATAGTCTACCAAATATGAGGGGAGGTTATAAAGATCAGGAGTAACTGAAAGAGTAGTACTGCTGCAACACAGAATATTTTCTCTTTGGCTGGGCATCTTATCTTTTTTTGTCCTTACAAATGTTTTCAGAGGCAGTGGATGATTTATTTTAGAGACTCTAATTCAAGGTTACGCCAATGAAACAACTGTCTTTCTCTTTGATTTAGATGTCCTGGTCTTTCCTTTACGCAAAGACTATGTTGGCTTTATTTCCTTTATAAGTAATCTTGCTCCCAGAATTACCAGCACACTGACTCACAAGTGGTTTCACTAGCAGGTAAGTGGGGGTTTACTAAATCTATCTGAAACTCAGAAAGCCTACTTGGAGAAAGTAGTGAAAGATGCAATGTTATTTCTGGAATTAAGTGCCATATTTCTAATATTCCCTAAATTATTTCATCTTACAATCGTTCTTCTCTAAAGCAAAATTTTGGCAGGGGTCTCACACCTCTTTTATGAAGTTCGAATAAGATTTTCCTCCACCTGAAGAAGTTAAGCTGTACAGTAGGAAATCTTACACTGAAATATTTCTTATCTTTTGGATACTGTTTTGCCTTCTTCATCTCAGTTTTTTTCACTGCTTCAGCCAGAGGTCACACATCTCTCAGAGATTAACTGGTTGATAATGAGTCTTCTTCTGAATCTGGACCGGGAATTATGCAAGGAGGGATGCTCCTGTCAGGTACAGCTTTGTTGCATTCACTCTGCTGCAGGGAGACTGAATTCTGTTCTCATCCTAGTGTAACTATTGGGCACTTCAATCGACCTACCTGTTATTATAATAGATTTTCAGGAGTATAACTGACAGAAAACTGTGTGGTTTGGTGTACTCTTAGATACATAGTCTTGTGTCATTCTGCAGCTCACAGTAAAGGAAGGCAGAGGAAGCAGAGGTCTCTGTCCTTGAAGGAGATCAGCACAAGGAAAATTGGGACAGAGCAAATGCCTATATTTGACACTTGTTGTTGTACATACCTGAACCAACATTTGTCCTCCAGCTCTCCTTGTTACATTTTGTTAGACCAGAAACCAAATCCAAGCACCACCACACACACACATACATATGTGAATGTAGTTCTGTGATACCTGTGCAGAAATGGAAATTCTACCACAGCACCATTGTCATGGGGCTCCACATCCTAATGCAAGGAAAAGACAAGATAAAAAGCTCATAAACCTCCTACGTTGATCCAGAGGTTGGCTTGGATGACAGCACATTCGGGAAAGCTCTCAGGAAAGTAGACCGTGTGTCTTTCATGCATTTTTTTTTCAATAAGACATACCTGGGTTTAAAAGGCAATGCTTAATCAGCAGTGAATTCAGTATAAATCCACACATTCGTTTTCTGTCATTTCAAAACATAAAATAATATTCTAGTGGTTCAATTTATTTTAAATATTGGGGGTTTTGCAACTACTGGAGCAATCATGGACAGAAAAAAAAAAGATGGATGGCTCCTAAGAAAACACTTCATAGGGCTGCTTTCTTTAGGGCAGAAACACAGAATATTTATTTCAAGAAATGGTTAATGCTTTTTTGTAGTGGAGGTTTCCTTGGTGCTTGTTGATAGCAACATTTCTGTGATGGCACTGTTACTGGCAAGCTTAATGATTTACTGGAAAGAATAAGAACTGAGCAGTGGCCTCAGAAATGTCACTTGAAGGCCTCTTGATTGATTCTTATAATTATTCCAGAGAACTAGTTGTCCTGTATTCAAATTAACTACTATTCTTCATTCCTTGTCAAAAGTTACAACTATACTTAGGCGGAAAATACATTTAGTCTAGAAACAAAAAAGAAAGAACAGTGTAATAAAACCAAACTGTGAAGCCTGAAACACAGTAACTGATGTTTTAAAAAGCGTGAATCAGCCTACTACAATCTAAATAAAGAAACATATTTGGTAGGCATTGGTCATTGTAGCTTTTCACCAAGTCACTCAAATGGATTGAGACTGATCTACTAGAGCCAAGTGTGTGACTGAAGGGTAGAAGTACATCACTTCAAAGCAATTACCTGCATCTGGAGCAGAGGGGTTTGCGGCTTTTTTTCCTTAGGTAGATTATGTTGTTACAAATTACAATACACTAATATTGTATTTCTTAATATATCACAACTTTACAGAGCAGCAGCACCTGTATGGAGTGTGAGACTATTATAATCACATCTACTATCCAGCTGCAGTGACAAGGATAACCTTCACTGAATTTCATCCCCTTCCCTGACAGCTGTCTAGTAAATGACTTGTAAAAGTTCCCCTTCCCCAGATCACAGCTCGCTGACTACACTGGTGGGAAGGACCCTCCAAAACGCCAGCAGTGGATAAGGAAGCAAAGCACCAGTCAATTGTGCACTGATGTATTTGCAGCCTTTGATTTTCTGTAAGTTCTAGTTTTTCTCTCCATAGGTAGCTCATTTTCGATTAATTGTCCACACACTCAATATGAAGAGGGTTATTTCCTTAAAGGTTTTGTGGGCATTCTGTGTTTCTGTCTCATGACAAGTAATTTTATGTAACCTCCAACACTACATACAATATTTTTTTTAGTTCCACATACTTGAGATGACAGCATAGCCTACAGTATGAGTAATTATAGTGAAAAAAAAATACTGCTGCAAGGATTAATCAATTAGAAAGTGTTTACACACTTTTCAGCTTTAATTAATTTTTCTCACTGTCATTTTAATGTCTATTGTAATTTCCTTCATAAACATCCTAAATAATTCTTTTTCCTCTCTGCTATTGCACAGAGGATTTTTTTTAAGTGAATTGAGAACTTAGTTGTCTTTCCCTAATAATTTTTACTTCTTTTGTTTTCAGTGTCTTAGCTGAAAAGTCCAGGGTTGTGTATGTTTTGTTTGTAGCTACATCAGCATCATATAGAGAGAAGTAGTCCTGGCCATTAAGTTTCTGCATAGCTTAGATGTTTTATTGCATTTTTTGTTGTTGGCAACAAAGTCATGGCATATTTAATATAAATAAGCTTAAATACAAATGAGGAAATCATTCCTGAAAGTGATATTTTTTCCTTATTCATAAAACAAGCACTTAATTTTGTTCTTTCAAAGCTGGTCTTAAAGGAAGTATCCAAAAGAAATAAGCCTGTCTTTCAGATTATCTTCATCTGTATTCTCTGCAAGACCTTCAGTCTGTCCAGTTTCTGATCCAGTCAGAAAATTCTTTTTACATGGTTTCCAAATTCAGAAAAAAAATTAGTATAGCATATTCTCTTCAGTTTACATGTACATGGCACTTAACATTTCTGCAAGCCTAATTCAACTCTAGAAATGCTGCTTATAGAGAAGCCACAGCTATAATTGTGTGAGTCACATTTTGCTAGTAATTAGCCCAGTTGGTACACGTGTGTCTTTAGACACAATATTTTTTTCTGTATTTAGCTTTATGCACACACATATACTTGTTTTGTTGGGGTTTTTTTAATTTGCTGTTTTTTAAAAAGTACTGTATCTATGTCTATCAGTGTGAAGTTAGTTCTAAGGAAGCATTAGGCACTGAAATTGTATGGGACATACATTCATAATTCAGATGCAATAAATCTCCAAGACAAATGGAGTGAACACTTATACAACAGACATTTACCTAGGTCTAATGCTTGTTCATGAAATTGAAATTAGGCTACATAAGATTTTATAGTGACTTGGACACGTGAGGAGCCAGAATAGCTGTAATCAGTCACTAATACCTGTCTCACCCTATTTTGTTGAACGCTAGAGGGAGATCAAAGCAAAAGAATGAATGATCTGATAGATTACGGATACTAATTTTTGTGGTTCATAAAATATCAACTGAGTATAAGATGAAACATCAGGTACCAAATATCTTAATTTTTCATCATAGTTTTCACATAGCTTTATTTGATATTGTTTTAACTAGAATGTAACTTTGAATAACAGGTTTTTAAAATACTTAGAAGCAAAAGGACTGTGTTTACATCCTACCTCAATTAATGTATTCTATATTAAATTAGGTTTTTATATGACATACATTGTATTCAATTAGAGGATTGAGATTCTAGCAACAAAGCAATGGAACATAAGCCCAGAGTCCATCTATCTCACTGTTCTCTGAGCTCATGGTACTTTGTTCCAGTATGTACTAACAATTGTGAGCAAAGGAAATGTGTTTTTATAAGACCTTCCCTAGAAAGAGATCTTCCTGTTAGACCTAAAGCAAGATGAGAAGGCTCACATTTAGAACAAGATGGAGATTGATGATGTCAGTCTTTTGCCATCACAATTGCCATTTTTTTCCATGTTTGCTGAACAAATTTTTAACAAAAATATATATTTTTTTTAATGATAAAGGCATTTTTGAGTTTCAACAACTCAAAAGAGAGCATTCAATAACTTCTGAAATAAAGTTACAAACGTACACTTTTTTGCCCTCTCAGTTGCTGCTGGGAAATACCAAGACTTTCCACAGGGTTCTTAGGGCCTGAACCAACATTTGTCCCCCAGCTCTCGGGCTCCCTTAGGGCCTTGGATAATTTCCTAGGAGGAAGGACCTGCTTAATTAGGCCCTAGAAGAGGAGGAACCCTGGTACCCAAGTTTCAAACCCAAGGTATTACTCATGATGTAGGTTGTACTGTTAAGCTGCTAGGGATGCCTGAGCTGGATAGAAACAGCACAGCACTGGTAGAAATGTAGGTATTACCAAAAAAAGAGCCCACAAAGGGTTAGTCTAGCCTGAGTAAATTGCCACTGAGCACTACACTCTACTGCTCCAGGGGTTACACATGTACTTGCAGCTACCTCACACAGTGCTGCAGCCCCTGCACAAGCTGGCACTACTAGCATACCCCATTTCCAGTGTACACTATGGTGTAAGGAGAAAATGTGATATATATGCACTGATAATTGCTGTTGTAATCTAGGGAAGACAAGGTTTGGATAGATTCAAAGGAGATGACAGCAGTGAGAGGGCAGAAGTAGAGAGAAGCTCAGATGGGAAGGAAGAGCTGGAAATTCGCCTTTCAGCAGAGCGAGCTGCTCAGCTGGCTCAGCTGTGAAACCATAACTTCTCATAAAGTCACCAGCCAGCTCTTGTCCACATAGAAGAAAAAAAAAAAAAGAAGAAAAAAAGAAAAAATTCACAATCCATGTTTCAGTTGACAGCTTGGTTCAAAAAGGAGAGATATACATACACATTATTGAGCAACTGTGCTGCCATTAAAGTTAAGTAGCAACTTCTCAGATGCTTCCTGCACTATTTGAGCCTGTCTAAATGATAAGGAATTTAAAACCCAGGCCATCTGAGAAAGGTATTTCCTTCAAGAGTTTAACAGTACTACAAACCGTAACTAAGGATGTTTCCCATATGTTCTGCTACTGCTCATCAAGCAGAAAAATTTCTCTTTGTTTTTTTTTTTATAGAGGCCATACTGAGTTACCTTAATTACAGTCAACTTAGAAGTCAGTAAATTCTTTACATACTCTAAGACAGTGGCCTGCACTTTAGCTATGCCCAGAAAAGCAGGGGGAAGTAGAGCAGGCGACTTTCATGCTAACAGAGCCCTTAGGAGTCTGTAAAAATTGTAGAGGAATTCCTCTGACACAGTCTACAAGATACAGGGCAAGTCAGAATTGGTATCTGTGTGCCCTTTTTCACTTACTTGCTTGTTCAAGGCTAATTGCAGCTGGTAGACAAAAAGAAATGCCCATTTGAAAGTGTAGGGAACAGGCTGTCCTCATGGCTTGCCTTCATGGAGCAGGACGATTCACCTTTGTCTCCATGAAAGCCATTGCATTGTCCTTTCACTTGTTTTACTGCTTTAGAAACTAACCCTAATGTTTTTAAATGAATACAAGGAATACATAACATGGTTCTAGAAACAAATTATTGCATCTACATAATTGGCTAGTAATTGCAGCTGGTTTATGCAGTCCAAAAGCAAAAGAGACTACTCAATACCCTTTCAGTTTTTTATTTACTGTCAGCTGTTTAGAGAGCAAATAAAGCTTGTGATCTCTCCAGAAAAGGGAGGTATGGTTTTCTAGTAAAATTTAATAGATGCAAAAAACCTTGGGAAACTATACACTGTTCCTTCTGTTGTTATTACAGCTGACCCGGCCAGTTTATTTAACATTTTGGGATTATTGTTGATTTATTTAAAGAATAAGTTTTCATCTAATTAAAATAATAATAATAATCAAGTGCAGGCCTATTACCCCCAGATCTTTCTGGTGTTAAGCCATTGCATTCATACTGTAATTAAAGTTGACATTTTGTATTCAATAGGAACAGGGCACAGAGAGAATTATGCTTTTTACCAAGGCTAACCCTGCACAGTGCTGAGAGCTCAAAGCATCCACAGAGGCATTCTCAGCCTTGTCACAAGCTGAAGTACTCGGCTTGGCTCTTAGCTGTGTAATATATATCAGTATGAACATGTTTTGTAAGTGTCAAGAGTGCTGTAAAGAGCCAAACCATAACCATGGTCAATTACTATAATTGACAGGTAATCTGAATTCTATTTGTTTCCTAAGTTTGTACAATATTGTCAGATTAGTTTCTGGTCCTGGTTTCCTGTCTCACAGTTTCGTGCTTCATCTTGATTTAGGTAACTACAAATTGAATCAAAATTGCTGATAATATGGCAAATGCATGAATTTTTAGGAATTTCACTATTGCCATAAGCTCCTTGCCCATTATACTAGCTCAGGAGACTGACTCTTTGTCAATAAATAGTGTTTCTGAATACCCAATGTTACTGAACTGTTGATATCTCCCTCCAGGACCTAATTTAAACATGAAAAAGAGCAGGTGGAGGTTTTTATAGTTTTTTTGATACAGCTACTTGCAAATGTGTTTAAAGGATTTTTTGTCATTTATTGCTTTTTGACTGTTCTACATTTCTTGCTACGGTCAGGCAAACTTATTCATAGACTGTGAATGACCTTGAGAAAGGTAAAATCCAAATAGTTCAACCATTGCCAGGAAAAAAAAATATTGTAGTATAAGGCATTTTTAAACTCTTAAATTGTAGTCCTGTTTTTAACAATTCTGACACATTAACACTATCTGTGAAAGCAAACTGGCAAGGTATTCAGAGTAGAGAGGAAATCTATTGCATCCAAGCTATCCCTGGTAGGGCAAACAACA
The DNA here is from genome assembly GCF_020740795.1 of Apus apus. Lineage (NCBI taxonomy): Eukaryota > Metazoa > Chordata > Aves > Apodiformes > Apodidae > Apus > Apus apus. The sequence continues at coordinate 101,445,314 of NC_067283.1, forward strand.
CAGGAAGGCAAGCTCAGTTTTTCACCTCATGATTATTTACAGCTTTGTGTGAAATGACCTTGGGTCCAGTTTCTGTAGGCAGTGGAGATACGCATCCAGACTCCAAGCTGTCCTCTTTTTCCATCAGCTTTTATGTTTACTGAGGTTATTCAGCATTTTCACAACAGCTTTACACCCCATGTGTAGTCTGTCTGTCCTAACCTGCTTAGAAGTGTTAAACTACCTCATGCACACTAACTGGTAGATCTGTAGAAGAGAAAGAATCCTGTAACTGAGAGACTTCCTGCAAATGTATGATACAATGTGTATTCTGTAGATGAAAGGCTGGATTTACTACCTGTGTGCAACACTGTATACACAGATATTTTTGTCTAGGAGGTCTGACAGGAATATGACTGTGCTCCACACTGAAGCATCAGGAAAGGATATCATTGGCAACATCCTCGATGGAACCCTAATAAAACTGTGTTCAATACCTATGTGCACATGCTGAAGTGACACTCTATAACAAAACAATGCCTTTTTCTGACTTTCTGTTAATTGTTTGTTGCTACAACATTAACTATTATCATGTCATTATGCCATTTACTATGACTGTTCTAAAGCCCTTATAAATTATCTGCTGTACTTAGTATGAAGTTACTGTAAAATTATAAGCAGCAGATGTAATATATCATGCCATTCGTAATACTCTATGTTGTTGGTGAAGGAACTTTCACATTTGTCAGGCAGATTAGTTCAGCAATATGACTATATCAGCAAGAAAGGATTATTGAAAAAGAGTTCTGAGAGAATAGTGACATCACAGATGCATTTTTGCAAACTGATTGTCCTGTTTAAATCCCATTGAAATGAGGCTTTGTCTGAAGTGTCTGTGTTGACTTTCTATTAAGAGAGAAAATTAAGTTGTTAAACAGGTTGTATGATTGGAAAACATAAAACTTAACTGTCACAGTAGCTCTAGGTGAAAACAGGAAAAACATATAATTACCAAGACATTGCTTAGTCTATTATTCTTAGAATCCTTCCTTCACTTAGCAACTGACTTAGTTGTCTTTTGAGAGTGTCCACATGTGCTGCAGTGCAGTAAAGGTCATTTATTCCACTGCATAGCCTTTGTTTTCAGATAAGTATGGGTATTCTGTTAAATGCTTTCTCTGAAGTGAGCTTGTTGCTATTGAATTCATGATGGCTGATGGTCCCCATCTCAGCCTTCTTCACAAGTAGCACCTTACTGGCAGTCTCAGGAGGCAATACTAGCAAGCCCAGGTCAGAAAACTGTTTTCCGTTTAAAAGTGGCCAAACATTCATTTGCATTAAGGTTAATCATAGCCAAGCAACAGTTTAGCTGTCCTGATTACAGATACCCACTGACACCTGCAGAGAGAATTTTTTGTATACAAAGTAATTAAAACTTTTGACTTCTCCATTGAAAAAAGGTAATAGAGTGTATTATGGCATTTGGGAATCACATCTATAAACAAAGGTCCAAAGGAATTTCAAGACTTACTGGTATGAATGAGCCAGACAATTAAAAGCTGCTTTGAAATTAAAAGCGAGGGAGAATATAACAGTTCTTTTTAAAGGGGGACATTCCAAATAGCACCTGCATCTGTGTTTCACAAATGAGGCTATGAAAACTACAAGAAAAAATGAGTCTTCTGGTTTATGGGTAACATCCAAGCTAAATTAATATCACATCCATTTGTACATTAATAAAAGCCTAAAAAGTTTCATCCTTTGGGAAGATTCATATATGCTTTAATATAATTTTAATCAGGACCATTACTGAGAAAGAAAAATATACTCTTGATGCTGAAATAAACATTTGATCTTTTAGACAGTTGTGAAATACTACCAAGAAAAATTGTACTTGGGATCTTTATCTGCATTAGAAATATCTTAATAAGATCAGAAGTCATTTTCAATTTACATGGAAAAGAAGCCTCTTACTAGTAACTAGTATGTCTCAGCAAAATATCAATATTTACAAATGCTCACATCTAAACTGAGGGCATTTTATTTCACCATCAACAATGTGGTGCTAAAGATATTTACTGTACTGAACACCTGTTTATCTTGGCATTGGTCTCATTTGTGACTAACAATACTGCAAATCTTCTGAGAAATGCCTGGGTTTCTCAAAGCCAACCACTGGGCCAGCAAAGATTGCCAAGCTGATCTTGAAGTCTGTCAGATCAGTTTCAGTAAATGTGGAATGCTCATAGGTAATGAAAACTATATATATATATTTTTTTTTTATATATATATATATTCTTTTTTATATATATATATATATATATTTAAACTGCTTTGAAGCTAAAAGAGAATTTACACTTTGTTTTCCTCTAAGGCTCAGCACAGCCTGGAACAGCTCCTATTTTATCCAAACCAGCTTTGCCTCTCTCTGATGGTGATACATACTCATTCCATTGCAACAGGTGATATTTCAAATGTCTATTTTTGACCTAACCATGTGGTAAATGCCTTCTTGATATTTATGTTTCTAAATGTTTTGTTGTAGGAGAAAATAAAATATTTCAGTTAAGTCTTAAAATTGCTCCAGATGAAGGAGAAAGCCTTCATCAAAAGAAGAATGGTCTGAGTGACAGGTCAGCTTCAAAATCAAGCCAAGCCTGAGAAAAAAACATTCAGAATCTTTCCACTGCCAGAAGAAATGAACACTGAGAGACCATCCAACCTAATCAAACACCCAGGACAACCAGACATTCCTTCCCTCGAAAATATAAGTGATTTCTCATTTAATATCACAGACTGCACACAGGTCGTGGTGCCAGAGGAAGTTTTTTTTACAGTTGCTGCTGCTGGAATACTGGAAAATCTGCTTGTTCTTATTGCTGTAATTAGAAATAAGAATTTGCACTTGCCCATGTACTTCTTCATTTGCAGTTTAGCCATTTCAGACATGTTAGGTAGCTTGTATAAAACTCTGGAGAACATCTTTATCATCTTGTGCAAAATGGGGTACCTGACACCTCGTGGGGACTTTGAGAAAAAGCTGGATGATGCCATGGATTCCATGTTCATTCTGTCTTTACTGGGGTCGATTTTCAGCTTGCTAGCTATTGCAGCAGACAGATACATCACCATCTTTTACGCTTTGCGGTACCATAACATCATGACACTAAGAAGGGCTGTGGTTATCTTGGCAATCATTTGGACATTTTGTGCTGGCAGTAGCATTGCCATTGCCCTCTTCTCCTATGAAGCAGCAACAGTCATTCTCTTCACCATCCTGTTCCCTTTAATGATGTTTTTTATACTTTGCCTCTATGTTCATATGTTTCTCCTGGCTAGATCTCATGCTAAAAAGATCGCCTCACTGCCAACCAGCACAGTCCATCAAAGAACTAACATGAAAGGAGCCATTACGCTGACTATTTTCCTTGGAGTTTTCCTTTGCTGTTGGGCCCCCTTTGTTCTTCACATCCTCTTAGCAAGGTTTTGTCCACATAACCCTTATTGTGCCTGCTACATGTCCATTTTCCATGTGTATGGGACACTCATAATGTGCAATGCGATCATCGACCCTGTGATTTTTGCATTCCAAAGCCCAGAATTACGGAGTACCTTTAAGAAGATGTTCTGCTGTACCAGGTCAAACTGGAACTGGTAAACACTTCACAAAAAAATGAAGATTATAGAAGCACACGAATGGGGTGCTGTGCAACATTAAGTTGCAGAGATAAAAATACTAACAATTATGCTCAAAGTAATACTATGCTTGTGGGATTCTGCCAGTGATTTTCAGTTATCAAATGATGCATAAAAATTAAGTCTGCACATATATCTTTGCCAACAAGACCTCCTTAAATATTAGTGATTAAGTTGTTTTTTCAAGTAAAAACCCCTGCATTTTAACTATCTTTCATCATTTCAGAAAAATTCAGTTATAAATCTTCTGCAACAGGCATTCTATTACTCCAGAGAAGAGCTTATGCCAACTCATTTTGTATCAGTATTTTCAATTAAAGGTGTATATACTGCTTTTAAATTCTGTTGTTTAAATCATGATGAAGTGTACATTTGGTTTTAAAATGCACACATATAAATGTATATGATAAAGCAGAAAATATGGGCACGTAGCTGGATTTTGCTGGAAAAGTGAATTCATGAATGTTTTTTTAACACCTAGTCTCCTTAAAATTAGAAGTGTTCTCTAAGTTTAAAAAATAATTTCTGGAGTAGAGTCCAGAATAATATTATATTTTGGTTTAGAATTTATTTTAGAGACTGAAGCATTTTTTCCAAAATGAAGTTGTTTTTGCAGCAAAGGCAGATTTAGAATTTTAAAACCCCAAAGCTGTGTCTGGACTAGCAAAGGGAATTGCTGAGCTTCCCAGCTCCTCATTGGAGGTTCCTGGGCCAGTTTGTTTTAACAAAATAATAAGCTTCACAGACAGTAAAAGAACTTTGATTAAGCGATGAATTTCTAAACATGCCACAACAAAGAATTCAAAAAATAAAATACCAGGGTGAAAATTAAAAACTTCCAAGGAAGTCTGTCACTGGGATAAGGAATCAGCTAGCCAGTCTAGAAGGATGCTTACAAGGCAGTTTGTAATTTATAAAATTTTAGTGAGAAAATTTTGAATTGTCCCTGCCAAAATAATACGAAAGTCACTAAACTTTAAGGCAGAAGTTTTTGACTGCAAAATATCCTGCAGCAGTCCAGACCATATGGTGAGGAATTAACTTCACAATAATTCAGCGGAATTACTCAGCTGTGCCAAACACAGAACATTAAGTAAGAGACAACCATGAAACTAAGAAAGCCAAGGCACAGCTAGAACAAGGAGAAGAAAAGACAAAATCTATTATGATTCACAGATAAATAAAAAAAATTTATGCTAATGGAACACTAAGAAAAATGGGAATTTGAAGATATATAGAATATCAAGCAAACCATGCATATTCAGGTCCACTTATGCTTACAGATAAAGATACAAGAAAGCAACAATAACCTGAAAGCTTCAATAGAACTAAGCAAAGAAAATAACTTAAATGAGAAAACAGATAATAAAATTATTTTTTTCAAACCTACATACTTATTGCAAAAAAAGGTTTCTCTCTAAAATGGAAGTTCAGAAAGGAATTTAGATATAATCAAACATTTTATTTTTATGAGAACTTTTTCCACAAAAAGCAGAACAAATGTAAAGCTGCACAGCAGGAAATTACTGTTAGAACTGAAAAGAAAAAAAAAAAGAAAAAAAAAAAGAAAAATTTTATATCATATTAAAGACAAGGCAAAACAGAAGACCTACAGTACCATATTACCCTGTGCACACATTTTACAAGCTTCAAAACAGTAAAAATATTGAACAGAAAACAGTAATTTAGCAAACTTAGTGATTTGTTAACTCTGCAACACAAAAAGTATCTACTAAATGCATCTTCCCTCAAAATTTTATTTTCCATCTGCTTCCCTAAAACAGACATAATTAAGAGAGTTAAGTGGCCTACACAATGTCAGAAGTCACTGCACCTTGTAAGGAAGTCCTTTCTAACTCTACAGATGAAATGTCTCCATGTTCAGACTGAGATCTCTAAGTGAAAATTTTAATAAAATACATACAATAAGAAATTAACCTACAACTCCAAAACATAGGTAAGTAACCCATAAACATCGAACACTGCAAAGAGAAACATTCAAGACAAACTCATGTCAAAATCCAAAATTAACCAGTAAAATACATCACTGAAATTCTGCATACAGTCCTTTGCAAAAGACTGTTCATCTTGTGGACACACTGGCAGTTTTGGCTAGGAAGGGACAAATGTGAGAGCCCAGACTGGAGGTAGACATTTTCAAGGCTACAGCAGGCCCCAGATTGGGCCGCCAGCTACTGCTTTCTTCTACCACATCAACATGAGGCAACACAGAGTAGTCCTAAGATAGGATTGGCTTGGGCTGAAGGAAACAGGACAACTGGGACCTGGCTGTCTTCAGCCCTCGTCTGATTGTCCCCACCTATACAAGAGTCTCAGGAACTTGCTGGTGTCAACCTTCCTCATGACAACCCCAGGGCAACCCAGGGGAGAGAGCAGGGCAAGCAGTCACTCACAGACCCTAGGAGCCAGAACCTAGCTCTCATCCCCACACTGCCAGCACTTTGCTTTGCAACAGGAACCTGGGCTCCTTCTGCAACACGAAGCCTGGTCTCCAAGCCATGCCAAAGGAACAGCAGCTTCAGGCAAGGAGGTTAGATGAGGCACTATCCCCACTCATCCCAGACCTCCAGCCTGCCTTACAGGTTCATCACTGCACTACTTATGCCACAGCCCCAGGACATGGCTGGGAGTGGTGGCACTTTTCTGCCATGGTCCCAGACCCACACTAGAAGCCCTCAGACTGCCTGTGTGGGGCATAAACTGCCCACCAAGCAGATGCAACTGCAGCTCGCTCCTTCTTTTTCATTACCCATGCCTAAGCTTCACTCTTGACCTAAGATCCTAGGAGTCCCTAAGGTAAAAACTTAAGATACAGAATCAATCCTGCAGCACACCTTCAATGCCATTCCTCTTGGCCTCACTTCAAGGGCAGAGCAAACTGTCCTCTGGCAAACCAGCACCTGTCCTCTCCTTCCCAGGCTGTCCCATTTTCTCAGCACCATCCCCAAGCCTCCAGCCACCATTTACCTGCAAATCATTGAGCAGATGTCATTACATAGGTTATGGCCCAGTGAGACTTTTTTTTCCATCCAGCTTGTCAAAACAAGGAGTCAACACTTAGGTAGCAAATTTTCAGCAGGTTTTATCCCACATTGTTCTCTTTAACTTGCAAGTATTTTTGCAGTTACTGACACTGGATTTCAGATTGCCATGAGATCCAAGCACTGTCAGGGGTGGTTCCTACCTAACATTATGGAATTAACTCCCTGTTCTTTGTAGCTTACCTGGTATTATCTGTGGATACACTCAGAACAACAACCCAAAAGCTATTGTTCATGTCATGATGCCTGAGCAACACTTAAACTTATGGCTTGAGGTTATGTCTTTAAACTGGTGATAGAAACTTGATGGCTGTTACTGTTAGACAGTGTGTCTAATATCCAGACAGACAGAAAGGGGGGGGAAGAGCTGCTGCCTAAGGAGATCTAAGACAACACACAGAGAGGTCAGGCTTGTAAGTTATGAGAACTGCCTGTTTCATTTTTAATGGAGTCATGACAACAGAACTTGCCATGTTCCCTGTATAAATTTGTAAGAAATACAGATCTTATACATTCGAAAAAAAAGCTGAAATCTGCAGCAGAATATTAGATCTCAAGCTGTGCCTGAGTTGTGTAAGAGTCAATCTAAAATTCAAAAGACGTATAAAAGTTGGGGGGGGGTTTCTGTGTGTACTAGTTATGATTAAATGGAGCATTCTTTTGAAAATGTTTCATTTCAGGGAAGACAGAGCAGGAAGAGCACAAAATATTCTTGAATAAAAAAGCTTCTAGGAAGATTTTCATTTTTAAGTCCGCCAGCAATTGTTACATGTCAGCAGATGGGGAAATCTCTGTATGTTATCTCCTAATTGGCTGTAAATTTGGCTTGCATTTTAGCTGTTTTGCAGTCTCTAAGCAAATAAGTTTTTAGTTTCACACACTAATGTCCACATATATTTCCCTGCACTTTGAACAAATTCTTTAAGCCATGATTTGTGAAGCTTTCATTGTATTTTACTGAAGTCGCTCTTGAAACTCTACTCTGAAATATTAATGTGCAACAGTCAACACTCCTCTTGGATTTGGAGACGTTCCTTCATTTGTCCAGCTTTAAATCACGAGTGCTTGGGGGTCAGATCTGTAGCTTAGCATTGGGAGAAATAAATTCTTCTTGGATCCTACCAGAAGGAAAATCTAGTCCCTTGAAAATCACAGGCAACCCTACAATTGATGATTCATTTGGAAGGGCCCAGAGAACTTCACATGCCTGTGGCAACAAAACATTTCCTAATCACTTACTGCAAAAATGAAGAAGAAAAACTCCTCCTGTTTTTGCTGGTTTGAACTGAACTTCATATTCAGGAACAAAGTGAACAAATCTGATAAGAGCACCCAGGGGACTTAATTCCACTGAAGCAGTCGGTATGCCAGTGAGAGATAGAGTTGCATAGCAGTTTGATTTTGTTCGCAAAATAGCAAGACAAATATAGTTTACTTGTGAGAAAGAATAGTGTAGAGTTTATTTATGTGAGAAAAATCTTATTTCCATGAGTAATGGGCCTGGAAAAAGCTTCCAAGGTGACTTGGACTCCTATTAGCTGAAAAAAAAATCAGTTCTTTTAAACAATATTTAAGTAACTGAAAAACAAGTTGACTTGATGTGCAGAGAGTAGTTAAAGGCAAGTAATACTTATTAATATCTCTTTATAATATGAGCTGAGGCAAATGCTAGCCTTCTATTTTTAAAAATCTCAACCACGATACTTCATACAGAGTCAGCTAAAATTACAGGCAAGGAAAACAACAAAAAAACATAAAGTATTTATTGGGAGACCTAATACTGTTTGCAATAGTACTGAATTGTGATTAAGCCCACAACATTATTGATTTGGTAGAATGGACTTCAATGGAGAGCTACAAGGATGATTAAGGGACTGGAACATCTGTTTTATGAGGAAAGGCTGGGAGACCTAGGGCTTTTTAGTCTGTAGAAGAGAAGACTGAGAGGGGATGTTATTATTTACTTATTTAATCTGAAGGGTGGCTGTCAAGAAGAGCGGGCCAGTCTCCTTTCAGTGGTGCCCTGTGATACTACAAGGGGCAACAGACAAAACCTGGAACACAGGAAGTTCCACCTCAACATGAGGAAAAACTTCTTTACTGTAAAACTTCTTTACTAAAGCACTGGAACAGGCTGCCCAGAGAGGTTGTGGAGTCTCCTTCTCTGGAGACTTGCAAGACCTGCCTGAATGTGTTTCTGTGTCACCTGCCCTAGGTCATTCTGCTCTGGCAGGGGGGTTGGAGTCGATGATCTCCAGAGGTCTCTTCCAACCCCTACCGTTCTATGATTCTAGGATTTTTTAATTTGGTTTAGCCTTGGAGGCTTGGAACCTTCAGTACTTCTTTTTCAGTACTTAACCTCTACATTTCAAGGCAATACTTTTTAAAAAATCTTTTTGAGTCAGATTTGAGATGAACTCTTCTAATGACACAGTTATTCAAACAGAATTTATTCCCCAAGTAGGCACTGGGTCTGTTTTTTAATTCTCTCAAGGTAATTACAGCAGGTAGCTGTCTATGAAGATAGAATGTGTTCATCATTTGAGAGTGCTTTGATACAGCTTCATTTGAAGTGTCACTTTTACAGAAGACACAATGTCATTGTGAGCTTCTGATTCAAAGAAGATGACTTATAGTACAATTCTGGAGTACAATTAGTGCGACTATTTAAGAAAAAAAATCATGTCTGTTTGATAACTGTTTTCTTATGTCTGCAAATTCCCTGAAATTACTGCTATAACATAAAAATCATACTTTTGGACTGTCACACATAGTTTAATGAGTGACTATAGCTATCAAGAAATTCTGGATAAACCAGTTAGAGTATACATGCCTAATGAGTAGTTGAAATTAATATCATTTTCCATAATTATTGGTTTTTGCACTAAGAACATGAGGTGGATTTTTTACTCCATATTCCATTGTTTCAGCAGCACCTTTTGCTACTATTTATTACAACTTCAGTCTTTCAATAGTCACATCTAAACTTCATACAAACCATCTGAATAAAGGTAGAGCGAATAAAAACCATTTGCTAAGAAGAGGAGTTACTTCACCAGCAATTTTACGTGCTCTGACAACCTAACTGAAGATGGAGGAGAAGCAGCACATGGCCTGGGCAGATAATTGTGCTGTGATTCAGCTGTACTAAGTCAGATGCATGACTTACTTGTATACCAAAACAGCCACTTTATCAGTGTTGCTGTATCGACATTTTTCCAGAACAAAAATGCAAGCTGCACCATAGGCATCTTTACAGGTCAACGACTCTTATCAGTGTCATGACCCAGAGGCACTGCCAGGTCTGACCGTCCTTGCCCAACACCTGGGGCTCCGCCAACCCTGTCCGTGGCCCAGGACCCCATTTCAGCCACCTGGAGCCATCAGCCCCTGCCTCAGCAATGTCCCCAGCCCTCTACAGCCCTGCCCTGCCCCACAGGCCCAGTTCAGCTGGATCCAACTCCAGACCCAAGTCCTGGCCCAGCCTCAGACCATCCACAGGGAAGTGCTCTCTGCCCTGAGTTGGAGCTGTCCTGGGGCTGCCCTGCTTCTGGCTGGGGCAGTGGGATGAGTCCTGGCTTCCAGGCCGGGACCCCAGAGGATCTTCCCTGGCAGACCCCAGAGGATCCCCATGGCCACCAGCCCCCACAGTGCCTTAACTTTAAGCTGTTGGTTGCAAAGAGGCAGTTTAAGGGCCACTTTCACAGAATATGAAGCTAGGAAGGAGCCTCTGCTGCACAGCATGAGAGCATCCTGCTTTGCAGGGAGCCACAACATTAGCATAAGACTGTGTAGTTTAGTACTGTCTCTAAAGCCAGCAAGAATTGTCTTCAGCCTCTTTAAAATCCTATCGCATAAGTTATTCTGCCTAATTGTCCCATCCTGACAGCTTAAATTTGGTCTCCATATTTAGTGGCATTGAAAGTCTAGGGTAGATGTCTTCCAATTCAAATCTAGTTCCCCAGACCCAGAGACTCCTGCAGCTACTCACTTTCAAAATTAATTTATATTATCCACCATGCCAAATATGTATCTGACCTTTCATTTGAATTGTAAAGAATGATCTTTGAAATATTTTTTTAATAAGTCTATTTCGCTGATGTACCATTACAGTCTTTTCAGTCTTACATTCTCATTCACTTGAGAAATGAAACCACAGCCGAGCAATTTGAGTAATCACATCATCAGGTGTGACAGCTAAATCTGTCTTAACTGCCAGTCTGTGCAATGAGGAAGAAAGGAAGTGAGAAAAAAGTATGTCAGCCCAGCACAGAGCAGTCCATGTCAGAGGGCAAGCCAAGAGAAACCAATGGAAGCCTCAGGTCTCTAACCTGCACTTAGCTTCCTCTCAGATCACAGCAGACCCTTCCAAGGAGCTGGGCTAAAAGGCAGCTGCTGGCTCCTGGATGAGCAGGCAGATGAAAGAAGTGCAGCCTTGCAAGCTAGAGCTGGCTGCTTAATAAGGGGTTGAAACTGGGAGAGTTTCCCATTAGAGGAGCTGGAATTTGAGGATTTTAGAATAATCATTTTTTAAAATAATGATGTTAAATTAACTAAATCAATTGTTCAGCCTTTTTTGATATGTAGGAGTCTTCACAGAAGGCTTTGTCTGGGTAGCTCAGGAGTACAACACGCATGAGAAAGCTCATTGGGCAGAGGGGTCCCTGAGCTCCCAGGCTGGAAACATTGACAGTGAAGCCAAGGTCAGACTAGAAGGAAAGAGGGCAGTTCTGAGACCTGGATGGAAAGAAAGAAATAATTTCTAGGATGGCACAGAACAGCATAGAATTAAGAACAACAGAGAAATATATGGATGGACAGGACATATTCATCATGCACTGCTGGAAACAAGTGTGGAGACCTGAGAGAGAAGCAGAAATTAAGAAAGTAACATTCAGACAAAACAAAAGAATGGCAAGAAATGAGTGAAAAGAGCAGAGGTGTCCAGAACAGGGCTTTTATTCTTATGCCCTTAATGACATGACTTAACTTTTGATCAGCTCTGAAGCTGTCAGGCGGTTGGACTAGATGATAGTTGTGGGTATGTTCCAACTGAAACAGGCTTTTCTCTTCTTTTCAAATGATACCACATCTCATGGAAGGAATTCAAAACAGTTCCTGGGGGATTTGTAATGTAAACAGGGACTATGTTTGTGCTTGATGGATTATTTAATAATTTTTATTATTATTTCCTTTCCCACACCTTTAAAAATATTCAGTATGTCCCTTAAATTATTGTCATAAAATTATCTGCTGTGGTCCTGGACCCTGCTAATGTATCACATCTGAGGGTCAGTCATATTAGAGTCAGAATAAGTGTGGTGTTTCTGGTATTTGAAAAATAACCTGATAATTTAAAATCTAAAACATGTTGTACATTCATTTGATATTCAGATTTAGAGGTTTCAAAAAATAATTCATGCTTCCTGTCTGCAAATTGCTTTATATCCATTCCATAACTAAGTACCATACTGTATATTTTCCTCACCTAATTGTCCCCTCAGCTACTAAGTCATTATGATAAAATTCAGCTTAAATTACTAAAATTACCTAACATAACATATGTAGTAACATTCAATATCCTAATTAACTATTAGCCTTCTTATATCTGCAACAGAAAATGCTAATAAGAAGCAGTACTGTGAAAAATGACAGAATAAAATGAAAGCCTTTGGTGGATTTTGGTGCCTAAAACCAGAAACACAACTGTTTCTGTTTTCTTGACAAGTAAATGCACACAAGCTCAGTGACACAAGCCAGCCCCAGGAAATGGTAGACAAAAATTCACATTCTTCTTAAGCAGAGAAAATTCAAAGCCCCATCTACAGCCTTTCTAAAGCCACAGGGGTTCCTGTAGGTAGAAAGAATACTGGTTGTTCTGCCTTGCTGTTGAAACTGGGTAGTGAAGAAACCAGCATTCACTGGAGCAGTGGAAGAAAGAGATTTGTGGGTCAGAAGTACCTCTGTGGGTCAAGGATCCCTGCGACCTAGGTCTTTCTATGCACACAGCTGATATACTTCACTTCAGCAAAAATATAAGAAAGCAATTCCACAGTAAGTCTGAACTAGAAGTGTCTCAGACCAGAATCCAGCCTCACATCCTTCTGGAGGGTTGCTTTAAGCATTAGTCTATGGCAAGAAGCTCATAATCTTACAACCAAGACAATGGCAGCATTTTACAATAATGGTCTCTGGTACACAGCTCCTGGAAGAGAAAGTCCATGAACAGCTGCTCTTACTTGTGGTTCCATACCCCACAAGATTATTTGAATCACTTCCTTCATCACTGTGTTCACTATTTCTGGCCCTGTTTGGAGACACCTACTTGTATTCCCACCCACTGTGGAGAAACTTTGACCTAATTATGTCACCAGACACTGCAGCAGCCAAAAGATCCTCAGATATAAAACAGTTTGAGCCAGATTTAACAGAATCACAGAATCCTACGGGTTGGAAGGGACCTCGAAAGATCATCTAGTCCAACCCCCCTGCCAGAGCAGGGTCACCTAGAGTACATCACACAGGAAGGCGTCCAGGCGGGTTTTGAATGTCTTCAGTGAAGGAGACGACTCCACAATGTCTCTGGGCAGCATGTTCCAGTGCTCTGTCACTCTCACAGTAAAGAAGTTCTTCCTGATATTCACATGGAACCTCCTATGCTCCAGTTTGCATCCATTGCCCCTTGTCCTATCACTGGACATCACTGAGAAGAACCTGGCTCCATCCTCCTGACACTCCCCCTTTACATATTTGTAAACATTAATGAGGTCACCCCTCAGTTCCCTCTTCTCCAAGCTAAAGAGGCCCAGCTCTCTCAGCCTTTCCTCATAAGGGAGATGTTCCACTCCCTTCATCATCTTTGTGGCTCTGCACTGGACTCTTTCAAGCAGTTCCCTGTCCTTCTGGAACTGGGGGGCCCAGAACTGGACACAGTATTCCAGATGTGGCCTCACCAAGACCTACTAACCACACACTTTCTAATGCACCCCAGGATGCCATTGGCCTTCTTGGCCACAAGGGCACATTGCTGGCTCATGGTCATCCTCCTGTCTACCAGGACCCCCAGGTCCCTTTCTCCTACACTGCTCTGCAGCAGGTCATCCCCCAACCTGTCCTGGTCCATGGGGTTGGTCTTCCGCAGATGCAAGACTCTACACTTGCTCTTGTTGAATTTCATCAAGTTTCTCCCTGCCCAACTCTCCAGCCTGTCTTCCCTCCTATGTGCACAAGGAGTGGATGGTGACCATTTAGCTCCGTTCCAAACATGCTCAGCGCAAAATCAGAGCATAGTAGCAGCCATTTGGCCTATGGAAACTGCAGGGCATTAACCATCCAGAAAAGAGTATGAGAAAGGTCCTACATAGCTCATAGTTCATAGAATCATATAACAGTTTGCGCTGGAAGGAACCTTAACGATCATCTAGTTCCAAATCTCTGCCATAGGCAAGAAAAGCTCCCTGGGCAACTTATGCCACTGTCTCACCATCCTCACAATAAATAATTTCTTCCTATGTCTAACTTAAATCTACCCTTTTCCAGTTTGAAACCATTATTACTAGTTTTATCACTAAATGTCCTTGTAAAATGTCCCTCCCTAGCTTTCCTGTAGGGTACTGGAAAGGCTGCTCTAAGGTTTCCCTGGAGCCTTCTCTTCTCCAGGCTGAACAGCCCCAACTCTCTCAGCCTGTCTGCATAGGAGAGGTGCTCCAGCCCTTTGATCATCTTTGTGGCCCTTCTCTGGACTCGATCCAACAGCTCCATGTCTTTTTAATGTTGGGGACTCCAGAACTGGATGCAGCAGTGTAGTTGGGGTTTCAGGAGAGCAGAGTAGAGGAAGAGAATCACTCCCCTTTACCTGCTGGCCACACATCTTTTGATGCAGCCCAGGATGTAGCTGGCTTTCTGGGCTGCAAGCACACATTGCCAACTCATGTTGAGCTTCTCATCCACCAGTATCCCCAGGTTCTTCTCCTCAGGGCTGTTCTCAATCCATTCTCTGTCTGGCCTGTATTTGTGCTTGACCCATGTGCAAGACCTTGTACTTGGCCTTGAACTTTTCACAAACCCACCTCTCAAGCCTGCCAAAGTCCCTCTGGATGGCCTCCCTTCCCTCCAGCATGTTGATAGCACCACACAGCTTGATGTCATTGGCAAACTCAGTTTCCAGCTGCAACCTCACCTGCAAAGTAAATCTCTGAAAAATGAGAGCAGACCTGCTTCTTCCTGATTACAAGAGAGATCTGGTTTTGAACCAGTTAGAAAGTGTCATATTTCTTGAAAGAGGCACACTGTGTTACACTAAGACTGTGATGGAGAATTTGTCCCCTAAAGAAGACAGAGAAACTTGATTTTACTAAACAAATTCAGATTGTCTGCAGTTACCTTTGTACAAGCCCAGTCTTTCAGCTTAAGTGTGTGGAAGATGTTGTCCTGAAATAACGCGATAGGAAATGAGGAGGAAACAAAAGGTATTCTAAGTCTGTTCTTCCAGACCTTCTGGCTATACTGATGACCAAGCCTCTCCCAGAAGGAATATGCCTTACCAGCTGGCAATGTTGTGAAACAAACACCTAGAATAAGGGTCAGAAATAGCATTAGGCAGTTCAAAATTGCATCTGTTCTGTTAATAATAGTTTCATTTCAGTGTTTTTGGATCACAGATGAAGCCATATGGAAATGAAAGCATTTTTACATCAGTTTAATTCTTCTCACACTAATTTCAAGCTGAGGCACACTTTTTGTCCATTGGTGAACCTTTTCAACAAATACCTTTGCTCAGGTCTGCTTAGGAAAGGCATGCTTAGGCTGGTTTGTGTGTCTGACCATTTCCCAACTTCTTTGCAACAGACTGCAAGGCAAATAGTTTTGCCTGTGAGCTCAGCTGCCCAAAGCACAGCTTCATTAGTACAAGGCCTCAGGACAGAGATGGGGAGAAGAGGTTTTTCACAGAAGAGGAATCTGATGTTTGCTGGCACCTGGAGGGCACTGGGTGACAGTCCCTTGATGTTCTGAAAGCAGCTAGAGGTAGAAGATGCCATGCCCTCCAAGTGTACAAAACTCTGCAGCAAAGCATGGCAGCTGGTGGCAGGCAAGCACCCAGAGTTACAGGGTAGATGACACAGATCACCAGCAAAAGAATCAACAGAAAATGTAACCTCAAGAGAAACAAAAGGCAATCTAAGTAACAGATTCATTTTAGTAGTGCTTGCTAGCAACAGTAGAAGTAGTGTCATAATTATCAAGAGAAAAATGTCAAGCACCACTGTGCCCAAGACACTGTGGGTTGAGAGAGTTCCTTGGCATGATATTCAAGCAAGGAGAAAGAACTAAGAGACAATATTAGGAATTAAATATAAATCGGTATATTATTCAGTAGTAGTAGTAGTATTTCAGTACTACTACTGAAACTAGTTCTGACATGTCAGAAATTAATTCTGACATTTCTGCTTAAAGCTTAGCAATCTGTGAATTGCCTGAAGTGCACAATGATTTTCAAGATGTTTGGCTTTTGAAGGATTTTCTAGTATATAACGTACCCTGTATTTTCTGTAATCCCTTTTATCCATCCACATTAGAGATATTTTGCTGCCCTTTTAAAATCCCTCTTTCAAAAATCATAGAGTGTACTTTCAAGACTTATTTTTTTCTTTTCTCATGACCCACTCACCACTTTTTTCAAACAGTTGCAAGATGAAGCTTTAATATTACTCTCCTAGACTAGTTACCACAGGGTATTTTCTTTAAATTACAATACTTGAGTTTATTACGATAATATTAGCTAGAATGATGGTCCCCAATTCAGTAACAAATACACTGAAATGTGAAATTGAAATTTTAACCATGTGGAAGAAACATTGTCATAAGAGGAGTAAAATCTCCCTCATGTTTTCCTCCATAACAGCCAAGGTGGGCCAGACTAACAGTGGTATGCATCTGAGTCCCACTGCAGGGAACAGCTAAAAAACATTTTATCCCACCCTCACCATTGTAGCTGAAAGACCCCATGAACCATGAACAGTGCATATCTGCACGCACACCAACCAGTAGGTCCCTGCAGCTGAAAACAAATTGTTCTTTAAGTAAATCTGTACATAAAACTAAAAGACAAAATCATTATTAGCTGGTCAAGAAAGACTATATCTGGAAATAGAGGCCAGAATGCAGCCAGCTGCTTATTTCTGAGTAGGATATTAAGAAAAGATCAGGTGAGCCATGGGCTGATATTACAGGGAGGGAAGAAAACAACTGTAAGTCAAAACCCAAACATGGGTTATCCCTACAGGAAAGAATGTAAAGGTAGAAAAATCACCCCTACAACAAACAGACCAGTGAATTATTTAGTTTTCATACTGAGCGGTGTAGACTGACCTCTGTGTTGTTGTGTCTGGTATTCTGGCCCCTGTTTAAATCACAGAAGCTTTCTAATAAGATTGTTCTGGTTTTAACTTTTGGTTTTTGACTCTCTTTTTTTTACCAAAGCAATATAACAAGAGTAGTGGATTTACTGTGCAGAATTGAACAGCCAGTATACTAGCTTCCCTTACTAGCAACTCCTTGTTCTGGTTTTGGTGGTTATGTTGCTCCTTCCTCCTTCAGGAAGAAGGATTCCTTACAGTCCTTCCCTGCTTCCCCACGGGGTCCCTCCCATGAGAGAGAGTCCTCCAAAAACCTCTCCTCCCCGCTGGGTAGTGGAGGAAGGGTCCCAGGTGTGGTTCTGGTAAGAAGCTGAGAAGCTTCCTCTGCTCCAAACCCAGCCAAGGAGTCACTAGAGGGACAATAGATGCACCTCATTAACATATGAAAGAACTGCTATAACACCTGAGCAGAGAGAGCAGAGAAGGGAGAAGAACTGTGCTGGAGGAGGAAAGCAGTCAGTGCTGGTGGAGGAGAGTGGTGCTGGTGGTTGGTGAGGAAGAAGGGGAAGAAGGTGCCCAAGCAGAAGTTTCCCTGCAACCCATGGCGAGATGGCAGCTGTCCCCCTGCACTCATGGAGGAACGTGGTGGAACATTCCCTGATGGCACCAGGAGGAGTGAACTTGGCCAGTGGACTTGGATTTTGTGGCCAGTGGATTTGCTGCCAGTGGACTCTTGATTATGCAGCTTTGGAAGACCCCAGTGCCAGGGAAGTTGGCTGTTCCCGAAGCAGCTCATGACTCTGTGGGAAGCCCAGGCTGGAGCAGCTCCGGACCTCGTGGGAAGGACTCATGAAGGAGGACTCTGTCCCTTAGTAGGGACCCCATGGGGAAGCAGGGCAGGACTGTAAGGAATCCTTCTTCCTGAGGAGGAAGGAGCAGCAAGAACCACCAGCCTGTGAACTGACTCTAAACCCCATCCCCTGTCCCCCTGTGCCGCTGGGGGGAAGGAGGGAGAGAAACCAGGAACAAACTGATTTGGGCCTGGGAAGAAGGGAGGGGTGGGGTAACATATGCAGGCCCTGCTCTGTGTGTTGTCTGTGTCCTGTGTGTGTTTGATTAGTGTGAAATTAAATTATTGTTTTTTCCTCAAGTTGAGTCTGTTTTGCCCAGGACCTTAAAAGAAAAACGCCATGCAACAGTACAGGTTGGGGGCTGACCTGCTGGAGAGCAGTGTAGGTGAAAGGGACCTGGGGGTCATGGTAGACAGGAGGATGACCATGAGTCAGCAGTGTGCCCTTGTGGCTAAGAAGGCCAATGGCATCCTGGGGTGTATTAGAAAGGGTGTGGTTAGTAGGTCAAGAGAGGTTCTCCTCCCCCTCTATTCTGCATTGGTGAGGCCACATCTGGAATATTGTGTCCAGTTCTGGGCCCCTCAGTTCAAGAAGGACAGGGAAGTGCTTGAAAGAGTCCAGCGCAGAGCCACAAGGATGATTAAGGGAGTGGAACATCTCCCTTATGAGGAAAGGCTGAGGGAGCTGGGTCTCTTTAGTTTGGAGAAAAGGAGACTGAGGGGGGACCTCATCAATGTTTACAAATATGTAAAGGGTGAGTGTCAAGACGATGGAGTTAAGCTTTTTCAGTGAAGACCAGTGATAGGACAAGGAGTAATGGATACAAGTTGGAGCATAGGAGGTTTAAGATGAATATTAGGAAAAATTTTTTTACTGTAAGAGTGACAGAGCACTGGAACAGGCTGCCCAGAGAGGTTGTGGAGTCTCCTTCGCTGGAGACATTCAAAACCCGCCTGGACGCCTTCCTGTGTGATGTACTCTAGGTGACCCTGCTCTGGCAGGGGGGTTGGACTAGATGATCTTTCGAGGTCCCTTCCAACCCCTAGGATTCTATGATTCTATGATTCTATGATTCTTAATCAGTGAAGAACCCTCCTTGTCCTTTGTCCTGACCCATGAGCTCATCCCAGTGGGGGGTGGGTGTGGGGGAGAGTTGTGCGAGCAGCCATGGAGTTGTTCCTTTGTTGTCGTGTTGGACCCAAACCATGACACCCTTCAGGGGAGAACTGCAGTAGCAAAATAGAATGGTGAAGATAAAGAACAGACACTTGAAATAAATTTTCAAATACATGTTTCCATGGGTGCAAATTAGCTTTAAGGTACATAAGGACGGTACCCACACTTCAGCCAGCATTGTTTCTTCTCCATTCCCTTGCCACATCTTGCTGCCTATGTTTCCATTGTCTGTGCACATGTTCTAGGTTCAAGTGGCTGTTCTCATATCCTCAGATGACTTAAAATAATTGAATGTATTATCTTTGGCATGTTTTGTAGACCATTTGACAAGTACTGGATTACCAAAAGCACAGTTTCATTCACTTGAAATACAATTGTATCCACCTCCAAGGCTGAGAGGGTAATGGCTGTGAAAAACAGTCTCAAACATAGAAGAGCTTCACCTCTCGAACAATAACTTGTGTTAAAGCAAACATCAAGGAAAAGAAAAGCAAGGTGGCCCTTTTTTAAGACATGAGAAAATGGTAAGTTGACAATCTATCAGGACATGAGGAAGAACCAACAAGGACTGCATGCCTCCTGTGCTGATGCACAACTTGGTTAAGTCTATCCTTAGCTTTGCAGCCTGTGACCTTTGGTTCTGTATACAGATGCCTGTTGTTTGTTCTAGGAAAAACGTCTTTCCCAACTACAGTTCCCAGCTGGTTGCACAAGTTTCCTATAATAGAACTGAGCTATTACACCAGTATGGCTTTAGGGCCCTTAGAGAGGTCACAATTTGCTGTGCTGCTGCAGGAGGGGAATTGGAAGAGCCAGAGGGGCACACTCACATGCAGAATCTAGTTGAAACAGAGGCTCTCAGAGCCACCCATTACAGAGAGCAGCCCTCTTGCCTTTGTTTAAAAGGAGTGAGCTCTACCTAGTCTGCAAACAACTGAAAATAAAATGCAGAGTGACTCTTTGACATTTCACTAGTCATCCCGCAGATTTGTCCCCATGATACTGATTGAGTTTTAAACCACACATTCTCAGCTGTTAACAGTCTGTGCCTATCTATGACATGAGAAGTTCCACAGAGCTTTTTGTAAATGTGGAAAAATAAAAAAGGAAGATTAACAATAGCGACCCAAAAATTTTGATCAGGAAGTTCAGATGTGTTTGATGAGCTGTTAGCATTTATATCATCAATATGTATCACTTGTCAGATGAGTAAAGAAAATTATAGACAGATCAACAGATAATAATGTTATATTGTTATTATGCTATTTTGCCACTTTAGAAGGAAAGTTAGTCCGTCAAGAAAGCAGTACAAAAACCTCAGAGATAGAGGCTGACTGGTAAGAAAAAAAAATACATTTTTGGGGAAGGGGAAGAACAAACAGAAACAGTCTAAATAATGATGCAATATGAACAAAGCACAAAGGAAGATTACTATTTCCAACTAATAAATGGACATGTAGAGATGGTGGTTTCTGGGGTAGGCAAGAAATTCACATCCTTGTCTTTAGTATACAATGGAGCAGAAACAAAAAATGGAGCTAGTGTCGCCATATACAGAACTAATGAGGTCCAAAACCTTAATGGTGAAGGGAAATTTCTAAAAGATCAAAATAATTCAAATGCTGGAAAAAAAAATATGAATGTGGAATTGTAAAGTCAGAACCTTCTTACTAGTTATTATAGTTACAGCTTTTATTTACAGGGACTCCGTGAATGTAATTATTATAGTGATGAAAAACGGTTCTCATGTTAGTGCCAAATACAGAATTGCAGTCCAAGCAAAGGCCCAAAATTTCTCTAAATGGAATTATGAAGCTTTTTCTTATATTTCTCACCTCATTAGTTCTTTATTTGTCAGCATGTGAATCGCTACTTCTATTAATCTCTTTTTATCTTTGACACTCAGTTACTGCAGCCACTGGATGGGGCTGGACTCTTCTCAGTGATGTCCAGTGACAGAACAAGGGGCAATGGTCACAAATTTGGAAACAAGAGGTTTAGCCTAAATATAAGAAAAAAACAACTTAGTCCGAGGGTAATAGAGCACTGGAACAAACTGCCCAGGAGATTGCTGAGAAGTCTCAATCCCTGCAGACATTCAAAACGCCCCTGGATATGCTCCTGTGTAATCTGCTCTAGGGGATTCTGCTCTGGCAGGATGGTTGGACTAGATGATCTCTAGAATTCCTTTCCAATCCCTACCATTCTGTAGTTCTGTGAAAGGCATTGGTTTCTAAGGATGGAAAAAGCATCTCTTCTGCAGTTGAAGGTAAATACAGTAGAATTTTATGCATTTAGCCATGACAGCACTTTTTGATTTAAAGCAAATGAAGTAGTTACTGAAAGAAATCATCAGAATATTTTGCAGACAAGTCATTATTTTGCCTGACCTCTGAAAGCCCCACTGATCAAAAAGCCCTATCTCTTACAAAGTAAAACTTAAACTATTGTAGTAATTTAACAAGAAACACAAATGGAATCTCCATTAAAGGGGTAATGTATTCCCTTCTAAAAGACACATCCTGATCTGATTTATTAACAGATGTGTGTCATCAGCAGGAGATCTCACCTAGGGAAGCAGTTTTCTTTTTCTTTCAAAGAAAGTTTTATGAGATCTACATAAATCAAAGGCTATGAGAAAACAATAGGTCATTCACTTCCTCTTTGCCACATTGATTGAAGTAGAAAGCTATTTCTCTACCTAGTCAGGTCAGATGGAATCTAAGTACTTGCACAATCATTATCACCAAGGCAGCTCTATTAATAGTATTTTCCATTACTTTGCTAGCTACTGTAACTCCTGTTTTGACAAACGGTGTTAATGAAATGTTAAAATTCTCAAAAAGCACTTCACAGATGTGTGTGTAAGCTTACCTTCTTTCCAGCTGCTTAAAATACCATTCTCCAAGAAGGTTACTTTTATTGCAAAAAATTGACTTCATTTTAAAAGTTTATAGTAAAGCTAAAATGTTTGAAACTGAACCAGTTCAAAACCTGTACTTTCTCCAGGAACCTGAAAGCTATGAATGTTACTTGAGACAATAAATGGAATTGGGAAAGGACATTTTGATAATGTGAAGGCAGCTACCTTGGGCACAAAGGCTGGTTAACACAGTCCTTTCCATCTCTAGTAATTGCATAAGTGAAGATTTTGAAAGAGTAGGGGAAAAAACCGTAATAGTGCTGCCAATAAAAATTATTTTTAAAAAGGCCTAAAATTGCATAAAGCCAGAATGAATACTTACTAATTAGTCCCTTATCGAGCCAGAGATAAATATCTGTATTTCAGGATAACATATTTCAGCTTCTTTTATTATTATTATAATTACAGTGAGTAATTGAGGATTCACAGAAACAGTGTGGTTTTAGGCAATGGAATAATTACATGCAGTGAGCTCCAGAGAGATGACAGCAGAGGAAAGTAGTAAGTAGGCAGCTGGGAATGTCACATATTTCACCCTGGAAGAGCATTTAGCCTGGTACCTTGCTGCTGGCTGATGACCAGCTTTCTCATTAGAAGATCTGTTTTGTTCTGGCACAACAGCATAAATAAGATAATGTATTGTGTTTTCAGGTCTGTGTTTGCATTCACATTTCTTCCTACTCCTAACGATCATAGAGGGACACATTGTTTTGGCACAAGTGGGATTTTCATGTACAGACCTAGGCTCCCACTCAGCAATCACTCCAGCTTTGATGTCTGAAGTCATTCTTGAGCCACTGGGAAACTACATCCAATGACCTGGCAAGATGTATGTTGCAACCCCAACCCAAACAGACAGTACATCCCAACCAGTAACCATTTCTCTACCTCTTATCTTTGTTTTACCATTGGGATCTTCTCTCAGATGGTGCCACAGGGGTAAAACCAAGCTTCCTGACCTTCCCAGACACTCATGCAATGGAAGACAGAGAAATGTGTCCTGCTTAGAGAAATGTCTCTTTTCTCTGTGGACAGACTTGTCAGTGTAGCAGATCTCCCTAATACAGCAAGAGTGTTTCCATCAAAGTCCACACTTTCTGGCATACACACAAAACCAAGCTCAGAGTAAAGCCCAGCATAAGAGTAATGCACAGTATCTTAGTTCTTTGCAATATTTCTACTTGATGGTTTGGATGTTCTAGGCAAATTACTTACATGGGATCATCTTGTAATGTCCTCTGAATCATAAGGAACTCGTGTCAACAGTAGCTCTCTGTGCAGTAGCTGTCCAGGTTCACTCACATGTGGAATTACAAAGGCCAAAAATGCACATTCAGTTACTCTGAATTCTTCAGTATCCTCCAATCGACAGCTGCTTTTATGTAATACCTCAGCACATAAAACCAGAATTCCTGTTTACAACACCTGACCCACACATGGGAAGAAAAAAGCATCTCAAGAGAGAAGTATGCTGTCTAAGAAAGGAAAACCCTTTCCTTGTAGACTTCCCTCCCCCACTTGCCTGTCCTCCTTTCAACTGCTTGAAGGAATTTTGCACTTTTTTAAGGAGAGGTATCTTTCAAGGCTTACTGGGGGATCAGAACACAATCCTGATCCTGACTCTCCTGGGACTGATGGAAAGGGGAGCACAACAATCTTCTCTCACCTGAAGCTTAAGCCTAGACTTGCTACTTCACTTATTTTCATTTCCCCCAGAGAAGTTAATACAGGTAGGTATTACCTGCTGCTAGATTCTGCCATGAATACTGACTTCAGAAGTCTTTGTCCACGTAAGCTGAGGTGTCGGTGATTTTACTTCATCTGCAGATTTAGGATCCTTGATATCTGTCTAACATCATGACAGGCCTCTTAGATAAGAAGTAAGGTGGGTCAGACAGACAGCCACACCTGCCCACTGCCTTCCTGGGAGACAAAGGACTTGCACAGGGGTGTCATGTGTGACAGCATGGACAGACAGAGACTAGGAAACACAGTTATCTTCAGCTGGCAAATGTTTCTGATGGAAATAAAACTTCAACCTCAGTCCTGCCTAAGTCTCGAGTAGAATCTGTAAAACATCATCAGAAGATGGGCCCAGGAACTAAACAGTCTAATGGGGCACAGGAAAACAAAGTTTCAGTTTTCCAGTCTATTACACTTTCACCCCACCGTTCACAGCCTTATGGTCAAACCTCCAGTGGCCCACCACCCACCTCTGGTGGTGTCTGCAGAGCAGTCACCTATGGCTGAGATGAACCTGAGGCAGTTGTTCTGAACCTGTTTCACTCATGACAGGAGGGCTTTCATGCCCAGAATTTCCGCAGATCCTCTTCCCTGAAGGATGTCAGCTAGTCTTACAAAAGACACCTTTCCCTAAAGAACTTTTCTTGCTCTTAACCTTAAAGCTGTGCAGCTGTTGTATTGCTGTAGCTGCTGAAACTCACACAGTTATACATGGTATCTCTTCCAGTTTAAATATTTTTATTTTCTGTCACCAAATCACTGTATCAGGGATATTTGCATTTTTAACTAATGACTGCAAAAACATTAACAACCCTCTGCACAGGCTTAATCCTTCAGTGTTTTCCATGTGGAGTACTTGTTGAGGTATAAGTAACTGGAACTTATCGTTGCTTGTGTCAGCCATTATTCAAGACAAAGTTACACGTGCTCTTACAGGTTCAGATGTTTAAGTCAGATTATACTTAAATCTTTGTTCTGTTGCAAAAACCTTTCTTAAATCCAACTCAGTCTTAAGCATTTATATTTTATTCAGTCTCTAGGCTGGACAGAAGCTAACAGGAAAGTGAATGCAACATTGTTGGGGTTTTTTCCTTTTTTTTTTTATTTTTCCTCAAAGCTGAAGCAATTTGATGCAGCCAAATATCTACTCTGAAACTAGTCTCATCAATATGATATCAAGGTAACATGTGCACAGATTGAAACAACAGAGAAGAAAACAAGGCAAGATACTGATTTTAATTACAGTTTTCAAAAGATGCAGAAGCAAGCTAGATGTTTACATTTAGAGTAGCTTTATGAAGCATCACTTCCCTCTGTAGAACTGGAATAATTGTAATTAAATAATTCCTGAAGTTAATTTCACAGCGAGTGATACAGAAGGCTGAAATACAAAAAGTATATTAGCTTCATCTGAAATTTAGTAATTTTTAATTTAGTGAACTTTTCAATTGCTAAGAAATTTTAACTAGAAGTGAATAGTGATCAAAACTTGTTACAACTTCAGAGGTAGAAAAAAATCTATAAGATCTCTGTCTTTCTCTAGTAAATATTCCTGCCTACAGTGAAGTGTCTCATTCTATGATTCTATAATTATTCTAGTTAAAGACTATGCAAAACCAGACTTGTATCTGCAATCCAATTGGATAAGGCAGGGCTGAGCATATCAGGAAAGGTAGGAAATGAGATGGCTTTGCATACTTTTAAGTCATGAATTTTTCAAGATATAGATGTATGTCATCAAACCAGCAAAAAATCAGCTTTCTAACCTCCAGAGGCAACCCCTCACTCTCAGAAGTAGTGTCCTGGTTTTCCTGGGATAGAATCATAGGCCAGCTGTGGCAGGCAGACTTGCACCTTGAAGCCAGCTGGAGGATTAAGCTAGGAGGGGTTAACGCCACGGCAGCTGGCTCCAATTGGCCAACAAGTGCATCCCATACCAAAAACCAGAGGCTCAATATAAAGGGGGAAGGCTGCTTCCTCTTTTCTGTCTTTTGTCCTTCTCTCAAGCACTGACATTACTGAAGGAGCTCTCCAAATCATGCTGAGTTTAGCTTTGTATATGTTGTATTAATATTAGTTTTGCTGTCAAACAGAATCTGTATTTGTTTAATTGTGACCCCTGGATTTCCTCTCCTTTTTCTTCCTCTAAAGATGTGCCTGTCCTTAGACTTAATGCTGGAAGCTGTCTTGAAGGTAGCCCTGGGCTTGTCTTCCTGTGCTGGACCCCCCAGTAAGGTTTGTGCCATGCCACTTTTTCTCATTGCCCTCCTTTGATTTGATTGTCAATAATTTAAGTTTGAATCATTGGCATGGAATATGATGCCCTGCCCCTGACAGTAGCCATGGATAAGATCATGAAACTACTTGACTGATTGAGTCAAACAAGTCCAGGAGGACTTAGCAAAAACTTCCATTTGCTTCATGTAGAAGAAATTATGAGCCATGAAAGGAACCTGAAGTTGACAAAAGAAGACTGGTAGCAACACGATAGGAGCTATTGCCCTGAAATCAGCAGTGATACAAACAGGAATGACCCAGAAAAGAGCACAAAGATTTAACATGATGCAGCAATAAAGCAGTCAAGAGAGAGTAATGCTGTTTCTCAGTGATGTGTTAATAAACTTTAAACCTCTTTTGTCTCTCTAAATTGTCAATAGCTTCCACAAAAACACTTCAGCCACAGTAGCCATTGTAAAGAGATGTAATAAATGTAATAAAGAACTTGTCAAGGACAGCACATGTTGCAAAAGAGAATAAAGCTGAAAAATAAACCAAGCTGTTGGTATGTGCTGAGACACTGCCAGCAGCTATGTCTGACAGAGATTTCTTAATAGAGAACTTCATTTTCAAAATATGGAGAGTTCTGATGTTGTAAATATATAAATTTCATTGACCTTGTCATAATAGGATGATGAAAAACAGAGAAGCAGAACATGGAGATAG
Source organism: Apus apus (assembly GCF_020740795.1). Lineage (NCBI taxonomy): Eukaryota > Metazoa > Chordata > Aves > Apodiformes > Apodidae > Apus > Apus apus. The sequence continues at coordinate 101,472,042 of NC_067283.1, forward strand.
TTCGTTTATGATGTCCTCTCTATCCTTCCATGGAAGTTGTCATCTCAGTCAACTCATTAAACTCTCTGTTTCTCCCTGAACTTCTTGAATCATCTTTGACAATTTCACTTTTCATCACAGAGCTCTCTGTCACTTGGATTGCTCAAGCAGATCAAAACTGCTGGAGGGAAGTTTCCTCCTTTTCTTTCACCTTGCCAACAGAACAATCAGGAATGCAAAGTCTGAATGAATTCCAGTGTCATACCTTCAAAACAGTATTTCACTTGAGAGTTGTGAAGTGCCTCTGTCACAGTTTTAGTCCTGCTGCAGTGAAGTTGTATTCAGCTTTGCGTTTGCTCCTTTCTGCACCTGAGTAATCCCCTTACACACAGCTGCCAAAAAAATTAAAATAAAATAAAAATTAAAGGGCTTTGAAGAGAACAGAAACTCCCTTTTGACACAGAATACCACAAAGACATTTGCAGATATCTACTCTCCATGCACTGTAATTTTCTCCTTCAGCAGCATGATTTGCTTTAGGAAATAATTATTTCAACATTTTTTTTTTAGAATAAGATCTTAAGAGGACCATAATGACAACTGTAGCTTGTGCAACATGGGTTTCTAAACAGAAGGGCAAGGGTTTTGCTTCTATAAAACACTCTTCTGCTTCTGTCAGTTATGAGTCAGTGCTGCTCTGTTCTAACCAATTAGTTGTTGTGGGTTAACCTCAGCCAGCAGGTCAGCCTTCATGCAGCCATTCACTCACTCACTAGCCCCGAGAGCGATGGGGGAGAAAATGGAAAGGTGAAAGTGCAAAAACTCATGGATTGAGATAAAGACAGTTTAATAGGTAAAGCAAAAGCTGGACACAAAAGCAAAGCAAAACAAATAATTAATTCACTACTTCCCATTTGCAGGCAGGTGTTCAGCCTCCTCCAGGAAAGCAGGGCTCCATCACGTGTAACAGCTACTTGGGAAGATACATGCCATCATTCTAAACATTCCCCTTCCTCCTTGTTTTCTTGAGCTTTTTATGACTTCATGTGGTCTGAGATATCCCTTTGGTCACCTGGGAACAGCTGTCCCAGCTGTGTCCCCCTCCCAACTGCCTATGCATCCGCAGCCTGCTCGCTGGTGATGTGAGAAGCAAAAAAGGCCTCAGCTGTATGTAAGAAATAAAGAAAACATCAGTGTATTATCAACAATGTTTTGGTCACTATTCCAAAACACAACACCATATGAGCTACTGCAAAGAAAATTAACTCTAACCCAGTGTCAATCAACTAATCAGTATAAAGAAATTACGTTTTCTTCAGCTATAGAAGTATGATCAATATTAAAAAAAAAAAAAAAAAAGCAACCAACTGGACAAATGCTACCAATAAAGCTGAAACGCGAAAATAAGAATGGCATCAGATGGATCTTTAGTCTCATACAATGCCTAAGCAACCTCGAAGGAGGAGAAAATGTGAGAAAATATGTCACTAACTTACACCCAGAATTTTGCTCCCTCTTTGTCTTTAAATATAGAAATGCAAATTCTCAGTCATCTTCAGACCCTGGATATAGGAGAAGAAGCCTAGAGGAAGGAAGACTCTCCACTAGTCAATGAAGAGTGTGTCAAAGATCAGTTATGCAAATTGAATATGTACAAGGCCATGGGCCCTGGTGAGATGCACCCAAGAGTGTTGAGAGAGCTGGCTGATGTTATTGCTCTACCACTCTCCGTCATTTTTGAAAGATCAGTTTCAACTCATGAAGGAGCAAGCTGCTAAATGAGATCAAATCATTTGGTCAGCTGTAAATGAAATAATTTTGGAACTTGTGGAGGTGGTGAAAAGCTAGCAAGTGCATTCAGAGAAAATATCAGGAACATTTAACCACCACAGGGTTATTTTTTTAATTAAAAACAAAGAAACAAACAAAAAAAACACTTTGAAACCAAATAAAGCAATTAATTCTTTTTCTTTCTAAATTTTTTTATTATTTTTTCTTCCCCCAAAAAATGTGATTAAAAAAAGAACCCAAACATCATCAGGAAGAAATAGGAAAAAAATCACTCCTTCCATTTTAAAAATACTGAAGCTTCATAAAAATATATTTGAAGCTGAAAATATAATGCAAACTATACTGAAGTATTATCTTTTACCCTTTTTAAGAAAGGATTTTGCAGTTGCAGAACCATCCTGTAGCACTTAAGCCAAATCATTCTGTAAAACTCTATTAACGATCTTTGCATGGAAATGCTTCTAAAGCCAAGGGGTCCCTGATCACTTCAGAAGCCCAGAGGAAGAGACAGACAGGGCCTGAGACATAAATCTGAAACCTCGACACAGTCACATTTCATAAACTGGGTTACAAAGCACAACACATTTCAGAACCTTAAAAATCTCTTAAAGCGTGTTTGCTCTCCTGTGGACATCTGCTCCGCTGTGGAAGACTTCATCCTGTTCCAATGAGGAATACACTACAGCCCAAGCTGCAGACCAATGCTGCAATCTGGAGGGGAAACTCTTCAGAGTAAGTCAGGTAACAGCAGCAGCTACGGCTGTCTTGGAAACATTGGTTTTTTTATTAGCTCTGTTCTGCTTAGAGAAGTAACTGCAATTGACTCCATGAGGAGCATCCACAGCAAAACTAGGTTAGGAGAACAGGAAGAGCAATTTAAGCACATTATTAGAGATGAAAAAACACTCTAGCATGGCCCATGGCTACCATAAGGTATGACCAGGGTCATCTCAGAACCACCAGGATGCACAAGAAGGCCTTCATGGTCAGGGCCCTAAGGACTCTTACATCCCTAATAGCACAGCAGCAGAAAAGGGACAAAATAAACAGCTTACCTGGTAAACTGGTGGATTAGCAGAGCATGCTCCTTCCTTTCTCCGGATGAGAGAAAATCAAGGTCAGTTTACTGAGTGTGAAGAGAAGCAAGGGAGGTCAGGCTCCAGGTCTATGATCATAAACATTGTGTCACTAGACCCCCTGCAGCCACTTATGTTTTTAGCAGGTCCTGGGAGTGTCTCTGAAGCTGTCACTCTGACAGCCAGCCGTGCCTTCACTGGCCTTGCCACACTGTTCTGCTGGCTCACCACCCTGGGTAGTTTCTTTCTGCACCCCGTGACTACCTTCACAAACTGCTCTGCACCCATGGCCTTAATCCCACACTTCAGTTTGTTATTTCTCAGACTATATATTAAACTCTTTTCTTCTTTTCCCTCAAACCAATCCATCTACTTCCTAATATGATGTTTGTTTTACCTTTTTGGAAATTATTCCATTGTGTTTTCTATTTAAGACCTCTGAGAATAACCATGAGGTTGGGAAACCCTGAAAAGTTACTCTCCAAAACAAAAAGGCAACACCATAGACAAAAGCACAAAAGTCAGAGGAGAAAAAAGCTGCTAAGCAAGTCTGTGGAAAAAAATAGCATTGTTTGAATTAAATTGTGAACCTGCCCTATAAGCTGTAGCACAAGAAGCTGGCAGAGGCAGTAGCAGAGTTTGTATTTTTCCTCCAGTCATGAAAATTCCCTCGTTACTAGTTGAACTGTATTAAAACCTTAAGCCTCAATTATTTCTATCCCTGCAGTGGCTCATAAATGGTGAAGGTTCATATATGAATCATTCTGTGTTCATATTACGTAAAGAAGGAGGGTGAACACTGCAGAAAATATCTTTTTTACAAATACAATCCTGATCCCAGTTTCCAGACCAATTAGCCCAGTGGCACTGGATGGAGAAAGAGGAGCAATGGGATTAAATTTTCAGCTCAGTGTTCCTGAGCTAGTTACTTGGTCATAATTGGGCAAAATTACTTCCTTCAGCATCTCACATTAAGACAGAGAGTAGTGCTTCTCATATCCCTCTCCGTCCCAAGGGGAATGCATGAATATGAGATGACCAGAACAAGAGAGGAAATTCAGTCATGGGTTTTTCCTTTGTCTTCTTGCAGTTCTGCAGGTGCCTTTATTCCCCCTATTGCCAGGCTGCAACTTCCAGTCTAGTCTAGGCCACAAAGGAGGAGAAAAATCCTGCTTCATCGACAATTGGCCCACAACTTGTTGAACTGAAATGAGTAATACACAATGTGAAGTATCCCCCAACGGGATTCAGGCTGCCTCTTCGGGTCTCCATTAATTTGAAAAGCCCATTGCACTCCCAGGAAATCTATTGTTGGATTAAGATTAATATTTTCAGGTATTTTATGTCTAAGAAACTGTTTTTGGGAAATTCCTACCTTGCATTTACTGCGTTTCCAATCATTTTTAGTTTGAGAAAAAAGGTTGAGACATAATGGTTTTAATGCATTCTCTTTTAAGTCCATTAGGAGAAAAAAAAATCTAAATCAAAGTATTTTAACAATATAGCACAAATTTGCAACAGTCATATGTGGGAAGAATTTCTCCAGAGTCCCCAGTGATGACCGGCTTTTATTTTGTTGCTTAGTCACAGGTTATATAAAGGTGTGTGTAATATGAAGCTCATCTTAATACCATTCATATAACTGGCAATTAATCAGACCCTTTTAAGTTTTCCTTGTCTTTCATCTTGCCTAGAAGAAAAAAAAATTACCATCAGAGGACATCTGGAACCTGTGTCTTCATTCCAAATGTCCTGCCTGCTGCCTGCTGCATTCATGGTGCTTACTTCTACATTTGCCAAACAGTTTCTTAGCCAGTCCTTATCACAGCACCCCTCCCTGCTCCTCCTTGTGCCAAAGCCACAAAAAATCAAAGTGTTTGTAATTCTTACTGGGCTTGCAATCCCTTCTCTGCAAACAGAGAAGCTGGTAAAACAGTCTTTATCAGGGGAACACAAATGAGTTTTAAGAGGTCCCACTAAAAAATCTCAGTAAACAGAAACTTGCACTGTGCAAACACTAGCAAGACACCTATTTAAAAACAATTCTTACCCAGCTAGATTATGGGGCTACTAAAATTATATCCAGACATTTACAGGTAAGAATTTGAGATGTTTTTCTTTTTCCCTTGCATTTCACCTCCTACAAATTTGCCACCTATACTAAATATTTTGGAGGCAGCAAAAATACACAAGTAACCAAAGCTCTGGATGATTTGAGATGCAGTAACCATAATCAATGCCAAACTAGATAGGGTTAATCGTAGTTGATTCAAATAAAGTTAAACAATTCCAGGGAATTAGCTGTTTAATTAAATGTGTCATGTCACTGCTAGATCTGGATAAATTAATTTTAACATAAATTATTCCATGAGCTTCATTCTTCCTTCTGTTTGTTGTTTGGTTCTGGTTTTTTTTCTCCTCAGTTAATTATACCCTCAACACTTCTCAGCTGAAGGAAAACTTTGTTCAAAGCTACTTCATATTTCAGGCTGTTCACTTGTACTGTGATTTCTGATTCAGTTCTTGTGTCAACCTTTGTACAGTTCTGATGTTCTCATCTTAACCTGGTCTTATGAAACTTTCAGCATGGACCTCCATATTTATCGGCAAGTTTCCCCCACAGACTAGAGGGACCCCTACAACAAGCCCCTTAGTCTTTGAGCATGTGCAGAGAAATTCTTGAGCATTGCCACTCTAAATGGAAGTGAGGAATTAGCTGACCAATCATGTGTGTCAGTGATAGAATAATGTTAAAGTTCTTTCTCATGTTTTTGGGTATAAAAGTAACATGTGCATTTTAGAAGCTGAACTTGCTTTGTGGAACACCACCCTGCTCCCTTTTCTGCACAGAACTAGATATTAAAGTAAATACCTCGACTCTGTGTGGATTGACTTCTTGCACACTGGGTAACGGACCTCGCTTTCAGGACAACAGTAGCAGACATGAGTATTCACATCTGGTGAAGAATTGACTCCATTGGTACTATCTACACAACCTCTTTACTTAAGTTTTGTTGCTTAATTCTAGCTCCAAAATTAAATACATGCATACTGTGTGAAGAAGTGGCAGATATTAATGAATATGCAAAAATAAATTACATGAACAATCATCTAGTATCATTAGGCACTTAAATCTGTCAAGGATAGAACTTGCAGACAATGATCCAGTGAAGCAGGTTATTCAGGGTGCATCTACCCCTTGCACTGGGCCACAGTGCAGAACTCTCTGAAGCCCTAAACAAGCTGTCTCCAAGACTGTGGGAAGCAGAGCAGGCACTGACATTGTGTCAGCAACTGGCTGTCACACTTAGCTCAAATACAATACCACACTTAGGTGGCTAGATTATCTGGGAGCCTCAAGTCAAACATTGTGCCAGATTTCCCTTTGTTATGCAGGGATACTGGATCTTGTAATGGAATCTCTAACACCATTCTCTTACCCCACAGTCATCAAGTTTGCAAACAGTCCTGTGGATTTCAGAAAGGCAGACTGCACTTGTAAAGAGCAGAGAGTTCTTATGTACTTGCTTGATTTGGAGACTAGATCAAGAATGCTGCCATAAAGTTAACAAACAGCAGGTGCCAGTCAGCTACAGATCTTTCCAAAGGAAAATCTGCAAACTGAAAAAGATGCCTTCAAACCATCTGACTGCAGATAGACTAAGGAGAATTTAAACTAGATGGTTATATATAGGGTGAGTAATCAAAGACAGCAGCCTTAGTAAAACTAAGGTGTTTTTAAAAGCTTTACTTGTTTTCATCCATCACTGATTTTCTTTTCCCCACAGGACAAGCTCATTTTAAATTTAGAATGTTTCTGCAGTGCAGAGGAATGTGTTGCTGCAGGAGGCAGAAACAGTGCTTACTACTAGCTGCTATAGAAGTCCATGGTTACTTAAGGAAGAAGTTCTCAGCAGACCTATAATACTACTAGACTGCAGCAGTGGCTTGGTAGAAGACTAAAACTGGAAAGAAAACCACCATAACTGTAATTAAAAAAATGCAACAGTCTCATCTGAAGCACAAGTAGTACAAAACAGAGGGAAAGCATCACTGACATCTAACCAGCAATAAACCTAATGCCCTTAATAAATGGGGAGTTGTCCTGGTTTGAGCCAGGATGAAGCTATTTTTCCTTTTACTGAATTTTTTCCTTCAGTAAGCTTTCTTTTAACTAGTAGTGAAGTGCCCCAGTGCTGATAACAGCTGGAATGTTTTTCTAACTGCTGGGTCTTCAAGGTCACACCTTTAGTCTGTTGGTTCAGGCACTACAGGGGGATCTATGACACCCCACCCCCCTCCACCCCCCCATAGGAGGCTGAATTAGACAGACAGAAAATTGGCCAGAGGTATTCCATCCCATTTATCTATGTAAGCTGCTCTCTCCAGCAGCTCCAGGATTTTTCGGGACTGTTTGCAGCTCAAGAGATGCTGTGGGAGTTGCTGGGGGTGAGGGAAGGCAACAGGGTTTTTGCACATTCCTGAACATATTTGTATATAATTGTATATCTTTTCTTTTATCATTAGTGTTTAATTAAAGCTGTGTAGTTTAGTTTTCAATCCAGCAAAGTCTCTCTCTTTTTCTCTCTCTCCTTCCCTACCTGGGTGGGAGGGGGAGTGGATCGAGAGCATTGTTGTCTGACCTGAGTCAAAGGTGATAGTTTTTTTTGGCGCCCAACGTGGGGCTTGATTTTAAGCCCAGATTATACATTTTCATTATTTGGGAGTGTTCAAAATTTCATCTCTGACGGGAGGAATACCTCAGATAGCAATGGGAAACAGATCTGCTGAATTTCATGATGGATTGAAAACTGAACAGACACTTTCTGCAATTAATCTACTGGACAATTTTCCAAACATGCAATTGTACATGTGATATGCAGCTGAGAGCATTCTAGTCTTTGTAGCTGCTCTTGTGATTGTTTCATGGTTTATCAACATAGCTGTAGCCATAATCAACCGTATAATTACCAGCCTAGTGATCCTAGGGGTTATGATACTGATCCTTATGGGGGCACTGTATGTGTAGTTACAGTACAAATCCTAAAGTGAACGGAACGGTCCACGTTGGTAATGCCAGCAGCAGGTTCAATTTTACCTCTCCATTTTCTTTCAAGCTGAATCTCTTAGCTCTTGATCTGAATAGCATTGTTGCAGTGGGGATGCTTCTGCTGAATGTTTATAATGTATTGTGGATACGTAGGGTGAGGTGTTGTTTCACTCACCGCCAATCCCTCACAGGCAATGCTGCTGCCACTGCTGCTGCCACCCGTGATGCTGCCACCACCACTGCTGCTGAGACCACCACTGGTACTACTACAAAAACAGCTGCTTCTACAAAGATAAAGTTCACTCCCTTTTGAATCAAACTAGTTCATCCTGTGACCAGGAGCAAAGCAAAGGCAAAACGCTCCTCCCTTTTCACCCGCTCCCATCTGAGACATCCAGAGTTTCTTCAGGCAATGACAGAGACTGAAATTGAGGAAGCAGACGATTCTAAACCAGTTGACGGAGCAGGTACCTCTCAAACAGATAAAAAATCAGGCCCTTCTCAAGCAGATAGGACAGCAGGGCCTCCTCAATCACATGATGATGATAACCTTGTCCAGCCTTTCTCAATGAAGGAACTGCACCTCATGAGAAAGGACTTCACCCGCACTGATGGTGAGGGAATTCTTCCTTGGTTGTTCCGATGCTTTGATAGTGGAGCTGAAACCTACTATGTGGATGAGAGAGAAGCCAAACTGTTGGGATCCTTGGCCAGAGATGCTGGTATTGACAGAGCACTTGATAGTAAGATGGGAACTACAACCTTATGGGACTGACTTCTTTCAGCTGTGAGAGAGAGATACCCCCACAAGGGTGACATTGAATGGTGCCGGAGCAGAACACCCACTCTTGAGAGAGCCATCACATACTTGAGAGAGATAGCTGTGCAAGAAGTGATCTATGATAGAGATGGACTCAAAAATCCTGATGATGTTCTGTGCGACACACAAATGTTCCAGAGGTTTGCACAGGCTGTACCAGCAGCACATGCCCATATATTCTCCTTCATGGGATTCTTTGATGATGACTCCCTAACCTTAATCTATGTTTCAGCAATGTACTTATTCATGCTCCATTCATTGCAATGATCATAGCTGCTGCTTCAGAGCTTTTCACATTGCAAAGAGGTTCTTGACATGTTACAAACATGCCACTCACAGGCCATCAGTCCCAGCTCTGAAACTAGGGATGAGGGGAAAGAAATATACCCAACTGTCTTTATCCCCTGAGGGGGCAACTTCATAAGTAAATACTGCACTGATTTCTGAATACTTCCTCGTGTTCTCTCATTGCATCTGGGCTCCAGGAGAGAGGAGGAATATTCAGGGCTGGAAACCTGCTTTTTGAGAACAGGAAAATCCCAGCCTGCCCTTACACCCCAAGGGGGATTCCAGCACAGGGCACAACTATTTTTCTCAGGTCTGGTACAGGAGGAATCTAAGCCTGGGACTATCCTAGCACCCCATGCTACACTGTGGATGTCTTTTTGGTGTCTTGAAACCCAGTTCTTCAGGTTGTTTGGTGACTTCAGAGAAATGTTACTTAACTACAAATGGACAAGATCAGTATTAGAGCTCTACTTTAAAAAAATAAGTAATCGTTAGCTGTCTACCTTCACTTCAGGGTGATGTTATGCTTTTGCAAGCAATCTTTCAGGAATGATTTGAGATTTCATTCATTAGTGTTTGCAAAATACTCTTGAGATTCTCAGAAAGGACATGCTACTGAATTCTAAATATCTCCTCAATTAACTCTGTTCAGAAGGTATTTTACCCAGCCAAGCTGAAAGATCAAAAATATCATAGAAAGGTAAATGCAGAACAAAACTAAAAAAAATCAATTTTGAGAGGGTTATATATCTCCCTATGTCCCTATGCAGAAGGCTTATTAAATCTCTTCCAAAAGACACAACTGTCTGGGGCCCATGGACAGCCCCCTCCCAGAAGGGGACCTGCTGTAGGCAGTGGTGACCTAGGAAGAGGTCTAGGAGCAGCCTCCATGGGGTCTCTCCTCTATCAACTCTGTTAGTTCACCACAGATTTACTTAATTATTATTAACCATATGCTTGTCATTAAATGTTTGTTGTTTGTTTGTTTGTTTTTTTACAGCACTAACAATGCTGGCACTTCACCAGCAATTATTAATTAAGCAGAGTCTTAAAAGTTTGTGTAATTCCAGGTATCCAGTTTCCCTGGATCTTTGCTCTGGTTCTTCCCTGAGCATTAAACCTTTCATTATTCAGTCCAGTTATTTATTACCCTCTTTATAAATTCAGTGCACTTTTCTAACCAACATTTTCGATGAAAGGTCATATGAAATACACATGGTGTTCCTTGTATCACCTGACTTCCTCTCTCAAGGTCCACCAGAGCTAATGTTGTCATCTATTTACTCATTACACTGTGCAACAGGCCTTTGATCCCCCGATTGTCTGTATGCCAGGGCTGTCTCCAGTGAAGTAACTCTGGAATGGTTTTCCTCTTTTCCATTCCCTTCTAATTAATCTGGACATGTTTTCAATATCCCTCATTCTAAATACAGTTCCAGTGTATTGCTAAATATGCCGTGTCTCAGTTCAGTTATTAATGGCACATGGCTGGAGCAGCCAGGCATGTGGCCAACAGAACCAAAGAGCTGAACGAGGGCAGCTTGGAGCCTAAATCCACCTGTCACTTGTTTGTATCTGAAGTCCTTACACTTTCCAGTTTTCTGGAATCTGAGCACCTCTGCTTTGGGCAGCAGAGACACCAAGGACTACAGGCTGCACATCCCATCTTAAATATAAGTCTAGTCAAAATCAACCAAAAAGATGATTCCCCACTGGTTTCACCAGAGGAACTGTCAGACTTTCCCTAAGTGTAACTAAACCAGCAGGCTATATGCCAAATATTGTTTCTTTCTTTGCAGTTTTCCTTCAAAAATCCACTTCCAGATTAAAGTCGGCTGGGCCAATGACCCTTTCCATAGTGAAAACCTAAATATTTAGTAGATACACTGTGAGATGAAAGACCTGGACTTCATTCAAGGACTTGCCTCCCACCTCTTCATTTTCTATGCACTTTATGCAGGGACAGGAACTGCATGTCATTGGAACTCCACTTGAAATTCAAGTAATTAATATCTTTCTTCTGCCAGTTGAAAGCAGGTCTTTTAAAACACCTGCCTTTCAAACTATGATTACTAAGCAGTGCACTTAAGTCCAGGAGGGTTAAGTCAAAGTCTTAACCTACCTTTTCTAAGTGAGTTAAGCAGGCACCCTAGGAGCTGACTTTTCAGAGACTCCCAGTAAGAGCACTGGATCCTGGGAGCCCACTGTAGACAGCTGGCAGGTTCTCACTCTGATGAACATGAGAAATAAATGCATTTGTTGACACCGGTTTTCCACTATGTTTAAAATACTGATATTTTCCTTTCTAAAGAGGGAAGGAACTAGAGAACTACCACATCCTGAATTCCTACTGTGTATCTTTGTGGGGAGATGATGTCTCACACTTCAGTGGGATGGGATACAGTCATCCCTGGTGAGGGTCTTGCACACAGAATTTTGGTCAAGTTTCCAGTACTCACTAACTCCCTAAAACTGAATTTAGCACAAGTTCAACTACCAGGACATTTTTTAATACATCATAGCATGACAGTCGTCATGGCAGGAGAAGGCAATTCATTGTAATTCCTTGTGAGAATGAAGTGTGAACTTAACACAGATTTAGAATTCTTGCTCCCCCAAGTTCTACCACTTACCTGCCACTGTATGAGCAGAAAGCAGGAATCTCCCCCCTTCCCTTGGTATAGCCAGTGCTCTTTATGTCCTCTGGAAAAAAATAACTACTTTTGGTTTCAGTAATGTATCTCTGAGCTAAGGTCAATGCTGCAACTGCTACTAAGTATGTTGTCATAGATTTAAAATGAAGTTAAAGTACAGGAGTATGCTTCCCTTTGAAAAGAAGAATATCCTGGACAGATTCCCTTGACTTTAGAAAAGTACAAGGAACCTGTGAAGCAGAAGTAATTGTAAGGTTTATGTAAGGCTGCCTCAGCACAAAGAACTGCTGGGATACAGAAGTTCAGGGATTTTAGGTCTCAACTCAAAACCCATGTAAAGCTTTCCAGAAAGCTTTGCTCTGCTTTTCAGAGCAAAGAAATTACAAACAAAAGGCATGACACAAAGATGATAGGTATTCCTAGGGTCATTTTTGGAGGCTATATGAAATAGACATAAAGTTTCTGTGCAAGGTACAAAAGCCAATTAAAGGCTAATTTATGGGCAATAGCACTTACTCCTTGACAAAATTAACTGTGTCCTGTTAAAAACCAGCAAACTCAAGAGAAAAATTAATTCCATTTCCTCTGTGGGATTCTGTTTAGTTGCATTTAATTAGGTTGTTTATGCAATAGGGCATCAAAAAAGTTCATTTTGAGCCTTTGAAAATCATCTGGAGCCAACATACAAAGCTTATAGTTCTAATTCTCATCTTGCTTTAATCAGGTGTAGAACCAGCCTAATTGAAAGGAGAGGAGTGACGAATCACCATCTGGAGGTAACTGCACAAATAATATTCTTGCCACACTTCTCAAAGAAATTATGGGCTTCCAGGAGAAGTTTGTGTCTGAACAAGAGGTCACTGATCCTCAGCACCTAGAGCATGGCTGTGACACACTGCAAGGCCCTTCCAGCCTCCATGGTTGTGGGCAGGATTCCTTCCCATCAAAGACAGTGAGATGGAAGCTCTGTCCTTCAGCTGAGTTCTGCTACAGAGCTGGGACATGCCTGAGGCCTGTGCTTGGACCTGGAAATTCCTAAGCACAGTATCTTTGGCACATGTTTTACATGCTGAGATATGACTAAAGCCCTCACCATTGAAAAAGCTTAGCCTGCCCAGCATGGTGGTCAAATCACCATCCCTGAAGGTGTTCAAAAAATGTGTAGAAGTGGTGCTTAGGAATATGGTTTAGCTCTGGACTTGACAGAGTTAGGTTCATTGTTGGACTTGACGATCTTATAGGTCTTTTCCAACCAAAATTATTCTGTGAAAAGTAAGTTTATTTAGAAAGCTGAGGGTGTGTGTTCCTACAAGCATTGGCAGAGAGGGAATTCTTTTAGAGATCTTGAAATTTTCCAAATTACGGAGCATTCCATACTAAATGAAAATATGCTGTTACATGTTGCTAAAAAAATAATAGAGACCAATACATGTAGCATCATCTGGCACTGTGGAAATCTAACCCTTACCTGTATCTGGATTGTCATATGCTTACCTGGGTCAGAAAGGATACAGTGGATCTGGGTGGGGGGAGACGGGGAAGTAAGGACAACAAGGTATGAAAATACTAGTAGAGATTAAATAGGCTAGAATCCTTGGCTGGAAAAGATAAACTTACACTATTCTAGTAGGATAATGAACGACACAGGGAAAGTAAAGGAGGATCAGTTATTTCTCTTCTTTACAACAGAAGGACTCAGGGACTTCGAAAAAAACTTCCAAGCAGGTGTCTTATATGAGAAAAAAAATTAAAAATTCCACACAACATATATAAGCTGTGACATAACTGTCACAAAAGGTTGCAGCTTAATATAAAGAGATCCGAAAGTTATTAGAATGATTCTTGTAAGAAATATTCATTGAGAGCTATCAGTCACAAAGCTGCTGCCCAAGAAATCCCTTAACCCTTGCTTGCTGGAAGTTGTAAGGATATTCCAGAGGATTACCATGCACATGTTCAGACTTTGTATAATTTTCCTAAACAGGTGGCCTTTAATTTGATGGAGACCCTGCATTCTCAGTGCTCAGTACAGCCTGTCACATGTTCTTAGGGTTTTTTAGGCAAGCAGCTCAGGAAGAAATTGTTCTAGCCATAGTGTTTATGGACTATAAGAATTTGAATTTTAACAAATTTTGAGTGTGACAGGCACTAGGGGAAATTTTCTTCTGTTACACTGATGCATCATAATGTTCGAAAGCTCAGGACACAAAAAGAACTAGAGGTTTTTTCTACCTCAGATCTAGCCTGATGCTAGTTTTTTCACTGGTGAAGGAAACATGGGAGAAAAAAGCTGAAAATTGGAAGGTAGTGTATATACAAATGAGTGTATGACAAAGAGTAGAAAGATTGGAGGGAGGTTGTAGGGAGGAGGGTGTTGGCCTCTTCTCCCAAGTGAATAATGACAGGACCAGAGGAAATGGTATGAAGATGTGGTAGGGGAAGTTTATATTGGATATTAGGAAGAATTACTATACTGAAATATTGGTCAGGCACTGGAACAGCCTGCTCAAGGAGGTGGTGGAGTCACCATCCTTGGAAGTATTCAGGAAACGTGCAGATGAGGAACTTCAGGGCATGCTTTAGTAGCCAAGGTTGTAGTTTGTGTGTTGTGGGGGGGGTTGGAATTTTTGTGGGTTTATGGAGTTTTGTGGTTTGTTTTGGTTTTGGTTTGTTGTTTGTTCTGTGGGGTTTTTTTGTTATGGTTGGACTCAGTGATCTCAGAGGTCCTTTCCAACCATGACTATTCTGTGATTTCCATATGTATGTTTCCATAACTTATGCACTGGCTCTACCTAACAAGAAGGGCACTGTGCATGCAAACCAACACAGTCGAAAACTTGGGAGTGTCTATTGCAGTCCCTGAGTACAGCAATGGTCACTATCAGCCAGTCTTCTGTGCAAGAAGCTGACCATCAAGATAGGAAGGCTGTACTGTAAGAGAAACAGGAGAACCCCCAGGAAGGTTTTGGAGTCAAAACAGAGTCCCTTGAGATTTCAGAGAGCAGACTGTGTGAGTGTTGGTTGCTTTTCCACTGATGTGGGATTTCTGCCTTCCTAAAGTCTGTGTGTGCAGGAAATTCCTGTGGTTTCTGCACTTAGTTTGCACAGGATTCCTGAAAAACTGAAGTCCTGAGAAAGCCTCTTTTAGATGGTTTTCTAAGAGGAAAAGCCTAAGCAGTGGGAATGTGCAACACACTCTCAAAAGGGAATTGGACACTGGTTGCACAGAAGCTGCAGGCCTGTAGGTTGTGGAGCTGGAAGCAACCATCCCTGCCAGCCCAGCCCCAGAGGAGGTAGAACTCAGTAATTAGAGCCATTTGTGACAGACTTATACCCCTTTGGGAAACAGAATCATAATGCAGAGAATCATAAACCAACCTCTTTGCTCCATTCAGTTATGGCTGGTTTGTATTACAGGGTATGCTAAGGCTCTTGGAAAATGAGTATTTACAGGTACCTTATTGTGGCCTTGGCCTGGAGAAAAGATTCAGATCTTCCCAATGCTAGTATAGAAACATGCTGGTTATGGGACTATCTCGGCAATGCCATAATTTTCAAAAGCCAACCTTCTGCCTCAATCTATTAAAGCAAGCAAAACTTAGAGCAACATATTGAGTACTTCAGTGTGATCTGGAGACAGAGCAACATGCCTACCATCAACCACCCATTGCATTATTACAGTCTGAAGAATCCAGTCTTCTGCTTCACTTGATGGAATTCCAATGCAGCAAGAAGTGTTGGGTTGTTTTCTTTTAATATGCTCCCTACTCCTACTAATCTACTTTAAATGCAGATATAATTTACCAACTTTTGTGAGTTTTGTGAGTGACCCCACACACAACAGGACTGAGTTCAGAATAGTCTCTTATTAAAAACTTTAAAATAGTGATACACAAGTTAGAAGCAGTGAAGTGTTCAGTCATCGAAGCAGCAGTGGGCAATAGGAGCTGGTTTTGGAGCTCTAGGACTGAAATAGTGGGATTTGAACTTCTTTCCAATGACTGATATCAAATTGCAAATGACTGACAGTGTAAGAAACTGTAGTACCATTAGCTGTTGGGACACAGAGCAATGGCAGTCTGACAGCTAATTTTTTCATGACTGTCCTTTGACAGCAACTTTCATACTTACACAATGTTTGCTTGTCTCGGTCTATCAGGGTACTTTGTGTTTTCCTAGCTGTGGTAGAAATGAAAGTATGCTAAATGTTGCTTTTATTCCGTAGCTAAGCAGGAGAAACAAACAGATTAAAACATGTCATGGCCTCACAGAGACATGTATTTTATATGCATTCCTATAGTGTAAACAGCCTTTTTTTTTTTTTCCCCAGGAACTGTTCTAGCCTGTTCTTGAAAATGCACTCATTTCCCTCTTAAGCTATTTTAGTTCCCCAACTGTAAAGTTTATCATGAGGATGTGATGTTCACATCTAGAGGAACATAGGTATGAATGCAAATATATTGTATTAGTCTGTAATTCTTTCAGAATGTGTTTTTTAATGAGGTATCTGTTTAAACTGAGAAGTGAAAACTTGTAACGCAGTATTTCCTCTGTGAGTAATCTGTAAGGTTAGTGGGACACATTACAAAGAATAACCAACAATAGTGGGCTTTCCAGCAATCCGGTTTAATTGTTTCTTCATATGTGTGTGTTTATACATCAAATAAGCTTCAAAAAAAAAAAAAAAGAAAGAAAAAAAAATACCCAAAGCTATTACAGTTTTGGTTTCCTCTTTGTTGATTTACAATTATGTACAAGACTGTCTTATTTGCAATACCCAATGAAGATTAAATTATTTATTTACAATATCAGCTGGTGCCTTTCACTATGCAATTGAAGTGTCCCCTTTTAGCTGTTTACATTCATTGTAGCAAGAGCACACAGCTGCCATTTATAGGTGGAGTTAAGAGGTGGACTGAAACAAGGCTAGATCCTCACTACTGACCACAAACACACCTCTGAAATTCCATTTTCAGGCATAACAGAAGAAAGATTCCAGCACCTAGTGCACTGATATAACCATTATATTTTCAGTCAACATAATACATTGAGGATAACATTCCCACTAGTATCAGAGGGAGAAATGTGTGAGCTGGAGACAGTATATATTTTAAGTTACAGCAGACAAAAGGTATAATTCTGGTGCTAAAGAAGTACCTTACTTATCCTATCAAAGACCTCCAAAGCAAATGAAGACACAAAGTATGCTTCTAAATGTGTGGAGATCTTTTACAGTTGTTACACAAAAGATTAAGTTAAGAGAGCAAAATCCCCAGAATTGTAACATAATACACAAACTGTTTCATAGAACCACAGAGTAACTTGAATTGAAAAGGACCTTTGGAGATCATCTATTCCAAATCATTCAAAGCAGGACCAACTTCAAAGTTAGCGTCAGCTTTCAACTTAGAACAGATTGTTCAGGGCTGTGTCCTGAAGAAGTTCAAAATGTCTCCAGGGATGGAGATTGCACAACCACTGGGCACCTGTTTCCATGTTTGACCACCCTTATTGTAAAAAATTTTAACACCTGATCATGACTTCTACCTTGAATGTATAATCTAAGGTCAATCACTGAATCAATCACAGTCCTTCTATCAGTAGCAGTTTTAGAGCATCCCTAAACTAAATGTAATAAGAGTTACATTTCAGCTTGCAGGAAGAAGAAATTTACTTTTCCAAGCTTTTTCTGATGTCTAGTGAGTAGGGTACCACTGCTTGAAATATCTTCATAGCTTATATCTCAGTGTAAGATATGTACAGTCCATTGACAACAAGAAATCCATGCCACATTTGTACTTCTTTCATCTGTGATAAATCCAATATTTTGCACACTAAATGGCTGTTGCAGAACAGCATGTTTATGAGAGCATGACTAGATGCAAATTACTCACACAAAATGCGTGAGGGTTTCACCTTAGAATTCTCTCAATAAAGACAAAGATTGCTTGGGGAGCAAAATTAAGGACTCTATTATAACTACATGTACATGAGTTTTTGGAATTACTCATTTTCCATTGCCTGCTAGCTCTTTTGATCATCAGACTTGCTTTTTCTCTCCCACATTGAAAGATGCAAAGTAGAGCTTCCTCCAGTAAGAAAAGCTACTCCTAGCTGAAACACTTTTCTAATGTCTATATTGTCGTGACCTGGGTAAGGGCAACCCAGGGAGATTCAGATTGGACCTCCTTGCTTTCTAAACTCCTTCTCAGAGAGGAGTCTAGGTGTTGCTGCATCCAATATTAGTCTCAGAACTGGCCCTTTTAGGGAGAGTGATGAAAACATTACTGTCCAAGGAAATGCTCGACCATCAGATACCCCTTTGTCAGATCAAGGTGAAACAACACTCAAGGTCTGTATTTGAACATTAGCTTTAATTGGAACTATAGAAGAAATAACTCCTAAAAGCTGATACTTCAACTGTTTCATATGCTCAGGCTGCACAATCATAAAGGCTGATTATTTTCATCACAAAAGCCACAATACATATGTGTCCAAGCTCCAGAACCTGAGAAAAATTCAGTTAGGCCTTGTGTTACTCAGTGATTTAGGAAGGAAGAGAAGGAGAGAGAGAGACTGGGAGAAAAAAAGCTAGAGAAAGAGATGACAGAAAATCACCAGTCCTGGATCCAGCGTTGGGCCAGCCACCGGGGGAGGGCTGGTGTCAGTGAAGCTCGCAAAGCCCACCATCACAGCTCCTCCTGTTATAGGCATGTTTCACTTAGGCAATTGTTCAGCAACGATGAGCAAGCGTGGTTGAGACATATCACAACTGAGCAACTGGAGTGGAACCTCCATCCCCTCTGTTCCTTCATCATTATCTCTATCTTCATTACCTCTATAGCTTTGTCCATATGCAGGCCATTAATTCCATAGATGTCAGCCAGTCCTTTTTTTTGTTCCAGAGCTTACAATGATGCTTCAATACCACTTCCTGCAATAGGTCCTGAGGGCTGGTCCTTCACATATATAAAGGCAGCCACTCACCTACTCTTCCCTTCTCCACAAAACATTACATGATTATCTAGAGGCCATGTACTCTTTGTTTCCCTGGTCCTGGTAAATGAAGTAAACAGACAAACTGGAATCAGCTCAGTCTTCATATTCAGCCTTAAAATCCACCTCTGAAACATCTTATCCCACAATGAAAAGAACACTTACAGTCAGATATTACGAAGTACTATGTCCAGCCTGGAAAACCTTGTGGTAACACTGTCCTCTTACATAATACATATTTTATAACAGTAACAGTCATGACTGGAATTCAGTACTGCTGATATGTGCATCTATATTGGTCATAACTGTTGAGCAAGGTATGTCCACCCTGATAATTGCAGCTACTTCTCTCATTTTATGTCTTCAGAGGAAAACAGCAAAAAAACCTGTTAATTCTGGGCATAAACACAAGCCTTACTGTATCTACAGAGACAAAGAATACCAAGAGAAACACACACTGAGAGGCTGACGGGCTGATTGCATGGCAGGTCACGCTGCATTTAACAGAAAGAAAAATAAGGCTTTCCCTGTATAATCCTCTTATAAGATCCAGTCTTCAGTAGGGCAAATGAGATTCAAAATATATTTTCTCCTTGTAATACAGATGCACTGAGTAGCTCGTACCACCAATGTGACAGAGGTGCAGGGAGGGACAGTTAAAATCACATTTTAAAATTGGTTTCTGATTGCCACAGAAATCATGACAGCTGAGTGGAGAAAGATGTTCCATAGGCATTTCAGCAGAATTACAAGATGTGGCATGATGTTGCATTTCAATTCTCTTCCCTGTTTTGGGTTTGTTTTCTTAATACTTGTTTGCAAAGCCACAGACCGTTCTCAGGCTATAGCAACAAATTATCTCTTTGAAGGTCTTCCTCATTTCCTGGCTACGAAAGGCATAGATCAAGGGATCAATCACTGAGTTGCACATAATGAGAATGAGGTACATGTTGAAGTGAGACATGAAGCAAACACAGTAGAGGTTTTGGGGGCAGGAGATCATCAGGATGAGATGGAGGAAGAATGGAGCCCAGCAAACAATGAAGATACCAAGAAGCATAGTCAGAGTGATGGCTCCTTTCATGCTGGTTCTTTGACGGACAGAGTTGTACCCAGGCAAAGCAGCTATTTTCTTCACGTGAGTACGAGCCAGGAGGAACATATGGATGTACAGGGAGATCATGAGGAACAACATGGTAAAAAACATAGTGATTAGACAAATGATCACGTAAGTTGATTCATAATAAAGAATGAAGATAATGCCACAGCCTGTGCAAAAGGTCCAGATGCATGCAATAATAAGCCCTGATCTTTTCACTGTCATGATGTTGTGATAACGCAGGGCATAGAAGATAGTAATATACCTGTCCACAGCTATAGCCAGCAAGCTGCACATGGAAGCTACCACAGATATGCAGATCATTGAATCAAAGACATTGTCTATATGACGGACAAAGGCATCTTCCATAATTAGGTGCCTATTGTTTATTAAGTATATCGTTATTGTCTCCCAAGCGTTAGACACACTAACCAGCATGTCAGCCACTGCTAAACTGCAAACAAAAAAATACATGGGTGAATGCAAGTTCTTGTTCTTAACTATTGCACATATAACTAAGATATTTTCAAGGAGGCTTACAATGCCCAGAGTTAGGAACACTTCAGCTGCAATGACCACTTGCTCACATGGTGATGACTTGCTCTTGACAGTAGGCACGGTAAAGTTGCTGCCAAAGGCACTCAGGTTTAGTTCAGAAACATACAGTTGAGAGGACGTGTTCATTTCTGGAAGAAAACACGTTCTGTTCTTTCTGAGGGACTTGCCAAGGAGTGCAGCAAATGCATTTTCCAAAAGGCAAAAGACCCTGCCAAAATAAATATACCGTGACGAGAACAGGCAGAAGTTGACAAAACAAGTATCACCCTTTTCTGTTTAATTTGGCTTGTATACATACTGCCTTTTTCACACCATGTTCCTCTACTGACTCTAAATTAACCTCCAGTTGGCTCAGAGTTTTTCTACTCATCCTTACTGGGAAATTAAAACCACAAACTAATGAAGAGATTCGTGTGCTCTTCAGTCAGTTTTGTTTATTCTATTTGCTTGCCTAAACGGGAGCACAATGTCCTGGAAATTCTACTGAACACAAAACAACAAACAGTGTTCAGAGTCTCAATTCTCAGAGCCCAGAAATGCAGGAGAATACAGTATTAGGTTCAGCAGAATCTCCTCACTTGAATACAATATATAGAAGTTTGAATTATTACCACAATTAAGAACTGAACATTTTCAGTTAAATATTTAAATACTTTCCTGACCTTTGCACTTCTAACATTTGCATGACTTGTGTTATAAACAGCTGATCTGTGCAATTCTAACATGCTCACTTAAGATAAAAGTATTAACCCCCTAACCAAGGCAAATCCATACATCTCGGGGTAGACTAAGGTTACAGGATCAGTATGGGTGGAATCCTGTCATAGAAATTACTTTTGTATTCTAGACCATGGGTATTTTATTCAATGCTCTTTTGGTAATAAGAACATTCTGGGCAATTTGTAAGCCATCGGATTCTTTATATGGAGAACACTTAAAGTTGGATGTCAGTGACTTGTTGCAAATAAAATTCAAAGCTTATCAATCTAAATAATTTCCAGTTTTAAAAAATAACTTTTTGTTTGTAATCAAGAATTAACTGTACCTATTTAACAGAGTTGCTCCTTCAGCTGCTCTTTCTCTTCGTCACCTGCAACCTTTCCTCCAGAAAACGGAAGTTTCAGGCCCCCTCCTCACCCGACACCTGGGGACTCCTTGGTGGGGATGAACAACAAAAATAGAGGAAAAGGACAGAGTAAATCCATAGAGTCAAAGCTGGCAACGTATAAATTGCTTACTGTGCAACTGCCTTCTTATAGACTCCAAGTAATAATGACTTCAGTACTCAAACGGTGGCTCCTCCTCCCCTTCTTTGCCCCTCTGAAGTCTCTTCCCGGATTTTTTTAGCTGAGGCTTGGGTTTTTACCACCATCTAGTGGCCTTCTCTTGTCTTTCTAAGTGAACAGCGATTCTGATCCAAACTCCATGATGAGCTTTTTAAAAGTATTAACAGGGAAATGCAATAGGCATGCTCCTTTCCAAAAATACTACTTTTTTGTGTTTCTTTTCTCTGCTATTGCTAATACTGACCATAAATTCATTTCACTACAATACTCTGAAAGAGCTGAGAGTAGAAGAGTTTCATTGAAGTGGGATATTTCCTACTTTTATAAGCATTTGTCTTCTATTCACAGTTATAATTGTGCAAGAATAAGAACCACAGTGTTACAAAACTGGAGAATGTACAGTCAAGTCTGTCACACCACTAACAGAAGGTATAACTTGGGTAATTTGTGTGTGAAAACAGAAGAAATAAACAGTTGTGTTCTGGTGCCCTTGCTAGAACAGAGATTTTGATGCAGATGTGGAAGCAGTACACAGCACACCATCCTGGGAGCCAGGGCTTCCTGAGACAGATGTGAGTTCCCCCACGTTCCACAGGGTCTAAAAGCTGGGAAACTCAGTGCTCTGTACAGCAATGGGTGAAGTCCTCCTGTAGGTCCAGCAGTCAGGCAGGCCATTCTCCTTCTGGGCCTTACCCAAAAAGTGGCAAAATCAGGGGTCTTCACTTCAGCAAATGTGTTCTTCTGTGCACAGACAGGGACACCAGGCACACACACCTTCCTGACACTACCAAGTGCACTTTATGTTACCCACTAACCAGCCTGTCAAACACCGTACAGGCTTCTAAGTTACCATGAGATAAAAAGTCCCAGTTTCTCCAAATCACTATATTTCCTCAAATAAAGGTGTTGCATTTTGTCATGGTATATATTATATATCATCTTCAAATGCTTATTTTTAACAGAAGTCTTTTTTCTTGAAGAATCGCCAACAACAAACACAAACTTTACTGTTAAATCCTGTGCCATTTTTGTGTTTTCAGTGTTCAGCTAGAGTTTATTGTTATAATACAGCTAAATTATATTCCACAAGAGATTCCTCTATTGTTACTGCTAGCTTCTCTCTAGGGACGTTTGAAGACAAATAGTCTCTGTACCAAAGGAGACGGTGAGAATTATTTTTAATTATTTGAGCAAAATGGCTCCTCTAGCATTATGCAGCTATAGTCTGGAGATGAATTTTGCATGGCCCTTCTCCCCACTACAGGAAAGATAACTTAGATTATCACTAAACAGATGTAGCAAACTACGCTCAATGTAGCTGTTAGATGTAAGCAGATAATGCCAACTAGAGAGCAGCAGCTCTCCCTGTTGTACCCAAGCCATCTGTGTGCCAAATCTGAACTCATAGTTCTTCTCTATGCTTAAAAGAAAATAATACAGGATGCCCATCTGCAGTTCTTCTGTTCTTTAATTTACAGCAAGTTTTTGTTCTCCTGTGTTGTATTTGAGTAGCGTTTCTTAGTTATATTTGGCTATCTTTTGCATAGTTTCTTATTTTCGCAATGCAGTCCCTGGAAATTATATACCTTAAAGTAAAATTTTACTTCTTTCACTGTTTTGATATCTATCAAGAATTATGCAGTTGCTGTGCTCTTTCCGCTTCCCATTACCCTTTTTGTTGTTGTTGTTGTTGTTGTTGTTTATTACACTGTCTCTTAAAATTCTATTCATCTTCCCATTTACAAATTTCTCTGTATGTTCAGTAAGAGTTCTTTGCAGCCCAGCTTAGCCACCTTTACAAAAGTTCTCAGTGTACCTGGCAGGACTCAACAGCCCAGCTGATAACAAGAAATAAATCACACATCAGACTGATGGTTTGGCTGTTATTCCTTAGAGCAATTCCAGATCTCTCACATATAAATTATGAATCAACCTTCAGATTCTTCTCCCACAGGCTAGGTGTATAACCAGGTACAAGTGCCTATGCTTGACAAATAAACTCCCTTATTTACAAATCTTGCAGAAACACTATCTGCCTGGAAACTGGGATGATAATGTAGTTTGTTTATGTTAGAGGATGGAATTAAAAGAATACTTTTAAATTTATTTTCCAAAAAGAAAGAATATTTTCATTGTATTGCTGCTGCAAGAGTCTATAAGCATTACAGTTTGAGATACATGTAGCTGAAGGGACACCAGTTATCAGTGGATGGAGGCATACACGTGAGTTATAAGCACTGTAAGTAAAGGGGCACAGAACTGATCTTTGGTTTCTCTCAGGAAGAATCTAAGACCACCTTTACTTCCCAGCTGGAGAACTCACAACTGAATAGGCTGTTTTTTCAGATGTTCATGACCCTGGTGTTGGGCTCCCTTGTTTATTCAGTTAAATAAATTCTCTGTCTCTACAGACAGGATGGCACTTGGTGTTTTTCAAGGCCACAAAGATCAAGTCTGGATTGCCAATATGAGCAAACAGCACCATACACCGCAAAGCCTGCCTTGGTATTTAGCTGTTGGGCTGTACCGACACAGCACAGGGCCCGACTCCTTGAGTGCACGCACAGTGGGTGCCCTGAGGAACACACTGAATCCTTTATCCTGTTCTCAAACCAGCATTTGCTTTCTTTTCACAAATAGAAAGAGAAAGGGAAGTTGGACTGAAGGCTTGAGGCTGGGTGCAGTGGTTTCCCTGCAGCCCAGAAACCAGCACAGCTGAGCCATACACGAAGAAGCCTGGAGCTGGAGCCCCCTGGGAGTGTTTCTGAGCTCCATGGTGATCCCAAAAGGGATACTAAAAAGTATCTTTAGGAAAAGTTGTTTTGTTCTGTACTTCTTGTAACACCTTGCCTGGTATAAAAAAAAACAGTGACTGCTTGAAATCCCTATTTCACTCAACTCACCAAGAGTCTGCTTGAGGCTCCAGGCAAAAAGAGCAAAGGTGTCCCAGAAAGACATCTGTGAACATAAGAAAGAATTAAAACACAATGGCAACAAGGAAAGAAATGTCAGGGCCCATTTTAGTCCCATGTCATTTCTTTCTCTTGTGAAGCAGTGAGCTTGCTCAGAAAGTTGCTCCAGCCACGTATCTGCCTTGCAGGCTTCATCAGTGGCCAGGGTGGGAGCCATGACAGCACCACTGACAGAAACACCCAGCCCCTCTCTGCCACCTGCACCAACAGCCATCACTCCAAAGCTATCGTCTGGGACAGGAGAGGCCGTGACTACCCTGACCCATAGCCCAAGTTACAGCATGTCAAAACCAGCAGGGAACTGTATGCCGCCTTGATGACAGCAAGATACTGATGTTATCAATGAATGCATAAATGAGGCCAACAGAACAACATGCCCCAAAGAAGTTTCTGTAAGAAGAGCATATTATACTCAGATGCATTCTGGTATTAATCTGTGATAACAGTTACTGAAGCTAATACAAATATACTCAACTTGTCTAGTGCTAATACATTGAAGTAATTTAATTCCAGTGTCCTTCTGTAGCTATTTTTATCTGTTTGACAAAAATACATTTGTCCTTCCCTTCATAATGTAGCTTTGTATTGGTGCTCTTGGCCTATTTACAAAGCCTCTCTTCTGTCTACTCCTTGTCTATGCTGTCATTAATGTACAGAGCCCCAGGGTATCCTTTCAGACTGCATTCTGTTCCAAGAGATAACCCACGGATCCAGAGCAAAAGTGAAGATCGTGGCCTTCTCTGCATGGGGATTTATAATCACAAAACAAATGTTCTATTACTTCTCAGACTGAGAAAACTTTCTCTTGACCTCTGCCCTGAGTAGATTTGGCAGAACCCCATCAAGGCCCCACCTGTTACCTCCTCAGCATTGTAACCCATTTAGCCTTTAATAAAGACAAGCGATTAATCCAGACCAAAAATAAAAGGCATCAATCCTTCCTGTCTTTAAATAAAAAAGCTGAATGAAGTACCAATCATTTCATCCCCTTCTCTGTCCAGGGGACAGCTGAAACCTAAAAGTTAGGTTTTTGAGATAAGCAGTGGTATGGTGAATACATTCTTCCATATCATGGCCCTAACATTCAAAACAATACTTGAATGTTTTTTGCAAGAAGAATCACAGTAAAACAAGACTGAAAAAAAAAATCAAAATATCACATAAACTGTCCCCTGTCAAAGGGTGGGATCAGCCTTACTTAGTATGATTGCAGTAACACTTCCAACCATCACCCCTTTCATCTGAGTGCTTCAAAATGGTTTGAGATAATCTCCAGCCACTTTCAGTTAATACCTATCAGTGGTGCTTCTCAGAGTAGAAAGCTGTGAAAGACACAATACAGTATAAAAGGCATTTTAGAAAGACATATCCTAATAACCTAAGCCGGACAATGTCACAACTAGCCCACTAAACTGTAAAAGGGTAATAAGAGGTTTAGTAACCATCCTTTTTATGTGCCTTCTAATGGGAGCCAATTCCAGTAATTAATCATCCGCTGACATTTTGTTAGAGCACAGGTCAGCAGTACCTTCTGCTGATTCATAGAGAAATGCCAGCTACAGACTCAAAAAGACACAGATGAGTAATGAAAGACAGTAGAAACTTTCTGACAGACAGGAGGGGTAATTCAATAATGGACAAACAGACTGGAAAAAAAAAAACAACTTAAAAAACACCTAGCAGATTCTTATTAGACACTACTTTCTACAGCAGAAAGGAAAGTATTTCATGCTAGACCACAGAAAAGACTTCATATGTCTTTATCCATTCATTTAATGATCTAAAATAAGTGTCTAAAAATGCTACTTTAATTACACATTATAAGGCATTCCATGTCTCATCTCTGCAAGCTTATCTTGCAGTATGACAAAGGCATGCATTAAGAGTACATTGTTCATATGCTTCATAAAATGTTTGTTCATGAGAATAATTTCATATATTCATATAAAACACTGCTAATTTGTTGTATAATTCAGGTGTGGGACTTGGATGTTTGAGCATTATAACTTTTTTAGAGAGAGCACAGGTAATTCAGTGAGTGCTGACATAGAATAGCCAGTCTCCGCATTCAGAATTTTTCCATCTTTCCACTCTGGTTCATAACACCACTGCTGGGCACACATAAACTGTCAGGTGGATCTCCTAGTCACCCATTTACCAATAAATATTCACAAGTAGACCATTACTTTCCCAGCAAACACCAGCTGACTTTATTTGCACTTTTCTCAAGGGGATCTAAGAAGTAGCAGCCTATCCTAAGATTCATTTTGTTTCAGTTGGGATCAGCATGGGGCTAGTCTTACAGGAGTGACCTCTGATTTTAACTGGACTGCCCTGTGACTACAGCCTACCAAGTATTTCCTTTGGCTCAAGAAATAGAGGTCTCCTTTTTCATGGTGAAGGCCTTTTAAAGGACTGGTTTGAACAGGCCAACCATGCATCCACTCTTCCTCTTCACCTGCATTTCTAATACATGGCCTAGTCACTGAATCTTAAACCTCCACAGCCTGACTGGAAACACAAGCACCATTCTTCTGCCCTAGAGTAAAGTTTCAGAAATTCCCAAGGTACAGACCCCTTCTGAAATCTAGGCTTTACTTTTCTACTGTCTACCGTCACATGGTTCAGCTCCAGCTTCTCTTGCAGCTTAACTCCATCTTAAGTGTCATCTAAGTTGTGAACTGGTTTAGACTTTCCATCTTCCTCATTAAACAAATGTGAACAGATTTGTGTACAAACAGGCACCACACAGGGCGTCCAACCACATTATTGCATTTACCTTAAAAGACAAAAAGCAAGAGATGACAGACCACAAGCAAACAACAAATCCTCTAAAAGCAATGCACTGTGCTTAGGTCATCCTTCCCTGGGAGCGTCCTGCAAGTCCCTCTGAGTGTAAAAAAACACCTGTTCCTCAGAAAGAGTGAAAAAAAAGTCTGATTTCTGGATTTTGATAAATTTCTGGTCTAAGGAGGTCCCCTGAACAGCTGCTTACTTCCCTCTTCCCCCCTTTCATATGCAGACAGGACACCACAGTGTGAATCCTCCCCTGGAAGAACCACACTCCCCTTCCTGGGCTGGCTGTGTGCTTTCAGTAGAGAGCCCTGCCAACTCAGTGCCTCTGTCCTGTGCTGCCTCTGTAGTCAAGTCTTGGCATTTTAGCCCAATCTGGGGATGGTAAACAAGACGAAAGACAACCTCAAGAAGATGCAGTGAGAATAACCATAAATTCACTATACCTGTAATGAGACATTGCTACACACACGACATTGCAGATGCAGCAATGTGTGCATGCAGTTCCTGCCTAGGCAAGTGCAAAAGTCTCTGATTCAATATATGTGATCACTAAACATAAATATTCATGCTACTTAGGATGTTTTCAAGAATACCATGACAGCAGTATCAATACTTCTCTCTTTACAAGTAGTTTTTGGTGCTATTTCAAACATCTCTGTACTGATATACAGGTTCTTTCCTCACTCTCTGTTCAGTTGGATAGAAAATGCAGTTACTTCCTATGCACCAGAAATAAGAATTAAATAATAACCATTTAGCTCAGAACTTTTATTTTTTCCAAGCCCTTACTACTTTTCCTGAGCTTGCAATATACAGTATCTTTTTTATGTCAATATGATTTTTCAATCACTGTATCCTGAAAGAAAGAAACAATTGACATTCTTCCAGGAGTAGAAGTTATTTCTCTTCCAGCATTCACTTGCTAAGGAATGAAAACATGAAATTTTACCACAGCTGAAACAAAAGATGGGAAAATTTAAAAGGCAAATTATGTTAGCCAGAAACAAACAGATCTGCAGAAAGGAAAGGAATCCAGTATTGTGTCTGAGCCCAGGATTTTGCCTTCCATACTGAAGTAACCAGTGTATTCAGTTGTACTAGTGAGATCCTAAATCAGTTTACACTAAAGCATTGTCCTTGACAGCAAGCTTTTTGCTGGCATACAAAAACCAAGCGAGTCTCATGAGCCCCTCAATTTCATGACACTTAAAATTTCAAGCACCATTAATCCCTCACAAAGGCAGGCACCATGTGCCCTGATGTTTTTAGTGTCTAAGGCATTATTAAGAGTGAAGCAGAACCTGAGAAAATTCTTGTTACACTGCTTGATGAAGCTGCCTATAAGCTGCAGTTTTCTGGCTTTCCTGAGTGTTCTGGCTTGGTTTCGTGGGATTTTTGGTAGCAGGGGAAGGGCCACAGGAGTGGCTCAGGTAAGAGGTTGAGAAGCTCCCCCTGCTCCAAACCCAGCCAAGGAGCCATTAGAGGGACAATAGATGCACCACAGCGATTAACATAAGAAAGAACTGAAATAACACCTGAGCAGAGAAAGACCTGGGGGGAGAAGAGCTGTGCTGGAGAAGAAGAGCTGCGCTGGAGGAGGAGAGCAGTGCTGGTGAGGAAGAAGAGGAAGAAGGTGTCCAAGCAGAAGTTCCCTGCAACCCATGGCAAGATGGCAGCTGTCCCCCTGCACTCATGGAGAGGAACATGGTGGAACATTCCCTGAAGGTGCCAGGAGGGGTGAACTTGGCCAGTGGACTTGGATTTTGTGGCCAGTGGACTCTTGATTATGCAGCTTTGGAAGACCCCGGTGCCAGGGAAGTTGGCTGTTCCCAAAGTAGCCCATGACTCTTTGGGAAGCCCATGCTGGAGCAGCTGCTCCAGACCTCATGGGAAGGATTAATGAAGGAGAGGTTTGTGGAGGACTCTCTCCCATGGGAGGGACCCCGTGGGGAAGCAGGGAAGAAGGACTGTAAGGAATCCTTTTTCCTGAGGAGGAAGGAGCAGCAAGAACCACCAGCCTGTGAACTGACTCTAAACCCCATCCCCTGTCCCCCTGTGCCGCTGGTGGGAAGGAGGGAGAGAAACCGGGAACAAAGTGATTTAGGCCCGGGAAGAAGGGAGGGGTGGGGTAACATATGCAGGCCCTGCTCTGTGTGTTGTCTGTGTCCTGTGTGTGTTTTATCAGTGTGAAATTAAATTATTATTTTTTCCCCAAGTTAAGTCAGTTTTGCCCGGGACCTTAATCGGTGAAGAACCCTCCTTGTCCTTTGTCTCAACCCATGAGCTTTGTCCTCCTCATCCCAGACTGTGCGGGGGGGGGGGGATGAGTGAATGGCCACAGGGCTGTTTCTTTGTTGTCGTGTTGGACCCAAAACCACGACACTGAGTTTAAAAAGTGCCTGGTTAAATAAGAAAAAAAGGCCATAAGATAATTTATTTTCAGCAGACTTTGAACATTAGCAAAAAAATGCCTTTCTTCTTCCCCCCCCCCCAAAAAAAAAAAAAAAAAAAAAAAAACACAACCAGGGAAACCCAGTATGGTTCCAGAGAGAAGAAAGCCTCTATATCAATCTCTAGTTCTGAGATAAATAACCCAAAAAGCCCAGTGCATGGGTTAATCATTCAGGCTAAAAGAAATGGCAGATTTGTGTCTCCAAGAAATCAGGGCTGCTATTGGATCAATTGGGAAATCAATTTCTGCAAGAGCTAAGCTGGACTATGTTATGGTTTCTCAATTGAATTACAGTTCTGCATGCCATCTTTGATTGCTGATAAATAAAAAGAAAAAATTGGTTGGCATCTGCTGTCTTTCTTACTTTCTCTTGCTGAGCTCTTCAATTATTTCAGCATGGAGGTCAATGCTGGCTAAACATCACAGCCTTCAAAGTGATTAAAAGCTCCCTCTTTTAAAAAAGTGACCTTCATGCTTGTTAAAGATGCTCAATGTCTAAAATGCACCTGAAACTCTATGACTGGTTAAAAGTTAGGAATAAAATATTGCCATTTAGGGGATGAAAAATTAAAAAACAAACAAACAAATCTTCCTGTGAATCCCTATTTGAGTTGCCAGCCTTCACAGTCTCCAGGGCTGACAGGCAGAGAGATGGAGCACTCTTCAAGAAAATCACTGGGAAGTCAGGAGGGAAGACGCAGTTTTGTAGACCTTACAGCAGAACAGCACTGTGATGGGAGTTCCTCTTCCACGTGTCCATGTAAGACACACTGTTGGAGTAGCAGTTTGATACCACAAAAATCTCATGGACCTCTTGTTCTAGTGTCTGTGCTTGTACTCCTTGTACTTCCCCATGGGTATATAGAGCCACCACCAATGTTGCTACAGAAGTTTAAGCAGCAAGGATGCTCTCATCCATGTAACTCCACTAATGTCAGCAGTGACTCACAGCTACAGAATATGGCTCTGACTCACAAAACCAGGTTTATTTTTATTGTTTCATCCTGGTCTGTCAACTCCCTGAAAGCAAGCAGGGAACAGCTAAGGTCAAACACCTACTTAAAAATGCACAAGGGAGTAGCAAAGAAATAACTTTAACTTCAAGGAAAGCAGTAACAGTGTAGTCAGCTTATATATATGCAAATATTTTTTATTCAAGATAACAGGACAAGCAAGTTAATCCAAAGTTTCAGATCAATTAGAAGAATCAAGACAAAGATAAATTCTGAGTCTCCTGACTTTTCTCCAGAGAATAAATTTGTAGGCAGAGCAAGTTCACAGGCATTTATTCAAAGAATAGGATGGAAAAAAAGGAGCCTGATTTGCAGCAATGAGAAAGAAATATACTTTGTTAGCATACCTCTCAATATGAGTAACATAATTAATATTGACTTGTGTTGTCAACATTACCAAGTTCAGTGACACCATCACTTCTGAAAACCAGGAAAAACAAAGTATATTTCCCAGTTCAGGCTAATTTCAGTCTTAGCTGTAGGACAGTTGGAGTTTATCTTAATATATAGTGAGAAGCAAACTAGAGAAAATCGATTATCTCATCAAGGTTATAAATAATACAATTATTGCTTAAAATACAAAGGCAAATGAAAGTTTAATATTATTATAGAATTGATAGTATAAGAGAGATAATTTAATCAACTAATGACATTTCCATCTCTTCATCTTCATTAGAGTCTTCCTAAAAGACAGTAAATTTGTCAGTAACTAGATGCTTCTTTTTAATATCTTCTTCTTACATATTTTGAGATAATATAGTGAGCTTATAAAACACTGGGAGTAACAGGAAGGCCATGGGAATTTCTTAGAAAAACATGCTTCTATGACTTAGACAATCACAGAATTGCTGGAGTTGGAAGGGACCTCTAGACATCATCTAGTCCAGCTTTCCCACTGAAGTAGAATAATCTAGAGCACTTTACACAGGACTGTATCCAGGCAGGTTTTGAATATCTCCAGAGATGGAGACTCCACAACCCCCCTGAGCAGCTTGTTCTAGTGCTCTGTCACCCTCACTGTAAATAAGTTTTTTCAATGCATTGAGAAGATGTTTAGGACACCTGATTCAGTGGGAGTGATATTTTTATCATAGAACCATAAAACTATTTTGGTTGGAAAAGACGTTTAAATCATCGAGTCCAACCATTAACCAAGCACTGCCAAGTCCACCACTAAACCATGTCCCCAAGCATCACATCTACACATCTTTTAAACACCTTCAGGGAGAGTGACTCAACCACTTTCCTGGGAAGCCAGTTTCAGTGCCTGACAACCCTTTCAGTGAAGAATTTTATTCCTAATATCCAATCTAAATCACCTCTAGTGCAAACTGATGTCATTTCATCTTATTCTATTGCTTGTTATTTGGGAGAAGAGACCAACCCCCACCTCGGTACAACTTCCTTTCAAGTAGTTGCAGTGATAAGGTCTCCCCTCAGCCTCCTTTTCTCCAGACTGAACAGTCCCATTTCCCTCAGATGCTCCTCATAAGACTTGTTCTCCAGACCCTCCACCAGCTTCATTGTCCTCTCTGGACTTGCTTCAGCACCTCAGTGTCCTTGCAGTGACGGGCCCAAAACTGAACACAGTACTTGAGTTGCAGCCTCGTCAGTGCCAAGTACAGAAGGATGATCAAAATTGTTCTGCTAGCTTAAATGTTTTCCACAGACATATAAAATAAATACAACTGGCCTTACTCTTTGATGTGTGCCTGCTAACAAGCTACATCTCTTAACAAGAATACAAATGCATCACAAATGGGTTTTGTATTTACTGAAGCACAACACAATTAACAAAGGTTGAGCTAGCTTGGAAAAAAAATTACTTAGCTGAGGGAGCCAATTAGTAGATGAAGGGAACGAGGTAGCCTCCCTCACCAGAAGCATGTTAATGATACCTGCCTATTCCTTCTCCCCTGACCCAGACCCAATCACATCCTTTAGCTGTCTGAAAGGCCATATGCTCATTTGAGAGGAAGAAGAATTGGGTGCTCTGAGGTTTGTTGCTGTTTCTAATCCAATGACAATAATACACTTTGTCCAGGGAACAAGATAAAAAATACCAGCTTCTCCTTTCTCAGAGGAGGCTCCTATTGACCAACTACTATTCATGGCTTCCTCTTGCTTGACCCTTTTTCACCTCCAGAGAGCTCGCTTTGGTATAGTTTTAGCAAAAGCTTGCCTCTGACAGTAATCCTGTAGAGTAAGACAAGCAAGTCTTTTTCCTTGGCAAGTGGGAGGCTTGAGGTTGAAGCCCCTGGCTCCAAGGGGTCTGCGATGGAGGCAACACTGCCCTGATTGAGAGCTTGGGCCCCAGTGTCATTCCATAAGTGGAACACATTGCTCAAGACTACAGTTAAGGGCGTCAAATTCAACCTGATTTATTTCACCTATAGCAACACCAAGCTCAGTGTAACTGTGATAGAAAACATGTCAGACAGGATGCAATGGTTAAAAAGACAAGCTCTAGCTTCCCTTCCAATAACAGAACACAGGGCACTTGGAGAGTGATGTTGGCAGAGCAGGAAAGAGACCAGGAAGGCCAAGCTGTAAACATTATCTTTTCTTATTTCTTAGCAATGAGAGCAATAAACTAACAGTATTTTGCAAAATACAAGTTTCCCATTAGATGAAACTCTGCTCTTTCCTTTCGGTCAGGAGACAAATTATCATATTTAACTGTCATATTTAAAATTAAAGTAATATTTTTTGTTTTAAAGTCATAGAAGTCATATTGGTATTTTACCATTACAGTAAAGTAAAAAACAATTTGAAGACTTTCAAGAAAACTTTGATGAGCAATGTAAGACAGACATACTTGTGAATACATTTAAGTTAGAATATGAGTACTCTAACTCAACTGTTACTGACAGAGAAGGCACAGTGACCTATCCTCACCCATCAAAATACTGATTGGTTTCAGAGAAAGTACTGGGAACTCTCAGAATATCAATGGGGCACAGCTTTAATGAAAATTCCAGCCTCCATCTTTTCAGAGGAGCAGTCTACACAATCTTTAAAGCACATAATGGTAAATTTAGCCATAAGTAGTTCAAAACAATTTGTTTTCTAATACTACGTTTTCTCTTCAAGGGCATTTTGACCACAGATTAGGAAATTGTGAAAGTTTCAGGGAACAGATTCAAACAGATGATAGCTGAATGTTGCACTTAACAGGCTGGTGTGACTTTCAGGTGAGAGCAAAACCTTGTCCAGAAATTCAGCCCCTTATGTCTCCCCATTCCTTTGGTACTATTAAAGGACACTACAGCAGTATTTTACCTGCTGAAGTTACTGGAAGTCACCTTGGCCACCAGTTGTGGAAAGTTACTCAAAACCATATTGAATATTTAGGACTTGATATCCTTGAGTACGTGGCTGCCATTATTGCAGTGTGGAAGCCTAAAAGCAGAGATTCTCTTCCATGATAGGTTGTTTTACTGATGTTGCAGAGGTAATACAGTTTTTCTTCCTCATCTCCTTTTTAAATCATACAATGCATTTATCTTCTGCTCGGTGATTTCTGATTCATATATGTATGTGAAAGAATGTCTGCTTCTTTTTTTCTCTTAGTTGTTTTGTTGTTTTTTTTACTTTCTGGACATGTAATAAATGCAAAATTAATAAAAAGTTATCCAGCCTGGCAAAAAAACTGCTTCATACAAAGTCAGCAGTGAATAAAAGATATTAAATATTGCACTTCTATCATTGAAGTTGAAAGAGCAATGAGTAAATGGTATCAAGGACAAATTTGCTACAAAACTGCCTGTTCCACTGAAGCTACCACTGCGTTCACATTGCCAAATTGCAAAAAAAAAAAAAACAAAACAAACCATAACATCTGAGTTCTTCTCTAAGGACTCACTGTGCTGATCCAACTTAGTAAAGGCAAGCATTGTAGTGCATTGTGACCAGATAACATAATTAGCACCTTTCCCATCCACGGTTAATCACCTGCACAAAACCAAGATTGCTAATCATGTTTCACTTCAGCTGTCACTTGCTTACAATAGCTGTGCAAATGTTGAAAACTTAAATTTTGAAACTTGAAACAGTGCAGTGATAAACAGAATATTTATATGCATGTAAGTGTTAATTGGGTCTCAAGGAGGCAGAAAATTATGCTGTGTATTTGTGATGAAGTAGAACACTGTAATGTACTGGAGAGAGGACAAGACTGCAAAAGCTGTAAAAGATCATATTGTATTGCTAATCAACAGATGGAACACAAACACAACGGCAGCCAGCAGTAATATTTTTTCCTGTAGTCCTGTAACTTATTATTTTGCTATAACGAGGAAGAGGATCATAGACCCCTAAACTTGCTCATCTTACTACCATATTGTTTTTGTTATATGGTACATTCAAATATCAGTGCACACAAATCATTTTAGCAGCTAATGAGAATGGCTCTATATACTCACTATCACATGCAGAATATTTTGCCCAGCTGCAAGGGACCTATTTTTCAAAGACTGCTGAACAGATCATCTTAAAAAAATAATAAAAATAATTATTTTCAATTAGGTGCCTTAAAACACAAATTCTAAAATCAGAAATCTTTTTAAATTTAGCTTTGTTGCAGTGTGGTGGGTTGACCCCAGTGATCAGCCAAACATCCACCCTGCTGCTCACTTGTTCGTCCCTGCCATGAGATCAGGAAAAACGGGAAAGTGAAAAGTCTTGTGGTTTGAGACAGATTAATAAGGAAAGCAAAAGCTGCGCACACAGGCAAAGCAAAAAGAAGAATTAATTCATTGAATTCCTTTGGTGGATAGGTAGATAGGTGGATAGCCTCTTCCAGGAAGGCAGAACCTCAGTATGTGTAACAGTTCCTTGGGAAGACAAATGCCATAAATGTCAATGTCTCTCCTTCCTCCTTTCCCCCAGCTTTGTATGCTGAGCACAACTTCATATGGTATGGGATATTCCTTTGGTCACTTGGGGTCAGCTGTCTTGGCCATGTCCCCTCCCAACTTCTTGTGCACCCTCAGCAGTGGTCAAAACACTGCTGCACAACCTGCACTGGTTTAGCCACAAATGCATAGCACAGCACCTTATGGGCTGCTATGAACTCCATCCCAGCCAGACCCTGGACAAGTACTTTCCATATTTGATTTCTCCCCTGTTCCTGCAGACTCTGACAGTACTGGTTTGTCTAGGTACTCTTTGTGCTATTCCATCTATTATTTTTGGTGTACATGCTGATTGGCTCACTGGACAAAGAATCTAACTCTTTTATAATGAATAGTAAGCTAATGCCCTCAGAGTTCAGCATCTAGAGAAGAGGTATTATAGTAAAAGAACATAGAATACTTACAGCATTACAGCATTGTACTTGGAAAATACCTTAATAAAAGTCCAGAATATGTATGACAATGCCTTAACACTACAGCCTAATTGTACAACCAGAGACGCATTTCTACTTTTAAGACAAATCAACACTATTAGATTTTATTCCCATTTAATTTAGAGATTAAAAAATATATAAAAAAGCAAAGACAACAAAATCTCCCTTGTCTGCAATGGTCTTCCTCAAGTAAAATGCCTAGAATTGAGCAAGTAGTCATAGACTTATTGAACTATTTTGCAATGTTTGAAAGAAATCTGTTGGTGGATGGGCAGTGCCTCAAAAGAAGTCACTCTTTGTTTAGGTTAAACAAAAGACCAGGCAAATGTGCTGCGTTGATATCTAGCCTCTATTACAAGGCAGGTTGTGATGATGTGCAAACAGATCTGAATTGCAGTTGTATGTCTGCTCTGAGGCAGAAACACAACACACACAGTGTAATGAGGAAACAATTATACATCAGATATGCAAAAATACCTGAGAAGGAACCAAGATGGAGCTTTCTGTTGAAGTATTCACTGGGAAGACATTTAAGATGGAAAGAACCTATGCTTGTTTGATTGCTATCTCCATTGTCAAGGGAACAGGACATTCCAGGCCTTTTTGGTGAATAAGGAGGAATTCTTCAAGTGTAAGGATCCTGACAGTGCAGAACAAATCTTACAAGCTTCTTATTCATGATTAAACAAGTCGGAAGAACAGCTTACTTCATTATGCTTTACTGATTGCATCGTCACTTTACTTACCCAGAAACTCAGACTGAAGTCCAGGTAATATATTCAATCTTTTTACACTGAAGAATTGGGTCCCTACATTGTCACCAAAGATCCTGTTAGGATCCTAACAGGGTTAGTGTTATAGGGCTTCAACTATGTATTTCGCAATGCAATGTATACCTTTGTTTGGTGTAACTGAGTACACGCTCTGAAGGCAATGCAAAAGCACAGGTCAGCTAACTTGGCCCACATGACTTTTACTAACACTTGAGAGATGTAAAAAATCTATGAGACAAGGTGGCTTTCATTCCTGGTGTTGTAAGGCTGACAGCTGAGGTATCCAACGTATCACGTGTGAATGAAGCAGTAGAAGTAATGAGTGCACAAAAAACTGCAGTTCCTCTGCACTCTCTGGGATGCTTCTTTCAAAGTGGAAGGCAACAGTAAACTCTATTCAAATAATTTACATAGGTACCATCTTTATATTTCATCCCTTCGTAGTCTTGAGTAGCTGGATGCCACCCTCCACTTGTATTTCCTGGTAAATCATTCCAACCTCTGTGAGGCATATGAGGAAAAACACTCAAAGCAGTGAGTGGCTTTAGTAGTATGCCCTCACCTAACAGAGGTTTAGTCTGTTATAGCCAAATCTTCAGGCACACTGAATAGCACCTTTTATTTCATATACATCATCTCATTAACACACCAGCCAACACGCTCACCTGTTGTGATAAAAATTGTAAAATTTGTCTGTAATTGTGAACTACTTTTTTGCCATCCCTCACCAAGAGATTAAGAGCAATTTGCCTGTGCCTTGTGCAGGTAGCATTGTGGGTTTTTTTATTCTAATTACATCTGACAGGGTTCCAATATATGTTTTGGGCCACTGCTTGCTGCAGAAAAATTATCACCACAGTTGGTGTAATGATGCTGTACTAATTGAAGCAGAA
Source organism: Apus apus (assembly GCF_020740795.1). Taxonomy (NCBI): domain Eukaryota; kingdom Metazoa; phylum Chordata; class Aves; order Apodiformes; family Apodidae; genus Apus; species Apus apus. The sequence goes on from NC_067283.1 coordinate 101,509,888, forward strand.
GATATTCCTGGGCAATAATGAGTAGTAAAGAGGACTTAATGGACTATGATGCTACAGAAGCTCAGTCACTCATACCCCTACCATAGCTGTTCTGTGCTAGGCACAGTCTTGACAGAACCACTCAAAATATCACACAAAAACCTCACTGTACTCTGCAATAATACAATCTTTACTGTTTCCACCAAGATATAAAGCTTTAAGGGCAGCATCATTTCCACCACTAGAAGTCTCATAGTGCTCAGATCTGTAGAATATTTTCATATCTAGACTGGGATTAGTTGTTAGACAAAAGATCTGTGCCCAAACCACCTAACATGCCTCCTTGTTCCACAAGTGAACAGTTGCTCATAATAAACTCATGCTTATCTTGATTTTTTTTTCCCTATTTTTACTTTTCTTAGGGAGAAAAAAAGTGACTGTTTTCACAATAAATGTATTTATGCTGCAAGCTCCTGCCAGACAGATGAAAAAGCAGGAACTTTCACACATGTTCTCCTCCCTGTTGTTATCCCTGACAAGGAGAAAGACAAGCTTTCTCAACTCAGAAAACTATCTTAGATTTTTGGACTAGTGTCTCCTGCTCCTGTAAGGAAGTGTTGCCTTTTATTTGTGATGACTGAGGTTTGTCCCAGGGTGACTAATCAGCCACAACCAGTTGTCCCAAGGAAAGCCACCCAGGAAGGCCAAGATGGCTTGTCTCACTAAAAAAAGTCACCTGGCAAAAAGAAGCCCCAGCTTTTCATCCCAATAGCACATGCTAGCCAAAGGTTTTCAGTAAGCCTGAGGGAGCTCAAACACAGATGGACTCATACAGTTGCTGTCCTTGTAGGACTGAAAGGAAATGTATAGATCTACTGCAAAAATATTTACAGGCTTACACCCATTCCCTCAAGAAAACTGTAGCTTGACTGTATTTTTCTACAGTGTTGAGTAACAGGCACAGCAGTGACATTGGACTTATTTCTGATAAACATATGAGTTATGTTTATTTCTGACACAACTCTCATGACTGGCACTGTCTGGCACATGAAATGCTGCCTACAGAATCTGAGACTACACAGAAAGTCACACCAAGTATCAAGGAAATACCCCCTCCTCTTAGTTCCAGACAATCCTGCTGCCTTCAGTTCTGCCATTTGAGGATATCTTGCCTAAATAAGGTATTGCCTTTCAGAGAGTATCAGCAAGCCTTCATCCAGAGAAGATTGTGCTGTTACAGTTGCTCCACTTTTAAGCAACAAGATAGAGATCTGCCTGTAAGCTTGAGTTGTACCCAGAGTCACTTGAGCTCCCTAAAGCACTTCCTGCAGATATTTTTTTTTCCAAGGAGAGTAACAATTATAAATACTTGATGTCTTCAATTTAGTAAAAATGTCCATCAACTAAATTTATTATTCATAATTCATCAGAAATTTCATTTAAAATAACTTAAAATTTCCTCTTTGCTTTTCTAGCCTCTGGAAAAAAATAAAAGAACTTAGAGGGGAATTCGGTATAAAATGTAGTGCAAAGTATGAATTAAATTAATTCATTTTTCTCCTCTCTGCCCTGCTCCTCTTTCTGACTCCCTACACAGAATATGGTTTGCCAGCAATTTTTAATGCAGGTTTGAGTAAGGAAGGCTCTGGTCCAAGGCTACAACAGATGGGCTAAAGAAGAACTTTCTTGGCCTGACTCTATATAAGCAGTGTCCAAAGAACTAAGTCAGAAAATTGTGAAAACAAGAAAAAAAGCATGCTGTAAGTATATTCCATGGAGAAGTGGATCTAAGAGAAACTCAAGTAAAGGCTAACATGAAATTCTACTGACAAAGTATCCCATTAGTACTGTATATTAATGTAACTGAATGCATAGGAACAGGACAGAAAGACAAGAGTCAGCCTGGATCTACCAACTACTGATGTTTGGTATAGGCAGAAAAAAATGTTACATTATAAATGTAGAAGCAGAAAACCAGCAGTTGAAAGTGAACTGAATGGCTTTTAAGTGATTGTCTGACAGTGCTAAAACACTACATAGTGCCCCTGTTGCTTTCTACAAAATAGCTTCTGGCCAAATCAATCTCTCCAGAAGATCAGAAATATTTGTGTATGAAGTGTCACCCAGAGCCTTTGCCGAGTCAGTTTGCATGTTTCTGTGTCTATCAGCATATCAATAGATGTCAGAATTCAATTACTTATTCATGTAGTTGCATTAGCTCAGCATTTCCCAGACTCCTGAGCTTTTGCTAGTAGTCTGCAGGTCTACCCTGCATTCATTCTGCTGCCTGCAGAATTATGCATCATTATATAAACAGGCGTAATTGCCCAGCAGAGTACTGCCTGGCATGCCTCATTAGCATTCTTTAATTACAGCAGGACTATTCACTGTATATCACAAAAGTGATTATAAACTAATCTCTAAGCTTTGGTTTCAGCTCGGACCTGACATTTTTATAGACATCTATACTTCATTCTGGTAGTCTGTGACAACACAGTCCCTGGACTAAGCTGTTGCCTGTTCATAAGCAATCAATCTTAATTCATTGACTCACACTTTATTAAGCGTAGGTAAACAAGACTCTGGGAAATTCTTTCCTTGTTTATTTGACTTGTTACTAAATGTTCACACTAATCTGAGCTATTCTCCCTCTTCATTCCTACTTGCTGAATCCAGTGATTAAAATAAAAAATTACATTTCAGCTGGAGTTACATAAATTTTGTAGTGTCCCACGGTGTGCCTCCATATTGGCCCCTCTTCCCTAGCCCTCTTGCTGTCCCTTTTCTTTGAAGAAAGTGATGGCAATGAAGTCCAGCTCGAAAAAAAAAAAAAAAAGGAAAGGAAAAAAAAAAGAAGACGACTCTTCCAGGCAGTACTTAAACTGCTCAGCACAGTCTGAGCAAACCAGCTGTATCAGGGCTTCTGAGGACTCAGCTACAGAAGTGGCAAAACTGCACTTAAACTTGAGTAAAGCAAGAAAAATGGTAAGAGGTTTCTACAGGAATTTGAAATCCAGTAAGCAGGTGGAGGGGAATCATAATCTCAAATCTAAATACTTAAAACTCCTCCTTAGTCCAGTTTTAGAGATTTGAGACCTTTTGTATTATTTGCTCTTTGCATGAACCAAGCCAAGGAAGCCAGACAACAGAATAAAGTTTTGCCCCACAGCACAACACTGAGTTGCATAAATTCTTAGTGGTCTTTGTGAATCACAGAATCCTAGGGGTTGGAAGAGACCTTGAAAGATCATCTAGTCCAAACACCCTGTCAGAGCAGGATCATCTAGAGCACATCACACAGGAACTTGTCCAGGTGGGTTTTGAATGTCCACAGCGAAGGAGACTCCACAGCCTCTCTGGGCAGCCTGTTCCAGTGCTCTGTCACTCTCACAGGAAAGAAGTTTTTCCTGGTGTTGACATGGAACCTCCTGCTACTAGCTGAGTTCTTACCTCGAGCCACGAGAGAGCCCATGCCCTGCTCCACATGCCACACCAGGTCTTCCTACCGCGCCAGGCCCTGTTTGCCCGTTCCTGGGCGCCGCGCTCCCCAGGGGCTGCTCTTCTACCTGAGGGGGTCAGGCCCCCGTCCCTTTGCCTCTGCCCACAGGGAGTCAGAGCTGCTGCTCCCCAGAAGCTCTCGCTGCCCGCCCAGGGACAGGGGCTGGGACTGACTCCCTTCCACTCTCTCCGTTTCTCTCGCCTTCTCTTCCTCGGTTTGCCGAGGGTTTCCTTGCGGTTTAGCCGCTGCAGGAGGGGTCCAGCAGCACCATCCCTCGCTCTGGTGTCCCTCGCCTCAGCGGCTTCACCGCCAGCAGGATCAGAACCCTGGACTTCCACAAAGCAAACTTTGGCCTCCTTAATCAACTGTTAAGGGAAATCCCATGGGACAGGGAGCTAGAAGGTAAAGGGGCTCAAGATAGCTGGTCAACATTCAAGGACCACTTCTTGCGAGCACAGGATCAGAGCATCCCAATGGTTAGGAAATCTAGTAAGGGAGCTAGGAGACCAGCATGGTTAAAAAAGGAACTACTGGGCAAACTCAAGTGGAAGAGGAAAATCTACAGATCATGGAAGGAGGGGCTGGTCACTTGGGAGGAATATAGGTCTGTTGTCAGAGGATGTAGGGAGGCAATTAGGAAAGCTAAGGCCTCCTTGGAACTTAACCTTGCAAGTCAGGTTAAGGATAATAGAAAGGGCTTTTTCAAATACATAGCTAACAAATCTAACACTAGAGGCAATATTGGCCCTCTGATGAACGAGGTGGGAGCCCTGGTGACAGAGGATATAAAGAAGGCAGAGGTGCTGAACGCCTTCTTTGCCTCTGTCTTTACTCCTGCAGGCTTTCCCCATGAGCCCCAGATTCATATAGCCCCAGAAGAAGTCAAGATAGAGGAGGAGTTTGCCCAGGTAGATGAGGATTGGGTTAGGGATCAGTTGAGTAATCTGGACATCCATAAATCGATGGGTCCGGATGGAATGCACCCAAGGGTGCTGAGGGAGCTGGCGGAGGTCATTGCTAGTCCACTCTCCATCATCTTCGGTAAGTCATGGGTAACAGGAGAGGTGCCTGAGGACTGGAGGGTAGCAAATGTCACTCCAGTCTACAAGAAGGGCAAGAAGGAGGACCTGGGTAACTATAGACCAGTCAGCCTCACCTCCATCCCTGGAAAGGTGATGGAACAACTTGTTCTTGTCACTATCTCCAGGCATATCAAGGATATGGGGGTCATCAGGAGCAGTCAGCATGGTTTTACCAAGGGTAAATCATGTTTGACTAACCTCACAGCCTTCTATGAGGAAATTACTAGGTGGATAGATGATGGTAGAGCGGTAGATGTGGTATACCTTGATTTCAGTAAAGCATTTGACACTGTCTCTCACAGCATCCTTGTAGATAAGTTGATCAGGTATGGGTTTGGTGATCAGGTAGTGAGATGGATCAAGAACTGGTTGAAAGGAAGGAGTCAGAGAGTTGTAGTCAATGGGGCAGAATCTGGTTGGAGGTGTGTGACCAGTGGAGTCCCTCAGGGGTTGGTACTGGGACCGGTGTTGTTCAACATCTTCATCAACGACCTGGATGAGGGTATAGAATGTACCCTCAGCAAGTTTGCTGATGACACTAAGCTGGGAGGAGTGGCTGACACACCAGAAGGCTGTGCTGCCATTCAGAGGGACTTAGACAGGCTGGAGAGTTGGGCGGGGAGAAACATGATGAAGTTCAACAAGGGCAAGTGTAGAGTTCTGCATTTGGGGAAGAAAAACACCATGCACCAGTACAGGTTGGGGGCTGACCTGCTGGAGAGCAGTGTAGGAGAAAGGGACCTGGGAATCCTGGTAGACAGGAGGATGACCATGAGCCAGCAATGTGCCCTTGTGGCCAAGAAGGCCAACGGCATCCTGGGGTGCATTAGAAAGGGTGTGGTTAGTAGGTCAAGAGAGGTTCTCCTACCTCTTTATTCTCCATTGGTGAGGCCGCATCTGGAGTATTGTGTCCAGTTCTGGGCCCCTCAGTTCCAGAAGGACAGGGATCTGCTTGAGAGAGTCCAGCGCAGAGCTACAAAGATGATTAAGGGAGTAGAACATCTCCCTTATGAGGAGAGGCTGAGGGAGCTGGGTCTCTTTAGCTTGGAGAAAAGGAGACTGAGGGGTGACCTCATTAATGTTTACAAATACGTAAAGGGTGAGTGTCAGGGAGATGGAGTTAGGCTTTTCTCAGTGATGACCAGTGATAGGACAAGGGGTAGTGGGTGGAAATTGGAGCATAGGAGGTTCAAGGTGAATATGCGAAAAAATTTTTTTACTGTGAGAGTGACAGAGACTGGAAAGGCTGCCCAGGGAGGTTGTGGGGAGTCTCTTCACTGGAGGTCATTCCAAAAACCACTGGTTGGTTCTTGTGTGATGTGCTATAGGTGACCTGCTTTAGCAGGGGGGGTTGGACTAGATGATCTTTGAGGTCCCTTCCAACCCCTAAGATTCTATGATTCTATGAAATGGCCACCGAAACTCCCACCCCTTCAGCACAGCATTTGACAGCAAAATAGAGAGCCGCGGGGGAAAAGGAAACACAGGAAATAATTTTTAAATCCTTTTCTTTATTGTAAGGTGTGCTGCCCTGTTCAGTACAAACCACTTTTTAAGCAAAACCAAATTAAATTAGTTGCTGAGCCAAAATATTCTACAGCAGGCTTCAGCTGTGACTCATGCACAGATGCACAGGCACTGCAGATACCCTTGATTAATACACCTAAATCATCTCTGGAGTCTAAAAAAACTGACAACAGGAATGGTGATTAAAATTTAAAATTATACTACAGAAGTAATGTCAGAACAGAAGAAAGTAGTTTAGTACACTGAATTCTTCTGTCAGGCAACTGTAGGTCAAAGTCAGCTAACAAAATAACATTTTAGGCAGTCTTTTAGAAGGGGTTTCTCTATAAAACTCAATTGTTTCATCTTGAGATTACTAAATAATGACATGAGAATGACAGGTTACAATGCTGCAGAATTAATGGACTTGTACCAGCAGGACATCCTTCCCTCTCTCCTCAGAAAACAGGGGCACCATTTAGCTTGGCATATGAAGACACTGGCATATGAAGACGGCAGCTAAATTGCACATTTAATTTCCATTTACCTCAGGAGTCAACAAAACCCTCTAAAATGGAAAAGCATAAACTTACTACTTTTCCTCTTTTTTTTCCCCTTTTTGGAAGTGATTAGTAAAACAATAACCTCATCTCTATCAGCGACAGAGTTTCTTACAACAACAGTGATTAAAGAACTAGATGATCTTTAAGGTCCCTTCCAACCCAAACCATTCTATGATATGATACAATATGATATTACATTATATGATAGTATATTATGTTCTATTATTTTACTTCATGATTTGTATTCTGGCAAGGATTAAAATACGGCAAGAACAATAAAAATATTTAAAATATCAAAGCAGATACAAAAGCATGCACTTTATTGAAAAACTATATTCCAGAAATTAATGAGTTATGGCATCTATGAAGTGTCCTAAGTAGTCTTGATTAAACCATTTCCTAGGGTGTCTTTGCCTTTGATGCATTGCTCAGAGTAATGAACCCAGATCCTCCAGTTTCTAAAGGATCCAACAGTTCATACCATTATATTCAGGGTGCAGAGGGCCCTACACACTCCTAAGACAGCCCAAATTTTCCTCAAGGCTGTTGCTAAGAAGAAGCAGTGATTTGCTTCTAGCTGAAGGAACATTTAATTGAATCTGTTATGAATTACGCAAGGAAGCCAACAATTTTCAACCCTGTAATTACTGTTATTTGTCCAGCTCACTCACTTCTTCTATATAGAAGCAGGCTTCAGTTCCAGCTGTCGGTTGCACAGATGTACGCAGGCAGGTGTCAAAAGCAAAGGAACTGAAGAAATAAAAGGGCTACCTGCACCAAAGCATTCAGAATAATTCTGCTACCGGAAAATTACTACTCCACAGAGCTGGTTTTTTGGACTATAAAAATCAGAGATTTAAAATCTGTATTTTACATATAAACCAAGGCTGTCTTTGTGTTTATTATTTCATGTATTTTCAAAGGAGCAAAGACTATTTCTGTCCCTAAAGTAAGAATAATTCCATCACCATAAAATTAGAAGAACTGAGTACATAGGAAACTGTTACTGCTTAGGAGCTAGTAAGTCATCAGCTGAATCGTGTTATTCCAAGACTATAAAAAAGCCTGAAAAAGTAAGACAAAGAGCCACGCACCTAGGTGGGACTGGAAAAGTATGACTCCAGAAAATGTGAATATTGTTGCAGTGAACCCCATGGCGAAGCACTCCACCACTGAGCACAGTAAATTTCCAGTTTAATCACAGTTAGTGATTGGTTAAGGGTGATCAAAACCACACCCTTCTATCAAACTGTTTCAGAAACATTGCATGAGTTCAGACAGGACTGTGAGACTCCAAGAGAGAGCACAAGCCCTACAAAGGTGTCTCCTGAAATATCAATATGGCCTATGGGCATATTTGTCATGGTTGTCTGGGCAATCCTCTTAGTAACATGATATAGTTTAAGTCAGTGAGGAGCAGGGACTTTGACTTGATGATCCTTATGGGTCACTTCCAACTTGAGATACTGCATGATTCTATGATGCTATCAACTACAAGAGCACCCATCCCGTGGGCTTCAGCTATTAACAGCACAGATCAGGCAGACCGTACATGTTCAAACACCTTACCCTGAAAGGGAATTTCAGATGCTGGGAGACACATCTAAGCAAATAAAAAGATGGCAAAGTTGAGAACCAGCTTTAATAACATGGAGAAAGGATGACAGCATCCAAAAAAAATGGCATTTAAGCACCACCAGAGAACCTGTACCTTATCAAAACCTAATTTATCGAGTTAGCTTTGCTCTGCCTTACATCTGTTCTTTAAGTAACCAGATTGCTCAAGGCAGTGCACAGCCCAGGGACAGTAACAGAGGGGTAATCTGATGTGTCAGATGGGTATGATGGAAGGAAGGTAGAGGGAAAGCCATCTCACCGGCACTGCTACACCCACATAAAATGCTACACACTGAAGCTGCAAAAGCCTGAACTCCACGGAGCAGTTTTTACTTCAGTACAAAGCATTCAGTGTCATCAGCACAAGGATTCAGATTTTAGATTTCTTTCCTTACATCGCAGATGAGGTTTCTTGTTCCAAAAACACTGCAACAAGTGTCCCCACATCTTTGGGCACTTCAGTGACCTGATTCCTGGGCTTCACACTTCTGAAAAATCAGGACGCTTGTTTGCACGCACAGGTCACAAAGCCGATGTCTGTTCCCTCGCTGCGGGGCAGGCAGAGGCTGGTGTTTGTAGCCTGCTGGGAACCCCAGGGACTGAGACTGCAAGATTGCGGGCAATCCTGCTCCGGATCAGACAAGCCAAAAACCCCTGTGACGTTCTGGGGGAAAAAGAGAGAATTTTAGGAGGAAAACCTCATGGTTTTGTGAGAAGGAGAGTTGGAGAAAGGGTGGGGGCTTGAGGGTAAAAACAACTTTTGAGAGAAAATAGTGATGACGGGGTGGAATGCTTCATTTCGGAGAGGATTTACCAGGGAATTTGAGGGAAATAATTACTGTTAAGGGAAAAATAAGCAGGGCTGGGCTTTGCAGCCGTAGAAGCGGCGACTTTGAGTCGGAGAAAACGAAGAGGTTGGTTTTGCGAGGCGGGAAAAGACGCAGTGCCGAGCGCACCCGCTGCGGGGAGGGGGTTTTGGGGCACGGAGCGAGCCGGGGCTGCGGCTCCGCCCCCGCCCCCGCCGCCGGCGCCCGCGGCTCTCGTGCGGGCGCGGGGCGCGCGCCCCGCCGGGTGTCAATCGGGTCCGGCTCGTCCCGCCCGCACCTGCAGGTCCGGCCGCCGCTTGGCCCCGCCCCCCTCACCCTCCGCGGGGAGCCCCCCGAGTGCGCCGGGACATGCAGGTGCCCACGGGCAACCTACGCACCTGTAGGTGGCTGTGCCTACAGAGCGCGGGGACACGGGGCACGTCCCCCCAGTAGTCCCCAGTTCCCTTCAGTATCCTCTGGATCCGAGTCTTCCCCAATAGCCCCTCCGAATCCCTGTCGCCCCAATATTCCCCTCCCCGAGACCCCAGTTCCCCAGTATTCCCCTGGATCCCAGTCGTCCCAGTAGCTCCCATTCCCCCTAGTTTCCCCAGTTAGCCCCCCGGGACCCCAGTTCCCCCAGTATTCCCCCCCGGATCCCAGTCCCCACCAGTAGCTCCTAGTATCCCCTGGATTCCAGTTCCCTCGGAAGCTCCCCGGATGCCAGTTCTCCCAGTAGTACCCTGAATTCCAATTCCCCCAGTATCTTCCCCAGATCCCAGTTCCCCAAACAGCTCCCACTTCCAGCCTACTGCATCCCAATTCCCGTGTGCACCCTCCCAAAGGATCCTCCCCACCCGAATTCGCTCCTCTGCCCGCCAAGGATCCCCACCCCAGGGACATCCCCCCCGCACCCCAGTCTTTTGCCTACCCCCACCCCCACCCCCAATCCCACTCCCTCCCTAGCCCCCCCAGACCTTGGCAATGGGTACCTACAATCAGCTGCCTCCCTAGCACCCTTGGGTGCAGCCCCCGGATGCCTGGTTCCCCTGCTGTGGGTGGTGGTGAAGGGAGGGGGGTGTGGGTGCTGCAGGGGGAGGGAGTGGGGGAAACCAGGCTCAGTGAATCAGCGGCGCCCGGGGCCTGGGTCTGGCCAGCACGGGCAGACAGCGCAGGCAGCTTGCGGGCAGCAGGCAGGCAGCGCCCACCAGGTAGGGATTCACCCGGACCTGTGCAGGGGGATACTGGGATCGGTTTGGGGGGGGCGATGCTAGGAAAAGGTCAAAGGGAGGATGCTGGGACTAGTTCAGTCTAAGAATGGGTACTGGGACCAATTCAGGAGGGATACAGGGACCAGTTCAGGGAGGGTGCTGGAACCAGTTCGAGCCAAGAATGGGTACTGGGACCAGTTGGGGGATATGCTGGAACCAGTTGTGGCCAAGAGTGGTGGCTGGGACCAGTTTAGGAAGAGATTATGGGACCAGTTCAGGGGCATGCTGAGACTAGTTCAGGGGGGGATGCTGAAACCAGTTCAGGAGGGATACTGGGACCAGTTCAGGCTGGGTGCTGGCACTAGTCCCAGGGGTGGGGGGTGAATGCTGGGACAAATGTGATGGGATTACTGGGACCAGTGGGTTCTGAGTGTATCAGTAATGAGGTGTCTGGTTGCAGGGACCCTTTGGCGTGGGGGGGCCATGGGGCAGAGGCAAGCGGCTGCGGCCCCCGACAGAGATGGGAGTATGGAACTGAGGGGACTGGGCAGGAATAGGATGGTTATGGGGGGACTGGGAGGAACTAGAGGGAACTGGCATGAGGGTATGGTGGAACTGGGGGAGGCTGGGAGGAGACAGGGTGGGTATGAGGGGACTGGAAGGGACAAGGGTGGGATGACATGGAGATGGAGGTATTGGGAGATACCCGGAATGAGGGTATGCGGTGACTGAGGGGGCATTGAGAGGGAGTGGGGGGAAATGGGATGAGCGTATGGAAGAACTAGGAGGGACTTGGAGGGACTGGGATGAGGGTATGAGGGGACTTGGAGGGACTGGGGGGACTGGGATGGGGAGCTGGGATGGACTGGGAAAGACAAAGTTGAGGGTTGGAGGGAACTGAGGGGGCTGGGAGTGACTGGGAAGAGAGTATGGGGTGACTGGCAGAGAGTGGGAGGGAGTGGGAAAGACTGGGGTGAGGGTATGGGGGGGCTGGGCGGGCTGGGAATGGGGGGGAATGTTGGGGGACAACAGGAATGAGGCTGTGAAACAGGGACTGTGGGGTCAGGACACTAGATCACTGTCCTGTCTCCCTGCCCTCTGATGCCTTCTTCCCCTATGTCCCCCATATCCCTGGGGGTGCAGGGGGACCCTCCCCAGGGAGGGGCCAGGAGCCGTCACCGCTGGAGCAGGGTCTCCACGCCGTGGTGGGCACCTTCTACCAGTATGCCCGGGCTTCTGGTGGGGGGGAGCCCAGCCTGGACCCTGCAGCCTTCCAGCTCCTGCTGCACCATGAGCTGGGCCACCAGCTCACTGTGAGTGGGGCCCCAGGGTGTCCCCATGGCATCCCTTCACTTGTCCCCACGGCCCCTATATCCCCATGGTGTCCCTCCACATGGCCCCACTTCCCTAGCCCCAAATCCATCCCTGCCATGGAGTCCCTTCAGGTGCTCTTGTATCTCCCAGTGTTCCCATGGTGTCCCTCCGTGTGTCCCCATGTCTCCAGCCCCACATCCCCTTGCTGTGTCACAAGACACAGTCATGAATGAGGCCACCACATCACCACTAATCCTCATGTTCCCATGGTTTCCCCCCATGTCCCTATAATGTCCCTCCACATGACCCAATGTCCCCAGCCTCTCAACCCCCTGCCCAGCTGTGGGACCCATCCACAAACATTGCCACCACCTCCCCCTACATCACTACATCCCCTCCTGTCCCTTTCTGCCCCGTGTCCCTACAGGAATCCCCATGTCCCCCCATGGTGTCCCTCAATGTGTCCCCACATCCCCAGCCCCACGTCCCTCTACCCAGCCACAGGATCCATCCAACAGCAGAGCCACCGCCTCCCCCCCACCACTACATCCTCTCCTGTCCTTGCCCACCCTGTGTTCCCCTGGCTGCCCCCACATCATCCTATGTCCCCCCATCGTGCCCATCCCTGTGTCCCCATGCCCTGCCATAGGACATGTCCATGAGTGGGGTCACTACCTCACCATCTCTCCCCATCGCCCCATGGTGTCCTTCCATGTGTTCCTATGTCCCCCATGTCACCTCAGTCATCCCTCTGTCCCCATGTTCCCCTGCCCTCCCAACAGGACACAGGGCAGCCCCAGGCAGTGGCCACCATCTTCGAGCTGCTGGACACCAACACTGACCGGCGCATCTCCTTCGATGAGTACTGGCAGCTGGTGGCCTGGCTCTGCCATGTCCTGCGGCACCACCGCTACAGCGCCGTGCCGCCCCCGCCACTGCCCCCCCTCTGCAGGGACCCTGATGTCAGCAACAGCCCCCATCCTGCCCCCGGTGCTGCCCCACTGTCCCCAGCCCGTGGGGACAGGGATAGGCACCAGTGACCCCTGGCCACATGGGGACAGGGATGGGGACATTCACAGGGTGAAGGTCCCGTGGTCTCCCACTCCACAGTGGAGACAATGACGTTCTCAGGGTGAATGGCTCCTGGTTTCCCATTCCATGATGGGGACAGGGGTCATGGCACCCAGAGGGACACAGGGCTGTTTGGTGCCCCGATTACAGAGTTTTTTACCCTGAATCACCCCTGGCAGCGGGTCAGGGTGGTGGGGGTGGCCCCAACCCCACAGTCATCAGAGGGTGACTGAGGCCCCATGGGGACATGTCCTGCACCCTCACTGGCCCCAGAGGGACAGTACTTGCTATGGGAGGGAGAAATGGAATATGGAAAAATGTATGGAAAAATATGGAAAATGTACCAGAATAATAATAAAAAAGACCCAAAAAGGGAATGTTCAGGTGGGAAACAGGCAAACAGGCTGGGGGGGAGGGGGTGGAGGAGCCAAAAGTGGGTTCTGCTCCATAACGATCCCCTGGCCCCATAGGGAACATCCCCTGCCCCATCCCAGGCCCCAACCCCTCCCAGGCTTTGCTCCCCGGGGGCAAGACAGGGTTCCCTATGAGGCCACAAGAAGATGCTGTGTGGCAGGATTGGGCCCCTGTGGGGTAAGAGGGGTCCTGGTCCCTATGGGTCTGGGGAGGGTGCCTATGTGTTGTGTTGTCCCTATAGGGCAGGGGGTCTCCGTGTGGCAGGAAAGGACTCTGTGGGGCAAAGGATCTTCCCTATGACGCAAAGGGATCCCTATAGGGCACAAAGGACCCTTATGGGGTAGGGGATGTCTCCTATGGGACAGGAGGTCCCTGTGGGGCAGGAGGGGATCCTATGGAGCAGAGTGACCCCATGGGGAAGGAGAGGACCCTATGGGGCAGGCTATGTCCCAGAGGCACAGGGAGATGTGGAATGGGGGTTGTGGTCAGTTTATCACACGTTGCCTTTGCTGCCCCTTCCTGCTCCAGAGGAGGACTCCTCACAGCCCTCCCCCACTGCAACGTGGGGTTCCTCCCACGGGAGAGAGCCCTTTATGAACCCCTCCGACATGAGTCCCTCCCACGAGGTGCACTCTACCAGGAATAGACTGCTCCAGCGCAGACTTCCCTTCCTGCTTCAGGAGCAGTCACCTCCACTGGCGCGGCACCCTCCACGGCTGTAGGTCCATATCTGCTCCACCGTGCCCCTCCATGGGTCTCACCTCGGACTGCAGAGGAACCTCTGCTCAAGCACCTCCTCCTTCCTCCCTGGCTCTGGAATCTGTGCTCTGGTGTTGTACCCAACCCCTCCTCCCTCGCCTCCCCCCCCGCAGGTCGTTTTGCAGTTTTATTTTCCCCTTCTAAAATATGTTAATCACATTATCACTATTGCTGATTGGCTCAGCTTTAGCCAGAGACAGGCTGGGCTTTGGAGCTGGGGGAGCTTTCAAGAGCTTCTCACCAGAGCCACCCATGTCTCCTCCCCTCCTACCAAAGCACCCCTGTACAGACCCCGCACACTCTTCTATCAGACACATTGCAGGAGTTCAGACAAGCCTGTGACACACCGAGAGTGCGCACAGCTCCTACAAAGGTGTCTCCTGAAACACCAATATGGCGTGTGAACAACAAGAGCACCCATCCCGTGGGCTTCAGCTATTAACAGCACAGATCAGGCAGACCGTACATGTTCAAACACCTTACCCTGAAAGGGAATTTCAGTTGCTGGGAGACACATCTAAGCAAATAAAAAGATGGCAAAGTTGAGAACCAGCTTTAATAACATGGAGAAAGGATGACAGCCTCCAAAAAAAATGGCATTTAAGCACCACCAGAGAACCTGTACCTTATCAAAACCTAATTTATCGAGTTAGCTTTGCTCTGCCTTACATCTGTTCTTTAAGTAACCAGATTGCTCAAGGCAGTGCACAGCCCAGGGACAGTAACAGAGGGGTATCTGATGTGTCAGATGGGTATGATGGAAGGAAGGTAGAGGGAAAGCCATCTCACCGGCACTGCTACACCCACATAAAATGCTACACACTGAAGCTGCAAAAGCCTGAACTCCACGGAGCAGTTTTTACTTCAGTACAAAGCATTCAGTGTCATCAGCACAAGGATTCAGATTTTAGATTTCTTTCCTTACATCGCAGATGAGGTTTCTTGTTCCAAAAACACTGCAACAAGTGTCCCCACGTCTTTGGGCACTTCAGTGACCTGAATCCTGGGCTTCACACTTCTGAAAAATCAGGACGCTTGTTTGCACGCACAGGTCACAAAGCTGATGTCTGTTCCCTCGCTGCGGGGCGGGCAGAGGCTGGTGTTTGTAGCCTGCTGGGAACCCCAGGGACTGAGACTGCAAGACTGCTGACAATCCTGCTCTGTGTCAGACAAGCCAAAAACCCCTGTGACGTTCTGCGGGGAAAAGAGAGAATTTTAGGAGGAAGACCTCATGGTTTTATGAGAGGTAGAGTTGGAGAAAGGGTGGGGGCTTGAGGGTAAAAACAACTTTTGAGAGAAAATAGTGATGATGGGGTAGAACTGTCATGAGCCAAAACTGGGGGGCTACCGGCTGTCAGGTGCTTTTGTGACTTCCCCCCTCAATGTGGAGGGGTTGTTGAACAAGACCAAGGGTCACACGTGGCGCTGCCTCTTGCAGAGGAACGGCCGCCTGGGGACCATGTTTTAGAGGGGTAGTTAGATACACCCCCACCACACTCACAAATTGCTACTGAGACCGATGTTTGGTTTACGAATCAACCGGTTTATTAAGGGTTAACACAAACTGAGGGATGACGTTTAGGGAAAATATAAATGTAAATGGCTACCAGGGATATATACATATATGCAGTAAGAAAGTGTCCTTTAGGGAGGTAATGCAAAAGGTCCTGTGCTTATAAGGCGTTCTCTCTGAGAGAGGGTTGAGGACCAAAGGGAGGAAGGAAGCTCAGCATCAGTCCTCCTGAAGAGGTCACGCTAAGTGTGCAAGTATGAGGAGAGGATTGTGTGTGTGTGTGCGCGCGCATGCGGGGTGATGTTCCCCTCTGCCTGTCCCTGACGGCTCTGTTCCCAGTGACAGCGTTGGTCGGAGGCCCCGTCTCGCCAGGCAGGACGGCAGGGCCGCAGCCCGTGGTGTCGGAGGGGCAGCCTCTCGGCAGCGGGTGCAGCAGCTGGTGGTTTCCCCTCAACCGGCAGCAACACAGGGGACTCTGGCCCCGACCCCAGGGCTCAGGACCCGGCACGCTCGGTGCTGAGGCCCAGGCTCAACCCGGGGCAGGCGGGTGGGCAGGGTCCCAGCACCAGGGTCCGCAGCAGCGGGGTTCCCACACAGAAAGCATCTGAACAGGCCTCAGGGACCCACCTGCTGCGCTCACCACCTTTCATACCCCCGTGACCCACCTGTCCAGTCAGTGTCACTGTCCAGAGCCGATTGGCATCCATGAGTCCCAAGTTACGGTGGTGACAATTGTATGACTTGTCGCTCATCCTTTCTGTCCCGTACCACATCTCTTGTTTTGGTTTCAGTTGTCCTTGAGTATCAAGTCTGTTTTAGTCCATTAGCTGGGAATAATCAGGAGAGGCCTTCACTGGCTTAAAAGGCATTTTGTTGAGACTTATGTGGGGAAGAAGAGAACAGTTTCCCACAGGAACACTTCATTTTGGGGAGGATTTAGAATCATAGAACTATTCAAGTTGGAAAAGACCCTTGGGATCACCAAGTCCAACCATCATCCCTACTCTACAAACTTCTCCCCTAAACCATATCCACCAACACCACATCCAAGCAACCCTTAAACACATCCAGGGATGGTGACTCAACTACCTCCCTGGGCAGCCTATTCCAGTGTCTGACCACTCTTTCTGTGAATTTTTTTTTCCTAATGTCCAGTCTAAACCTCCCCTGTTGCAGCTTGAAGCCATTCCCTCTTGTTCTGCTGTTAATTACCTGTGAAAAGAGACCAGCACCAACCTCTCTACAATGACCTTTCAGGTCATTGTAGAGACTGATGAGGTTTCCCCTCAGCCTCTTCCTCAGACTAAACATTCCCAGCTCCTTCAAGGGTTCTTCGTAAGATTCTTTCTCTAGGCCCTTCACCAGCTTCGTTGCCCTCTTCTGTACTCGCTCCAGCACCTCGATATCTCTCTTGAATTGAGGTGCCCAAAACTGGACACAATACTCCAGGTGTGGCCTCACCAGCGCTGAGGACAGGGGGACAATCACCTCTCTACTTCTGTTGGTCACACTATTTCTAATCCAAGCCAGGATGCCATTGGCTTTCTTGGCCACCTGGGCACACTGCTGGCTCATATTCAGCTGCTTGTCCATTAGAACCCCCAGATCCTTTTCTGCCAGACACTTTCCAGCCACACTTCCTCAAGCCTGTAGCATTGCCTGGGGTTGTTGTGGCCCAAGTGCAGGACCTGGCACTTGGCCTTGTTGCAGTCCAGACCATTAACATTAGCCCAACGATCCAATCTACCCAAGTCTCTTCGCAGAGCCTCCCTATCCTCATGCAGATCAACACTCCTGCCTAGCTTGGTGTCATCTGCAAACTTACTGATAATACACTCTATGTCCTTACCAAGATCATCACTAAAGATAAACAGAAACGGTCCCAACACTGAGCCCTGAGGAACACCACTTGTGACTGGCCTCCAGCTGGATTTGACTCCATTGACCACCACTTTTTGGGCCTGACTGTCCAGCCAGTGCTTGATCCAACAGATCGTGTGCTCATCCAGGTCATGAGCAGCCAGGTTTTTTATGAGAGTTCTATGGGGAACCGTGTCCAATGCTTTTTGGAGGGAAATATGAGGAAAAATTTGAGGGAAATTATTTTTAAGGGAAAAATAAGCAGGGATGGGCCTTGCAGCCACAGGAGCAGCAAATTTGGGTTGGAGAAAATGAAGAGGTTGGTTTTGCAAGGGGGGAAAAGGTGTACCACCAAGCACATTTGCTGCGGGGACAGGGTTTCTGGGGACAGAGCTATCCAGGGCTGCGGCTCTCAAGGACGAGGCTCCACCACTGCAGCTGCTGCCGGCACCCGCAGCTCTGTGGAGGGCACGCGGCACTCCTTGATTACTCTGCGTTACTCATTACCAGCTCCTTGATTACTCTGCAGATGTTTTAAATGTACTGCTACCCAGCTTAATGCTCCCTAAATTACCTTGCTTTCAAAGTCTTTATAAACACAGTTTAGCAATTGGAAAACAGCATGGAATTACACTTTTAAATAATAAAAATAGGTATTACAAGAGAGAGTGCTTTCTTAAGTAGATTATGACTCAAAAATACTTTTACTCAAAGAATTGAGATGCTTGTTATGTAAATGAAACTTCTGAAATGTTTTAACAGGAGTACGTGTAGGATTTGAAGCAAGTCCCATAAGACCCCATAAGGAGCAATTACCTATACTAAGAGCACTTGGGCAACTTCTTTGCCTCGTAACCTCAGCTGCAGGGCATAGAAACAAAACACAGCACTGCTTCTTTGGGAAGTGAGAAGAGATGGGAGAAAAAAACATTAGGACAAATTGCCACTGGCACCCAAGTACCTTTGTTTTGAACAAGTCTTCCATCCTTACCTCAGCAAAAGCCTATTTCATGCGCACTGAATCCATCTTAAATAGAAAGGGCTAGTGCTTCGCTTGACCCTTTTTTAATACAAAATTATACGTAACATAGAAATATAGATTCATAGAATGGTTTGGGTTGAAAAGGACCTTAAAGATCATCTAGTTCCAACCCCCCTGCATGGGCAGGGACACCTCCCACTATACCAGGCTGCTCAAAGCCCCATCCAACCCAACCTTGAACACTTCCAGCGACGGGGCATTCACGGCTTCTCTGGGCAACCTATCTCACCACCCTCACAGTGAAGATTTTCTTCCTAATGCCTAGTGTAAATCTACCCTCTTCCAGTTTAAAGCCATACCCTCGTCCTGTCCTTACATGCCCTTCTAAAAAGTCCCTCCCCAGCTTTCCTGTAAGCCCTCTTCAGGTACTGGAAGGCCACTCTAAGGTCTCCTCGGAGCCTTCTGTTCTCCAGGCTGAACAGCCTCAACACTCTCAGCCTGTCTTGAAAGGAGAAGTGCTCCAGCCCTCTGATTAGCTTCATAAGCCTCCTCTGGACTTGCTCCATCAGGTCCATGTCCTTACTCTCTTGGGGGCCCCAGAACTGGACACAGTACCCCAGGTGAGATCTCATGAGAGCAGAGGGGATGAATCACCTCCCTTGACCTGCTGGCCATAGTAAGCCAATTCATCAAGAAGTCACGCTTGACCAATGAGATAAATCTCTATAATGAAATAAATGACTGGCTTGTTAGATGAGGGAAGAGCAGTGGATATAATTTATCTTGACTTCAGGGAGGCTTTCTGCATCATCTTGGATGAGCACACCATGAAGTGGATTGAAAACTGGCTGAGCATCCAGTCCCAGAGAGTGGTGATCAGTGGAAGTCAGCCTAGCTGTAGGCCACTAACTAGCAGTGTACTCCAGGGGTCAATTACTGGGCCAAATCATGTTAAAAATCCTGCAGCATCTCTCATGAGGAAAGGCTGAAAGAGCTGGGTCTCTTTAGGCTGGAAGGGAGAACGCTCAGGGTAGCAATCTTACTTAAGTGTATGAACACCTGAACGGAGGGTGTAAAGATGGAGCCAGACTCTTTTCAGTGGTACCTAGTGACAGGACCAGTGGCAATAAGCACAACCTGACACTCAGGACATTCCCTCTGAACATCAGGAAACACTTTTGCACTGTGAGGGTGACAGAACACTGGGCACACTCTGCCCAGGGAGGCTGTAGACTCTGTCCTTGGAGACATTCACAATCCACCTGGATGTGGCCCTGGGCAGCCAGCTCTAGGTGACACTGCTTGAGCACAAGGTTTGGACCAGAAAACCTCAACCATTATGTGATTCTGTGAAATGTTGACATTTGGTTAAAAGAGGAAAGACACTTCACTGTATTTCCCCACTTTTTATTATTCTGACTTCTTCCAAAAATAGGGTAACAATGTACTTTCAAATGAAACTCAATACACAAAATCTAACAAAACTAGCTTTGATGCACACAAAATGTCAATGAAACGTTGCAGCACTTCTATAGTGTCGGCATTTTTCAGCAAGCACTAACTCTATCAGACAAGAGTCTTGTTTTCAGCAGCAGAAGTGACTTTGATTCTACTGCTTTGGTGAAGCTTTAAGGTGTTCTATACAATGAAAAAAATAATTAGTAGTTAAGAGAGGAAAGAGTATGACCTAACTACAAGGGGAAGGCAATGCAACTACAAACTCAAATAACTGGAACGCTTAACCCTCTAACAGGTGCGTTCCTTCCTAGGCTTATTATAACTTCTCAAAATAGTCATGTACCATCAACATTTAAACTCTATGTAAACCATACTAGCCAACGGCAGCTAACAGCTGCTGTTGGCACAAGAAGGAAGAGGAAAAATTACGAAGTACTCACACCTTCACAGTAGTGGGTGGCACATGGAAAGCAGAGCAAACACCATGTTAGAAATCCCTAAGCCAGCTTTAAGAGATAGTTAGGAACTGGTTTACCTATTGATATAATTAGGCTACACTCCCAAATAAATTATTTGGCTCTAATTTGGAGATTGCTATCTACATGTACTGAGGTGTGTACACACATAAACAGCCCTCCCTCCCAGAGTGAACTTTTAGTATTCTCAAACAGCAAACAGGCTCCTCTTTTAGATCATGGTCCAGTACGTGACAACGTACGTAACACCTTAAGGACTGCAATGAGGTCCCCATCACCACCAATAGCTCATCCTTCTGCTGAGCCTGTTTGGAATTTTATCAATCAAGTAAGAAAACACATCCTAAGATCTGTCTACTAAGTTTCAGGAGACATTAAATCTACCAAAAAGTCAAAGTCAGAATAGTCTTTAATACGATAGAAAACATTCAGTAATCTAAGTTCAGCAGCTGTTATTGATTACCGCATAGTCATACTTGGAAAAATTACATAAAGGTTTAAAACTTCAGAAACTCAGTTCTTTCAGGGCAGTTTTGTACAGAACAAACTCGTTTAATCTTGAAAGCACCATCAAGTGACACTACATATCAGCAAGCACGAAAAACAAGAACATCATGGGACTTCCCCAGGTAGACTACACTTTGAATACCACTAGGGTAGATTTACACTGCAGGCCTGAGCACAGCACAGAGGTGTTCCAGCTGACTCAGGTATTACTTGCCACTTAGCTCTGCATGCAATGTAGACATACCCGGTACGTCTGAACACATCTCATTATGAATCAACTGAGCTCTGCAGTACAATTTTTAGGCCCTCATTCTGCACTACCAACGTCAACAGTCATTTTTCCATCAACTTCAGAAAGTGCAGGGTCAGGCTTGTAATCACAAACATCTACTAACAAAACATTTGTTTGTAACATAAAGTTGTGTCAAGTTCAAAGATGAGTTTTGATAGCATGCAGACTGCTTATAAAGGCTTAGAAAGACTGGTTCAGAATCTGTCTTCTATATACACACACAAGTCCCTCTGTCACAGACAGGCAATGTAATTCAGAACCATGAGCTTGCTCTAGTTTTTGGTAGTGTCCTGCACACTTCCGATAATTAAAAAATAAAAAATAAAAAAAATAGTTGCCACAACGGATTTCTGACCATTCCAACTTGCACATGGACATGATCTCTTCTTGCTGCATCCACAATGTGGAGTTTCACAGTTGCTTCTCAAATGCAAATACCAAGTAAATACCTAAAAAAGAAAATGGAGTATTTACAGTTTCACCTTCCTCTGTCACTCAATTGAAGTTTTCAAAAGGTAAACAAGCTGATAGTCTGCCCAAATAACTTGTTAGCAGGTTATTGAGAATTCTAAAAACTGCACTGGTTCCCCAACGAATAACTCTAGCATTCAATTCCAGCACATTTTTCACAACAATGCTAAGAATGCACAGAAGCAAAACACTTTAAATATGTTGATATGGTTAATGCAACACTAACTTCAGTTAAAGATATTACTGAAATGTAAATATAATTAATAAACTACTATGCTACATATAATTAACATCCACTGGTGCATAAAAATTCATATGCAACTAAGTTTAAAACTCCTTCATACATGCAGTAACAGACAATTAGGTGTGAAATTATCAACTTCATTTTTTTAATTACAAAGTGAATAAACTCATGGTATTACTTTTTTTCTCTTTTAAAATATCACAGGCAAAGAAGTAGTATTTACAAACTCTAGATGGCATTTTCTCAACTCCAGAAAGGATGGTTTTAGAAATGCATACTCATACAGTCCATACTAGCACCACTGGGAAATACTTGGCATGTAATCAATGCCAGCTACGTCAGAAATTCTTATGCTTCGTACCAGACAGACAAGTCGAACCAGTTTCTTGAGACCATAACTCTAATTAAACATTTATGGATTTCCACCTGTACTCAGTTTTTGTTTTCATGGATGAGATGCCAGAGCTACATTCAAGACAAGCCTCAGCAATGAAAAAGTGAAGTTCCATGTAAGAAGGAAGCTGTGCTAATACCCTAATTATCAGAAGCTCTATACTCCAAATCTCTCTGAAAAAAAGTGACTGCTTGGAAAATACAGGCTTCACTGAACATTCAGAGGTACAAAAAGCCCCTCTCAATTAGGTTAATAGCTTACATAATAATTTTACAGTGCCAGAATTAACATCTACCTTATGATTAAAATCTTCAAAAATAAGTAATTTAAGAAAACAAACACTAAGTGTTACTTAGGTAAGTATTTTTTAATTCATTAATGGAACAGCATTTTTTGTTTTTAAACCACTAACACAACCAGTATAATGCTCTGCAAAACTGGAATTACTGGTTGGTTGCAGTTACACAGAAGTTAGTAATAATCTCTCCGGGAGCCAATTTTTATCCTTAGAACTCCCAGTCCCTTTACATGAGTTTTATTAAACTCAATATTGGGAAAAAGAAAAAAGTTTTCTATGGGACACATTCACAAAATTTCAAAACAGGTTTAAAAACAGTGTATCCTTTCTGGTGTCTGCAGCACTGTTTTCTCCTCCCTTTATAAAACACTCTAATGTCTCTTCACCATCCATGATTTAATTGCTTCTTCCTGCAACACGTATCACTACAAGCAAAGAGTGAAGCCTCCGCCCCTATCTTTCTGAAACAGATTTGTAGTATTTTTTATTAATGTATGTCCCAACTGGAATTTGTTTTCTAGTTGACTGATAAGAGTAGAATATACAAGTGTACCAAACAGAAGCATTTAATCCTCTAAGACTAGTAAAATAATAATTTAATGCCAGGATCCTCTTTTTAAACATCCTAAGTCAGGTTTCCCAAAACAACTGAAGCCCAAAGGTGTGTACACTAGAAGCTTCTTAAATAAAGTACAATTTCAACCTATTTTATGCATTACCCTTCCAATTTCTTGACATGTGTGCACAACATAATCCATACACAGGAATCTGAGTAACAAATAATAAAATCTTGTTATACTTAAAATTTGAATTTTCTTCCATTACCAACAGATTATTTTACACACTTTACAATACTGAGTTTTCAAAACAATACTTACTTGTTGCTTCCCATTCAGATTTACTCAAGGTTCCCTAGAAGGGAGACAAAATCAAAACCAAAAACAGTTTAAACAATGAAACACCAATTTAATTCAGTATTATTGATCTTTCACAGACCAACTTCTAACCACCCACACTGGCTGGCTATTTAAGGACCAGAATAGTATTGCTGTAGATTACAGATACTTGTAACTCCACTAACCAGGACAGTTGGGAATTGGAACACCCCAGATAATGGAACACACCTGAATTATACAGGTATAGGAGAACGGGCCAACAGCCTGTTGCGCTGGATGCCTCTGCAATGGAGAGCAGGCTAGATCCATTACCATCAGTGTCCAGTGCATGTTTGTGTGACCTGATCTGGCTCAAGCTGCTCAGCCCGAGACGCGCAACACTTGTGCATGAGTCAAGAAGAGGCCCTATATCACAGTGCTGCCAGCTTCACCAGGAATACTGCCTGTCTCCAGCTAACACCTCCCTGCAGCCCTGAAAAGAACTCTGTTTGCAAGAGAATCTCAAACCAGCTCACATTGTGAAAAAAACAGCCTGCCTTGCAGCCTATAAAGCTACTCCTAGCTCAGCCTTTCAGATAAAAGCATGGCAAGTGCACAAGTAATACACTGCTGCCATTTAACCTACCAATTAAGAAGCATGAGGTAACAAAAGCTGGTTTTCTGCTCTGCCTACTCCATCCCCATCCAGTGAGTCCTCACTGGGGGCATAATTTAGCCCATATGCTACCCACTGACCAATCCTGACCAAATGCTTCATCTTTTAAAAACTCTAGGAAAAAAAAGAAAGCTTGTTCAAGCAAATTTCCTCCTTGTCAGATAACACAACATCTAGCAAAAAGAGGGCTTTGATCTGACTTGACCATTCTCATGTTCTTAAGCTTATTCTTTAAAAGAAGCATTTTGCTTTTTAAAATTTTTAGATTTCAAACACAGATTAGGTTTCTTTCCCCTCTTGATGCAGAATTTCTATATGTACAGTAAAAGGACTACTTCTTTAAGAACTCAGATCATGAAGGGTATATAAACTCATGGTTAAAAGAAAAATCCCAGTGGAAAAACTGATCAGCCTCATGCTGTACCTGTGACAATGAAATAGGATGCCATCTATCAGTAACTGCATATGATTTCACTAAAACTACAATTTTTACTCAAACTAGTCTCTAACTTTGGTTCTCTCTTGTCAAAGAGCCTCAACATATGAAGCAGACCTAAAGTTCAGACTGAAACAGCCAACATTGTTTATCAGGAGCTACTCAGCACAAGTTAAACCAAGCCTTTGCAAGGTTTCCATCCTGCCTGATCGCCCAAATGCACAGACAGAAGCAAACACAGCTATATGCTACTAGCCTGAATAACTAGCCTGGCTACAGAACAGATGGAGAAGCAATAGCAAAATGGCAGCAATTCCTTGAAAAGTGACAGCAGACATTGCCTGTCCTCCTGCTGGCTTCCCAGGAACAGGCAGCCGTGTGGGCTCCTGTCCATCATCCACCCAAATCTAAGACCAATATGAAAGAACAAAAGTTTGGGAGGGGAGCAGCTGCAGACAATTCAACATTGTCAGGTACTCCTAGGACAATGGAAGCAAGAAAAACTCTTTATAAAAACATGAGGAAGACAGCCTGCCCAGGAAGGCAGCATGTGTACTAGAAGATTGGAGTAGAAGCAGAAAAAACACATTTAAAAACTTAACAAAAGAAAGTTTCTTTCCATTCCAGAATTTGAACAGAATGTCATATTTAATAAAATTAAGGACAGAAATATAGGGATTTAGTTTAATCACTTAGGACTAGTCTAATTCTAGGAGCACTGTTAAAAAATTAAATTAAGGCAAAGCAGATTTTTAAAAATAGCATTTACAGAACTTCAATACCATTGACTAAGAGAGCTGGGTTGTAGTCACCCAAAGGACAATAGAAAAACCATGTTTAACATTTCAAATACATACAGTATTATGAAGCAAGTTTTCAGCTCTCATGTAAGAGGGTTAAAAGAAGAAAACTAAAGCTTTCAATTGATAGTGTGAAAATCCAGAAACATAAGGAAATCCTTCAAATTAGGAAGAGTTACTTCTGTTAGAACAGCAGCGAAGGAAGATGGCAAAATATTATTTTCTTTTGCATTTTTGCAAATTTCTTAATAGCTATCAAGTTAATTTGATGCTTTGAGTATAGGGCATAGATTAGATTAACTCCTAAGCACCTGCAGCTCTACAATTTTTCACACACAGAGAGAAATTAATTACTGGAACAGGTCGCCCTGTTGGGGATGTCCCCTCCCTGGAAGTGTTCAAGGCCAGGTTGGATGGGTCTCTGAGCAGGTGTCCCTGCCCATGCAGGGGGGCTGGAACTAGATGATCTTTAAGGTCTCTGCCAACACAAACTATCCTATGATTCACACCAATTTCTTTGCAGTTGAAATGAAGAAGGCACCACTTATGTGAAAGATCAGGACCTCAACTTCAGATTCCATTTGCTCTAGTGAACTGAGAAGGAACTTACCAGTGGTAACTTTGCCTTGCCATCTTTGACAAACTCTTTTGCATGCTCATAATCAGCAGGTTTATCAGAAACAAGCCGGGAATCACCAAATGTAGAATATGGCTGGAGAACATAGAAAAAACTGATTTTAAAATATTAACTGCACACTAAGATACATTAATCACATTAGTCAAGTGTTTGTCACAAGATAGCCAGTTTTAAAGGGATCTTACATTTAGATCTCTTGTTTATAACACCTACAAGATCAGTCTAATATTCCCTACTTCCCAGAAAATCCAACACCCAGAATGTATAAATTAGCTTTTATCCTTATGTCTCCAAAACAGGGGAAAGAAAATAACTATAAAAATTATTCTCTGTGATGAGTATTACCTACATATACTGTCTTTTAGAACAGCATCTGCACAAACCAGCATCTGTTAAATACTAAGAAATGAGCAAGTGTAAGATTTCAAGCAGAGTGCTTAAAATGCTATAATAACTCACAGGAGCTCTAACAGAGGTATACAATTGATTACTCAAAACTAATATATATTGTTTAAGGATCCCAGTTACTGCGTAATGGTCTGTACTTAACAATGCAATTTTCAATTTTAAATGGCCACTAATTTAAGACAACTCTCACTTTTCTAAGAACAAGTGAATATGTCAAAGGCTGTCACCCTATGTCACCATCCTACTGTCAGTGTGGGCCCCCACAAAACACCATCCCTTTCAGAGTCAACAAGGACAGTCAAGTCCACTTGCTGCCCACATAACTCAGTTTAATAAGTCACCAGGTACTTGACTTGATAGTTTTATGCTGAAAAATTCTACTGTTTGAGGGAGGAGGGAAGCAGAGAGAATTGTGAGCAAAACTAAGCCTCAGAGATGGCATTGAAAAGCTTCTCTGAAAATGCTAAAGCAGGGGAAAAGAACTGCACAAAAGTTGTGGGAGAGGAGAGAGGAAAAATGCGTAACTACCCAGCAGACATGAAGGCCAGAGAAGGAAGTGGTGTTACAGGCATTGGGGAAGACACTCCCCTGCAGCCCTGAAGAAAACCATGGTGATAGTGTCCTGGTTTGGGTCAAGATGAAGCCAATTTTCCTTTTACTGATTTTTTTTTTTTTCCCTTCAGTAAGCTTTCTTTTAACTAGCAGCAGAGACTGATAATAGTGGAAGGGGGAGGGGATCAAGAGCATTGTTGTCAAACCTGAGTCAAACAGTGACACACAAATTGTCCCTCTGCAGCCCATAAAGGACCACAGGGGAGCAGGTATCCACACTGCAGCCTGTGAAGGACCCCATGCTACAACAGGGAGACCTGCCCTGAAGGAAGCTGCAGCCTGTGGAGAGCCATTCCTGCAGCAAGTTCCTGGCAGAACCCATGGCCCATGGAGAGGATCCCAACCAGGACCAGGTTTTCTGGCAGGAACTGCAACAGATTGACAAACCAACCCATGCTGCAGTCTGTTCCTGAAGGACTGTACCCCATGGAGAGGAAGCACACATAGTTTGTGAGCAACTGCATCCCATGGGAGGAACTCATGCTGGAGCAGGGGCAAACTGAGAGGAGAAAGGAGTAGCAGAGACAAAGTCTTAGGGACTGACACTACCACCCATTCCCCATCCCCCTGGCACTGCAAGGCAGAGTGAGGAGGTGGAAAGGTCAGTAGTGAAGGAGTGAAGCTAAGCCTGGGACCAAGCAGAGGCTGGGGCAAATGTGTTTTTAGTTTTGTCTTTCCTTCTCACCACCCCACCCTTTTTAATTTTTTGAAAGAAATTAAATTAACCTTCTCCAAGTTCAGTTTGTTCTGCCTGTAACAGTAACTGCTAAGCAATCTCCCTATCTATACCTTGACCCACACATTTTTTATTAGTTTCTCTGCCTATCCTGTTGGGAAGAGAGTGAGAATGCAGGTTGGTGTCTGTCTGGCAGGCACTCAAGGTCAACCCACCACAAAAACACTTTCAGCCACAGGACTTTAATTCTTCTATTGGTAGCCTTTAATTAATTGCATAACGTTCACAACAGAAATTTCAACTATTGCACTAGTAATTAACAAGATGTAAAACGTTATTTAAATGAAACAAGTTAACTCTATATTTACCTCCAAGGCCTGCATTCTCTTTAGCAGCATTTTATGCTCCTCGTTCTTGATTTTTTCTTCATAGAATTCCCGAAATGTCATTTTATACACTAGTTTCATACCATGCTTCTTTGCCATTCTGTAAAAAGAATAAGCTTAATTAGGGACGCTTCAAAATTAAGGTAATTTTCTTTTCCAAGGAACTATTTAGGTAACAGTGACATGGTATTCACTAGGATTGCACCCTTTCCAGAATTTTTTTTTTTTTTTTAAGACAGCTATATGAAAAAACTGCACTACCACCACAAACTACTTTTTTGAACTAGGACAACAAAACTCCATGCAGAGGTCATTACAAAAATTTCAACAGAAAAATGTCTCTTCTCCCAAGACACAGAAGTTTCGTATGAACTTCCAGATATTCACTATTATGGATATAGAGAACCTCTTTCTGCTAGATTTAGTGCCTTACACTGCTATTACATGTAGACACTGGTCATACAACACTGAAGTTATACGTGTCAGTGGCAGATGCTGGTCATTTTCAGAGAGAACTACAAATTAAGCATGTGAAAATTTACAGCTTTGAAGGGAAAGTTTAATATTGGTTAACAATCAGGCTGAGCTTGAATGGCAGGAAAAAAACCCAACATGGAAAACATTAGTCTATCTCAGGAGACAGGCTGGGAAAGAAAAATCTGAATTCACACAGAGGTAACAGCAAAATGTATGCTCACAGAAGAAGATTTAGTGGAAGTAAAAAAAAAGTTCTAGGAAAAATCCTAGAGCATCCAAAGAAAGTTGGAGAAGACAAGAAAGAGACACTATGATAAAAAGAATACACAAGAGAGCTTGCTGAAGAATTGAAGAAAGGTAGAATTAGCCCCCCCCGAAAGTTAAGATAAAATAAAAGAAGAAAAAGTTGGTATCACTAAAGGTTTGCTCACACATTCAACATATCAGACAGAGACATTCTTGTGTGAGACCTATTTTAAATCTTGACAGCTTCTGGCCAAAGCACCTTCAACTGAGTGCAATGGACAGATTCATTGTGGATAGAAATTTCAGAAATGTCTTTTAGATGGAGCAACACAAAAAATGAAGAACTGGAAAATATGGTAAGAAAGCAAAAATATAATCTTCTGTAAGTATTACACAATGACAAATAAACTAAACAAATGCTTATTATGTTTCACAGCTTTCATTGTACAATGAATTAAAAAATGAACTTACTCTTCCAGTAATGGAAAGTAAACCAAAAACTCAGGGACATCAACCACTTCTTCCAAGTGGAAATCATACTTGCAGCCAAATAGGGGATATTCTCCCTTCTTTTCAAATTTTACACTGTACACCTCATTCCCAAATGAATTTGTTTCAGAAGCTTCAAGTCGCTTTCTATAAAATGAAATATAAACAATAATAATTCACCAGGTTTTAATTATAACAGGCCGAGAGAACTACTGAAACACTGGAAGTGTTTCTCCCAGTACTTCAGTATCCAGTGATCCCTGCGGTTTCCCACCTCCCTTATCTAGTAAAGCAATGAAACAATGAACTGAAGCAGCATACTAGGTTTTAGGAGTTTATCTTTCCTATACAATACAAGGACTAAACAGACCTAGAAAATTAACCTTTATCCCAGAGACAGTCTACATGGACAAGTCAGGCTTCTTGGAACAACCACAGCAAAACCTTGCCAGTTATTCCCCAAGCTGTGGCTATTTTGCCACTATTTAGTTGCAACAGGAGTCTTTATGTATGAAGATTTATAGTCTATACCAGAGGAGCCACAGGTGCAAGAGACATTAGTACAGATTTACTTGTTTGAATCAAGTTTCATGAGCGAGATTTTCCTGACTAGAATCCAAAATCATTGCAAGAAACTTGCTTTTGATTGCATAAACACATCATAGCACTGTATGAATGACCATCACTCATCACTTAACACTTTTGAAAGACTAATAGAATATAGGAGTACTTACACAAGTTCAAAGCTGTTTGGAGTTGTGCCAATGAAATATCCTCCAGGAGAGAGGTTCCCACAAGCATTTTTAAGCATCATGTCAGCCTGCTCATATGTCTCAAACGAGTAATGGTAAACAAATTGACAGCTGCAAATGTCAAAGCGCATATCTGGATCATTGTATTTGGAAGACAAGAGATCCTGAAATAGATTGAAAAGAAAAAAAGTTTGTAACAAAAGTTACAGAAACAACCACTACTCACTTAAATCTTCCAACAAATAAACTACTCCCATAGTTCTTTAAAGTTTCTCCTTTCAGCCTCTGTTCCCTCACAAGTTCAACAAGAACAAGATGAAAAAGGTAAGAGTAAGTTCTCTGCTACACAGAAAACCATACACAACATTTAGGAACAACAAGAATACACATACACATTTCAAAGTTATCGTGTCCTCAAATTTTTTGTGTGTTGTTACGTAACACCACTACATCTGAATGGCCAAAACCCAAAGTTAGTTACCAGAGATGCTTTACTGCTGAGGGTTTACAATTGGCCACCATTTAGCTGGAAACAATTATAATAAAATGAATTTTCAGTTGACTAAGTCTCTGTAATGAGAACTGACCCAGTGAACATATAGTTTAGAGGAGACGGGGGTGTTTTAAATATGGCAATTTACTTGCCCATCAAGTTGGATTTGTCTTTATTCTTTGCATACATGTGTACTAACATACTCCTCCCCACTCCAGACCAAGTAAACAGTAATTCTGAAGGACATGGAGCCCTTGAAATTCATCAGATTAGAGCTTGCCACAGTCTGACCCTGTACTCCTCAGTTCTTTAACTCTTATTGATCAAGCCCCTTCTGTCAGTGGTTGGAAGGGATCTCAAAAGTCTATACAGAACAACCCCCCTGCCAGAGCATGATCCCCTAGAGTACCTCACACAAGAATGCACCCAGGCGGGTTTTGAATGTCTTTGGAGAAGAAGACTCCACAGCCTCCCTGGGCAGCCTGTTCCAGTGCTCTGTCACGCTCACAGTGAAAAAGGTTTTCCTCATGTTTACAGGGATCCTCCTATACTCCATCTTGCACCTCTTGCCCCTTGTCCTATCACTGGACATCACTGAGAAGAACCTGGCTCCATCCTCCTGACACTCACCCTTTACATATTCGTAAACATTGATGAGGTTGCCCCTCAGTCTCCTCTTCTCCAAGCTAAAGAGACCCAGCTCCCTCAGCCTTTCCTCATATTATACAATACTAACAGCCACCATAAATAACACAGAAGCTAAGTTCTTCCCAAGACACATGATATGCATTCTGTACTTAAAATATTTCATACTTTACAATTCTCCCAGACTTCCCATCCACACACTTACTCCCACCTCTACCAGTTCATATCACATGCCATCAACGTTCCGTATGTGGCAAGACAAAAATGGACACATACCCATAGCAATTTTATCTGTTCACTTACTCCCCCCTCCACATTTTGAGAGAGATACAGGCAACTGAGAAACAGAGGTGGGCAGAACTGGACAAGCTGTGAGGAGATTTTGCATTATATACAACATAGATGATAGAGATACAAAGTCAGGGAGATAAAATTGTGTGCATGGACAGAAGAGAGCATGCAAGAGAAAACACATGTGCATGTAAGACTGAACTGTAACAGCAACATGGAAATATCCCTGGCGAAGAAGGCTCTCTCCTCTCTACCCCAAATGTAATTTTAAGAGAAGAGAGATGATGTGGAGCCTGCAACAGATTGTATTCCTCAGAAGGAGATACAACCAAGAATTCAAGCCAACAACCATTCTTGCAAGGCTAGGAAGAATGATTTCAGCCTTTCCACAGGTATGCTGGAAGCAGCTCTTGTCCCTTAGCCTGTTTCAGGACACTCTCAGCCTGCATTTCTGGGAAGCAAAAGCAGTGCTAGTGACAAGATGGTCTCCTGTCTCAGCAATGTCTTCAATATCTCCTCCAGACAGTCTCAGAAATCTGTTCTATCACACAAGTTTTTAAGATATGCACTATAGTCCTTAAAATGCTGCTACAGAAAAAAACACTGGGATAAGAAGAATGTACAAGTTAAAACAGAAAACTTCCCTTATTCATTCCAGCATAAAAAACACTTTCACCAATATAGTTTCCAGCATCCCATTCTCGCTCCCAGAACTCCAGAAATAAGTTGTCATTACCATCCCCTTGTCAAGTGAAAGAAACTAAAAGCACCACATTTATTATCTGAAAAAGACATTTAGTCGTCAGACACTCAGAATGTTACACTGTAAAAAAGTGATAAAACTCACGTAACTACATCTCAGTAACTTGCATGGTTGCTTCTTCTGATAGTACAACAAACTGATCTTAAAAAATATACATCCTAAAAATGACAGCACTAGCATCACTTCCTATACTTGATTAGCACAAGAATGTTAAATCTCAAAAATATTATAAAGCATAGGAACTGTACCTTGGTGCTATCTGCTTGTATAAATTCTGCATCAAAAATATGTTCATTATAACGGCATCGGGCTTTCATGTCTTCGTATCGCTGCTTGCACTGCTGCACAGAAATGTCAGCAATATCTACACAGAGAGAGAATTTTTTATTTCAAAACATGTGTGAACTGCTCCCCAGACAAGAAAACTGCAACGATTACTGGAACACAACAGATCCATTATGGCAAGGATAAAAGTTGATCTTCAGTTACATGTTGATGGGAACAAACACGTATTTCCAATTTCTAGCAAAGTAATTTTATTAGCAGGAGGTGTTTGGAACTGTAGATCTGTCATTTTCCAGCTCTACTTCAGACAAAAGTTGTAATCTGAACATTTGAGAAAGCCTTCAAAATTTCAAGTGATGGATACTAGGTGATCAACATTAAGTGCTGTTAGAATTAAGTTTTCAGTATGCATTAGCTAACCAGTTTAGCTCCCAGAGTTTCTCCCCGTTTCCCAACTGGGTACTTAAAGTTTTCCATCTTCTTACAAACATACAAGATGTTGAAATGCAAGTATTTGTAATATAAACTGATATACCGCACCATGGGAATTTTTAAATTTTGTTTTTAAGGCTGTCTCTCTGGCACCGAGTCTCACTAAATAGTATTAAAATTAACAATATGCAATAAATTTATATAAGAACTTCGTAAGCAAATTCATTAATTGTATTTGAAGACTGCAAACTGAAGAAGAAAGGCAAGACAGAACTGTAAAATATCAAATACCCAGAGTAATTCCCAATAAAGCAATTTAATGAAATTTTAGTATCTGTTAAACCTGAAGTTAAGTAGTGCTTCCTCTGATTATCCTTGGCACATTTTAGGCAGAAGGAAGATATTATCTCCTTACCAACATCTAAGCAAACTATGAAAGTGAAAATTAGTTAATCAGCTTTCAGTACTTCCACTTTCTGAGTCTGAAGTTAACATCCAAGACCATTTTTGTCAAACCACCGTGGCATTTAACTTTAAATGAAAATCTTAAGTGCATATTTTTAAGAGACGAGATAAAATAAAAAATGTCAGTCTTCCACCCAGTGTTACACTTGGCCTAAAACAATCTGTGCTAAGTGCATTTCTCTACTGATAGTAGTTTTTGCATAAGAGTTGAATGGAAAGCTCATTACACGGAGTTCTTATATTTATGCCAGCAATCAAGCTGGGTGTCTTCAGGTTGAAAAACGAAGACTTTTTGACAAAAGTTGCTTGGGCTTGCTAAAAAGGGAAGTAATACTGGAGATGTGCTTGGTTTTCTGCATATAACACTGGTGTCCTTCCCCTGGAAAGTTACTCTGTACTCTTACCAGTACAAACAAGTTTCTTAATTCTTCCTTTTTTCCATTTCAGTAAGTCTCCACCTTTGCCACATCCTAGATCTAGAACAGTTATATCACTCTTTTTCCGTCGTACCCGGTCTATAAATTCACCTAGAAAAATGAAAAGGGAAAATGCATTTAGAGATCTACGTAATTCACTTGTGTTGTACAGAGATCCTTGAAGGATCAAAATTATTTGAGAATTTTAAAACATCTCAGAACTTACTTTACCTTTAAGTCTTCTT